>NW_027332209.1:11303750-12605000 GCF_041222505.1 Epargyreus clarus | reverse complement strand
AATTTGATCTACTCCAAGAATGGTAACAGATGCCTATGATCCCCGAGGACCCCTAAACATCAGATAAATCTTGCTCGTTTCCTACTTCTTTTATGTATATCTTAAAAATTGAGCTGGCTCTATTTTCGTGTTTGAAAAATATTAAAAAAATTTAGATTTTAGACCATTTACGAAAGAAACGATATTTCTCCGCGCTTTTTCTTCGATTTCGTGTTTTTGCACCTCTAAACTGCCATGTAGGCATTGTTCCGCGTAAATTACACCATGACAGCCATTAAATGGCTGATAGAATTGTCAGCCGTTTAAGCCATTTAATGGCTTCCTTCGATTACAAGGCGGTAAGATACTTATCTATGGTTGTTTCATAAAATTTATAAATACCTAATTATAATACGTGTAATTTTAGTATTTCACGACTACTAATAAATAATACTATCGTATTAGTACCTTGAAAAGTAGTAAGTTAGTAAAGAACGCTATATACTGTGCTACAAAACGAGAATGCCATACGTCCGTTATTAATACTCAATCTATCAAATATATTGTCTCCCAAGATCGACGTTTGAGAATTTCTGTGTGCTACACCATGTCAAATATTGATCCTTTTATGGCGTTTGGATAGATTAAGTATTAATATCGGGCCTTAGCTAACTATCGATATCTACCACCAACACTAGCGATCCAACCAACGCAGGATGTAAATTGATTGTTATTCCGACCACACGTATATCGGTCTCCTTTCTCTCAAGCTTCCTCGTTTTTAAACGAAAATTATTGTCGCGAACAATAACGTTTCGTTTCGCGCCGAATTTCGCACGTTTCTCCGTTGTGATTTCGAATTTCGAATTTATACTTTTTTTCGGAGCGCTCTCTGCTACGATTTTATTGTTCGTTGTCGATTTTTTGAGTGGATGAGGTGTGATGTTGTCGACTTTAGTGCAATTAATGGATTTATTAAGTGACAACGTATTGCGAGTGAGATTTTTAAATTAAAATGTTCGTGTCGGGGTAAAATTAGTGTTATGTTTCTCCCTTTATCTTTAGCAAATGATGACATTTTTATCGAAATTACGTCGTATAACCAGACAGATATTTTAATAACGTGTTTTGAATTATGTTTTGTGATTATAGAATTCGCTCATGACCTTAAAAAAACATGTTGGTAAATCACATTTATGTAAAGGCGATCCGCTTTACAAATTTCTAAAGAACAGCGTAAACAAAATATTTCGATTTAATCTGATTTGTCATCAAAATGAAATATTATTCATGGGCAAAGTCATCCAATTCTATTTAAAACCAGTCATAAAAATCCTAGTTATATAGTGTGCCTTTACTTTGCAATGCTATCCCGTTTATAATTCGATAAAAGAATGAATAAGCACTTGGCAGGAATCCTGCAGGCGATGTGAGGAAGCTCCTTACGCCGCGATCCAATTTACGTAATGTTATTGTGGATGTGGAACAATTATATTAATTACGGACGTGTTGACGGGTCCTGTTGCTAAGATAATCCGTACAAACAGACTGACAGATTGTTAGACAAAAATATATTAGCAGTAACTTAATAGAAACGACATGTTTTAGTTTGTAAAATGTCAGAAACTAGCTAACATGTAGGTTTTTTGCCCGACTGTCGAGGAAGGGTTATAATATTCATGAATAAAATTCAAGGTGTTATGTTACAACAAAATTAATAACACTAAAATGTTTAAATTACAAATTATTATTTGTTCTTTAAAATTTCAGATTGACAATCTATTTTAAATTATAATATCATATTGTTACAATAATAAATTACAGTTTTACTATAAGTACATAATTTTAATAATCAAGTAGATTGTGGGTATACTCGTGTAGATTAGACAAAACATTTCAGAGTATCGTGTTGCTCAGATAATTCAGTCAGGCGTTTTATATTTTGTTCTCTAGTTGGAGTACAGTTGGAAGGATAATTTATTCGGACTTCGAGCTATATTTGTTAGTGTTCGAATAAATAATTCTTATTGATTAAAGTGTCATTGTAATTACGCCAATAATTACCAAGCATGGCTTCTTGATCAATTATATTTATTAACCGAAATCATAAAAAAACACCAACATTACCATCAACAGAGGTCGGATAAAATTCCAGATAGTTTTTTAAATCAAAATCAAACCACAAGAATCTCAAACTTATGCGTATGTGTAGCTTTTTATAGTTGTACGCTGTTTTTCACACTAAAATATAGCTGTGCAAAAATAAACCAAATACCTACTAATTAACTAATTTTGTTTTGAGTGTTATTTTTGTTTGTGTGGTGTCTATAAAATTACACATGAGATTAATCATCATCATCATCATCATCATCAACCCATTACTGTCCCACTGTTGGGCACGGGTCTCCTCTCAGAATGAGAAGGATTAGGCCATAGTCCACCGCGCTGGCCAAGTGCGTATTGGTAGACTTCACATACCTTTAAGATTTTTTTTTTATATATCTCTCAGGTATGCAGGTTTCCTCACGATGTTTTCCTTCACCGTTTAGCAAGTGATAATTAATTTCTAATACGCACATCAATTTGAAAATTAGAGGTGCGTGCCTGGGATTTGAACCCCGGACCACTCGATCGAGAGGCCGCGTTTCTTAACCACTAGGCTATTACTGCACTTTATGAGATTAATGTATGACCGTTATTTCAGAATAACAAATAAACACATATTTGCACTACTCTTGACTGTGTTGCCATCTACTGCCAATCCAAAACCATTAGGCAGCATTCCTCAGCAAAACAGTCACAAAGTCTCACTTCGAACCATTCCGGGTTTAATTTCAAGCTGCTGGGGTGCCATGAACAATGGGTGATTGAGAATTTGAGAGCATTGTTGGCACAAGGTCACTCGTCAGTCGCATTCATTTGTTACACCCACTATAGTATACATTGCTTTAGTTAAGTCACGAAACTCACGTACATATAGTGTAAGTGCTCTCGGCTTTTGGTCATGCCTACGCCAACTTTAAAACTATATTAACTATACCTACGCTAATTTTATAAATATATTATACCTAATACGTTTTAAATATCGCAAAGTAATAATGGAGTTGGGGCATGACCAGTGACCGTATTGAAATTGTAGGTTAATTTGGCCAGCTTTTTCAGAATTGGCGACATGATACATATCATAATTTTGTTGGCATGATTTATTTATTAATAATATAATAATACTTAATATTAAAGTAATAGCCAAAAATGGATTTACATTTTACGTTATAGATACAGTCACTAAAATGTATAATGTTGGCAATTTAAAATAAATATGGTAAATTTAGTCTAGAATTTCAATGGTCCGGTTTTACCCTGTTCTTCCCACAGGGTAGGGAAAACAATTGTGATTTTGTGACTGACCTCAGGTAGGACTGCAATTCGGGAGATATAGTAATTATCACACGTTTAATGTAGTATGATTAAAACAGGTTAGTGGCCAACCCGTGTAGGGATTCACACCACCTTACGGTCTCCAACTAAGTTTAATAACTGCTAACTTATGACAGTCGGATCAAACCGTGAATGTAAAGGCGCATGAAATTTAGCCACTCGCGATCACCCATCCAACAATCGACCGCGTTTGACGTTACTTAATTTTGTCACCATCTTCACAACAATAAATCAATATAGAAGTCCGCATAGTCCCTAGGGACTATGCGGACTATATACGTCTACTAAAATACTATAAAAATATTTGTCCCCATTGCACGAGACAAAGACGTTCTTTAGGCGTGTTGCTATGGAATTCATGGAGGTAACTATGTGTCCCATTGTTTTGGAAGCACAAGGGGTACTGCCGTCAAATTTTAACGTCAGCTTTCAAAAGATTTGCAGAGTATGCAGAATCTTTTGTTTGTTACTGACGTTACTGTCCTATTCTGGAAGTTAGTTCCAGAATGAGTAGGTACGTTCATAGGGTTCCGTATGCAAAGGGTAAAACGGGTAAAGTAATGCGGAAAATTACTTAGCCTCCGTTGTTTTTCCGATATTGAATGAAAGACAAGTATCGTATTCATAGTAAATAATTCACTCACATAGTACTAGATGGCGTTGTAGATGTTTAAAACGTTCTGTTGAGATGTTTTCAAGAAATTATTTGTCCCATTAGTGGATACAATTCTTAATCTATAGGCTATCACGTTGGTCAAGAGTGGATTAGTAAACATTACACACATTTAGTTGTATTAAAAAAACGATAGACAAAGCTTCAAAATATTGATTTCAATTACTTTTAAAGTAAGTAAGCCTGGATCTTAGCAATGATGGAATATTTGCCGTGCTAATTTGAAATAATAATTACGTATTTGTTTTTGGTATTTTGCAAAACATTAAAACATCATTATCTACTTAGGATAAGGCAATTATTTTAAAATTGTTATAAAATAACATTGAATTTTGACTATGAACTTAAATTTGATATTATCGCTGTGATTGCAACGAATACATTACATTTTAAATATTTTACATAGAATCGATCATAATCATGTTGTCATGTTTTTTCTGGTAAATATTTTGGTTGGCATTTAAACGTAAGTTTCCGTTACAAGGTGATCATTAAAAAGTGCAGGAATTTAAGGTAATTGAGTGTAATATCACGTAATAGCAAATAATCAGTGGAATTTATGTTTTAGTAGTCATTCTATAACATATTTTATCGTAGTGAAAAATTCTAATTTGTTGTCTTATAGCATTGAAGCAGCAAGCGTGCATGCAGTCTATCTGGTAAATGGCTACTGCCGCACATGGACATATTAAATTAACCCCAAATAAGATGGTCTATGTAAAGTCGGCCACAGATGCGTTGCTACCCCTGAGAACTAAGTTGGGGAGACTCGGATAAGTATGTTCTAATTTTTAAGATTACCTAGAGTTATAATCGCAACGCCATCTTACGCGTGGAGATGAGATAGCTCATAGAAGCTGAAATACGTATAGCAATGCAAAAGTTACTGTACCACAAAGGACGGGAGTTTATTAAAAGAAATGCACACAAGCAAATTGGAGTTAATCCTAATAAGATTATATCCCAGCTAAACCTATTTAGACACGATAGAATATAATCAGAAAATTTTGTCACGCGTCACTTAATTCCCATAACGAGTCTGCAATTCTGCATAGATAACTTGTAAATGGATGTGACATCATACCAACTATAAATGATGTCCATTGAAGATTTTAAGTGCCATTTAAGGTCTTGAGAAGATGGTCACAGTGCAATGTATGTTGAAGTCAATATTAGATGGCATTGTAGGTATGTTAGTAGGTATCATAGTACAGGTTTATTAACATCATTAAATGATTCGCCTACACTTTTAAACGGTGAATGTATTGAAATTTCTTAATTAAATTATCTTAATCGTGACGGATCTGTAGCTTGTCGTGTAAGTATAGCTATAAGTCGTGATACAACGTAGTGGCGTGGGTTCCGCGTCATAAAATACTATAAATTGGTTAAAAAATATATATCCATGGTGATTTTTAGTGGTGATTTTATATACGATCTTCTTAAATTAAAACAAAATAATAAATTAGAGGATATTTATTGTTGTAGAACTCTTTGTATTTTACTACAGTGGAGTGGCCGGCACTCTTGTTAGTCATTCGTAATTTGCAAGGTTTAACCATTTCAAGCAATCACAACATTTTAAATGTTTTTTTTGTGTATTAGACTGAGTTAGAGCTAATTATTGTCTAGTTTAGCTATTTAACTATACAAATAAACAAAACTGAAGTGTCTGAGTGTAATGTCGAAATATAAGCTGGAAATATCTTTATAGTTCCATGGTAGGTAATTTATACAAAAAAAATATATTACAATTTTTGTCTGTTTGTTCAGGCTAATCTCCGAAATGGCAAGACCGATGTTGACTTTAATTAGCAATTATATCATGTTATAAGGAGTAAAACTTAGGCTACTTTTATTTAGAAGAATAATTAAGGTACCGCACAAATAATAACCCTTGAAATCGGGTATTTAACAGATTAAAACATGGTTAACGCTCGAAACACAGTTCGTTTCTAAATAAAATGCAACTACGTATGAATATAAATGTAACTTTAGGCATTATTTATGAATATTATTGATGTTATCCGGCGCTTCCGCGTGCGCTGTCGCTTTGAGAAGCTCGCATACATTATCCGAACAACTGAACTTGTCATGTTTGATACTACTCATTGATAAAAAGTAGTATGATAAACAAGTAATTAATTTAAAAAATCAAAAACCCGACTGCACCAAAAAGGCTGAAGTAGAATTTCCAAAAGCAGTGAAATAGGCATTTTAATATTTTTATCCAGAAAGCCAAATACAAAGTTTCATAGTAGGTGTCCGCTTCAAAAACAAAAGATTTTCAAACAATATTATCCTATTTTATCCTCGTAGTGCTCATTTACGCTATATAAAGAACCTATGTGTAACATTCCAGTACGCTTAAGTTCAGCGGTTTCCCTTTGCGTTGATCTCCGGCACAGCATCTCACTCATTTAGTCAGACAGTCATCTCGATGTGTATATACGAATATATTTGTACTAGCGGACCCGGCAATTTGTATTTTGTATTTTGTAAATAAAAAAAATGTTAAGGATGAACAACCCTTATCACTTAGGGGTAAATAAAAAATAGATAGTGGCCGATTCTCAGACCTACTGAATATGTATATAAAATTTGGTGAAAATCGGTGAAGCCGTTTCGGAGGAGTACGGTAACAAACACGAGATTTTTTTTATATAAAATAAGTATATTATATAATGTTTGTGTAATCTCCTCTTAATTTCCTTTATTTTGACATAGTTTTGGTTAACTTATTTTAAAACGTGTTACTATTTCGCGAAAAAAATCCACCATTTACGGTCTATAAAATATATAACTTCAGTAATTCATTGTTTCGGTCATTATTTTACCTCGTTAGAAGTAGAATTTCATTATTGTTATCCAACAAGCCTGATACAAAAGTTCATAGTGTTTGCTTCAAAATTGACGGTTGTTCAAATGAACTTTTAACCCTTATTTTACCGTCTACGGGGTTGATTTTTCGGAAGGGGATAAATAAGTACGTCTTTGTTCCTATCTAGAAAGGCAAATACAAAATTTTATAGTAGTTGCTTCAAAATTAAAGGATTTTAAAAAAACTGTTTTCCCCTATTTTGCCATCTTAAGGGTAGAATTTCCAAAATGCCTTTCTTAGTACTTATTCACGCTATATAGAGAACCTATGTGCAAAATTTCAGAACTGTAAGGTCCTTGGTTTAGGCTGTACGGTGATTTCTGAAAAATGAAAAAGTCATTTAGTTCGTCAGTCAATCAGTCACGTTGCTGTTTTATATATAAACAAATATGTTTTTATAATCTCCGTTTAATTTCCTTTCATTCGATACCCTACTCGATAGGTTCGGTTAACTTTTATTTTTAAATGTGTTACTATTTCGCGCCAAAAATCCGCCATTTTGTTTTTTTTTTACTTACACCTATCTAAGGACACTCGGGTCATTGGGACAAATATAATGACACCTTAACTGTTGAAATTCATCCAGCCGTTTATTAGATCCGATCAAATAAAGAAAGACAAACATACAAGATACGCGCGAAAAACATAACCCTTCCTTGGCAGTCGGGTAAAAACTTGTAACCTGTGTTTATAAGACCGTTTAGCTCCGTTTAACGTGTGATCACGTGTTTGTATTTTGAAGTACAATGAAGCATTCCAAGTGTGATCTTACTTATCTAGAAAAACAGCTTATTTCCAGTTTTCCTGAAGTACTTGAAAAACAATTACGTTTGCTTTTTTTAATTCTTTTATATGGGAGTAGCAGATGAGCATGTAGTCCATTTGAAAGTAAGTGGCTGCCGCAACCCATGGATATCTGTAATCAGCCCCAGATAAGATTAGATCTCTACTGGGGTGTGGTGGGTCACAAATGCGCCAGTTCTCTTGAGGTCTAAGATTGACCTATACCTCGGAAAAATATGTCTCCCTTTGTTTAAAAATATGTATAACGTACCGACGCGAAGCAAATGTTTGTTATTAGTCTTATACTCTTATTAGATATCAATACCGGCTCGCCTTGTTCACATCAGCGACGGAATCCTGACGTCTGCCCGCCCATAACAATGCCGTCTTGACTTATATAAAACGGTATGCGTTTTTTACTTACTAGGTTTACGAGTGCAATGTGATGAATGTTTTATGTGTAGTTTTTGTTTACTTTTCAAATTTTCGGTCAGTAGATTATCTGTTTAGGTGTAAGAATGGCGGACTAATGCCCTTTATTAATAATTAATCTATCTAATGTTTTGCGTACTAAAATTTATGTTTGAAAATTCTTGTCTATTAGAAATTGCCAAATTTGATCTTTGGTCGGCAAGCATTGGATAGATTGAATATTAATAACGGGTGTTTCATTACGAGCATCTGTGAGCGGCTTCAGGTAGAAGCCCTGTATTATATGTCCCTGTAAGTCAGTAGTGAACAATTACCGTCAGGTGGACTGCAAGGACAATTTAGAATCAACATATTTTTTTACAAAAATGCCAAAAAATATTTTTATAGTCTAGTTTTAAGCCTTATACAACATAGTCTATAATTTATTTGTGTTATCTAACTTAAAGTTTACCTTCGTTTTTAAGGACACCATTGTGGTTATTCAGCCCAAATCCACATTGCAAATGGCAGTCCCAAATCCATATTGCTAATTACTTATGATTCTAGTGATTTCGCAACTTCGCCCACAGAGCGTCGAACCACTAAATATAAAGCACAACAGAAGGAGCACTTTATACGTATCCTATAAAGATAAAGTACATAAAATTAAGTTATAAAAATATTTATTACAACTTTATGGTAATTTAAAATGGTTATGTTTAGGTAATTTCATTATTTGTATATAGTTTAATTTATTTTAATTAGTATTTAATTTCATGTTTTATTACAACTTTATGCGTTACTAAGAAAAATAAAAATGGCATCCACAGGGCACACATTTTCTAACCTCATTCGTAAAAGAAAAAACGTCATATGAGTAACAAAAACAGTTTGTCCATGTGACCCTATTTGAGAAAAAGCTGCATCGATTTTCACGGGACTTTCAAGAAAGATAGTACACAGCTTTCCATTCGTTCATCAGCCTTTTTAGGTTAACGGCCAGACGTAGAACTCTAAATAATTTTGTAAAAAATAAAACATTTTGACGGGACCTTCTTAGACGTTAGCAGACACCGTTGCGCGTACGCATAAATTGTGACTTATTTTGTTATTACCCCACAGCGTATCAAGGAGACCCTCTGCATTCTAAGTACCCAAACTGCATTCCGAATGCAGATCGACTGATTTACAGATTAGCATAGACGAGATAATACCGATAATGATAGATTAGACATTAATGTCAGGTATTATGTATTGGGGTACTTTTAAAGGTTCTAGGTGAACGTAATTTGGATAAACAGACCGAAACCTTGAATTTGAAGTTGTCTGCGGTTACTTTGGAAAATATTTGTTGTTGTGTTGTAAATCTTATTTCATAGCTAAAGTTTAAGTATGCGCTACTGTCCGATTATTTTTTTTATAAAAATACATTATTTTTAATAAATATTCAAATTGGGAGAGCGTGAAGACCTCGGAGAGGCGTTGAAACTGTTTAGGGACGATAATACTTTTGTTAATGGACCTTTTCTTTTGTGGACATGTTCATCATTATCTTGAATCCCACGGCTGGGCACATCTCTTCTCAGAGCTAGAGGGCTTACCTATGATCTACCGCACTGTTACCGCACCGCCTAGTACTTATTGTTGGATTTCACACACATTTGAGAACTTTTTTTAAAGAATCCTCTGACGAATGGGATACTTCATGATATTTATCTTCACCGTTAAAGCTAGTGACGATTAGTTTCTAAGCACATAATTGATCACTGACCGTCAAGTGCATGTTATTGCATGTTTACTTGAAGAAGAATGAAATCGATCGTAAATTAATTAATGGTGTTGAAAAGAAAGTTTTATTACTATGTGCCCTAAGCCAGACAGATACATTATTGTGTCCTAAGATAGCAGACACTGTCAGCACTTCAAACGGAAATGCACTTGATCGCGTTCGAGGATTCGGGACAAGTCCGTCGCGGGCACCACAGCCCATCGCCTCCAATGACGGCTTATTAGATACTTAGAAAATCGTTTGCAAAAATTGTCAAATAAGTCTTCGAGAAATGATCTTAATTTTTTAACTTACTTTTTTTTTGGTTTTGCGTTTATCTGCAACGTTATCTGATGTTAAGTGAAATACAACCTTGGATGAAACTCGCTTGCCTAGAAGTAGCCTATACAACCTTGACTTGAACAATCCCAGGTCGTATGTATCGGGAAACAAGGAAACAAACAAACAATTAATTAATGGTGATGAAAAGAAAGTTTTATTACCAACTGCCAGACGCATTATTATGTCCTAAGATAGCAGACACTGTCAGCAATTCAAACGGTCATGCACTTGACCGCGTTGAGGATTTGGGGCAAGTCCGTCGCGGGCACCACAGCCCATCGCCTCCGATTTCGGCTTTGTTTCGCACTTTCACCGTAGCTATGAACATGGCACTGCACTTGCCGATGGTATGTGCGTGGCGTAAACATGATACGTTAAGGAAACGCCAGATGTACTCGTAGTTGTAGATATCTAGAAATGCCGTTTCGCGGCTTGTCAGCGCTGAGAATGTGAAGCTTGACTTTTGAGAACTGAAAAATTGAGTGCATGTTTTTGGTGATACAATTCCTTTGTCCCGCATATTTGATTTAAAGTATATTCTACATTTTGTTCATTATACAATCGTCGAATATTATTTTTACCCGACTGCCAAGGAAGTGTTATGTTTTTCGCGCGTATTTTGTATGTTTGTCTTTCTTTATACCCTCGGATCTAACAAACGGCTGAATGAATTTCGACAGTCAAACCGTCATTATATTCGTTTCAAAAGTGTCCAGTCGGGTTTTTGATTTTTAATAAAATGACTTGTTTAATATATTTGTATATACAGATAAATAAAACTTACAATTGTAAGGAATCGATTTTTTATTTTATTTATTTTACAAACCTTTAAAAAATATTTAAATAGATACACTTTATTTATTACTATCGAAGCGTGTGAATATTTAAAAAATCTTATACACCTTTATAAGTGTAACATTTGTATGACATTACATAAAACATTAAAAGCGACATTCCGATCCGTTTCAAACGCGTCACGATCTCCGCAGCCAACCGCTACTTCCTACTACCATAGTAGCACTCCGAACACCAACGTACTTTATCATCTACTCTATATCTCCACGGTAATAGAATACAACTATTTCTCAGTCCAATTTACAATATTTATTATTCCCGCGCAAAATACAACTAACGTCAAGAGCGTTCTTTTTTCTTTTTATGATAACTCATACAATCGTACCAGCCAGTAACTATATAAATGAGCAGTGGGGCACTTATTATTATAAAAATCATGAAAATAACACAAAATAATTAATTAAAACAATACTATAATTAAATAATTTGGATATATTTTAACAATGGTATATTAAATCATCAGTTTAATGCCGTAGGTAGTCGAAAATCGACTCCCGGGACTTTTGATGTTCAAAGCTTTGTACGTATGAGATTAGAGACGTTAGTTATCACTGGCTTTAATGCTAAAGAAAAACCTACATGTCTAAAAGTTCTTATAAAAATCTACCCACATGGACATTACTTATTGTAAAGCTTATTTACATAAAAATATTTCAGTTTTACCTGCCGATAAATAGAAAGAATTCCCTGAAAACATCGCGACATTTTTATTTTCGTACTAAATCTCGTACTCATCTGTTTTAAATTCATCCCTCAGTTTTTGCAACAATGAGGTATAAACCCCGTTACACCCCTCTTGTAACGGGGTGTCGGACTTGCAGCCTATTTTACATAACCACCCTTATATACTAGGATAAGTTTGGTTTTAGTTTGAAAAGTTCCACTTGTTCAGATTAGTATAATACGTATATCCTTTAAGCTTAGCTGAGTATAGCTATATTATTATACTATGTAGTAAGTAGAGCGAGTAATTAGCCCGAGAATAATGGAAAACACCCTTCTTTCATTACGCTCATGGTATAGAAATAGGTAAACTTTCACACAAAAGAAAATGTCCTGTCATCCACAGGAAGTCGAATGTACTAGGGCTAATAGGAAATATATATTAAACTCTCGACGTAAAAAGAGGGGTGTTGTTAGTTTAACATGTGTTTCTGTGACATCATAGCTTCTAAATAGACGAAAAGATTTGGATTTAGACTTATTTAATTAGGTTATTAGGTAATCCAATGTTGTTATTATGACTGAATCTGTGCTGTTAGCATGCCGTCCATCTGAAACTAAGTAGCTACTGCCGCCTATGGACATCTTTAATCAACCTCAGATAAGATTAGATTCCGTCCTGAGATTGGCCAGGCCACATTTGCTACCTCTGAGAATTGAGTTTGAACGTCTCAGAGAATTACGTCTCTCTGATTACACCTTTTAGGATGGAATACAACAGCGTTTAACACTGCTGTTATTAGGCAGAAAGAGGTGTTGTTATGCCTTCTTAGTCGAACAACAAGGGCTCTACCCTCGAAGTCCGCTAATTTGTTCCTCAAATTGTATAAAAAACAGTCGTACATGCGTGTGGCATTATGAACTAATTTGTGTGGCGTGTCCAGTGAAATGAAAGCAAAAAAACATATCGCATGACAACGTACACACTTCCGTCCGATTTCCTAGCTTATAGCTCAAATCATGTGTGACACTACGCGGAATGTGATTGTTAGTACAATTATATCATTATGATTAATTAGTATAATTATAGATTTTGTTACGGATATGCTAATTTTATTTTGAGGAAAAAGCAAACTAGCACGCAGTCCACTTGATAGTGAGTGGTCACTGCCGTCTATGGACATTTTAACCAACTCCATATAAAACATACTTTTCCGAGGCGTTCCAGCTTAGTCCTCTGGGGTAGCGGCTAATCTGTGGCCGACCTCAGGTAGGAATATCTGATCATATCTGGGGTTGATTATAGATGTCCATGGGCGGCAGTAGCCACTTACCATCAGGTGGACTGCACGCTTGTCTGCTACTGCTGTATTATTTATATATATAAAAAAAAAAAAAAAAACCAGAGATTTTACGTGAAACCGATCACTGTTAATAAATGTATGATACGACTTGAATATATTTGATTTTACGAAAAATCTGTCAACGGTTTATCCGCCTATCAAACATCTGTATCGAATCCATAAAATACAACAATAGTACGAGTAGTTAAACAACTTTTAAGCTGCTCTGTCGCGTTAACTACTATTTTATCGCAAAATCTAGTATTCAAGCGTCAGTGTGTGGTCAGCCTAAGATTATCGAAAATTAAATAAATATTTTAAGTAATAACCCACCATGATACAGGTAGTCGTTTAAAAATGAATAAACGGTAAATATTCCTGAAAGTGTTAAGATTTTACGTGTCCAGAAAGATCGTAAATAAGTAATTATGGTCCTAAAACCATAATGGTAGTACTTGATCACGCGAAGAAGACTTTTTAAGTGAATAAGTGATAATAAAATATATTTAGTAGGTGTAGCGTGTGTTGTGTAATGTGGTATGGACATGTGAGACATGGCAATTTAGTTTAGATAAAGGTGGTAGCCGTGAAAGCCTAGTGGTTAAGAAACTCGGCCTCTCAATCGAGAGGCCGAGATCCAAGTTCTGATACAATCCGCTAGGGGCGCTGATCGGAAATTGTATGGACAAATACGTAAACAAATACCAAAACAGTCATATTTGTTAAAACGTAAAAACTTTAAGGTAAGGTACAGGTAACGGTAAGGGTACAGAATTGCTTTCCTTTAAACCTGTATCAGAATCACCTGTAATTACACTATAATAACATAATGATTCCAAGGCCGCTATTACCCGTAATATATGCGGAAAATGTCACGTTAATACATAACTAAGCTCGTTCTCTATTGCATCACAGCATCAAATCTATAAATTTACCGTTTATTGGATTACGCGCTCATTTGCGGCTCGATTGAGAGTAATCATATCGATTTTGTTGTAATGTGGCAAGTGTGTAGGCCACCGTTTTATAATATAGGTAGCAGACGAGCATGCAGTCCATCTGATAAGTGGCTACTCAGTGGCGGATTTACCAGCAGGCTGAGTAGGCTTCAGCCGAGGGCGGCAGATTTTTGGGGCGGCAAATTTGGGGAACGATTTTTTTTTTGCTAATTAGGAAGCTAGTTCGTTCATACCTTAAACGTGTCATGAACTGGCGTGACGAGCAAAAAAAAAACGGGAACCGTATCATAAGCCGGCACGATGCGACCAAGAAAAACAACGGGAAACATGTTCTGAGCCGACGTGGCGAGCAAAAAAAAAAAAACAGGAGCGCAAACTACCTAATCCGATAAACTACCTACAAAAACTGTACAGCCTTGACCTTGATTTTTTTTTATTCGCCACTGTGGCTACTACCGCCCATAGACATCTGTAATTAATCCCAGATAAAATTAGTGTCTTACGTGAGGTCGGCAATAGATGCGTCGCTACGTCTGGGGATTAAGCTGAAATACCTCGGAAAAGTATGTCTTTCTTACCAAACCCTTCAAATTAGAACACATTAGCGCTTAATAGATACTGCTTTTATAAGGCAGAAATAGTAGTGGCGGGAGTGCAGCCAGAGTCACACACCACACCTTTAACTACACAATTTTGTGTATTGGATGTAGTAACAATTTACACTATCATTATTACAATGGTAGTTCAATTAATTATTAACCGATCTGGTTGATTCAGTAGGGTAAATAATCATCATTATCATCAACCCATTACTGTTCCACTGCTGGGCACGGGTCTCCTCTCATAATGAGAAGGATTAGGCCATAGTCCACCGCGCTGGCCCAGTGCGTATTGGTGGACTTCACATAACTTTGAGATTTTTTTTTAAATCTCTTAGGTATGTAGGTTTCCTTACGATGTTTTCACCACTTCACCGTATAGCAAGTGATAATTAATATCTAATACGCACATAATTTTGAAAAATCAGAGGTGCGTGCCTGGGATTTGAACCTCGGACCCCTCGATCGAGTTTCTTAACCACTAGGCTATCACCGATTTCATCGGGTAAATAATGCCTGTTATTAATTCTCAAACTATCCAATGTTTTTTTCTGCCAACTAGAAATTGTCAAACTACGATCTTCAGTACCAAAAATATAATTATAACCGGGAGTAAGTCTTAACCAGTAAATGGCCAGAATCTCAGTTCGTAAGACCACGACACTCGTATCATGTGAATGGTTAATTAATTACGAAGGGAAACCAATTAACATATCACATTAATTATACATGATCGTTTAAGATCTGTCATCTACTAGTTATTAAATGATTAAGTAACTTGACACTTGCGATGCGTGGGTTTGTAAGGCGACATCAGGCGACATGTTTTCATGTCATACGCCTTACAAATTGAGATAATGTACCAATTTTAGTAATTTAATTAGAAGCATATTGTTATGCATGGAAACACCATGTTTTTTTTTATAATATAAGAGTAGCAGACGAGCATGCAGTTCACCTGATGGTAAGTGGCTACTGCCGCTCATGGACATCTGTAATCAACCTCAGATAGGATTAGATATTCCTACATGAGGTCGGCTACAGATGCGCCGCTACCCCTGAGGACTAAGCTGGGACGCCTCGGAAAAGTCTTTCTCCCTTACCACACCCTTCAAACCGGAACACAGCCTACCACTGCTTTTATTAGGTAGAAATAGGTGTGGCGGTGGTGTCGCCGGAGTCGAACCACAAAGGGTTCTTCCACCTTCACCTTCATGTTTGTGGTTGTGTGCTTTGGATTTAATATGATGTGCTTTATATTATTTGAAATGTGATGACACTCTTCGTTATTCGACTCCGGCGGGTATCGGTACACCTATTCCCACCTTATAACAATAGGATAATAGCTGCTGCCTAATTTGAAGCTTACGAGAGAAAACCTACAAAGTAAGTGTTCCAAAGTAGTTCTCAGAGGAACAATTTGGTAAGGGAGACATACTTGTCCTCAGGGATAGCGGCGTATCTGTGTACCTCAACTTATTCCTCCAATTTTTTTTTCGATTTGTGTAGTTACTGTGTGCTTGTCCGGGTTTTGGAGGCGAGCCTAAGGCTCAGCCGGGACAAGAAGACTATGGGCTGGAAGGGAGGGATGGCTTTGGTCGCCGTTGCCGGTTCCCTAGATCCACCTTCGCTAGAGGGAGAGAAGGTTTCGAACCCAGCTACTGCCGGAGTCCAGACCATCCACCTCTTGTCATATGGGGATTGCGGCTGACCCAAGGGCACCTCCTGTGAGGTAAATTCCTCCAATCGTGCCTGGGAGTTATAAATACCGACCGTGGCCACTTACCATCAAGTGAATGGATCTAGAAATTATTTTGGAATTATTTACTACTGAAACTTATTGCTTATACATCTTCGCAGAAAGGTAGTAAAATACTTTATAGCTAATTGTAATAATTTAATGACGAAGGTCTAATACGAAGATTTATAACTAACATCACACAATAATGTCAGTATGTTAAACGTTAACTTTCTAGGGCCGAAGTGGGACGTGGGTCGTGGGTGTTCCAATTAGGGATGTTACATTTGATTATCGATAACCGATCATAGCGTGGATTAAAATCGATATTTTCTATTTCTATTTCTGGGTTTGGAACGAATAAATAGTTCTGAAATTTAAAATGCTACCAAAGGTAAAATCGAGGTTTATAAATTCCAATTCAGACAAAAATGTTATAAATTGTAAAAATCTATCGATAGTATGTGTATATTGACCTCATAGACATTAATATATTTTCATAATATTTTCTACTCTGAAATAAGTATAACGGCTGAAAAAATAAGCGTCGATAGCAATTATTGATAGATACTATTATTACATGCTTATCTTTCCACGACTTTCAAGTTCTAAGCATGTTTTAGTTTTTTTGAATATCGGTACTTTTATTGTACGTTTTGGGTATTATAGTATCAACCTTATATATCGTAGGTGTATGTAAATATCGATACAGTTAAACCCTAGTTCTAATATCGTTATAACATTCATCAGTTGTTATAACGGACCTATTAACTGCCCTTTCATGGTTTAGGTGTCTATCGATGGACCTCGATTAGGTATGAAAGTTTATGAACGGTAATTTAAAGGTTATAGAACTTGGTGCGTAATGGGATGATACCTGCCCCATATTAAGCTGTCTAATGTTTGATAGATGTCCAGTGCGTTTAAATGGAAATCTTTCAAACATGGCAGATTGTTTTATGGTTTGGTTGAAGGATCATCGCCGTCTTTATTAGTAGTATATCGATGGTCATCGCCTTTGTTTTGTATCAGCAAATGCATTGTTCAATGTTGTTCGGTTACGAGGGGTGTGGTAAGGTAGAACACATACTTAAAACTCATATCCAGAAAAATAAAAAATAAGACAAATTGGGTAAATATAAGGTAACTAGACAAGTGGGATTTGTGAAGAAAATTGCATTAATATTGTGTTACCGTTGCAATATTATGTTGTTTAAAATCGTTAAACTCTAAACTCTAATCGTTAAACGGCAATCAAAGACTATCTGAAGATTTTATAAAGACAGATACATACATACATTATAAATTATACATTGAATAAAAAAATATATATCGATAATGTATAGATTCGGTAGTCGCATTTTTGTGATTAGAACATCACTAATCTGTCATGAAATAAATAGAAAAGGTAGAATATAATATAACAGATGCAGCATAGTCAACGTAGAGACATGAAGCTGCGCCCAACGAACTCATCTCTGGGCTTTCCCTCATAAAATGTTTTACCTTTATCTCGTATTTTTGTACTTGACCTGCGTGAAGGCTCGGCAGGTACTTCCGAGTTGTCCCTGTAGTTTCGGGACCAGAATAGGGCTACGGTATCCCCTGCCTGTCGTAAGAGGCGACTAAAAGGGGGCTTCCGGGGTTGCGGGCGGTAAGTGTGGGAGCTCGAACCGCTCGGTAAGCGACCCCGGGAAGGGCGGCGGTACGTGTGGTCGCATACCGTCGTACGCACCAGATGGTGTGGCGAGCGTCAAGCTCACCTGGGCAGAGCCCGACGGGGCAACGCGCTAAGAGGACTCCGGTTGCGTTCCTTTGGAGATCCCGGAGTCCTCTACGCAGCGCTGAGGACGGCCACCGGGGGGGTTTTAGTGCGGTAAAATCCCACATAACCCTGCGTCGCTCCCACGGCGCCGGGTACCTTTTGAAGGTTTCCCCCTCGTGAACAAAAAAAAAAAAAAAAAAAGGTACTTCCGAGTGGGTTTTATTATTATTTTATTGTTATGTATAATACAAGCGTAACGTCATATTGAAAATGAAAGTCGGTCAGTTTTGGTCGAGTGTGGCATAAGTGGGCTTGTTTCACCGTGGGCGAAGAGTGTAGTGTGTATGGTATTATTAGAAAAAAGGCTAAAAGGCGTAAAATAAATATGGATATGGACGAACCATTGGTATAATTGATGTACGTTTGTAAATAAATTATTGATTTATTGTTAAAATGAAGATGGTTTCATTTAAAAGTACTTTTACAAATCCTTTCTTTAAGAAATCTTTGAGCCAAATGTCAAGAAATAGCGTAGAATTCCAGGAAACGTTTGTAATAACGTTTTTAAATAATTACAACTCGATTATGGCAGATACGCACAACGTATTTACATAAAAATACGAATTTAAAACACCCTCACATGCGCTTAAGGGGAGGGGTCAAGACAATTCTCATGACATCTACTAGAAACTTTTTTTTTTAGCTTAAAGTTTACTAGCCAATAAGCATTTAAGTAATTCCAGTTCCAATTGCCAGTGATTTAATAAAGCCTTTTCGCATTTTTCCTTTCGTTTCGGTGTTACTGTCGTCGGGGTATGTTTTTATAAGAATTTTCTAGTTATTATTCGTAATTAAATAAAAAATGGTATTTTGTAGCTTATACTTTACAAGCCGATAGTAGTGCATTTAGGTAATTCATTGTCAGTGAATTAATAACGACTTTTTGCACTTTTCCTTTCGTTTCGTTATTGTCGGCGTTAAGCTTTCAACAAGTGCAGTGAGGCTGTATCGGAAGGAAATCTGGGTTATGTTATGTAAAACTTATCGGTATTTTTATTTTGTTTTTATTGCCGTTTTATATTATTTTGATTTTAATAGGGTCATTTAAGGTTTAAGATGTTAGCCGACGGATTGAAAGGATATGTAAGTAAGTTATGTTGGTTCAAGACATATTTCGACATGAGAAATAATTCCCGTTATCAATAAAAATCAATCTATGGCATATTAGCTTATCAAACATCATCGAAGTTTGACAACGTCTAGTAGGTAAAATGTGACAAATTTTGTTATTTAATAGGAAAAATACGTGATTGGTTGATTATTAATAATTGGCGAAAGAAGAAATGTTCAGTTTAGCGGGCAAATTTAAAAAATATTCATAGTTAAAATTGGTATAAAATGCTTTCCCACTTCGTCGTAAATTAGGCTTTCACTTCGAAACTTATAAAATTTCCGTGTAAGTGCGGTTTAAAATTTTATTTCATTGTTAAAACCTTTTATGCAGATAAACAGTAGTGTTGGGCCGTTATCGTTATATTAGATGGAGCTCCTGTTTCGAAGCGACCGCGTTGATATACCACGAATCCATTAGCGCGTCACAAATAAATATAACGTTACTTATTTGTCTAACGCTCGTCGTTAGCGTTACGTTATGTTAGGGTTGTCACTTCTCAGCCTACATTATTGATGTGTACTACATATATAGCAGTGATAGCCTAGTGGTTAAGAAACTCGGCCTCTCGATCGAGGGGTCCGAGGTTCAAATCCCAGGCACGCATCTCTAAGTTATCGAAGTTATGTGCGTATTAGAAATTAATTATCACTTGCTAAACGGTGAAGGAAAACATCGTGAGGAAACCTGCATACCTTAGAGATTTATAAAAAAAAATCTCAAAGGCATGTGAAGTCTACCAATATGCAATTGGCCAGTGCGGTGGACTATGGCCTAATCCTTCTCATTCTGAGAGGAGACCCGTGCCCAGCAGTGGGACAGTAGTTGATGATGATGGTGATGATGATGATAATGATGATGATGATGATGTGTATTAGAATCTATAAAATAGGCTTTATCAAATTGACAGACTAATGTACGGAGTATACTTCTTAATTGAAATGATCTAAGTAAGTGCCTGCTTCATGCAATATCACTGTTTTCATGTCAGAACACTAGAAGGTGAGTGATGATATAGAAACAAGGACTTCATCTTAATATTACTTTTTAAATAATCGTTACAATTATTTTTATATTTCATTGTTAGAGAAACCCTAGAGCATGCTCTATCACGATTTTATAAGTATCTTATTAAAATAGATAGGAAGTGGCAACCCTAATTATAACGATTCAGCCATATCATTGACAGTTCACACTTCACGTTCATCGTCTTAACCATTAACGGCGCTATTATGGTCTTAATTTTTAGGGTTCCTTGGTCAAAGATTACGATTTCAAAGATTGCACTTGCCTTAGAACAATCTGTTATAATATAAACTATGAATATACAATGTTCATCTATATCGTTACCTATATCTATATACATATATTATTGTTCCACTGCTGGGCACAGCTCTCCTCAGAGTATGGAAATTTGAAGCTTCCAATAGTGGAGGCTTCTACAAAACTATAGGAACTTTTACAGAACTTTTAACCACTTATATAAGTTTTTCTTCACTCTTCTTCCAAGTGATAAAACATTATAAAACACCTAAAATTTTCTTATTAATTCAAATTAATTATTTAAATTAATTTTTAAAGGTGGTAGAACCCTTTGTGGTTCGACTCCAGCGGCACCACCGCCACACCTATTTCTGCCTAATAACATCAGTGTTAAGCGCTGCTGTGTTCCGTTTTGAAGGGTGTGGTAAGGGAGACATACTTTTCCGAGGCATTCCAGCTTAGTCCTCAGGGGTAGCAGCGCATCTGTGGCCGACCTCAGGTAGGTATATCTAATTCTGTCTGGGGTTGATTACAGATGTCCATGGGCGGCAGTAGTCACTTACCATGAGGTGGACTGCATGCTCGTCTGCTACTCCTATATTATAAAATAATAATAATTATTCCTTAAATTACGCTGCTTGAGATTGTATCCTCCGTGACATGCCGGGTTTCAAACCACCTATCTCTGCGGAACCCTATAGAATAATAATAAACGCATAAACCAGTCGTGTGCTCCGCGCAGCTGTTGTTTATTTATAACCACCCATACGACAAGGAAGCTGCATCTGTCCTATTGTTATGGTACGGAAACAATTTTGGTCAAATAACTCATGTGGGCTCTTATGCTGTAGGTACGGACTATGTAATGCGGTATCAAAAAAGTTGTATTATATTAAGTTATAGTTGTAAATTAATTAATAATT
Organism: Epargyreus clarus; assembly: GCF_041222505.1. Taxonomy (NCBI): domain Eukaryota; kingdom Metazoa; phylum Arthropoda; class Insecta; order Lepidoptera; family Hesperiidae; genus Epargyreus; species Epargyreus clarus. The sequence continues at coordinate 12,583,446 of NW_027332209.1, read as the reverse complement.
TCGTTATATTGGATACCGGTTCATTTACCTAACTTGTCCGCAGGAGTGGTAAAATATTATCTTTGGTTGGCTTCACATACAACCTCTGTTGTATCCGGAATAATTCAGTAAGCGCTTGTCATCAGATAGACAGAATGTTCGTTAACTACTTCGCACTTAAATGTGAGTCCCTGTTGACCTCATTATTTACTTGTCAGATTTATAATAGGGGCCTATTTTCTCTCACGTGGGCTCCTGTGCGGTTCTGATTTGTATGCGTGCCTTTGATGACAGGAAAGGAAACATGAAATGAAAGATTCGTCATTTCACGGTCACTTTTCCTGTCATGTACACCACTGACCATACGCATGCGAGACAAAAACGAGTGAAGGTGGTAGAACCCTTTGTGGTTCGACTCCGGCGGCACCACCGCCACACCTATTTCTGCTTTATAAGAGCAGTGTTCAACGCTGCTGTGTTCTGGTTTGAAAGGTGTGGTAAGGGAAACATACTTAGTGTTCCAGCTTAGTTCTCAGAGGTAGCGACGCACCTGTGGCCGACCTCAGGTAGGAATATCTAATCCTATATGGAGTCGATCACAGATGTCCATAGGCGGCAGTAACCACTTTCCATCAAGTGGACTGCATGCTACTCCATATTATAAAAAAAAAGTTATTAACTCATGACGGCATGCAGACATAACGTGTGACAAGAAAAGATTGTAAATTTTAATTATGGACCAATATTATACATTCAAATACATTCACAATACACTGTAAAATTGTAATATTATACAGTAAATGCTGTAAAATAAAGTAATTTTACAGTAAATCTACTGTATTTACAGTGCATCTGGCAACACTGCGTGCCACTATAGTTGAATGTCTTTGCTGTGCAGGACACCGTAGGAATCAGCGAAAACACGGATTCGTTAGAAAAAACATTATTGTTCATTCAAGTTCTTACTTTAATAGTCTACTTTGGGATGTGTCTGTTTCTAGATTATAATTTAGCATTTAAACAATAGTTATTATCGTAATAGTTTGGCTGATGGATTTGGAAAGTATCTGCTTTCAAAATGAGATCAGCTTTCTTTTTTGAGAATACATTTCTTAGTAATTATGCATTTTGATTAATTATATTATTTAGAGACATGAATTGGATATGAGTGATGTGTACGTGATGTGTGGTTCTAAATGGTGTTTAGCGAATAGGAATGTTTTCGAGTGTCAAGATTTGAATGGTAATATGTTGTTTAAAAGTATTATTAGCAAATATATCTTGTCATAAAATTGATTGTTATAACATAAGGAGAAAAAACTGGTTTAAAATCGGTCTTTCAATTGGGGTCCGAGGAAACCGAGGCATATACCTCTGATTTTAATAGTTATGCATGTAAGAATTATTTTTCACGTGCTTGAATCGTGTAGGGAAACATCGTAAGGGAAACCTTTAAAAAAGTTACTTTGGTGATGTGTGAAGTCTATCAATCCGCACTGAATCAGTGCGGTGGACTATAGCCTAAAACTTCTCAGAGGAGACCCATTCCCAGCACCGCGATACTAACAACTTAACGAGGACACAATATTTCCTAAATGCTTAGTGTGCATAAGTTTGACACATAGACCCATGACGATATTTCCTTAGCAATTTCCCGAGCTACTCGCCTGGTTGCTCGCGGCTCTCCGCTCAGTTGAACGTTCACGGTTAGGCAACATAAACTGTTTGTTTTGTTAAGTCGTAAATCTACCTGTACGTGTTTACCTACGTGTATAGCACATTTAAAAGTAAAGCATTGTAACAGCAGTGTTAAGCTGTGCTGTATTTTTTTTATAATATAGGACAGATAAGCACGCAGTCCAGTGAGTGGCTACTGCCGCCAGTTGATTTCTGTCTTAAACCTCTGGTGAGATTAAATTCCTACCTAAGGACTAACCTAGGGGTAGCTGTGGCTGACTGGAATGCCTCCGAAAAATGTCTCCCTTACGACACCCTTCAAACCAAAACACAGAAGCGCTTTACTGCTATTATTAAGCAGGAATAGGTGAGGCGGTGGTGCTGCCGGAGTCGAACCACTGAGTTCCTACCACCTATCACTGTATTAAAAATATAGACTTTGTTTTCATCAACACAGGCGCCATTTTTTCGCACACTGATACAATCAGTAGAAAGTGACATAGTATTATTTGCACCCAAAAATATGTAAATATTTTTAGTATACGCAGTTCTAGATTAGATAAATGTCTAGATAAAAAATGCACAGAATAAAAACGCCGGCGGATATGTACAAAATTCTTCTTGTAGACAACAATTTTGTACAGATGTACTTAGCTAGTACGTTGTCCTATGTTTCAGACATCTGGTTTATATGGCCATTGGCTGAAGTGCCATTTAGCTAAATGGCTAACATAAGGCGTTGACACGTTTTACGTCGGCGTTTTGCTATAACCACTTCCATTAAGTGTAGGGTAGCCAAAAGATTTTACACTGAAGGACCCTTAGTCTGCCTGAAAATGTAGTTTTGATTTTGACAGATGATATATTTTTTTTAGGTTAGTCCATAGGTAAGTACAGATATCTCACCGTCTTGTAATTGAAGGAAGCCATTAAATGGCTTAAACGGCTGATATTTCTGTCAGCCATTTAAGGTCATGTTAAAATTTCCGCAGAATATAATGCCGACAGGCGCATGTCGGGGTTAAAAAATACGAAAACGAGGAAAAAGTGCGGAGAAATATCGTTTCATTCGTAAATGATCTAAAAACTACGTTTTTTAAATATTTTTCAAACACGAAAATAAATGATAGTGACAATTTCAATTGTCAAAACCTATTTACATTTTCTTGTTTGGAGTGAGTTATCTTCACTAATCTATGGTTCTAGTCATATATTTTTCCGTTGCTGGGCATGCCCATGGCCAAAAGCCAAATCCATGGGATTTTCCCCATAATGGGGGGTCCCGAACATACTTCACCACACTGCACAAATGCGCTATTAAAATGTAGGCTAAAAATGTAATTTTGATGGTTTGTGTTTTATCTGTCCTTCTGTTCTTCCTTTGTGTTTTATCTTTATTTACGTGCATTGCAGCTATTTTGAATCTTATACTTTTTATTTTAACTTTTGGTAAAAGACATAATTTTTGGGAAACAATTCGTCGACGTCGTTTCTCCGCTAGGCAGAGAACGAATTAAGGAATTTTTGGAGCGTATATCGTCGTGGACTGGTTATGACAAAATGGTCTTGGTTTTTTGTTTCTTATCTTCAGTAAACTTAAAACCATGATTACTTTGTTTTTAAGTAACTGAAATGTTCTGTACACTTAAATACAATGGTAAATGTTAAATATTTTCGTAACTAGTTAAATGATATCAAAATTATGCACTCACATACGCGTCAAACACATAAAAACATAAATGTCATTCGAAATTGAAGTTATCAAGCATTTTATTTCCCATGTCCCGGCCACAATGGTCACGTTCCCAGAAATATATAAAAAAATTACATTAAATTCAGCATGAATTACGTGATAGCTCATTTTTCTCAAAAATGGACTTACACTACTTTCAAAATAAACGGTCCATATGTTCTTACCTTACATAGCTTAAAACTTGAATAAACATATACCTACCTTTTGTCACGATTATTTGTCGAATCCTATTAAATGATCGACGGAAGTTACATTCTTCGTACAGATTTATTTTCATCATTCTATCATCGTTTATCAAAGTATTTTTACGTTTAGTCAGCGTCTTTAGTCAATATTTCGTGACTTTACACTCAATGGAGAATATTATGTCATTCGTCATCATTCGAAATTGAAGTTATCGGGCATTTTATTTCCCATGTCCCGGCCACAATGGTCACGTTCCCAGAAATTGGAGTCGTTTTGAGCATTGTTAATGGTTTTCGTGACTTGGGTATAATGTTCCAATTATACTTGGTCTTAACACTCGGTTTATGCTTTGAAACGAACGTTAGGCTTTGGAAACTCTTAACTAGATTTTGCCGGCGACTTTGTATGTGTAAATCATAACACACCTATTTCGGCTATAACAGCAGTGTTAAGCGCAGCTGAGTTCTGATTTGAAGCGTGTGGTTAGGGATATACTTTTTCAAGGCATTTTCAGCTTAGCCCTGAGGGAAAGCGGCGCATCTGTGGCCTACCTCAGATAGGAATCCGGGATGGATTCTGACACGAGAATAACATAATAGTAGGTACAATTCCGTTAGTTAGTAACGTAGCTCTTGTCATCACACCTAACAACTAATTAGGAAGGTTGCAAAAAGTGACAGTGAAATTATGTGCAACGGAATTTTTGAGATGAGAACGATTTTTGAAAATTCTTAATAATATTCCTTTTTTAATTACGTCTTGTCTTTTTCAATTACGTCTTGTTTCGTAAAGAGTATTTCACTTCCTAGCTCTCTACTTTAATATAAAGTGGCATCCCAAGGAATTTAGAAACTGATTCCGTAGCTTTCAACAGCACAATACTCGTTTTTAGTTTGTCGTACGTAAACACACTGTTTACCAAACAGATGAGACAAGTGGATGAATGGGATTGTAAGCCGCTATTTTAATAGCTAGAAATTGTAAACAAGAGATGTATAAAACAATTGTAATTGAATGGAAAATTGGAGAATAATAGATAATGGTGTTATGATCTTAGGTATGTACGTTAGGTTATATGAAATGTCTGGGTGTATGAAATTCAATTCTATGGTTCCAGGGTTCAAATGCCTGGCTTCGAAATTTGATTTTTCAATGTGTGTTTTAGAAAATTTGATTATATTCGTTATTGTATGTTGTTATTTCTCAATGATATAAAATACAGCTACTTACACTCGGGATCCACGGTTCATTCTCAGGCAAGCAACTATCATATGGTATAGAAAACGTTGTTAGGTGTTGGAATATAGCAAAAATCCAAGCCTCTCATAATGTATAATATTCAAGTAGGTTGTATATGATAAAGCTGGCAGCTGAAAAACATATATTTTTCTTCTTCTGATTTGTCATTCTGTCAATGATTCGATATAATAAAAAGTATCTTTTTTGGAGTGAATTTTATTTTATTATATTTCATAGTTTATTTTCTCGTTCTCGTGTGGCCATTTCCCTACATTAGGAAACCCTGAAAATTCTCAAAGGTGTGTAAAGTTTACAAATCTGCACTTGGTAAGCTTGGTGGACTATGGCTTCCAGTGTTTCTTTTAAGAAGAAGTTTATACCAAAACAGTGGAACAGAAATGGTTTGATGATGAAGGTATCACGAAACGTTTACGACATAAACAGACGCAGATTTGTTTGAAATTTGAGCACAATAAAATTGCTTGTGGCTTGAAACTAAACGTTTTGGCCAGTTGTAGAGCGGCGGGCATTGCCCAATGTGTCTATTAGGTTGGCTTGCATTGTATGTATGTTGTATGTGTTGCAAGGGATTAAACATCACATTATTGGAAGTTATGTTGAGAATAGGTTCGACTTTGTGTTATGTGTTATGTTACGACGTATGATTGTGCCTTATGAGCATTGCCTGTGTTCTGGTTTGAATAGACATTTGCATGAGGCATTCCAATTTAGTTACGAAGGGTAGCAATGAATTCATTGATGCAAATTAAATTGAATTGAATTGTAGGCAAAGTGGATTAATTACATTCCATTACAAAGCTTACGAACCTTAAGAATTTTCACGAAATCTGGAAAACATGTTATAAAAATACTTTAGACAAAAATAGAAAAAAACGGAACGGCATCAATAACATAGAATTACTTAAAAAAGGTATAAAAAAGGACGATACGAGTACGATTACGATTACATAAAATGAAGTTTACGCACGAACGAACATTAGTTATTTATATACTATGTAGTTACATTGTACAGTTCTCTCCGATAGAGATGAAATTTTTGTGTGATGTTATAAAGATAAACTTAGAATCGTATTAGATTCCTAGAATTGCTCCTTTCACTGACATTCTGTGAGCCCAGTTAGCTCAGCAGTGGGAAAATTGAATATACTTTATTTTGTGTCTTCTTCTTCTTCTGAAAGTGTCTCTCCGACTAGCGAAATGGCCGTCAATTTTGCAAACTTCCTTCAATCTTTAGCGGGGCGAAATAGTTGGGCAGCACTCGCTATCCCTCACCACTCTCATATCTAATATCTCATTTTTGTCAAAAGTAGCAAAAGAATATGCAGTCCACATCAATTAGGTAAATGGATCCGTCCACGGATAACTAATCAGTAATGAAGGACTCCAATTCTATTAGGATTGGAGTCCTATCTGAGGTTCGTCAAATCTGTGTTGCTATATTCGAAGATTAAGATAAACGTCTCGTATAAATGTTTCTCCCTTACCACACCAAGGTCACCAAGGTCTAGTTGTTATCCCCGAGGACTAAGTTGGAACTTGAACCCCTTGTGTAAGTGCCACGACTGTCTCTCTTATCATAACCAAGATTGGCACATATGCGTTGCTCCTAACTTAGTCCAAGTTGGCATGACTCTTATAAGAGTTTTCTTTACCACACACATGAAACTAGATCGTAGCAACGCATAATCTTTACTAATAGTATAAATCCGAAAGTAACTCTGTCTGTCTGTCTGTCTGGTTGTCTCTTCTTCACGCCCAAACCACTGGACTGATTTTAATGAAATTTGACGATCTTTAGCAAAGTTGAAGGTACGAATTTTCAGTTTTATGTGTTAGTATGTTATATTGTTTTCCTTTAAACGCGGGCGAAGCCGCGGGCAAAAACAAGTATTAAATAAAGTAAGGTTGTTCAGCTGATTAAAGTAAATTGCCTATAGATACCAAAGGCCGGTCAATGCTAGCTCAGTTTCGTGCGAAATATGTAATCTGATCAATACAGACAGGCACGGCTTAATCGGGACTGCGAGGTGATTGAAAGGTACGATAGATCGTCGATAGCTGCGGAGAAAGTGAATTGATAATCGTGATCGTATCTGAACTGCTCCTACGTATCTGTCGAAGTTACTGATAATCCTGAAAGGTATGGGAAAGGTATTTTGAAAATGTGAAGAGCCTAACAATGTGATGTAAGTTTTTTTATAATATAGGAGTTGCAGACGAGCATGCAGTCTACCTGATAGTAAGTAGGTACTGCTGCCCATGGACATCTGTAACCAACAACAAATAGGATTAGATATTTCTACCTGAGGTCGGTCACAGATGCGCCGCTACCCCTGAAGACTAAGCTGGAACGCGTTGGTAAAATATGTCTCCCTTGCCACACTCTTCAAAGCAGAACACTACCCTTAGGACTGATTATTCACTCTTGATACTTTATAAATTAAAAAATATGTTTCACGTCTACTATAACTAATTATGTTAATTGAAATTCTTGGTGACATTAATTATTACATCAACAATTTTGGTTCTCAGCATCACCACATAAGATCAGTCTTTATATACACGGGAAATCACATACTTCAATTCCATTTCTCATTTGGCACATAACATCATTGTGTAAACCCATATCTGTGTGCAAAACAGTTGTTTCCAAGGAAACGTCAAATTTCCTTCCTATTACATCCATCGGAAATGTATATTCGTCGGTCTGTGCATCACAATGTCTATTGTTTTCATCAAACACGATACGGTCCTTACCTTTTCAAATGTGTTCGTCTTTTTGTACAGATTTACAGCATCTTAGTGTTGTGTCTGTTTTGTATAGTAACGGCTTTGTTTCTTCTTGTAGGGTGAAGTTAGAACATAACTGTATTATGTTAAAGTCAATAATTTAGCACTATTGGTAGTAGGTATAATGTTGTTTAGTTTTCTATTGCTGTATAAGATATTACAAAGCTTTTTACAAGGTTGACGTACTTGCTTATTAATTAAGATGTAACGTTGATTAAGATGTAACCTGGTGGTAAGTGCTCCCCTTCTGTTCTTGGACGGTGAGCTACCACTACTTATCATCAATTCCATAGTGAACAGAGTCTACCTGATGCCGATGACATCTACGTTTCCACTTCTGAAAACTAAAATGGTCGTCTCATATTTAAGACAGTTGGCTTCTACCCAATAGAAAGAAGTGTGGCGTTAGCGGCGGTAACTCGCTGGTCGAACCAACCTTCTACTATCTTTCAAAGGTCTATTAATAGTGCAAATTACTTACAAATTTCATTTACGTTAATCTATATTTCTTTGTACAGCAGCCAAAAAAATATAGGTATTTAATGTGACTATAAAATCATATTTGTATTAGCGTCATCAGTCAACCTACTTCAACCTGCTTTTATGCGGTGTGAAATTCAACCAATAAAACGTTTATACCAATTTACTATTACTTTAATTCTATTCTAATTACTTCGCCAAGTTATATTCTATATTTCTTCGAGTCTTTAAAAAACTATATTCAATATACACAGTGTAAAGTTATAAAACAAGTTGACTAATTTAAAAACGCGTAAAAATGAACAAGCCGCGACGTTATAAATTAATCATGAAAGTGGTGCAATTAAGTCGTTTGTTTGCAATGCAAAACGGTCCAGTGGACCAAGTGATTCGTTTGTAACGAGGTAACCAGTTACGTACATGAAGAGTGCAGCAATAACTATTTAACCAACTTTTTATTTCAGTTTTTTTTATAATAGCTGAAGTAGCAGACGAGCATGCAGATCCCACACATCCTTCAAAACGGAACACATCAGCGCCTAGCACAGCTGTTATAAGATATAAATAGGTGTGGCGGTGGTGCCGCCGGAATCGAACCACAAAGGGTTCTATCACCTTCGAAAGTTAATTTTTAGTTAATTATTCGTGTTGTTGAGTGAGGATTCACGAAAGACTTTGAAAAAAAGATTTTTATACATTGCTTTCGTAATAACAACAATAGATTTTTAACACCTTCGGGTGCCTTATTATCAGAGATGTGCGTAGTAACTGAACTGTGAGAGGGGTTTAATCTTAATATAAAATATACGTAGTCTACCACCGAAAATAACTGTAATGTCCCATAAACTCGCCATGATTGCTGTTTAATTATTCACAATAGGTAACCTTTTAAATAGACTAGAAGTACGACTAGCCACTGATGTGTGTGGACATCTATAATCAACCTCAGATAGTATTGAGTCTTTTTTTGAGCCCAGGCATATATGACGCGGTCCTGAGGACTAAATTGGAACGCGTCATATAGGTGTCTTTCTTTTATTATAATCTACATTATTTAAAACAACTGACCAGTATCACTGCTGCTTCATGTACAAATATTTTCTCGTGACAGAAATTATCAAGTAAGTTATGTGATGTTTTGCCATCTTTTAATTTTGATGCTCTTCAATCTACATAAATACATCATTACTATTGGTGACGAAAGTAGATTGCTAAGTTGGATTACAAACATGTCTTGTAGGTGTCAAGTACGAAATTGTTTCTTCACATTATCAATATTCACCTTACGAAAGTTTTCCATATCCGCTTCTATCAGTAACTCATTAGCGATCTTTCGCCATGTTGCAAATTCTTCATCTCATTTAGCATATGATTAAATTTCGCCAATGGACGATCTTGTATCTACGAGTAAATTATGTTTGTTTGTCTGTCTGTCCTATAAATTTCTATTCATCCAAGCCAGTGGCTATTAAGCTTTAGGAGTTTTTGAATATTTTCTCGCGAAGGGTTTCAGAATTTTCACTAGGTAATCCGTATAGTTTCTGATTTCGATATCCACGGATACTATGATATAAAAAAATTTGAATAATTAAATATATACAAATTATATTATTTGAAAATTGTTATCAATTTAATTAAAATATGTAAAAAAATATCGACAGTGTATGTTTTTTCTTTCACTTGCAAGATAGGGCACGTTTGGGCCAAGGTGGCACTGATGTCTAGATATTTACATTTAGTGTCAGAAAAACTGAGTAAGTTCAATAGCAATAAATAAACTTCGACATAAAATGGCCACCTGTTTGGAAGATTGCGTGGAATCTTATTAAAACTGTCTCGTATTTCTAATGTATTATAATTAGTTTGCGTAACGTTTGTTCATTGCTTCCGTCCTTCGGTTGGAAAGGTCAGGTTTTTTGTTTTTGTTGCAAAACTTTTTATTTAGATAAGTTAATTTTATTTCTTAAAATATGCAAATGATATTGTAGTTCATCCGAGTCAGTAGCCACTGATCGTCATAAACCTATTACTATCCCATTGCTGGGTACGGGTCTCTTCTCAGAAAAGGGTTAAGCTGTAGGGTTACACTACACAGATTATACATATTCTGTAAAAAAATCACGTACGTCCTATTACGGTTCCTGAGATAGTTCCATGTGACAGACGGTCAGAGATCATAGGCTTAGTAATAGGCTTCCGTTTTTACCCTTTTGGGTACGGAACCCTAAAAAGGAAAATTTGGTGGTACGGAATTAATAGTTCGTCTTAAAATTTTGCCACATTATGTAGCTTATGTAACGTAACATAATATAATCACATAGGCATTTTGAACATGTTGTGAGCTATTGAGATATGAGGAGAAAATAAAAAGAGTCTAGACACAATTTAGGCAATTAGTCAGTTGATTTGATAGTGCTTGCGTCAGTGAGAGTAGTTGTCGAAGTTAAGATGTGAATGCACTATCCGTGAACTACAGTAGATACGAATACTATTTTCTGGATCTTAGGCTTACCCTAAAAGAAATTAAGTCGATTTCCTGAAGATATAAATTGAAATTTAGAATAATGTGCATAGGAATTTCTAAGTTAATATCGTAATTAAACATTGACAAAAGGACAAGTAAAATAAGAAACATTTGATTTAGTTATATTTTAAAGTTCATTATTTGGTGGTATTTTTTAACTAGAGTACCAAGTACTGCAGCTTCATTGTAAGTGATCATTGGGTGGCAATGGTGGATCGTAGAGGCCACAAAGGACATTTACATTTACAATCAATATTAAATAGTTTTTATTCAATAGTTAATAGTGATGCAATCAATCTATTTTCACCTACCAAAGACCAACATTTGACAATTTCTTCATCCTTACTAATCCTTACTAATATTATAAATCAGAAAGTAACTCTGTCTGTCTGTCTGTTTGTCTCTTCTTCACGCCCAAACCAACCGATTTTAATGAAATTTTGTACAAAGATATTCTGAGACCCGAGAAAAGACATAGAATAATTTTTATCCCGGAAATCCCAAGGGAACTAGGGATGGCGATCTAAGATCGATTAATCGGAAAATCGATCTTTTGGACCCAAAACATCGAAAGTTGAAGGTACGAATTTTCAGTTTTATGTATGTTAGTATGTTATATTATTTTCTTTTAAACGCGGGCGAAGCCGCGGGCAAACACTAGTAATACATATTGTTAAATTTTGATCTTCGCTAAGTAATCATTATTAATAACGGGCGAAAGATCAGTGGACACGTTAGTGTATACAGACCTTTATTTACTAAGATTATGATAGTGCTTACGTCAGTGGCAATAGCGACCGCAGTTAAACTTGATTGATATAATGAAGACGAAAGTTCATTTCGCGAGGAATGCTTTATAGAGACGCATCGGAATGCCGCCTTTATAATAAATGCAGTTGCATCATCGCTAAGTATATCTTAAGCAGTTAATGAAGCATTGGCGTTGGTTTCAGACAGGCGCGATCGCTGCGTAGGATTTTTGGGTCACAGGGGAAATTTGGTTATACTATTTATTTATTTATTTATTTATATATTTATTGTAACACAAACACACGGTTAAGGTACAACAGGGCAAACTTAATGCCTGATGGCATTCTCTACCAGTCAACCCTTGGTGAGTGGAGAGAATTTGCGGCAGGTGTCAAAATACATAAATATTGTAATACTTACTACATATATAAATACATATCCAAATATATACATACACACATATATCTAAAATATAATAATAAAATATTGTAAAATATTGTACTATGTAGTTTGGTTATAAATTAGACCACTTTTTTCTAACTTTCTAATATTAGTATTTATTCTAAAGTCTGGTATGTCCTCTCCGCTACAGTTGCGACATGGAGGTATCCATGCAGGGTGTCTCCACGCAAAAAAACTGACCAAGTACAAGTCAGACTTGATTTTTTGGTCATGAGTAGTCATGACCCCTGTGACCCACCCTGGGACTGCGCCTGGTTTCAGTGTTCTTTAGTCTAGATTTTTTTTTAATTACCGTGCATACTCCATATTTTATAAATGGTAATTTCTCAAAATTTACTCAATTTATAACCAATTCCATATAAATCAGGGGTTCTATTTTAAGCCAATCATACACACACACACCACACACTCCTCAGGACTAAGTTGGAACGTCTCTGATAAGTATGTCTCTCTTACCACACCCTTCAAAGCGGAAAACAGCACCACTTAACACTAGCTTATTAGGCCAGCCTTTTAGGCCTTTTGATTTAGGAGGAAAAGAAAGACCTCGTTTTCTTAACTTTTACTTCCACGAAACAGTTTATTTTGACGCTGGGTTTTCGACATCTGCATCGACCTTGATAGCTATCTCTTATCTCTTCCTGACGTGGAACCACTCTCCGTTATCTTGATTGAAAGTTTTCTCAGTCTTATCAGTTAACTCTGAAAATAAACTAAAATAAACAGCGAGGGAAATGCGCCGTTGAATGGCTGCGTTGATTTTAGGATTATGGGTTTTGTACTTGTAAATGTCAGGGGTTTTCAAAGTTCTAACCCCTAGCGGCCCGCAAGAGCTAAGGGGGTTTCGAAGTCTCAGAAAAAAAATAAAGAACAATACACTGAAACAGATTTTTTTGTTAAAATGATAAACAATATACATTCCACCGTGATATTATTTATTTTGAAAATATAATAAGTAAAATATATTTTTGGTACATAATTATAAACTGATACGTCATTGTGAATATAAATAAAAATATTCTACAGATTTTTAATATAGTAAAATTTAGGTTAGAAGTAGCAGAGGGTAGGGGGTCGCAAAATATGTTATAAAGTAAAATGGATCATTGCATGACAAATATTGAAAAACACTGGAATATAGTTACTGGAATAGAGTTTTGATTATGTTGTTTATCTGTCCCACTGGTTATATAATCTGCTTACTTTACTAGAACGGATGTGGTTAAACCCACTCATAATTTAGTGTGTGTTTAACCTAAAACTTGTCTTGAATAATTACAATTATTCCCTTGGACTTCACTGGATGTTAATTCCTATAAATAAAGTAGACTTTGTGTTTGTTCCATTACAAATAATCAAAAAATTTTCGTCTCAATTTAATGTATCAATTGTGAATAATACTACGAATATATTTTACGGCACAAGTTACGCATTAAGGTAAAATACTTTGTAAAAGTTAATTTTGTTCTGATGGTCTTAAAGGTCTCAAATGGACATTTGAGTTTCTAATTATGAATGTTCAATATATTATCAGGTCGTTATTTGCCGATACTTACTTATTTTATTTATTTTAATTAACGAATTTTATTTTTATATTTGTTTTTACCCGACTGCCAAGGAAGGGTTATGTTTTTCGCGCGTATCTTGTATGTTTGTCTTTCTTTATTTGAAGGGATCTAACAAACGGCTGGATGAATTTCGACAGTTAAGGTGTCGTTATATACGTCTCAATAACCCGAGTGTCCTTAGATAGGTGTTAGAAAAAAATAAATAAAATGGCGGATTTTTGGCGCGAAATAGTAAGACATTTAAAAAAAAAGCTAACCGAACCTATCGAATAGGGTATCTTATGAAAGGAAATTAAACGGAAATTATAAAAACATATTTGTATATATATAAAACAGCAAGGTGACTGACTGACTGACTAAATATATGACTTTTTCATTTTTTAGAAATCAAAGTACAGCCAAAACCGCTCAACTTAGAGTTCTGAAAATTTGCATATGGGTTCGCTATATAGCGAAAATAAGTACTAAGAAAGGCCTTTTGGAAATTCTACCCCTAAGAAGGTAAAATAGGGAAAAACAGTTTTTTTGAAATCCTTTAATTTTGAAGCAACTGCTACAAAATTTAGTATTTGGCCTTCTGGATAGGAACAAGGACACACATATTTATCCCCATCCGAAAAATTAACCCCGTAGAGGGTAAAATAAGGGTTAAAAGTTCATTTAAACAATCGTCAATTTTGAAGCAAACACTATGAAATATTGTATTTGGCTTGTTGGATAAAAATAATGAAATTCTACCCATTACGAGGTAAAATAATGACCGGAACTTTGAATTACTGAAGTTATATGTTTTATGGAGCGTAAATGGTGGATTGTTTTTGCGAAACACGTTTTAAAAAAGTTAACCGAACCTATCGAGTAGGATATCAAAATAAAGGAACTTAAAAGAGATTACACATACATAATATAATATATACATATATATAACTCACCGAAATGAATGTCTGACTAAATGAGTAGTGTTGCTGTGATAAAGATCAACGCAAAGGGAAACCGCTGAACTTTAGAGTGCTGTAATTTTACTCATCGGTTCTTTATATGTATAGCGTAAATGAGCACTACGAAAATAAAATAGGATAATATGTTTTAACGTCTTTTGATTTTGAAGCAGACACCTACTATGAAACTTTGTATGTATTTAGCTTTCTGGATAAAAATAATGAAACGCCTATTTCACCGTTTTTGGAAATTCTACTTCAGCTTTTGTAGTGCAGTCGGGTTTTTTGATTTTTTAATTAATTACTTGTTTACTATTATAGTCCTATTATACATTTGCCTCGAGATATTTTTGCCTAAACTATTTCTGTATTAAAGCTCCAATTGTAAACAATAAACAAAACAAATATATGTATACTCTTTTTCTTTTCTTGACGCTCCTTTTTCTTTGTTACAGGTGCGTATTACCGCGACGTTACTCCAATAGTTTACCATTCACAAGAAGGCCGTCGAAACAATAAAGGAGCATCCAACAGCACGTACGGTAACTGATGGTGGTTATTTTCTACGTAATTTCTCTGCGCTGACATCGCTACCTACTTAGGCTCATTCGGAACTTGTGAATGCAATATAGCGCACAATTGATAAGGCTTGGTTCAGACTTTCGATTTTAAAGATGTGATATTATGTGCTTTAGTTGTATGTTTTCCTACTGTTGGTTTGATTTTTAACACGCTTTTATTAGCTTGGGTTGTTGAGATTATGTTAAGAACTAAATCCCATTGACTATTATACATACATTTCATTAGGATTCGTATTATCTAGATTGGCTAAAATCGCCAACACTAGGATTGCCTGTGCATCGATATCCAAATAAATTCACAAATCTGAATTAATTATTTTCATTTGCTTACTTCGAAATCAAATCCAGGATCGTTGCCTCACTACATTTTGTGCCGTAGAGTATTGCTTTAGGAAGGCAAAACATGGGAAGGTTTTTCCAATTTGGGTCGTTAGTGCGGATGTAGCCTATGCAATATTCAGGCATGTCATTTTGTCGTGCATAAGAACAGAGCCTACACTACCATGCTATCTCCACCGAACTTGAAGGTGATTGGAATGAACTGCGCAAAAATTTATATCACGATGCATTTTTTGGTTACGATTATGTTTTAAATGAAGCAATTTCTTTCGTGTCAACCGCAAACAATGCACTTTTGTTTGCAACCGTTATTCATAAATAGAATCGTAAGTGCGAGTGCAGCCTTACGATAAATAACGTACTTCAGTCGTACATGAGACCGGAGCCTACATCCCCTTGCTATCTCCAAACGAACCTCGAACTAGCGCCAGTCACCTGTCGCTTATCGGCGGCGCCGCGCGTACGATGCGAAACGTATCAGTGGTCGTAGTGTTGTGTTGTGACTCGATTGCTTCTGTTTGAGGTCCGAAATCACTAGTGGTCTTTATCAGTGACGTTCTGTTTCATGGAAAGGTAATTGGGATAAATTGTGTGCGAATTTTAAAGGTTATTTATTTGCTTTTTTTTGGTTTTGAATGGAATGAAGCAATTTCCTTTTTATTTTTCTTATCATCAATTAATGCGGTTTGTGTGCATTGTTTTATTTTTTATGTTAATTAAGTTTCAAGTTGAAAACGTCGGTAGACGATGTAAAGGTTGATAATAAAATTGCAGCTACCTACGAATATTACATTTCAAGTAAGCAATTGAGTTTATCAATTTTGATCATTTATTTCTGATGAATTGAACAACCTATAAAGCTAAACTGGTGTTCTCTCAGTGATCCAAAGTAGACGATAATCATAACTAAAAATTTCACGACTTTTTTGTTGATAAAGTAAAAAAATAATCTTGTTATAGTACCAAACAAAAAAATCTGTTACCAAAAAACTTATTTTTGTGTCCTTACCGTTTATTAACTAAGTAAAATGAGTCTTAATTAAAAATAAAGTCTAAAGTAATAATAACTACATAATTAATTGGTAGTTTTCAAGTACTATAGGTACTTGTTGTTTTATTTTTCTAATCTCATGGTAAATACCATTCTATTTCATGATGAAGAATGTAGGTCTACTTCCGCTATAAACAATGGAAGGTGTCAGTACTAATTATTTATTTGTATAGCCAATTAGGTTCTAAATGCTAAATAACTGAGTGAAATATTGTAGTTGGCGGGTAGACGTACTAAATCAGTTATCAATTGCAATAACTAATTATAACTAATTTATGCCGTTCCATTATGTGCTAATAAATAATTAATTAAAGCGAATCGATTTTTAAACGGTGACGTAAGTGTTCTAAACTGTTTTATAGTAGCAGATTAGAAGGATGGTTTGGTATGAGTCTGATAGGAGACGTTTTGAGTTAGTTGTCAGAGAATTAAGGCTTATTACAGACGTATTGGCTTCACGTAGGAATAAGAGATTCAATACTAAATATCAGAGACTCATAGTGTAGCAACTATCACCATTTATTAGGAAGTCCTGTTTTATATTCTAGAAGTTTTCTGACAACTTTGGACACTAAGCAAAACAACCACAGATAGGATTAGACTCCTACCTGACTTTGTCCATGGCTGCGTTGCTAGGCTTGAGAACTAAGTTTAGTTTATCATAGATGTCTCTTATGTCACATCAGTAATGTCATTTGGCTTCTAAGAGTACTAATTGCTGATAGAAGGCCCTAAATAATATCTGGTTGTTGCACCATTAACCTCTTTCATAGAAAAATCACGCCATGAATCAAATCTGGAGGCACGGCATTGCCTTCGCCAAGTCGAGCCAAAAAAAGCGGCACGGCCGTAGCATTTATTCCTTTAGCGTTTGGGAAAAGTTTTCTTATTTTAATCGGGTACCGTGATCAAAATACTTCTAAAGATATGTTAATAACTACATTATCCAATTAAGTTTGTACCAAATAGCTGCAGTGAAAGACATTCTCGCCCTCCAACCGTTAATTATGAGGTAGATTGTTATATGTATGTATGTTGTGTGTGAGAGTCTGACATTCTGCAGTTATATTTGCCTTTAGTTAACCTCTGAGTTCCGGCATCACTTTCTAAGTTAAAAGGTTTTAGCTTTCCACTTGTTTTTCATTTAAATATTCAAAAATATCTTATTAGGTGTCTGTCATAAAAATACTCGTATATGAAATACTGTAGAATACATTTCCGATGCGTTCCAGCTTAGTCCTCAGGGGTAGCGGCGCATCTGTGGCCGACCTCAGGTAGGAATATAATCCTATATGGGGTTGATTACAGTTGTCTATGGGCGGCACTAGCCACTTACCATCAGATGGACTGCATGCTCGTCTGCTACTCCTATATTATAAAATATATAACAAACCTAAATAATTAGGAAATATTTTTACGCCCATTAAACATTTATTTGAATTTCACCAGTTGTTTGTGTGTGATCGGAATTTCGAATGCGATAAAAATATCACGAATGAAACATACTTGCGTCATTGAAATATTTCATTGTTTTGCGAGTGCACTATAAAATAATAGCGATGCGGGGCTAAATTAAAATACTTTTTTATTATCTTACTAATTATGTAATGTTTTTTGAGATAAATACCTTCCTTTGACACGCTTTGCAGTCCAAACGGCTTCACGAATTTAAACAAGCGGAATGTCGTTTCATTCGTCTAAATTTTAAGAGTAACATAGGCATGTAGTAAACTGTCCTTTTTTATTATTATAATACTTATCTTTGCAATTTGTGTATACGTAATGTAAATGATATTAATGATTTATATGCAAAGTAATTATGTCTCGTTCTTTACGTTATGCACGCCTTTCAGTACAAACGCCTAAACAGCTTCTAACACAAGCGGTGTCGTTGAATTCGTCTAAATTTTGAGAGGCTTTTTTAAGCTTCCTTCTGAGGTATTCCCAGAGCGCTGACATGGGGCTCTTCAAAAAAGGTGCAAAGAGAGCTCTCCTTCAAAACGGCGATGCACGGGCGACTCCTCTGGTGCAAATGTTCATAGGCGACGTTGACTACTTTCCATCAGGTAGTACGTCTGCTGTATCGTTAGGTTATATATATAAAAGCAGTCGGTTTTTATTGTTGTTATAATAATTATTTTTGTAATTTGTTTATACATAAATAAGTGATATTAACGATTTATATGCAAAGTAATTAGTACAAGATCGTTCTGGTTCAAAGCATAATTATAATTACTTTGCCGCGTCAATCATGGTATTGTCTTTCTTATAATTGTCTTATATCCTTTGTTATAATTATTGTCAATGATGTATAAAGTGTCTGTTTACGGAAAGAAATCAGTGGAATAATCATTTATTTAAAGGCTTGCTTTTGCTTCACTTTTCATTTTAATCTGATGCTAATCTAATGAATAAACAAAATATGGTTGGAAGTAAAGTTTTATAATATAATTGTGAAATACTTCACTGGAAGATATGGATATAACATCTTGGATATACAGGGTTCAGACTTGTCTCTTGGTAGAGTCTATAATTCTCAAGTATAATAATAATAATAAACGCTTTCTACACTCACAGGCCCCACACTAGGATTCCCTGTGTTATGG
This sequence comes from Epargyreus clarus, assembly GCF_041222505.1. Taxonomy (NCBI): domain Eukaryota; kingdom Metazoa; phylum Arthropoda; class Insecta; order Lepidoptera; family Hesperiidae; genus Epargyreus; species Epargyreus clarus. The sequence continues at coordinate 12,564,502 of NW_027332209.1, read as the reverse complement.
GTGCTATGGACACACACACAGAGATATGCGTAATGTGTTTTAGTAATGTAAATACCAAATTCATTACGTTATTCGCTTTTAAAATGTTCTTATTGTTCATAATTGATTACAATTAATTTATTTTTATTTTTCTCGTCTTTTTTATCATCTGTCGTATTTTGTTCATTTTTGCTTTGGCTAAAAGCACTATTTCAAAGTTTAGCAAATAGATTCCATCTTTAAATGTTATATCTTAAACTAGCTGACCCGGCAAACGTTGTGTTGCCATATAAATAAAAAATGTGAGCCGTCACGGGACGCCTGGCAGATGTGAAACATCGACATTATTTTGTAAAAGTAGGTAATATGCAGAAAAAAACATATTAATTTTTTAATGTTCATATTTATAACAAATAAGAAAAAACTTTCGTGCGCTGCACGCCATCAGCTGATTTTGAAATACAATTCTGTCAGTCTTAATAAATTTATTCTCTGAGAAGAATGACATTAAAATTAATTAATAATTTAAAAACATTGTATGCAATGATTTTGATGTGAATTTTAATCTACCAAGATAGTAGATTTTACATTTGCTGGCGCTCAAAACACACCAAATATACGCGTGCTTAATGCACAGATAAATGCATACTTTAATTATAAAAAAATAATTAACTTACTGATGACTTGATGGTGTGTCATAGTGTGATTTTGCTTTCTTTGCAGAAGGCTGATCACTTTCACTCTCTAAATTATCACGGTCAGACATTTTATTATCAGAAAAATAAGCGGGCAATACTTAAAACATACAAAATACGTCAAGTGGTGTAAAACGAGTTAAAACGACTCCAGTCGCTCTCGCGCGGCGTAGTAATACACACGAATGTCACTAAACACGTTAAACGTCATTATTTTGAATTTTAAGCCTCAAAATGCCTTCTTGTGCAATGCATAAATGCAAAAATTATGCTCGAAAAAGAAACAAGATTCATGGAATCACCTATCACACGTAAATGAAGAGAAATTATTAAATTTTGTTTATTTTTCGTGTTCGATCCGCCATGATTACATGAGTAACCAGAAAGAGACAAAGTATGTTTTTGTCAATGAAAGTGATAAAGACGCAAAATGCATGACCATGCATTTTGCGTCTTTATCACTTTCATTGACAAAAACTTTCATTGATTGAATTGAACTGTCATAGATCAATGAAAAAATTTTCATTGATCTATGACCATAGATCAACAGAACAGAAGTGACATTTTATTGAAGCTCACGATGTTCATACGTGTATGTTATAGTTTAAGATCCCACTGCTTAATTTTTATATTAGTGTGTTTTAGTCAAAATATAACTTTTTATAGTTTATTTTAATAAAATAAAATCGATATATGGGAAATTCTGTATCCTAATCTCTAAATTTTCTTCGATATCTGTGGTAAATAATAAAAAATATTACCATAAAATTTATATAGGATAGTATACGGTATTTTAAAATTTCTTTAATTGAATAAATTAACCTAAACATAATTTAATAAGCAATCTTTGTATAGCCAGAAATTAATCCTCAAAAAGACCACGGTAAGATTATATAAAATTCGCATGTCACGATGTTAGTTACTGTACTCCTGCGAAACGCTCTTACTGATTTTCATCAAAATTTATATGCATATTCAGTAAGTCTGAGAATTGGCTACTATCTATCTATTTTTCATATCTCTTAAGTGATAAGGGTTGTTCACCCTTAACATTTTTTTTATTTATATGGCAACACAATGTTTGCTGGGTCAGCTAGTACATTTATAAAATGTACACAACTATGCAATTAATGGTCGTGTGTAAAATAAAACTGAAAATAATAAACATAAATTAGTAAAGATACTTCGCCGCCTTGAAATTGAATGAAGCCACAAACGGCTTATTAGTAAGTTTTTTTTGAATTCTTGACAAATAAAAACATTTTTAGAGAAAATTTACAAATAAATAACTAATACTGCGTAATTTACATAATAGATAAATAATTATTTCAAATATTTTAGGGACATTTTAGCACGGAGACGTGGCAAAACTTTTTTACGCAACTATTTCAATTCTCAAAACTGGGTACATTTTCTTGTTAGGAGTGAGTAATCTTTACTAATATACGATAATAAATATAAACAATTTTTAAATCGTATATTTTAAACCAGTCGATACATCTGTATAGATTACATCTGTATACATTCTTTCATCAAATTATATATTTATATAATAATAATTTATTTAGTTAAACTGTACTATAACATTTCTACGTAAACGATGTACTAAAACTATTATCGACAGTTCTGGACATTTTTTACCTTCTGTTCCATTATTTCATTGTCTTTGACAAGCATGAGTATCAATGAGAAATATACGTCCATACGTCCCGTTTTTAACGGGACAGTCCCTTTTTTCGATGCTTCGTGCCGTTGTCTCCGAAATGAACCGTTGCCATTGTCAATTAAGTAACAGTAAATATTATAATTGTGAAAAAAACATGGGGTGCTCCATTTATCAGTTTTCATAAAGCGCCCCACATTTTTTGCACAATTATACTATTTACTTTTCCTTAAATGATTCCTAGATTGAAAATTATTTTCTACTTTTTAGTTAATTTTATCATAAAAGCGTGTTTTTTATTATTTCTAACTATATTTTTTCAAGTAAAAAGTATTTGACATAAAAAAATCGATGTCCCGTTTTGACTGAAGTAATCATTGGTCACTATATTCCATGGTCAATATTTACGTTTGCGTACACTTGAAACGCAAGGTCAAACACTAGTTGTCTTTTTTTATCACATTGTTCTAATAGCTCTGTCCCTTATAGAACATTTGTCTATGTAGTTAAAGGTAATCGTCGCCACGCCAGAAATCTTTTTTACGTGCGGCTATAGATGTTTCACATCAAAAATATTACCATAAAATTTATATAGGATAGTATACGGTATTTTAAAATTTCTTTAATTGAATAAATTAACCTAAACATAATTTAATAAGCAATCTTTGTATAGCCATAAATTAATCCTCAAAAAGACCACGGTAAGATTATATAAAATTCGCATGTCACGATGTTAGTTACTGTACTCCTGCGAAACGCTCTTACTGATTTTCATCAAAATTTATATGCATATTCAGTAAGTCTGAGAATTGGCTACTATCTATCTATTTTTCATATCTCTTAAGTGATAAGGGTTGTTCACCCTTAACATTTTTTTTATTTATATGGCAACACAATGTTTGCTGGGTCAGCTAGTACATTTATAAAATGTACACAACTTTGCAATTAATGGTCGTGTGTAAAATAAAACTGAAAATAATAAACATAAATTAGTAAAGATACTTCGCCGCCTTGAAATTGAATGAAGCCACAAACGGCTTATTAGTAAGTTTTTTTTGAATTCTTGACAAATAAAAACATTTTTAGAGAAAATTTACAAATAAATAACTAATACTGCGTAATTTACATAATAGATAAATAATTATTTCAAATATTTTAGGGACATTTTAGCACGGAGACGTGGCAAAACTTTTTTACGCAACTATTTCAATTCTCAAAACTGGGTACATTTTCTTGTTAGGAGTGAGTAATCTTTACTAATATACGATAATAAATATAAACAATTTTTAAATCGTATATTTTAAACCAGTCGATACATCTGTATAGATTACATCTGTATACATTCTTTCATCAAATTATATATTTATATAATAATAATTTATTTAGTTAAACTGTACTATAACATTTCTACGTAAACGATGTACTAAAACTATTATCGACAGTTCTGGACATTTTTTACCTTCTGTTCCATTATTTCATTGTCTTTGACAAGCATGAGTATCAATGAGAAATATACGTCCATACGTCCCGTTTTTAACGGGACAGTCCCTTTTTTCGATGCTTCGTGCCGTTGTCTCCGAAATGAACCGTTGCCATTGTCAATTAAGTAACAGTAAATATTATAATTGTGAAAAAAACATGGGGTGCTCCATTTATCAGTTTTCATAAAGCGCCCCACATTTTTTGCACAATTATACTATTTACTTTTCCTTAAATGATTCCTAGATTGAAAATTATTTTCTACTTTTTAGTTAATTTTATCATAAAAGCGTGTTTTTTATTATTTCTAACTATATTTTTTCAAGTAAAAAGTATTTGACATAAAAAAATCGATGTCCCGTTTTGACTGAAGTAATCATTGGTCACTATATTCCATGGTCAATATTTACGTTTGCGTACACTTGAAACGCAAGGTCAAACACTAGTTGTCTTTTTTTATCACATTGTTCTAATAGCTCTGTCCCTTATAGAACATTTGTCTATGTAGTTAAAGGTAATCGTCGCCACGCCAGAAATCTTTTTTACGTGCGGCTATAGATGTTTCACATCAAAAATATTACCATAAAATTTATATAGGATAGTATACGGTATTTTAAAATTTCTTTAATTGAATAAATTAACCTAAACATAATTTAATAAGCAATCTTTGTATAGCCAGAAATTAATCCTCAAAAAGACCACGGTAAGATTATATAAAATTCGCATGTCACGATGTTAGTTACTGTACTCCTGCGAAACGCTCTTACTGATTTTCATCAAAATTTATATGCATATTCAGTAAGTCTGAGAATTGGCTACTATCTATCTATTTTTCATATCTCTTAAGTGATAAGGGTTGTTCACCCTTAACATTTTTTTTATTTATATGGCAACACAATGTTTGCTGGGTCAGCTAGTACATTTATAAAATGTACACAACTTTGCAATTAATGGTCGTGTGTAAAATAAAACTGAAAATAATAAACATAAATTAGTAAAGATACTTCGCCGCCTTGAAATTGAATGAAGCCACAAACGGCTTATTAGTAAGTTTTTTTTGAATTCTTGACAAATAAAAACATTTTTAGAGAAAATTTACAAATAAATAACTAATACTGCGTAATTTACATAATAGATAAATAATTATTTCAAATATTTTAGGGACATTTTAGCACGGAGACGTGGCAAAACTTTTTTACGCAACTATTTCAATTCTCAAAACTGGGTACATTTTCTTGTTAGGAGTGAGTAATCTTTACTAATATACGATAATAAATATAAACAATTTTTAAATCGTATATTTTAAACCAGTCGATACATCTGTATAGATTACATCTGTATACATTCTTTCATCAAATTATATATTTATATAATAATAATTTATTTAGTTAAACTGTACTATAACATTTCTACGTAAACGATGTACTAAAACTATTATCGACAGTTCTGGACATTTTTTACCTTCTGTTCCATTATTTCATTGTCTTTGACAAGCATGAGTATCAATGAGAAATATACGTCCATACGTCCCGTTTTTAACGGGACAGTCCCTTTTTTCGATGCTTCGTGCCGTTGTCTCCGAAATGAACCGTTGCCATTGTCAATTAAGTAACAGTAAATATTATAATTGTGAAAAAAACATGGGGTGCTCCATTTATCAGTTTTCATAAAGCGCCCCACATTTTTTGCACAATTATACTATTTACTTTTCCTTAAATGATTCCTAGATTGAAAATTATTTTCTACTTTTTAGTTAATTTTATCATAAAAGCGTGTTTTTTATTATTTCTAACTATATTTTTTCAAGTAAAAAGTATTTGACATAAAAAAATCGATGTCCCGTTTTGACTGAAGTAATCATTGGTCACTATATTCCATGGTCAATATTTACGTTTGCGTACACTTGAAACGCAAGGTCAAACACTAGTTGTCTTTTTTTATCACATTGTTCTAATAGCTCTGTCCCTTATAGAACATTTGTCTATGTAGTTAAAGGTAATCGTCGCCACGCCAGAAATCTTTTTTACGTGCGGCTATAGATGTTTCACATCAAAAATATTACCATAAAATTTATATAGGATAGTATACGGTATTTTAAAATTTCTTTAATTGAATAAATTAACCTAAACATAATTTAATAAGCAATCTTTGTATAGCCAGAAATTAATCCTCAAAAAGACCACGGTAAGATTATATAAAATTCGCATGTCACGATGTTAGTTACTGTACTCCTGCGAAACGCTCTTACTGATTTTCATCAAAATTTATATGCATATTCAGTAAGTCTGAGAATTGGCTACTATCTATCTATTTTTCATATCTCTTAAGTGATAAGGGTTGTTCACCCTTAACATTTTTTTTATTTATATGGCAACACAATGTTTGCTGGGTCAGCTAGTACATTTATAAAATGTACACAACTTTGCAATTAATGGTCGTGTGTAAAATAAAACTGAAAATAATAAACATAAATTAGTAAAGATACTTCGCCGCCTTGAAATTGAATGAAGCCACAAACGGCTTATTAGTAAGTTTTTTTTGAATTCTTGACAAATAAAAACATTTTTAGAGAAAATTTACAAATAAATAACTAATACTGCGTAATTTACATAATAGATAAATAATTATTTCAAATATTTTAGGGACATTTTAGCACGGAGACGTGGCAAAACTTTTTTACGCAACTATTTCAATTCTCAAAACTGGGTACATTTTCTTGTTAGGAGTGAGTAATCTTTACTAATATACGATAATAAATATAAACAATTTTTAAATCGTATATTTTAAACCAGTCGATACATCTGTATAGATTACATCTGTATACATTCTTTCATCAAATTATATATTTATATAATAATAATTTATTTAGTTAAACTGTACTATAACATTTCTACGTAAACGATGTACTAAAACTATTATCGACAGTTCTGGACATTTTTTACCTTCTGTTCCATTATTTCATTGTCTTTGACAAGCATGAGTATCAATGAGAAATATACGTCCATACGTCCCGTTTTTAACGGGACAGTCCCTTTTTTCGATGCTTCGTGCCGTTGTCTCCGAAATGAACCGTTGCCATTGTCAATTAAGTAACAGTAAATATTATAATTGTGAAAAAAACATGGGGTGCTCCATTTATCAGTTTTCATAAAGCGCCCCACATTTTTTGCACAATTATACTATTTACTTTTCCTTAAATGATTCCTAGATTGAAAATTATTTTCTACTTTTTAGTTAATTTTATCATAAAAGCGTGTTTTTTATTATTTCTAACTATATTTTTTCAAGTAAAAAGTATTTGACATAAAAAAATCGATGTCCCGTTTTGACTGAAGTAATCATTGGTCACTATATTCCATGGTCAATATTTACGTTTGCGTACACTTGAAACGCAAGGTCAAACACTAGTTGTCTTTTTTTATCACATTGTTCTAATAGCTCTGTCCCTTATAGAACATTTGTCTATGTAGTTAAAGGTAATCGTCGCCACGCCAGAAATCTTTTTTACGTGCGGCTATAGATGTTTCACATCAAAAATGTTAAGGGTGAACAATCCTTATCACTTGGGGTATGATAAATAGATAGTAGCCGATTCTCAGACCTACTGAATATGCATATAAAATTAGGTGAAAATAGGTAAAGCCGTTTCGGAGGAGTACCGTGACACGAGTCACTAACATTGTGACACGAGAATTTTATATATACGATTATATAATAATTATTTTATTTTTTTTTTCTCGTTTTTTACTCTGGCTAAAAGCATTATTCAAGGCTCAACATTTAGCAAGTGGTTACACCTTTAAATTTTATATCTTAAATTAATCCATTATTTTTCGTAACCCGAAATATTTCTCCAATAGCATTTGCTGCATTTACAAATCTGTCATAAGTTCCGAGATTCTGCAATGTTCGAATTGTGGTGTCAAGTGAGACTTTATTAACAACATGCAAAGTATCAGGCAGACATTGTCTACGTTATGGATATTTATGTCGCCTTGGTATAAATATTTATGACGTTCTACTAAGGAGTGGTGGTGATTGGGAAATTCTTTAGTAGATTGTTTCTGAAACCTTTTAAATTGAACGCAGCGGACAACGTACCATTTCTATCGGTTTGTAATATGATATTTTTATTTAATACTCTTAAAGTGTATGCGACTTTAGTAGGTTTCTAAAAGTTAAGTATGCAAACATATGCAAATCTTGCATATTAAAATCAGCTAGATTTTAGTAGAAGTGTATTATCAATTAACATTACCCTTAAATGACACGAGAATTTATATATAAGATATATATAAAATTCTCGTGTCATTGTGACACGTTAGTTACCGTACTCCTCCGAAACGGCTTTACCGATTTTCGCCAAATTTTATATGCATTTTCAGTAGGTCTGAGAATCGGCTACTATCTATTTTTCATACCCCTAAGTGATAAGGGTTGTTCACCCTTAACATTTTTTTATTTATATGGCAACACAACTTTGCCGGGTCAGCTAGTTGATTTCTATAATTTTAGCGGATAATTGAGTTAAAATTGTTTGAGCGAACTTGTTAAGATAACAGTTATTTATACACGAAAGCAATATTGAAATATTTAACACGTTTACCTTATATTGACCTCGTTTTATAGAAAGACCCTTTGCCTTTCACAGATTCATTAAACATTTACAATGATTTTGCTTCAAGTAAGTAATTATGTTCATTATAACATAACAATATATCGAGTTAGTACAATATAATCTAAATATATATAACTCAAAGGTGACTGACTGACATAGTGATCTATCAACGCACAGCCCAAACCACTGGACGGATCGGCTGAAATTTGGCATGCAGGTAGATGTTATGTCGTAGGCATCCGCTAAGAAAGGATTTTGATCAATTCTACCCCCAAGGGGATAAAATAGGGGATGAAAATATTACTTCGTAACGCGAGCGAAGCCGCGGGCAAAAGCTCGTGTTTTATATAAAATATGAGAATCTTATGTGCTGTCAATTTATGGCAATATGTTTTAGAAAAAAATGCTAACAATAATGCCCGCCTAAAAGTTGGAATCTAAATTATAATCCTTTTTTTAGTCAGAGTTTGTTTTTAATATTTTTTATAAAAAAGTAGTCCCGATAGGCTTAAGGATCCTCGTAGGCTATTTACAACTTCAGCTTAATAAAAATATAGATATGGAGAAACGGAAATTTTAGATGATTAATTTATTTATGATATCTCTATTTTTTTACATTTGATTGTATATATTGTAAATTTATATAGAATAATTTTAGCTATAATTATTTTTATTATGTAGTTAAGTTACTATCCTTTTAACATTATAAAGTATAGATTTATTAATTTAGATAAACATTTAGATTTAGTTATTTCCAAAATAGATTAAACTGTAGCCAATTCTTTTATTGCTAAATGTAATTTTATATTGGTCAATGTAATATTCAGATTCGATAGAAGTTGCAAATGTTAATGTTAGGAATTTATAATAATACGATATAGAAGTGGATTGTATCCTTTTATAAAGGTCGAAGGATACAAACGAATTTGTATGAAACGTTGCATTGAACATTACATAATTGTAAGGCAAAGACATTCAACTATACAGTAGTAAAAGACCGGATATTTAAAACCAATTGGTAATAAGTTGTTCTGAAGAAAGCAGATAAATGAAATTGTATGATAAGCTCATAGATAAGTATAGATATCTCACCGCCTTATAATTGAAGGAAGCCATTAGATGACTTAAACAGCTGACAATTCTGTCAGCCGTTTAATGGCTGTCATGGTGTAATTTACGCGGAATAATGCCGACTAGCGCAGTAAAGACACGAAATCGAAGAAAAAGTGCGAAGAAATATCGTTTCATTCGTAAATGATCTAAAAACTACATTATTTAAATATTTTTCAAACACTAAAATAATTGACAGTGACAATTGTCAAAAGGTTACATTTTCTTGTTAGGAGCGAGTAACCTTTAGTAATTTATGGATAAGCTTTACAATGTCTCCATATAGCCCTATATTTTTCTTTGGTATTAAGCGACAAGTAAGGCGACGCATATTGTCTATTCTGTACAGTCGGTTTGATTAATTTTATAATTGATAATTTTATAGTCTTTAAAAAACATAATTGCAATTGCAATATAATAGCCCGCCGATATAGTTGCATTTATCAAGTTGCTTATTGCCTACAATTAAAAAGCATTTGTTATTCAAACAAAGAAAAGTTGCGCATAAATTGTTAAGATCAATTCGAATGGGCAAGTCTAATTCAATTGACAGTAATTTTGCCTCACCTCTGGCAATATTTCCAACCAATCTTGATTGAATAGCAAGTAAAATGTGATATGCGCAACTAAGTACAGGATGTTTACGTCTTTCTAATATTTATTTACTGTTGGAAACCGTAAAATATTATCACATGCAGTGATTGGTAGAATCTTGGCTGTTCACTGTCAACTAGCAACTACACTCCTTTGCAAAAAAAACGGGCGGGTTTGATTTTTTAACATTATTGGTAATAATTTAGTTCTTCAGAGGTTTTAATAGCCAAACTATGTTACTGGCACTTAATAAAGAGTCTGGGTATGAAAAAAAGTTCATTCCAAATTCAAAACTTTTGTTTTTTAAATTATTAATCCCTTTTTCATTTTGTGACACTTTTCGCGGGTTTGCGGTTAAAAGGTTATCAAGCAACTAAAAGTAACTTTTCGTTATTTTTAGTACAACAATTTATGTTTATCGCATAATTCTGCCTTATTGTGACTTAAAACAGATATCTTTGTGTCTATCGTAATGGCAGAAAAAGCAATGAGAGCTAGTAAAATTATAGCGCTGCTGGAAGAGGGGTGTAGCCAATGTTACGTCTCACAGCGGTTAAACGTGAGTCGTTCAACCGTACAAAGAACCTGGACTCGATACCAAGAGACAGGTTCCGTTCAGAGAAGGCAAGGTTCTGGGAGAAAACGTTGCACACAGCCGCGAGACGATCGCTTTTTAGTGACTCAGGCGCTGAGGAACCGCAAATGCAGTTACATAGACCTCAAAAGAAACCTTGAAGAGGTACGAGGAGCACAAGTTAGCCTATGGACTGTGAGGAGAAGACTTTTAGCTGCTGATATACGTAGTCGACGACCAGCGCGGGCCCCCAAGTTACTCCGTGAGCACCGGATTGCGCGGTTGAGGTTCGCTAGAAATTGCCTATCTTGGACACCAGGTAACTGGAGTAGCGTACTCTTCTCCGATGAGGCTCGAATTTGTCTGCATGGTGAGGACCGACGTCGGCGAGTGTTACGAAGACCAGGGGAACGCTATGCCGATGTGTGTTTTGAAGAAATCACCCCTTATGGTGGAGGGTCCGTTATGTTTTGGGCGGGCGTAACTTCCAACTATCGTACCGAGATAGTATTCATAGAAAATGGCTCACTAAATGCGCATAGGTACATAACAGAAATCCTTTCTCAAAATGCACAACCCGCACTGACTGTAATTGGTGAAGATGCCATTTACATGGACGATAATGCTCGGGCCCACCGTTCTGGCGACGTAGATGCTTATATGCAAGAGGTCGGTATTCGTCGTTTGGATTGGCCAGCGCGGAGCCCCGACCTTAACCCCATTGAGCATGTTTGGGACCTCCTAAAAAGGCGAGTACGATCTGTCCAACCACCTCCACAAAACATCAGAGAGCTTAAACGTGTAATCTCGACTGAGTGGGAACACATTCCACAGGACACCATCAAAAGCCTGGTGGGAAGCATGCCAAGACGATTACATGCCGTAATCGCTGCAAGAGGAGGTCATACTCGTTATTAATTTTTATTTTTTAATGTCTCTTTTATTAAAATACCATAAAAATACTCGTAGTCTTAATTTCATTATACCCATAAAAATGTCCATTTTAACACGGCTCTCTGTTTACATTGACTAAAACACCGATACCAGGATAAAAGTGTTAAAAAACTAGATTCTCATTGATAATAAGAAATTTCTAGTCATCCAAGCTAATGACATACTAAAAATATAATAATATTTACCCATAGAAAAGCTAAGGTAAAGTGTGTGTGTAAGGTGCCCGTTTTTTTTGCAAAGGAGTTTAGTTGTTTTTGTACTGTCAATAGATTGTAGAAGTATTCGTTAAGATTTAAGACTTTCATCTTTTTCCAAAGTATGTATGTTTCTTTCTTTGGCACGGCCTACAGCACAAATGGCTTGACGAATTTTAGCATTTAAGGTGTCGTTGAATTTGTCTTAATTCTGGGAATGGTCTCGGCAATATCTTTAAGAAGTGGGTTTTTATAATAATTATGTTAGTACCATTTCATTAAAATTATTAGGGCTATGAGTTATAGGGATATCTACAAAATCTGTCCATCATCATCAACCCATTACTGTCCCACTGCTGGGCAGGGGTCTCCTCTCAGAATGAGAAGGATTTAGGCCATAGTCCACAACGCTGGCCAAGTTCGTATTGGTAGACTTCAGATACCTTTAAGATTTTTTTTTTAAATCTCTCAGGTATGCAGGCTTCCTCACGATGTTTTCCTTCACCGTTTAAGCAAGTGATAATTAATTTGTGAAAGTGAAGTGAAAATCAGAGGTGCGTGCCTGGGATTTGAACCTCGGACCCCTCGATCGAGAGGGCGCGTTTCTTAACCACTAGGCTATCCACTGCTCAAAATCTGTCCATTAGTAACTAATTGACAGATATCTGTCCTATCATGAATACGCTAGTGTTGAAAGGTTGTATATAATTTTGAATATTATAAGCAATTGGCTTATACCGACAAATAATAAATTTCACAAGTTGATGGCGGGATCAAAATTGTAATAACTTTTTATGGATTCATTACTGAGAAATAGTTTACCGCTCATCTCTTATTTATTGTAAGTGTGACAGATGCATAAAGTGCAAAGAAAGTCAACTGTAAAGTTAATATTTTATAGTTTAGAAATCCACTGAATGCGAATGATTTGAAGAAACGATCCCAAACTTGTATGGAAAATGGAAATAGCGTCAGTTTAATATTTAAAGGTGAAAGTGAACTTAGAAATGTGGTTTACGTCTCAAGAGATTTATTTATGGGCGAGATCTGTGATAGCGTCCTAATGAGGTATGGCGATGAGTTACTTTAAGGTTGAGTATCTCATTTATCAAAGTATCTCTGCTAGTTATTGTATGTTAGTTTGTCTACTTTGAATCACGTGCTGCGGTTAAGGTTGTATTATTTGTTTCAAGTTGTCTACTTTTCAACATGTGGTTAAAGTTGTTCGCTTCTTTGGTGGTTCATATTCCTCAATCACTTTTATTTTCTTTCGCTTAAGATTATGCCCGCATGCGGGGTCTTCAATAATTATCCCCAAAATACTAAAAATAAACTATTATGTCATTTTATTGAAAATTTCAAATTTTTCGTAAAATCTATTCAAAATTAACTTTTCTAATAATAATTTAGATCAAATCATATCATAAAGAAAATATCACACGATAAAAATATAAGTTTACTTGTAGCTTACGTCTGCTGTGCGTTTTGTCTTAAAATAGTAAGTAGCCGTGCATCCAACATACTTATCGCTCATCTCTCACGTCATTTCTTGCCCTGATAATAATCTCCGTAAGACACGCTCGTCTATCTTAGACGAAATGTACGTGACTTTGCAATAAGTAGCCAGTTTTTTGGATTAAACATGCCAACTTTGTCACCAATGATTTTTAAGTCAAAAAGTTTTCAGTAGAATATTTCATGTTATATTGGACTATAACTGTGGCAAATCTTTTTTATTACAACGAAATATTCACCATTAGCCTTCAAAAGCCAAACGGATATATCGTATAAATATAACTAATACCTATTCTTATCTTAGTTGATATCGACATGCATACGGCTAATGTGATTCATCGATTCTACAGAATGTGCAAGATATCACGAGATACGAGAACCAAAATTAATACAAGAAACTAAGTAAAATGGAAACAAAAACACTCATATCGATTCAGGTGTATCGATGGAATACGATTAACAGTTCTAGCGAAAGTGTTGCATTTGGTGTTAATAATCTGTCTACTCTTTTGAAATTGCTCATATGGATGGCGATTCTTTCCAAAAAAGATTGATTCTTGATTCGAATCGAAGTCCGATAAATCGATTTACAGGTAAGCGAAAAAATTCAGGGGCGAACCCTGAATAACTAGCGGAACAAAAAGTTCTTCGGGACTAAACAACAATCTGAAATACGTATCCGTCAACAAAAAATGTGTATAACACATTTGTAAATATCAAATATAGTTTAACTGAATCGATCCATTACTGGAGATCGATTAAAATAATCGATCAAAAGATCGATTCTTCGTTTAATCGATCTCAGATCGCCATCCCTAATTGCTGTGTGTTAAAATCCTTAACATCACATTCGGTGCTCGAATCTTATTTCAAAAGTGGTACAGTTGAGTTTCGGGCATTCGCTCCACCTGTTTCACTCTCGATTTCATCGGAATGTAAACAAGATGAAAGTAAAATTTATAAGCCGGTGTTTGGTTATTGAACCGTTTGTGTATCGCTCGCTGATTAGACCATCGGTTAGTGGAGCGTTCGGTTTCTTTTCCTGCCTTACTTCCTTGTACTGACATGCACTTTGGTATGAGTACGTTCAACATACGAGTATCTGTATATGAGTAGGTGAAGACAAAATGTTTAGTACCTTTTACCTTGCGATAATATTTTATGAGTATTTGTATGTATGTTTTATGTGTGTATTATTCTTTGGTACGACCTAAAATCCATCAAGCCCAAATGGCTTGTTTTTGTTAACATATGTGGAGTGGGATTCGTAAAACTTGTGAGAGTGGCATAGGCTATCACTATCCTATCACTTAATTGTTTTTAACAGTCGAATGTTCAGTTTTTATAATAGTTGTTGTTTTCTTAAATGTCTATGCAGATTTTCCTTTTGTTTGTTAGATATAGACCAGCTTTACTGTTATCAATAAAAATGATTTGTGATTATGGTCAAATTTGTAACTTTAGTATGAATAAATTCATGTGGGGTACAAGGAAAGATCAATTTGATTAATGCCTTATTTGCATGATATACATGAGTATAATAAATCATAAACAATGATTTATGATGTCTCCATTAGTTAAACTCTTCATAAGGTCAGATATATGCATTGAATATTATTGTACTCGAGGAAAATTGCTCACAGTAATAACCTAAACCTATCAGATTCTCTGAATGGGAAAGTTATTGGAATTGAATGGAAGTTCATTACATTAAGCATTGTTCGTGTGTCATCATCGACTGGTTTGATAGATCACGATGGATGGAATGTTCTGCGTTCTGACCTTCGGTAATACCTTGGCCTTTGTGGATCTCGATTCGCAGCCATTCTTTGATGTTATCGGTTCATTTCTTTTTATTTTGACGTTCACCTGTAATTTAAAATGGATTTCATAAAACTTTATAAGGTACCAAAATAAAATTAATTTTAGTGGCAGCTGTATGTTTGTCTTCATTATATTTTCAACGGTTTTTAACATTTGTGAAACATGTTATGTTTGTTTTACATTCTTGAAAATATAGGATTCCTTTTTTTGACCGCCTATATTCAAATTATCTTCATTTTGTGCTATAATACTGTCAATAATTAAATGTGAAGTGTATCCGATCTACTTATTCTATGTTTACTAAGCAAGAATATTTTTTATACTAGGTAAAAGTTTGCTCCAGAGGTCCTACGAAATTTAGTTAAAAGTTATCTTACTTTAAATAAAAATTATCACGCTATCAGCTCGTATTAAGGTTCCACATAAGTATTGTAAATAAAAACCTACATTTTATTGAAAGTAATCTTTTGGTTTTACGGTGTACGCGGAATGTACGCATTTCTCTTGACCTTTCGCGTGACCTTTCATCAATATTCATCTGTCAGCAAACAAACGATCTCTTTGGTATTAGGAATAAGACTTATAATATTTGGCCTCGAAATGTTTTAGCACAGATAAGCCCTAGAAAATTATTGACGTAGAATGTTTATAACTGATGAGGTCTAGGAAATATGGGTATAGCTTTGTTTGTCTTTTTCAAAATTAAAAATTTGAAATTTCAAAAATGTTGATATTTATGTTATGGTTTTTAAGGTACTTATTGAAGAGATATCACGAACAATAAGCAAGAGTACTTTTTCAGAAAAATATTTAATTTCTAATATTATATACATTGCTTTCTAACAGCATATTTGCAAAAACAATTAAAATCATATATATGTATGAACGAGCATAATTTAGCTTGAACCATATAATTTTAATGGACATTAGACAACATTTTAAATAAATAGTTAGACAAATCAATTGAATAATTATCTGTCTTATATGTAAATAATGTATCCAATGTTTAGTAATTAATTAAAAAACAAAAAATTACGCCCGTATTACACCAATCAAGATAACGGCAACACGAGAGAAACTTAATTGTACAATTTTCTATTCCATTTTGCATAAAAATGTGATGAAAGTGAAGGTTGGAGGGCGGCATTTATACATAAATATTAAGATAATAACAACATAAATAAAATAGTAAAGGAGGATTTGAACCGAAGGGTTTTTTAATAAAATGACTAGACATTTAGATACGAGTAATTTGGACCTAATTGAAATAGTTCATACATTAAGATGTTTACATACATACGGAGAAAATAACATTAGGTAACCTGAATGCGTAAAACATTTGAAGAGTTAAAGAATGATAATAAGAAAACCTCGGGGTCATAGAACTTGTAGACGTAGGTACATATCAATGTGGTTGACATTGAAATTTATGATATCAATGTCATGAATCTTAAAGACTTTCTCTTCAATAAGCACCTTAATAAGTAACGTAGGGATGGCGATTCTTACCGATAATATCGATTCGAAAAGATTGGATGTCATAAATTGATTCACCAAATAATCTAGGCATGAAGATTTAATTTTCTAAAAATGGAAGCTTGCGAAAAAAAAGTCGTCAAGGCCAAACAATCACTGAGATACATATCCGTCACCAAAATGTTTGTAACACATTTGTTAACATTCAATCAACTTCGAAAAAATGACTTTATAAGATGAAATATCGACTAACTGAATTGATCGATTCTTCAATTAATCGATCTCAGATCGCCATCCCTAAGGTAACGTTGTCGAGGTCATAGGCACGTATCACTTTTAGTCTCATTAAGTATCGCTTTATCAATTTCTGCCAATGTTTTGATTGCATGTTACGACAATCAAATAATTGTAATATCAACTACTTAAGTTTGCAATTACGTGTCGGGTGCTGATATGGATCTAAAATGTCATTTAAATAATATACTCCTACGAGTACTATGACCCCCAGTATTTCTATTGTAGTGTTGTGAAATACTGAAGTATTATTTCGCAATATTTACTGCTTAATGTTTTTGGGGTGGCTTTTAGTTAAAACTTTTTCATCGTGGTAACGGTTATTGACCTTTCAGTACAATTGGTCGATAGTAATTTGGACTAATGGTATCTATTGTATGTTTGATATTGCGGTCAATAGTAGTAAAAAGTTTTCAACTGTTAAAATATTTAAAGGCAGCCTTTATCGCATTACACACTGTATTAGATTTTGTACTTAGTATTTTTGACCGCTCACATTTCACAAGATTTGTATGACTATATGTAATATTTTTGATTTGTAATTTGAAATAGGTGGCCTAGTTACTTTGGGAGTTGCAGAATTTTCTGTAATTGCATGAAATGTTACCTAATTTTAAGTTCTGTTAATTACTAGTTTTTCAATAATTTGACAAGGTCTTGGTGAGATTAAATTCCGAGAGAATTATACCTAAACATTATTTAATTCTTATTTTTTGCAACTTGCCAAGGTATTTTCATTATTTTGTGCTTAGTTCCGAAATTGCTTCATTTATATCCAAAATTATTTGTTAAATGACCTCAAACAGAAACAACGATGTATCGTTTTAGTTAGACTTCGACAATGTCTTGTCAGGAGTTCAGTGGTGTTGTTTAACAATAAAATGTGATTGTGTGTGAAGATCATCAGAAAAGTCATCAAAATGTGCAGCAAAGATCAGATCAACCACATCTTGGGGAAGATCAATGTGGTGAGTGGTATTTGGTTTATTATTTTGCAATTCTTTTTTGTATTTCTGTTTCGTTACGCGTATTATCTGTTTATATCTTGACTAAGTCTTGAATGATCGGCGAACTTGTACAATTCACTTCATGAATTGATACGATTTAGTAAACAAAATTAATTTATTAATACTTTTATTACTTTACTTTTCTCATTCTTGACTAATAGTAATCATATTAAATAAATAAATAAATATTATGTTCTGATCTTGCGTAAAACATGATTCTAATTAAATTTTAGATGTGTTACAATTGTCATATGGATATTTTACATTACGTACATGAAAATTGTGGTAAATCATATTTATTATCATTTATAAACGCTGAAAAAAACAAATCAAGACCATTATAGATCTAGATATTTCACAAGATAATTGTATTTCTTAACATTGTCACTCCAGATAAAAGAGTTATTTATTTTAATGAGTTTTCAAGTTGGTCAAGGTTGTCTATTATTTTCTATGTTAACAGTTTTAATTGAGTTTGTCGCTTAATTAGTTTCGTTGAACTCGGCGATATTTGGGTGTGACTTGTTAATTTTGTATTTGCATTACCTCATTTGTGGATTAAATTCATTGTGTTAGGGTTACACGGTCTAACATTATAACTATGTGTGTCGTATGTCTTTATTGGTACAATCTTTACTACCATCACTTGAAATAAAATAATTTCTATGTTCTTATGTCATATGGTAAGTACCTACTACCATCTATGGACATCTCTAATCAATCCTTCATAGGATGGGACTCCTATTTAATATCGGTCATACATGCTTTGCTACTTTTGGGGTCTAACTTAAAACACCTCAAAATTTTACTTATCAAATATTGAAATTTCACAATGCCTAATAAGACATTGATGCCGATCTTTAATTGGCAAAACACTGGATAGATTGATTATTAATAACGGACGTAAGTATCTCAGCTGTACCAGTGGCACATACTGTACATCGATGTAGAGGCAATTTCTTAAAATTAGCACACAGCTTGCTGGTTTCCTACACATACATCGCGTTCTAGATAACCATGTCGTACAAACTCAAGACAATGTGTTTATGAAATAGATTCGTTCAGATAACATGTGACAAGCAATGAAAAACGTAGCGGATTAATTGCACTAATTAGTAAAGCGCATGCAGAACCATCGTATGCTTGCACGCGATGTAACCGATGTAATCAGACCAAACGCGGACGTTTTTTGTGTAGCTCTGTCGTAAATCTTACTACGACTTGATAAATACTTTATAGGACCTGATTTAAAAAAAATGAAATTTATTGTCACTTGCGTTAGCGGTGAAGGAAAACATCGTGCAGGTTTTCTGCACACCTAAGAGAAATTAAAAAAAAAACTCAGGTGAAGTCTACCAATACGCACTTGGCCAGCTCGGTGGATTGTGGCCTAATCCTTCTTATTCCGAGTAGCACAGTAATGGGTTGATAACGATGACGACGATCTGATTTTAAAAATATTGTTTTGAAATGTGGGATTATTTTGAAAGAAGTAAGAGATGAGAAGTAATATATGTGAAACCAAACATCCTAAGACGAAACTAGTGGTTCCCTTACCACCAAATTAAAACTTTGAAAGATTTTAATCATATATTTCTTATAAGGTATATTGTGTATAGCTTATCCATCTATTCTACCTGTAATAAAATAAATCTGATTTTGATACAAAAACTTCGTCCAAGATTGTGTTATCAAGATGAATGACATCATCTTTTATAACATCGATATCTGTGGGGAATAATGATAAGAGAGATCATTAATCATCTTTATATTCGTATGTAAACAGTCTTGATATCATTGTGTTTATTCTGTGCTGGATTTTCAGTAGTCGATTCTGGGTTGTTTTTGATTTATTCGTATGTATATTGATTTATTATTTAGTCTTGTGAGCTATGATCATAGTTAGTGTTATGATTAAATTCATTGTTGAATCTTTTAGTATGCGTTATTTACGTGGCATAGTGTTATGACAGTGTATTTGTCTGATCAGTTAGTGTAGTTTTTGTAAATCGTTTAGATCGAAAATTTCTTTGACCGCAAGACTCTTATATTGTTCACAATTTGCAGTGAGTGAGTATGAATCATGTCTTTATGGTGTAAAATCTATGTTAAATTAGTACCTGATTACCCTATTTCATAAGCAAGTATTTCGTCGTCAGCTTGTTTGAGATACAGAATGGTGGATTACGGTGATTTTACACCCGGTTAGGTACAGTGTAGGCAGAATGTCGTGATTGTCCATCTACGGCAAATTGGCAGCACTCGCATGTAGGTGTACTTCCTTCAGTCCCTTTCCTTTACCTTGAGGTATGGAAATAAGATTTTGGTTCAGATTTAGTTGGAAGGATGGATACAACTTCAGGCATTATACAATTTCAATAATGTTTCCGATATTTCTTCTTAGTTTTAAATTGTAGGATACCAAAGTTAACTTTGGCTTATTATTTGATTTATTTCGATCTATTTATTGTTCGGTACGTATTGCAAATCAGTGTTAAGTTTGGTTATATAAGCTTTTATTGCTTCTCTTGATCTTCTTTCTAATTATCTCGGGATGTCACATTAAAAACGCTTCTTTTTTTAAAATATTGAAATAGATTTCGTCTTCAAAGTCGTTGGTGCATTGGCGACTCATCTAGTCTTGCAGATATTAGTGTCTATAAGCAATACTGAAAGTCATGAGGCAGCTGGCCTCATTTGTTGCTAGGGGTAATTATAAAAATAAACTAGGTTACCGCGCTTATACTTTTTGCATTTCGAGGAATAGAAATGGAATAACTAAATCATATCACTAAATGACCGATTGCAACAAATGTTGATTACAGTTATAAAATGCAAGTGGGTGTCTATTTCGATAAGAAGTCTGAAATTTATCGATTGACCTACTGGAATGTATCCAAACGGATATATTATCAGGTAAAACTGTAATTGTAATTAATCGGTGGCCACTGGGCACTTTTTAACCTACATAAGTTTCTAAATCGATTTTTTGTTGTTTTACTCGTCATAATTTCATATGTATTTTCATTTTGTGTCGTTCATATATGAAGAACTATGAATTTAGTTATTTCGTCTAAAATTACTCTCCCATTGAAATTGTTATATTCGTAAATATGTTCCACGTCAAAACTTATCATAGTCTTATTATCTAGCAGAAGTCATCAAGTAACTGCTTAAAATACTGCCACTTTAAAATACAAATTAAAAAGCAAGTATTTCCCAAATTTTCGATATTGGGCGTATCAACACTATCAATCGTCGTTGAAATTATATCGTGAGCAAATCTGGCTGCAATTGCAAGTTATTCAACAAGCGTCTATAAATTGAGGAATTTGCATTTAGCCACATGATTTAAAGTGAAGTGGGTGTCCATCTCTGGTCTAATCACCGGGGCTGTAGGCGGTCGGATGGACGTGGTCTTGAGCCGATCGGTCGTCACGATCGACCTTTGCGGTTTTACTTTCGTGTTTAAAGGGAACTATTATAGGCTCAGTGATTGTTTAGTTTGAGCTTCTTTCGATTTTAAAAGGAGGTGCTACCGTCACTCTTATTTTTAGCGTATGAGAATTTCGCATATATGGAAATTTGCGTTTCGGTGGAAAACTATAGATGCCGGCTGATTTATATATGAAGTTATTTTATTTGTCAAGAATGGGAACCCGTGGAAATTTGTGATAGGCTTCAGGTAGAGGCCCTGTTCTATATAGACTTTCAGTCGGCGCAGAGTTATAGATGGACTCCTTGCTCGTTACTTCAATGTGATAAAAAAATTAAGCAGTGGGATGAGATGGGTCATCGGATGCAAAGTAGCTAGGTCATTTACAATACTAGATGAGTCGCCAAACACCCTTCGCTTTTGTGGGATCTGGCTTTTAGTAAAAATTAATTAATTGAACTGTTAAAAATAGAAATTTCCAAAATAAATATAAATTTTGTATACCAGTCGTACTGCTTTCGCTGTGATCGCTAGAAAAGATCCTACGACAAGCATTTATATCAAATTCGTCGTTTTAAAAGCAGTTAATCCAGTTAGGCCGGTTTGTAGTTTTGAATAAACATTCAAATTTACAGTAATTTTACTTTTTACTTTTGCATTTTTAGTTTAACTATTACTTATAGCAGCTGGATTTAAAGTATCATTTGAAGCAATATTAATGAAAGTTTCGCAAAAAGAAACAAACAGGAACAAAAACGTAAGGTCATTTTAGTTCTTTGAAATTACGATTCTCATAACTAAAAAATGTAATGCACAGAAACAGTTCAATCACGATATTATGATCAATAGAGATGTTATTTTGTTGTTAAGCGTAATCTACTTCGTGGTTGACGCAAGGTGCTGGTTGTGTACAGACAGTTGCTCACGTGTTCTGCGGTTGCGACAAAGTCGTGTGAAGACGACAACAGATGTAATCTATGAGGAAAATCCTATCGGATTAACGTTATCTTTGTCGTTCTTGGAACATAATTTGAGTTAGATTTAAAAACAATTACTGATCGCAGACGTATTTGAGTAGTGGTTCATGAAGGTTTCCTTCGTGACAAACATAACAGATCCAGACGAGACAAATTCACAGATACGATGAAAGAACGTCAGCATGTTTAGAACTCCTAAGGGAGGTAACACACGAGCGTTCATGAGCGTCTAAACAAGGGACAGGTCGACGTTTGACGTTGGCCATCGTAGTCGTTTATCAGTCCGCTCACTAATCTGTTTGGAGTTTGCAACAAATGTCTATTTGCGTCAATGATCGTCAATTGCTGGCAGATAGCGTGTCCGCTATTTGAAGCGTTTTCTTTTCCACCGATTGTCGATTCTCCATGCAATGTGGTTGGTCCACCGCCAGTACAAATTGCTAAATGTGACACATATGTTGGGAAGTATTATTCAATTATTGATTATTTCGTTATGACACGTGAAATAGCAAGGAACGCCCTCGTGGGTTAAACAACAAACATTTAAGTGTACGCATTATTTAAACGTTTACTCGAATCAAATTGAATGTCTTTCCTAATGCTATGGTGCGTAAAATTTCACAATTCATTTGTTTTTGTAATGGCTATTTCTATGTGATACGTTTGATTCAAGGTAAACAAGTGTCTTTCTTCATTTACATGGGAAAGCTATCTTACGATTAGAATATTGTATTTTGCCTAAAATTTGATTTTGTTTGTGTTAATAGGATCTTTTGAAGGATACCTTATTTAGATACCAATTAGGTGTATGTTTTTAGGAATAGCAATCACATTTGCTTTTCAATAAAAAACTAACTAAATATGTAACTATATTTTCCAGTTTTTTCTTCTGAAGCTAGAAAACGTTTTCAAATTAAGTTACCGAAAATATTATTATAAAGAAACATAGTATTTCCTCGTCCTTCTATTATACCTTTTAACCTGATAGATAGGTACATCTACTGGTTTATCATTTACTTTACTACTATTGTAGTAATTAACGTTATGTTTCACGGATAATCTCTGACTAATGCGTATTAGACGCATCCTTAGTCGATCAAAGGCAGCAACGTGACTAATCCGTCTGATCTTGCAATCGATACCGGTCGTGTGGATGCACCAACTACGGATAGGATAGAATCCTTGACTTGAGATTTCTCTGTTTATACAGCTATATTCTCCTACTGTAACATTGTTACGCTTACTTCCTCACGTGTTTAGGTTCATAGTAAGCAAATAATAAGTAATTTCTAATACGCACTTAACTTTGAAAAACAGACGGCCTTGTTTTCGGACCTTGGACCTCAACACTGACAGGTCGAGTTTTATATATAAATTTTATATACGTACTAGTTGACCCGGCAAACGTTGTGTTGCCATATAAATAAAAAAAATGTTAAGGGTGAATAACCCTTATCACTTAGGGGTATGAAAAATAGATAGTAGCCGATTCTCAGACCTACGGAATATGCATATAAAATTTGGTGAAAATCGGTAAAGCCGTTTCGGAGGAGTAAGGTAACTTACATTGTGATACGAGAATTTTATATATAAGATATAGATATATACGGATTTTTTATATTTAAGAAAATAGCACTATAAAGGACATTTGAAATACCATTCATAAAGATTATGGAAACTTTCTATCTATTCTAATTCTTTTTCGTTTTATTTCCACGGCGACTTTCCTTTCATCTTTCTGAATTATATCGTCATGATCAGAATTTTGATGCATGCATTCATGCACTTTTAGTAGCTGATAAATTATTCGTTTACTATATCCTAGATGGGGAGGAAGTTATTTGCAAACCATTATGTACTACATCCAATGCTAGCCTTGAGTAACCTAGTTTTAGTTACCAGCCAATAGTGGTCACTGGACAGAGTTTTACAGGATGTGAACCAACTTTTACGGCTCGTTATACAAGTTGGTGGTTAAAGAGCTTGAATACTATGGTTTTTATGCAATAACAAACTTTCCGTGACGGCTTTGGACATAGGAATTTTAGACTTTTAGGTTTTTATGGAACTCTAAACAAAACAAACAGTTCTTTTTGTTCTGATCTGGGTTTCGATGACGTAGTTGTGTGTATTACAATGCACTCATGGATAAAATATTCTTATCTCGCGAAATTGAACTAAACTCTTACTTTCACTATTTTTTCACTACAATAAAACGCTTTTTACGCTCACAGCCTATTCAAGGATTCCCTGTATTGCGGATGCTATGGACACACGCAGAGACAAATACACAAACACCCAGACCCAGAGAGAAACATAAATTCATCATTTAGATATCTGCCTGGCCGGGGATCGAATCCGGGACCCTCTGCGCGTCAGACTGGTATGGTGACCGCTCCGCCACGCGGGTCACAATAGAATAACTAACTATTCGTTATTCTGGTAGTATTCTCCACCAAAGCTTCCATATCTTCAAATATTTCTCTTCAAATGTCACACGAATCCCCTTTGTTCTGTCTACACTACACGACAGTGCATGCGTCGTGTCTGTCGTGTGAATTTACGGCAGTTGACGTCGGCTTCTCTTGTGATCAAATATTGTTATGTAATTTTCCACTTATTCATACATGTTATAAATACATATACCATATGTAATTTTAACTTCGTAGATAAATAAGTTTGGTTAAAATTGTATATACAAATAATAACAAAAATGGTTTGATTAAAATGCTTGGATATTTAAACGAATGGATATACTCGTTTATTTAATCATATGTTTTAGACGTTATTTTGCGGAAATTCATGCTGTAAAGTAAACATGCAAACTACTTCAAAAATGTGCTCCCAATATGTGTGATGGTATATATATTTTAAACTATGCATCGCGCAACACCCTCCCTCCCACGAAGGATACGTATGCTAAAATTTAAAAAAGGACCACTAGCTACAAATAACAAATAATTTATTATTAAATAAAATTTCTTAAAAACAGGTATTAGGTCTTGTACAGTTTAAGTAAACTAATGTTTTAATGTACATTTTATCTTTATCTAAATCTTTTTTAAGCGCCGTTATTGAAATAAGTACATGCAGTGGGTACCGATTATAAAAACAAGATTATTATCAAATTTTGTTACTTTTCGTGGATCTGGTTTTATTATGAATCTAATACGTATTTTTTTAAATAAAATATATACGTTTAACCATAACCTTAACCACATGTCAAAGTTACCATTTTTGACATTGAAGGGCTTAGAACTCCAGCCTTTCTCTTACTTATTTTGACTAATTAACCCATAATGATTGATATGTTAATTAACACATCAGTTAACCGGAGATTAGTTTAACCTTCGTTTATTCGGATCGTAGTGTTGGTAATTTCCTTCGTGGTCATGTTAGAAGGCACCTGTTAGTTAAACTGACAGATAATTAACTATATGTTTAGTTCAGTCGTGATATATATGTGTTATAACTAATGCATACGTCCTTCTTAATGGATTTTTGGACTTGCGGCGTGGAGAAGGTTAAATTGTGTTTGTCTAATAGTAAGTTGAGTCGAATTCGATATTAAAGAAGTGCTTATATCGATCTTCATAGGATGGTAAAATTATATGGTGTTTGACTCTGCAGGCACCAGTGTTACACCTGTTTCTGTTTATAAAAACTTTGTTATGATGTAGTCTGGTCGTTCGTGGGTATGGTAAGGGCTATCCCTTAGATCTATATCTAACTCAGTTTTCTGGGGTAGCAACAAGGTCGACGTAAGAAAAGACTCCAGTCCTCTTTTTAGTCAATCGTCAAATATGTGTCTTATGGATGGACAGCAGTGTCTATTTACCATCAGAGGTACTGCACGATTGTTTGCTATTTAGATTTCCTTAGAACAATTCTGATTCATGAAAAACATTATGCATACAAAATAATTGTGTCTCAGAATTAGTCCTTTACGAATAAGATTTTTTTAATTTTAATGAAATCAAACCAGAATAGGGAAATCATTGTTTAAAATAATGATAATACAATAATGAGGTCATACAAAAATTGCAAGGAAGTATTTTTTATTGAAATATATTATTAAATTTTATAATTGGCTCCAAAATGACTATGCACGTATGAAATACATATTGAAATGTTACGATAAGACACTTATGAAGCAACTGATAACCTTGGAGGAGATTCGTAAGAATATTTGCAATTAAAAGTTGTTATATCTTGTACTAAATATCTTAAACCTAATTGGTTAATTTCAACAGCTTCTAATTGCTTTTGTTTATGCGTATTCATAAACTTAATTACTTACGTTAATTATATTTACTTTATTTTATGAAGTTTTATAAGCAGTGATAGCCTAGTGGTTAAGAAACGCGGCTTCTCGATCGAGATTTCCGAGACTCAAATCCCAGGCACGCACCTCTGATTTTTCAAAATTATGTGCGTATTAGAAATTAATTATCACTTGCTAAAACGGTGAAGGAAAACATCGTGAGGAAGCCTGCATACCTGAGAGATTTATAAAAAATCTCAAAGGTATGCGAAGTCTACCAATACGCACTTGGCCAGCGCGGTGGACTATGGCCAAATCCTTCTCATTATGAGAGGAGACCCTTGCCCAGCAGTGGGACGTTAATGGGTTGATGATGATGATTATTATTTTATGAAGTTTTAAACATGTATGATGTTCATAGTGATTAAGTACACTTTTTTATATAATATAGGAGTAGCAGACGCGCATGCAATCCACCTGATTCTATGTAGCTACTGCCGTCCATGGACATCTGTAATCAACCCCATATAGGATTAGATATTCCTACCTGAGGTCGGCCACAGATGTGCCGCTACCCCTGAGGACTAAGCTGGAATGCCTCGGAAAATTATGTCTCCCTTACCACACCCTTCAAACCAGAACCAGCAGCTCCTTTAGCAGGTTAACACTGCTGTTAGGCAGAATTAAGTGTGGCTGTAGTGCCGCCGGCGTAGAACTACAAAGTATACCGTACCCACCTTCAAAACACTATTTTACAGCTATTGAATAGCTGGGGATACCTTTTTTTTGTTTTCGAGGGGGAAACCTTCAAAAGGTACCCAACGACGTAGGAGCGACGCCGGGTTATGTGGGATTTTTACCGCACTAAAACCCCCCCGGTGGCCGTCCTCAGCGCTTGGTGGAGAACTCGGGGATCTCCAATGGAACACAACCAGAGTCCTCCGAGCGCGATGCCCCGGTCGGGCTCTGCCCTGGGGGGAGCACTTTGCGCTCCTCCCGCACACCTGGTCTATACGACGGCATGCGACCACACATGCCGCCGTTCTTCCCGGGGTTGCTCTCCGGACGGTTCGAGCTCCCACTCTTGCCGCCCGCAATCCCCGAAGCCCCCTTTTAGTCGCCTCTTACGACAGGCAGGGAATACCGTAGCCCTATTCTAGTCCCGGAACTACAGGGACAAGCTGGGGATACCTAGTGTAACTATGTGTATGATCTTAGCTTGTATCAGGATATACAAGGTCTATGGGGTGTTTATCTTAGTCCTTGGGGCAGCAACGAATCAGCAATCAGCTTCGAGTAGAACCATTGGTCTAAATGATTTTTAACACATCATGTCCCTATTATGAATTACAGTCAAAGTAGAATATAAACTTTTATAACAAGAATATACTTTGGTACATTGGTACGTCAAATATTACCCATTTATTTAAAACTAACATTACCAATATTACACACAAATTACGCGGTTAAAGCGACCATGTTGAACACGATTAACATATTTATCGAAACCCGATGTAGACATTATCGTAATGGAATGGTTAGCGGAACGAGCCTTTGAATTATGCATTTTCATATCAAATTCTAGCCTTTTATTGTTTACTTAATGCCGCGACGTTCCTGTGCGAACTTTCTGGGAATACGTCAACTTATTTGCAATACGTATTAGGTTATTAAAAGCTGAAATAAAGGCCAAAGCAGACTAGTTACTTTTAACATCGACGTAAGCGTTTGTCGACTGTATCGATGCTGCATTGCGATTAGGCGGCATTCTGCGTGCGGTCGCGATATCGAAAACGATTGCATTAATATTGTTTCGCGTTTTAGGGTTCCGTACCAAAGGGGTAAAAATGGAACCCTAAAAAAATTTTGCTGGTACGGAACCCTCCGGGCGCGAGTTCGACTTGCACTTGGCTAAATTTTTCGCGTTTAGTTGCATCGAGCATCCAAAATTAGCTACAAATGGTAGAAGCTTCCAAAAAGAGTCAAATCAATCGCGGATGCTATAACTCCAGTCTGCTGGGGCCCTAAGAGATTTAATCGCTTTAAATAACATTGTTATTCACAGTGCAACGCATGTGATATTATCTTAAACAATGGAGTAAGTATAATACATAATTATATTGTATCATCTGTTATTTTGATCATGTACTTAATCGTTTATTTGTGCTGAAATAACTATAACACTAGTTGCGGAGACCTTAAGAGTTATAGGTCAGTAATGTAGCCGTTAGACTCTCTCGAAAACCTAGTGGACTATTTAAAAACCAACGCGGATTCATTACTAATTTGTACTTTCTATGAATCTGCATTGGAGTTCACCTGTAGTTGCAACCCGTGCCCTAGTACACCTAAATGATTTGTACCCAGCCTAATTAAGATCGTTGTGAACCCCTTACTGTCCCACTGCTGTGCATGGGTGGCCTCTCAGAATGAGGAGGGTTTAGACCACAGTTTGCAATTACGGATTGTTAGACTTCACACACCCTTAAAACACCTCTTTTACTTTTCCTTTTTTTTTGCTCTAGGACGTGAAGATTTTGGCACGAAATTTTTCAAGGCCTCCTTGCACATCCAAATCATATCAGGTCATAATATCTGCTGGTATATTATAGAATTCTTTGGAAAACTGTTGAAACGATTACCAATCGCTCAATAATAATTTGCAACGCGCTATTTGCGGTTAATTAACTTCAAGCTGCGGATAACTTGTGATTGTTTTGTGCAATGTTTTATGGTTTATAGCGTAATGCAGTGGGGTAACACTGATACTGTACGCGAGACTGATTGGTACTAAAATGTTGTTAGCTACAGGACGTTTATACTGTGCCGAAGAAGGATCCATTGGTCCTGTCTGATACAAAACAAAAATAAACATGTTTATTCTATCTGTATTATAAAACTAGGGGTTAATAATACGCCTAAGGAAGTTCTTGACTATATCCTTGATGATGGATGAATAAAAGTTACAAGTACTCAATTGGCGATCTTTAGCCCTTAGATATCAATTTCTGTCAGACAACCAAAATTGTGTACATTATGGAAATAATCAGATGCTGGTTCAACAGAAATGTATTAAACAATATACAGTAATAGTTCAAAAACAATCATAAAGATATCTACAATATGTTTGCCTTGCTTTAGAGAGACTTCTGTATTTGAATGTAGAGTAAAATCTGCCTCCAAAGCTTTGTGTTGGAAAATTTGCGTCTTGCAAAACATGCGCCATTAGTACAACAGCAAACAATTGCACATTTCGCTCTATTTCGCTAGGCTTGCAAAAACGAATGCAAGACATCTCCAGATTACGTAACGTTGCGTGTGAAGTGCTCGTATCCGTCAGTTTGTGACGAGAAAATGGTTTCAATGCGACTAAGGATGGTTACACGCTCTCCGGTATTCGCTTATCGGTCAGTTTGAAGCAATCGACGGATCAATCGATCAACAAATCAATCAAAAGTAGTGTTGGTTTACCTTGGTGTATGAAGTTTTATTTTGTCCATCACCAATTTATTCGTGACCGTTTTGTACGTATGATCGTAATTATTGAGTTGTATGTTACAGAATTCAAAGCGGTGATTTCCTTAATATTTCGACTCGACAGAAATTGATGTTACACGACTGGAGAGCATGTCTCATAATATTAGTGCTAAGCGGCATAGTGTTTTGAATTGAAAGTTGTCGTAAAGCAATAACCAAATCGAAGTATTCCAAGTTATGAGCGCAAGCGCACATTTTTTAACCGATCTCCGACAACCCTGAAATCCTGTATTAAATATACTTAAATGGGTTGCTTTTCGAAAACTTATAAGTGGAGTACCCCACGCTTTTTTCACAATTATACTATTTACTGTTCCTTAATTGATTCCTAGATTGAAAATTATTTTCTACTTTTTAGTTGAGTTTATCATAAAAGCGTGTTTTTTAGTTTTTTGAACTATATTTATTTTATTTAGGTTTGATTACAACTCTCCCTCGGCTGCGAACAATTACCATCGGGTGAATTGCATACCCGTTATTATCGTTTACATGTCGGTAACCGTTTATACGCCGCCTAAGCCTCATTGTGTCATGTGGCAACACCAGATTGAGCTTATTGTCGCTGTCACGAGCGAGAAGACGGATGGATGCAATGCAACGAAACTTTATCGGTTCTTTACGTTTAACAATAGCAGAAATGTTGCCATAAAATAAATGTATAAATGTGTTATTTTAGCCGTCTGTATAAACAAGGTTGTCTTGGGAAGATACTTCATGATATCTTTACGGGGAGTGAGATGAAGTGCACTTGACACTTGGTCTCTTAATCTGGAAGTCCGAGGTTCGAGTCCCAGATGGGCACGTTTGATTTTTCAAAGGTATTAGGAATTAATCATCACTTAGTAACTAGAACAGTAAAGGAAAACATCGTTAGGAAATTGAGAATAAAAAAAATCAATTCCCAAAGAGATGTGAACTTTACCAATCCACACTTGGCCAAGTCGGTAGACTATCGCTGTCGCCTCAACCATTCTCACTCTAAGACGATATCCATTCCTAACAACCCCAGTGCTACAGTAATATGTTGATTATAGACAACTCTGGACATCCGACAGCTCATCATCAAGTAGACAGTATGCCGGTAAGCTACTTCAATTCCGTAAAAATAGAAGAGGTTATGGATTCATGTTAGAACTAAAATAATCCTTTGTCAGCTTTATTTTAGAGTTCGACAATAGTTACGACAGATGGGCGTTTACCGGTTGGTTTTACAAATCGGAAGGGGCGTGAAGGTCGCAATTTGTCTATTCTATTGAACAAGACATATCAGAGGTCAGTGTTTACTTTATACCAAATGAAGTGGTTGTATTGAATAGTTTATGAAATTGATTGCAGTTGTAGGTACTATGTTGATCTTTAGCGGAATCAGTCAAGGTTTGTTACAATGTTTGCTTTGATTTGCAATGTTGTTTACGAATAGTGGTTGATCGTGATAATGTTTGTGTGCGTTTCGTAGCTTTTATTTAACTTGCTTTGTTAGTTTGTATGTAGTAGGTATTTGTTGGTGGTTTGTGAGGGGCAATCTATAGAGGGTGTATTTTTTTTCAAAATGACCAATCCCAATTATTACAACTTTAGGTAGTTACTTCCTTTCTCTAACAAACAATCGCACTTGACAGCAAAAAAACAAGACAATCAGCTAAAACCATCAGATCGAATCGATAATAGTGAGTTGACGAATAAATAATCGAGACAATCGATCGTGGAACGATCATCGGAACGAGGCGTTACGTGTCACACGGAACCGACAGCCGGATCTACCGTAGCATAGATCCGAGTTACATCACTATCTACTTACACTGACCCCGATTGTGTGTTTAATTGACAAGTCGGATACTTTTTGTTTGTTAGGTAATGTGTGTTTAGCGTTAAGACTGACCGCCCGTTTGTAACTGTCGCTTGGACTACTATAAGCTTTTAAGTAGTGTTCAACGCGACTGTGAAAAGTTGCTCGGTTAAAGTTTATAGGTTATGTATCGCTAGAGATACAGTTAACAGTTGACAGATTTTTCGAATAAAAGTAAACGTGCCGCTTGTCAGTAGAGCACATAGCAAGTAAGACGCCTGAGAGCCTAAGACTACACAGATAAATTTAAGCGACAAGATTTCCTAAATAAATATCATAGTATTCAATGGCAAGAAATACTATGTTAACTGCAAATTAATTCCCGCTGTAAGAAAAAAACCAAATATAAATAATCATGATGCTATAAGCATGATATTTTCTTGAAGCAAAATAGGATGTGGTTCATGATTATTATCCATCTGTTATCTGAAAAAAAAAACACCGTAAGTTATAGAAACGATATAGTTACCTAAAACCAAGTAAATCCAGTTCATAACAAGCGTTTTTAAGAACTAACCTAGAAATTTCAGTATGTACACTTGAATGTTATAACTCTTATATCAGAAATAGGCGAAACTTAGGACTGACTAATACAGCAATTTTGCTAACAAAAAACGCTTCCTAAATATAACTTCCTGTTCATGCTTCTTACCAATCGTA
Source organism: Epargyreus clarus (assembly GCF_041222505.1). Lineage (NCBI taxonomy): Eukaryota > Metazoa > Arthropoda > Insecta > Lepidoptera > Hesperiidae > Epargyreus > Epargyreus clarus. The sequence goes on along the minus strand of NW_027332209.1, from coordinate 12,531,806 downwards.
GTTTGATTTACTGGATCATTTGAACTGTTCAAGACACACGCAACTAATGATTTTAATGACCGAGTGCACTAACCTGGGGGTATGCGTGATCATCGTGAATCATGACGTAAATATACGTCAATATAAGTGATACGTGCGTTAATGTGTTATATCTGGTTTCATTGAGCTGTTTGATACGTAACTTGGAGGAATGTGCGAGGAAGTTTGAAGTGAGGTTCAATTAGGGTTACTCTTGTGTGTTGTAATATCATCGGTATGGTAACTTGTCCACTAGTACATATTGTTCTAAGTATATAATAGAACCCAGGAGAAAATAGAGTACACAATCCAGGAATAGTCATCTAGGACCACAAAGATTCTATTAATTCCCACTTTTGAAACTTGTGAAAACTTTTGAACCACATCATCCATTTTTTAATTAATTTTAAGATATAAACTATATGTCATTTTAGTAACCACTATAATAAGTTAATTTTATCACTTTCCTTTTAATGTTGTACTCCATCATAATTAAAATTACTGTCAGATTTTACTAAATTAAGTATTTGTAATTAATTTTGTATTAATTATAAATTGTTTAATGAAAGCCGTGTTTCTATTATTATAATAATATAACGCCTTCTTTTATTGTCCGACCATTTTCCATGAGTGTCTGACCTTATGCTGTATGACCATCGAGAAGGTGACCTATCGAAATATGCGTTTCGAATACCTTATTCAAGGAACACATGTGACCTCTATGTAAATTTATGTCAAAGGAAAAAAAGATCACCGGGTATCCTTAGGTACTGACCACTATTTGACATTATGGAATTCGGATTTGGGACTAACATGGAAAATCCATCAGAATTAACCTGATTAATATTCAAAATCCTTAAACCCATAAAGCAAGATAAGGTGTCTGACAAAAATTAAGGATTTATTAAGAATTCTTTAAGAAATTAATGTATCCCATTTATTTTTCAGAACCCAAAAAAGAAGTGATTTATAAACGTTATTCGCAGTATTATTAGTTTAAACTTTATTGATGTCTCCAATTGATTTATAAATACTATTCGCTGAATTATTAGTTTTATTGATATGTCAATTTCAATTTTCCTTCTATACGTCCAATGTGAAACCCTTTAAGTAAAAACCAATAAAAGTGGCCTTAATTAGGAACAATTCCGGAATTAACTATATAAGTCATTCTGTCCAATCGCTTTAAGTGCTCCCATCCGTTTATATAAACCTCATTAGAGAAATCCTATCCTATAGAAAATACGGAGTGAAAACACTTATTTCTCGTCGTATTTTCTCCTCTGGGCAGATCTTCTTGTATCGAATTAGTTTCGATCAATCGATTGGATCGAGTGGCCGGAAGTCGTGAACTGGCTCGTTAACTGCGCCATTAAAACGAAAACCCATTTCAGTAGTTATCCAATCAACGAAAACATTTGCATCGCGGCCAATCAGAAGCAGGAAATTGTATTTAATTCTAATTCCATAGGGAGATTTCCAACTTTGAGGGGGAATTATCTACTTACAGCCCTTTTAATAATGTATCTATGGGCTATCCAATGCTTCTCTAACTATGATCAGCATTTGACAATTTGTTACTAGATATTGTTAATTTTTGTTGTTTAGTAGGCAAAAATTTGATAGATTGATTATTATTGATAATCGACATTATGTGAGTTATTACATCAATAAATTTAAAACTCCGTCAAAAAATGTTTTCTATTTGAACCGTTTCTTACCGTTAACTCTATATTAATTATTGTATTTTAAATGTATCATTCCTATTTAATAAATTTGCATTGAGCACTGGAAATTTTAAGACCAACTTTTCCTTTAGTCGTTTACATAATTACAGCGATAAGTTTTATTTCATGAAGTGGTTGCTCATGCATTTATTCAGTGTTTGTAAAATGCCTTCTTAAACAGTCACAGCTTCTATCTATGTTATGTTATCTATGTTAGGGAAAAGTTCTTTTAGTGTGCATTGCCAATAATTTCGATATATCCCGTACTTTACTGTCAGCGGTGTGGACTTCAAACTGCCGATGGTGTGCCATGAATAATGCAGGTGCCTGGCTTCGTTTGCTTTCAATGCGGAGATCGCTGTACTCGGTAGCAATGTCAATTTATTGCTTGTTTACGTGTGTTCCATTATAGGTGCCATTGGCCAGACAGATCCGGAATTGTATGACTTTTCTCGCCGGTCCACTTATTCATGTCACTACACCTTGATATTGGCTGAATTATGTTTAGATCTTTAAAGAATTGTTGTCTACTTTCTCCAAATAAAACTGTCAATTTAATTTTAATAGCCATTTTGGATGCATTCGCCGCTATTAAAGGATTTATAGACGGGTGTAAAAATATGCACACATATATTATTGGATCTTAAAATATTATGTAACACAAATTAATGGACGCTACTTGCATAGTTTTTTTAATTGACATCTATAAGGAAGTAGTGAATCGCAAAAAAATATCACGATTTAATATAATAATTTTAATAACCAGAACAGGTTATATAAAATTAAACACTTTTGTAGGTGCTTCTATGCATATTAATGAAGAAAATTATCCACAGTACAATGAATATATTTGTTAATGATAATCAGATTTTAAATTGCAATTTAGCATGACATTGAATTGGATGGAATGTTTCCTTATATTGTTAACAGAAACTGCATAAAGGACACATAATTGGCAATGCCCTTTACGAACATAATAGAGACTTGAATGATAATAATAAATTTTCTTGTCTATACCTGGTATAAGGAATGCATGATAAAAAGATGTCTTCAATTATATAATCTGAAGGTAATAACAGCCTCTAACTGCTTAATGATGATGCGTAGGCCGTATTGACCATGTGGGTCATTTCGATTCAAATTATTTTGCATATAATTGCATTTTCTGAATACCGATGTCAATCGCGAAGGATCCAATGATCGACACTTAATTGAATTATGGATAATTTGTAGTAAATCGATTGTAGTTTGACAAGGAATTTGGTCAGATTAAAAGTCAATTAAGATGATTGGCTATAAACTGTGAATCGTGTTTCAAAAATGAATAATTTGGCAAATAGTAGCATATACAATATTTCCTGTTTTCATGGAAAAGATTTTTTGTCAAGCACCTTAAAGTTCAAATAAATTAAAAGATGATATACTAAAAGAATAACAGATTATTTATCAAAGACAAGTATTTTATATATAGGTAAAACAAATTTTATTTACTTTAAATTGCGGATATCAAGAAAGTTACTTATGTATGTGTATCATAGTTTTTTTTTGTATTTATATTTTTGTACTGTTGTAAAATCTTTACATTTAATTATTTGTTCAAGTCCACTTCAGTTGGATCCACAGTTAAATATTCCACATGCGCTGTCAAGAAAACAAGCGGCCAATGACGGTAGTAAGTTCACTTTCACCCTGGTGCTCATCACCTATGGCCCGCGCGGCTGCTACGTGACCCTCATGGTGATGACGGCCTCCTGACACACTACCACTACCGGTCAATCGTTCATGGCCACAAGAAAGTGCCGGTACTCGAATTCGATCTCCATTGTTCGATTTGCTACGCTTTTGAATACTTTTCTCTGGCGTCAGTTTTGAATAACTTTTTGTTGCCAGTTTCAAGTGTTCGTACTTCTTGAGCGCTTTCGTGTTTTTTCATTGTGGCTTTTTATAGCGTTTCTTTATTTGTTGCTATAATTGATTGATTGGGGAGAGTTAGGTTTAATAGTTTTATTATTTTCTTTCTCCGGTTGAATATCATTATATTGATATCCAATACCGTTTTTGTCTATGCGAAAGAAGTGGTCATGTGATGTGAAATCTAGTAAAAGTTGCTATATTTTTATTAGTCCTGTTTTGTGTCCGGCAGACTCGGCTTTATTAGACTTAACAATGATTTGTAATAAAAGATTGACGTGTTGGATATACAACATGACGACGAGATTTTCTATTTATTTGACGACCTGAGTTATGGAGCGGTTCCCATGCCGGGTTCCGGATTCCATTCTTGAATTTAGATTTTTTATGGTTCTAGGTGTTTGTCTTTGTGTGTGCCCAACCACGACATATGAAAAATCCTACTATGTGTCTATGAGTATAGAAAGCGTTTTTTAATTAACAGACTTCTCACAATTATTTTCAGTTAGCATACCCAATTTCACATGATTCATACTTGCCCGAGGAACATGTTTCTAAATTATGACTGTTTCTCTTATTACCAAACGCCCACGTTTCAATCTGAGTCGCAGGTGCAAACGTCACGGGTACCGCTTATCGTCGTATCCGATCTGTTAGTAACAGTTCACTAAATGCCGAATGCAAAGTTCAAGCGAACAATACTGGAGTTGGTCGATGATGAAATTGTAAACGATTACCATCGATGGGTGTGCATTTTTATGTGGTTCTCAGAAAATTTGGCTCGTAGGCGGACAGAGCTGTTGTTGTTCTGTTGGACTGTTTTGATGTCGATCTAGTCGTTTTGACGGTCAGTAACTTGTCAGTATACCTAGATGTTTGGATAAGCCTCAAGTTGCACGCTTATGAAATTGGCGCTAGAATCAGTTAAAGACAGAAAAAGAAGATCAGAGAAAGACAGAAGTAGACGGATGAATGCTAATAAAACAATTTTTATTTTATTGTATAATAGTAGGATAATACTGCATTTATATTAAACGTTTCTTTTAAAGTATGTGCTAATCACAATCGTATTCTTTGTGAAACTTGTTATATGCCTTGTACATTACATTACTTTAAAATTTTAGCATCAATTAAGAGTTATGGTTTGACATACTGTGCTTTGACAAGTATCCTAGACAATGTGTCTGCCAAAATGAAGCAGGCGAATGAACCGATCTACCTACTTGGCTCCATTTGCCCTATTTGGCTTACTACGATTACTATCCTTTTGCCAAGCAAAGGATTTTAACATCCTGGGCATTTATTTGATCGTACATTTTTATTACTTCAATTTTATTAACTGACTTCAAAAAAGGAGGAGATTTCTCAATTTGACCGTACATATGCTTTTTTGGATTTACATATTACGGGATAATACTGTGGATAATTATTGTTTGGATTTAAATTAGTAGATATCTGCTGGCTCCTCTTCTTTGCTAATATATATATTGCGAAGTAGTTTCAATCTTAATAATTCTTTAATTCAGTATCAACTGTGTGAGAATCTGTGGGTCATTTAATTTGTTACCTACTATCATGCGCTCTAGGATGACTAAGAACTAGTTTTAGTTGGGTTTATTTTATTAATAAAGTCGTGCTTCGCTTCTCGTTTGTATTCAAGTTTTTTGTATTAATTTCTCACGCGAACATACCTTTAAAGAGTTTTTGTGCACCATTTATGGGGAATTTAAGTTATTGTTTTTGATGTTTTTTATGCAAATGTTAGAATATATTTTGTTTTTTTTTTTTTACCCGACAGCGGAGGGTAATGTTATGTATGGCTCATTCTTTGGCTCACCCTATACCCCAAATGGCTTAAAACATTGAGGTCTCGGTGGATTAATTATTTATAATGATTACTAGTTTTTCCTATGAGTAAATATCATCTGCGTGGTAAAATCATAGCATACGAATTAGGTAAAAATGCGGATATGACGTGTTCTTAACATGGTATTCCAGTTGTATTGAAGTTATACCATAAACTACGTTCGTGATATTTGTAGTCGGAAACTAAGTAGTCAGTAGTTTTGTCCTTATGTGGAATGCACTTAGCAATGAGCCGTGATTTGGTCATTTGACAAGTATGTTTATATATTAACTTTAATGGATTTTTTTTATTAATTTTTGTATACATATAATTTTGTATAGATATTTATTAAGTATAAATTACAATTTGTTATACGAATATGACTACTTTAAATTGATGAAAGGTATACCTACGCTCTGTACTTTATCATTTTCTTACATTGAGATTAAATATCTCGTTAATGCCATGGACACACACAAAGATAAGTACAATAAGCACTCAGACCCAAAGCATATTTCAAAATTCATTATTTAAATGTTTTTTTAACTAGGATCGAACCCGGGACTCTGTGTGTCAAACGGGTAGGTACGTTGAGAATTGTACCACGCGAGCCATCACAATTCGATCAGTATTATTGTCTCTAGTGGTATGTATGTACTGTCTGTCAAAGCCAAAGTTGTCTATCTTTCCGAGAGAGCCCCATCGAAATCAGTTTATCCGAAAAACATGACTTCATTTATGAAATGTGTCTGGAAAATATGAGCTTAGTAAATTGTTATTCTAAAATAAACCAGATCATTACATATCCTTGCATGTACGTAATAGAAATATAAAATAATGGTTATGATAAAAACTACCACGAATTTTATAACTCCTGTTATAAAACTATGCGTAGTTATTTTGCCGGAAATATTGTGCGTAAGATGATTATATGATACTCGTAGCTATGTTTTATCGTTTATGCAACTGATTACATATCTAGAATTAAACCCTTGCTATGCGGTTACATTCGTCCAGTAACGTCTCGTCTTTTTTACCACGCTTTTATTAGCTTGACTTGTATGTACGTATGTACTCTATAAACTCTATTTTTACCTACTTTGAACGGCCCGATTAATTTAAAATTGTGAACAATAATTAAGAACCGGTGACAATACACGATTTTAATAATTTTATCCCATTCACCTCATCAGGATCATCAGGGATCAGGATTAACGATTTTCCTTGTGCGGTTTTAGCGTGATTTTTAGTTTCTAAACTATAATTATTTGTTTGGTAAGTGCTCCACTGGATGGTAAGTGCTCACTGCCCATCGTCATTTGTGACCAACTCCAGATAGAACAGGGGTTGTACCGAAACATTAAGCCTCAAGGTGGTGCGCGTTGTTCCCGCGCATCAAGGACGAGTGGATGGAGTGGCTCCAGCTCCATCCCGAACCGAGATTGGCTAGGACGCGAGCAAATGCTGTCGGGACTGCGGACTAGCGAACCCGTGGTTCTGACAAAGGGTGTACAGAGGAATACTGTGGGGTTTTAGCCGGTAGGAGTCCGGCATATCCTCTCCGCTGCCCTCACGGCTGAGAGGAACCCATAAAGGGTTTCCCCACGAAAAAGAAAAAAACAAAAGAAGGCCAGAGGCCGATGACAATAGTTTTTACCTATCCTTCGGGAACAGTACCTTTTCGGGATAAAATACCCTATGTCCTCTTCAGTACCACTGACAACGTATACAAAATTTCATGACAGTAGTAGTTGAAGAGTAGCAAGCAAACAAAGAAATTTACTTTTGCTATAATAATATTAGTTAGGAATGTCAGGATGGGCTAATGACGACATAAATTACATGGAGATACTAATGTATATTACGTCACACAATAACGGTAGCCGGAAGAAAGTAACTATACATCATGATACGTTTTCGCTGTTCTTACTTTTTGTGCATTTGATGACTTTATTACGTGTCGGATAATGTGTACGGATCATTAACATTTTGATCTTAATACGATATTGATGGCTGGGTTATTAAGATGTTTAGTATGTGCATATTGATATGCATACTTTGTGTTTTGTTTTTGTTTGATTTTGTTGTCGTATAGCAGGATGTCGTAGGAGATGATTAAGGATGTCGTAGGTGTGACTAAGGTTGTAGGATGTAACTGAAGATGTCCTATGAGGTAACTTAAGGATTACATCTAGGAAATAAGCATTTTTCTCTATAAAGTTTTTATTTGTAGGACGCATGCACAGTATTAGCGTGACTATGGCAAATGCCTCTGTTTGAAGGAGGTTTATGCCAAGTAGTGGATTTGTAAACGTTTATGTGGATATTAGAATGTTCTGATTAATTTATATTAATTAATTAATATGAGGCGTTTTACAAAGACCTCAAATATCTAAGGTCTAGGACTTCTGCTTAACTTGAAATGGGTGACTATGCATTAAAGTAGGTTCTTAAGTGACTTAAGATTAGGTAGATTATATGCTGGTTTGCTCCACTAATCGCATAAGTTTATACATAGTTTTTGCCGAAATCTACATATAATTTACACTTATATCACATATTATTATCTTTTTTTATAATACAAGGTTAGCAGACAAGCATGCAGTCCACCTGATGGTAAGTGCCTGCCGCCGCCCATGGACATCTGTAATCAACCCCAGATAGGATTAGATATTCCTACCCGAGGTCGGCCACAGATGCGCCGCTACCCCTGAGGACTAAGCTGGAACGCCTCGGAAAAGTCTGTCTCCCTTACCACATCCTTCAAACCGGAACACAGCAGCGCCTAACACTGCTATTATTAGGTAGAAATAGGTGTGGCGGTGGTGCCGCCGGAGTCGAACCACAAAGGGTTCTACCACCTTCAATTTATCATATCATATCTATCAATGTAATCGCTGAAATTGACTTTATTATCACCATAATTAAAAAATGAGTTTTCCACATTAGAGCAATCATATAAAATAGTAAATGTTGTAAGTGATGACAGCCGGAACTTAACGAATACATTATGCATATATCCGCTTCATCCGATATACAAATATCTCTGGCTATCAGTCACTGTTCCGCAGTTCCGTCGTTGAACGATATATGGATAATGTATTTTACTGACGTGCCATTAATTTGACTGATGTGTCCATTAGACCACATTTCACACACGCAATTATAGTAGGAAAAAAAAGGTTTATCTTATATGTGAGGCGTGTATCTTAGTTATCAGGAGTGGCAAAGCATGTGTGGCTTTAGGTAGAACCTTTGTTCTACAGTTTGGATGCAGATGCCCATTGCCCATGGATGTAGAATAGACACCTTTTGAGGGTGGTAGAACCCTCTGCGTTTCGACTCTGTAGGCACTATTATCCAATTTATTTCGGACGAAAAACAGCTGTATTAATGCTGTGTTCTGGTTTGAAAGGTATAATAAGAGAGACATACTTTTCCAAGACATTCCAGCTTAGTCCTCAGGGTGAAACCTCGCATCTTTGGCTGATCTCTGCTCGGAATCAAATCTTATCTGGGGTTGATTACACATGTCCATGGGTGCTAGCTCCGAAAGGTTACGTAGACTGCATGTTCGTTAGCTAATTCCATGTTATAAAAAATCTATCATATAAATCTGTCCATCATATAAGTCCATGGAGTCCACTTCATACTCGTTTGCTAGGCACTAAAATGTTATAAAAACCTTAATAGCATTTAACTATGACCCTATTTCCTGACCACATTCTCTTTGTCCCCAGGGCCTGCCGTCGTGGTCGCGCGGTCTGGAGGCGGCGGAGGCGGCGCGCGCGCGCCTCGTGCGCTGGGCGTGCGGCGAGCCGCCGGCGGAGCCCGACCCTCCGCGCAAGAAGATGCCGCACGCGCTCCGCCGACGGTGGCCACTGTGCCCCTGCTTACAGGTGAGTGGTGTTGAATTCTGATATCAGGTTGTGTTGTGGTTGAGGCATTTTGTATGCCTGTATCCACTCTCTTTACCTACGCGTTTTCTCATTATTATTTTACGCAGTATGACAGAATTTGATCAGTACCCTTTCCATGAGTTTATAAAACATCCCACAATTTTACGTTACGTTTACTCAATCCATTATTCTGTTCCGTTTGCTTCAGTAGACTGTGTAAACGTAAGTAAGTCCTCAAGTCGTTTTGTCTACCTCACATGTTCGCAAAAAAGAGAGACGAAACATAAAGCGCCATTTTGTTAATTTAGACATTTAATGTTACGTTACTGACACTATAGTTCTGATACAATCTGCTAGGGGCGCTGATTGGAATTTGTATGGGCAAATACGTAAACAAATACCAAAACAGTCATATTTGTTAAAACGTAAAAACTCATGGTAAGGGTACAGGATACAAGATATCTATGGTTTTATGTCAAACATGAATATAATTCCTGTCATATTTAACTATAGTCCGATTCATAATTAGGTGTCCAAAATGTAAACAAAAGTGTTGATCTATCAAGAAAAAACGTTTGAAATGGTAGGTTCTTATTTTTGACGATATTAAAGTAATACAACGATAATAAAATTATAATCTAAATAAATTAATATCAATTAATATTTTCCAATATTTATATTAAATCAATTTCGTTCCATACAGTAATAATAATAAAAAACAAGGTTTATGGTAGAAAATTAAAATGTGATAATGGTAACACAATCGGGATGCAAAACATTTTTCGTGCCGCCATTTTTAAGTTTCGTAGTTGATGTTATTCATTCTCATGATCGTGGTGGAACTCTAATGTTTTCTCGTTCCCATAGCGAATTTGTTAAATTGTGTAAAGTTATTAAATTTTTGTTTTTTCTTGAGTTTCTTAAAGTTTTATTTTCATGTTAATTTATTAAGGTTTACAATGCATGTAATCCTAGTTTGACAATGACATTTCTTTGTTTACATTTTGGACACCTAATTCTGAATCGGACTGTAAACAGGCTGTTCGGAATCATCATCAAATGTAAGGCCGTTAAACAATGACTTCTTTTACGGTTCGTGTCAAATGCATAAATAAATATTGAACTGAAATTATTTTGCCGCATTTTAGTAATTCTTTAATCCCTTTCTTAAGTTATACTTCTACCAATTGAGTATATGAAAGTCTATTATATATTTTGAGTATATTTTGTTTTACTGTTAAAAAAGCAGGTAACCGGTTACGTTTCCAGGAACTCATATAACTTTTAATTTCCAGCTCTAATTTTCTAATTATTACTGTAGGTACGCTCCGTAACACTAGATAGATATTTTTTGTAGGTATAACTGTCTGTAATTGTTCTTATACACATAACACAGACATAACATGTTATGTCGGTATTTCATACATAAATGGTAAGAAAGTGTAGCGCCATCCAAACCTAAAGAATTCTAGACTTGTTTGTATTTAAGAAAACGAGGGAAGTAGACTTCCTAACAGACGTTGATTCATTTTGCCTTACATACACTTTTAAGGCCACGGTGACACATTTCATTACTTATTTAGAAAATCAAGTAAACTGCTCAAGAATTACATAAAATCGTTGATATAAAAATTATAGTGATTAAATACAGTAAATTAATTGTATATTAAAACGAGATTTTGCCCGCGGCTTCGCTCGCGTTACGAATTAATATTTTTATCCTCTATTTTATACCCTTGGGGGTATAATTGATCAAAATACTTTCTTAGCGGATACCTACGTCATAACATCTACCTGCATGCCAAATTTCAGCCCGATCCGTCCAGTGGTTTGGGCTGTGCGTTGATAGATCACTGTCAGTCAGTCAGCTTTGAATTTGTATATATTTAAAGATAAACACTTACTGTTCAAGGCTCCAACTCTATCCTCAGGGTTAAGTAGGGTGTGGTACAGGGTCAAGGGTAGCAACGCATTAAGCTCAGAGGGCCTACCACCATCTTCTAAAAACCATCATAGTTAAGGAAAGTTTTATTTCAATATTGCATAAACATGATTTTGTTTCGTACTACGATCTCCTTAAAACACTATTTTCAATGTGTTAAAATAATATTGTTTTAAGAGATGGTAGTAACCCCCCAGGTAAAATTCTAATCTTATCTTTGGTTGATTATAGATGTCCATGGGCGGTAGTAGCCACTTACCATGAGGTGGATTGCATGCTCGAATCCTACTTTAAGATAATAAACAACTAATAATACTAAAATTTTGTTGCAAGATTTGAGGCTTAGGTTGAGTACGCAAATCTATATTATTATTATTAATATTATAAAGAGGAAAACTTTGTTTGTTTGTTTGATTGTAATGAATAGGCTCAAAAACTACTGGACCGATTTTAAAAAATCTTTCACCATTAGAAAGCTACATTATCCACGAGTAACATAGGCTATATTTTATATGGAATATATTTGATAAATAGATTTTGAGGCGGTACAAAGTTTGCCGGGTCAGCTAGTATTTAATAACGTAGTAAGTATTATATTAATAAAGCTCGTAAAAAAGGTAACACCAATCTAAATAACTAATACTGTAATATAATATCTACATTTGTCAAGCATAAAGATCCCTCACCTTTGAATGTCCTCGTCCATTTTAATTAACCGTCCGGTGCCATCATTTTAATGTAGCTTATTTACAAACTTGTTCGTAGTGTGTGTGTGTATGTGTTTATATACATATGTATGTAACTTGTTTCAATCAAGACAAGATTATTTTATATCTTTATATATAAAATAGCTTTCGTATGTTTCTGCACCTACCTACGCAAAACTTTAAAACTAGGTAGGATTAACTTGAAATTTTTAGATAAACTTGCATTTCTATAAGTTAAATGATAATCCTTACTAATATTATAAATTCGAAAGTAACTCTGTCTGTCTGTCTGTCTGTCTCTTCTTCACGCCTAAACCACTGAACCGATTTTAATGAAATTTTGTACAAAGATAGCCTGAGACCCGAGAATGTATTTTAGTATGTCATATTATTTTCTTTTAAACGCGGGCGAAGCCGCGGGCAAAAGCTAGTTTAAATCAGACTAAGCCGAAGTTCCTGCGTTTCGGTAGAAAGAGGTAGGTTCCGGATAACTTATATATGACCATCTTAGTCCACACAAAGTGGGTAGGCAATTGTGGCTGAGCTCAGACAGAACCTGCTCTATGAAGTTGGTTACACATGTCCATGGGTGGCAGCGGCCACTTGCCAACAGATGACCTGCAAGCTGGCATGCTAATTGAAACACTTATAAAAAATAACAATAGACATTTTCCATACAAGTAAAACTAGTTTTAAAAAAGAGGTACATAAAGTCCTTAATAATCTCCATATTAGTGACTAAGTAAACGTACAATTGAAATATACATATTATTAGTATATAAATTATAATTAACATCTTTAGTATATAAATTATTATTTATATGTGTGTATTTATCTTTGAAATTAATTATATATTTATAGTATTTATACCTGTATTTATATATATTAATACTTATTTATAAAACCCTTATTCGTGCTGTTATGAGTTCTTTAAAAAAATGTAAATCCCTAATTGGCTGTAAGAAATACTATATAAGAAATGTATTTGTATGTTTTTAAGAGCTGTGGATTTTGTAATAATTAAATAAATAAATAACAAAAAAAAATATTCGGCTTTTGTGCCGACATTTTGGTTTCAATTATTTTCCAATAAATCCCAAAGGCAGATAAGATCTCACACACTCAGTTTTGGGTTAAGATTTATTTGTTTGTTGATCTGTTTCTGGTTACCGGCTTCTCTCGTGACTGTCGATCTCGCAATATCTTGATTGCAATTCAAATAACGGCATCGAGATTAAATCCTGGATTAACTATCTGATTAACCGCTGTAGGGTCTGTAGGGATTGTGTGTTGACATAGTTTCTTATGTTGTAGTTGTCTAGTAGATTTTCGTGGTGTCTTTCAATTTTATTGAGGAACTGTATAACTGTATAACACTCACTTTGGTATTTTTTTAATTTTTTTTTTTACTATTTCGGACTTGACAAGTGTAGTAGACCTACGTATATGGTCTAAACCCTTCTCATTCCCTCGCCCAGCAGTGGGATAGTAATTGGTTAATGATTATGATGAAAATATGTCGAGTAAATAAAGTGACATAGAAGTAAAAAGTGCAAGTGCACCTGATGTGTGATAGACAATAGTCACTGCTGTCCAAGGACATCTACAATCAACCCCAGATAAAACAGTTTACTGGCCACGGTCACAAATGCTTTGCTACCCCTCATGACCAAGTTGGGACGCTTGGGATAAGTTTGTCTCCCTTGCCACACCCTTATAACCAGAACACAGCAGCGCTTAACACTGCTGTTATAAGTCATACCATGAGTATAGCAATGCTGTCGGAATCCAACCAAATAGGGTTCTGGCAACTTTAAATACGAATTGTAAGTTAAAATTCAATCAATTCGCTATAAATAAATGAACATTGCTCACAATACAAGTATTTCAATTGATTAGCACCGATGGCAATAGTAATCTCGAGCAACTAGATGTGTATCGCAGCGGAACGTGTCATATGTCCTGAGGAGATCAGATACGGGTGTCGTGTTGCAAGCGCAGGTCGGGACTTTCACAGAACCCTTCGTGGTGGCGCCACCAACACACCTGTTTTATAACAGCTGTGTTGAGAGTTGCTGTGTTTTGGTTTCAATAGAATCCATTGTAGTGTAGGTGCGTAGGACGCTCCGGAGTTGTCGGAGCCTCCTAGGCGCCTAGATTTTGCTGCATAATGATAGCAGTGTAAAGCGCTGCTGTGTTTTGACTTCTTTCGATCTATTCAGTTTGATTTCTGGCAAAAAGAGATATGTAATTTACAATTAGATATGTATTTTACAATTTATGTAACTTGCCTTATTAATTTGTTAGTACGTGAGCATCAAATAGTGTAACTGTATTTTAAACCCCAATCGATAAACTGAAATTTTTCATACCCCTTTAGATAGGTTGATAAGATTAGTGATCTCATTCCGAATCTAGGTTCGGTTAGTTTCAGTTGGTTATCCCTGGTCATTAATATTTTACCAATATCGTCGAGATCATAGTAATTCGGCACCACCGCCACACCTATTTCTGCCTAATAACAGCAGTGTTAGGCGCTGCTGTGTTCCGGTTTGAAGGGTGTGGTAAGGGAGACAGACTTTTCCGAGGCGTTCCATCTTAGTCCTCAGGGGTAGCGGCGCTTCTGTGGCCGACCTCAGGTAGGAATGTCTAATCCTATCTGAAGTTGATTACAGATGTCCATGGGCAGCAGTAGCCACTTATCATCAGGTGGACTGTATGCTCGTCTGCTATTCTTATATCATTAAAAAATTGTAATAATCATAAACTAGCTCACCTATCGTACCACTGAGCGGAAAATTTCCTTCGCTATGCATTTCCACGTAATATCAAGGAAAATCAGATGTCGGTGTCGACCTCTATCGGATAGTCGTTTTCCTTGTTGCATACCTTTCTATGCGTGACTGTCACTGTGGTAATAAAAACAATAAAATATTGTGCACGATAAATTACTTTGCCCGCAGATTATCTTGCATAAATAATAAAACTACATACCTATATAACTACACATCGTTGCTTGTGTAGTGATAGAGTTGTTTGTAAACTGCTAGGAAGTTTAAAGGTGGTAGGACCCTCTGTGGTTCGATGCCAATAGCACCACCGCAATACCTACTTCTGCCTAATAACAGCAGTGTTAAGCGCTGCTGTGTTCTGTAGGGTGTTGTTAAGGGAGACATACTTTTCCGAGGCATTCTAACTTAGCTTGTATAGTATCAGCGCATTTGACCGACCTCAGGTTATGAATTTAAATATTATCTGGGGTTGATTATAGATCCATGAGTGTATTAAAATTAATTATGCCTAATAATTTAAAGAAAAACCTTCTTACTACAAGGAGACCCGTGCCCGACAGTTCGATTAGTAGTTTATGGTTTAAGGAAATCTAAACTGCTGTGATGAGGTAGGGAGCATGATAGTCATCGTTATCCCATTACTTTCTCACTGCTGGGCGTAGGTCAGTTCTCAGAATAGGAAAGATTAGGCCATAGTCCACCGCGCTGGCCAAGTGCCAACACTTGACTTTAATTAAGAACATTTTTAATAACTGATATGCAGGTGTCCTCACGATGTTTTCCTTCACCGTTTTATTTAAGTGATAATTTATTTCTAATTGTCTAACTTTTAATAGGAGGTGCGTGCTTGGAGTTCGAACCTCGGATCCTTCGATCTAGTAGAGTTTTAACCACTACGCTATCACTGCTTGGTGCTGTTTCAGTCGAAGTACAAACTAATCTTATAACAATTATAATATTCAATTAACATTGGCTATCGGGTGTCCGCGTGGACCAGTTGTATTGGAAAGCCGGTGCAGTCCAGATGTCGGTCATTGATACATATTTGCGCACCGTAGCAGGTGGCTGTGCGTTTTGCGCATTCCAACAACGTTTTTGGGTTTTGTATTGTCTTTTAATGTACTTTTTTAACTAAATGTGGAGGGTAATGTCCTACGAACGATGTATGTAGGTTTCATGCTTTTGAATGGACTGTATTCCATGTATGTATGCCTAATTTGTATCTTTGGTACGCCCTGTAGGCTGAACGATTTGTCAGATTTTAACAAGTGAGGTGTCGTTGGATTAGTCTAAATTGTGAGAGTGATTCTAAGCTAAATTTTTAAACAGTCGAAAAGTCGCTCTGATTTTTCAAATTTATGTGCTTATTACAAATTAATTATTGCTTGCTATAACCACGGCTCTAATGAAGAAGGAACACATCGTGAGGAAACCTACACGCCCGAGTTCTTTAAAAAAAAGTTCTTAAATATGTGTAAAGTCTACCAATTCGCACTTGGCCAGCCGGTGGACTATGGCCTCAACCACTCTCACCCGACAGGATATCCGAGCCCAGCAGTGAAATACAGGGTTGACGACTACACAACTTCCAAAATTTCAAGGCTTGCAACATCGAACCTTGGACATCGCGGAAGCAGCGACCAACCCACTAAACTACCACCGCTTCATGCACTACGTATTTAAAGTAGTAATTTCTCTCTACAAGCTTAATAAGTGAAGCCATGACCTTACAAGTGAGTTGCAGAAGGCGAGGGCCGAGGGACATTTGATCTTAATTAGCGCCAATTAAACTCCGTGCCTATGATGTGATTGATGGGTGCTGCGAACTTGGCTTTAAGTATCAAGTAACTTGTGTTATGACAGTTAATAATATGATAATATAATTATTGGGTACCGCTATTGGAGGGCAGGGGAAACTAATAATTTTTTCATCATAATCATAGATTAGTAAAGATACTTCGCCGCCTTGAAATTGAATGAAGCCACAAACGGCTTATTAGTAAGTTCTTTTTTTGAATTCTTGACAAATAAAAACATTTTTAGAGAAAGTTTACGAATAAATAACTAATACTGCGTAATAGAGACGTGGCAAAACTTTTACGCAACTATTTCAATTCTCAAAACTGGGTACATTTTCTTTTTAGGAGTGAGTAATCTTTACTAATCTATGATCATAATGCATAAAGTTTGTCACTTAACTTACTCGTAAGTGAAGAAAAACGTGAGGAAACCTGTATGCCTGAGTTCTTAAATAGGTTCTCATGTAGTACAATCTGAATCCTGAATGTGATTGTTGTGAGATGTGTTGCCATTCCCGAGGGACAACATGGTCGCCTCATATGAAAATCACCCATATCCACAACCTCCCAAGACCTATCAAGACGAAAGAAATGCTTCACGCTAGAACTAGACGTTGTAGGTAAATTATAATGGCGATGAATAAAAATAAATACAATTATTTAGTGATGTTCAGTCTATTTTGGTTGGCGATACATACTGCAAGTGAAGAATGTTTTGCTTACCAAATATCGACATCGATTTTTTCGAACATCATCGAGAACTGAAACGTAGGTTTTTGGTAGCTTGTCCCTGTAGTTCCGGGACTAGAATAGGGCTACGGTATCCCCTGCCTGTCGTAAGAGGCGACTAAAAGGGGCTTCCGGGGTTGCGGGCGGCAAGAGTAGGAGCTCGAACCGTCTAGCAAGCAACCCCGGGAAGGACGACGGTATGTATGATTTTAGTTCGATAAAAATCTCACATAACCCTGCGTCGCTCCCACGTTATCGGCTACCTTTTGAAGGTTTCCCCGTAAAGAAAAAAAAATGTGTTTGGTACTAAAAATTTGGTCGATTATTTTTAATAGGCGTAAAATAGACTGCGTACCTACTTATTTGACTTTTTAACGGCATAAAAATAATGTTAAATTTACAGTCAGTAGATAAGTAGGATAATTTAACAACGATATTGTTAAATCTGATATTCGGCGGTTGAAATATTTTGTGGTTGTGGGCTAAATTTTCTAGGTTGTGGTTTACAATTTTATTCGATTGCTATCATTACAATAGTGATAAATAAGGCCTAATTGACAGCATTACAGAACAATATTACGCTTTGTAATATTGTTCTGTAATAATGTTCTGTAATGCTGAAAAAATGACTATTCGTCTCCGGTTGATCCGGTTGATATCGTGTGTATCGTTGCTTCAGAGTGGTTATTTTTTTGTTAGTGTAATTACATCTTATTAACAAAACATGAATTAAGTAAATACCAATAGTACCAAACACTACTTTGTAGCAACTATTGTTGAAATCACGGATCTATATATGTATCCTTTTCTACATACCTCTGTAAATTATTTTGCATTTTGCAAACATATTATTCCTGATGTTTAGGTTATTCTCCATTTCGTTAAAATATATGTGTCAATAAAATATGTTTGAGGAAATACCTACTTACATTAAAGTACCAAAAATACACGTAAAATTAATGAATAATTTCATATAGTGGTTTGTGGGGACGGAATCATATTAAAATATATTAAATAAGCTACCTACATATCGACATCAGAATAAACTCAAACCCCCCACCTATATTTCAGCGGTTAACATATAAATAATCAAATTAAAATATTCAAATTAAATACCTATAGACATATCGATATCAAAACAAGGATTGAACGTCCCATCCCAAACAAACCATCCCTAATCGTAAACATAAACAAACCAGTAGTGGTCGATAAAAATAGAGCGACAGAGACAATAGACGATAAGGGCGCGGAAGCAATTAGGTAATTACGGGAGCAACGAGCAGACGGCCGGCAACCGTGATTGAGACGGATGGCCCGCCGCCGGCGTCCCGACGCTCGTGAACGATAATTATACAGTGTAACGTGTTTAAAATTATAAAACAGTTGACGATCATTTCGTTTATTAAGGTGACGGTCCAACTCAGATTGATCGATAATTATACAGTGTAACGTGTTTAAAATTATAAAATAGTTGATCATAAATACGTACCTATAGATGATGTTGGTAAAAGTGATTATTAGACAGTGTAACGTAATAATTATAACAAAAAAGTTGATGATAATTTCGTATATGAAGGTGACGATCCAACACCATTGATATAAGTAAAGTTAATTATTAAATAGTGCAATGTGAATAAATAATAAAAAGTTGATTATCATTTCGTTTATAAAGGTGATTGTGGAATTGATATAAGTAAAGGAGATTATTAGACAGTGTATCGTAGTAAATAAAATAAAAACATGATGATAATTTCGTATGTAAAGGTGACGGTCGAACTCCAATTGATATAAATAAAGGTGATTATTACAGTGTAAAGAAATAAAATAGTAAAAAGTTGATGATTCGTATATAATGGTGATGACGAAATTTATGTAGATGAAGATTAGTGTAGTGATGTGATCAAAATGTTCGGAAAGAAAAGAAGTAAGAAGACCAACTCATTGCTTAAACGGAAGTGTTCGATTGTAAAACAAAACGTAAGTTTTTTAGCATGTTGAAAACAGGACCAATTTGATAAAATAGTTATTTATTGCTCCTATTTACTACAAATACGAAATATGTATACATTTTACTAGCAATTGTAATACTTACTTTTACAAGAAATATTTACTTTTTTAAGAAATATTTACTTTTACTGTAATTGACAGTTAAAAGAGAAATAAATAAATTCCTTGTTCACGTAAGTTTAAGTCGAAAATAGACAAAAATGATCGTTGAATTAACTTATTTGTGGTTACATTTTTGAAAGAATTTTATAAGAGTGGTATTAAATGGAAGTTCTAGGGCTTTCCAATTTTAAAAGTCCTTGAAAATACAATACGATACATTAAGCGAGAGGGTACACAATTTTTAATAATCCGACACGAATATAGAGCAAAACAAAGCAAAAGTTTCCAAAGCACCAGGTGTTTGAACCTCGCGTGAACAAATACACTTAGCTTCTCAGAACGTCTAGTTCCACGCCCCTTTTGAACTCCCTCTGACTTTGTTTGATTAACAGCATGCTTTTCACTGGAACTTGTCCTTTTTCGGTTAATTAACGATGCAGTATCGTTTACATCGGTGCTTATAGCCAAAACAATTTCAGCTTTTATGCCCTTTTGAACAAGAACTGAAACAGCGTGTATGTTGTCATTAATTAAATCAATTTGTGTCTCAAACGGTATAATACGATATTTTGATTTCTTTTTACGGACTTGTTTGTTGTTCCTCGTAAACGTTCTTGTTGATGATAAAATGAGTTATGATCATAAATGAGCCCGCTTAGACTGGGTGAAGTCATCGACGAAAATACTGAAGTCCCTTGTCCCTTGTTATATTTCTGAAGGGTGTAGGGTTGACGAGGTTCATTACTGGCGTTCTTAGCGGAGAATACATGAATTCATTTATATGAATTGTATCTCATAAACAATTTTATGTTAGGACTTCTAACATACTAATACTTCTAACAAGATAATGGACAATTTTATGTAATGTTAAAATGTTTGAATTTCATATTAGAACACAATAGTAATTAATAAATTGCAGAAAATATTATAAATGATGGCATTATTAATGTTTTACCGTAGAATACAATTTACACTTATCATATAAACGTTAATAATGAAACATAGGTTTAATTAATACATGATATTTACCTTCCTTGTTATTTTACATCATACTATTATTGTAGCAGTTAATTTACTCTATATATGCCTACCAAAATCAGTATTTCCTGACGGCAAACAGAAAGGACATTGAAATTAAATAATGACATATTTTATTAAATAAATTATTACGTTATATAATCGGTTTCAACTTAAATTACCTACAAAAACCCTAATTATTCAGACTTAACTATAAAATGCCTACGTTAGAGTTATTTGTAAATATAAATTACGTAATTATAATGTTTCAATTTATTATAAGGAATGGAATTCTCAAAGTGAACGTGAAGTTATACGTCTAGATTAATACAATATTTTAAAGGTTGATTCTATAAAAAACTAATGTAATTTAATGTGGTTCTTGAAAACTAGAATAATATCGATAGAATCTATTCGGTAATCAATGTTGAAGCATCTTTGAATAAATCTGTTAATTGGAAACTATAAGCTAACGAAATTTAAAGGTATCATAATTAATGCCTAAAATAAATTAGTTCACAGATTAAGAATTTGACGGATTCTTACTTAGATATTTTTGCTCATAATGTATTTGTTATTTTACTCTCTTTGAAGATTTTTAATTTCAATTGTGTGTCAACACCAAATAAGTCCCTTATTTAAGATTTCACTTGGACATTGTGTAACAGTTCTTAATTGATATTAAAACAAATAACGATGTATGCACTTTGTAACGACGACGAAACCCCTATCTTTGTTTAATCTTTCTTTGTCAATCGGTTTATAAGCATAATTAAATATTCCATTGTTCGTTGCACAAATATTGTCAGTATTGTTCATGACCTCAACATTGTTTGCACTTCCATCAAGTGTTTGATAAATCTTGTGTATTTTAGTCTGTCGGGAATTATTTTTATACGAGCTGTGCCTAGCGGTTTTACCGGCGTTGAACAGTGTAAAAACTATGAAGATTTTACGGGTTCTAATTCTTTTGCACGGACCCTCATACCATTTCCAGTTACTCCTTATAACGAGCTATCTTTCAGTCAAAATCGGTCTAGCCGTTTCGGAGATTATCCGGAACAAACAGACAGACAGAGAGACAATAAATCATAAGTATTTTTCGTTATAAGTACATATCTGATATACTTTTATGTGATTTAAGTAAAAATATGCTAGTTTAGACGTTACATATAGACACTTTAATTTTTTTGCATAGATAAATGATTTTACATCATACTGAAATAGGTAATAATAATGGTGGAATGTAACTGTGTTTAAGGTTTACATAGGACATAGGTATGTTGAAAATATTTCCTTTAATTATTTCCTCGTTCCGTTATGAATTATTAACTATTTCAGTAGAGTATATTCAAGTGATAAGTCTAATTAATTTAAACCACAAATACAAAACAGTATAGTCCATTTAAACATTTCTACGTCATGACTTGGCTCATTCTAGAACCTTACATAAACGGCGGTACCTTACATATTGGTACTTATAGACAGGCTAGTTAGACGATGATACCAAAAAAGTCATGTGTTTTGAAAAAATAATTGTATAAGGACACGTACGTGACAACCCTAGTCTGATGAATGACTTTCAGAGACATCGTGACATATGAGTGGCGCCCTCTGACTCACGCCTGAGTAGTCTCTACATCTTAAAAAGGGTACTGTTCTGGTAATCAGTTAGGCTTGTTTCACATACTTCTTACACACATCTGGTATACATGTAACTATACAATAACTAATATATCTATTTTATCTATCGAGGGTCGAAATTTGACATTGTTTAATATGAAAAACTGTAAAATGTCGATTTTGGTTGGAATACATTGGATAGATTAATTATTAATAACGGCCATAAATCTTCACACATTATACACACTTAGTGACCAATTTTTAGATGTTTTAAACAATGAAATGTTTACTGAAATGTATCATTACGAATTCAAAATGTATGTTAACTGTTCCATGTAGTGAAATGGCATTTCTAATTTTGCGTCAGATTCCTTTGCTTTCTTATCAGTATTGTTATCAGCATGTTTACAGTAAACATTGTTATAGTCACATGGATGGTGTAAATACATTCGTAATTTTAATGCCGAGAATTTAAGTACAAATCATATATTTATTTGTCAGCTTCGAATAGTACCACTGCCATTGGTTCAGTATTCTATCATGTCCTTAGGACGGCATACCCTTGTCCCTGTAGTTCCGGGACCAGAATAGGGCTACGGTATCCCCTGCTTGTCGTGAGAGGTGACTAAAAGTGGTTTCCGGGGATGCGGGCGGCAAGAGTGGAGGTTCGAACCGCCCGGCCAGCGACCTCGGGAAGGACGGCGGTATGTGTGGTCGCATACCGTCGTGTACACCAGACGGTGTGACGAGCGTCATGCTCATCTGGGCGGAGTCCGACGGGGCAACGCGCTAAGAGGAATCCAGTTGCGTTTCTTTGGAGATCCCGGAGTCCTTTACGCAGGTAGAGACTAGACGACTGCGGGATCAATATGGTTACCAGCGGACGTATCATTATGGAAGGATGGATAGAATAGAAGTTATTAATATAACGATGAAATGAAATTACACAAATTCAATATTAATTTTGAAGGTCGTTAAACAAGCAGTAGCGAAATAATAATATCAATAGATTTTTAGGCTCAATAATGATCAGAAACTTTTCTATGCTATATTATCCTTAACGGATTTGTATCTCTAATAATTAAACTAACAATTATCCAATTACATGCAATAGCTATTCCAAAATGGGACAGCACTCTTACAGCATACAGGTATTGCCGTATTAATAGAAAGAAACATCCAAAGAAAGTGAAATGAACGCAATAATTAAATTGTAATTAGTTGCCAATATCGGCACCAACCTCGCTTCATGCGGCGTTGATTGCAGTTTCTTTTTTAATGATTTTTTCCGTCTTTCTGTTCCGTATGTTTCCTTATTAATGTCCGTTCACACAGACCGGCTCGGAGAGGAGTAGATTTGTATTACGTTGGAAACACATTTTTGAGTAATTGTATTAAGTTTTATTTTTGCATGTGCACTTCTTTTGTCATTAAGAATAATAGAACGCGCTTTGTGTGAAATAATAAGAGGAGCCGACCGGCTCTGACTGCGTGTTCATTCTTCCTCGCGCAGCCGATCGGCTCCTATTGCGAGCGCATTCGCTTTCAGATCTTTACCAGCCGGTCTTTGTGAAATAGTTGGCGGCTCCGTTCCGGCCAATTCCAAGCGTATACGATCCGGTATGTGTGAAAAAAAATGCGGGCCGATACTCTCCGAGCCAGTCTGTGTGTACGGACCCTTAACTCGCTCTACCTCGACGCACCCTTTTAGGAAACGCTGCCGTTTTATTTTTACTTGGCAATTTAAATTGAGATTCCTTACCGCTTCGGGCTGATTGTGTTTTACGCAGTTTGGTTTCATCGAGAACGGGTCGCGATAAGATTTTGTGAAAATACATTGAAGTTGTGTCGTTGAAAGTGAGATCTTCAGATCATCGTAGGTTTGTAATGAAATTGCAATAAGTAGTCTGTCCTGTGTGACTCCTGTGTGTCCTGTAGTGACTGTCCACAACTTATCAAGAGATGGCGCTTCTGAATCACGCTATCGAAGTTTTCTCAACATCTTGCATATATACAAGCTCTGAACTGAGACTGTCGGAGCACGGCCGCTACCCGGGCATGATACCTAGCCCGGTGGTTATCTCCCTTTTGCCGAACATACATTAAACTCATCTGATGGTAAATAGCCATACTCGTACAACTATATTCTGATGTTCTGTCTGAGAGCGCCAATGTGCTTTCCTACTCCTGAATATTGTTGGAAATTCTCGTGTATACCAATCCCTGCTTCACCACACTGGTATTACCCTATTACATTGGATATTTCCCAAGTGAACGGCTTTCCTGATTCCCTACATGATGACAATGCCAGGTGACGTCTCTGCAATTATTCATTATTAGTCGTTAATATTAGTTTTTAAATTGAGTAAGCGAATGAACAATTTTTATGGATATTCTTTATTTGCTGTCATGTATGTTTCACACAACATTTGGCTTTCAGCCTGATAGTGTCCGGCGGCGGTTAACACTTTATGTAGTCAAAAATGGTTTTGTAGGTATGTCTTAAAAAATCGCTTTTAGTATTTCGCTGATAGTAGTACGTATCCATTAAATGGACAAATTATGTACCTTTCAAGATTTATGTCTTTACCAATCACTTTTTTGTATCGGGTTTCGGAAATCGCTCATAGGAGTCGTGTCTTCCGTCATTTTTTTATTTTAGCCGATTGTATTTATATTTGCAAGTTAAATAATTCATGATTCAGCTGTCAAAATGAAGCTATATTCGGTATGGTTAAATGACATACGATTTTGATGTGATTGAGTACCTGAAAGAAAGCTTTTAGCGTATTTTGTTTTGTATAATTCGATGCTGATGAGCCTTTTGTTTGTAAGATTACTGTTGATATTTTTTCGGAACTTATAATTTTTTTTACCTTGTATTTGTGTAACCTGTTTAAGTTTTAGGGTTCCGTACTCAAAGCGTGAAAACCGCATTGTAATAGGGTTCATATTATGGTTACCGTTTTCTGAGCGGAGCACGATGGTCGTCTTCTGTTAAATAGTTGATTTAAACGCATATATTATCACGAAAATATTTTATTATTTCTTTCTCCCTCATTCCGTCTCTTTCTCTCTCTATCTTTAATTATTCATTTATTAAATTTATCAGCCCAAGATTAAGCAAATCAAATCCGAATTTAACCACAAGTAACGTCAAAATATTTTGTTTCAGAATGACGAACCCCCCGAAATCACGTATTGCGTGGTGGGGGGTGAGGGCGGCCTGGCGCTGCAGGCCGTCACCCCCACTCACCCCATGCCGCCCCAGGACGAGCTGGACGCTAAGTTTGCGGAGCTTGTTGTAAGTATACATACAACATACAATATTAATATACATTATGTAAGTTAAAATAAGCTAATTAGAAAATATGATCTAATGATGTGTAGCTTTTATATGTTTCAATGCTTAAGACAAGATGTCATATAAATATAATGATAATAACGACCTCAAATAAATTATAAATTAAGTAATTGGGCAAATAAGAATCAAAGTCGCACATGGAGGGTTCCGTAGAACGATTTTTTTTTTAATTTGTACTTTGTAGTATTTGCTATGGAAGTACATTGTTAAAATTTAAATAGTCTTCCTTTTAGGGTACTATAGTTAAAAAAATCTCGAAGAAAATGTCTAAATTAGTTAGTCGAAATAATTAGCCGATGATTTGATTATTCCTTCCGTATTGTACGATTTCTTAATAACTTAATTGTTAGTTGTGTGAACCTCCCCAAACTGATGAACATCTGTTATTATAACCGTTTCTGTATTAGTCATCGTATCATTGTGTTTTTCCACATGGCGTAATGATTTTTACTTTAAAAGTGGGTAATTGCTTTTTTATCTGTACGAAGGAAGTAATGTCAAGAGGCAATGACTTCGGTCGATGGCAATGACATTATACTTTTACAACTTGGAATATTTCTAACGGTGTTGCCACATAACTAGACGATTTACGAACTGTTGCCAAATATGTTGTTGTTCATGCGAGTATTTCGTAAAACTAGCGAGCTCGCGCGGCTCTGCCTAATTGTCTCGTGGTTTTTCGCTTCTTATGAAGGAACCCTTTAAGTTTTTAACCTTAATTCGAAATTGAATATTTTTGCATATCTTTTTAAAATAGGTTCAGTTATTTCCAAAAGAAACGCATATAATACAGACAAAACATTTTTAGAGAAAATTTACAAATAAATAACTAATACTGCGTAATTTACATAATAAATAAATAATTATTTCAAATATTTTAGGGACATTTTAGCACGGAGACGTGGCAAAACTTTTTTACGCAACTATTTCAATTCTCAAAACTGGGTACATTTTCTTATTAGGAGTGAGTAATCTTTACTAATCTATGATAATAAATATAAACAATTTTTAAATCGTATATTTTAAACCAGTCGATACATCTGTATAGATACATTCTTTCAAATTATATATTTATATAATAATAATTTATTTAGTTAAACTGTACTATAACATTTCTACGTAAACGATGTACTAAAACTATTATCTATTATTTCATTGTCTTTGACAAGCATGCGTATCAATGGGAAAACCACCATACGTCCCGTTTTTAACGGGACAGTCCCTTTTTTCGATGCTTCGTGCCGTTGTCTCCGAAATGAACCGTTGCCATTGTCAATTAAGTAACAGTAAATATTATAATTATGAAAGAAACATGGGGTGCTCCATTTATCAGTTTTCATAAAGCGCCCCACATTTTTTGCACAATTATACTATTTACTTTTCCTTAAATGATTCCTAGATTGAAAATTATTTTCTACTTTTTAGTTAATTTTATCATAAAATCGTGTTTTTTATTATTTTTAACTATATTTTTTCAAGTAAAAAAAAGTATTTGACATAAAAAAATCGATGTCCCGTTTTGACTGAAGTAATCATTGGTCACTATATTCCATTGTCAATATTTACGTTTGCGTACACTTGAAACGCAAGGTCAAACACTAGTTGTCTTTTTTTATCACATTGTTCTAATAGCTCTGTCCCTTATAGAACATTTGTCTATGTAGTTAAAGGTAAGCGTCGCCACGCCAGAAATCTTTTTTACGTGCGGCTATAGATGTTTCACATCAAAAATAAAAATATTATTTAATGTGTTTTATGTCTCTTTAAATATTTTCAGTACTATTCCGAGAAATTTGTTAAAATAGAGTTAGATAAATATTTAAAATATTATTGGAATTGATATCATGTAATTTTACATACGAGGTAAAATATGAAAGATTTCGAAATAATATACATACAGACATTTTTATATTTATAAATTTTACACATCCTTGTCGCGATGGACTAAGGAACTACACGTCACTATTCTATAAATTCATTCATTTCATGCCAGATTAAGATATTCTAATTAATTATACTGATGAAGCAATCTATAATTGCTCTCGAAGAATGTCAACTTGCTTCCTACGTCACTGAGCAAAAGCTCTTGTTTCCTTTCGATAAGACGATGCTATTAATCACTTGCTTGATAAATTGAACGGCGATAATATTCCACTTCCGTCGATGAATAACCTCTGTTATACAAAGTTGCTTGAACAAGGTAATCGTAATACAGCGGTTCTTGACGGATGGGCTGGACGCGTTTGTGCTTTCACACTACGCCCTACACATTGTACAATTCGGTAATCGTAGCAATGTACGATTGGTGCAGCACAGACTGCATTGATACAGCGGTAGTACTTAGAATGTTGATTGGGCGTGTGTGTGTGTGCTTTCACAGTTGGGTCCACAAATTGTAGGATCCGATAAATGTACCTATACAATGTACGATCGGGTAATCGTGTACACTATATTTTGATGGAGCACATACTGTATTGATACAGCGGTTCTTAACAGTTGGGCTGAACGCTTTTGTACTTTCACAGGGCGCCTTACACATTGTAGGATCCGATAATCGTAGCAATGGACCATCCGGTAATCGTGTATTGAAACTTTGACAATTGGTTAGGTTAGGTTAGGTTAGTGCTTTTGCAATGGGGCCTATACACACGCGCTGTATAGTCTGGCCTACACATTGTACGATCAGGTAATCAGTTTACACAATCCTGTAAGCTAAATAAAAAGTTGTTTTAACTTATAATATTCATAATTAGCATTTGGTTTGGTTTCTTATAATATTCCAGGATAAGTAATCGGTAATTTTTTGTTAGCAAAACGTCAACATTTTGTTAAATAATATTCGCATCTCTTAAACAGTAACAAAGTAACTCTTGTCGTGTACCGAACTTATTCGCTGTGTTTAAGGGCCTCGTAGACACGTGTTTAATCTGTAAGTAGCGAGTACCTGAAGTTTATGAAGTCCACTTTGTTTCAGTAAGCACTCGGTGTGACGTGCTACGTGATATATTTTGAAGTCGTCTCTTTTAGTGTCTGAGGTGGAATGCCTAAATATGTGCCTACGATTTGGGTACTTGATTATGTGTTTACTGTTTTTACTGCAATACGTAGCTTTATCTTCGTCTTTCTTAATCCTTATACTGTTCCTGCTAAACTGCTGTCTCTCTGAGACTGCGAGTCCAGCAGTCTCAGAGGGACAGTAGCTCTGAGACTGCGAGTCTAATAGTTTCAGAGTGAGAGAGGTTTAGGGTACAGTAAATCGCGCCTGACAAAGCAAATTGGTAGATTTCACCATTGAGAGCTTTAAGTATATAAGTTAAGATTATATAGAACATGCTTGCATGCTCGTCCTTGTATATGTGTTTATACCTAGAAAAAAGGGTAGCCTATTTATTGTTATTTGTTTATTAAACCTGTAACAATACACAGGAGGTTAAGAACTTAAGACATCTACTGCTATTTCATCATTTTCATTATTTTATCTATTGCCGTATGAAAGAAACTCATCAATTTATCCCTAAAATCCTATCAAACCCTTACCTTTTTACATTATTTTAGTGCAATTGTCCATTTGCTTTTTACATTTTAAAATCCATTTAAAATCCTGTTTATAATAAATCACATTCACTTGTAAAATAAACTAAGTAACTTTATGATGTATTTTGATATCCCGAAGTTTAAATAGCTTACCTAATAATTTTATGTGATTGGCAGCAAATTACTTAAGTTAATGTAGATGTGCCATTGACTCAATAACTAGATAGACTGCTAATTGGCTTCCATGTTTTATAGTAGTAATAGCAAAGTAGTAGTGATTTCGGCTTTATGTATACTTATAGATTCGATTTTAAAGCATACAATTTCTAATAGTCAAAATGGCCTTTCGAACTTTGAGATAGGTATATGGTGATTATAAAGAACGGATTTTGGCAGTGTCATGTGACCAGTTATAGTTGTTAAGTGATATATGACCTTAGGACTCTAATATCTTAATTTAACTATTGTAATAAACAGAAATTCTTTCTGACTTTCGTACATATGGCGTTTATTATAAACAAGGTGTGTTGGCAGCGTCACGTAACCAGTAATTGTAAAGTACAATGTTTGCTATTAAGAGTCTAATGTGTTAGTTCGTTGATGTTTTGTAGGAATGTGCTCGTGTCCAGTTATTGACGTTTCAGAATGAGATCACTTAATGTCGTGTCTACTAATTCCCAATATCTTGTTCGTGACATTATAATAATGTAATTGTATTGGATGTAATATCACTGGAATAAATACTACTTAAGTATTTTATGCGGTTGAGATCAAAGAGGTTTTATACCATATTATAAGTTAAATTATTTTTTATTACGTATACAGTAGTAGCAGACGAGCTTGCAGTCCAGTGATGGTAAATGGTTACGCCGCCTATGGAAATCTGTAATCAACTCCAGATAAGATTAGATTCCTAACCACGGTCGGCCATAGATACGCACTCTTTAGGACTAAACTGGAATGCCTAGGAAAAGTATGGCTTCCTTACCACACCCTTTAAAATAATTCTGCTGTTATCAAGCAGAAGTAACTGTTGTGATGGTGCCACCGGAGTCGAACCGCAGAGGGCGCTACCACTATCAAGACACGGGACAAATTTTTTTCTGGGTCATTATTAATAAAAAGCTCTAAAAGCTCCACGGTATCAAATCCGGGAAAAGCCTTGCAGCAAAGTTATAAATAAAGATGTAGATATCACTTTGGTACAGTGAGAAACACATATTACCATATTGCTCAGCTATGCCCACATTCGCTCGCATATGTTACCGGTAATATATTGTTATGGTGCTGACATTTTAAAAGGTAATGAATCAAGGTAGGAATCCGGGTTCGACTTCCGGTCGGGGCAACTTTGGTGCCAGGAATTTTTGTTACGTAGTAGGTGTAATTTTTTGGGTATGTTTATAAATAATTGTTATAGTGTGTTTTTTTTTGGTTGAAAATAGCAGATGGGCATGCACCTACTTATACAAGTATGTTAAGTGATCACTGACCACTGACACCTATGGTCGCGTGTAGCTAATTATACCTATAATTTATATGAACAATACCAAAGTTCTATTGGCATTAGTATACTCTAAAATATAATAGAATTGCCTACACAACCGCCTTTTTTGTTAACGAGGGGAAACCTTCAAAAAGTACCCGGTGTCGTGGGAGCGACGCAGTGTTATGTGGGATTCTTACCACACTAAAACCTCCCCGGTGGCCGTCCTCGGCGCTGCGTAGATGGCTCCGGGATCTCCAAAGGAACGCAACCGGAGCCCTCTTAGCGCGTTGCCCTGTCAGGCTCCGCCCAGGTGAGCTTGACGCTCGCCACACCGTCTGGTGCGTACGGCGGTATGCGACCACACATACCGCCGTCCTTCCCGGGGCCTAACCTACACAACCGCCTACCACCATGACTTAGTATCAGTTTACAGTGGTATTTTGTGGTAGAAAGAGTTCCAAACGTA
Organism: Epargyreus clarus; assembly: GCF_041222505.1. NCBI lineage: Eukaryota > Metazoa > Arthropoda > Insecta > Lepidoptera > Hesperiidae > Epargyreus > Epargyreus clarus. The sequence goes on along the minus strand of NW_027332209.1, from coordinate 12,500,834 downwards.
AGTTGGTAGGCACGACAAAAGCTAAAGTGAAAATTTCACACAAAGTTTTTTCGAAATGTTATCACTATACAAATTCTGCTCGACATTATAGACAAAATTATTATAACCAAGAGAACGTTATAATCGTTAATTATTGTCGCTAAAAGCGAAGAAAATTGTCGATAAATTCGTTCTAGGCGCGCTCCATCAATTAGTTATCGTAGATAGGGCGGTTAGAAACTTTCGTTTTCCGATTAAGAGGTTTACATATAAAACGGTTAATTTATGCAACGACAATGTTTAATTATCGTCTCGTTAGCGCTGGGTGGATGAATTTCACTTACAACTGGTTGTTAGGTAGGTTAGGCGTTAGGGTGTGATCTAGGGTTGCCCGTTTTGACTTAAAAACCGGATACCGTTTCCAATGTCGGATATGTCATTGTATTTTTATTAAGAGACGCTTTCTGCACGATTCATATCGCACTAAAACCACCACGGTGGCCGTCCTCGGTGTTGCCAAGAGGACTCCGGGATCTCCAACGGAACGCAAGGGGAGTCCTCTGAACGCGTTGCCCCTTCGGGCTCCGCCTAGGTGAGCTTCAGGGCTCGCCACACCGTCTGGTATTTACGACGATATGCGATCACACCGCCGTTCTTCCCGGAGTTGCTTGCCGCCCGCAACCCTGGAAGCCCCTTTTAGTGGCCTCTTACGACAGAGGTACCGTAGCCCTATTCCCGCTTGTCTGTCTTGTCTTGTCTAAAGCTTGTCTGGTCTGAATCAAACCTCGAACTATTTTGCTTATGAAAATGTATACGGTATAATAACTACTTCGCCTCTAAAAATATCGAAATATAATTTTGTGTATGTAATGTTTAGTATCGATCGGTTTCACCGTGTATGTGCTTTGGGTAGCACAACGCCTCCACGACCCCTTATATTTATAGGAGACTGCGTAAGAATGAATTTCGAGACATGATAATCAGCGTCTTTATAGTCACAAAGTCATATATTTTGCGGGCACCAAAACATTGGATGGATAGATTATAAGCATATATTATTTTTATCACAAACCCTAAAAATAGCTGCACAAGCCCGATTTATTTACGAAACGAATCCATAATTCTGTTTACCCTAAAAGTCTGATTAGCCTAATCGTAAATACCGGATACAATAGAAAAGTATCCGGCTGAAACCGGAGCACTGCCAACCCTAATTGCAAGTAGAAAACACAAGCTTTAGTTAGCACATAAGTTATGACGATAAGTTATCACTTGCGAACTGAATGATTTGTCATATGTTGATTGGTGTAGTGATTGTAACGAGTTATTGAAATACACCCGTTGGTTATGCTTGCGTAACATATAACTAATTGTAAACAGTTATTTCGTATGTAGATTGGATTACGATGTGAGATGTCATATCAGTTTTGGCGTGTTTCCTTCCTTTCTTTTCTTTCCTAATTCTACTTGAGGATTTTGTGACCCCATCTACCATGATTTCGTAGGCAACACCGGATTGCCTATTGCCTTTTTAAACCCACTACCAGACTTTTCCCTGTGCCAGACAGAGGCCATTATAATGAGAAGGATTAAGGCTTTAGACCATCATGCTGGCTAAATGCGGGCAAAAAAGTGACGGACTTCACACATGTTTAAGAACTATTTTATTACACAACCTCCATGCAGGTCGATTTCCTCATGTTTTTCATGAAGTAAAAATAAAATTACAATATGTAAAATGTTCCGAAAAATCAGAAACAATGAAACTCTCAACCCTTTGTGTAAGAGACCTATTTTCAAACCATTAGGCTATCACTACATCAACTAGGCTATCATTGCTTCCACTAGGCTATCACTACTTCCTTTACGCTATCACTTTGCCATTTGCGCTAATCTAATTGAGCTATACCATTACATAAGCAGAGAGTACGGTGCTTTTGACAGCTGTATGAGTATTGGAGCGTGCGTGAGATGCGATCTCGATGGATCACCGGATTACGGTGTTAATTCTACTAGATAAGTGGATTGCATAATGTAATACAACTTTCACTTGCTGATGAGTGATGATTGTTTATTATGGTAGTATTAGGTGAGTGGCGTATCGGTTAATTAAGAAGGTGGCAAATCTTTTGAGACATTTTCATTAGGACATTTTAATGTGTAATGAAGGAAAGTATCTTGAAGAAACTACCATACTTGTGGTACAATTTATGTTCAAAGATGTGTGAAGTTCGCCAAACGCCATTTTAATGGTGTTGACTGGCAATTGGCAGTTTTATATTTTATTTAGAGTAATTTGCTCAGCAGTCGGATTATAGTTTAAAGGTGATATTTCTGTATTTGTGCGGCGATAGCATCCCATGGCCTAGGGACAAAAAGGTTTGGCGATGAAGCCGGATTTGAATGAAAATTTTACAACCTTAACCAAAGCAAAGCATCGGGTAACACCGTTTTAAATCCAATTAGGAAGCATTTACTGCCATCAGCGCAACGGCGCAAGTCGAATGACTTAAAAGCAATCCTGAATACAGGAAAACGACTAAAAGCTCAAAAAGTGACGAGACGATATTGTTAAAAAGGTTTCGCAAAGGCCAAAGAAAACCTGAAAACCGGTTGTGATTACCATTAGAGTTAACCTCTGATTGCGGTATTAATACCAGAATTACCAGATAAGCGTTGCGTAATGTTGACATAGCATGTCACTTTCACCGTTGATGGGCGCTGATAGACGGTCGCGTGCCGGACATATGGACGTTAGTACAAAGATAGCAGTGCCGGACATCTAATTATTTGATTTGCTTTTACGCCCGTTATCAATAAACAATCTGTCGGACGTTTTACCCAATAAAGAACGCCTTTTGACTATTTATGCCTTGTAAAAATTGCCAAATTTTGATCTGTGGTAGACAAAAATCGGATAGATTGATTATTAATAACGGGTGCTAGTATGATAAAATCAAAATTTGTTCTGATAATATTTTATCATGCAGTCCACCTACTGGTAAACAGCCATCGCTGCCCATAGACATCTATAATTAAAAGCTCTGGTGGATTGCATGCTCGTTATAAAATCCTAACCTAACCTAACTTAACCTCTGATTGCGGTATTAATACCAGATAAGCGTTGCATAATGTTGACATCGCATGTCACTTTCACCGTTGATGGGTGCTGATAGGCGGTCGCTTGCCGGACATATGGACGTTAGTACCGAGATAGCAGTAACGGATGTTTTGCTTTTAGTATGATAAAACTAAACTTTGTTTTGAAATTATGGCCCTATGTTTATCTGTTTATGTCTTTGAAGCAAATGAGCGTGCAGTCCATGTCGTTGTGGGCATTGATCTATAATAAAGGAAAGAGGTTATACAATTGGTGGACTGCATGCTCAATCACGTTTTATATTATAAAAAAATACCCTGGTAGACTAACGGCTCGCTTTAATTTAATAAATAAACCCACCGCGTTTTGTTTTAAGAACAGGCTACAACCGTATTATAAATTTTGAAAAAAAAAATAATTTTGATGTAGATTCGTTTTACGCCGCTTATTCCTCATGAACAGAACACTGACGCTGAACCTTGTATATAATCAATTTAAAAAAATGTTTAGTTTATTTTTGTTCGTCTATTTATAAATGAGTACAATACTCATAAGGTAATTTCGCTATCAGACAAGGACTGGTACAAATCGAAGTACTTAACTTAAGTTTTGTGGCCGTAAAACTTATTTGTGCAATACTTAGTCGGCGCCAGACACCCGTCACACTCATTACACTGTGACTGATGAAGATTACGTGCCGTTTGTATCGGGTCAACGGACATCTTTTGAATTTATGTGTAATGCTATATAACGTACCAGGAGGAATTCTATCAGCCCTTGTGACTGGTAAAAATCGAAGTCGCTTAAGTTCTATGGCCGCAAAACTTATTTGTGCAATACGCCAACTAGCGCCAGACACCTGTCACACTCATTACACTGTGACGCGACTGATGAAGATTACGTGTCGTTTGTATCGGGTCAACGGACATCTTTAAACTTATGTTTAATGCTATATAATATACCAGGAGGAATTGTATCAGCCCTTGTGACTGGTAAAAATCGAAGTCGTTTAAGTTCTGTGGCTGTAAAACTTATTTGTGCAATACTTAGTCGGCGCCAGACACCCGTCACACTCATTACACTGTGACGCGACTGATGAAGATTCGTTTGTGTTGGTTCAACGGTTATCTGTTGAACTTATGTGTAATGCTATATAATATACCTGGAGAAATTGTACCAGTCCTTGTGGATTACACCAATTCGGTTGCGTATTTGAGTATGGTTAGGTTTCCTTCAGGTTTTTTAAAGATTTTTGTTATGATATTCTAGTGGGAAACGGGCATACAGCTTATCTGATGGTAATGCGATGACTATCGCATATGAAAATCTGTAATCAGTTCTAAATAAAATTGTGAGTCCTATCTAAGGTGGGATACCGATGCTATGCCATGTCTGACAACTATGCTGGAACGATTCGTCTAACATATAATATATAACACACAGTGCTGTGCGTATGTTATTTTTGTGTTTAAAAACTTGGCTAATGATTCATGTATATTTTTACTATGAGCAAGAAATTAGGAAGAAGTAAGTATTCTTTCGTAATTTAACTAAGAAGAGTTACTTCCGGATATTTAATAGGATTTTTCGTAAAATATTTACTTTAGGTATTCTTGTAAAACGATAATAATTCACAATCAACACCCCAAAAGAAAGTCAAAATATTTTCTTTCATTACACAACATAGGTCTCAGAACTCTGATGTTATTCAAAGTGTTTCTCAAAATGCACCAAAGCACCAGTAGCAGTCTGAGGTACAATAAAATATAATTAACTCCCAAACGACGAGTCACAGTCAACAAAGGTCTTTACTTTCGCATGTCAAGTGTCAAGATTAACGTGACTGGTCGGTGATAATAAAAAATAAATTAACGTTCATTCACTCGAAAGTAGATTTTGTATCTCGTGCATTATCGTTATTTCTTTTTTTTATTATATAGGACTAGCTAACGAGCATAAATTCCACCTCGCAAGGCTTTAACATCGTAAGGCTACTGTTGTCCACGGTCACCAATACACTTAGTATAAGTTTTTATTTTTACAAAAATGACTTTTTTTGTATTTGTTTACGTATTTCCCATAAATTTTCAATCAGTTCTGATACAGTCCGCTAGGGGCGCTGATTGGAAATGTATGGGCAAATACGTAAACAAATACCAAAAACAGTAATTTTTATAAAAACGTAAAACCTCATACTAAGGGAGTACCCTACAGTACTACAGTAGTAATCAACACTAGATAGGATTAGAGTACTATATGCGGTCCAGCACAAATGCCCTACTACTCCAAAGAACACAGTTCGGAACGCTTGGTTTAAGTGTCTCTCCCTGAACAGTCTTATCTCTAATAAAATAGAACACAGCAATCTTTGAATTTGCTTTTATAAGTCTGAAGTAGACGTGACGGTAGTGCCTTCAGATTCGCGACTATGAAGGCTTCTATAACCTTCAAACTTTGTTATTCGTAATCAAAAAACATTTTTCATAACAAAATTCAGTAACATTCCCGTCACCAGACATTGATAAGCTGACGTAACGTAACAAACAATAATCTCTAACAGCATTCCTAAGTTTACGAGCGAGAAGTAGAGCTGCTCGAGTCGGTGACTGATTACAAACACAATTTCACTGGATCAATAGCGGTGAGATCAATGACCTGATTATGAGTAGCCACTACAGAAGTTCATTGTGAAGATTCTGAGGAATGGATGAATGGAGTAAAGTATAGACGACGCGATAGCGTCTTTTAGCTTTTATGCCCTATTTGTCCCTTTAGGGGATACATTTGCGATTTTTTTATTTGTATTTATGTATGTACAGACAATCCTGTGCAAAAGTTTCGTGGTTTTGAACCCGTCGTTTTAAACTAATTTCTTATCGGTCCGTAGTTTTATTATGTAGTTAAGTAACAAGATTTACTTTTTATGTTGTAAGTAGGTATTAATATGAGTTGCTACAATTTAGACCTCAATGGTGTTAAATGTATAAATTCATGAAATTACTTTCAAATTATATTTAAAACGCCGCGGACTAGTAATTTTTTGGTTCCTTAACTGATATCTATAATTCTAAATCAACAGAAGCTCTACTTGAGGTTCATCGTACATGCATTGCTGCCCTAGAGTCGCCTGCATCCAGAGCAGCAGTTTATTTCTTATAGGAACTGTATTACGCTGTTATACGATAGAAATGCAACAAAAACAATAAGGCAACAGGGTTTCTACTAAGATTGACAAAATCATTTCAAGGGTAAGACCCTACCTAAAAACTTTCAGTAACATAAACAAATCTCTGTCATTCTGTAAACAAAAACAGCGTAATATAATGGCGGTTAATTTGACACCACCAGACACATAACTTATTAATATAGACCGGCGCAAATTCCGGGGTATAAACCAAGCATAAATAACATAAATAACTAACATAACATAAATAACATAACATTGCAATTTCTCAGAACGTCAAAGGTCATAATCTCATTTGAATTTCAATATCTATCGATCCGCATGCGGTTGCATTCTGCTCTATTAAGGTGCGTGCCCACCAACCTTGGCACAGTCACGTCTAGTCACGAATCTGTGCGAATTGATTTATTCTGATCATCCCTGTGCGCACGCTATGGAACATTTTTAAGTAAATTATAATGTAATGTAATGCAACTTGTAGTGATAAATATAACGTTGTCTACACTAATATTATAAAGAGGAAAACTTTGTTTCTTTGTTTGGTTGTAATGAATACGCTCAAAAACTACAGGACCGATTTTAAAAATTCTTTCACCATTCGAAAGCTACATTATCCACGAGTAACATAGGCTATATTTTATATGAGGTATATTTGATAAATAGATTTTGAGGCGGTACAAGTTTTGCCGGGTCAGCTAGTTATATATAAAGTAATTTAGAATTATGTATAGAATTAAAGTTTTAATTGCACAGTGGAATATGATAAATATAATGATTCCAGGCGCTGCTGTGTTCTGGTTTTAAGAGTGTGGTAAAGGAGATACACTTTTTAAGGAGTTTTAATCCCACTTAGTTCTTACAAGGCAAGGGGTAGCAATTTGTATCTGTGGTCGATCTCGGACAAGACTATAATTCTATCTGAGCTTGATTATAGATGTCCATGGGCGGCAGTTGCTATTTACCATCGGGTACCATCATCACTTCTAGATTAATAAAATAATGCGACTCGATTTCTATTATCACATTTAATTAAAGATTACTAATTCTGAGTCGTTCGAATTATTATGCCTTTGACATAAATAGAAATTCTTCTTCAAAGAATTTCACAAGGAAGCAAGGTAGCCCTTAAGTACAAGCGTGTTTATGTTAATAAGTGAGAAGCATATTAAAGCTGATGTGGTGAGCTTTCTAGCACCCGACAAGGCATGAAAGCTACAAGTAATTGTGTACACTTTGCAAGTTGTTAGCCCTTCGTTTCTAGAACTAATAATAGCGTTGTTTGACCATAGACCGAATGTCAGGTAGAAATGGCTGGTAGTATAAACATGAGTCTATAAATATAATAAGAATTTCCGATCCTGTAGGTTTTTTTAAATTCGGGACAATGGGAATGAGCGTAATTTTATTGTACAATTAAACGAAATACGTGGAGTATTTCGTTTATTACACTGAAGAAATTGTTTAGAAAGTAATCAATTATATAGCAACTATTAAAAAAACATTGGATGAAAAATCTTTTAGAGGCGACTTCCACAGAGAGGAAAAACTAAATTCAGAACATTATAGTTTTAGCAAAAAATTCATAATTCCTAAGAAAGGATTTTGGAAATAAAAATCTCCTTAGGGACTTAATGGGAAAATAACCTTTTGCTTTCTATATTTGAATACCTCATGTACATGGAATATTTTTATACATAGACATTTCTATTTCATTGTTATCCAATAGACTTCCCAATAGTTAAAACAACTGTTATCTTATACTAGCCTTGTGGTCATAAATACATGAGTGAAAAAATGTGCGAATAGCAAGTACTTAGCAAGTAAGCGAGATAGTCTTAATGATGGTAGAACTTTGCAGTTTTACAGCGACGATGCTGCACCTCGCATAAGCTTTATAGCTAAAGTGTTACTATCGGTGGTAAGTGGTCAGTGCTTCCAATTGACACCTTTAATTAACTCCAAATAGTATCGGAGCCTTAGTTGAAATCGGTTTGAACCGCTTCTCCTGAGTTGTTCCTTTTAGAATTTTACAATAGATATTCGTTTTTGCTCTTACATACCCTTTCTTGAAAGGATTTTACAAGAGGAACATATGTATATAGTTGATGCATCAGGGTCGCATTAAGGTATGATTTATTTTCTATTCAAATTAAATTACCACTGTCTCTGGGTGGCAATCTTTAGTGAATAGAGGCCTGTCTGTTTACTAACACTTTTCTGTCACACGTCCACTATGTATAATACTCTAATGTTACCATCAGAAAGCTATTAGACAGCAAAACGTCGAGGTGCAAGTTTCACAGCAAAGTGCAAACTATTAGAAACGGTCATGTTCACAACTTCACACCCGTACTTTCTTTCGTGTCACGATCGCTTAGGGCTGTGGTAAAATCTCATATGATATAGGTACTGGGTATGCGACTCTGTTTGCGTGAACTTTACCACGATATAGGCTGTATAAATGATCGGTAAAAGGTATAATTATCACCCTTAAAGGGTTAAGTTGCCATTAGAAGTGGAAATGGGTATGGGGTCTTAACACTTAACACCAAAATTCGTATTTCCTTATTTGTTTAAGACGCAACAATTTCTTAACAAATTTTAAATTAAAATTAGCATAAAATTGAACTGTCAAAAAAATTTTTTTTGACAGAAATTCTACCTCCTCTTCGACCCCTAGAGGGGTTATACTTTCAAAAATTCTTGTAACTTCTTAACATTTATTTTACTTACGACTACAATTAATTTAATTTGTCAATACAGAACATCACAACACAGTATCGTTGATTGATTAATGACTAATTTTAATCTTTAGTTACGAACAGACGCCAGTCGTCGAGTGGAAAGTTCTCGAAAGCGCATATCTAGGGCTGCACTTAATAAAGGGTCGAAGGTCGAGCTTTCGACTAATTAAAAACACTATCTGTCTATGTGTTTGTACATTGTTAATACATAGTAAAGTCAGTGACAGCAAAATTCTACATATAATTCCAAAAAAAAGTATATAAACATATTGAAGTTCTGGTAGTAATAGAAATGTATATAGTGAAAAAAAGAAAAAAATACTAACATATTTTTTTTTGTACGAAAATATATTTATTGTTTTTTTGTTTAAAGATTTTTTTTCGTAAATATTGTAAATAGTTGTAGTGTTTATTTTCCCAGAAAGTCCTTGGTGTTTACATAGTAATTCATTCAAACAGTCAAACAGAATTGGGCCATATTCTTCCAATACTGGTAAGGTCAGGGAGGTGAGTTTTTGAACATGTCTAACCGGGAATCAAACTCGGAATCCGTATCTATGTCTCAGGCCGGTATCATGACTCTATGGACGACTATATAGATGGTAATGGCAATTAGTTAAAAATTATAGACCGGTTATAAATTTTATCTATCTGCCATACATATAAATGATAATAGATATTAACAAGCAATCAATATAATCCTATATATAAACATTTTGTGTCACAATGTTAGTTACCATACTCCTCCGAAACGGCTCCAAACTCCTCCAAACTTTCACAAACCAAAGGCTCCAAACGAAACTCCAAATTTTTAAACGTAGATACGAATAAATATCAATTTAAAATAATAATGCACTCGTAACTGCTTAAGTAGTATGTTTGTACAGCTGTACGTTTTCCTGTTATCCAAAACTGAGTGACCTTACCGTGAAATACCATCAGAAAGTAAGAGTGGTCTCGCTTTCCGACAACACCGACGCGTGGGACATCGTGGTGTACATCACTTCCTAATTGGCTGACATCACGGAAATATTCGAGCCATATTGTTTAATAACAATGGGATATAATTTTGGAACGCGAAATGAACGTGCGAATAACTTTCTTTATTTTGTGTTATAATACATGTACACGTGATGCGACTGTCTCGGGTGAGCGGAAAATAGGAATTTATTATTTATTTATTGTACAAATGTTTAAAATATTATTTTATGTTACCATTTTCTGCATTTGTATTTATTGCCTCAATGAATGTTTTTTTTTTTTTTTTCTGTTTTCAGCTTGTAATTTACTGAACTAACTGTTTTGCCTAAATAAATAAAAATATTTTTTACTTTAAAATATATTCGTGTTACTTACATAACTTGAATGTTCTTAATTGAAAATTTTACGACACTTTAATGTGTTCCTTTTTAATTATAATCGATTTAATTTTTGAAATTTTTAATATTATCTTTAAATTTAAATATACAAATGACATCACTATTTATTACACATAAAAAGTTACAAACATTCATACATTGGCATACCAAATATAAATACCGTAGCAAAATTGATTTGTTAGACAACATTTTTCACTTCATATTATGAATAAGAAATAAATAAATTGCAAGTATGATAAATGTAACAATATACATATCAAAAATAATCTTTATCATGTACGTAATATTCACACATATTTACTATGGCTCGTTGGTCTAGGGGTATGATTCTCGCTTTGGGTGCGAGAGGTCCCGGGTTCAAATCCCGGACGAGCCCGATATTGTATTTTTTTTTACTTAATTTGGTCATTAATTGTGTTATAAGTTATTTATATAATTTGTTGATAATTATTTACGCGTTTTTAATTAATGTTTCTTTTAATGTTATTTTTTCTTGTGACATAAATATATTATTTTTGATGATCTTATACCTAACATAATCGAATGTAAATTTATTCAGAAAGTTAAAATTAAACTTACTCGTGATAACAATTCTAATATACGAGTTACACGTTGCTTAAAATAATCAATTTAAAAAAAAATTACGCATCACTTAACATAGAACGTGTTATAACAATCAACAAATAGATAACACTACAATGAAACTCAACTACTCTATAAAAAGTACAATCAGCGAAACAAGTTAAAACAAAGAAACACTAGGTAACCATGTTAAAGGGTTCACTGAACGTCCCACGGTTAGTCGGACTGCAGTTAGTTGTACTGTTGAACTTGACATTATGAGGTTATCGGCACTTTTAGCTATTAATGTTTTATCGTCGCATTGATCTGTCGCTATTGTCGCCGTATCGCTACTGTGCTTCGTATATTGTTTCTTGATTTTTTATCTGCTGGATTGTTGGATTCTGTGCCATTAGTTCCTATGGTATCTTCTGGTTTGTCTGAAATGGTACAATTGATTATTTTTATCTTGGGAATGTTCTTAACGCGATTAAGATTAAGTATTGGTATAAGTTGAACTTTGAACCAAATTAAGTTCTTCATCTCGTCAGAGTTTTATTTTTGAATGTTTTTGTTCATTTTTTTATTTTTAATTACTTACATTTGGTGATGCACTTTAATTACATATATAGAAAATGAAATATACGTACTGATTTTTTTTGTACAATTTTCGGATAGACAATACATTTTGGAAATACTTCATTGAAACCAACAAACTATAGATAACGTGCATCTTAGGATGCTCTTTTATTTTACCACAGTTACTGTCACTAAAGGTCCTTAGCAAAGCTCTCAAGACATCGTTTCAAGCTAACAAGGGGGTCTCGGCCTAGAAGTAGATCTCTAATGATACCCCGAGGATAATGGCTGTCATTACGCTAAACGTTGCCCTGATATGCTCGTAATGCTTGCCGTTTAAATTCTTCCTTGCTAAAGGCTGCTTTGGAAAATTGTTTAGGACTAATTACAAGATGCTTACCTACTTATGATACTTCAGCTGTGGCTGTGGTTTATTAGTACAAGCTCACAGACATAATTATTGAAATTATAATAAACATATTTTTTTTATGAATTCATCCTTACTTGTCCTTACTAATATTATAAATCCAAAACTAACACTGTCTGGTTGTCTCTTCTTCACGCCTAAACCACTGAACCGATTTTAATGAAATTTTGTACAAAGTTAGTCTGAGACATAGGATAGTTTTAATCCCGGAAATCCCACGGGAACTAGGGATGGCGATCTAAGATCGATTAATCGGAGAATCGATCTTTTGGAAAAAAAAAATCGATTATATGTCATATTATTTTATTTTAAACGCGGGCGAAGCCGCGGGTAAAAACTAGTAAAAAATATTTTGCTTAAAAAATACATTCTGTGTTACTCCAACAATTTAGATGAATACGATGACATTTCATATATTAAAATCCGTCAAGACATTGGGCTGTAGAACGTGCCAAATAATGAGACCCTCTGAGTCTAAAGCCTCTGGTAAAAACGGATTAAGATAATTTATAGACTAAATGAAGAATTAATTGCAATCATTATTGCATTTACAATCGCAGGTCATAATTTGGAAGATAGAATTCATTTGTGAGACATACCTTGTATAATAGTTATACAGAAATATCCATTGTGTAAAACTTGTCTACATAAAGTAAATAACGATCGGGCAGAACAGAAGTAAAACGAAGCCAAAGCAATTTGTAGTTACAAAGACTGCACAATTTACGTTCATAAAATCTGCTTTTAAAATTGTATTTTAACTTACAAAGGTACAGAGAATAGGAGAGGAGAGAAAATAAATTAAATTGTTGCAATCAGCGCAGTGGAGTTTTAATTGTATTTAGTGAGAAATATAGTTCAGTTGTCAGTAGTAATTGGGGAAATCCGTAACTCTATCAGGATTTGTTTTTGAACTAAATTTTTGCATTCGGTTTCGTAGGAGTCAAATTCATAATATTATAGTACTGGGAAATAATAAAATAATTGTGTTAAAGCTTACTTCATAAAATAAACACATAACAATAATATCTATAAGTACTCCTTAAGTTATTTTTTTTGGGTTGTAGGTGCCATCGATATACATGAACACAAAAACACCCAGACCCAGAAGATAAATCTAAATTCATCAGATATCTGTCTGGCCAGGGATCGAACCTCAAACCTATTGCGTGGCTTTTTAAGCTTAAAAGCTTTTTAAGCTTTAAATAATATTTTCAGTGCACTGTCATTATAATTGGTCGCATTATTATATACCTAGTTCTTTATTGTCATGTCACGGTCACGAAACTTGTCGACATCTCTGAATAAGTCTTTGACTTTCATCCTTTTCTATTTAAATGCGTGGGCGTGGTATGAGCCTTGGCATTTTTGTTGAGTGACACCGGCACTGGTGTTGATACGATCTGGAGGCTGCTTCGAGATCTGTTGATAGCCTTAACATGTTTATTGAAAGAAATTTTATATTTGCTTTCCACTTAAATGTTGTGACGTGTCATCTTTGTAAAGATATCTTTAACATTGAGTTTGTTGACTGAACAAATATTCTCTTAAGTGTTTATCTTCGATGATTATATATTTTTATAATGTATTCAGTATTTAATGCTTGTATTAATATTAATTGCTTATTCATTATGTTAAGTTATGTAACGTTCTAATGAGTGTGCTATCAAGAACCTTATGTATATGGCAATCATGTTTATTACTATTTCTTGTCTTACGTTATCCAATAGAGCGCATATTAGTTCTAATGTATCTAATGATACCTTTTAAACTGCATCAAGTATCACTTGAGCAATTTTCTTGTATTTATTATTAGCTCTAGTAATATCTTTCTGTAGCGGAACTATCGTTATATGTCACTATATGTATCTATGGATTTATCCCATTTTCGGGAATTATATATATATAATCCTGATTTGTATATATTTTATTTCCAGGTCAATTGGTATATTTTACGGTATTCGTGCCCAAATATTTCGATTCATGATTTACCAATATTATAATATATTTAGTAACCAAAATAATCCCCTTGCCATTACAAGTTCTTTCTGCCCAGTGGTCAAAAATCATATATTTTCCAAACTGTTTAATTATTAGTAGCTATCAGAAAAAAGAGAAAATACGAACTGCTTTGTCTAATCCTACTTACATGTAGATAATATTATATCACACTTTCAGCCCGTCTAACATAATCGTTAATAAGATTAACTACGACGCTAGACGCTCCAATAATAATTAATACCTCGATGATATCAACGCTAATTTGTAATAGAAAATTGCATGCTGTCTAATCCGATTATCTATCATCCGGTCTAGTAATCACACTATTACGAAAGCGTAATCGCTTCATAAGAAAGTTACTGTCACCTCATGTTCTAAGTGTTATGCAGTATCTAGATTAGTTTTGATGACTTGTACAATCGTTCCTATATCATTATTTACTTTAGGAACAATAGAATTCTCTACTTCGAGAATTAGTCCGTTATAATCTATATTTGATGTGGGTATGGTTGTTGTACAATCCATTCGGTAATCCTACTGAAATTAATGATTTTGGCTAATTTGACCTAATCGTAACGTACTTTGGCTCGTTATTAATACTTAATCAATCTTAATATTACTATAGATGATTTGTTTCTAGCTTGCCGAAAATTGAAATACCTATTTATTTTGTTAGTTTAAAGGTCGCTCCGATTTTTTTGTCAATTCCATTTGCTCTATCAAATGGTCGTGCATTTTATACACTATGTACTCAGAGCAAATGTTGATCTGTCCCCATTCCGTTTCGTGATTGCAACTATTGGTCTAAGATCCGAAGCTAAATCGAACTGGACCGAGCTGATAATAGAATGAAACTCATTTTATAATGAAATTAGTACATTGGGTAATACATTAAAAATGGGTTTGCTAAAAAAATCCTGGACAGGATAATTTTAATTATTTTTTGAAAAATTAAAATTTAATTGAAAATTAAATTTTGCAACATCAAGATAATAAGAAAATTCTATTCTGAGTGAATGTTAAAAACATACAGAATGTGCAGGCTTTGGGTTGCCTATTATTTACGTGGACGAACTACTGGGTTGTCAGGTATAAACAGGTATTTCGCTGGCAACTACTTTCACTCATGATGATAATAGATAAAATTTTATATCAGTAGAAGCGCTGTTTTATTGTGAACACGTTGATATAGGGTTGTCTGCAAAATGAAAATTAATTTTTCAAAAAATAATTAAAATTATTCTGTCCAGGATTTTTTTAGCAAACCCATTTTTAATGTATTACCCAATGTACTAATTTCGTTATAAAATGAGTTTCATTCTATTATCAGCTCGGTCCAGTTCGACTTAGCTTCGGATCTTCTACTATATGCAAATATTGTCGCATTCAAGGAGTTTGATGCCGCATTGACCAAAATTAATATTGATTCAAAACGGTTTTCATTTGTTTTATCCTCCAATAGATTGTATACTATTTTGGTTCCAGTATCATCGATGGTGACATTGCTAAAGTTAGTTTATTCTTCACGTAAGGTCTTATTGACCACGATTTATCCTTTTATCGACAGTTTAAATAATTGATTTTAATTTTGATTTGCAATTTGAAGTCGTTAATAGCTTTTATTCATGTGACTGTAGCGTTGAAAGTAGTATTACGCTGATCTTTAGTTTATTTAAACTTTCATAATTACAGCGAAATATTGCTATCATTCATATTGATGGTAATTTCAATGACAAGCTACTGATTTGTCTTATTCTCATTATATTTTCTTGTTTAATTTGTTACTTGTTTAGTTTGTTGAAGATATTATGATCAATTAACTCTTTTTATCTATGTCATCGTCATCAATAATGAATGTGAATAAAATCCAAAAAATATCCAAAGTAGTATACCAAATATTCTGTCTAATAAAAATGTAAATTTGATAATTACTGCCTACTAGAATTTTGATTAGCAAAAATTGGATTGATTGACTTTTACCAAAGGGCGTAAATAAATAATTATGTGTTCCTAAAACATTTTAAAGTGTAATTAGATCGTCTAATAGAATATGAGATAAAAGTCCTGCCATTTATGAATCCATGAACTGACTCATCTAATTTAATAATTGCTGTGATCTTGAACTCTTGTTGAGCACAGCATTATGCATATTATAGTTGGAAGTACTCGTAATACGTATAATTAGTACATGTAGATCAAGGCTGTCTTACAATCTAAATATCTTTCGATCTCCAAAACATTATAATGGATACCAGATAAAATTAAAGATAGCTGTCTTTAATTATTATTTTTTGCTAAATATTATAGTATTTTTTTTAAATACGCAATTTTCCGGAACCTAATTTCCTCCTTTTAAAGATTATCCGAAAAGCCATCGGAATTTTTTTGAAAGAGTTTTTACACGTATCATAATAGGTACCTACACTTGGTGCAGGTTCTGTAAATAAGCTTTAAAATTTTGCTTTTAATACATTTTGGACTAAGTATCTTAATCATTTTAAATTCATCTTCAAAATATTTCTCTTGCAATAAGATATTTTATATCATCTGTATTTTGGAAAACATATCGAATGCTTTTGCATACATGATTAATATTATAAACGCCTATACATGGTAATCATGTTATTATACTAGCAATAGATAGATACTATACTAATGCATATTGCACATCTATTTTGTGCATAATCATGTTTTGCGGTAAAAGGAATTCCTTATTGTGGTGCATCCGGCATTTAATTTAGTGAAATCTTTATTCAAATGTTAATAGTACCATTCGTATTCAGCATACTATATTGGGGGCTATCCGCTGGAGGAGCCGTATGGGTTTATCTCGTAGGTATGTACCTAGTTCTAGGATACCGGAATAAGTTATTGTTTCACCCATGTTTCACCTAAAAGGGTGATCCGATGCGGTCAGACGATCTTGTCAGGGCGATCCTATAAACATGCTTAAAAATATGTGGTGGTAGATTATGTATTTCTTTTTTATTAAAAATACCTGAAGGTGTGATTGAGCGATTGTTTGTGTATTTTGCTGGAAGGGATTGTGGATCGATCTTTAAAATTTGTGATTATATTGGATAGGCTGCAGCTAGAACGATGTCCAAATTAACTTCTATCAATACGACTAAAATGTAAGAAACTGTGATTAATATAACCCAATTAAAATCATACTAAAGAATTCACAAAAAATGCGGCGGAGAAATGACATTGTTTAAAATATAATTATTTATATTTTGTTCATCGTAATGTCTTTGCTCTTTAAAAATGTCAGGCGTTATCTCGGAATATAGGTTAATATTTAAAGTCTTTGTGATATTTGACATTAAAATTAAATGTAGCAAAGCAATTTGTGACGTAAACGTGGCGGCTCCACCGCTTTACTGTAGAGTATAAAGAACTTCAATATTATGTTGTAAAGGCTAAGGCGGCCACTTACACAAGGCGCCATCACCTCACCTTAGTTCGACTCCGGCGGCACCACCGCCACACCTATTTCTACCTAATATCAGCAGTGTTAGGCGCTGCTGTGTTCCGGTTTAAAGGGTGTGGTAAGGGAGACAGACTTTTCCGAGGCGTTCCAGCTTAGTCCTCAGGGGTAGCGGCCCATCTGTGGCCGACCTCAGATAGGAATCTAATCTTTTCTGGAGTTGATTACAGATGTCCATGGGCGGCAGTAGCCACTTACCATTAGGTGGACTGCATATTGCTACTTTAGTGTTATAGAAAATTACAGTCATTACAATTATGTGTTACATTAAAGAAATCAAGCATCAATATCAATGTTTTGACGCTCGTCGCATTATCAAAGCATTAGTACTCTTAACAAATTGGAACTTTCACTAACTAATGGATGGATAGATACGAAGATTTAGGATGTCCGGTTTTGTATTCAACATGTGATTATACATACTGTTATGGTCATGTCGTTAGCGACGCCATGTGTGTTTGTATGTGAGGAACATAACCTTGTTGAGAATTTGTTAGCGATGTGGTTAGGGTTGACACTACTTTATGAAATATATTTGTTTTCATAAATATATTTTTCTTTATTTTTATAATAAACGAATTGTATATTTAATTTAATGTTTGAGAAACATATACAAAAGTTGAGATTTTTTACTAAAGTACAGGAAATTACTATCCCGATGTATTCAGAGTAACTTTTGGAAATGCCTACTTATTTAAATTATAACTTATTATGTATAAAGTAAAAAATGATAAATTTTGAATACTTTACTAAAACGCGCGAGAGATAAATAGTAATGCCTATATTTTAAAAAGTAATTAGTGAAACAGGTAGTTATGGGAGCTGGGCGTCGAGGAAATAATTGCAGTCTATTTCGCGAACAAATTAAATTTTTATTTAAATTTAACACAAATTTTACACAAGTTTTAACAAAAATGAAATTAAAAAAATAAATTGATGGGATAGGTCGAGTCACTTTCCGCGATGGAGGTGAACTGATTCCATGGTGGACGGCCACCTGTACGTGGGACGGCCACCCGCGCGTGGGACGGCCACCTGCGCGCCTCGTCAGCGTTGGCCGTTCCGCGAAGGCCCGATGCAGCGCAAGCACGATGCAGCGTGAGAACGGTGTAGGGCTGGCGCGATGCAGCCTTAACGTGTAGGGCTGTCGCTTACACGTAACTTCTCCCGCCCCAGCTGAGCAACTATTTGCCTACGTTTAGTGCAAATATTGCGGCCTTCTTGTCCTCTCGTGTAGCTGTCGACGAGTGATGCTCACTTGAGGTTGCACACGGTTGAAGAGATATTTCAACATTCGATTTTGATATGTCTTCTGATTTTCTATTTCGCCGGTATCGCCTTATGTACGCAATAGCGAGAGCAATTGTACCCAGTAGGATTAACAGGTACAGAGGAAGAGTAGTATGGTAAGTACTCATCGAAGTGGCGTCGGTTACTTTTGGTGAAGTTTCCATTGATATTTGGTCTTCAATGACATGTAGTTTATTAAGATCTATTGCAGTTATGTTGAAATGAGCTTTTCGATTCCTTGAAGATGACAAGGCTAATAATTCAGAATTTGTGAATGTAAGTATTTCGAAATGCTGTCCACGGAGTTTATCGTTGACGTTGGTGATAGTGAATTCTGTTGTTCTGATGCTGCAGGTTCTCGGTATAGTAGCAAGGAAACTACCCTCGATGATTTGATGGCGTTCCTGTCCACATAGCGTTTGTACTTTCGTGGGGGTTTGAAAAGATAGTATATAGTGTTGATCGTCAAGCTCCAGTAGAGCCTCAGAAGTAGCTTCATCTCGTATTTGCACATCGATTTTTGGATGTAGCGAGCTGAGCAGGGTTCCCCGACGTCCGGATCTCGTTCAATGGTTCGGTTTCCCGTTTAATAGCGATAGTCCGAAACACGCACAAACCGGGAACTTTCGATTGCGCCAGTTATGGGTTCTGCGCCACTTATGGGTTCCTCGTTTAATTGCGATAGTCCGAAACACGCACAAACCGGGAACTTTCGACTGCGCCAGTTATGGGAGCTGGGCGTCGAGGAAATAATTGCAGTCTATTTCGCGAACAAATTAAATTTTTATTTAAATTTAACACAAATTTTACACAAGTTTTAACAAAAATGAAATTAAAAAAATAAATTGATGGGATAGGTCGAGTCACTTTCCGCGATGGAGGTGAACTGATTCCATGGTGGACGGCCACCTGTACGTGGGACGGCCACCCGCGCGTGGGACGGCCACCTGCGCGCCTCGTCAGCGTTGGCCGTTCCGCGAAGGCCCGATGCAGCGCAAGCACGATGCAGCGTGAGAACGGTGTAGGGCTGGCGCGATGCAGCCTTAACGTGTAGGGCTGTCGCTTACACGTAACTAGGTTGTATGATTATTTTATTGTCTATTGACAGCCCTAGCCAACCATCCACATTTCATTCCATGTCAGATTTGATGCCCATTTACGGCAAGTTTTAAATTCGTGATTACTTACTTATTAGGAGGGATCGTGGTTCTACGGAATGGCGTACAGGACGACATTTTTGTTTTTAATGTCAATAGGCTTTTAAGTGTATTTAGGCAGATTTTTTGTGGAAACACGTCCGTTTCGAAGCTGCAGAATCTGTGGTGGCTTTAAATTATCTTATAATTAAGCATTTGGGGTCAATTAATGTGTTGTGCAATGTTCGTGTAACTAACTTTCCTGTTATTTTGCTGAGCGAAATAAGTTTAAAATTTTGTCTTGGAAACAAAATGTGCATAATAATGGCTTGTAGGCTGTCGTATTTACAATGTCGTATTTATAATGTCGTATTCCAATTTAAATATTAGAACTAAAACCGCATTTGTAAAACCGAATTCTGGTCTAATTTAATTTATTTTAATAATAATATTACTGACTGTAGAATGTATCTTCGCCTCTTAAAAAGGTTGATTAACACATGTACAACTTACCTCAAACATGATAGATATTGGTCTGGATATTTGAGGCTGTATTGCGGGTACTCCGTCTAAAAATACCGCCTTGTTCAAATGGATCTTCCATGCTAGCAACGTAATTTGAGTTAACATCCTTCATGCATTAAAATACGGTGGATAGCACCCGTATTTTCCACTTTTCTTACCAAAAACTTTCTTACTAAGCACCTAAATTTGTTTTACAGGAAGAGCTGGACCTGACAGCGGTGAACAAGGCGGCTATGATGGAGCTGCCCGCGGCGAAGAAGTGGCAAATCTACTGCAGCAGGCGGCCGCCGCCGGGCCAGGCGCCGCAGATGGCCACAGCGCCACAGGTCGAGGAGTACATCAAGGCGCTTAACGAGATCGCTGATGTAAGTTATTAACTTCCACTAGACATATAATAGGTATACTTATATGGCTGCTTCCCGCAACTCGCCAAGAGATGGCGCTCCACGTTTCTGAATCACGCTATTGATGTTTTCACAACATTTCTTGTACACAATTATGCAACCTAAACTGAGACTGTGTAAAAGAAAGAACACCTTCGATAAGGAAAAGGAATCCTGTCTTGTATTTGGTAGGAGTTTAAGATGTGGATAGTAAGCTCGTCTGCTACTTTAATGAAATAACATGTAATACCGCTATCACCTATTTCTGCTGTATAACACATGTTTGTAGGACCTGTAATGGGCTAGACAGATACAAAAGTCTGTCACCTACTTCAAGTAGGTTGCCAAATCTATTGTCATAGACATCTATGAGCGGCAGGTTCCACATAAACTCAATGGGGCATTTCATTACGTGTTTTCTCATTTACTTGGTAACTATTGCAATTACATAACAAAAACCAATTTGCCTTCCAGGCCTTCGCGTCATCAGAAGACATCACGCCAGTGGAGGCCTGCGCCCTGGTCGACGGCCTGAAGACGGCGCTACGGACACGAGCTCACAGCTTCGTGCTCCGGTTCGTGAAGCAGGGAGGCCTCACCGCGCTGCTGGAGGCCTTGCAACGAGCACCCCGGGATGACGCCATCACGAGGCACAACCTCATCGCCGGGATCAAGGCGCTGATGAATAACTCTGTAAGTATACGCATTCATGACGTCGCAGGTGATTTATGTGATGGTCTTCGGATTAGTGTACCAGGAATGCCTCACCGCGCTACTGGAGGCCTTACAGCGGACATCCCAGGATGATACCATCACGAGGCACAACCTCATCGCCGGGATCAAGGCGCTGATGAATAACTCTGTGAGTATAATCAATTATGACGTCATAGGAGATTTATGTAATGGGCATCGGATTCGTGTATGAAGGAGGCCTCACCGCGCTGTAGGAGGCCTTGCAGCGGGCACCCTGGGATGACGCCATCACAAGGCACAATCTCATCACAGGGATTAAGGCGTTGATGAATAACTAATTCAGCAGAGCAGAGCGTCCGGATTCTATATATGGTTCTATTCATAAATGGTATCCTTCCGTACTACTGCCAGCCGATAAATACTATCTACATTTACCTCACTAGGTATTAGACCATGAAGGACCAAATATAGTTTAATTAGTTAATTTCAAAGAATGATATATACCCACAAGGAGTATTTGCTTTGCTGACAATGTATGTGTATCTTTGGTAGAAGATTTCTCTTGTTATTATAATTTTATTATTGTAGATCTACGAGTATCATCATGAAATTATTGCGGCATTGATAAAAAATCGGACATAATCCAACCTAACACCAACTTTGCGTTACAATCTTCATTGTCAATTGGTATTCATCCGTTGACTATAATTTTATGCTACAAAAATTGATTTTATATCATATTAATTAATATCACTTTAAAGGTGGAAGAATTATCAGTGGTCGACTCCGACGGCACCATCGCCACCCCTATTTCTGCCTAATAACAGCAGTGTTAAACGCTGCTCTGTTGTGGTTTGAAGGGTAAAGGAGACATACTTTTCCGAGGCATTCCAGCTTACTCCTCAGTTGTATCGGCGCTGTGATCGACTTCGGGTTGCAATCTAATTTTATCTGGTTGATTCCAAATGTCCATGGGCGACATAGACATAGTAGCCACACCATCAGATGGATTGCATGCTCGTCTGTCTAATGCTATAAAAACAATCATATGATTTGGTTTGATTTGATTTGATTCGATTCGATCGATTTGTTTGATTGCAGACGGGGCGTGCTCACGTTCTCGCGCACCCTACAAGCATAGATCTGATCGCGCAATCGCTGGACACCGAGAATGTGAAGACTAAGGTTGCTGCGCTGGAGATACTTGGTGCTGTTTGTCTCGTGCCAGGTGGTCACAAAAAGGTACATATAATGTAAATTTATTTTAAAAATGTAGGTACGTGGAATTGTCTTTTAAAATGTATGGTAAAGATGAACTTGATTTTTTTCTCAATGACCCGTGTGGGACATTTGCGGAGGTTAATAAGACTCTTAAATGCATGAAAAGACTCTAAAACGAGTTCTTCTTGAGTGGTAGTATCTTACTATAAGTTGCTTGTTAAACTTATTAAGCTATTTTTATACCAATTCAATACTTTACAAATTCTAAAATATTGTTCCTTTTGTGTCTTTTTTGAAATTTTATTAATGTTTTAACACTTGAAGAGATGTTGGTTAGGGTATAATTTAAAATCTAAGTATACCCTTAAGAGCCTATCGTGGGTTTAACATTAAATAATATGTCTGCAAAAATCATTACCACTCAATGTAATTTAAATATTAATTGGATACTAAGTACTTACTTTAATAAGAAAAATAAGATTTTTTTCGCAAATTGTACGATAATCAGTATTTTTTATGAAACTGAATTGAGACACGATTTTACGATTTACAAATACCTACATTTTAAAAAGTTGTTCACCAACGGCTATCTTAATACGTTTATATAACCACGTTACTGCTAATAGTATCTAATACATAATTCTATATCATCCAGGTGTTAGAAGCAATGATCCACTACCAGAAGTACGCGAGCGAGCGCGCCCGTTTCCAAGGCGTGGTCAACGAGTTAGACCGTAGTACTGGAGCCTATAGAGATGACCTTGGGCTGAAGACCGCCATCATGTCCTTCATCAACGCGGTGCTGAACTATGGACCTGGGGAGGAAAGCTTGGAGTTCAGGCTGCATTTACGATACGAGCTACTCATGTTGGGGATACAACCTGGTGAGTTGTGGAAAATTAGATTTTGGGGCTTTCTTGGTTTTGTTTAGAGTAAGTTTCACTATTATCAGAATAGTTTAATCTTTATCAAATTTCTTGTTTAATCATTTAAAAAAATGTATATGTTATTTTTCTCTATTTATGATTATTTCCAGTAAATATTATTGTTTTAAAGGAAAAATAATTATGTCACTGGAAAGGTTAAAGGTCTAACATGCAAGCGGCACTTGTTAGACTTTTTTAGCCTTTCCAGTGACGTAATATAAAATCAAAATACTCTAAAATTTGAAGCAGTATTATTCTAATATTATTTTAAGATCTAAGATCTATGTTTTAAACTCAGGTATTTTAAGTTAATACCTAACAAAACATACCCACGGAGCCTTCTAACAATACTTTTACGTCTATAATTGTCATTAATAATGTTGAGCTGAGTTTGATACAGACCAATTATTATAATTATTATGAAAATATTTCATTAATTTGATAAGGCGTTGCATGGATTTACATATATTGGGAAATAATTAACGTCAGTTTCACATAATCGTAATTTTTTATCGCATGTTAGAGTTTACATGTCTAGATTGACGCTGTGTATGTGTTTCGAATCTGTTTTAGTGGATATAAATTAAGTAAAATTAATTTATAGTGTTATTTTTTAGACTCTAAAATTTTGGACAGTTATTAAATACATTAAATCGGTCGGTACCTCATAATATGCAACAGTAATCGAAGAGTGAAACCTTTTCTAAATCAAACAATATAAATACTCAATTAATTTTATTAAATAAAAACTAAAAGCATTGTACAACAAGAAAGCAACTTTTTAAGAAAGACTACACTAAAAAAATTTAAGCCCGCGACTCTAAGACTCATTTCTCTAACCCAATAGTAATCGAAAATCTGCAAATCGCTATGAGATCAATTGTGACACTAAACTTTAAAATGTTAGCCGTAAATGCGATTTAAATAAATAAATAAAAAATAAAGTCCGCAATTCTAAAGTTCATTTCTCTAATCCCCAGTAATCGAAAAACTTCGCAAATACGAGAACGAGACTCTGGACCGTCACATCGAGTTCTTCGAGATGGTGCGCAACGAGGACGAGCGGGAGCTGGCACGACGCTTCGACAAGCAACATGTGGACACGAAGAGCGCTGCGGCGATGTTCGAGCTACTACGAAGGAAGCTTAGCCACACTGCCGCGTACCCGCATCTGCTGTCGCTGTTGCAGCATCTACTGTTGCTGCCACGTGAGTGTATTGATTTTGCTATATTTTCTAGCTTGTTAAGACCCTTACCTCGAAAACCTTTATAAAAATATAACAATATTTATAGATGATGATGATGATGACCATTGCCTTTTTGATAAATTCTTTATCTACTTCTCTTTTATTTTAATTTAATGGATGCTATAAAGTTCAATATATGTAGATGTAGATATGTAACACCGTTTATAATGTTTCCTAAATACGAGTATATTTTATTAATTTACACGAATTTTATTTTTTTCTTATCTCTAAACAAGAGCAGCGCTACTGTGTCACTGAAATAAAATAAAGCGAATTTCTTCAAAACACCAAGCGGTCGTAACTGGTCTGGTTATTACATATTCTTATAAAACAGAATATTGTGTTCTATTTTCCAGTGGAATACAGCCCACACTCGCAACACTGGCTCCTGCTGGACAGAGTCACGCAACAGATAGTGCTACAGCAGCCGAACGCTCGGGCGAACTCTGACCGCGCGTCTGACCGAACGTCTGACCGCGTGTCTGACCGCGCATCTGACCGTGTGTCTGACCGCGCTTCTGACCGCGCTTCTGACCGCGACTCTGACCGCGGCTCGCATCGAGATTCCCATCGTGATGTTCATCGGGATGAGACTTCGGAGCATGGGAAGGTAAGGATGCAACTTTATACATATTGTTTAGGATAGGCAATATAGATTTTGTTAGATTTGTAGGCTCATTTTGTTGAAAATGTGTAACAGATTGTTTTACGGAGAGGGGTAGGTTCCGGTTTCAATCTTTGACTATAGAGAGGTATCTCATGGATTGTTTTAAGTGTATTGTAAAATATTCTTTGGTTATTAATGGACCTATACAAATAATAAATCAAGATTCCGTGTATTTTACTTCGATTTATTTGATGGAAGATGGCACCACATATATTCTGAAGCAAGCTATCGAAGTGTTTTAAATAAATGTAATAACTCTTTTTGCTACAAAATATCATTATTTTAAATTTCCAGGTGTACGACCCAGACGTGACCCCTCTGGAGATCAACGTGGGTGAAATAGTCCATCTTCTCGCTAAAGAAGAAGAATTGGTAGCTGCAAGAACGAAAGCTGACAATTTGGAACGAGAAAACGTCGACTTGGCTACCGAACTCGCTAAGAAGGTAAAGATTATAAAATTATCGGTGATTAGTCAAAAAGTTGTATGGTATTTGTCAAAGATAAAAAAAAATCGGTGATTTTAAAGGCACGAAAAAAACTTTGGCATATGTCATACTTCTTTAAATGGTAGAGGGAATACTAAAGATCAAAGTTCCATTTAATTATGAAAACCATATATTCTAAGGCTTTATTATTGTTAAGGTCTTAATTTATTACTTAAGACATCTGCTTCCCTAAATCGGGATGTCGTAGAAATCCATTTATAATTTTGGAGTGAGTTAATTTCGATCCATTCATTCATTTATGGCCTTATTTTTGACGTTGGCCAGACATTATACTAATTGTTATGATGGTCTTGGTATAACTTGAGACATCGTTCCATTTTTGATATTGGTTTAATAAATATATATTTATATTATATAGTTTCCAGCACATTATGTGAGATATTTATGGGTATTTGTGTACAGTGTTATTTATTTAAAGTAAAGGCTCATATACTTGAAGGCCTTATTAATGGGGACTTATTTATTTATTATCGTGGCCTTAAATAGAGTTGCGGTCTGTGGAATAGATGGATATAAGTAAATTGGATGCGTCTTATCTAAAATAAATTCTCATTCATCATCAATCGGCAAGTCTGTCCTAATATCGGTAAAGTATTGGTTTTATAGATGAAAAAATAAAGCAAAATTTAATGAATAAAAGAACTGATGATTTTCAAACAGCTAAATGGATGTCCTTTGTCGTAGATCATTTAAGAACAGAAAAATTACCACAATTGGTTCCTATGTTTATGATTTACGACACAACAGACATACATAAAATTTGTAACATTTTTTTTGCGTTGGAGGTTAAAATACAATAACCCAAACAGACCTCATGCGCTGGAAACTGTAACTTCACAACCAGTCAATCACACCATCGCATCTAACTCAGTCGCATGTCCGCCTAACCTAACCTAACCTAACCCACTAACAGGAGAAGCAAGTGGACCAGCAGAGCCAGGAGCGCGAAGAGCTGGAGGGCATGGTGGCGAGGCTGAAGGAGCGGCTGGAGAGGGAGACCGCGGCGCATATGGAGTGTACTGAGAGGGCCCGGGCCGCGGCCTGTCGGGCGCACCAGCTCGAACAGCAGGTGAGAGGAGGGGATCTAGAGGAAAAGAGCTGGTGCCGAGGGAGAGGGGAAAGAGTAAGACGGAGAGAGTAGAAGCAGGGTAGTAGCAGTAGTAGAGAAATAGTGTTAGACTTGATAGGGTTAGGAATTAGATGATAGTGCACTTGGTAAGTGAGTTGTAGCGGAGGTAATAAACGTGGTAGGATATAGTGTAATAAGGAATACATATGGGGTAGTCAAGCTGTGAAGCTGGTATGACGGAACCAGAAGTGCAGAAGATGATAGGTAAACTGTAGTAGAGGGTGAAGTAGAGGCGGTAGGAGCTAACTAGGTCAGAAATGCAGAGGGAATAGAGCCGGTACAAAACTGATGGTACCAGGAATATAGTGATAGGTTGGGAACGGTGACTAGTAGAGGAAGTAGACGAATTAGGATTTTAGGAGGAAGGCAAGAAAATTAAATTGACACGATCTAATGGGTTAGACACATGTAAAAAAGACTTAGAGGGACGAGAATATTTAAAAACATAGAGATATTAAGAATTCAGAAAATATAGAATTATACATGTACGTACTTATTAAAAAATGATTTATATATTTTCAGTTGAACCAGGAGAGAGTAGAACGAGCAAGGTTTGAGAAACTAGTCAGTGAGGGAAGCATACCTGATGATGCAAAGGTAATTCCTTAATTATATTAAAATAATTTTCTGTATTCGGGTGTTTGCTTAATTATATTAATGTTTAGAGGAAATTATGTTTTCTTCAGATATTTCTTATGAAAGGGATTTTTATAAGACGTTTTACATAATGAGTCGATCGATCGCGAGGTTAACAAAATCCCTTTCTGCGCCTTATTTTACGATGAAATCACGTCTGTGTGCTTCTTCACTAACTTGAATATTAACCGTTTATCTTCCAGGTGAGCAACCTAAAAAGCGCAGTGATCGAGACATGCGCCCCACCACCACCACCGCCCCCCCTCGCGCCCCTACCACCCCCACTAGCGCCCCTGCCCCCACCACCCTTAGCCCCGATGGCCCCCACGCCCCGCCCCAAGAAGAACGTGCCCCGCCCCGGCAACCCCCTGAAGAGCTTCAACTGGACGAAACTACCCGACGCGAAGCTCCATGGTACCATCTGGCAGGAGATCGATGATACCAAGCTGTATAATGCAATGGATCTGCATACGATTGACAAGATGTTCTGTGCGTACCAGAAGAATGGGGTTCAGGTTGGTTTGATTGCTATATTTCTTACTTAAAGATATGTTATGTAAGATTGAGGCTTTTATTAAACAAAATAGCTTAACGTCAAGCTCCATGGTGTCTAGCAAGAGTGATCGTGCTTTACAAAACAATAAGTCTATTAAGATCGATAGGATATTTTGTGCCAGTTAGAAGAATGGGGTTCAAGTTGGTAATAGATAATTTATACGAATATCTAGATATGAAGTCGCGAACCAAATAAATACGCAAATTTTATGCGATGCGGTGTATTCAGAACTACATACAATATTTATATTTTATGACGCTACAAGTATATGAGGTTTGTCAACTTAGTCTATATCATTATAAGGTACAGCTAATGTGTACATTTGATAAATAATCACGATATACTTTGTAAATTTACGAAGTTTCCCTAT
This sequence comes from Epargyreus clarus, assembly GCF_041222505.1. Lineage (NCBI taxonomy): Eukaryota > Metazoa > Arthropoda > Insecta > Lepidoptera > Hesperiidae > Epargyreus > Epargyreus clarus. The sequence continues at coordinate 12,472,104 of NW_027332209.1, read as the reverse complement.
TAACATAGTCTGTTAAACTTTTTTTTTATAGAAAATAAAAAAAGTTAAGTTCATTCAGTCTTATAAAATTTCTCGCATCAACCATACCATTCCATCAAATAAAAAATTGTTAAAATTTTATAAAACCTCAATCAAGAGGCTCATCAGGGTTTATATAATTTCCAGAACGAGGGCTCAGTGGAAGACCTAAGACAGTTGGGCGCGAAGCCGCGCACCAAGATCCTGTCCGTTATCGACGGGCGACGCGCACAGAACTGTACGATTCTTCTGTCCAAGCTTAAGATGAGCGATGAGGAGATTTGCAGGTATTTTGAAACACTTTTTTTAAATTACAACTTGTATAGTTTTTAAATTCATGTATCGAATTACTTTTGTTTACCTACGTTAAACACGTGTTCTATTTTATTATAAAAATATTTAATTTAATTCATAAATAATAATTTAAAGTACCAAAGGACCTTGTTTATATGTGAGCTTAAATTAGTGTTCTAATTTACTTTAAAAAAAATAGAGTTGAAGTTTCAAATGACCTTGTTTATGTGTGACTTTAATCACGTGTTCGAATCCCAGACATGCACCTCTGATTATTCAAAGTTATGTGCGTATTAGAAATTAATTGTCACTCGCTTGAATGGCGAAGGAAAACATCGTGAGGAAACCTGCATACCTGAGAGATTTAAAAAAAAAATATCAGGGGTATGTGAAGTCTACCAATACGCACCTGGCCAGCACGGTGAACTATGGCCTAATCCTTCTCAATCTGAGAGGCGACCCGTGCCCGGCAGTGGGTTGATGACGAATCAGATTAAATGAAATCATAACAAAAATTACAATTAAATCTAAAAAATCATAACTGTCCATTTTCAGAGCAATTCTCCGTATGGACAGCGGTGAGCAACTGCCAATAGACATGGTGGAACAACTGCTGAAGTTCACGCCCAGCGCTGAGGAAGCTGCGTTATTGGAAGAACATCAAGACGAACTGGACAGCATGGCGAGAGCTGACAGATTCCTTTACGAGATCTCTAAGTAAGTTTCTGCGTTTATATTGTTTTTTTCATTTGTAAAATTATATACGAGTGTGGTGTATGTATTTTTTTTTATTGGACATGGAAAATATTCCTTAGATGAAATGGTAATAATGATCAACATACTGTATTGGAGCATTTGGAGTTTATACACACTATACTGTATGTTATATTTTGATTTTGGGGCCTTCGTGATTTTTACATTGTCTTATTGGATATCATAACACTTAGACACAAAAGGAGATCTCCAGTTGGGCTAGCTGATAGTGCTGAATTACATGATCATGCCCTGGGAGCGAATGTGCTCCGACACTATCAATTGAGAGACAGATGGGCACTAGAAAGGCTATAAAACTTAAAGTCTAACACGCAAAAGGTCGCGTTGCGTTCTTTCGTTCCATAATGATAAGGAATATGTACAGAAAACTTTAATAGCGTGATTCAGATATACTAGTAGCGCTACCTCTTCACGGCTTACGAAAAGCGGTCACCCCACATCACACGCTAATCATGCTCACTTGTCCCCCAGGATCCCGCACTACTCGCAGCGTGTACGCACACTTCTCTTCAAGAAGAAGTTCGCGGGCGCCGCGGCCGAGGCGTCCAGTCGCGCCGCAGTAGTACTCCGTGCTGCTCGGGATATGACCAGGTCGAGGCGCTTGCGGGCCTTGCTCGAGATCGTGCTCGCGATCGGGAATTATATGAACCGGTGAGTTATATACAATAAAAAAAGTCAAAGGTGTAAGAAATGAGAGCGCGGTGCACTATGGCTTAATTACTTTCATACAGGGAGGGCTATGTCCATACCAAGCAGTGGGACAAAAAGGGGTTTAAGACGACATTGTATAGAGAGAACATTTTTTTTCCTTGACGTGTGTTTGTGGTATTTAATGTTTATAGATATACGTCGATTATTAATAATCTATCTATCCAATTTTTTGCGTACCAAAGACAGTATTGAGAATTTCTGTTTGCTAGAAATGGTATTTGTAATCTTTGGTAGGTATAAATTGGTTACTAACTTAAGCTTCACGTCACCTATAGACACAATTCGTGACGAAATCAACTGCAAACATAATCATTTTATAAAATTGCATAGGTACAATTTGTTATGGAAGTAAGTCCAAAATTATTCACTTTATTAAAAGATGCATTTTATTTAAACAGTGGAGCCCGTGGTAACGCGTCCGGTTTCCGGCTGTCATCGCTAAACAAGCTGGCGGACACGAAGTCGAGCGTCACGCGGAATACCACACTCTTACACTACCTTGTTGAAATGCTCGAGACTCAGGTATGATATACTTATCTAACTAAAATATTTAATTTTGACGTGAAATGTAATTTATTTTTAGTTATGGTTTAGGTTAGGTTAGGGTAATACCTGACAGGGCGGTTACAAAAGGGCGATGCCTGTTTGCTTGAGGTTAATGCTCGAGGGTATTCTTTACCAATCAACTGTGGAAAGGCAGAGAGAATTAGAGGGAATTAGGCGAATTTTCTAAGTATATTTTTCTTTGTTAATATGTATAATTACATAATGCGTTGTCAATAAATCGGGCAACTGATTTAAATTTTTCTTTTTGTTTTTACCAAATTACAATTCTGCATGTCTTTGACGTCGTAAGGTTGCATTAGGAACGTTAGAAAAACTTTGAGAGCGTGATTAAATCAGTACCCCATAGTAAGCTCTTTTTAATCAGTACCCCATATTTCCGCAGTTCAAGGACATCCTCCTGCTCGAAGAGGACCTACCGCACGTGCGCGCCGCGGCGAAGGTCTGCGTGGAGCAGCTGGAGAAGGACGTGACGGCGCTGCGCGGCGGGCTGCGCGAGGTGTCGCGCGAGCTGGACTACCACGCGGCGCTGCCGGCCGCGCAGCCGCACGACGCCTTCGTGCCCGTCATGCGGGAGTTCCACGCACATGCAGTGTGCTCCTTCACACAGCTTGAAGACCTGTTCCAGGTGGGTTGTGTATAGGGGATTATGTTAAAGTACGAAGTTAGAGAAGGACGTGACAGCCCTACGGGGTGGGCTACGCGAGTTTTTTCGTCCTGCTCCAGGACGTCCAGCTCGAAGGCCTGTTCCAGGTGGGTTAGCTATACTATATAGAAATATCTGACATGTAGATCTCTTTTGAAATAGCTCTTTTTTCACGTAATTTATATTCATTCCGGAAAATAAATGGTCTGGTATTATGTGTATACATTAGACTTGAATCCAAATCATACGAGTATCATATTTATAACTTCTATGAGTTGAAATTTTAATGCAAACTCAAGACGAGACAAAATTGACAAAAACTTAAATTCTCTTCCAGGACATGAAGAGCCGCCTGGAAGCGTGCGCGCACGCATTCGGCGAGGAGGCGAGCGCGTCGCCCGAACAGTTATTCGGCGCGCTCGACGCGTTCTTAACGCAGCTGGGCGAGGCGCGTGCTGAATGTGACGCCATACGACGCAGGCGGGATGAGGAGCAGCGACGCACGAGACACGAACAGGAGGTAAGATACATCTATATTGAAATGGTGCACGACCCATTTTTAGTTCACAAAAAAATATTCGCGAACAATTCGCCGAATAATGACGGGTGTGTAAATGTTCGCATATTCGTTTGTGTTCGGTGAGTATCTAAATGTTGCATAATGCCATTCCGTGATACCGGCAGAATATATTGAACAGTTGTACTATAATAAATATCATGAAAAAAAAAAATAAGTTTTTAAATTATTTATTTTACACAAATCTTTACAACTGAACTAAAATATAATCTTGTATTTTTGTTTCCAGCTCAAAAAGAGAACAATGGAGCGCAAGCAGGCCTCAAGCCTCCTCAGCTCGGTGGGCAAGTCGCTCGGCAAATCCACAAACTCCGATTGCAACGGACACTCGCACGGAGACACATCTCGCGACGGTACCCTTAGTAACGGACAGAAGGGAGAGTTCGACGACCTCATCTCCGCCCTCCGAACTGGTGATGTCTTCGGCGATGACGTAGCCAAGTTTAAGAGGTCCCGGAAGGCATCGAAAGCCCATAAGGGTAGAGACTCCCCTCCCCGTGGCGTCTGTAGGGAAGACTCCCGTGAACGACAGAAGAATTGAACGAGGAATTGAGTTGAGTCGGTATTCCTTTGATGTGAGTAGTGGAACGCTACGTGGAGTCACAAATCGTTCTGAACGAATGTTTCGGATTTGACGTGTTATGCAACGTTTGGTTATTCGCCGAGTGTAGACGAATACACGCGATGACGATGTGTAAATAACTCACTCGTGTGGTTTCGATACTCGTCATGATATTCGTCTGTTTTCCGCGTATTTTCAGCACGAACCAACGGATTATTCGTCTGTACTCGTGTGTACATATTTGTCATTGTTCGGCGAGTTACTCGGCGAATTATTCGCGCGGACCTAAACGTTGCATTATAGATGAATGTAATTAAACGTGCCAATATTTAGTTTCTTTATGACGGTACGCGTACTCTGTACAAAGTTATTTATAGGAAATGTAGGATTGTAGTAGGAATGCGATTACGAGTAATCTTTTCTTTCTTATTTTGTCTGATTTTAGATTTAAGTTTTTAAGTATTAGGTGTATACCTAAGCTTGTATTAGTTGAACTTATACGAGACAATACTAAGAATAACCGACTTATTTATAGATGCTTAATCGAAGTCAAACCTGTTTTTTGTCTCTTTCTATCGTAATGTCTCTAAAGATGTGGAAACGAGACAAAAATAGTTAAATGTTACTATTAAGCGTTTATTTGTAAGTGTTGATGAGTATTTGAAACTGAATACTAATTAAATATGCTGTTATTTAAGCTTTTTTCTTAGTAAGGGTTCCTACAGACTAGATACTTTTAACATCAGCGATTGACGATAATTATTAACAGCTTTTCGGAAGCTAAATTTTGCGATTAAATGCATCATTTGATACAGTAATTGAAGGCGATAAACGCGATGCAGCATTAGTCGCAAAATCGCGCGTTTACGATACGGTGACTGTACGCAACAACTCGCCAAAACGCGATGCGATTATGCAATCGCAAAAATGCAAATCGCCAATGTCAAAAGTAGCATGTCTGCTCGGACCGTAACATAACGTTTCTGTGATTTAATAATAACAATATTATAATCTATTCGAATATCGAAGTGATAAGGCATGGGCCCCAAGTAGAGAATATTATACACGTTGTAAAGAAACTCTATATTAGCCGTCGGTACCCATAGTATGAGTATTTACGTTTTCACAAAAATGTCTGTTTTTGTATTTGTTTACGTATTTCCCATACATTTCCTATCAGTTATGATACAGTCCGCTAGGGGCGCTTATAGGAAATGTATGGGCAAATACGTAAAAAAATACAGTAACAGTAATTTTTGTAAAAACGTAACAACTCATACTAGGGGTACAGGTAAGTTTTTGTTCTGACAACGAATAATCTGTTCGAGATTTTCTTTTTGAATTTTTATTTGACACTTTGTCTATACGGTGCCTAATTTTATAAGGTTACGCTTGTGCAAATCAATTTGTAATATTGAAATGTGAATAAATGAATGTCGGTTTCAAGAATAAATGCGCAGTAGTAAAATGATGTTGTTGTTGTAGCCAGTAACAATAGAATTGTTGTCGTGAATATACATTTGTGAGAAATAGAATGATTAGATATCCTCAAATTGTTGTTGTGATTTATTAATTGCCAGAAATAGTTATATGTGACAAAATGCACATAAATATGTATCGTACATATCGAATTACACTATCGTAAGTGCAAATACTATATACTCGAGAAAAATGAATTTGAATCAGGCGTTTACACCTATTTCTACCTAATAACAGTAGTTTTAAGCGCTGCTGTGTTCTAGTTTGAAGGGTGTGGTAAGGTCTTTTCCGAGGTCTTCCAGCTTAGTCCTCAGGGGTAGCGGCGCATCTGTGGCTGACCTCAGGTAGGATTATGTAATCTTATCTGGGGTTGATTATTTATAGATGTCCATGGGCGGCAGTAGCCACTTACCATCAGGTGGACCGCATGCTCGTCTGCTACTCCTATATTATAAAAAAGGCGTTTTGTCTTCAGTTTCCTCTTAATTTGACATTGACACTATTGCCATCTAGCGGATTTTACGGTAACATGTGAGTGAATGTTGCAATGGGTTCATTGGTACTTTTTAAAGGATTTTTATATCACGGCGTGCGTAAATTGACGTTTTACGCACGCTTCGCGTGCGCAAAACCCCCATTTCCGACCCCGTAATATAAAATTTTATACAACACGCGGACGAAAAATGTTTTTCTGACTCGTGTGATTGCAGTCCTCGCCTGCGGCTCGGCCTGCAAACTCACACTTGTCAGAAAAAAATTTTTCGTCCTCGTATTGTAATGTACTATTATCTGACTTCGGAGATTAATTTATTTCGAGCTTATGTATGTATGTTTCATTCTTTGGCACGCTATAGCCCAAACGACTTCACGGATTTTAACATATGAGGTGTCGTTGGATTCGTCTTAATTGTGGGAGTGTGGGTTTTTTTTTTATAATAATTCTCTGTACTTAAGGTCGTTGTAATTCTGAAAGTGCGATATATTCCTGCATATTTAACGATAATTTCAGTAATATTGCACAAGTGTAAATAAATAGTATTTGAATGCGAACTTTTTGAACATTTTGGCTTTTGCTGTAAAACGACTGACAAGTCAAAGACTGTATGTTATTCCATAGTTTAGTTTTAAAGAGTAGACCAATGATATTATATTAGAAAGTAATACCTTGTTAATAAATTCGTTTGAAATCTGTTGAGTGAAATTAAGTACTTGTCGCACTCACGGAAAATAGTATTTGCTGTCTCTTTTCTATATTATGTATCTCTGATCGAGTGAATGGAATATTTTGGGGGTCAATCTTTATTGTAACAAATTATATCTTTATTTATTTACATAATACGTTATTTGTCTTTATCTATAAATATGTTATTTTAACGATTTCACAGACATTTTATGCTGAGAATTTAATATAAAGGGTGAAAAGGTCCATAAATACATACTTTACTCTTTACACTTACACCATTTCAGATTAATGAACGGTTGACCTATAGGTCATATATGACAGAAGGACTTACTACCGATTGATAATAACTCGTGGACACTTTTCCTTCCCATGTCTGGTCTATTGTTACTATACAGTTAAATATCTTTTTTATCGGATTTTCAAAACTCAATATGTATAGATTTTTTGGCACTAAATAATTATTAGACCCTTTTCCATGAACCCTACATACATACATACATAACATACTTATGTCTTCTCATTTTGTATATAAATAAAATATAATATCATTGGATCTACTTAAGTGTGGTGTGATTTGAGTAACAATAGTAAACTTTACATACTATTCTTTTGCGATACAATTTTGTATGTATTTTTTTTTGTAGAAGTATATGGGTACTAGTATTTGACAGTACTACTAGAATAAATAAATTGACATGATTCAATTTTAATTTTCAACGAGGTTTAAATTTTTATAATATATTATATTATTCATAAACATCAGCAGAAATATTATTAAATACAATTATTATTAAACAGTGAACAATTAATATTGAATAATTCAATATTAATAATAATCTTACTAAATATTTATTTATTAATTTATAAAAATGTGTTATTATTATCTCGCGATAATACGTCTAAATTTCAATTAATTATTCAAATTAAGTACTATTTACGAATAGTAATTGAATATTAATTGAATTTTTATTTACGTTATTCGTCCGTGGCATAGCGGTCATCATAAATAAATTTATTTTTTCTCGTTTTTGAGATTTTCGGGTTCAATCCCTGTACCCTTACCATGAGTTTTTACGTTTCGACAAATATGACTGTTTTGGTATTTGTTTACGTATTGGCCCATACAATTTCCAAGTTCTGATATAATCCGCTAGGGGCGCTGATTTGGAACCTGCACCTTGGAAGCTATGTATCTTTTTATTGTTTTGTTAAAACCCAGTTGAAAATTAAAAATGTATCATTGTATATCGTCGGTATGTCGGGGTGTAAAACATATCCTTGACTTCTCACTTTATAATAGATCACATTGTTAGAGTAGTTACATTTTCTAGTTGAAGTATGATCATGAATATTCCCCAAAAATGTTTCAACTATTGCACTAACCCTTATAGTATTCAATGCCATATATTATACACGGTCTCAAATCGCACATAAGGCATTCCGGCAGTCTCCTGAGTAGCAATAGTGATAGTGAATCCCGACACATGACGCATTCCATTGTAGTGTCCATTGAGCTGTAATAGTGATCATATGTACTGGCACACGAAGCATTCTGAAATAGTCTTCCATGAACTACAGTAGTGGTCATAAATGCCGTATTCCATTGTCTACAATTAGTACATGAGGCGTTCTATAATAGTATCTATTCGGCCGCACTAGTCATTACACATACTAGCATGCGAGACATTCCATCTTAGTCTCGAATAGTGATCAAATATGCCAGCACATACCACATTCCACAATAGTGTTCGGTTAGTTCTCGAATGATTTGCCAGCTCATAAGGCATTCCTACAGGAATCTTGGCTAATAGGTGTCAATAAGCCCGTAGTTAGTAATATAGAGTCCCTGTGTTCCTAGTACCCCAGTCTTAAAGCCCTTTGTAACGAGGTTAGGACTTCAGCCTTTAAATAAGACCAAGTCTATAAATGCATTATACTATAAGACTTTCAAGTGAAACACAAATAACAGTGGACATTAATTGCAACCTAGATAGACCGAAATAAATTTCAAGATATTCAAAGAGGAACAAAATATGTTAAATTTGTATCGTTTAGCTATGAATTTAAAATAGGCCAGGCCTTTTCATCAAACTGATGAATTAAATTTTTAAATGGAACCTGACCTTAATATGGAGTTAACATTTTTATTTTGTTTTAAATATTTTGCAATTTATACAAGCCAATCATGATTACAGTTTGATTGCCCTGTTGAATTAATATTTAAACTCAACATGTACGAAGTAAAAAAGTTATATTGTTGGTCTTATTTAAGACCTGATCTCTAATCTCGTATGCTTTTTCCATAAGTAACTGGAATTGACTTGTATCTCGCTGTTCACCTATAGAGTAGGAATTGATAACTGTATTCTTCGAGAGACTTCTATTAAATTTTCCATGTTATAGAGTAAATAGACTCACAATATATTGATTAAATCTATTTAGATTTGTGTAAAATAGCCTAGTTTGACACTTGTCAAATGTAAAAAGATTTTAATAGCAGTCTCTTGAACTATCTAACGCCTAAATGTACGACTTTTTGGATTTTTATAATGTTTTGTAATTATTACGCCATACTTGAAGTTTTTGATAAATTTACTACTCATAATAAATATTCCATCGACATTTTATAACAATATCTAATTTATGTATCAATAAATTTAGTTCTTAGATAATTGTAAATATTATTTAATTTTAAACATTTGTTACCGCGACGTGACGAAGTTTCTTTCAATAATTTATTCAAATGCTAATCTATGGAAGTTTGTCACTTGTAAATTTTATTGTTTTGTTCAGTATTGCATAAGCGTAGAGTATATATTATTATAATATTGTCATACCCTATAAATAGATTATTGAAATAAAAGAATGGAAACAATAATTTTGTGTATTATTTGTCAATTATTATTATTTATTTATTTAGTTAGTAATTCATTTACCTACACACAAAATAATAAAAGCGAAAATATAATAATTTTTATTAGATTATGTACTGATTTAGCTTATAGCAAATACTTGACCAATGTTATGATAGGCATCCTGATATAAGCGTGTTAAATCATTAATTGTAAAAAAAATATAATTATTATATTTTGACTAAGAAACAAATATATTCCGTAACCGTACGGTTGGATCTCGTACTATTTTTTCTAGCTATAAGAATTCAAATAAATGTGTCTTGGTTGGGCATTCAAAATTTCCTCCGACAACTCCGGTACTCTTTGGGAGACTCCCCTTCGACCACCACCATGTTAGTTTTTGATTGAAACTCAATCTTTAGCCAAATTTAAACTCACTAATAAAGTTATGTGGAAATGAATGTAAGTTATAGATATAAAATCTCATGCAATACCTTTACTGTAGACCTATTTTTAGGGTTCCGTACCCAAAGGGTAAAAATGGAACCCTGTTACTAAGACTCCGCTGTCTGTCCGACTGTCCTTCACACACACAGGGCTTCACACAGGGCTCTATCTCCTGAACCGTAATGGATAGACACTAGATATTTTTCCACAGTATGTATAAAAGTGGCCCCCCTATAACAACAAATACTAAAAATATAAAAAAAGTTGAAAATAAATGTGGACCCTAGAAGAAACCGCTATTTCTCGACGTTTTTCCCTTTCTTTATTGAACGATAATAGGTAGGCAGTTCAAATTTTCGCAATGCATTTACTTCAGTGGCTGTTATAATAAAAAAATACTAAAAATAAAAATAAATTACAATGTTGGTGGTACGTTCAATTCTCCATGTGCAAGTTCGACTTGCACTTGGCCAATTATTTAAATATAAACTACTATAACACTAAAGAATTTCGAATTAGGAATATTTTTTTTTAAATGTGCTTTGATTTAGTGGTAAGGCAGAGGGTATTTGCCTAAATTGAAGTATCGTAGAAATAGAATTGATAATAGCCTTCAGATCCAGGACAGGGGTGTGATTTTTTCAAAGTCTATTTTTATAGGTTTGCGTAGGGTTGTCAATTCTTAGATATATATTCTGAAAAAGTATATATTCTGTAAAGGATATTAAATGTTAATTACAATGATATGCTGCCTTTTCACCTTCTTCGGAGGCATATCCGTACCTACATGCATATTTGCAATACCTAACCATGATTCATGGATCATGATCCATGATGCATTTGATACAAAAAAAATCTCAAAAATCAAATGTAACGTCTGGGACGTAGGCACTACTTAAATGGGTATAATTTCGTATACTAAATTGGATTTAACATAAACATAATGAACCATAACATTGGTAGAGTTTCATATGCCTTTCTATGTCTCCACAATCTCAATGTTTACAGAAATATACAGATATTTATATACAAAATATATATTTGACAACCCTAGATTCAAACGTCCACGGTTGAATAACGATAAGCGCTTGCCCTAGGGGTTTTATTTATGTTTTCAATTTAAAAGGTCATGCTGGATGAATGGAGTCGATCCTACTTATTACATATTGAAATATTTAGTGCATATTATCTAGGTATTATAAAAACTATCGTAATGATTTGTAAACATCCGTAAAAAATTTATTATCCATTTCATATAAAGTTGGGATAAAAAAATATTTCGTAACAGTCCGCTATGAAAAATGTATGATGCCTACATAGGCATATTTTCATATGAAAATAAAATAAAATATACACCACCATACATACAACCAACATGTTTTTCGCTCCAAAACAGATCATCATCATCAGACTCTACGACGGTCGATCGATATTATATGTATCGATATTATATCGATATTATATGTATCTATAAGTGTAGCGGACAAGTATGCAGTCCACCTGAAGGTAAGTGGCTGCTGCCAAAGGATATCTGTTATCAGCCCCAGATGAGGTTTACATAGATGCGCCGCTACCACTGAAGACTAAGTTGAAATGCCTCGGAAAAGTATGTTTTCCTTACCACACCCTTCAAACCAGAACTCAGGAGCGTTTAACACTGCTGTTATTAGACAAAATTGGGTGTGGTGGTGATGCACATAGGGTTCTATCACCTTCAAAATATTATCTATCCATTTTTTATATTATTTTGTAACCTAGACTAAAAATAAAAATCCAACGTTTATTCGAACCGTGTTCATTTTCAGCGTATTCACTATTCAAATTCAATACCTAACAAACACGCACAGTTCGTGATTTTCTGAAATTCTCCAACTGAAATAGGCATCACTTCCAATGGTTGACTTTGGTTTTGCGCGATATTCCAGTTTTGTCAAACCGAATTTCGTTTAAAGCAATTCTAGCTTTATTGTTTTGTGGAAGCAAGATAGAAATCGTAGACTAAGAATAAAACATTCGGTCCGGCAGATGGTAAGTGGCAACAGCCGTTTATGGACATTTTTGACGACCCGCGTGGTGGAGCGGCCACCATACCGGTCTGACGCGCAAAGGGTCTCGGGTTCGATCCCCGGCCAGACAGATATTTAAATGATGAATTTAGATTTCTGTTTCTGGGTCTGGGTGTTTGTGTATTTGTCTATGTGTGTGTCCATGGCACCCACTACACAGGAAATCCTACTGTGGGTGAGTGTGTGAGTGTAGAAAGCGTTTATTTATTTTAATAAACCCCATATAGGACTAGACACTCCTATCTAAGGACGGCCACAGATGCACCGCTACTCCTGAGGACTAAGCTGGAATGTCCCGGAAATGTAGGTCTCTCTTACCACACCCTTTAAATCACAACACAACAGTGCTAATACTGCTGTTATTTGGCAGAAATAGGTGTGGCGGTGGTGCCGCTGGAGTCGACCCACAAAGAGTTCTACCACCTTCCAAGTTCCAAAGTTTATAGAAACTTGCAACAAAACATGCAGTCCACCAGATGGTAGGTAGCAACTGCCATTGATGTACATCTTTAATAAATCCCAGGTAGGGTTAGAGTACTACAGTCCGCGCTAAACTGCTAGTCCGCTCTTAAGTTGTTGCGAGCAGTTGTAGTCATACAATTTGCTATGGCGACGCGATTCATTGCTATATTCAGAGCGGACTAGCGGTTTTACGCGCACTGTAGCTGAGGTCAGCCACAGATGCGCTGTTTTTTGTAAAAAACTCAGTTGGAACGCCTTTTAGGTGAAGGTAAGTGTCTCTTCAACTTTAAAACATAACACAGCAGCTCAACACTTTTGTTGTAAGAAGGTGCTATTGATTGTTTTTAGTAATAGCAGTATTCATGAGTAACCGTAAACTCAACTTAATTGGGTTTAGTACCTAAAGAAGACATCAGACTTGAAATGATATGGTAATAATCCACAAAGTACCTATTTTGATCTCGAAGGAACCATTAAAAGGTACTCAGCGCCGCCGAACCTTAAAATTGCCTATCTATTATTTATAACTTTGACAAATATAAAGCTAAACGATTTGAAAATTTATTGCGTGCCACTAAAAACATTTTCTATTGAATTGTAAACCTTTCTCGATTTGTTCGCGATTGGTATTACGAATTTTGGCGGTGCGAATTTTATGTTGGTTAGTATTATAGCTAACGGTAACATTGATAGATATTTGGACTGTATAAGAGTATAGTGATGATTAATTTATTCATGGTAGGTAAATAAAACAATGTTCATTGATCACGGCAAACCGTAATAATTGGTTTGTTTTTATCTACAGACATTGAACGTTTCCAACACGGATCGTGACAGACAAACTAATATTTTTATATAAAATGTGTACAACAATAACATTAAACTGATTTATATCTATTACTTGCTGACCCGGCAAAGGTTGCGTTGCCATATAAATAAAAAAATGTTAAGAGTGAACAACCCCCCCTAACCTAAACCTATCACTTATGAAATTACGTATGAAAAATAGATAGTAGCCGATTCTCAGACCTACTGAAAATGTATATAAAATTTAGTGATAATCGGTAAAGCCGTTTTATATATAAGATTAGATGCAGACGACAACAGCCATATTGTATAGAAAAATATTTTTGTCTGCTACGGCACGTGTCTGACATGCTCACCGTATGTTGGATTATAGGTAGATTAGAGAAAAAGGCACCTCGAACTAATTTTTAACCGACTTCAAAAAGAAGGTGGTTATAATTATGTATTTTACGAGTAGTTATCGGTTTCAAAAACGCCAGCTCAACATAGCTAGTTACAAATGCGCATGGCGAGTAGCCACTTACCATCTGATGGAAGTCTTGTAAGCTACTTTTATAATATAAAAATCTCGTCGTTCTATCATTTACTTTAAGATTTTCTCCGAAGATATTTTATAACGGATCGTTTAACGTTCATGATAGTTGTCATTACATTTAAAAGAGAATCAGGCTGAAACTCTGCACGCAACGGTAGATTCCGCCCGACTTCATTGCTAATGCTTAGTTGTGTTCTATTCATAGAACAATACCTCTCTAACCAGTCAACCAAGTAATGATATATTTATGGCATATCCTTCTTAGGGTTCCGTGATTTGTGGAATTAAAACCTTATAATTTTTACAAGATTTTGAAAACTTTGCGGAACCAATACCACACTTATTTACAGGGTAAAGCAGATTTTGCGTTTTGGTGGAGGGATTACATATGAACCAACGGTCTTAATCCACAAGAGTGGCAACATATCGTTGATGGTCTTCAGGTAGAACGCCTATGTGAAGTTAGTTACTGTTACCAGATTTAATTTATGATGGGAACTGCATACTCGTTTGATACTTTTATTATAAACGAGCTACGAAGTAATATTTTCATCCCCTATTTTATCCCCTTGGGGCTAGAATTGATCAAAATCCTTTTTTAGCGGATGCCTACGTCATAACATCTACCTGCACGCCAAATTTCAGCCTGATCCGTCCAGTGGTTTGGGCTGTGCGTTGTTAGATCACTATGTCAGTCAATCACCTTTGAGTTATATATATTTAGAAATTATAAAAATTGGTACATAACAATACATCATGTCTAAGGTGTGCCACAATACTCGGCCCTCGCTGCTCTCATCCAGTCATAATGATGATGTACATACAATACTAGCCATTAGGTAGGTACATTATTGTATATCATTAGGTACTTTCATTTGTACCATCCATTCAAGCAAACTTGAAAGGACTCTAGTAGGTAACGGAGTCATTCGTTAATTTTACCAGAATTTAAACAGTAACTCACTCAGAATTCCGTTATAATTAGAGTTGTAATACGAAGCGAATTTTGAGCTTCATTACGCCCGCGTCTCGAGGCTGAAATTACTGTTTTAATGAGTGAAAAATCTAGTCTTCTCTTAGTTGTTTGTTTTGTAAATAATTAATTTTGTGCGTGGTAAGAAAATATCGCTCAAGCTTTGGTATTTAAGTAACTTTCTAGGCTCATTTTTAGAAGTTTTTTATTAACTTGCAATGTATGTAGGTATGTTACTTCGGTTCAAATCTTGTAAGTTAAAATTAACCTACTTACCGGCATCTGATTGGGCTAAAATTTTGCATGTGTGACATAGATCTATCACCTAGTATAAAATGTAATTGAAGTGTGAGGTATTCTTTGAAGTGAAGCTATATTTTATGTGAAATATTCAAATAATAAGTAAACGTTTAATTAATTAGTAAACTAATAAATAAATAATTATAAAAAGTAAATACATCTAGTTATAAATGTTTATATCATTACGTCATAGCCGGTGGTCAGTTAGCATAATTCACAAAATATTAATCTTCATCTTTAAAATATCTCTTTAAAAAATATATTTATCGGAGATCTTTCAAATCTATAAAAGATCTCGGAACAATAAACAATTGACAAATATGTACTGTTTATCCGATTAGGAACTATCAGGAAGGAAATACCCATTTATATGTGCATATAAAGAGGTATACAAGAAATTAAAGAAATACTCCAGATTTATAGAACAATCTTTATTGAATTAAACATTAAAGAAGCTAAAATGATTTCATTTAAATATCTAAAGACATTGACTTCTGAAATTAAAGTACGTAACAAACATTTTAAATTTAATACATCCAATACAATTATAAAAAGTATTTTTTATTTTAAAAATACACACTAAATTTTAGTTCTCATAGAAGCAACATTTCTACATGAAACTTATTTTTCTGAGCAATTTTTCTGACTTATAAGTATTTTTGTTACGTTTACTTTATTCTTATTTTTAATGCTAACAATTTACTTACTTTTATCTCACTTTTAGTCTAAAATTTTTCAATTAATGAAATTGTGATTAAAAAGCCAAATATCAAATATCTAAAATAGAAAAAGAATCGTAAAGTTAAATTAACTTACATTTCTAATTAATTAAATATTTATCCTTAGTTGTCATAATTTAATCCAATAAAAAGTAAAAATCGAGCAATCGACCATTTATAAAACTTAAATTAGTTATTATTAATACTAATATCTTAATAAACCCTCACCTTCCAAGTTTCAAACAAACATAAGAGTATTACCTATATGAGTATTTCTATTGCGAAATATACGCATAAAATTACTATATAATTTATTTTTGTGTGCGTTGCAGTGTTAGAAATACATTATATTGTACCGTCACGTATAATATTAGCACATAGATAAGTAAAGATTACTCACTCCTAACAAGAAAATGTAACCAGTTTTGACAATTCAAATTGTCACTGTCATCTACATATTTTCGTGTTTGAAAAATATTAAAAAAGTAATTTTTAGATCATTTACGAATGAAACGATATTACTCCGCATTTTTTCTTCGATTTCGTGTTTTTGCACCACTTAACTGCGCATTTCGGCATTGTTCCGCCTAAATTACACCGTGACAGACATTTAATGACTGACAGAATTGTCAGCCGTTTAAGTCATTTAATGGCTTCCTTTAATTACAAGGCGGTGAGATATCTATACTTATCTATGTCTTAGCATGACAACTTCTATAAAATTTTGAAATGTAAACATTCTTCTATTTCTAAGTTCGATCAAATATATATTGATCGAAGATTACTAACATTCTTCTAACAAGGAAGTGGTTATCAATTCGACCCCTTTTTTTGTTTATGCGATGACTTCTCGGTCTTATGAAATTCGACCCCTTTTAATTGCGTAAGAGGGGTTCCATTTTAAAAATATACGCAACATTTGTATTTAGTTTTTTTTTTCTAATACAAATGTAAAAAAATATCTAACATAGAAAAATAAACATCATATTTACATCATAATAATTTGGTTCATTGATTTTTGAATCATCATATTTAAGACCGATTGATTGATGAATTTACATATTTTAATAATTGATTTTTTTACCTAATTGAATTTAGATTGTTAGTTTTTTTCATTTTATTATATTTAGTTATAAAATGGAAAGTTTCTTTGAGAATTTTTTGCATCGTAAAAAACTTATAACTAATTTGAAAATATTTTACAACAATTTTATATTAAGTGTAATACATAAAGTCTAACATAAACTTATCATATTAGATACTACACATTTAACACATATAAATGCATATAATCGACAATAACAGATGTAGTGTAACATTTTTATTTTTAATTGACTTTTTGTAATAAAATATATAAATCTACGACACATATATATAATTTTATTAATTCAATGATACAAAATACATAAAATATATTATTTTATTAATTTTGAGTTATTTCAGTTACATTTCTGTTTCGTTTGTTAGAACTCATTTGGATTTTTATAAATATGACACTTTTAGGTAATTTAATTATACGGATAGCAATTATTTAGGAATGTGAAAAATACTTAAAAGATAAGAGTGTAGTCAGTCCACCATGGTGGTCAAATGTAGACTGACAGACAACATTCCAACACTTCAAGAACCTTTAGACATACCTATAAATCTTTTTACGATATTTTTCCTTACCATTCTATTAAGTGATATTTAATTAAATTACGCAATAAAATAAGTGACGATTTGTGAAAATGACAAATTGTAATTGGTAAAATAATTGTATGTAATTATAAATTAAACAATATTAATTATTACGATTCTTGATTTAATAATACATGTATACTTAATAAATATTTTAATTATAATGAATTAATGATTGACTAGAACAGTTCTCAACCTTTATGCAGCCAGGGACCACGAAAATATTTACTGTTGTTCGATACAAATATCAGAAGTATTACTTCGCGAACGCTTTCTCACTGTACCTGAATAGGTTGAATACCAATAGCCTAGATGATTCATGAATTCGGTTACATTTTCAATTACTTATTCTAATAATTCGTTTTCACTCCCAAAAATATATTCCCAATGTTGGCACTTCTATTTTATCACAGATCCTTGATGTCCCTTCTATATCATATCCTACGACCTCCGTGGCGGAGAGAGCACCGAAGTACCCTTACGAATCACTGGACAGAATCGTCTTAACATATACATCATGTGTTACTGTGTTCCTTCACATTAATCTGAGAAACCGCTCAACCAATTTCAATGACATTTTCTGTGTTTCGTTTGTTCCAGCTTGAAATATAGGACACATTTGGACCTTATACATTTATATTGGCAGGTATTGCCTGCCTGGGTCCACTTATATCATTACCAATTCCTCTTATCTTTATTTTATCAATCTTTTATTCTCTCCAATATAAGTGCGAATTAAATCGCTCTATCAAAAACCAGTCTCTTTTTCAACTCTTATCCAAACCTACGAGTCTTCATCCTGACTATCATCCCTCGTTTCCAATCTACACAGATAACTCTTGTAGCTGTCCCGCCTTTTCTTAGAGTCTGTATCAAACAATTTTCCCACGACAGAATCTTTAAATAAACTTTTTGGTGGGATGAAATTCTCTAATTTCGTTTCAATCGAGAATTTCCTACACTTATTCTCGTTTATTATGTTTCCCAAATCCAAAGAGTAGCTTTGCTTGATTTTCTTTGCTTTGAAACTGTGGCGTTCTTTAAAATTGCTTGGATTTTCAAACGCGGCTTGATTAGAGTTATCATATTCCTTAGCTTCATCTTCATAAGTTTGGTTTCCGTAGACATTGATTAGAATATCTTTTGCCGCTTCGCTTTTCCTCTTTGAAGAGCTTCGACTGAAAAGTAGACGCTCAGAATCAACAATTGTAAGAACGGGCGAATTGTCACTGACTTTTTTGCATGATTCTCCAAATACTTCAAGTTTCTTGTTACTAGAGCTGTCTTCTTCGTAAATTGTTTCGCCTGACCTCTCTGCATCTGACACCGTTTTGTTTTCCTGTATCGTGACCAGTTCAGAAACTTTTTGAGTTTTATTATTATCGTTATTACCGTCTGGTTCATCGATGCTTGAATTTTTATCTCTTAGTTTTTTAGGAGTGGTGGAAATGGTCGTTTCTGATGAATTACGGATAGTGACTTCGTTGAAAGTGGAAAGCTTTTGGGCTGACACTATCATGGTGTTATTAAAACCTTTTTCAATATGTGCGTCTCTTCCCTTGTGGACTCCGAAAATTCGCTTGATGGATTGACGGAACTGGAAATAAGATTTATTTGAATATATGTGAGACGTATTTCATAATTGTTTGATCTGTGCTTTAAACTGAGTTATTAACTCACCTGTGTGTTCATTCCCACGTAAATTAGGGGATCGTAGCAGATGGAGCTTTTGGCAACCAAAGCTGGAATCACACCCGCGCCCGGGGACACCTTAAATAGAAATCTCGTTTTAAAATACGAAACAGAGGAAAATAATACGTGACAAATACTTTTATATGCATGACATGTAAATAAATGGATTTGGAAATCCCAAATAGGAACCGCCTTACGGTGCTTACGGGTACAGTCCCATTTATGAGCTGTTAACTAGTATCTACAATATATTATGTAGTTCAAGAAGAGCTAATTGTAATTTGATCTAAAAGGTTAGATAGAAATGGCAAAAATATGACAGTTCATTAGTACCTTGACCTCCTACAATTGTTTATCTTCGAAAGACTCTCTATTTTAAAGGGAATAGCTCTCAATGGGACAGCACTCTTCGTTAATGTTAACACTTTACTGTCCCACTGTTGGGCAAGGCTCTTTTCTCAGGGAAAGAGAGGCCAAGGTTTTACATCACACTAGTCCAGTGCGAATTGCTGGACTTCCTTTGACAACATATTTCTTAAGAATTCTTACACTTTACACTTACATCTAACTTTGAAAAATCAGATCATGTCTGAGATTTGAACCTTCGACTCCGCCATTGAGCCGAGTATTTACATAAAAATCAAGATGATATCATATGATCTACTCACAATGCCCTCTGTGGCGAACTGTTCCATCAAAGCGAAGATCGAGTAAGGTGTCCAGGCGACGGTGAACGAGATTATCATGATAAACACCATGGTGGTAGCCCTGGCTTCAGCCCGACTCACACGACCGAGACGTTGGGAATTCTGGAAGAAATATGAACTTTACTTTGAAGTTAGCGCTTCAGTAGATACGTTAAACGATTCTTAACGGTAATAAATCTTAAGGTTTCGTGTTACCGGAATTTCTATTTTAATAAATGGGTTCTTCTTTATTGAGACGACACCGGTACAGCAACGATATCAACATCAGTGGACGCAGAACATCATGTTCTACCCGTACGGACTGTCGTCGGCGACACTACGTCGTATGTCGACCATCTTCATATATACTCGTTGTGTACACATGAGTATGAGGATATTACTTAAATAAAAGTAAAATAAATTAATTATCCTTCACTTAATAGAAGAGTTAAATAATTTTATAAGTCACAATTCGTATGCCATATCGCGTGGTCACCTTGTCGATCATAAATAAAAAAGCTGCCGGTGTCGTTCCTTCTGCACCAGTGTCGTGCCGATGCCGTGTCGTGCCAATGAGTGAAGAGCCCTATATTCGTGGCTATGCGTACGATATGGTGAACATGGCCAATTAAGTTCTTTGTAATTTTTGTTGACATAAAATATAAGTGTACATAATTAATATTTGAATTTTAATTAATTTATAATTCTCACTGGATTTGCGCAATAAATAATTGTTACTTGAAGTTCTAATACATTTGAAACCTTATACTGAGTTATATTTTCACCCCTTTCGTTACAGGGGGCGTAGCTCAGATGGTAGAGCGCTCGCTTAGCATGCGAGAGGTACCGGGATCGATACCCGGCGCCTCCAGCTTTATATCGGTATGGCACCTTTTTACTTTTGTATTTAATTCATTTTTAGTAGCATTATTGATACTATGGGGGAATTATAAATTCATTTCATGAATCACAATTCTTTTTTGCATCTTTTTTTCTAAACTTCCTTTTTTAAACGGAAAAATTGATATGTAATAATTAATATTTAATTATAAATAGTTATAAAATCAGAATTTGTATTTTTCCATGAGATCTAACCCTTGTGGACAACGTAATACATAAAACGGGTATATAGCCACAGCGATGTGATGTTGGAGCCGATTAAGGGCAAGCAAGTGTGGCCAGGAGATGTTGGGGTCTCATAGCAGCAAGGAGACACTATATAAGTTAAACTCAGGCGGCATCACTGCCACACCTATATCTGCCTAATAACAGCAGTGTTAAGCGCTGTTGTGTTCTGGTTTGAAGGGTGTGATAAGGTAGACATACTTTTCCGAGGCGTTCCAGCTTAGTTCTCAAGGGTAGCGGCGCATTTGTTACCGACCTCAGGTAGGAATATCTAATCCTATCCGGGGTTGATTACAGATGTCTATGGGCAGCAGTAGCCACTTACCATTAGGTGGACTGCATGCTCGTCTGCTACTCCTATATTATTATAAAAAAAAGCAACTTAGGAGGAAGATTCTCTGCAGCGGCGCATTTGTGGGCCGACCTCAGGTAGGAATATCTAATCCTATCTGGGGTTGATTACAAATGTCCATGGGTGGCAGTAGCCACTTTCCATCAGGTCGAGTGCATGCTCGTCTGCTATTACTATATAGAAAAACTAACCCGCTTCATAGTCCTGATGATGTTCACGTAGCTGAAGGTGATGATAGCGAGGGGGACCACCTGGCCCATCGCGAACAGGAACAAGATGTAAGTAAGTGTGTTCATTGACTGCTCGTGCCAGTTCACTGAACAGCTGGGAACAAATGTAAACATGGTTATAATAATGTGATATTAAAATATAATTATTTATTTATTTTTGTACACCTTAAACTAAGGGTTACAAAGGGTAAACTTAATGCCTAATGACATTCTCTGCCAGTCGACCCTGGGTGATGGCGATAGCATGTGGTAGGCATAAACATAAGCAGTAATGATAAAATATCAAGAAATACAACTATGGAAAAAAACATACAATATCTACATATAATAATTATAAATAAATATAAATAATATATAAATATATAATAAAAATAAAATATATACAAATAAATATATGACACAACACAGTGAATTAAGGAAAGTTGAAAGACTCAAGTATTGGAGGACATACGTAAGTAATGCTCCCGAACCATTCTCTTGAAGGTGTTCCTACAAGTGGCTTTCCTAATGTTTTCCTAATATAATAAATACTTAATAAGTAAGTGGTTAAGAAACTGGTTACGAATCCCAGACACGCACCTCTGATTTTTCAAAGTTATGTGCGTATTAGAAATTAATTATCATTTGCTAAACAGTGAAGGAAACATCGTGAGGAAACCTGCATACCTGAGAGATTTAAAAAAGAAATCTCTAAGGTATGTGAAGTCGACCAATACGCACTTGGCCAATGCGGTGGACTATGGCCTAATCCTTCTCATTATGAGAGGAGACCCGTGCCCAGAAGTGGGACAGTAATGGGTTGTTGATGATTGATGAAGTATTTAAAGTAAAAATATAGTAGGTACACATTTAGTTAATGCCGAACAACTTTAATGTAACTATGAATACATGCATTTTTCTATAATAATTGCTAAGTGACATATTTTATATTTTTAGATGACCTTTTTTGAAGACATTCGAACACACAACCCTGCTCACTTCCCTTGTCACTTGACGAGTGTGTGGACCCGCGGGTAAAATATGAATTTTCTATTGTAATTGTAATGTCTGTGTGTTTGCGTTATGGTAGATATAAATACGTCAATACGCATTTAGAAGAAAACTTTTTGTCTGCCACAACTACATTATAAAATACTAGCTGACCCGGCAAACGTTGTGTTGCCATATAAATAAAAAAATGTTAAGGGTGAACAACCCTTATCACTTAGGGGTATGAAAAATAGATAGTAACCGATTTTCAGACCTACTGAATATGCATATAAAATCTGGTGAAAATCGGTAAAGCCGTTCCGCAGGAGTACAGTAACTAACATTGTGACACGAGAATTTTATATATAAGATATAAATATTGTAATATACAATATGTATATTTTCGTACATATCGTACACATATACCGTACAATATAGTTTTTGTATAATGTGTGGTATGGTGACTAAGAATAGAAATATCCCCTTTTACATGCAATCCATTCTAAATGGAGTCTCTTCAATCAATCAATCAAAGTGACACATCAATTTATTGAGACGAGAGAAAAGGGTTGTAATTATTTTTATTTATATGAAACAATGCAAGTAGATATATTTTATGTACTATAGTTAGATCACATTGTGGCGACCTCCCGCTACTCATCAAGAGATGGAGCCACGAGTATTCTGAATCACGCTATCGAAGTTTTCTAAACATCTGGTATATATACAAGTTCCGAACTGAGACTGTCGGAGCGCGGCCGCTCCCCGGGCATGATCACCTAGCCCGGCGGGAGATCTTCCTTTGCCAAAACATAAATAAGTAAAATCAATTTATTAATTCAACTTATGCTGATTTCGAAAGTTTGAAACTAAAAATAAGTAGTAGATGTAGTGGAAGGTTCACATCTGTATCTGCCTGAAAGCAATGATAAGCGCTGCTGTGTTCCGCTTCGAAGGGTGTGGCAAGAATGACACACTTATCCGAGATGATCTAATTTAGTCCTTAGCAATGCCTCTGTGACTGACAGGTCGATCTTATCTAGGGTTGACTGCAGTAGGACTACCATGAGTTTACAAAAGTATTACTCGCTAGCGACTGCGTAAAATAAATGTATTAAAAATTGTACAACGCCTCTGGTGGTTACTCGTAGAACTAAAATCCGTAGTGACGTAACTCGATACGTAAAAAACCTATCGATATCAAATCGCTAGCGAATGTCATTATGATCTATTGCCATACAAATTCGGTCCCATGAGTCATTAATTTGACAGACGTTGTCAAGAAATACCGTAACGATAGTAGTTATGTTATTCACTAGCAAAATGACAATAGTTTTCTATTTACAATTTCTATAGTGGCGTTTCTATGCCAACTCATGGTAATGCTACAGATGTCCATCAGTGGCAGTAACCGTTTACCATCAGTAGGCTTATTTATCATCAAATTTATAGCTATAATCTGTAGAATTTGGCCAATATGAAAAACTAATTTCGTATTTATTGTCATCGATTACGATTCACACTAACCGCAGATTATTGCGTATTTCTCTTACAAATCCCATACTAATTTTATTACCAACCGTCCGTAAAGAAATCAAAATTTATTATTTAGCGGAGATCGTTAAATATCAATCTTTAGTATGCGAAAATCGCAGGGATTGAATATTAATAGGGGACTAAAATCGACAGTAATAACGTAACTATACATTATCATATTTTACGCACGAAAACTTTGAACTGATAAATGAGATAAATCTGCTGTGCTGTGAATTTACTGTGAATATTATCATTACATTAACGAATTTACATACATTTATGCAAGCATGGTTGAACCCAAATTATGAAGCTACAACGAATGATAATAATATTAACTTTTCACCAGCGTTACGTCATAATAGTATATTCATTATGAGCTAGCAGTGAAAGTCTAGTGGTTTGAAATTCCCAGGTTTGAGTCCCAGGCACCTTTGATTTTTCAAAGTAATATGTCAATTAATTATCACGTGATATGATGGTGAGGTCAAACATATTAAGGTCACACTTAAGAGTGCTATTAAACGATGTTCTGAAGGTGTGTGAAACCTACTAATCTTTGACCAGCGTAGTGAACTGTGGCTATAATTTCTATCAATCTCAAAGAAGTAATTGAAGGTCGTAGAACCCTTTGTGGTTCGACTCCGGCGGCACCACCGCCACACCTATTTCTACCTAGTAATAGCAATGTTAGGCGCTGCTGTGTTCCGGTTTGAAGGGTGTGGTAAGGGAGACAGACTTTTCCGAGGCGTTCCAGCTTAGTCCTCAGGGGTAGCGGCGCATCTGTGGCCGACCTCAGGTAGGAATATCTAATCGTATCTGGGGTTGATAACAGATCACAATTGTCCATGGGCGGTCGTAGCCACTTACCATCAGGTGGACTGCATGCTCGTCTGCTACTCTTATATTATAAAAAAAGAAGACCTTTGCCCAGTAGTTGGCCAGTAATGGGACAGTCCACAGCCACATAGACATTCCATATACGTATTCTATTGCGCTCGCCAAATGCAAATTAGTAATATTCACACACTATTGAGATTTTAAGAAGTCGTATAGGTTTTCCTATGTTCATTTTATTCGCCATTACAGTGATACATTTTTCTATTACGCCATAGATTAGTAAAGATACTTCGCCGTCTTGAAATTGAATGAAGCCACAAACGGCTTATTAGTAAGTTCTTTTTTTTAATTCTTGACAAATAAAAACATTTTTAGAGAACATTTACGAATAAATAACTAATACTGCGTAATTTACATAATAAATAAATAATTATTTAAAAATATTTTAGGGACATTTTAACACGGAGACGTGGCAAAACTTTTTTACGCAACAATTTCAATTGTCAAAACTGGTTACATTTTTGGTTACACGCACATAACTTTGAAAAAGCCTACTGTTCCGCGGCGTTTTAACTTAGTCCTTCAGGGCAGCACGGCATCTGTGACCAACTTATATAGAATCTAATGTTATCTCGGTTTGATTACAAACTTCATGGGTGTTACTCCTATATCTAAAAAGAAGAAAAGAAAGCAAGCATAGTGACACTAGCTATGCTTTATGCAAAATTATGTCAAAAAATGTCCTACTTATTTCTTCAATTTCATTTCTGTGTTGAACGAAAGCCTATAAATGAAGTCATTCGAATTTCGGTACGATCACGATGTGACGTCATCGCGTCAATTAGTATGCTTTCAATACATAGGCTTCTCTCTAAGTAACCCATCTGTCATCTGTCGGATGTTATTCATGGTTTTCCAATAGTGGCAAAATGATCGATGTCTCTAAGCTGTAACGAATGTTAGCTGACAAATACGACTAGCTTTTATTTGTATTGTCTGTATAAAGAGTAAATTCGTATCATATTAAATACATTCTAAGTATGTAATTGTATGTAATTACGATAATTTACAAAATTTAGATTTTTTTAAAAGCAGCCAATATGGGCGCAATCCATCTAATGGTACGAGTATGTGGGTTATATCGCCTATGGACATCTGTGTTAAACCCAGATAAGATTCGATTCTTACTTCGCTTGACATTGCTGTTATTGTGTTCAACCACCTTCTGATATTATTACGAATTTCCACAATATTGATTTTTTTATCAGTGTACCTATATTTATGTGCCACCATAGTTGATATATCATCTGTCTACTAGCCCATTATGAAAAGGCCTCTAATGAAGATAGTATAATGACCATGCAGGAAAACATTCTCGGCTTATCTTAAGGATTTACTTCCTACGTAATTAATGGGAAGGGAGAGATCGATGCTATTCTAAGACCCTTAGGATCTTCACTTCACTATAATATAGCAGTTTTAGAATAGATATGTTAGTATTTAAGCTCACATTTTTGCACAAGCACTGATAGCCTATTGGTTAAGAAACTCGGCCTCTTGATCGAGGTTCAAATCCCAGGCTCTCCTGAAATTTCAAAGTTATGTGCGTAATAGAAATTAATTATCACTAGCTTAAACGGCGAAGGAGAAATCTTAAAAAGAGTTCAGAAGTCTGTGAATTGTGAAGTCGACCAATTCGCACTTGAGCAGCGCGGTGAACTATGGCCTAATCTTTCTCATTCTGAGAGGAGACCTGTGCACCACATTGGGACAGTAAATGGCTCAATGTTGATGATAATGGTGGATCACATATTTATACCTAACGATAAGCCAGACGGGCTACCTGTTGGAAAGAAGGTACCGTGGCCAATAGACATGCACATTACAACATAAGAGAAGTTGCTCAAGTATCGACAGTTTTGAAGAAGAGCCAGTTTGTACCTTTCTTGAAGAACCGCGCTCCGGCATGATATGGATCTTCAAAACAGATTTTAACACTTTAAACTTGAACCAATATATAAGATAGCTAATCTTGTTTTTTTAACACATGTTTAAAGAAAAATGGAAAATATATTTCATAAACGTTTTCAATTATATTTCAATTAAAAACATTGTGTTTTTTTTATTTTAATAACAAAATATACAAGTAATATTACAGATTTTACAGGTTACAAAAATTAAAGCTCTTATAAGATCTTAGTCATAATTTTCAAAATCAACTAGCCATAGCAAATTGGTTCCCTAGACAGTAGTGTAATTAAGGAATACCGTCTAGAAAATTCGTGCCCTGCCTAACTATTTTAGGACCTAAGTGCTTACATATTAATGTAAATTCTAATTCGTTTATTCAAAATTCAATTCATTTCTAAAAGCGACTCTGTTTATTGCCTTTCGGTGGAATGATGTGGATGAAGCAGTGATAGCTTA
Organism: Epargyreus clarus; assembly: GCF_041222505.1. Lineage (NCBI taxonomy): Eukaryota > Metazoa > Arthropoda > Insecta > Lepidoptera > Hesperiidae > Epargyreus > Epargyreus clarus. The sequence continues at coordinate 12,444,598 of NW_027332209.1, read as the reverse complement.
GTGGTGGTAAATTTTGATCGGGTGGTCCGAGATTCAAATCCCACGCACGCACTTTTGATTTTTCGAAATTATGTGCGTTTTACAAATTAATTATCACGCACTTAAGCGGCAAAGGAATCAAATCGTGAGAAAACGCATACTTGAGAGATTAAAAAAATTGTCAATGGTATGTGAAGTCTACCATAACGCACTTGGTGGACTATGGCTTAATCCTTTTCATTCCGAGAGAAGCCCCGTTACCTGGGTTTTATTTTTACGCGAGAACCTTAAATAATGTGGTAAAGAAGTCCTCAAGAGTGGCAATATGCGGTAGACACTCGTATAATCGATATCAATTGCAATCAGCAATTTGATTTGGGATTGAGAAATTTTATCAATCCACGTTTGGACATCGTGGGCAGCTTAATTTCCAGCATTGGGGCAGGAATGGGTTGACACCAATAATGACATACTTATATCTATTTGCGAACATTTGGTTTCTTACGTTTTCATTCACAGGACCCAAATGCAAAATTGATACCATTAGCAAAATACATACACTTTTTGGTGTTATAGCCACTTACACAAGTTTGTAACTGGGTAGGCAAAAATCAATAGCCTAATTTGAGCGGAGTTTTGATTGCTTTCAGTTTTAGCTTCAGCTCGTAGATAAAAATGGAAAAAAACTTTCATTGCTGATCGAAAAGTTTAACATACTTCCCAGTTGGGCTTGGACCTTGTTTTTGATACTTAGGTCAAAATATAGGTTTGCATCATGTAACTTTGATTTATAACATGCTATGAAAGATGAGAAGATGAGAAGGTGGTAGAACCCTTTGCGGTTCGACTTCGGCGGCACCACCGCCACACCTATTTCTACCTAATAACAGCAGGAGCAGTGAGGCGCTGCTGTGTTCCGGTTTGAGGGGTTAAAGGGAGACAGATTTTTCTGAGGCGTTCCAGCTTAGTCCTCAAGGGTAGCGGCGCATCTGTGGCCGACCTCAGGTAGGAATATCTAATCCTATCTGGGGTTGATAACAGATGTCAATTGTCCATGGGCGGTCGTAGCCGCTTACCATCAGGTGGACTGCATACTCGTCTGCTACTCCTATATTATAAAGAAAAATAATAAAATAAAAAAAGATTGTTTTTTAATAATATCATTCTTTTATAATAAAGAAGTAGCCACTTAGCGTGGAACGCATGAGCGTGCGTTCCACCTGATGCTCAGTGGCTCATGGATATTTTTAATCAACCCTAGATAGGATTAGTGTCCTACCTATGGTCACGGATGCGTTGCTGCAGGATAAGAGTCCTACCTATAATGGATGAGCCACAGATGTATTACTACCTCTGAGGAATAAGTTGGAACGCGACGGATAAATATGTCCTTTTAAAAGCAGAACATGGGAACGTCTAACACTGCAGTGCCTTCGGAGCTGAAGTGAACTAAAAAGCAAAAAGGGTCGAAATTATATTATATCATGTTGGCTAAGTGTGTATTTACATCTAATATTGACAGCAAATTTATGACAATTTATTTTTAGGCACACATTTGAAAAATATACCTTATAATAATATGCCTTATAATGTTGTCTGATTTCTCCCTTAGGCAAATTATATTTCTAATAGGCACCAAATTTAGGAAATTCAGATAGCATTCGAACCACTGTTTCTGACTGAATGGAATTTCAAATCACTAATATGTAGGTCAGAATTCCAATTCAATACGTAAACAGCAAAGTTAGAAACTTAGTACTCGTATGTTATGAGTATGATAAAGCAAATATCGTTCGAGCGCTAGATTTGTGTTTTTCGCTTCCAATGTACTTTTGAAGAGAAATATGCATTTTTAATTTATTTATTTACAAATTTGTGTACACAGAGACATAAAAAAGAAGGCATTAAAAAGAGACATAGTACAGAGCTACTTATTTCAACCTGAAATTTCTTCCAGCAGCCCCTATGGTCGGAAAGTTTATGTAATAGGCAAACATAGTGTGCACAAAATAGATAGGTAAGATAAATAAATTATCATATACACGATAACGATATTTACACGGTAAATTTAGACGCGATCTCAGGGAGTGGGGTCACATGGATCACGACCAAAACCGTCGAATCCGACTCGGACTTGGTGATTTTCTTTTTCGTGGGGAAACCCTCCATGGATTCCTTCCTACCGCGGTATATATATATTTAATAGTGGTGGCAGTGGAGAAGATATGCAAGACTTTACAAATCTTCATCAACAATCCATTACTGTCCCACTGCTGGGCACGGGTCTCCTCTCATAATGAGAAGGATTAGGCCATAGTCCACCGCGCTGGCCAAGTGCGTATTGGTAGACTTTACATACCTTTGAGATTTTTTTTTATAAATCTCTCATTTATGCAGGTTTCCTCACGATGTTTTCCTTCACCGTTTCGCAAGTGATAATTAATTTCTAATACGTGCGTGCCTGGGATTTGAACCTCGGACCCCTCGATCAAGAGGCCGAATTTCTTAACCACTAGGCTATCACTCCTTTTAGGCTTTTAAACTTTACAAATACTCGTACTAAAATATACATTTAAAACGCTTTTGGAAACAATGGTCTAATTTAACCAAATTTCCCCCAAAATTGCTGCGGTCGCGCCTGGCTAAATTACATTGTAACTTTATTCAAAATCTATTAGTCAATCAATAAAGTTAATAATACAATTTTAACTAATAGGAAACAAGTCTACATTAGTGAAAGTTCTCTTATCCTTACTAATATAAAAAATCCGAAAGTAACTCCCGTTTTATCCCGGAAATCCCACGGGAACTAGGGATGGCGATCTAAGATCTATTAATAATCGGAGACTCGATCATTTGGACCAAAAAAAAATATTTTAATCGATATTAGTAAGGATTGAATCGTAAACTATGCATTTGATCAAGTGATGATCTGTAGGAAAGTTGTTGTCCATGAGCCCATGAAGGTTCCAGAGTTGGTACGACCAATTTTCGCCAGATGGTGCCACTGTCGTTCCAATGAAGGTACGATTTTTCAGTTTTATGTATGTTACTATGTCATATTATTTTCTTTTAAACGCGGGCGAAGCCGCGAGCAAAGACTAGTACTATTTTTTTTTGTAAATGTTACCAACCCACACTTACTTATTTTAGCTAGCTATCTAGCTATACGAGTACATCTAGTTCTACCTAGCCATCTAGTTAGCTAACTAATTATGTAATGATGTAATGTAATGATGGATACTGATTGTAAAAGGAATACAGTTCCATGAAGTATAGATGTCTATGTATTTAGACGAAGTCTGCATTGAATTAGTTTATACTTTTAACAAATTATTTTTAACCGTTGTAGAGTTTTAGGTCGCTGGTTTCTAATCCGAAATATAATTTGGAACCCTTGTGCGCTAGTGACGATAGTGTAGGTGAGTAAATGTATAAATACCGTAGAACTGTGCGGTGCTCCCTTCGGCGACCGATCGACCGTGATGCACACACACTCGCGACTCCCAAATAGGTCCCCAGGACCCCCGTAATAAATATAAATTATATTATGCGTCCCGTGACGAAATCTGAATACCGACTGTCCGTACAAATGTGTGTTATGACAGAAACGTCAACCTTTTAAATTTTGAATTTACTCCTTTTATTTATCATCAGTATTTCGACCAGTTCTAAATACTGAACATACCCCCGCCCGAGAAAGGCCAAGCCTTTATCAACCAAAATCCAAAAAATAAAAGCTTACACCGAACATATAATAAACATAAATTAACACAAACAAGTTTGTGACAACCCTATTCCGAAGGCAGCCTACAAAACTTAACCATAGGCCGAATAAATATAACCGATGTTTTCAGTTTATCCGAATAATACAATCTTTCTCAGGCAGTAAATCCAAAATCCATACTAATTTCCATTTTTAAAGAAGGCAAGTTCTCTTCTTTTAATAAAACTAAATCTCCAATTTTAAATAATCCTCCAGGTTTTATCCATTTACTTCTAGTTTGAAGCGAGTAAAGATATTGACTTCTCCATCTTCTCCAAAATTTTTTGATAAAGAGCATGCGCCAATTAACATCTCTTCAATCTATTGTTTGGTAAATCCGCCAAGTTATATTCCAGTTCCAATAATAAGATTTACCTATTAAAAATGAGCTGGCGTTAAAACGTCAAACCCAATGAATCTTCCGTAACCACACGCAATAGTCTGGAGTTGAGAACTGCTTCCATCCTGGTAAATACAGTTTCCAGCTCTTCATAAATTAAAACAAGTTCACCGATTACCCGTTTCAACAAAGTTATTGCTGACTTTACATCTTGTTCTTCATCAAAATGTCGTCTTGCATATGTATCATTTGTCCTACATTCAAACGTAATGACATGTAAAAGAGCCCGCCGTGAAGTAAATGTAGTTAATGCTACAAGAAAACGTTCCGTCGTCAAATCGTTGACACTAAATGTTCATTGTACAACCTTTGCACAAGAACAAACAAAAAACCTACAAAATTTAACACCCTAATGTTTTAGGATTCCTTAACCGCGAAACCCTAAGGATCTTTAAAACAAAAGAAAAGCAAAATCCGTTTGCAATGTGAAATACCCCGGCGGTATTCACCCTATCCGTAGGTAACGAAACCATTAAATGTGTCAATGATCTACCAATTGACCAAAAGTAAAACAAAATATCCTACAACGAAAACAATAGACCTATACCGATTAAATATAACGAATAAACTAAAAAATATAAAAATATTAACCCGTAAAACCGCTAAATAAAATTCACAACCTTTTTTCGAAATTTATTTACCGTACGACGTCTTTTCATGTTAGAGAACCGTTTTCTCACCGATGAAAAAGAACTATTTACCGTAAACGTATCTGGTAAATATGGCGAACCTACCGCATATCGCCGTGTATCATCCCGTTGATTATTATTTTTATTATAAATTTTATGATTCAAATGTCTCCAATCCGCAATGGCACTAGAATTGTCGTTAGTGTCCCTAACCTTATGTACCAAATTATCCGATTTTATATTCGTGAAAGTTTGGCAAACGTTAATATTCTGGGCACCTTTATCATTATTTACCGCGTATGAAAAAGGCCCGGACAATACATAACCAAAAATAGTTTGTATAGCGTGAGGCAAATTATTATTTATTTTAACAATATCCCCGAGCATAACCTCTCCTAATAAATCCGCACCGATTAAAATATCAACCTCCCGACTAAGGTAAAAATATTCATCCGCAAGAGGTAGTCCTTTGTAATGACTACAAATCTCTTGAGGTAAATTGAAACTAGGCAACTGATTAGTTATTTTATTTAAAATAGTAGCGGTAGTTACCAATAACAGTCGACATGAAAACCGCGGCCGAATCGTTAAATTAACCCCATTTCTACCACTATCCACTGGTATGCCACTCAGTCCCGTGACTGTAGAAGCATTTGTTTTAAACCGTCTTAAACCTAATCTATTGGCACAACCCTCCGAAATAAAACTGCCTTGACTACCGTTGTCCAATAACGCACGCGCTTCTTGATAGTGACCATGTTCATCCTTAATATGCACCATGGCCGTAGACAAAAGAACCGTACGATTAAACATGTTACCTTCAATCAGGTTAGAAGTCAACGAAGCACCACCTTGATTCGAAACCGTAATATTTGCCCTGTTAGGCCCGCTAACAGATGAAGTACATGGATTATCCTCCACCCTATCCGTGACAACATTAGTAGCATGTGCCCTACTGTTACCGGTCACAGTAGGTGTCGCCGCCGACCTTGCACTGCCCGATGCTGTCTGGTAGTGAGGTAAATCCATGTGAATAAGATGATGATGCTTAGGTGACTTACACTTAAAGCAAACCCATGAAGATTGACAGTCCGCTATCTTATGAGAGTTAAAACATCTAAAACATAATTTATTTTCTTTAATAAAGTCTTTCCTAAGACCCACCCTTAAAGATAAAAATTTATTACATTTGGAAAGATGATGTATTCCCTTTTTACAACATTTGCAGCCTACCTGCCTACTTTCCTGAAATGCCGCATGAGTTTTAGTAGTGTCACATGTCCGATGTGAATCACCACTCGACTCCAAAATCCTAAGTTCATTTTCCAAAAACCTTATTAAATCCTTAAATTCCGGAAAGTCCTTTCCTGTAAACCGTTCTTCAAAACCTTTTTTTAGACTATTATCTAATTTTTGAAAATTAATATAAAACAATAAATGAGTCCACTGATCAACCGGAAAATTCATCTTTTCTAGCGCTTTCGTATTTTCTAATAATGTATTTAAAAATAATTTAATAGAACTTAAATGTTTGGTGACATGTGAAATATAAAACAAATTATAAAATAGTTTATCTGCTAACAATCTTTTATTATTATATCTATTGTTCAATAGATCCATAGCAACCGAAAAATTATCTCCCGAAATAGATAAGTGTTGCAATAAAACCTTTGGTTCTCCAGCCAATGAACCTAATAAGTAATACATTTTCTCCGAATCAGATAAAGCATTATCTTCACATATCAAAGAATTAAATAAATCCATAAATGAAACAAATTCTTCTATTTTTCCCGAAAATGTAGGAATCTGTATCCGTGGTAAAACCACCCGCTTCCGCTTGTCACCATCATCCATTGACCTGAACTCCGAACCATGTTCAGTCTCCGAAGATGATATTTCCAAAAACTTCCTCTTGATATCATAATATATTCCATTATATTTTTTAAAATCGTCCGAATAATCCACATCAGAGCCTTCGTCCAATTCCGATTGCAGCTCCAAAAACATTGACGTAAATTCTTCATAATTACGATCCAAATCATGATACCGTATTTTAAAATTATTTTTATCTATTTCAGATTTAGGTTCCCGCTGAGAAAGATCGTAAATAGAATCCAAATTATGGATTGCTAAATCGTATTTTAATTTATTCAACCTTTGTTTAGATTTAGGAGCCATTTCAAAAAAATGAAATAAGAAAAAATTAAATTAAATTTAAACCGATAGAACGCTGTCACAAAATTATATGTCAACCGACTTGACAAATATGAAAGCACAAACTATTACCGAATAAAAATCCAAACCGAAATAAAACCGACCGAAATAATAGAGTAGACAACGACCATGCAGTCCACCTCCACCTGGTGTAAATGACCACACGTGCGCTGTTACTCTTGAGGACTAAGTTGGAACGCCTCGATTAAGTATCACCAGAACCTTTTTCAAACCAAAATACAGCAGCTCCAAATACTACTGTAATGGCAGAAATAGATGTGGCGTTGGTGCTGCCGGAGTCGAACCACGTAGAGTTCTACCACCTTCGACCGACACAACCCGAAACAGGAGAATGCTCAATACAAGCCCGACCGAAACACTAATAATAATCCGAAAAAACGCCTAAAACCGTTGACGTTTCTTGTAGTACCTGATGTACATAAATAAAATAGTAACCGAAATAAATACGTGTATCCCTACGTAATAATTGTAGAGTACACCCGTTTTTTGATGTTGTCCAGCCGCTGTAAATACTTATAATCCGGCAAAGTATTTACAAACGACGTGGACGTGTGCCGATGTCTACACTACTGTTCACCAACACACAAGAATATACTTGCGAGCACGGAAACCCGAATCCTGACTCGAAGTGACCAAAATGTAGAGTTTTAGGTCGCTGGTTTCTAATCCGAAATATAATTTGGAACCCTTGTGCGCTAGTGACGATAGTGTAGGTGAGTAAATGTATAAATACCGTAGAACTGTGCGGTGCTCCCTTCGGCGACCGATCGACCGTGATGCACACACACTCGCGACTCCCAAATAGGTCCCCAGGACCCCCGTAATAAATATAAATTATATTATGCGTCCCGTGACGAAATCTGAATACCGACTGTCCGTACAAATGTGTGTTATGACAGAAACGTCAACCTTTTAAATTTTGAATTTACTCCTTTTATTTATCATCAGTATTTCGACCAGTTCTAAATACTGAACAACCGTCTTCCTATTGAAACAATTACTTATAATTATTTATCCATAATTTGACTAGCCAACTGTAAGGCCGTTTCCCTGGAACAGCGTCAAAACTTAATGAAATAAACAGAATAAGTTATTATTACCTTTATCAATCTAAAGATTAATTTGAGCTGTAATTAATCGAGCTCTGCCAATCAATCTAAATTATTTACTTAATAGTTTAGTTGGGTAGTTTCGGCGTTAGGTTTACGTAATTTGTTTTTTTCATTAGTCTTAATTATGTTACGTAGTTTATTTCCCAGGACATACAAATTCAATCTAAAAACGGTCAAGTGCGAGCTGGACTCGCCCACTAAGGTTTCCGTCGGTGGGTAATCTTATTTTTTATTGTTTTTTTATAGTCCCCACACCAGGATTCCCTGTATCGTGTTATGGACACACACAGAGACAAATACATTTAAGCACCCAGGCCCAGAAACAGAAACCTAAAATCATCATTTAGATAGTACTGGCCCATTACTGTCCCATATCGATACCACCACCAAATTCGAAATTATATTTCAGATTTGGATATGGATATATGAAAATAATTATATTCTGATACCATTATGGATTTAAAATAATATCGGGCAAATAATCCAAACAATTTGGATAGTATCAGTTAGGAAAATATTCTTAAGGAATTGTAAAAGAAATGAAAAACAAATAGGTAGGATTTGATCATATTTACAAAGGAACATTTTCTACTATTGTGTCTCATTAGATTCCGCGCCTATCCGAAATTATTGTATACGTTTATATCAGATTAGGATACGGTTTCGGATACATTTTGTTACAGATATCCGATAGTTTCGCTTAGGGTTAGAGCTCCATAACAGGCCTATAACAAAATGGAACGATAAAGGTTCCTTTTTTAGGCTTCCGTAAATGGATAAAAACGGAACCCTATTACTAAGACTCCGCTCTCTGTCCCTCTGTCCGTCTGTCACGTGGTTCTATTTTTGGAACCTTAATAGATAGCCACTTGAATTTCTTATAAAGTACTAGCTGACCCGGCAAACGTTGTGTTGCCATATAAATAAAAAAATGTTTAACCATTATCACTTAGGGGTATGAAAAAAAGATAGTAGCCGATTCTCAGACCTAGTGAATATGCATATAAAATTTGGTAAAAATCGGTAAAGCCGTTTCGGAGGAGTAACATTGTGACACGAGAATTTTATATATACCTAAGATGTATATAACGGTCCAACGGTAACTCTCCAACAACAAATAAAAAAAGTAAAAATAATGAAAATTTGGTAGTACGGAACCCTCAGTGTGCGAGTTCAATACGTACCCAATTATTTATTTTTATGGTCCGGAACCCTAAAAAACGTGCTCACCTGATATTCGCCGCTTCATTGACGTAGTTCCCCCAGCCCATAAGAGGCGGGGTGGTAAGGGCCAGGGAGTAAAGCCAGATGAAGACGATGGAGGCTGCAGCGCTCTTGGAGCTGAGGTGGCGGGACCTGAGCGGCCTGGTCACCATCATGTAGCGCTCGAAAGAGATCACCGTTAGCGTTGTAATCGAGGTTATGCCTGGAACAATGACAAATAATCAGTTTAAAATAGTTTTAGATTGAATAGGTGTGATAGTGAATGATGGTATTTTAAATGTGGGTTAAGAAGAAATTTTGTTATCATTTTTACGCCAATACTTGGTACAGTAAGCGTTGTTCCCAAAGTGCAAACATCCAATATTGTAATCCTTACTGACAAATGAATAAATGATTAAGATTATGATTAAAATTGCGACTTCCACGCGCGTTAAGCGCTGCTGTGTTGTGTTTTAAGAGCATAAGGAAGTGTTTCCTACTACCTGACTCCTCAGGGCCAACGCATCTGTGGTAGAACATAGGTAGGACTGTTATCTTATCCGAGATGGATGACAGTGGCTACATACTATCTGGTAGATTCATATTCGTTTGCTAGTTTTATAATATAATATAAAAAGTTCAAAGGAATTGATCCTAGTTCTCAATCTTAAAGCTTCTATAACAATCTTACAAGGATAAGGAACAAGGATCTACAACGTATTGGATAACCAAAAAGCTGGTTTACTTCGTCACCGAATAGGATTTCCTTTATGATAACAAAAGAAACCTGAGATATGAATATGATTGTCACGCGTGGAGCTAAAGCTTTGATCTGACTTTGAAATATTATCGGGTTGATAATGATTGCCCTTCGAGGAACCGAATAGATTTATATAGCCAAAAAATAACGATTGTCATTGGACAATAATTACCTCAATGGTTTCACGGTATTAAAAAAAAAAACAATATTTTCATGAATGCTGTTAAGATAAACATAAAAAAAAATCACACAAATTCAGTGTAGCTTAATCCTTTTTGAAAGCAGTGATAGCCTAGTGGTTAAGAAACTTGGCCTCTCGATCGAGGGGTCCGAGGTTCAAATCCCAGGCACGCACCTCTAATTTTTCAAAGTTATGTGCGTTTTAGAAATAAATTATCACTTGCTAAACGGTGAAGGAAAATATCGTGAGGAAACCTGCATACCTTAGAGATTTATAAAAAAAAAACTCAAAAGGTATGTGAAGTTCACCAATACGCACTTGACCAGCGCGGTGGACTATGGCCTAATCTTTCTCATTATGAGAGGAGACCCGTGCCCAGCAGCGGGACAGTATTGGGTGGTTGATGATGATGATAAACCTTTTTCATGTCTTACTACCTCCCTTACTTTCCTTTACTCCATTACTTACTACCTGGCAAGAGCTCCCCCACAGCTTGGGGAGCTTTGGTCTCCACCACGCTGTTCCAATTCGGATTATTCTCTGCTAATACGGATTAGTCTCTACTAAGTCATACAGGTTAAGGACCGACCTGTATCGCATGTTACAAAGGCTTCTTTGTTAATTTTTTATAAGTGAACAGAGCACGAATATTAGAAATTTGCCTTTACTCTTATATGTTCTGTGATACGCAATATCACTAGCAACTTACATTTATTTATAATATAGGAGTAGCAGACGAGCATGCAGTCTGGAGTCATGGACATCTGTAATCAACCCCAGATAGGATTAGATATTTCTATCTTAGGTCGGCCACAGATGATCGGATCCATTCGCGGTGCTACGTAAACCACCTCCACGAAGAAAAAAAAGGTAGAAAGTGAAAACAGAAATTTATTGATTTACTTAATTCGAATGACAAATAAAAATAAAACAATAAATCGTACCGCATAGTTTCACACATGTTATACTTTACTTCGAACAACGAAAACGTTTAAGTTTATCAACAAAAATTTAAATAAGGCCCGATGATTAAATATTTAAATAATAAAGTCGTTTGGTAACCACAAAATAGGTTAAGGCACCATCTATGTAATTTCTAAGCCTTCTATTACTTAATACATCCCTAAAGTAGGTTTTGTTAGGACGGACCAATATTTCAGGCGTTAATAGCTATTAAACTTACTTGAAAGGGTACCTATTTCCATAATGGATCATTGTCTTTTTACTAAAAAGGCTTAAACAAGGTGTTAAGGATTTATAAAATCTGGACTTTGAAATAGGTAAGTCTATGTTTTTTTACAGTATTGAAGTAGCTAATGAGTTTACACTCCACCTGATGGAAATGGCTACTGTGGACATCTGTAATCAACCCTAGATAAGATAAGGATCCTATCTGAGGTCGATTATAGACGCGTTATTACTATCGAGGACTAAATAACGTGTCCGATAAGTATGTCTCCCTTACCCTTGTAACCGGAATACCGTTTCTCCTATCGGAGAGAAGGGGCTTTAGGCTATGATCCACCGAACTGATCAAGTGCGAATTGATAGACTTCACACACTTTTGAGAGTATATTTTTAAAGTACTCTCAGGCATATAGGTTTCGTGTCGATATTTTTTTCCACTGTTTATTTATTTATTTATTAAAAGGTTGCCAGCATTCTTTATACCTTTACATTTTAAATTAAACAATACACAAAACTCCAAGCTAGAATAATTATAGGCAACGACAGCATGAAAACAAGACATCAAATTACATAAACATAAAGTTAAATTAAATTATATTACCATAAAATTAAATTAAAATAATGACAAATAGAGATTGTATATGACAGTCGAACTGACCGTCACTGTTAAAGCAAGTGATAATCTAAATATATAAATATCACTTAAATATATAACTCAAAGTTGACTGACTGACGTAGTGATCAACGCACAGCCCAAACCACTGGATGGATCGGGCTGAAATTTGGCATGCAGGTAGATGTTATGACGTAGTCATCCGCTAAGAAAGGGTTTTGATCAATTCTACCCCCAAGAGAATAAAATAGGGGATGAAAATATTACTTCGATACGCGAGCGAAGCCGCGGGCAAAAGCTTTAATTTATAATACGTAAATTACTTCGAAAAATCTGAATGTGATTTGAACGTCGGACCCCGATAAATATGCTATTAATTACGATTAGACTATCAATGCTGCCTAGATTTATTTGCAGCAAAATTCTTGCTGGAATAATTTATTTTAAAAAATAATGGCAAACCGTTTAGCAATTTGGCGCTATTGGACAGCAATATTTACCCGACAATTCCCGGCAGTGTAGCCGGTAATAGGGCTCGTTAGCGGAATTGTATTTTGTTGAAAATCGTCTCAGCCATGTTGCTAGCGATACTCTTTTGTGTTGTGTTGTGTTGTGTTTTTAATAAAACTTTACTTTCCCGTTTTCTCTAAAATGGAGGGGGGGGGGGGAGCTTAGGCCATTAGGGTTGTTGCGAATATCAGCATCAGCATCAGCATCCGCTGATTATCAGCTTTCTTTTACATATCAGCATCAGCATCAGCATCCGCAACAAAAGATGCTGATATTTAATGCTGATATTGAAATTGTAACGTGTTCGTTGAAGGCGGGACCGAGCTTAAATCACGTGGAGTTTTACCCAATCACAGAAGTTTATAAATACAAGTTGTCATCAAACAATCATTCAATTGTATTGACAACGTAATTTGGTCAGACATCTATAACTTTCGATCATAGTTCAATCAATCAATAACAGAATTATGTATTCAATTCATAATGCCACATCCAGTGAAAAGTGCAAATATTTCGTTATTGAACAAAGATACGACACAGTGTAGTTTTTGTAAAAAAATAACAAATAAATGCCGACTTCTGTGTCACTGCAGAGTGGAGGGTAGCTAAAGTGGATGTTGGTTTGGTTCTGAAGTCGGTGCTAAATATATTTCATTTGATAACGGCGTAAACAGCGTGTTCAATATGAGCGCCGGCTTCGGAGATGTGTGCTGAGCCAAAATTTGTTTCAGTTGATTTTTGCTTTATAGTGACATGGAAGTGGATAGTATTTTTTAATTAATTTTTTTTCATAATTTTTAGTGATGACGTACTAAAAATCTTACAAATGCACTCGTCGCCCTTACGATTTTTGAAAATTCCCCTCGATTTCTCTGGTCTGCCATCATCAGACCCTTATTTTCTTATAATGGAACTACTTTGGAAATATCTTTTTTTGCAACAAAATAAAAATCATCCAGTTCGGTTCATAAACGACGAAGTTATCCGCGAACAAACATAAAAAGACATATCGACGGGTCCTACGTATACTGGTACAAGTAGCAAAATGTCAAAAACGTTTTTATTGCATCATTCGTACTTAAATAACCCATTCTTTAATATCCTGAAAAAATATTTTCCAAAACTCAATAAGTTTCGGAGATAAAAATGTGTTAAACTGGTGCAAATAATACTATTTTGCGCTAAAGGACTGTGAATACTGGTGTAAGTCCCTTATACTAGTCTACGTGGTCCCGAACTGCACGACGCTCGAGTGCAAGTGAAGGTTACACCAGTAAGCGTGTTGCGACGCTACCGGCGCGCACGCGTCACACTGCTGTAAGTGGAAAGAGTTTGCGTTGATTTTTATTCTATGTTCAAAAAAATAGTATATTTAATAATATTTTTGTTTCTATTTTTAGGCCATAACCACGTTAGGTGGTAGAACCCTTTGTGGTTCGACTCCGCAGGCACCACCGCCACACCTATTTCAACCTAATAACAGCAGTGTTAGGCGCTGCTGTGTTCCGGTTTGAAGGGTGTGGTAAGGGAGACAGACTTTTCCGAGGCGTTCCAGCTTAGTCCTCAGGGGTAGCGGCGCATCTGTGGCCGACCTCAGGTAAGAATATCTAATCCTACCTGGAATTGATTACAGATGTCCATGGGCGGCAGTAGCCACTTACCATCAGGAGGACTGCATGCTCGTCTGCTACTCTTATATTATAAAAAAAAAAAAACGTTAACACGATGAAGCATAAAATATTTCAAGTATTGATTTATTACTTTAAAGTCATAATTTTAAATAAATCATGCAACAGTGTAAACTGGTGTAAGTGCCACTTATACCAGTATACGCGTTGTGGCACTTTAAGGAAAACAAGCTACACAAATGCAAGTAGAGTTATTTTCCAAAGTTTCAGAATTAAATAAAATTATAAATGCAGTTTTTTTTCAAAAGGATTCAATTATACCATTTTAAAATTTTAACTTTGTACGTTGAATAATGTTAAAGTTACGCGCATTAGAACATTCAAATCGCTCTACTGCAAAGTTGTGAAAACGCACTTGCACCAGTTTACGTAGGACCCGTCGATATATTCGGTAGAATTGAGAAACCGCCTCATTTTGTGAAGTTGGTTAAAAAAGACTATTCTCGTAAGGGACGTACAAATACCTCAGTATAAAATATATTTATATTTAGTATTTTTAAATATCAGCATCAGCATCAGCATCAGCATCAGCTGATATTAATCTGAAAAAATCAGCATCAGCATCAGCATCCGCTGATCTAGTAAAAACCTGCATCAGCAACAACCCTGGGCCATAGTCCACCGAGCTTGCCAAATGTAACACAGATCTTCGAGATTTTTTTAAAATCACTCTCAATCGTGTATATTTTCTAAAAAAAACGTTTTCGTTCGCTGTTTAAAAAAGTGATAATTATTTTCTAATTCATATAACATACACATGCATGCCATATTAATGCATATTGCACATTATATAACTTTGAAAAATAAAGAACTTGCCGATGCAAGGCCTGAGAGTAAATCTCGAACCCCCCGATTAAAGGGAGTTTCTATCCTATCTTTCATTGTTATGTACAGTGTTATTGTGCGACATTGCAACATAGTGCATTAGGGAGGACTTAGGGTCGATTTTCTTGCGGGTATGGTTATTAATAGTGTTATTTTCAATACGCACAAAACTTTGAAAAATCAGTGCTATGTGCCTGGGAATCGAACCTCGGATCCCCGATTAAAGAACCGAGCTTATAACCTATCTATCATTGCTTTGCGTAGTGTTATTGTGCAACGTTACTACATGATCCATTAGGGAGGATTTAGGGTCGATTTTTGTACATACGCACATTACTGAAAAATTAACGGTGTGTACCTGGGAATCGAACATCGGACCCCCGATTGAAGAAACGAGTATCTAACCTATCTATCATTGCTTTTTATGTAATTGTGCAACATTGCTACATAGTCCATCAGGATTTCGGGTCGATTTTCGTGCGGCTAGTCGGACACAGAATCGCCTAACAGTGAAGTGACCTAGTACGACCGCATCGCTACCCATTTACACAGTTCACTAAAATCACAAGCTGTTACGTTGTTGAACCATTCTTTTTGAAAATACTAAGTAGAGCATATGTTTTCCGTGCTGGTGTCAGTGCTTGGTGAATCAGTTCTGCAAGAAATGCTTGAAGAATTAGGAAATAAAAGAGAAGAGAAGAAGGAATTTTTAAGCGGCAGGTGATCGCCTGTGACTGGCAGATTAGTTACACAAAAGTGGTGAGAAGTCTACTTTGGCGTTTGCTATTTAAATCATCTGTGGCGATAGGCTATTTACGCCGTCGACTAGTACCGAAAACGACCATGTAAATCCCCTCTCATTATGTATGTAAATTCCAACTCGACATATTAAAGTATAACTTCACTATCATCGCACTGATATCATAATAATATCACTATCATCCAATATCAATATCATAATATAGCA
Source organism: Epargyreus clarus (assembly GCF_041222505.1). Taxonomy (NCBI): domain Eukaryota; kingdom Metazoa; phylum Arthropoda; class Insecta; order Lepidoptera; family Hesperiidae; genus Epargyreus; species Epargyreus clarus. The sequence continues at coordinate 12,428,542 of NW_027332209.1, read as the reverse complement.
ATGAGTATTGCACCACATTGCGTTAAGTGGTAACTCAATGGCTATATAATTTTCGTTATAAATTGACTACAAACTAGTATTTTTACAGTTATAATTCTTAGCCGGTTACATAAGATAAAAAAACATTACAAAGGTTTGTCAAATATTTTTTGTTGGTGACAGAATTACAGCTTCGAATACAATTACGTTGCCAAAAAAATGTTCTTTTGTAGGTTTATACAACAATGCATAGTTATTTTAATTTATGGCCCTATTTATTTTTAAATACTTTAATAACTAAATTTACCACTATTAAAGTTTAAATACCGAAGCAATAAAGTTAAAAGTTGAAATAAACAGTACAATGATGACAAATTAACGTGGCCAATTAAAATGGTTGATGAAGCAAGTTTGTGTAGATTAAAAATTCGTAAATTACAGGGCATCTTGTTATTTACATAATAATAGCGTAATTAGGACTTTACTGCATAATTTCGTGAGTAGAGAATCAGATCCTTAAATACTTAAGTACTCAGTTAACAGGGCGATGAAGTTATTTCGCAGGTCTACAACCTTTTCGAAATTATAGTTGTAAAATTTTCCTGATCTTTTGGTATTTACTTCTTACGCACATAAAGTCAATTAGTTACGCACCCCGATCCAAATCTACCGTTGAGATATTTGCATGACCAGGGATTGAACCCGGAATCTTCTAGATACTTGTACTGTGCTTCTAGGTACTAGATTTGCCACGATACTATGCGACTCGTATACAGGGTGTCCCGTAAGTACCACGACAAACTTGGGGAGAACATACGTTAGGGTCTGACCTCTCTGAGAAAAAAAATACCTTAGTAAAAGTCTTACCGTATTTGTACTATCGATTGTTTTATATATTTTTTTTAATTCAGCCCTTCAGCTCCTTTCGTTAACTTATATCAGATTATGGGATACAAACATATTTTTTAGAATATAAGAGTAGCAGACGAGCATGCAGTCCACCTGATGGTATTCGTAAGTGGCTACTGCCGCCCATGGACATATGTAATCAACTCCAGATAGAATTAGATATTCCTACTTGAGGTCGGCCACAGATGCGCCGCCACCCCTGAGGACTAAGCTGGAACGCCTCGGAAAAGTCTGTCTCCCTTACCACACCCTTCAAACCGGAACACAGCAGCACCTAACACTGCTGTTATTAGGTAGAAATAGGTGTGGCGGTGGTGCCGCCGGAGTCGAACCACAAAGGGTTCTACCACCTTCAAAATACATTAATCAACTTACATACTTTCAATAATCAACTTACATTGAAAGGAGCGCAGTTTCAAATACGAATAGCTTGAAAACTTTAGCAATTGAACGCTGTGTAGGAAGTAAAAAAAACTACTTAAATATTTGCCGATTTCCGCTTAACACGAACATTTGCGTTTCAACGGAACAATTAGGTTGAAGAAAATTGATAGTAGGTACATGTTTTAAGTTGTAAATATGCAGTATATTTAAAATCTTTTTTTTATTTATTATAATATAGTAGTAGTAGACGAACATTAATTTCACCTATCGTAAAAAGCTACTACCGCCCATGGACATTTACAATCAACCCTAGATAAGATTAGATCTAGCTAAGGTCGGCCACATATGTGTTTTTGTTACCCCTGAGGACTAAGCTGGAACGCTACAGTAAGTATGTCTCCCTTACCACACTTTTCAAGCGAGAACACAACAGCACTTGTCACTGGTCTTATTACACATAAATAGTTGTGTCGGTGGTGCCTCCGGGAAGGAACCATAAAGGGTTTTACCACCTTCAAATAATGTTTGAAGGGCATAATGAAGGGAATAATGTTTGAATTTGAATGAAATTGCGAACATTAAGGCAATATTTAGCCAAGAATAACTTTTTCATGATAAAGCGCTTTTTGAGCGAATTCATTTTCCTTGAGAAGAAATAAGATCTAATGACGTTACATTATCTGAATATAATGGAGATCTTAGGGTCTCTTGTGAATTGTCCTAATCGATATCCAATCCATCAGCATAAGTACACTTCTGGATGTAGATATCCTAAGAATTGGCTAAGTGCGAGTCGAGCTCACATGGAGGGTTCCGTAGTAACAAATATTAATTTATTTCTTATTTGTTATCAGAGTACAAGTATACAATACAATTCATTGTGAATATTTGAACTATCTACGTATTACGGTTCAATAGATAAGGCGGTTTTTTTTATAAAGTAGGAGTAGCAGACGATCATGCAGTCCACCCCAGTAATCAACCCCAGATATTTCTACCTGAGGTCGGCCACACATGCGCCGCTACCCCTGAGGACTAAGCTGGAAGGCCTCAGAAAAGTCTTTCTCCCTTACCACACCCTTCAAACCGCAACAAGGCGGAGCCTGACCCTGCTGTTATTAGGTAGAAATAGGTGTGGCGGTGGTGCCACCGGAGTCGAACTATAAAGGGTTTTACCACCTTCACTTAAGGTTTCTTGTATGGCAACCCACATTTGATTTTTAGGTTCTTTATTTTCAGTATTTGTTGTTCTTGCGGCCAACGTTATACATTCTCTGTAAAAATTTCAAATGTCTATTAATTACGGTTCAAAAGATAGTCATATGATAGACGGAAAAGTACTACGGGCTTAGTAATAGGGTTCCGTTTTTACCCTTTGGGTTCCCTAAAAAAATTTGTATAATCAACAGTATCGTAGGGTCATGCGTCCCTAGCAAGATTAAAATTTTGCGCTCCAGGCAATATTTTAAGTTCTGCCGCCCGAGACGTTCTAGAAAGAGAATTATCGTAATCAATGAAAATCATGACGATCTTTTTTCGCTGAATCATTGTAATATAGATTACATTGTTTCGTTTTACAAGTTTACTGGCTTTGTTATTTCTTATGTATGCGAGAATCAAATCTTGTGCGCAATCTGTAAACTGTGTATTTAAACCAGTTAACCCCACCCGGTCGAGTTAAAATTTTGTATACACCTTTGATTTGGATGGCAACATGATGAGTGACGTCATTCTAAATGTAATAGGGTGAATGACGGGCCAGTTATTTTTATACACCCCGAGTCACCTTATATGTATGTGTATTAAGTGATAGGATTTTCTTAGAAGAATGACGTCACTACACAGCTTTTTTTATAAAATATAAATGGAGATGGAAGCCGGTAAGGTCTTAGAAGCCGCCTCTCAGGCCATGACGCTAAATTGACGACGCAGCGCAATATAAGACTTGTCTCATACAAAGTTCATACAGCAACAATATGTGGCGATGACGTCATAGTCGAACCACAAAGAGTTTCACTATTCATAGAAAAAAGTCAACTTATCTATGAGAAGCGTATGTGAGAAACTTTCGAAGCGGAGATAACAGTTCATTGAATTGCAACAAAGTTCAAAAGCAGTGGATTCAGCTGGGCTTTGAATGCAGCATAATTTAAGAACTAGTTCATCTGCTCGGAACTTCCTAGATCAACAAAAGGTAGCTAGATTGTGAAGTAGTTTTTAAAAGTTGTAACGAGGTGGGTTGAAATAATTGTTTGTTTTCGAGTATGAAAAAGATTTTCATTGAATCTGATTTTGAATATTCATGTTGATCTAATGTTTTGAGTAACAATTGTATGGGGTTTTTGCTTTGTGCATTTTGGCAGCTTTTTTGGCAGTTTCCTCACATATTAATATCACATTTTTTTCCTCCGCGCATATTTTCTAAACTAAACTCTGTTCTAAAACATTATTCAAAAAATACATGTTTCCTCTACAGCCAGCAGTCGATTGGGGATTCTTATGGTGTGATAAATAGTGGTTAATGTAATAATAACATTATTTCTTTTCAATTATAAAAATCATAATGTCAATATTTAGGTAAAAAGTTAGAGTCATGACCCTATTATTTTAACACTATAATCTAGAGTCTAAAGTCTAGATGCCACATGTCGGAAATATAGAGCATTTCTTAGACAAGGCTTGAGATACACTTGGTACTCATCAGCACTGTAGTCCAATGGGAATGAGTGGAAATAAAACAAGTTTCCTTACCCAGTAACGCCATGAAGAACCCATACAGCACACACATGGTGTGCCCGAAGATCCAACGATGGAATAGCGCGGAGATTAGGGTCAAAGGGTTGCCCAACACCGACACAGAGAAGTCTGAACACACCAGGTTGAACAGGATTATGTTCAACGGTGTCCAGAGCTGGAAAGAGAAAATATTTCGTAGTTAAGGTTCTGGTTCTGGTTTAGGTGTACTGTACATGCAGCAGATTTCACATCTTTGATGGATGTGATACTTTCACGGCAAGTGGCTGATATGTAGCTGACATTTATATGATACTCGTATATTCTAACTTAGTCTACAGTTTTGAAGCTATCACCACCACAGCTATTTCTAGTGTGAAGCAGTTCGGCGTTTCAGAGAAAGGATGTGGATGCTGGCTAACTTACATATGAGACAACTCTCTCAGTCTTTAGAAGTGACAAAACGTCTGTGATCTGTTTTTTTTTATAATATAGGAGTAGCAGACGAGCATGCAATCCACCTGAAGGTACGTGGCTACTGCCGCCCATGGACATCTGTAATCAACCCCAGATAGGTATAGATATTCCTACCTGAGGTCAGCCACAGATGCGCCGCTACTTCTGAGGACTAAGCTGGAACGCCTCGGAAAAGTCTGTCTCCCTTACCACACCCTTCAAACCGGAACACAGCAGCGCTTAACACTGCTGTTATAAGGTAGAAATATGTTTCTTCTGTTATATGTACATTGACGCTAGTTACAACTAATAAAAATAATGATGATCCTGTAGACAACATTTTGGCCAGTAATTATTCTATTGGCTTCCAGTAATATTTCCAGAAAAGAGAGATCCAGTACTAAAGATAACTGTTTCAACCCTCACGTAATTTGTTTTTAAGTGACTATTAAAAATGGATTAGAAAGAAAGAAAGAAAATAGTTTATTCGGCAAAAAATTACTACTCGTTTTCGATCAGGAAAAGATTTGGGATTTAGGTTTCCTAAAAGTGTTTATTTCTGACTTAGAACAGCTGCGTTAAGCGCTGCCTGAAAGTTATTTCTGTCTTCGAGAGTCGTGTTAAATGATCCGGTTTGATAAGTGTACTTAGGTATAAACATTATTTGTCCCTGTGGTTCCGGGACTAGAATAGGGCTACGGTATCTCCCCTGCCTGTCGTAAGAGGGGACTAAAAGGGAGCTTCCGGGGTTGCAGGCGGCAAGAGTATGAGCTCGAACCGTCCGGTAAGCGACCCCGGGAAGGACGGCGGTATGTGTGGTCGCATACCGTCGTGAACACCAGATGAAGGAGCGAAAAGTGCTCCCCCAGGGTAGAGCCCGATCGGAGCATTACGCTTGGAGGACTCTGGATGTCGGGTACCTTTTGAAGGTTGCCCCCTTGTAAAGAAAAAAAGGAACAAACATTGTTACGAGGCAAAAGTGATATAAGTGTTGTGGGGCAGAGGTACCACCGTCGCATCTATTTCTGTCTTAAAACAGCGGCTTTACGTTTGAAGCAATACTTTCTTGGCGTAAAGTAGAGATATATGCATTTCGACTTAGTATAGACGAAAGTGACGTTTTTTAAACAATTTTGTTGATTTTGTTAGACTTTTTTTTTTAAATTGGACTAGCAAATTACCAATTGAAGTTCACTGTCATTCATAGACATCTGTAGTCAACCGCAAATAAGATTGAGGTCTTCCCCGAGGCCGACCACAGACATAGCTACCCTGTCTACCACAGACTACGGTTGCCCACACTTGAAATGCCTAATGTGTCTCCCTCACCACATCATTTATTTCGGTTTTCTTGCATTTTCAAGACAATGGCTAATTTAGCGACCTCTGGCGGGAATTGGTCTCTATGAATAAGGTAGTGCAATTAATAAAGAATGTGTATACGTATTGTGTGCAGAGTTTGATTAATATTCAATGAATTTGCAATTGTGCTAGTATTTGGCGTTTATATACGATATTATATGGTTACCGGCATGAATATGTTAATAAGTGTATCTTCATATATAAATATACATAAACAAATGTATATATTTTTAGCAACAATAAGCATTAGGATTGTTTAATTTTTAGGGCGAATAAATAGGTAAGTTAACGGGCCTTTATTACCGCACACACGCAATGTAATTTTAAGTAAATTTTACCAATAGGTACAAAAAGCTGCAATGAAAAGTATACATTTTCGACTTATTGGTACGGATATAGATATTATATAGGATACATAAGATATTGTTTATAAAATGTTAGATATGTCGACCAGCAACTACTCTGTAGTTTAAGCAACAGAATGATTGCTTATGTAACTATCGCAAACGTGATAGGAATCCGGTCATCCTAAAATGACACGAATATCTATTTCTCGGACCTAGCAATAGATATTTGAGAACGGAGTCACGTGTCTAAGTATTTGATATTTGCGTCAGTAGATAGATAAAATGATATGAAATATGTATACCTAGAGTAGATCTAAGGGATGGAGTCGTGTCCGGTGGTAGCGACCCCTAATAAACCTTGTACTTGGAGCTGTTTCATCAGATTTTTCGTACTTAAAGGTTAAAAACGGAACACTATTACTCCGCTGTCTGTCTATCACATCTGGTGAACCATAATAGATAGACACTTGAATTTGCAGACTATGCATAATGGCTACAACTAACAAAAATAAAAACCTTAAAAATAAATGGAGGTCGCCATACAAGACACCGCTATTTTTCGAAATTTTCGAAACACGCATTACCTGTTGAAACGTAATAGGTAGACAGTTCAAAGGTTCACAATGCATTTCTATGGCTGCTACGATAACAAATACTAAAAATACAAAATTGAAAGTTTGTGCGGAACCCACCGTACAAGTTCGGAACTTGGCCAATTATTTATTAACCCTTGACCCAGTGAGAGGGAGGTCAGTTTAAAGCTGTTGTATGCGTCTTTTTGTAGCAAACAAGCATGCAGTTCACCTTATGTGGACCCCAATAAAAATCTGAAATCAACATCAGCTAACATTTGGGTCATGAGTCAGTTCGACTTCATGGGTCAGTTAGTTAAGGATTCCTCGTATAAGCTGGCTTTTCCATGTTATAAGGAAAAAACAGGTTTGCTGGTGTTTCAGGAGTCGATTCACAAAGGGCTCTATTTTTCTTCCTTGTTACTGGGTGCAACTGGCAAAGTAGAACGCAAGAGATTGAGGGGCAAAGGCGAAAGAGATGGTCGATCCATGTACCGTCAATCTTATCAGGCGTCATATGTCAGGCGACACGAGATCACTTAGGCGTGATGGTGGTAGAACTTTTTGTGGTTCAGGTTCAGGACTGCATGCTCGTCTACTACTCCATATTATAAAAAAAAAGTTAACGATGAGGACCGAATTTCATATTACTAAGCTACTTGGTATCAAAAGGAATAAATTTTCTAAATTATATTTTCGAAGGCTGGATAATTCATGAACCTTTTATATTTTTACATAATTTTGTTAAACTTAAACAAAGGTTTTATACATCTGAAAAATGTACTGAAACGCTGAAATTCCCAGGTGAATCAGTTTCTATCATCTGTCACCGCCAGATACAAAAACCGTGACCTTCCTTAAGTAGCCCTTAATAAAAACAACAGCTATTTCTTACACAACGTGCCCCATAACATCACACTTGACTACGTGTGTTTGACGGGGAGACATTTTCCTGTATACTTATTTTGACGGCCTTTAAGAGTGGAAAAATTATTAGAGTAGGGTTCTCAAAGTGTACCCTTAGGGGTACGCTAGTTGATCGGGGTACGTGAATTTACGTAATGGCGTTTGCTTAATTAACGGTATAATATCAAATCAAAATTCGTTCTAGAATTGTGTAAAACTATATCTATATCTGCCTCATAACAGCAGTGTTGAGAGCTGCTGTGTTCTGGTTTGATGGCATGGTAAGGGAGATACACTTTTCCGAGGCGTTCCAGCTTAGTCCTCAGGAGAAGCGGCACATCTGTGGTCGAGGTAGAAATATCGAATCCTATCTTACACATGATTATGGGCTGCAATAGCCATATATTTCAGGTGAACTGAATTCCCGTCCGCTGCCACCCTTCAAAACGGAAAACAGCAGCGCCTAATACTGCTGTTATGAGGCAGAAATAGGTGTGGTGGTGCCGCCGGAGTCGAACTCCAAAGAGTTCTATCACCTTCAAGACCTTCAACTTAATGCTTAAAAGAAAACAGTGTTAAATGCTTAAAAATAAACTCTATAAGCCGTTGACGATTGCGTGGGCTACTTACAAGTTCCAAACAGTAGGTACAAAGTCGAAGGATTGAAAAGTTATGTGTAAGATATGAATACAGCTTCTTTGAAAGTTATTATATCAACAATAGTGACTGGTTATGTACTGCAGCTCTTAAGCAAAGTCTGCATTTAAGTATGAAGATACTTACAGCTGAATCCTTACCATGAGTTTTTACGTTTCGACAAATATGACTGTTTTGGTATTTGTTTACGTATTTGCCCATACAATTTCAAGCTAAACGCCCCTAGCGGATTGTGTCAGAACTAGGAAATCGTATGTATCTTTATATCACGAGATATATAAAATCAAAATTCTTACATCCCTGCTGATCATTATCATCAACCCTTTATTGTCCCACTGCTGGGCATGGGTCTTCTCTCAAAGTGAGAAGGATTCGGCCATAGTCCACCGCGCTGGCCAAGTGCGTATTGGTAGACTTCACATACCTTAGAGATTTTTTTTAATAAATCTTTTCGGTGTGCAGGTTTCCTCACGATGTTTTCCTTCACCTTTTTGGCAAGTGATAATTAATTTCTAATACGCACATAATTTCGAAAAATCAGAGGTGCGTGCCTGGGATTTGAACCTCGGACCCCTCGATCGAGAGGCCGAGTTTCTTAGCCACTAGGCTATCACTGCTATCATCTTCATATAAACATCAATATGCTAACATCTTCATATCACGACATGTATAAAAGTAACTTTCTAACATCCCTGCTGATTTGTGAACAATTAAGAACAAGCTCATGTAACATCTCACGGGGGCTTAGGCTGTTTGGAAAGGATTGTTTGTTATACGACGTCGAGTCTGTAAGCTTCCTTCGCACAATCTACTTTGTTTGCAGCTTTACGATTTTTTGTTTGATGTTCTGAGGTTTTTAATAAAAAGCCATATATAGGGATATTAAGGTAAATTAAAGTTTATTTATATATGCAAGGAACCTATTTATATTCATATGTCGACAAAATATATATAAGGAGTTTTAATGTTTATTTAGTACCGGTCCACACTTATTGATATAACAAAAAATACTAAAAATAAAAAAATAAATGAAAATTTGGTGGAACCTGCGGCACATCATTTTGACCAAAAGTGGCCAATAACAGAGGTACCAGAAGAGAAAGCCACCTGCTGACGAGTGGTAATTGCCGCTGATGGGCATTTTTATCAACTTCAGATAAAATTAGAATCCAATTTAAAGAAATCCATCGATGCCTTTTACTGAGGACTAAATCGTAAATCTTCACACCTGATTATATTGATGATAAAACAGCTTGGGACTGATCAATAACAAAATTATAAATTAATTAAGAAAATGTCAAAGTGTAGCGTATCTTGCTGAACAAACTTCTTTTTTAGATAAATGTAAAGCAAGATACTGGAGCTAATGCTTTATTAATTATATGTAAAAATGATGGCATTAAGAAAAAGAGAATAATTATTATAAAAAAAAAAGACAAACCTACTGAGTTTCTTACCGGATCTTCTCAGTAGAGGTCGCGTTCCGATCCGGTAGTAGTTTAAGAAAAATATTGTAACTGACAATTTGTAAGTGCCGTCGTTGACCTATACAAAATAAATATATTTAATTTCATTTCCTTCGGCATCGAATCGTATTTATACAACTTTTATAATAATAAATTTAATATTATAACCTAATTTTATTCTTACGAATGAGGTTTATTACCTAAATAAAATAGTAAAGAGAGACTTATAAAAGTGAATACCTATATAGTTTCTTATATTACCTAAGCAACCCCGGGAAGGTTGATTAGAAAATTTCATTTATTCACATTTCAAATTTCAAATTTTCATTTACTTTGAAATAAACTACGTTTATATTATACTTTTATAAGAATATTGTACATGAATATTGAACATGTGTACCAAATTTCATGACTATATGTTATGTAATTTAGTTGTATTAGTGAGTATGTTTTTACATTCAACCTCATCAATTTATTTATAAGCCTTTATATAAAACGTTGGAAACTTAAATAAATAGAAATCTCAAAGTTATTTTAATTGAAGCTCATCTGTTTCTAAAGAAAAGACAATTTTATGAGAATACACTCGTACCTAAACATGTAAGGACTGAAAAGAAAATCTTTTTATTAGGGATGTTAGGTATAAAATTTCGGATCTGGATATTGATACGGATCTATTAAAGATTTGACAAAGGAAGATATTCCGGGCTAAGTAATCATGCCCAGTGAGTACCGCGATTGTCTCAGTTCGAAGTTAGTACCTAATATGCAATTTGTTAATAAAACTTCCGTAGAGTCGCCATAAAAGTATCGGTTTTGGATACGGTTACGGATACTTTTTTTTGGATTCGGATTATTCAATAGTTTCGGATACTAAATTTGGAATTGGATTGTGCAAATAGATAATGTTTTAATTTTATTTGTAAAGTAACTGAAGAAAATGCAAATAAATAATGTTTTAATTTTATTTGTAAAGTTTTTTGAAGGTGGCAGAACCCTTTGTGGTTCGACTCCGGCGGCACCACCGCCACACCTATTTCTGCCTAATAACAGCAGTGTTAGGTGCTGCTGTGTTCCGTTTTGAAGGGTGTGGTAAGGGAGGCACACTTTTCCGAGGCGTTCCAGCTTAGTCCTCAGGGGTAGCGGCGCATCTGTGGCCGACCTCAGGTAGGAATATCTAATCCTGTCTGGGGTTGATTACATATGTCCATGGGGGGCAGTAGCCACTTACCATCAGGTGGACTGCATGCTCGTCTGCTACTCTTATATTATAAAAAATATATATATATATATATATATATATCGGATTCGGTTACGGTTTCAGATATGTTTTATTTCGGATCCTATATTTTTGGACTACAGTTACAGAGCTCCGTACCCTCCCTACTCTTTATTCCGTTTGCAATCGGCATCGCGGTCGTTTTATTTATTTTATTTTCCGTTCCGTTTTGTTCCGTTTCGTTTCATTGACTTCGATTCGATGTGTTACGGGTATTCGGTGCAAATAAAAAACTGAAACAAATTTCTTTGTTTATCTAGTCTCACTGTCCAATTATTGGCTACTGGGGGGCTAGCCATGTTACAAACTTTGCATTCTATTCGTTTTCTATTCTATTCGTTAGCTAATATCATTCTACATATATGATAAGTCTATGGTTAGCTATCACATTTACATCAATTAGGCGTCAAATACAATATCGTCTGGTTTCTACACCAGCCAAAATAGCTACATGGTAATGATTAATTATTTAATAGTAATATTACAATATATCATCATAATATAAATAAAAAAATATACCATATTTTATAGCACATGTATTTTATTATTTAAAATTATTTGCAAAAACTAAACTTAATAATGTGTTTATGGACGGTAACTATGGTGATTAGTGATTGTTTACAAAGAGTATACAAATTGTTTATAGCGATATTACTAATGACAGTTACAGCGATTGCATGTATTTTGTATAAAATTACCTACTTGTACTTGTAATTTAGGATACGTATGCCCAAAGGAAAATATCTGGACGTCCAACTTGTTAAGATTTACTGGCTCATGGCACGAAAGTCTCTCAGCAACGAACTTGTCTACTACAAATCCATACTAAAACCGATATGGTCATATGGATCCGAACTTTGGGGGAACCGCATCCAACTCAAACTTGGACATCATACAGCGCTTCCAATCGAAAATGCTTATGCCACAGAGACAACGGTGAGAGAGAAAGTGACAAATAAACTAAAATCATATACTCGTTCATATAAAGACACTCCAATGAACTTCTAGTGAACTTATGAATTCCACCCGCACTTTAAAGCTCATCAAAAGTAGGGCTACTCAGGATCTTCTTCCATCGTAGGAGCGGATTCCAAGGAGGCAATTATTATAAATGAAAATGCCACTGGGTGTATACCACACATGCCATGCCAACAAATGAAACCTCATAACCACTAGCTTTATGCTTAGACAGGGAGATTGCTATTAAAACAGGAGATAATAATGAAAAATAGGATACAGATATTAATATTATAATTTTTTTTAAGATGTAAATAAATGGTTTAGTTACAAGTAAAGCTAATATGAGAAGCATTAATAATTATGCAATAAAACAGTTAAACTGAGACAATATTTTTATTTAAACACTGGAATAACTCTATGTTCTATCGTATCTATCTATTATATTATATGCTCCTATTAATTTAAAATAGAAAAACGACTGTGTAATACATTTCTATAATATTTTAGGGTACCCTAGTTATAGAGAGCCATATTCAAATTTCAACACATTTAAAGTATACATTTTCAAATGATCAAAAGTAATTAAAGTCTATAATGCAGTGATAGCGCGTCGTGAAGTAACAAACAGCTGATACAATATCCGTCATTTTATTAGCGTTTACGTTTTCTACAGGGTCGGCGCGATCGCTCACTATGACATTTATCTTAGAATACGCTTCGCTAACAAATTTGACAAAAAAGTCAAAAGGTTGTTGAAAGGTTGTCAAAGATTGTCATTTGTATGGAAAAAAGCGATGACATGAGCATTGTAGAATCGCTAGCGTTCTATTCTATCGTGTAACTTGGCTACGACTTTTCTACTTTGCTATTTTGATCACGTGATCATTGATAATTTCATACATTTTAGCGTTTCTATAGCGTTTCTACAGCGCAAGCGACTGTAGAATGTCAACTTGGCTAGGCCCCCTGGTGTACTTAGATGGTAAGGTAGGCAAACTACGCAGACTTTATACATGAGTTCTGTTCTGTACAAGTTGTTCTGTACAAAATATTACAATGTTCTATATAAATAGGCACATGAGGTAAGGCTGAGAAGAATATAAACGTCATGTAATAAAGGACATACTTATTATTGACCTAAACTTTTTATTTCTTACAACCAGCTTTTTAATTTACCAAATTAAAATAAACTGCGCGTATTACTCTTGATCTTCCATAATAGGACGAAATAAAACATTCTGAGGAAACAGACACGCCTAAAAATGTTTACAAAATGTTACTCAAGAGTGTATCAAGAGTGTGACACCCATCTAGTTTTGGTCATCTCGGAGGACTATGACGTACATCCCGTTCACTTTGAGAGGAGATCCATGCCCAGCAGTGAGACAATATAGTATTGACGATGATAACGATGTTACTAACAATTACCTAATAAGGTTTTAAAAACGAATTTCGCCACCTAGATACTGTGTTTCATAACAACACATTCGAACCTCGATACAGAATCGATTGCTTTGAGACTGAAATTGAAGCTTAATTCGTGTTCGAAAAAAAACGACGTACGGGACGTTAATACCCTTCCAGCACGTATACAAACATACCTACATACATACATACACGTTATGTCAGAATTCCTTACATACAATAGTTTAGCTCACAGGCGGATCAGAGTTTTCGTTTTGGTTTGACCCAGTTAAAAGATTTTGATAGGGAAATAAGTTTTTCCTAGGAGTATAAGAATGCAGTCGATTTTTTTAATGCAGAAGTAGCAAACTGTCATGCAGTTCACTGATGGCAACTATCGCTCTTAGACATCTGTAATCAACTCCATATAAAAGTAATTAATGGGTGTACAGTTAATCTAGTAGTAAATTAATTCTTTGTCGCTTATTGAGCGTGTGTTAAGACACAGGTACTAAGCTACCGTGGAGACTGGTACCTTTAATAAGAACAAGGAGTAAGGCAATTAGTATACTACAAATGAGAGTGTACATACAATAAAACGATTTCACATGTTTCTGGCCTTATTGTTTTAATACTTTCGAAAAAAGGGAGTTTTGTTCGCCCCAATTTTTTTCACACCATTAAAAGGTATGTTCGTCGGTAAATGTATCCTCGGAGGTTCATTCAATAAAAAGTATCATTTATTTCAGCGACTTCAAAGTGTCCTGAATTCTTTGTTTATAACTATCAAAAAGGTATTAAAAATTGTTGTTAACAACAATATATTCTACATTAATAATAAGTCTATTATAAGGAAGAGAACTTCCTTGTCAACCTATTAAAATATCGTAAATAAATACTAGAAATACGCCGAATAGTGGTTTCACCGAATAACCGAATACCGAATAATATTCGGTTTAACCTTTACCGAACCGAATATTCGGCCGAATTGTTCGGTTTACCATTTCTTTATTGTCAATTTGCTTAAAATGTTGATTTGAGTTTGAAAAATAAATACTGATTTAAGGTTTAAAATAAATGTTGACTATACTAACTATAGATTAAATAATAAATGTGTTGACTTGAGGTATCAAAATAAATGTTGATTTGAAGTGTGATTGCACCAAAAACGAATAATTCGGCCGAATACAAATAGCAAAAAGATGCCGAATACGCCGAATACCGAATACCAAACGAATATTCGGAGCATCTCTGGTAAATTCGTATAAAAATAGAATTTTAGTCTGCATATTTATTTTGAACTGAAAATTGAAATATAGACTAGCCAGTGAGTTATGGTGGGAATTACAAGTCAAAAATATCTATTTTAGATAGCTAGAACGTAATTACATTTGGGAAAAGCCTTTTTTGGTGGTCGTATTTAATCTGTGTTGCTTGCGAGTTGTACGATGGACATATTTATTTTCGTAAAAAATAGCAAACCAAAAACCCAACTACAAAATTTGTTTACTAATATTATATTATAAAGAAGAAAACTTTGTTTGTTTGTTTGGTTGTAATGAATAGGCTCAAAAACTACTGGACCGATTTTAGAAATTGTTTCACCATTCGATAGCTACATTATCCACGAGTAACAAAGGCTATATTTTATATGAAATATATTTGATAAATAGATTTTGAGGCGGTACAAAGTTTTCCGGGTCAGCTAGTATGCTAATAAAGTAAGCCATTTTAATTATCTGAATTATTACTATGTTTTATGTTCCTATATCTATCTATACTCGCGCTGTCAAGAAGAATCTAACGACACATCTTATCTTAAAATCACATACATTAATACATACATACATACATACAGTCCCCTAACTCTATATTCCGTTTAATAATAATTTACGTAGGTACGCAAAGTTAATAGAAGAAATGAAAAGTACATTTTTAAAGGAGATATACTTTTCCGAGGTAGTCCTTAGTCCTCAAGGGTAGCGCATCTATGGCCAACCTCAGAGTAGTAATAAATTCTATTACATAGAATTTCGTGTTCTCCAAAATAATATTTCATGACAAGAATTCGTACGAATTGTACGACATAAAACACATTTTTAGAAAAATAAGGAAAAGAGCCATTACTGAATTTTTAATTAATTTCATATACTTGCAAGTGCCTATGATAGTAATAAAAAAATACGTGACCAATGACATTTTCGTCTTTATTAGTAGTATATCGATGTACGTGACGAATAGATAACCTCCTTCCATTGGGAAGTTAAACAAAATTTTGATGAGCCCGTTCCACTTGTGAACAATGAAGACCATAAGCAGTTTTAAAAGCCACTACTTTTACAAAATATTTTTTGAGACCACATTTCCAATTCCTAAAATATACTGAACTGAACTCAACTAGCTAATTAACGAAGACTATCCAAGTTCCAATCTTAGATTAATTAAATACTTAGATTGATCACTCCTAACAAGAAAGTGTAACCAGTTTTGGGAATTGAAATTGTTGTTGGGAATTGAAACGTCTTCGTTCTAAAATGTCCCCAAAATGTTTAAAATACTTATTTATTTATGACGTAAATTACGTAGTATTCGGTATTTATACGTAATTTTTCTCTAATAATGTATTTTGTTTGTCAAGAATTCAGAAAATAAATGATTGAATCATTCTTTGGTGGTTTCATTCAATTTCAAGGCGATAAAGTATCTTTCTATTTTGCTTATCAAAGGTTCCAATTTGTGCTGTTCTAATAAAGCCTGAAACGAGATCTACTTGCAACGAGCATATCGCTACGAGATAGATTACTTTTGTAGATATTTTCTACGTATCTCTGCTTTTCTAACAAAATTATACTATTGTTTTATTTATTTACTCTTTATTGAACATAATAATAATATGAAACAAAAAGCGGCTTTAATGGCGGTAAGCGGTAAACGACCTAAATACATTAACGCTACAATTTTGAAGGTGGTAGAACTCTTTGTGGTTCGACTCCGGCGGCACCACCGCCACACCTATTTCTGCCTATAAACAGCAGTAATAGGCGCTGCTATCTTCCGTTTTGAAGGGTGTGGTAAGAGATACACTTTCCGAGGCGTTCCAGCTTAGTCCTCAGGGGTAGCGGCGCATCTGTGGCCGACCTCAAGTAGGAATATCTAATCCTATCTGAGGTTGATTACAGATGTCCATGGGCGGCAGTAGCCACTTACCATCTGGTGGACTGCATGCTCGTCTGCTACTCCTATATTATAAAAAAAATAATCGAAACATATGAGTAGCCTAATCGAACCATAAAAATATGAGGGGTTAATTACCTGACGATCCTTGAACATCAGCAAAATAACCATCAGGTTGAGGAAGAACCCGAAGAATCCGATTAGGAAGAGCACGAAAGCAGAGACCACGTATCCCCATCTCGGCATCAACAAGGGGAACCCCTCGTCATACGCCTTTACCACCGTGTCGTTGAAGTGCTCCGGGAATGACGTCATCGTTCACATTCTACACTTCACTTCACTTCACTGCACTGCACTTGCACAACACTTTAGTTTTCGTATTCCTTGTAATATGTGAAATGTAGGAGTACCTGGAAAGAGTGGTTTAAATTAGAAAAGTAAGAAAAGGTTATCTAAAGGGTTGTATCTGTGACGGTTTTACCTGTTTATTAGTTACTCTCATCATTAATTTTTACTCCTGCCTTATAAAATGGGCTAAGCGCTTCAACTTAGCCCTCAGAAGTAACAAGACACCTGCGACTTAAGGTAGGACTCTAATCCTATCTGGGGTTGATTTTAATGTCCAGGTCACAAAAAATACAGCAGCGCTTAACACTGTTGATATTAGGTCGAAATAGGTAGGACGTTGGAGGCTCCGGAGTTGAAACACAAAGGGCTCTACTAAATATAAATCCTTGATTCAAATGTAGAACTAAAATTTAATGTAAGTAATTACTTCATTACACATAATAAGCAAAAAACATACGTAATAGTGTTCTCTTTTACTCTTTTGAAATAACACAACCTTCTCATCCTAAAACAATTATTTCAATGCCGTGTTTCAAAATTTCGAAGCTGTCGAATGTGTCTAACATGATTTACTTTTACTTCGTTATAATGTCGACGGGGTGAGCAAAATTGTAATATAGAGCGCTTCCTAGTTACACCGAAAATTAGACGAGATTGGATACATGTATGCATGTATACATGGTTGTGTTTTATTTTCCTGATAGAGATAACATGCTGAAATGAAAGGAGTATAAAATGTATGTATTAAAGATGTATAATCTTATATATAAAATTCTCGTGTCACAATGTTAGTTACCATACTCTTCTGAAACGACTTTACCGATTTAAACCAAATTTTATATGAATATTCAGTAGGTCTGAGAATCGGCTGCTATCTATTTTTCATACCCCTAAGTGATAAGGGTTGTTCACCTTTAACATTTTTTTATTTATATGGCAACACAACGTTTGCCGGGTCAGCTAGTGTAATGTATAAGTAGCATGGTATAAAATATTTTTCATGCAGTGTGTGATTCTATTAATCATTAATTAATTTTATTTTTCAAAATGATTTTTTTAACAAAGCCACATTATTTCTTCTTGACAATATTAGCATTAAGCGCTGCTGTATCTGGCTTGATAGCCTAGTGGTTAAGAAACTCGGCCTCTCGATCGAGGAGTCCGCGGTTCAAATCCCAGGCACGCACCTCTGATTTTTCAAAATTATGATATTATTAATATTTTCATAATTTTGAAAAATCGTGAAGGAAACGCTCAAAAAACATCATCATCATCATCAACCCATTACTGTCCCACTGCTGGGCACGGGTCTTCTCTCATAATGAGAAGGATTAGGCCATAGTCCACCGCGCTGGCCAAGTGCGTATTGGTAGACTTCACATACCCTTGAGATTTTTTTTTATAAATCTTTCAGGTATGCAGGTTTCCTCACGATGTTTTCCTTCACCGTTTAGCAAGTAATAATTAATTTCTAAAACTCGCTCGAAAAATATTCCTTCAAAACAAACAAACCTGCCGCGTCAAGTTAAAATGTATTTTCATCCCGAAATTCGCAATAACGATACCCATTGACAAACAAAGCTTAAGGATTAGCAATGAATAGCCTTATTGTCTGGATGACAAACAAGAGGGAGGACTGGCTTTGAAGAAGCGGTACGGAAAGACTGGATTCTGTTTGATGATAACAATAGTTGAGTATGTTTGCGGATTTTATCTTGAGGTAGGATCCTTTAAGGTCCGACGGCGTTTGTGGCGACTTCCCACTACTCACGAGCCACTCCCACGAGCATTCTGAATCACGCTATTGAATTTTACTCATCATCTTGCATCTTGAAGGTGGTAGAAGTTAGAACCCTTTGTGCTTCGACTCCGGCGGCACCTTATTCCTCAGGGGGGGCGGCACATCGGTGGCCAACCTCAAGTAGGGATATTTAATCCTATCTGGGGTTGATTACATATGTCCATGGGCGGCAGTAGCCACTTACCATCAGGTGGACTGCATGCTCGTCTGCTACTCCTTTATTATAAATAAATATATATATTGTATATGTATATACAAGCTACGAACTGAGACTGTCGGACTGTCGGAGCACGGCCGCTTCCCGGGCATGATTACCTAGCCCGGCGGGAGATCTCCCTTTGTCAAACGATGATTCCCTACCACAACTATTTGTAATGTGTAAGATATAAGTGGTTAAGCCTATTGATATCCTGCCTCTAATTCGGAAGGGTCTGAGGGTCAAACCACAGGCACGCGATCCTTAGTTTTCAAGGTTATGTGCTAAAAGAGAATAAAATAATATTACTTGTTGAAACTGTAATGAAAAAAATATGAGTAAACCTACATACCTGAGAGGTCTTTAAAAAAGCCGAAGTGAAGTTTACTAATACGCAATTGGCTAGCGCGGTAGACTATGCCCTATCCATCCCATTCTGAGAGAAGACCCGAACCCAGCAGTGGGACATTAATTGGTAGATGACGATGATTATGATAATGATTACCTATCGATCATTTTACAGGTAAAAAGCAATATAATAAGAATAGTTAAATGGAGTCATGAAACTTGGATATTCGAACCTCAACGGCTTTTAAAACATTACCACGTCACGATACAAAACGATTGTTTAATATACAAACATGGTTGTTTACTCGTGCATGCAAGCTAACTTAGTTGGGAGCAGGCAATGTATAACGAGCTTAGGAAGTTGTTTCATTAGTTTATTATCGAGTTATCGTCGTCGCTGTCCAACGTCTGTGAGGGTTACGTATGATCACATTAATTTCCATGTGTGTGTAACTGTAATTTTATAGGAAATTTCGAGATATCGGATTTTAAAAAGTATTAACAGCTATACCAGTATGGTACAGTAACAATACTAATATGCAGAGGATACCGGGTTCGATCCCTGAGAAAGACAGATATTAAACTTATGAGTTAAGGTTTCTGGTTATCTGGTACCAGCGACTAAAAGAGTTAGAGTTAGAGGAATCGTCATGTTATTTTAATAATATTTATTCTTTATATAAAGTACTGATAGCTTAGTAACAAGATAATGTATAGGTATGTTGGTAAATTTCGCTGGAGGTTTAAACCTCAGTGAATACCTCGAATTTTATTATTCAAAGTCATGTGTGTTTCAGAAATGAAATATAGTTTTTACGACACATAAAATTTTCTATTTAATATAATACTCGTAGACATAAAACAGCACGCAACCCATTTGTGTTAAGAGGTCATTCGGTTAACTATATCTAAAATATTCAAAATAATTATTGATAATAGTTGCTTCAAGGCTGACCCAGTGGCTACTTTAATAATCGTTATTAATAATCAATCTGCCCAATGATTTGCTTGCCAAACGACGTATGACAATTTTTGGTTAAAGCAAAAGTAGTGGCTAACGCGACTGCCAAAATGATTGTAACACTGTTTAGAGACTATTTAGTAGCTTATACAACTAAATAGATACGTAAACAATCTACTGTTTTCTAATTATTCTAACAAAATCAAATATGTATCGCTCATCGGTTGCAAGCAACAAATCGGACGCAAGAGAATCTCCTTACTATAATTTTGTCGTATAAACAAACATAGGCAATTATCGCTTGGCGATATGTCCCATGCGAGTCTTATATGAAATAATCGTAGGCATTTTTTTGTTCTTGCATGTGTGTAAACATTTAGATACGATTATGTATATTGCTTGTGATAGTTGCTTACGATTTCTCGACCCGAAACATGCGAGAAACTCTCTCCATCTAAATGGCTCTTTAAGCAACTGTGTAGCTTCAAGGATAAGATAGGAGCTTTAGCAACTATCGCTCAAGTGACGTCAATTATTTCTGATCCACTGCTGGGCACAGGTCTCCTATCAAAGTAAGGGGTTTAGGCCATAGTCCATCATGCTGGCCGTGTGAATTTATATGCTTCACACACCCTTGAGATTTTTTATCGAACTCTCAGGCGTGCATGTCCTTCACGATGTCAGCAGGTTTTTCTTTACCGTATAAGCAAGTGATATGCACATTTTGAAACATTTGGAACCCTTGAATTAACGGACGAGTTTATTGATCACTAGGCTATCAATACTCTGTCCCTGTAGTTCCGGGATCAGAATAGGGCAACGGTATCCTCTGCCTGTCGTAAGAGGCGACTAAAAGGGGTCTTTCGGGGTTGCGGGCGGCAACAGTGGGAGCTCTAACCGCTCGGCTAGCGACCCCGAGAAGAACGATGGTATGTGTGACCTCATACCGTCGTACGCTCCACACGGAGTGGCGAGCTTCGTAATCATCTGGGCGGAGCCAGACGGGGCTACGCGCCAACAGGACTCCAGTTGCGTTCCTTTGGAGATCCCGGAGTCCTCTACGCAGCGCTCAGGACCGTCACCGGGGAGTGTTTTAGTGCGGTAACCCGTAGTCGCTCCCACGGCGTCGGGTACCTTTTGAAGGTTTCCCCCTCGTCAAAAAAAAGGCTATCAATACTCTCTCAAGTGATTATAGCTAATAGGCGATCAGCATTATAGCTTCAATTTTCACAAAGTTTTTATATAGCACGTCACATGGTGTGAATTACATTATTCACATTAAGGGTAACTTTTCAAAGTGAACCAGTTAAGGGAGGTTAGGAGGGTCGTTTTGCATAATTTTGATTTATCGTCAATGTAAGAGCAAGAACTTTGACGAAACTTGAAACTTTTGGAAGTTTTTCGGTGAAATAATTAATTGGATCTGGACGAGTGGATTTTAAATTCATTGTCTGAGAATTAGAGATGTATAGCTTAGTGGTTTGGACGGCTTCTTGGGCTTTGGTCCAGGGTTCAAATCCCATGCATCATCATTTGAGTGTATGTGCATTGTGCGTACAGTGGCGAATCCAGAATTTTCGTTTTTTTGGGGCTTAGCTCAGCTGAAGGCTTTTAAAGAATTCGATGACAAAAAATGGGACCGTCGTTTCGTTACTTCCAGTTTGATATTTTGCCTTCAAAAAGTCACGGATGTACTTAAGTACTTTAGGTCTGTGAGGTTAGAGATATAGACGAGGTAACCTACATCTTAGGTAGTTACTTATCTAGTGGTCTGCTCGTTGGATACTTCTATTTTAAAAAATATTACATCAACGCCTTATATGTTAAACTGGCATAATATTTTTTTTTATAATATAGGAGTTGCAGACGAGCATTCAGTCCACCTGATGGTAAGTGGCTACTGCCGCCCACGGACATCTGTAATCAAGATAGTAACCCAGATAGGATTAGATATTCCTACCTGTCGGCCACTGATGCGCCGCTACCCCTGAGGACTATGCTGGAACGCCTCGGAAAAGTATGTCTTCCTTAACACCCGTGAAACCAGAACACAGCAGCTTTTAACACTTCTGTTATGAGGCAGAAATAGGTATGGCGGTGCTGCTGCTGTAGTCGAACCACAAAGAGTTCTATCACCTTCGTATCATTATAAAACATTGTAGATTAAATATCATTGTAGAACATAAAGGTATTTTATTTTGTAGCGGGTACTCACGAAATGCGTTTTTTTATTGCCGATATTTCGACCCAGTGGCATGGATCGTGGTCACAGCGAAACTGAGGTGGAGGGAAGAAACCGTTGACAAGTACCAGTGGTAGATTAATCTATCTACCCTACGTCTAGTTCGTTTTTCTGTTCTAGGTTTCATATCACGACACACAACACTAACAATATCCTTACGCACCGTACTTTGCACTATTTGTGACTTGCATAAACTAACCATGGATTCCGCGATAATTTTAGTCTAAAATCAAACATAAAGGTATGTTTAATAGGCGGCTAAGTGCAGTTGTTGTTAGAACGACGTATATATAGGTATATGACACAGTTTGTTGCCAAGGTGCATATGAGGGTTGATGGCAGTGACACAAAAGCTTTAAAGCTTTATTCAAAAGCTCGGAAAGGCAAAGCTTACATTGTGTCGCTTTACTCCTATATCTTTGTAGTACGTTACATTTTGCGGTATTTTTGACGTAAGAATTTTTAGAAGATTTTCTCAGCAGAAGTGATGTTATTGTATTAGTGTATGTAATGTAGTAAAATAAAAATAAAAGATGTGTTGTAAAATTCTATGTGGTATGGTAGTATGGGTAGCAGTGATAGCCTAGCGGTTACGAAACTCGGCCTCTCAATCGAGGGGTCCGAGGTATAAATCCCAGGCACGCACCTCTGATTTTTCAAAATTATGTGCGTATTAGAAATTATTATCACTTGCTTAAACGGTGAAGGAAAACATCGTGAGGAACCCTGCATACTTGAAAGATTTATAGAAAAAAATCTCAAAGGTATGTGAAGTTTACCAATACGCACATAGCCAGCGCGGTGGATTATGGCCTAATCCTTCTCATTCTGAGAGGAGACCCGTGCCCAGCAGTGGTACAGTAATGGGTTGATGATGAAGTATAGATTTTCTTACATAAGTATATTTGCAGATTATACACATATATGTAAACCGTAAAAGTATAATCTGGTATTACGTGAGAATAGCACGATATGTTCCCCGTTTTGGTTGTAATCATTAATAGTCGTTAAAAGTTAGAGTTTTTATGAGCTGTTTTAAAACACCTGACACAGAAGGACCATTAACGCGTATCTTGCTCCACAAAACCGCACAAAAGTAGGGGTAGAATATGTTCCAAAGAGTTATATGCAGGTATATAGAAAACCCGTGTCCAGTAATGGACGTAAAAATAATTAACGAGCTGCGTGATGGAGCGGTCACAATACTGGTCTGTGACGTGCAGTGGGTTCCGGGGTCGATCCCCGGCCAAAACAGTTATACATTAAAGTCAAAGTATAAAAATAAAATGATACTTATATATTAAAGACTACGTAATATGAGTTTTAATAACACTTCTTTGATATTAATATGACTTGCTTATAAAATACTTTAAAGTTCTCGACAAGCTATTTCGATGCAAAGTTCAAGTGCCTATCCAGTCGTCGGCAGCCAGTTATAGATTTTGTGGTATATTTTATATCTTCGTAAAATCTAGGTTGCTCACGTTCTTCTAAGGTTATTGTATATAATAAATATTGTTACTAGCTTTGTTTAAAAATTAATTTAAAGATGTTCGCTGTTCTCAGGTTATGGTGAAAAGGTGTGCATGCCGTGTGTAGAACTGCCAGGTAGATTTCATGTGACCCTGTAGTTTCGGGACTAGAATAGGCATACGGTATCCCCTACCTGTCGTAAGAGGCGACTAAAAGAGGGCTTCTGGGGTCGCGGATGGCAGAAGTGTGAGCTCAAACCGTCCGGCTAGCTACCTGCAGAAAGACGGCGGTATTTGTGGTCGCATACCGTCGTAAGCACCAGACGGTGTGGCGAGCGTTAAGCTCACCTGGTTGGAGCCCGACGGGGCACTGGGCTAAGAGTACTCCGGTTGCATTCATTTGGAGATCTCGGAGCAATTTACGCAGCCCCGAGGACGGTCACCGGTGGGGTTTCAGTACGGTAAGAGTCCCACATAACCCTGCGTCGATCCCAAGGCAACGGGTACCTTTTGGAAGTGTTCCCCTCGTAAGCAAAAAAATTTACATGTATATGCTCATTGCTCGTGTAATATATGTATTGATGTCATATAAATGCTAAAAGACTTTCCACAAGATTGTAGCAAAGTTGAAGTGGTAGGTATTTGAGTACCGATAAGTTGGCAGCCATTTGAATACATTTGGTACGCTTTTTGTCAATTCCCTAAAATCTAGGTTAATCACGTGCTTGTTCCGAAATCCAAATCGCGCTTCGGAGTTCAGTGAAAATATTGACGAAATTTGGTTTTGTGGAAGCTAAAACCTCGTTTTATTATTCCAGATCAGTTCTGGCAGTCATTTTCGCCAAGTTTCTGAATATCGCGCTAAACTCAAGTGGCTCACCATAGCTCCCCTTTGCCGGGATGCTCACACTCTACTCATATATCTTCTTTAGAGCGTATTATATAATCTGATCTCCTCTGTTTACCTCAAGCGAAGCTTTCAATTTATCCACTATAATAGTCCCATGACCGATCCCTTCCCTCTACTGAAAAAACCTTGCTCTCTGTACCTCTGCGCGTTCCCACTCTACTTCTCTCTACAATACGTAACGCACAATCATTGTACACCTTCAAAAATCTTGTTAAATCTCATTACCTGCACTCTAAGGTTGCCTTCACCTCTGTCCGTGTACTTCTTCAAAAATGTTTTTAAGTCTCATTACCTGCAGCTCTAAGATTGCCTTCATCTCTGATCTATTTATTTATCCATAATTTATTTCAATATTCCATAATCAATAATATTATTTTATCCTAGAACAGTCATAAATTACTTTTTCCCTTACAATATCATTTGTATTTATATTCATCAGCTTATCTCAATATGTCGTCCGGGATTTCCCATAAAACCTATACTGTCCATTTGTGGGACTGAAGTCTCATTAAAATATGAAAGGGACCACTATAAACAACTTCAGATAACCATTGTTTTAATTTATATCATAAAAACTTTTGTTATCCAATTTTCCTTTTTATTATCTCCTTAGTAATTATCATATTCTACAAACCTGCAGTGTATAGTCCATAGACTATAGTCTAGTGTAGTCTAATCTATCTTTTTAATGATAACATTAATTAAAGTCGTGTAATAAATAGCCACCAAACAAAAAAAAGAAAAGCGGTCGACAAACAATGGAGAAAAAATATACTACTTCTTTAAAGATGCAAAATTACTTAGTTACTTAAGTAAGTAATGACATTTATTTATTTCATAGCAACCCATAGGTTTACAATAAAGAATAAATAAATAAAACATAATAAACGTATGTATCCAGTACCTAATATACTTATCAGAATATATTGTCTGCAACAAACCACTAACTTCCTGTAGGAAGTGCCCCAAATCGTCCGTCTGCGATTTATAGTTGCGAAAATGCGAGCCTCCCTAATATCTCACCCCTATAAATCTAGAAGAGGTAATGGAGATAGTGTAGTATACTAAAGTGAGAAGATTGAAGATAGAATCCTCCGTAGTTCGACTCTGTCAGCGTCACTGCCACATCCATTTCTGTCTAATAATAATAAAAGTAGTGTTAAGCGCTGCTGTGTTCTGGTTTGAAGGGTGTGGTAAGGAAGACGTACTTTCCCGAGGATTTCCAGCTTAGTCATAAGGGATAGCGGCGCACCTGTGGCCGATTTCGGGTAGGAATCTAATCTTATTAGGGGTTGGTTACAGATGTCGATGGGCGGCAAACAAAAAAAAAAACCTTTCAGGCGTATAAACGCCTAAGGCATTTGCCTTAACAAAATGTATTCCTGCATCATTTAAGCAAATGATAATGAATTTAGAATATACACATAAAACACTTTTAAAAATCAGACTTGCCTGGGACTTGGAACCTCGGATCGGATTATGAAGCCGATTAAGCCACTAGGATATTACGACATTGAATTTCTTATAATATTTAATGTAGCTTTAAGTAAGCGTAACTTATTATTTTATAACCACAACTTTATTTAGAAACCTGACTTTGCTTTCAGATATTCGAGACTTATTAATAAACTTAAAAGGGTTCGTTATTCCAGTACTATCTGCGATCAACTTAAACTTACTTCTAAGCCTATTTAAAAATAAATGTACTTAATGAATATCTCAGACAGTTAGCATTAGCTAGATTCTAAGCTCAATGTTTATCTTAGTGGTTTGAAATTCGGCCGCTTAATCTGGGGGTCGGAGGTTCGAATCCCCGAGACGCTAATTAATCTAATCTAAGTGATTCAGGTTTTCAAAGATGCTTATCTTATCACATGCTTTAACAATGAAGGAAAATGTAGTAGTAAACCTGCATACATTGTTAATAAATATAAACAAATTAAAATTATTATAAGTAAATAAATATAAATTAAAATTGTTATAAAAATTCTCAAAGGTGAGTGAAATCTACCAATACGCATTTCTTAAACACTTTCTAGATTCGCAGCCCCACGCTAGGATTTCCTCTGTTGTGGGTGTCATGAACAGTGAACACACACAAAGACGAATACACAAACACCCAAAACTAGAGCATACGAGTATATCTAAGTTCATTATTTAAACATCTGTTTGGCCGGGGATCAAACCCGGAACCCTTCGCGCATCAGACCCGTATGGTGACCACTCCACACGCTAGCTAGCGTGGTTGCTTAGAGGAGTCCAGCCATGGCTCAGTAAAGGATTATAGGTTAGTTATCGATTCTGATATCTACGTAAATACCTAAGAAGACATTTGCCAGTCGTTTTTCCTCCCTGAGGAATATGTTGAATTCCGATCAATCACACAGTGACGTAACGTTAACGGTTCCATGGGGATATTCGTTCCACTGATCTTAATGGATCCTAAGATTCACTGCTAAATCTCAAATGAGACTGAAGTGTATCTGAATTTCTAATAAAAATCTAGATTATTTTATAGTCGCTGCTGTCATTGGATACGTCTAAATTGTAGGAGAGATATAGGCTATAGTTTTAAGCTGCCAGGTTTTTATTTGCTTTACAATTTGGTTCTTTACGATATGTTTTAGATTTTTTCCAACATTTTCTTATTCAAAATCCCTTGATATTTTATAAGTAAATGGATAGTAAAGAATTTCACGTTATGGCCTGACTTTGTAATGATCTGATATTAGCTGTTTATAAAAAGAAGACGCCTTCTACACTAGGATGCCCTATTTCGTGGGTGCCATCGACATGCACCAGACGAATACATGAACACCCAGACCCAGAATCTAATCTGGGTATCCAAATGTATCATTTAGATGTCTGTCTGACCCGGGATCGAACCCGGAACCCTTTGCGCGTCAGACCGGTAAGGTGACCGCTCCGCCACGCGGGTCGTCGATTAGTCTTATAAGTAATAAATAAATTATCTAGAGTTTACACTCAAGCTTTACAAGTAATATTTTAGGATTGAATTCGGATTGGGTTCCATTATACGAGTATCTTTTACTGCTTCGCATACACGTTCCATGTATCCCTTACATAAGCAACAAAGCAATGGTGGTTTACTTTAACAATACAGTTTTCATGAACAAGTTAATTAAAATATATGTACATCTAACTGCATATGTTTATTTTTTGTAAATTATTTTTTATATAGAAGTAGCAGACGAGCATGCAGTTCATTTGATGATAAATCTCTACTGCCGCATAGAATCAACCCCAGATAAGATTATATTCCTACCTGAGGTCGTCCACAGATGTGCCGCTAACCCTGAGGACTAAGTTGAAACGACTCAAAAATATGTCTCTCTTATAACACCCATAAGAGTGGAAAATAGCAGCGCTTAACATTGATTAGATAGAAATAGGTGTGGCGGTAATGCCTCCGAAATCGAATCGGAAAGGGTTCTAGCGTCTCTACTCGACTGTACTCAATAAGTAATAAAACTAGACTAGACTTTATGATAAATTGTAAGTTGCCATAGCAATACACTGAGTACAAACATGTTTGTAACATAACACCATTGTAGAATGGAAACATTATGTTTAATTAAGGAATCTAATTATAAATTTTAATGAGTATGTTCTATGTTACTGTTACTTAAATAATATTTGTTTCTATAATTTTATTATAATGTTGTATTTAATTTTGCTGTTATTTTAGAAGTTATAGCTTAGTGCTTTGATAATCGGTCGTTTAATGTGAGTACAAGGTAACACTGCTGTTATTAGGTAGAAATAGGTCTAGGTGTGGCGGTGGTGCCGCCGGAGTCGAACCACAAAGGGTTCTACCACCTTCAATAGATTTTGATTGACCACTGATTTTGTAGACCTCAGAAAAAATGCGTGAAAGTGTATGAAGTGTAACATTCCACACTTGGCACGCGTGGTGGACTATGGCCTAAGTCCATCGCACTATAACAGAAGACTCGGGTTCAGCATTAATGGGTGTATATATGTTTTTTTTATGTACAACATAGTTAAACTTTTTGAGTTGTAAATAAAAAAAGGTGTTAATTCCCACAAGACGTTTGGCCATGTGGTCCAGATCCTTCAATCCTTCCTCGCCTTGATATATGTACCCAAGTCTGCTGCTGTTATCGACCATAACCTACTGTGGTGGTTACGTAGTATCAGACTGTACATAACCTTAAGAATACATAGTGTCTGAAGTCAGCGAAGAAAATACGCCTATTCCTTCACGTACACTTCTACATTGCAGAACCGTTTGACAATTTCTGCCTACTAGAAATTGACAAATTTCGTTATTTCTTAGGCAAAAATTGGATAGATTTACTAATAAGGAGCGTCAAAGTCACCTCGACATAACATTTAATGTTGAAATTATTTATTATATCTTCATTCGTGATAAGATTAATCTTTGATCTATTTAGGATTATAATTTTAATAACTTAAATTATTTCTAATTAACAGTATATACAATCAAGAGTGAAAAAGATAAAATCATAAATAAAATAAACCATCTAAAATTGCCGTGTGAGGCATGGTTCCCAAAATGCTGGCGGCGTTTCCTTGTTGAACGGCAAGGCTTAGCCTTTGAGCAAAGTAGCCGCCAGCTTTTTAGTCCCCGGAAGCAGTTACAAGCTTGGTCATTATTATTAAAGTTCCGAAGGTAAGATCTTTGATCTGTCTAGATAGATTTATCTTACGAAAACAATTCTGTTGATTCTATTATCTAAGAATTTAAAGTTGTCTTGAATCAATTGGGGCTTAGGTGAAAACGTAAACACTGAAGGGCATCTTAAGAACTAAATTAATTTTCAAAATTTAAGTTAAGCATAATAATATTTGCGAAAGGCTGCTTATGTATATGAGTTTAGGGGTAAAAAGATATTTCATTGTCGTATTTGCAAAATATTGCCTTAACGAGCTGTATTTTTCAAATAAAAAAAATGTAACGGTTAAAAAAAGGAGTTGATTTGACTTCCAAGCGCTGCTAGCGGTGCTGGACCTGGTGGAGGTGTATACTCTGATTGGCGCTGGTAATGTGAGTTCATTCTTTTGCGGAAAGTGACCATCTAAATCGAGTTGTTATACTTAAGTAATTGAAATTATTCAATTAGTGGTAGAACCCTTTGTGGTTCGACTCCGGCAGCACCACCGCCACACTTATTTCTACCTAATAACAGCAGTGTTAGGCACTGCTGTGTTCCGGTTTGAAGGGTGTGGTAAGGGAGACAGACTTTTCCGAGGCATTCCAGTTTAGTCCTCAGGGGTAGCGGCGCATCTGTGGCCAACCTCAGGTAGGAATATCTAATCCTATCCGGGGTTGATTATTGATGTTCATGGGCGGCAGTAGCCACTTACCATCAGGTGGACTGCATGCTCGTTTGCTACTCCTGTATTATATATATAAAAAAAATACCTCAAGGCTAACAAAATGTCAAATTAAAGTATTTAACAAGCATGTAGGAACACAACAATATGTATGTAGGTACTCGTATATCAGAGGACACCCTCCGGTATTTTGTTTGAAAAATGAATATAATATTCAAAAAGGATTACTTCCTAAAACAATAAACACAACACATTTGCCGTAAAACGTTGGTAACCTTATGTAGGTAGAGCCTTATTAGTGATAAAATAAAATTTAGAAAAAATAGCCGTATATTAAAATTTATTTTCCATTTTCAATTAATGTTATATTTTAACGTAGACGGATATTTATCTACTTACACGGTTCTCATCTGCATACGTAAATGCAAGGGCCTCCCTAATGTCACGGATTTACATCCGCGTGTGTGAATATAGGTGCATGTGGCTTACTTGATACGGAAAGTAACTGATACGGAATACGTACTACGAATACTGATACGGTAGAGTACTGATACGGAATACGTACGAAAGTAACTGATACTTGATACGGAATGAAAGGATAAGATGCGAGTAACGCATGGAAAACAGATCCGCACGCGGGTATACAAGGGCATAAACCCGCGTGATAGAGAAAGGCCCTTTCACGTCATCTTCGGTAATTATCGACGTTTAAAATAGTATCGACTTATTGAACGCTCAATCGTTGGTTGGTTGATTGGCTTGGATTCACCCTAAGAGATTTAATACGCTCTACTTCACAGTGACATCATCATTATCATCATCATCAACCCATTACTGTCCCACTGCTGGGCACGGGTCTCCTCTCAGAATGAGAAGGATTAGGCCATGGTCCACCGCGCTGGCCAAGTGCGTATTGGTAGACTTCACATACCTTTAAGATTTTTTTTTATAAATCTCTCAGGTATGCAGGTTTCCTCACGATGTTTTCCTTCACCGTTTAAGCATGTGATAATTAATTTCTAATACGCACATAAATTTGAAAATCGGAGGTGCGTGCCTGGTGATTTGAATCTCGGACCCATCGATCGAGAGGCCGTGTTCCTTAACCACTAGGCTATTACTGCTTATTATATCACACACATCTTCACACTGACATCATACTGGTTTAAATGACCTTCGGCATATATTTCAGAACATGATACCAATTGGTAATAGGTCGTGACACTTTTCCTCCCCATTTTCGGCCTATTTCAACAATATACTTGAATGTCTGGTAACACCACACGTCAATAACTTACCATTCACCACTCCTGTCATTTAAATGATAGATTATTAATATGAAATGTAAACTATCACGCAGCCCATTGTCAGTTAGACAATGATTCCAGATTGACAGTGATATACACAAACTATTACGCAATATTATATGTATGTGTAAGAATAGTAATGTAGAGCATACTAGCCAACTTACACAAATAACACAACATTAGAAAAGGGTGGATTTTTCAAGTGTGTCGCGATGGCCAAATCCAAAACTATAAAGGATAGCGAAATTTTGCCCAAACATCTAGCCGATTTGAATAAAACTAAAACAAGCATAACCCTAGTAAGATTGTTGGAATCTACAGCCCCAGCTATTACAACAAC
This sequence comes from Epargyreus clarus, assembly GCF_041222505.1. Classification (NCBI taxonomy): domain Eukaryota; kingdom Metazoa; phylum Arthropoda; class Insecta; order Lepidoptera; family Hesperiidae; genus Epargyreus; species Epargyreus clarus. The sequence goes on along the minus strand of NW_027332209.1, from coordinate 12,396,686 downwards.
AACAACAACAACATATTCTTTATTTGTACACCAAATATAAGCAACATATAAAACAATACATGAGACAGTATACAAATAGGCGGTCTTATCGCTTAGAAGCGATTTCTTCCAGACAACCTTTGGGATGGAGTTAAAGATATATGAGATCGTGAAAAGGTAGGGTGTACACACACATAAATAAAGTATAATTATACATAAATACATGTAAATGGCGCAATAGAGGTACAAAGAGAAACGTAAGAAGGAAATATGTTGTGAGGAAGAAGGGATAAGAGGAAGAAGGAAACCAAGTCAAAGCTGCAAATAATGAGCCTTGACTTGGTTCTTAAAAATATGCAAGGAGCTGGATAGACGGATAGATTTAGGGAGAGAATTCCAGAGACGGACAGCAACAACAGTAAAGGATTTTTTGTAGAAAGAGGAAGAGTGCATAGGAGTGCTGAGGACAAGGTTATTTGTGGAACGTAAAGAGCGGTCATGGGCTAAGTGGAGGTAATTAAAACGGCTTTTAAGGTAAGGAGGAGAATTCGGGTCAAATAGCACGCGGTAGAGAAGTGACAAAATATGAGCATTCCGACAAAGACGAATGGGGTGCCACTTGAGTTTAGTGCGGTATTCAGAAATGTGGTCATATTTACGAAGGTCAAATATGAACCGTATACATAAGTTTTGAAGGCGCTCAAGCTTATTAAGTTGCTCTTCGGTAATGTCAACGTAGCACACGTCGGCATAGTCAAAAATCGGTAGAAGCAAGGAGTGCGCAAGCATAATTTTAGTAGGAACGGGTAGTAAATTTTTTAGTCTCCGCAGCGATCCAACCGCGGCAAACATCTTCCTACTTACCTCGGCAATTTGCGGTACCCGGGACAGGCTCTGATCCATATGCAGGCCTAGGTTTTTTACCTGACTGCTGAAAGGAATAGCCACATTGTCCAAGGTGATAGATGGAAGCTCAGACCAATCAATTTTAGCCACCAGCCTCGAACTACCTACAATTATAGCCTGGGATTTCTCGGCATTTAATTTTAACCCAAATGACCTACTCCAGTTTGAAATACAAGTTAGATCCGCGTTGGTAGAATTTATAGTATGATGTAAATTATTTAAAGATGTTTTTTGATTAATTTGTAGATCGTCTGCATACAGATGGTAGAGAGAAGAGAGATTGAGATTAATAGATTTTATGAAGATAGCAAAGAGCAAAGGGGACAACACGCCACCTTGTGGGACACCGGCTCCAGTACTAGTCCAATCAGAGAAAGAATCCTTAACTTGTACACGTTGCCGGCGTCCAAACAAGTAACTGCGAAACCATTCAATCGCTGTCGGAGATACGTTGAGGGAACGAAGAATTGCCAATAAGATGTCGAAGTCCACGGTGTTAAACGCATTACTGAAATCCAGCAGCGTCAACACCGTGAGCTGTTGGTTATCCATCCCCTCCCGTATGTCATCAGTGATTTTGAGTAAAGCAGTAGCCGTACTATGACCAATCCGGAAGCCGGATTGCATGGGATTTAAAAGAGCATGGTTGGAAAGATAGGAGTGTAGTTGTTGGTGGATAAGACGCTCAAGGACTTTAGAGAAGAAAGGAAGTATGGAAATAGGTCTATAGTCGGAACAGGAAGTAGGTTTCAATTTTTTAGGAATAGGAATAATTTGAGCGTCTTTCCAGGGAGTTGGAAACGCGTTCTTGACTATAGATTGGTTAAGGATAAAAGATATAATAGGAAAGATTAGATCAAGGAGAGGAGTGATCATCTTACGGCTAATGCTGTCACTTCCGACTGCGTCCGAGGAAATGGAGAGTATAGCCCTCTCAACGTCACGATCAGCAAATTGACTAAAAGAAAAAGACGGAGAATTAAGTTTGGGAAAAAGTGATAGATGATTTAAGGTATCTTTTTTAATTCTCCTATTTGCTTAAACTGAGTGTGGCACTCTAAGAAATAAAGAAGCAGTTAGCAGTAGCCTTAAAACGTAAAAATATTTAACTATACTAGATGGCGCCAGATTCTGCTAATGGATGAAAAAGGTGTTTGTTTTAAATAAATCTTTCTTGGATGAAATTGTTTTGTATTCACTATATTCTATAAAAATTGCAGACACTAAGGCATTTTTAAAACGTAGTTATGTTTTGCGTTCTGTCTCTCATAGATAAGTATTTAATCATCTGGTACAAATACTTGCAAATACAAGTTACAAGTAGCGAGTTTCTGATGAGTTCTGATGGTTTCATATTTGCTTACTATAGGATATTCATAAAAAAATATAAAATTATCCCTTCATTATGTTCATCTTGTATGTACGCAAGTAAGTCGATGCCAGCAGTAAAATAAAGACTAATTTCATGGAGATTCAATTTCTTAAAAAAATAAGGAAAATATTACGAGAGATACGCATAGCATAATGAATACGTTATTAAAACACTCCCTACATTTTAATGTGTTTCCTGAATTGAAACAATATGTACATTTACTCAAAAACAGCGGAAAATATTTCACCGCAAATTATTTAGGTTTTGTTTTATTAGGAAATGTAACACATGTCTGCCACTTTGCACTTTTTATCGCACAGCATCAGCTTATTCAAAATAAGGCCTAATCTAATTTGACGCTATGTTACGTGACGTTAACGTGTCCCGGCTGACAACGCTACGGGCCTTATCTAGCCTAAGCGATGACGGGATCCAAATACTAACATATTGTGCAAAATGTCACGCAGCAAAAACATTAGTCGTCCCGTTTTTTGGTAGCAGAACATGTCAAGATTTAATCTTTAATGTGACCAGGATTCTTGCTAAAATGAGAATAATATGTTTTATAGACCACGGACAATGCTACTTTATGGTTCACAAATTTGTAAAAAAAGTAGTTCATCCTATTTTCATTTGTATCACGACGTTTATATTATTTCTGTTACAACACTTTTTTTAAATTGGATACATTAGCATAAATCAGAAAAGATAGTCTAATTTCTATGCAACGTGACTAAGAAATTCAAAGATTTTATTTGGACCAATACGAGATTATGCGATCCAAATATAAAAAAAATGCATTCGATTTTTCTTTTTTTTTTGGTACCTAGTAAAATATGGTACATGACAAGTTTTGCCAACTTATTACATATATGTTTTAGCAATATTATTATTTCTCCCACGAACATTGAACAAGTAAAATGTCACTTTATGTTACGTTACGTGTTTATTCCGTTTGTGTGAATTTAATGTTAAAATAAAACGTTACCAAAATGTTTGCGGAAATATTTCCGAGCCCCCTTTGTTGAGGATGTCCTCAAAATGAAACAGCTACATCTAATTTGCTGAATTTTAACGTGACATAAACGTGTCCCAACTGCTGATAACGCTCGTGTCTTTATCTAATCACTAACACGCGATGATCCCATGTTGAGATAACATATACATTTTGTATAGCATTTTACTGAATAAAACATATTTATCTTACCCTTTATATATGTAACACAGCTTTCCCTTCAGCATACCCATTTTTGTATGGCAAACTTTTTATCTTAACATAAAGTTGTATCCGGTTGAGTAACTCCATATTCGTCACGCTACATAACGTTCATTTTTTTTATTTATTTATTTATTGCACCTCTATAAAAATAAAAAGATACAATAGGGCAAACTTAATGCCTGATGGCATTCTCTGCCAGTCAACCCTGGGTGGAAGGTGAGAATGGCGGCAGGTGTTAATTATATATACATAAAATAAATTATGTTATATATATAGTTCAGATATATATCAAAATATATACAAATACATACATATTATATAAACTAAACAATACAGACGATTACGATATTGCAGCGGTGTTTGGAAAATGCTCTCAGACAAGTTTTTTAAACACTGTTTTACTTGGTGCTTTCCTGATATGCACGGGCAGAGCGTTCCAAAGCAGTACTGCCTGAACAGAAAAAGAAAAATGAAAAAACCAGTCGTATGCGGTGGAATATCTGCCCTTAAGTAACGAGACGACCGAAGCATTTTGTCATGGGTTAAGAACCTGTACTGGAAGTAATCCTTGAGGTAAGGAGGAGTATTATTATCATTCAAGATAGAGTAAAGCTGAAAAAGGATTCTAGAGTTACGCCTCTGACGAATAGTAAGCCAAGTAATAATAGTGACGAATAGTAGTTATTTCTACAACAAAAAAAACAACGACGACTACTACATAGTAGCAATAGACGGGACATGGGGAGGAAGTGTGATCCACGATTTATTACCAATTGGTAATAAGTTGTTTTGAAATATGTCGATTGACAATCAATCTGCGATGTTGTCAGTGTAAAGCGGTATGAAAGTATTCGAATGAATACCTGACGATGTCTATGTATGAGAATCCTTATTTTGTATTTAATGTGTAAATAAATAATTCGCCAAGTACGAGTCGAACTCGCGCATGGAGGTTTCCATACCATGAAATGTTCATTATATTTTACTCTTTTTTATAAAATAACCATATTGAAATATGTTTATTGTTCTTATGTATTGTATTTATTATAATAGCAGTATTAGTAGTAAAAGGATTGTAAACAATTCTATTGTCTTCTTTACGGTTTAACAGTTAGATCGAAAAATGCCGAAAAATACCGGTTTGTTGTGTGGGGGTCCCTTTAATATTAAACTTTAATTTATTTTTAGTATTTGTTGTTATAGCGTCCACCATTATGCATGCTCTGGAAAAAATTTAAGTGTCTATCAATTAGATTTATTAGATTTTTGTCACGTAGTAAAATTCATCAAGAGAAATCTCGCAAGCAAGCAAGTCGACGAGAATCCGTGTTGTACGATCGGCTGCTTTTGCTCGTCGCGCCGGCTTATGATACAGGTAACCGTTTTTTTTTTGCTCGTCGCGCCATTTCATGACATGTTTAAGGCATACTTAATCCCAAATTTACCTAGTACAACCCATCTCTAATACTACGTAACAATTTGAGGAGAGGGGGGGGGGTCTTAGCCTATACTACGGATGGTCACAGGAGGGGGGGAGGAGTCGAAAAATATTAAAAAAATAGGTCACGTAGTATGGGTACGTTCCCTTACATCTGTGACAAACAGACGGACAGACAGCGAAGTCTTACTAATAGGGTTCCGTTTTCACTTTGGGTCCGAAACCCTAATTTATGTTTGTAAGAAAAACACTGATATGTTTGAAAAAAATAGTAGCCACCATAACTTTAATACTAGAAATAGATAGAAATTATCAATACCTAAATATAGATTATGCAAGGTGGCTAGATCTTTCATGGGTAACTATATTCGCTACTACAATAAAATACTCGACCACATCTTGAATCTCACAGAAAAAAATTTAAACTTGTCATTAAACAAAAGCTACGTAAAAAAGCTTAATATAGACTAAGTGATTATTTGACCGATAAAACGGTGTGGTCTGAAGTAGCCCCAGCTCCACATATACCACTAGGTTAAGAGCCGTTGTATGAAACATTTTTATTTAAAGATGTGTGTTATGGAGTTCCTTTCGCCGCTTCTTCTCCATAACACCTTGAAGTGGTGGTAGTTGTATTGACATCCAAAAAGTGCTCTGTAAAGAAGCTATTTTTAATAAAAAAAAAATGTTTTGATTTAGTAAAAACTGTTTTATACGTCATTTACATGAAGTACACGTTTATGTGTCGTAGTAAAATATAATTTGGGTTAGTCTTTACGAGGTCAAAATTAAGCTTGCCCTGAAAATAGTTTTATTGTTTTTGTGCGACTGCGTGGTGTAATGTCTGTCACAAAGCAGATTTTTATTATTTAATATCATGCAAATAACCATAACGGCTGTACATAACTTTCATACTAATTTTCTTTAGTTGAATATATTTTATTACTTTGACGATGGAAGAATATTTTTAAATATGTAATATAGAAATAGTAGACGAGCATTCAGTCCTGATGTTGAGTAGCTACTGCCCTTGGACATCTGTAATCAACCTCAGATAGGATTATATATTACTACCTCAGGTCGACCACAGATGCGCCGCTACCCTTGCGGACTAAGTTGGAATGTCTCAGAAAAGTCGGTATCTCTTACCACCTTTCAGGCCAGAATATAACAGCGCTGAACACTGTTGTCAATAGGTTTGGCAGTTTTGGTGTGGCGGTGGTGCCGCCGGATTTAAACCTCAGGTTTTACCACTTTTAAATATTTTGTGGTTTAAACTGGAAACATCACCGCTACACTTTTCGACGTTCCAAATTAGTCTTCAGGAGTAGCACATCTGCGGCCGACCTCATGTCCGTACCCTTAGTATGAGTTTTTACGTTTTTCAAAAATGACTATTTTTGTATTTGTTTACGTATTTGCCCATACATTTCCAATCAACGCCCCTAGCGGACTATAAAACTAATTGGAAATGTATGGGAAATCCGTGAAATACAAAAACAGTCCTTTTTGTAAAAACTCTTACTAAGGGTAGATTCTAATACCATCCGTAGTTGATTACAAATGTCCATGGGTGGCAGTGGCTACTTACCATCAGGTGGATTGCTTGCTCGTTGTTGCTTCAACAATAATGAATCTAAGCGAGGATAATTAAAAGAAAATAATAAATTCTTAGGTGTAACAGTTTGCCCAACTTTGAGGAAATAAAATTCCCTTATTATTTTTGTAGCCTCATTCCGTTTTAATTAATTTTTTCACTTCTCCACACATAATTCAGTGCTTTTCGGTGTTTTTACAACGCCTTCATAAAATCGCAGGCAAGCAGGAATTCTTTAGTATTAATACCTAATAAATAATTCATTGTAACCGAAATAAAATAAAATAAGGTTTCTGTTTATGCCTTTTGTGTATTCTGAGTGCCTATTGTTGTCTATGAAACGGGGGAAATCTTTTTTTAATATAGGAGTAGCACACGAGCTATTACTACTATCGTCCATGGACATCTATAATCAACCCCAGATTAGATATTCCTGAGGTCGGCCACAGATGCGTCGCTACCACTGAGAACTAAGCTGGTACGCCTCGGAAAATTATGTCTTCCTTACCTTTCCCTTCAAACCAGAACACAGCAGCGTTAAACACTGCTGTTATGAAGGAAAAATAGGTGTGGCGATGATGTCGTCAGAGCCGAACCACAAAGGGTTGTACCCTCTAATACTAAATGTAAATTGGATTGGAAGGCAAGAAAGGCTTACGGCAACCTCGGATTCGTCGCTACCAATAATCATTAAGTTGGGAATTGTATATCTCTGCCCTATAACACTATGAGAGCGTTCGTTAAGTGAGATAATTTTGTAAATTTTTCGACCCCTATCAATTTATCTAGAAACCGTTCCTCCATGCTAAGCTTACATAAGATTACTCTGTTTTAACAGGACTAAGTTGAGCTACACGCCTAAAATCTAAAATGAAGTACTCAAGTCCATCTGTTACCGTGGCGTGGCGAAATTTCAGAAATAGGAGGATCTGAGCTCGTGAAATCTGGAATTATGTACTGAATTGAGTCTACCCGTAATCATTTAGATATTTCGAAATAGAAATCGTTTCTTTAGTCCCACATTCCACTTATTTCGGAGACTTCATACTACAAGGCCCCAAAACACAAAAATAGTGAAACAAAAGAAGACTGAGAAAGGTAATCTAGAAATTCGATCACACGGTTGCGAAAATGGTTCCCTTTGCATAAGAAGTGCTTCATACAATTTTCTCGATCACCCTTTCTGTTAAACAACATCCCCGCCCGACTTTGTCTATCTGCGATCACGAGCCTAGTGGGTAAGAAACTCGGCCTTTTGATCGAGAGGTCCACAGTTCAAATCCCAGGCACCGACATTAGAAATTAATTATCACTTGCTTAGACGATGAAGGAAATCATCGTTAGGAAACTAGCATACCTGAAAAATAAAAAAAAAAGTTTTCAAAGGTATGTGAAGTCTTCCAATTCGCACTTGGCCAGCGCAGTCAAATATGGCCTAATCCTTTTCAATCTGAGAGTAGGTAGACCTGTGCCCAACACTGGGACAGTGTGTGGTTGTTGATGATTGATGAACTTCAATCACGCCTATTACTTCTAGCACGTTTTAGCTGTGCCAAAATAGTCCGTGAGATTATGGAAAATTTGTCCATATTTCAATCCGCAATCAAAAATGGTTTCTAGGCAAAAGTTTCTTATCACCAATACGTGAGATATTTTTTAGATTTCTTGAAAAAATATTTGAAGGGGATGCTCTACATCAGATGTTCCAAGTCTTATTTAGGTAAGCATTTTCTTTTAAAATTAAAATCGAATATCAAAGTGCTGTATTTAATAAATACTATGATAATATCTGTTCTTATTTTAAGTATTCTTCTTGAAATAACTAACGAATAACTTTTGTTTGCATTAGAAGGTATAAGAAATCGTTAGAGCCGTTTCCGAGATCATTGATATATATTTATACATATATACATATATATATAAAAGAATTGCTCGTTTAAAGGTATTAGATTCTTTATTTTACTGAGTTGTATATACAAAGTGGAAAAATAATAAAATGTTTTATATTATACAATTCATAACTGAATGAAATAAATGTTAAAGATTAACTTATGTTAAATTGATAATGTAAATTGAAGAAATTTGTGTAATGATCGCTAATACCGGTTTAATACTTTCAAAGTTTCGGTTTCTGTCAGTGGCCAGGAAGTCATCATAGGAGTAATTACTAGGTTTCTGTTCTGGGTTGTATTTGTCAAAGGAATAAGTGCAGAAAAAGTTAAGTTAAATTGAAATGTGATAGAACCATAGATTAGTAAAGATTACAGGAAAATGTATCTAACCAGTTTTGACAATTGAAATGTAAAAAATGTAGTTTTTAGATTATTTACGAATGAACGATATTTCTCCGCACTTTTTCTGCGATTTCGTGTTTATGCACCACTTAGCTGCACATGTCGGCATTATTCCGCGTAAATTACACCATGACAGCGATTAAATGGCTGACACATTGCCAGCCGTTTAAGCCATTTAATGGCTTCTACAATTACGAGGCGGTGAGATATCTAATAAAACACATCTAGAATTTTCCACAGACTGACATTTTTATTCTTTGACTTTGACAACAATATGAACCCACACGAGTGGCCAGTTACAAAAAACATCTAATAGATGGAGTTAGTAGATATTTTGTTACATGTATATTAATTTTAACACCCTCTCTTAACAAAATATCCCATCAATTACAAAGTCATACTAAAATTGTTTACAAAATAGTAATCTCTAAGCAAGAATATATAACTTCTATTTTACATTTAAATTTGTTTTATTTATTATTATTATTAATTTTTAATTTACTTCCCCTATCCCCAGCAGGTTCATAAATTTATAATGCTTGTTAGCACACAGTGCTTTAGTAAATATATCTGCGGGCATTGAAGAAGTTTGCAAGTAATTAAGTTTAATCTGCCCGTTCTCAACACACTCTCTGCTGAAATGATGTCGAACATCAATATGTTTTGTTCTTTTGTGAAATAATGGATTGGAAGCTAATTTTAATGAACTTTGACTATCACTATACAAGCTCAATGGTTTATTTTTATGAAACATACCAAGTTCTGACATTAAATTTTTTAGATATATTGCCTCTTTACAAGCTTCTGAGAGGGCCATGTACTCGGCCTCTGTGCTAGACAATGCAACTGTTCTTTGCTTTCTAGATTCGTAACTTATTACACAGCCTGACAGCACAAAACAATATCCTGTATAGGATCTACGGTCAATATTGCAAGATGCCCAATCTGCATCAACAAAACCATGTAATTCAGTACAGTTTTTCTTAAAAATTAAGCCTAAATGTTTAGTTTTTTGCAAGTATCTTAACAATCTCTTCAGATGCTTCCAATGTATTTCATTATAACATGTATTATATTGGCTTAAAAAACTAACACTATACGATATATCTGGTCTAGTAAGTACTGATAGATACATCAGGGATCCAACCAATTGCTGGTAAGGGTAAGTTTCAGTACAATTATTATTAATAGCTTTTTCTAATTTTAAATTTACTTCCATTGGAGTATCAGATGGTTTACAATTTGTCATATAAAATTTTTTCACAATCCTATCTATAAACTGTTTCTGATCTAAAGTGACACAATCCTTTTTAACATTGACATTCATACCAAGACAATTTTTTATCTCTCCTAGGTCTTTAATTTTGAAATCTGATTCTAAAACACTTCTCATGTTATTGTAAATACTTTCACAATTATAGAACACAAAAAAATCATCTACAAATAATGCTACATACACTTTGACATTATCATGACATTTCATAAAAAGACAAGGTTCATACTTAGATTTAGAGAAACCTAAATTTAGCAAGCTGGCTTCTACTTTAGTGTACCAGGCCCGGGCTGACTGTTTTAACCCATAAATAGCTTTTTTTAATTTCATAACTTTATTATTACATTTCTCAAAATTTGAATTTTCTGGTATTTCCATATACACACATTCATCAATGTCACCATTAAGAAATGCCGTTGGTACATCTAAATGATTCATTTTTAAATTAAGTTGTACACTCAACCCAAACAATAACCTCAAAGTTGAATAACGCAAGACAGGTGAAAAAGTTTCATTATAGTCCATACCTTTGATTTGAGTGAAGCCCTTGGCGACAAGGCGGGCTCTGTAGCGTACATTACCATCACTATCACATTTTTTCTTAAACACCCACTTGTTTTTCACCACTGTCCCTTCACTAGGTCTGTCCACTACCTCCCAAGTATCATTGTCACTAAAGGATTTGAGCTCCTGTTGCATAGCATTACACCACTGCTCTCTATCCGGTCCTTTGAGAGCTTCCTCTAGGGATATTTGATCACTAGTAAAGTCCTCAATACACATATTCGAGAAACCGAATCTATCTGGTGCCCGTCGAACACGTTTTTCTTTTTGAGTACCAGCACCACTCTGAGAAGCAACCACCATATCTTCTGTTGTCATACACTCGCTATAATCTTCATCATGTTCACTTGACGAGTCACTTGCAACATATGTTGGATCATCGCTGCTTGTTCTCTCACTTTCTCCAATGGTTGTCAAACTATCCTCTAGGATTGTCAACTTTTTGTCATCTTTTTCTGGCTCTTTCTCTTGAACCACAACTTCAGTTGTATCATTTTTAACATTTTCCATCACAATAACATCCCGTGCCACAGTTATTTTATGTGTATTTTTGTCATATAATCTATAGCCTTTTGTGTTTTCTGAATACCCAACATGTCTCAGCATTTCTGATTTCTTGTCCAACTTGTTACGCTTTGCTTTGGGAATATGCACCATCACTGGGCTTCCGAATACTCTGATGTGGCTAAGATCAGGTTTTCTCCCCGTCCACTTTTCATATGGAGTAGTATTGTTGTCCAAAGCTACAGTTGGAGATCTGTTTTTCAGATATACTGCTGTATTCACAGCTTCTGCCCATAGACTTTTCTCAAATGATGCTTCATACAGAAGACAGCGGGCTTTTTCAATAATTGCTCTATTGTACCTCTCACTCACACCATTTTGTTCTGGTGTGTAAGCAACTGTCTTTTGATGAATTATACCGTGTTTCTTCAAATAATTTTCCATTTCCGCAGAGCAGAATTCTCCACCATTATCAGATCGTAGGATCCTTATTTTCTGAGACTGTTGATTCTCAACCTGCTCTTTGAACTCTCTGAAATATTTAAAAACTTCATTCTTTTCTTTCAGGAAATAGACAAAACACATCCGGGTATAGTCATCAACAAACAATAGGTAGTATCTAGCTAAACCAAGTGATCTCTTCTCCATAGGGCCACATAGATCTGTGTGAATGACTTCAAGGACTCTGCTGCTTATGTTTGTACTGGGAGAGAAAGGCAACCTAGTTTGTTTGCCTTCACAGCAAACCACACAATTTGATTTGCTGATATCACATTTCTCAAGATAAGATACTCCTTCAACTGCCCCTTTCTTCATTTTTTCAAGGTCGTTCATATTAATATGACCTAAACGTCTGTGCCAAGTTTCGCATGATGTCTGTACTGCTGCTGCCAATAACTGCTTTGACTTTTCTATGTTTAATCTGTACACATCATTTTCCAGGCTTGCAATACCAATACATATATTCTGAGCATTGTAAATGTAACATCCATTCTCATTGAAGGATACTCTGTTACCATTTGCAATCATTCTGCTCACTGACAGCAAGTTTGTTGTAAGTGTTGGTATGCACAAAACATTATTTATTTCTATTTCGTGTGTGTTTGTATTTACCCGTGTCGTCAATCGAAGATTTCCACAACACATCACTGGCACTTTTGTTTGATTTGCAACCATAATATTTTCAACCTTCGGTTCGTAAGATATGTTCGTCAACAAGTCTTTGTTTGACACCATGTGAGCGCTAGCGCCAGAGTCGATGTACCAGTCATTCTGATCGAACTCTCGCGTAAGAAATACGGCACTGAACACATTTGGAGTAGATTTTTGTTTTTCTTTATTCAATAGGCGGCACTGGCTTTTATAATGGCCAATCTTTTTGCAATGGTAGCAGCGGATTTGCTTTTTGGTTAGGTTTACATTCCCTTCGTTGACAGATGACGGGTGCGTTCCGTTACTTCTATTTCCGCCACTAGTTTGCACTCGCGCCGGTAAGGTGCGTTTCTGTGCATGCGCAATAAGCGCGCCCTCTGACTTAACCTCAAAATCTGAACTCATATCTAATAACTTTGTCTTTATAGCATCAGCGCTGATCTGCAGCCCTGAATGTTCTATAGCCATAATCATGGGACTAAATCTTTCAGGAAGTCCTGCTAGTAGGAGCGAACCGATCCATTCTTCATTAATTTCGAAGCCGGTTCCCTTCAACTTTTGAGCCGTTTAATTAATACCGCTTTAATTTAATTAATAGCCGATTAATTTTAACAATATCTATACTTATCTATGGATAGAAAAAGGATAGTCCCACTGGGGAGGTAAAAGCGCCACTCCTATTTCAAGGATTAAGTTCTTGCCTTTCGGCGGAAGGAAGACTTAAGTATGAGGTAATATTTTCAGTGTATCATCGTGGCTTCAGGCAAAACCTCTTTTACATGAAGTTGGATACAAACTTATACTTAAAATTCCTGATACTACTCACGAAGACTTTAGTCCCCTAAGGCGCTGTCACCCCACTAAAACCTTTTTCCCTATAGTTTTGCAACAAGATATCAAAAGATTGAAGGACGTACGTGACAATTTATTTTTGAGCTTCACCCAATTTAAGTTTTCTATCTTAATACGCACGTATTTTCCCCAGGGAAATTAAATCGTTTTTAATTAAATTTTTCAATGGCATTTTTTTCCTGTAAGAATCGAATCCTTCGTTATCGGGAAATAAATAGGCCAAATGAAAACAGTTAAAAAAAGTTTACCCTTTATTTGTCAATCGTTTTTTTATTTGGTTACTATTTATGAGTTTTAGTAATTTCAATAAAAATAGAATGGCATATCGATCACTACGCAAACTTTTTCGAGTATTTCGACAACTACTAACTACTTTTGAAGGTGGTAGAACCCTTTGGGGTTCGACTCCGGCGGCACTACCGCCACACCTATTTCTACCTAATAACAGCAGTGTTAGGCGCTGCTGTGTTCCGTTTTGGGTGTGGTAAGGGAGACAGATTTTTCCGAGGCGTTCCAGCTTAGTCCTCAGGGGTAGCTGCGCATCTGTGGCCGACCTCAGATAGGAATATGTAATTCTGTCTGGGATGGCCAACAGATATCCATGGGCGGCATTAGCCACTTACCATCAGGTGGATTGCATGCTCGTCTGCTACTCCTATATTATAAGAAAAAAACTACACAATTGTTCCTAGAAATTACCACAAAACCAACCTATTTAGAGTCGCTCAGCACAAACTAAAGCATAAAATCGAATAACATACCCTTAGTTGCTGGAAGTACCCTTTGAATCTTGTATGCCTATAAAAGTTTACAGTTAGGACACCAGATGGCGCCCTGTTGGCTTTACAGATATTTAGGTTTTGGCCGTCAAATAACTTTTTATCGCACTGTTGTCAGAAGAATTATCCGAGGGTCATTATCAAAGAAAAAGCCCTAGAAGTTCAAAAAGTCCTAGACCTTCTACTAAAAATATATTTGCGAATCGGTTATGGTTATAAATAGTAGTCATTTTAACAATATGGCGAATAATCGCTCCGAACAACGATACCATATAATATGAACATAAAAATCAAATCAAATTAAATCAAAACAATTCAAAAACTGTTAAAAAATTAATAACTGAAAAGGGAAGTAACTTTAAATGTAGTTTTGGTAGTTTTTTATTAAGAATTTATAATGTTGCTTATATCCACGTGTTTAATTATGATATTTCATATATATTTAATTACTTAATTTAGTTATTGTAATAGATACATGTTATATTATGATTTTCTAATTCCCTCCCCATATTTAAGCTTCACGTGATTTATGGACGACCTTGAACCAACAGTACACTTGCTAAATTCTGTACCCTTACCATGAGTCTTCACGTTTTGTCAAATATGACTGTTTTGGTATTTGTTTACGTATTTACCCATACAATTTCCAATCAGTGCCCCTAGCGGATTTTTTCAGAACTATAGTGTCAGTAACGTAACATTAAATCTCAGTCAATTTAGACAAAATGGCGCTTCATGTTTTGTCTGTCTTTTTTGCGAAAATGTGAGGCAGACAGAAAGACTTGAGCAATTACGTTTACACTAGTCTACTGGGGGCCTACCACCATCTTTAAACAACCAGTTAAAATATTCCGTCATCAATAGTTGAACAAACTTAAACCCTTATTAATTTTTCTTATCTTATCCATTGCATAAAGCCAACTGAAATTGTCATATTTTGCTTAAAAAGTTAAATTTCCTGCAAAAAAAGTAAAAGTATGATTAAAATATATTTTTTTTAAGAGATGATATATATGATGAGATGATGATAGTAAACCCCCTGAAGCAAACGGAAAAGAATATTAGACTTAGTAAATGTAACGTAAAATTGTGAGATGTTTTGAAAACTCATGGTAAGGGTACTGGTTTGAAGCGTTTAGTAAAACATTCTTATACACGAAACATTACAGTTTAATCCTCAAGAGAAACAACGCTCGTGATACTACGTTACGTGGCATAATAAATGTTAGAAATCAGATCGCTAATGTTTTTCCGGGCAATTTTATCCATGATAATCATATTTTATGGCTTGTGTATCAGAGGTCGGAATAATCGTCTTTATGAGGGTTTATTGTTTCTGAAAATTTTTCCTCATTCTTTCCATAATAAGCGGAAGAAAATATACAAAATGTATGAAAATACGTACTTTTGGGCAGTATGAAAACGAAAATCCAGTTTATATTAAAAATTCTATTTGGATCTGTCCTGTCGGACACACACGTCGACAAATAAACAACCCGAAAAAATTCTAAAGTCATCCTTTATATTTGTATAGCCGGGAATCGAACCTGCGCGTGAGACCGGTATGGTGAATGCTGTGTAATAAGCCAGAAACTTATCGAGGCGTTCAAAGTTAGTCAAGGATAGCAAGGGTAACCAAATTCAAATGGGATTATATTTAAGCTTAAGTCCATATGCTGCACTGGACACTTATCATCTGGAGGACGACTGTATTTGCTAAAAAAAATAAAAACTAATGTACCAGCATTCAAATTGATAATAAATAATAATGAATACGGGTAGTACTATCCTTTATGTCTATAAAATATCCTTCAATGTTATAATAGAAGAAAATTCCATCAAAATACAGAGTTTACGGGTCCCAAGTGAATCTTTGATCCAGTTACTATATTCAGTATCTTCAGAATTCCTCTGAGGCTTTTTTATACGGAAACTACTCATTCTGTGGTTATGTCGGTAAATTATGAAATATGAAACGGTTATAAGTAATTGCTAATAAAAACAGCCCGAATGCGCCCACTGGGTCCTTTTCGGTAAATTGTATTACTCAGTTGACGTACCGTAGACAATATGAGGTAAGAAAAGGTACATTTCACTATTAGAGTACATTTTTAGCAAGTTTTTAGAGTTCCGTACCCAAAAGGTAAAACGGAGACCTTTTACTGCGTTTTACGGCGTCACAGGGCTATCTCTTGAACCGTAATAGACAGACGCTTGTTTTTTTTATTTCATATAGTATGTTTAGTGCTGACCGCTATAATAACAAAGATTAAAAATAAAATAAGGTTCAAAAGAAATGGGGGTGGCTGTACAAGAAACCCGCTAGTTTACGGCGTTTTTCATCTTATCTATTGAACCGTAATAGGTAGACATTTCAAGCTTTCTCAATGCATTTACTTCTTTGGTTGCTATATAAAATACTAAAGATACAAAATAGATGAAACTTTTGTTGGAACGGAACCCTCTGTGTGCAAGTTAGATTCGAACTTGGCAATTTTTTTGGCATCATATTTATGATAATATATATATATAAGTTTTATTTTTTGTGTCAACATAAGCCTGCAGGTTTCCTTACCATATTTTCCCTCGCCGAAAGTGATCATTAATATGCACACAACTTTGAAAAATTATAACGTGATTCAAATATCGTATCCCCGATCGAAAGGCCGTGTTTCTAACCACTACGCCACTGCTTTTTATCTCATTTGACTTATCTCGTAAGCTTAGTTTAGTCTTAATTATTAAGAAAGCCAATTATGCTAATTGCAAATTATGAGGATTTTTATTTTAACAGAAGAAAAATTAGATGGTAATATTATTAATTAGAGATAATTACTGTCTTGAACGTTTTTTTGAACGAAAAGTAAAATGTCATTTTGTCTTGTAAAATTAAATAATAATTAATTTTCACGAAATAATTTTTTAAGAATTTAGCAAAGTTTTGACCATAATGATATTTTTATGGAATGTAATTTAGTTAATGAATAAATAGCCTTCATGATAGCACCACTGTCTCCCACGGATCTGTATCTGCCTCAGGATAGCAGTCCTACCTGAAGCTGTCATTCTAATGTAGTCCTGAGTACTATGTTGGAATCATCATCACCATCGTCAACCCATTATTGTCTCACTGCTGGGGTTGGGTCTCCTCTCAGAATGAGAAGGATTAGGTCATAGTCCACCGCGTTGGCCAAGTGCGTATTGGTAGACTTCACATACCTTTGACTTTTTTTTCTTAATCTCTCTGGTATGCAGGTTTTCTCACGATGTTTTCCTTCACCTTCACCTTTACCTTTTACTTCCTATTTCCTTTTACTACCTTCACCTTTTACTACACCCTTAACACCAGAACACAGTTTAACGTTGTTTAAAAGAGAACACGCGTTTCGATCGAAGGATGTGAGTGTCGGCAGACTTAAGTACGAAGAACCCAGGCGGACTTATTTAAGGCAATAGTGTGTGCTACTCCAATCTTATTAAAAGATGGAAATATGTAGCGGGATGGCCTCCAAACGACGGAACCACGGAAGGATTCTACTACCCATAAATAATTAAACAAGTTAAAATTTAAGAAGAAACCGTTTATTTTATGTCACTACTTGATACATATACACAGATGTGAACAATCCAATAACGGATTTTGTTCCAAAGATTTGGAAATAATATTTCAGCTAAATTTCCTTAACATTTTACGAGTCAGTAATAAAATCTTTAGTACCGGGTTTGCTGCGCCGTGTGAGACAGAATCAAATTATCCTTTATTTTACGATGTGTCAAGTCGAGTTAGGCTTTTCAGCGTTCAATGGCGTATAAAGGGCCATTTAGACGGAGAGAGTTTTTCGCACGTTTCGGGTCAAGAAATCGTAAGCTCTAAATATCACAAACAATAATCGCCATAACATAAACGTATCAAAATGTTTACATACAGGCAAGAACTGATATCTCGCCCACGTATGACATAATGTCATACGAGACTCGCATATGACTTATCGCCAGGCGATAATTGCCTATGTTTGTTCACACGACGAAATTATAGTAAGGAGATTCTTGCTTATGAGAATCTCGACTAGTATAAATACGATCTAGTATGACATATTTTAAAGTTCATACGAGTATCGTACAAATCAGTTTGAATCGTTTTCAGTGCGAGGTTTCTCATTCGAGTTTAGTTATTATGCCATTCCAAACCATTTCTTCTCGCTGTCCATTTTTTAACCCAATACCTTTTCTTCTTTTTCCGTTTATATACAAGAATTAATTAAACGGAAAATTAGATATAATTAAAAATAAAAACACCCTCGTGCACTGCACTTATGATAGCAACTGGCATAAAATCTCGAAATACGATTATTGCTTTGAAATTCTGTTTACACGGACGCAATAAAATATTCCATGCGAGGCAATTATTGCCCAATGCAGCGAGCGAGAAGAGCGAATGTTTAGACAAATAAAATATTGTATATTCCTTCGATAATCGTATCTTCGAGACGAGAAACTCTCTCCATCTAAATGGTCCATAAGACTTATGGTATTACCCAGACGTGCTTGACAGTGGCTTAGTTGGATATTCCCTTGGGAATTTCGGGATAAAAGGTATTTAGAAATACTCTTATAAAGAAATACAATGAAGAGAAAAAAATATAAGTGATTTCGAGTTTCGCGGATATGTTATTTATACCATTTTTAGCTTGAAATAGCAAACGATTATGCAGTCCATCTGATGGTAAGTGGACGCTGCCGTGAATTGACATGTAAGAATAGGAATTCTACCTGAAATCGATCAAAGGCGCGTTACCAGTCCTAAGGGCTAAAATGGTCACCTCATGTTTAAGTCAGCAACCATACTGTACCACCGAAACGCAAGAATTACTTCACGTTAGAGAGGTGTAGCAGTCAGTGGCGTGATAGGGTGGCAGGATAGGCAAAATGTCACGGGTTCCCAGCCTGACTGGGCCCCCGGTACTAGTAATCAAAAATGTGTATAAGTGCAGGAAAAATAAATTTCCAAATTAATTTCCTTCAAATGTTTGAAATGAAGAAAGTGGCCAGGACAATCACTAAAAAATGTATTCGTGAAAAACATTTCCTAAGGGCCCAGGCCATGAATTTGCCACGGGTCTCATAGCGATGGTATTTCTTCAAACCATACTGATTCTTACAACCATATAACTTAAACCAAAACACATGCGCACACACACACACACACATTTACAAACATACCAATTACACATGCAGACGTGTAGCATTTGGTTCATTACGATGTTCTGTACTCGGCTCGTTTCTTGAATAATTAATACACACGAGAGCCCAATTACAGTGTCCTTAGTATAACCAAGAAATAATTACAAGCTATTGACTTCATTTGAATAAGACGGCACGTGAATTATTTGATGTTAGTCCTATTAGTTCTAGTTTCCTGTAACCATGTGATGATAGATACAAAATTAATTAAAGGTAGAATCCTTCGCGGTGCGTCTCCAGAGGCACTACAGCTACACCTATTTCTGCTAACAGCAGTGTTAAGCGCTGCTGTTCAGGTTTGACAAGTGTAAAAAGAGAATGATACTTATGGAAGTCCGATTACCAGGAGTTGATTATATATGTCCATGGGCGGTAGTGGCCCTTTACAATCAGTACCCTTACCATGATTTTTACCTTACAAATATGATTGTTTTGGTATTTGTTTACGTATTTGCCCATACAATTTCCAATCAGCGCCCCTAGCGGATTTTTTCAGAACTATAGTGTCAGTAACGTAACGTTAAATGTCTAAATTGACAAATGTATAAATTGACAAAATGCGCTTTATGTTTCGTCTCTCTTTTTTGCGAACATGGGAGGCAGACAAAAAGACTTGAGCACTTCCTTATTGTTACGTTTACTCAGTTTACTGAAGCAAACGGAACAGAATAATGGATTGAGTAAACGTAACGTAAAATTGTGGGATGTTTTGAAAACTCATGGTAAGGGTACAGGTAGACTTTATGCTGCATAGACTAAAATATATTACACGCATGCTACTTCTATAAAATAGAAAAGGTGCCAATTTCTGAGAATCTTTATTGTATTATTTCATTTTTACGTAGAAACCTCGAATATTTTCGCAGTGTTTTATTTATTTGTATTACTTTTAGTTTAATTTTAGCTCGCACGTAAGACTGAAGGACGTGAAAAATTCCTTAAGTACCTACGTGGGCAGAATCGATTAGAGTAACCGGATCTCTTAGTCGAGACGAGAAATCAATTTGGAATCGTATCGTATAAGTTAGGGTACTTTCACATGGATCGTTTTTTGTATTCGAAATCCGCGCTTTGTTCATATTCAAATTCTTTATTTGCTAGAATATAGTTAATACTGAGATATTATGTACTAGAGGTGCGCAAAATATATCACTAAAGTGAAAAGAGAGAGATATATCTTTTGAACTCAGTGATATATATCACTCTTTAAGCTCAGTAGCTCACTTTAGCTCAGTAGCTCTGTAACGATATAAGCGACATTTTATATCAGTATTTCAGAGAATGAGATCAAAATGTTTTAACAACATTTTTGATTCCTATAATTAATACAAAACTGTCAAGAAATTATATATGAATTTCACAGCCAACACTATTTGTATATCCCTGTTTTCATATTATTAGCAGAAAAAAATATTTTAATTTAGGGTTTAATACGTAATGCATTTGACTCAAATCAGACTCTCTCAGTCAGTCGCTCATTTGACTCATCACTTACTCGCGAGCGAGTATAACACTGTTGAGTTGAAAAAGATCTTATATCCGGAATCGTATGGACCTATGAACTCAACCATGTGACGCGGATATAAAGGTATAATTCAAAATCGTCGGAGTTGATAAGTGATTAGCTCTTTGGTGAAGATATATATCTTTTATATCACTCACTCGCGAGCTACTCAATTCTATTATGTACATACTACAGTCCAGTGTGTTCTACCTGTATGAAGTTTGCAAAATTCTAATGTAATGTTGCTAAAATGTTTTAGTGGAGGTTAAACCTTTCCTATCTTTATGCTGAATAGTAGGTAACTCTCTGTTCTATTTGGAAAACAAGTATGGTGGTTAGGAAATGCTTTTCTTAACTCTCAGAAGTATTTAACACGAACACTTCTTAGATGCAGTAATGTATAATTATCTGACTACAGGTCTACCCAATCCTATTTGGATTTCCAGTTTCGCATTAGAAATATTATCAGATGTCAAATTACGAAGATATAGGTACATACATTCGGATATTTATAATACTACTGATTTTTTTCAATAGTGCAAGTAGAGCATTAAATAGGTACTTAATATTTATGCTGTCTTCAACGAATATTATTCGAGTCCGTATGCATAATTTTTGGATTTAAATATATAAAAAATAGCCATATTTTTGTACTGAAACTGTATTTTTATTGTCTAAAGTTAGAACTAAAAAAGAAGTTACAAATCCGCCTTTGGATCACTGCCAAATCGCTCGTGTGATATGGCCTAATGGCTTATGTCACGATACACGAAATGGAACGCTTAGAGAAATGTAATAGAAAGGGTCTTGTTAAAATCTTCGATTTGAAAAATCGCATCGTTTGTAAGGGATTTTCACCTTATTTTACGGTTGAAAGGACTTGACATACAGGATTTCAAAGAAACTCATTTCACGCTAGTAGGTTTCTTGTTAGTTCGAAAAATTAGCTTTTTCTAAATTACCTTTCCTAAACTACTCTATATTTTCGTTCGGGTCTACAGTTTTTTTGTAACGTGATAAACACAACTTGTTTGTCAGTTTTATATTTTCACCTATTTACGACCATTTTTATGGATCTCCTTTATGTATGAGATTACGTGCTTCAGGGAGGTCAAGCTGAATCATCATTATAACCTACATTCGAACAGGTTTTTCATATCTCCTGAGTCATGTTTCCACAGATTACCATCTTCCAACAATCTCTTCAGCTTCGTAATAGGTAAATAATTAGTATCTATTAGTATAGATAATAATATAGGTAATAATATAGTACAAATGGAGTAACTATTAGTAATTAATACTTTTATGAAAGATACGACACAAAAACAAATAAAATAGGTTAATTAAATTAATACAATAGTGATTTCGACTTTAATTAACTCGAATATTAGAAGAAGAAGATGCTTCTTATGATTTAATAAAAAAAAACGTATTTCTTCAACTATTCCTATTAATTTAATTGGAAAAATACATTTGCAAAGCAGCTTCTAGAATATCCATTATCCATCTAAAGAAAAGAAAAGGAAGGTCGGATTCGTAGTATTCAAAAGCAGTGCTTTGAGACAACAGAAACAGTTTCTTTACAAGCTTTACAAGCGAAAGCTCTCCGTAGCTTTTAGCGATTAAAAACGTAATATCAATTCTTAAAATCATCAAGAAAAAGGTTCTCAGGGTTTTATAGAGTTTACCAATACGCACTTGACTAGCGCGATGGACTACGACCTAATCCCTCTCATTATGAGAGGAGACCCGTGCCCAGCAGTAGGACAGTAATGGGTCGACGATCAGTTATTAAACAATGTTGGACTTACAATAACAGCTAACAATGTCTTTGATGAAAATTTTAGACTTGTCTCAAACAGATATTAACCGATGCGTCCTTC
This sequence comes from Epargyreus clarus, assembly GCF_041222505.1. Lineage (NCBI taxonomy): Eukaryota > Metazoa > Arthropoda > Insecta > Lepidoptera > Hesperiidae > Epargyreus > Epargyreus clarus. The sequence continues at coordinate 12,374,129 of NW_027332209.1, read as the reverse complement.
AGAAAAGGGAGTACTTTAGTTTGCGTGACGGCATAACGTGATATAGTTCACCTTGAAGAACACGTGACATCTCAATAGGCACAGAATACTTTTTAGGGTTCCATTCCCTAAGGGTAACAACGGAACTATATTTCTACACCTCCGCTGTTTGTCCGTCTGCGTACTATGAACAATTGGATAGAATATAAATTGCAAATCGAATTTGAAAAAAACTAGGTATGTTTTGTAGGTAAGTTAACTAGGTAGGTGCTTGGTAGGAAATTCGATTTTTGTTTTTATAGTATAAAATTAGTGAGTATGCAGTCTATCTGATGTGGCTACTGCCATACATGGGCAATGGGCACCTAATCAATCATTTATAAGATTAGGGTTTTCTTTTTATAATATAGGAGTTGCAGACGAGCATGCAGTCCACCTGATGGTAAGTGGCTACTGCCGCCCATGGACACCTGTAATCAACCACAGATAGGATTAAATATTCCTACCTGAGGTCGGCCACAGATGCGTTGCTACCCCTGAAGACTACGCTGGAGCACGTCTGAAAAGTCTGTCTCCCTTACCACACCCTTCAAAACGGAATACAGCAGCGCCTAATACTGCTGTTATTAGGTAGAAATAGGTGTGGCGGTGGTGCCGCTGGAGTCGAACCACAAAGTGTTCTACCAGTCCTACCGGTCCTACCCGAGTACGGCGTCAGATGCTTTAGTACCCAAGATGACTAAGTTGGTTCGCCTCATGTAAGTATGTTTCCCCTACCATCTTCAAGCCAGAACACAGTAATTGAAATTCAAATTCAAATTAAAATCTCATTTATTCAAAATTGATTCATATAGAATACTTTTTGAAAGTCAACAAACTACCACCGCGTCGGAAGGTATTTCGCTATGGAGAAGAAGCGGCGCAAGAAACTCCAGTAGCGAGTAGCGTAGAGTAGCGCTTAAACACTACTATTATTAAACAGAAATAGTTGTGACGGTGGTGCCTCCGGAGTCGAATTTACGTTATTTATTTTAAGCTTGTAACTGACAACTTGGCTGCAGATCGATGTTAGTTTCCACAAAACTTAATTAAACTTAGACAAGATGGAGTTGTGTAAACTTTCTTCAAATAATACAACGTTATGATAGCGTCTATTCTTAGAAACGTGAAGCCCGTGGCTTGTAGATCTACAAAGTGAAGCAATGCGCAGTTGGGAATTGAATTGGTAACCACTAATAGGTTCCCATACGCGCAGAATGAATGGCGAACAGGTTCGACATCGTAGGTATCATCACCACTTTCCCTTTAGTTCCGGGATTAGAATAGGGCTACGGTATCCCCTGCCTGTCGTAAGAGGCGACTAAAAGAGGGCTTCCGGGGTTGCGGCCAGCGACCCGGGGAGGGACGGCGACATGTGTGGTCGCATACCGTCGTGTCCACCAGACGGTGTGGCGAGCGCCAAGCTCACCTGGGGGAGCCCGACAGGGCAACGCGCTAAGAGGACTCCGGTTGCGTTTCTTTGGAGATCCCGGAGCTCTCTACGCAGCGCAGAGGACGGTCACCTGGCGGGTTCTAGTGCAGTGAGAATCCCACTTAGAGTACACGATAAGTCGGTATCGCTGTTTTGTTTTTATAATATAGGAGGAGCAGACGAGCAAGCAGTCCACCTGATGGCAAGTGGCTATCGCCCATGGACATCTGTAATCCATCTCAGATAAGATTAGGTTCTGTGGTCGGCCATAGGTGTGCTGCTACCCCTGAGGCCTAATCTGGAACTCCTCTGAAAGTTACGTCTCCCATACAACACCCTTCAAACCAGAACACAGCAGCACTCAATACTGCTGTTATTAGGGAGAAGCCGGAATCGAAACGCAAAAGGTTCTTTTCCACCTTCAATATAAAGATAAGAAATAAATAATAATAAATAATCTTTATAAAAAACCAATAACTATTCTAGCCAGAACCGTAGTCACAAAGTTTATGACTTATTCGAATAACTTATAGTTATTATTAACGGACCATAACGGCTAATAAATCATCCACTATTCGGTATACCAACTCCAAACATTTCAGCAAAAAAAATGCTAGAATGTTTCTAATTCAGTATTTCTTATTAAATTCCAAATTCCTCATAACAGACGTTATTAATGTACAAAGTTACTTGTGAACTCGGAGAATCGCGAGTAATGAAATAATATCTCGTTCGAGAGTAAATTTTTGGATATTTTTAATACTTAGAAACATTGACAAAATTCTTGTATTTGTAAAACAGACACATATAGTCTCTTAAAGAATATATTTCGTATGTGTCAATTTTGATGTAAAGAACGAGTGTGCAGAACATCTGCTGGTGAATGGTCACTGCCACCCATGGACATGTGCAAGTGACGTCATACAAAATTATGTAAAGTCAATTACAGATAGGCGATATAGACATAGGCGCCTCTAGGATTATTTTTAGGGTGGTGCATACCCGTTTGGGCCGTAGCGCGTACAATCGAAATGGTCTTATATACATCAATTTGTTTACGTATTTTTCTATACAATTTTCAAGTTCTGACACAATCCGCTAGGGGCGCTGATTGGAAATAGTATGGGCAAATACGTAAACAAATACCAAAACAGTCATATTTGTCAAAACGTAAAAACTCATGGTAAGGGTACAGTGACGGACTTAGATCGCCGCTAGCCTGGAGCGGAAAATTGGGTAAGGCCCGGAGTTTAAAAAGTTGATTGATTTTTACACACCTTTACAAATGTGTTACAGACATTTTTCTAATGTGAAGCGCCGCTGTATTGTAATTTGAAGGGTGTGGTAAGGGAGACATACTTTTTTCTTACATTCCAGCTCAATTTTCAGAGGTAGCGGGGCATCTGTGGCTGACCTCGGATAGGAATCTAATCTTATCTAGGGTTGATAACAGATGTCCATGGACGGCAGTAGCCGCTTACCATCAGGTGGACTGCATACTCTTTATTACTCGTATAAAAAGAAGTACTTTTTAGTGTATTCTCAAATTAATAATTATTGTGATTGAATTTACCAGTAAATTAATTATTATTACTTTGCTTTGAAACGTTAACAGTCCAGTAAATTGAGTGAACAATAAATACTCAACTTCCTAGAACAATTAGAATTAGATCGCATCAGATCTACAATAATGATATTTCGTAGAAAACTATCACTTAAAATTCTCTTTGATACATTGAGTTACAATTTGCGAGACAAATTGATAGACAGCAAAGGAGTAGATAAAGGAGTCCTACTTAACATTTGTTGAAGTTGATATTACAAAGGCAAACTATCAAAATTGGATGTTGTGTCGTTCAAAATGATTTTATGAATTAATGTTACTTTGTGTCTAAAGAAATAATATGATCATTGATTTCAATTTATTTATTTATTTATTTATTGTTAATTAGAACGATACATTAATCACTTACACTAATTAACATGTCAAATTCAATGTCATAAAACAGGTGACTTCATTATTAAATAGAATAAACATTTATATAATAGCTGAAAGTTAAATAGAAACATTTAAGAATTAATAAGAAAAACAATAATTAAATAAACTATGTCAGTACGAAATTTAATATTACATTACATTTACAGAAAAGCAACTGAGAATGTAGGAGGTTAAAATTTATCCGTAAACTTAAGGCACACACTTAAAACTTCCTGCCATCCGTCAGCAAATAGATCGAAGTCAGGATATGCGTTTAGAAGATTGTCAAACCAGCGAGGGCACGAGGTATAGGCGAATTGGCATGTGCGACTGTGTGGCTAGAAGGTACGGCAAGTAGTTTATGTTTCCGGCTTCGATATAACTGTCACTTACTAATGTTACTTAGATATAGTTGATAGTTAGAGGTCGTCATCCTATTACTTTACAACTGCAACTACAACTGCTGGGCAAGGGTCCTTCTCTCAGAGTGAGATGGATTTAGGGCATAGCCACAGTCCACCGCTAGTCAAGTTCATATTGGCTTACACTACGTGACTTTGAGATCTTTTATTATTATTTTTTATAATTATACCTAAACGATGAGGCAGACGGGCTACGTGATGGAAGCAGTCACCGTCGCCTATGGACATTTGCAACACCAGAGGAGTCGCCAATGCATCGCCGGCTTTGGAGGAGAGCACTTTTTACACCTTACACACTTAAACATTTAAAGAGCCTTTTGGCATATAGGTACGCACTTTGCCCCATGCCCTGTAGTAATAACGCATCAGAAGTGATCCCAATATTAGAGAATAACACATCTCTATGGGTGGAAACAAAAGACCATCAACTAAATAGATCTATGTATTCAATATCTATGGCTGGCAGTCGCAACTTAAAGTATAAAATACTCTGGCTACTACAAATTTAAAAAATACTCGAAAACGGTTAAAGACGAAAATTGTTTTTGACACAAATGTCACATAAAATAAAACGAAAGGGTTTATTGGTAACTTTATCGTCATTTTTCTCCTAAATAAATGTGGGTCTCGAGAAAGTACATATTCAAATGAACTCGAATTGGTTTGAAGGGTGATTTCAAGTTGTATTCAAACTGATGCTAATGTATCGGGGCTTGGGACCTGAATTTGAACTATTCTTGAATATATCAATATTATTGACTAGCTTAACCCAGTCGCGATTGCTTTTTTATTTTTATTATCATGCAGTCCACCTGACGGTGAGTTGGAGTGGTCACTAACGACATCTAGTATCTTGGGTGCGTCAAATTCGTATAAATTCAGACCTAACCTTTATTCATGATTTAAATACAATTGATAAGCTTTAAGTGACTCGATTCGGGAAAACGCATTCTGTCTAGTAAGAACTAGTATCACCTGATATTCAATGTTGAGCATTAGTTGATTCTAGTTTTAACAAAGGCGTTCTATATGAAAACGGCTTTAACTGTAACATATGTATGCATGAAGATTTCAATTCCGGAGTCGGTCACATGAACTTTCATTTTACTCGTATATTCTACATTTTATATACTTTACATCTTATAAGCCGGATAGTCTTGAGACGAATGTAATTACAGAAATATTTAATTTATTCTTCATCATCATCATCAACATCGACTGTCCCATTGCTGGGCATTTTTCTTCTCTCAAAATGAGATTAGGTTAGGTTAGGTTAGACTTCACATAACTTTGAAAACTTTTTTTTAAGATTTCTTAGGTTTCCTCACGATGTTCATAGTTTAAGCAAGTGATAATTGATATCGAATGCAAACATAATTTCGAAAAATCAGAAGCGCGTGCCTGGGATTTGAACCTCGGACACCTCGATCAAGCGCCCGAGTTTCTTAATCACAAGGCTATCACTGTTTATTCTTATAATCACCAAAATCTTCTCGTGAAAATACATCGGAAACGGATTTAAAGGATGTTTCGCACAAAGTTCAGAATATAATCGCGGAATATATTTTAATATGTAAAGAATATTCATGATACGTTAATTTTATGCCAATAATTTGACCCAGTTGCATAAATTACTAGGAAACTGGGAAATCTGGGCTGGCACTGAACTTTGTTCTTGGTCTGTATGGACGATCTGTAAAAATATTATATCAATTTTATGTATTGCATACTGTTTGACCTTTTTTTTTTGTTGACGAGGTGGAAACCTTCAAAAGGTACCCGACGCCATGGGAGTGACGCAGGGTTATGTGGGTTTTTACCGCACTAAAACCCCCCCGGTGGCCGTCCTCAGCGTTTGGTGGAGAACTCCGGGATCTCCAACGGAACACATCCGGAGTCCTCTTAACGCGATGCCCTTCTATCGGGCTCTGCCCTAGGGGGGAGCAATTTACGCTCCTCTCACATCCCCTGGTGATTACAGCGATATGCGACCACACAAACCGCTGTCCTTCTCGGGGTCGCTTGCTGGACGATTTGAGTTCCCACTCTTGCCGCCCGCAACCCCGAAAGCACCTTTTAGTCGCCTCTTACGACAGGCAGGGGATACCCTAGCCCTATTCTGGTCCCGGTACTACAGGGACAACATACTGTTTGACCTGTGTATGTATTTTGCTATTATTTAAATTCAACTGTAAGTGTGCAATAAAGAGTATTCTATCTATCTATCTGTCTATCTATCTATGAACCCTAATTTATTAATAGATACATTTTATTTCATCCAAAGGAATATTGTTAATAATGATGCTATGGAAAAAATGTTAAAGCTACCGGATACTCACGGTAAAAAAATATATAGTGACTGCTGACACATAAGACGAACACTGTAGTCGAACTACGATGGTAATTCTGTATCTACTCAGGAGTGGTTACGCGTCTTTGATAGGCTTCAGGTAATCTCCCAATCTATATGGAGCTGGTTACTGAACCTTATGGGCGGCAGTGACCACTTTCCAGGTATACTGCATCTTAGTTTTCTACTTTGATAACTAAGAAAAACAGTCGAAACTATCTACATAAGCAATGTATCTACATAGCTTCTCCATAACGAAACACCTTGTGAGGTGGTGGTAGTTGTATTGAAATTCAAAAAGTGCTCTGTAAAGAACCTATTTTGAATTAAAAAAAAATGATTTGATTTGATTTGAATGTTATGGTTACTTTCTATTAAAACAAACCAAAATCACCTTTATTGACATCGGGTGCGTCCATATAATCATCCCGCAAAATGTTATACTCATAGAATCTTCTAAACTATAAGTTCAATTTAAATGCTATAAAGAGCAAATTTTATCTACATTAAACGCTTGGTTATTTGAAACAATTTATTTCGATAAGAATTAATATTTTGGACATCTGTAATCAACCCCATCGCGCTTCCATGCATCACCATACCAGTACCCACACACCATTACTAAAGCTTACATTAGTAACAATAATGAATTGAATGACTAATTATAAGTAATGAAGGAGAAATGAAGTTTATATTATTAAATTACCTGATTTATATAAAGGTCACCTGCTTATAATAAGATTTTCAAGGTCACGTATTTAAAAAGTTATTGTTAGAACAGAGAATTACGTATCGAGATCGGTCAAACGTGAATTTATGAATAATTTTACTTTTAATTTAAATAAATAATTTCTCATTTTACAAGGTTATTGTGTTAGTCACAAGGGTAGGTTCGATTTAGAGTAATAAAAATTTTAGATTAGCCAGAAAGTAACCTACAAACATTTTTGAAATACAATAAATTATAATAGTATTTAAATTATAGTATGCTTTTTACCACGCTTTTATTAGCTTGACCTGTATGTAGTATGTATGTATGTATGTATGTAACGGAATCTTTGAAATCGATTTTTACCCGATTAACGGTCCGATTAATTTAATCTGCTTAACAATCATCAAGAACCGATGATAATACATGATTTAAATAACTTTATCACATTCACCTCATCAAGATCGCAAGGAATCAGGATTAACGATTTTCCTTGTACAATTTTAGCGTGGCTTTTAGTTTTAAAACTATAATTATTATAATATAGGAGTACCAAACAGGTATGCAATACACCTGATGGTAAGTGGATACTGCCGCCCATGGACATCTGTAATCAACCCCAGATAAGATAAGATTCTTCCTGTGGTTGGCCAAAGATTTTACTATATTTGAGGACTAAATTGGAACCCCTTTTGTGTTCCCTAACCTTTCAAAGGACAAATAAATAAATCTCATTTATTCAGAATTGATTCATATAGAACACTTTTTGAAAGTCAGCAAATTACTAAGCTTCGGAAAGTGTTTTGCTATGGAGAAGAAGCGGCGAAAGAAACTCCATAATTGTATTTTTGTACTTAGATCGTGTTCTGTTGTAAATTATCTACAAGTTTTCCTAATTACTTAAATCAGTAATGTAAATGTGTTATTCTAAATTATTTCATGGCCTAGTCTACATAATAAATGCACGATTACAAAAGCTTTATAAAACTTTTTGTTATCCACACACCTGGAGCCGCTAAAACAGAAAACTCGCAATTAAAGAAGTTTGTATAGAAACTTTTCAAATATTCTCCATTACGCAATGGATGATTACGGATTTGAGAATCTACCAGATGCAAATTCGTATTACTACATATTTACACACCTAGATCTTCTTTGATTGAAAGAAACGAATCATAAGTTTTTATTTATATTTTACCCAAATAGTAACCAAACCGGGCGGTATTACTAAGCTTCTATAGGCTAGAAGAATACTCGTATGATAACCACTACTACAAATAAAGTAGAAAATTTGGTGGTACGGAACCGTCAGCAAGACCTCGACTCGCACTTGGCCGATTAAAATGTAAAAAATCTAAATCTATTTTTTTATTCAAAATAGGTTCATTGCAGAGCGCTTTTTGAGTGTCAGTACATCTACACTACTTACTATAATGTTTTATTTTCTACAGATAAATCAGAAAATTACAGAGTAGCATAGACATGACATATGAAATTAGCGTCTACAAAACAAACAAAATACATTTTTTTTTATAATATAGGAGTAGCAGACGAGTATACAGTCCACCTGATGGTAAGTGGCTACTGTCGCCCATGGACATCTGTAATCAACCCAAGATAGGATTAGATATTCCCACCTGAGGTCGGCCAGAGATGCGCCGCTACCCCTGAGGACTAAGCTGGAACGCCTCGGAAAAGTCTGTCTCCCTTACCACACCCTTCAAACCGGAACACAGCAGCGCCTAACACTGCTGTTATTAGGTAGAAATAGGTGGAGGTAGAAGGGCTCTACCACCTTGTTCTACTATCAATCTATTCAAAGTTTTGCATCAGACATATATTCGACAATTTAGTAGACAGGAATTGTCAAATATACTTTCGGAGCACCTTCCATGTCTATTACACTGAGGATCTTCACAAAAAAATTAAAAACATTATAGACAACTTTAAAGCAAGATTTCTTTTGATTTTGTACATTTAAAACAATGTTGTGTTAATTAATTTGTTAGAAGTGTTAGAACATAACTCAAATAACATCTACGATTCAATACTAAAACCAAATAATAGCCAAATTAAGCTAGACTTGGTAATTAAGGGTTTCAGTTCAATTAATACAATACAAACTATTGCTACTGACAATATGATTTTAATTACATTAACAATTATCGAAAAGGGATTTTATTATAAAGAGGAAAACTTTGTTTGTTTGGTTGTAATGAATAGGCTCAAAAACTACTGCACCGATTTTAAAAATTCTTTCATCATTCGAAAGCTACATTATCCACGAGTAACATAGGGTATATTTTATATGAAATATATTTGATAAATAGATTTCGAGGCGGTACAAAGTTTGCCGGATTCAGATTATGTAATTGTGGGTGTGATATCTATGATGTGTATATTGTATATGATATATATGATAACTGTTTACAGCAGATGTAAATAAGTACCGCTTTCATATTTGTTTCTTCATTACTCTTTTATTAGTATAAGTGTGTGGACAAGTGGACAAAAAGTGTGTATTTTACCACACTGCGGAAGGTAATGTTTTTCGAACGTAAGTATAAATGTATGTCTCATTCTTTGGTAGCCCAACAGCCCAAACGCCTTTACGTATTTGAACATATGAAAAGTCGTAGGATTCGTCAAAATTGTGGGCGTGACACTATATTTTTAACGAATCGCGATTTTCTTTCTATAATAACTCTTTAGTTTTTTTTATTAACAAATAAACAAAATTATTTGGGCCCAAAACAAATTTTGAGATCTCTCTAGACTCTCAAAGAGATTGACTCTAAGTAGACTCAAATTTTAATTAACTATGGAGTATCTTGTTTAGAGATAGTTTATTATTTTTTTTAACAAAATTTGAAGCTTGCCTTGCTCTTTAAACGAAAATAGAAAAGTTGCAGCTGACGATAAAAATAGTAAAACAACCCGCTCAAAAAATAGTATAACAAGTATGAAAAACTCGAAACTCTTATACAGGCCTTGGCCTAGTATAATAGTCTATTTATCCTCTTGTTCCGTCGTATAGCCGGAGATTAATCATTTTCTCGTTATAGAATTAGAGACCTTTGAAGCAATTTCACTCTGTAGTCGCTGTGTTTTTAAAGGTAGTATAGTCCGCGTAAAACTGGTAGTCCGCTCTGAATATAGAAACGAATCGCGTCGCCATAGCAAATTGTATGGCTACACCTGCTCGCAACAACTTCAGAGCGGACTAGCAGTTTGGCGCGGACTACACCACTGCGGTGTTACTATTTGTTTTATTTTTTATAATATAGGTAGCAGACGAGCATGCACTCACTTGATGGTAATTGGCTACTGCCGCCCATGGACCGCAGATAAGATAAGATTCCTACCAGATTCCTTCCGGTTGGCCTTAGATGGAACTAAGCTAGTATGCCTCGGAAATGCATGTCTCACTTAGTGAACGCTTCAAACCAGAACAGTGCTCAACACTGCTGTTATTAGGTAGAAGTAGTGGTGGTGGTGCCGCCGGAGTCAAACCACAAAGAGTTCTACCACCTTCAACTAAATCGAATAAAATCATATGTAAATCAGCTGATGGCGTAGATGTAGCTGTCATGCAATACTCAATATTGAATCCACCATTCTATAAGCGGCTTCAGGTAATAGACATATAAGAGCTTTTTCAGCTTTATTGGATAAACTGCAGAATATAACAATCGAAACTATTTAAAACATTAAAATTCCATGGATTCCAAAGTTGGAGTTCCAAATTAAATTCCCTAAAGTTCCTGGGAGTTTTGCCTACTGCATGTTCTTCTTGAACAATTTGGGTTTTGTAACTAATAAAAGGTATATTAGGCTTGGGCAGTAGATTTTAGAATTAACTCATATCGTTGAAAAGTCGAGATAAAACAGTAGGCGACACTTTATCTTAATTGAAGACGGTAGAAGCACAGAAGAAGTCATCGTGCTTAATTGTTTTAAGGATTCCGTATCCAAAGGGTAAAAAAACAGAACCATATTAGGTCCTAAGCTTCGGCTGTCTGTTAGTCTGTCAGTCTGGTAATAATTGTATAGATTGACAAGGGAGTCAGATTGCTTCTATTTAATGAACCACAGAGATTTAATATGAAACAGTTTCCATATTATGATTGGCCGATATAAATAGAACGTGAGTCTTTCAACTTTCCTTAATTCACTGTGTTGTATATATTTATTTGTATATATTATATTTTTATTATATATTTATATATTGTTTATATTTATTTATAATTATTATATGTAGATATTGTATGTTTTTTCCATAGTTGTATTTCTTGATATTTTATCATTACTGCTTATGTTTATGCCTACCACATGCTATCGCCATCACCCAGGGTCGACTGGCAGAGAATGCCATTAGGCATTAAGTTTACCTTTTGTAACCCTTAGTTTAAGGTGTACAAAAATAAATAAATAAATAAATAAACGTGATTGATCTACAATATACAAAGTTAAGCAACGTCAAAATCAAATCAAAACTGAGTTTACGTTGGGCGTAGTTCTGTTGGGAATTGGTTGAATAATCAACAGTTAAATATAGTATTTAACTAAAAAACGAAAGCGCCGTGGATTCAGGATATAACATCAGGCAGTCTGCATAATCTTTTGCTAGGTGTAGATATGTTGTCCCTGTAGTTCCGGGACCAGAATAGGGCTACGGTATCCCCTGCCTGTCGTAAGAGGCGACTAAAAGGAGCTTCCGGGGTTGCGGACGGCAAGAGTGGGAGCTCGAAACGCCCGGCTAGACCCCGGGAAGGACGGCGGTATGAGTGGTCGCATTCCGTCGTATACACTAGACGGTGTGGTGATAAAAACTCACCTGGGCGGTGCCCGACGGGGCAGTGCGCTGAGAGGACTCCGGTCGGGTTCCTTTGGAGATCCCGGAGTCCTCTACGCAGCGCCGAGGACGGCCACCGGGGGGTTTTTAATGCGGTAAAAATCCCACATAACCCGAAGTCGCACCCAGGTCGTCGGGTAACTTTTGAAGGGTTCCCCCTCGAGAAAAAAAGCTGTAGATATATATATATATATATTCCCTTTTTATAGAGTTGTAATGTAAGTTCAAAGTTGGAACATTACAGTTCTCAAATGTCTGCGGTTTTCTTCCACTTGTTAAACTATGCAATGTTATGTTCAGAACAGTTACATTACGTACGAATTCCCTTTTTAGTATCTACCGTGAATGGAATGAAGACTAAAATATGCATGGTTACTTTCTTTAGAGACTTTTGGTTTCATTGTCAGATACATTGTCTTTGTGTCAAAACTTTTATATCTTTGAATTTCCTTCCTTGTTTTCCAAAGATTTTCAGGACATTCTAAAGTTATTGTTTTATTCGAGTTGTTTGGCCTTAAATATAACTCAGGGCTACGTTTAACTCTTTACAGATGTTTATAAATAGGAGGATCCACTTCATATCATAGGACTGCATGTTTTTTTACTGTAATTACAGTTGTAAGTGGCTGTTGTAAGTGGCTACTACCGCCCATGGACATTTGTAATCAACCCCAGATTAGACATCAGCCACAGATGCGCCGCTACCTGAGGTCTAAGCTGGAACGCCTCGGAAAAGTATATCGCCCTTACCACACCGAAGATATATGTTGACTCGTATACTCGTAATATTATCAATTCAGACCTTCATCATCATCATCATCATCATCATCATCATCATCATCATCAACCCATTACTGTCCCACTGCTGGGCACGGGTCTCCTCTCAAAATGAGAAGGATTAGGCCATAGTCCACCGCGCTGGCCAAGTGCGTATTGGTAGGCTTCACATACCTTCGAATATTTTTTTTATAAATCTCAGGTATGCAGGTTTCCTCACGATGTTTTCCTTCACCGTTTAGCAAGTGATAATTAATTTATAATACGCACATAACTTTGAATAATTAGAGGTGCGTGCCTGGGATTGGAACCTCGGACCCCTCGATCGAGAGGCCGAGTTTCTTAACCACTAGGCTATCACTGCTATTCAGACCTACAACCATCAAAATGGATAATAACCGTTACTTCCAGAAACTAAGTAGTTTGACAGTAACATCACTATTATTACACTTGGTCACGATACTCGTAGAATAGACATTTTCACAATAAACTTTGTGAAGTGTGAGTCGAAATTACACATGCGGGTTCCGTACCAGCAACTTTTTATTCTTTTATTTTTAATATTTGTTATTATAACAGCCATAGAATAAATACATAGTGAAAGTTAAAAATTTCTACCTGTTATGGTTCAATAGATAAATCGAATGATGCCAGAAAGTTATGGTTTATTGTATCGCAGGCCCCGTATATTTTCAACCTTTTTATTTTTAGTATTTGTCGTTATGGTAGCTACAATAATACCAATTCTATACTTTATACATTTCAAGTGTCTGTCAATTACGGTTCAAGAGATAGGGGCTTTGTAATAGACACAGACGGTCAGACGAATAGACGGACAGATACAAAAGGTTTAGTAATAGGATTCAGTTTTTACCCTTTGGGTACGGAACCCTAAAAAGGCGCTTCCCTTTGCAATTTCGTTCACGCATAATGCTTGTTGTATGTTATGAGTGAGTTACTTTCGCTATATCTCCATAGTATGGCAATGGCAGTAGTAATAAAGGTTTGCCTAAAAACTCAATCAGGAATAACCACTTTACACGTAGAAAAACTGTTTTTTTTTACCCTACGGCGGAGGGTAATGCTTATAAACTACTACTACTTTTTTACCTACGGATTCGCTTGTAATCAGAAGTTTTATCTATCCCTCGAGAACTGTACTTTTTTTTGGATGAAAGGAACCCTATGACTTTTTCTGACATGTATGTCACTATCAGTTATGTAGTTAAGGCGCGAAATGTAACAAACAGACATACAAACTCACATTTGCATGTACAATATTAGTAAGGATTAGGATGTACAGAGAATGTATATGTAAGTATATCTCATTCTTTGGTACGCCCTGTATCCCAAATGGCTTGATGTTCATTTCTATTCTGTCTAGATTTATTAACCTATCTTTGTATTTCTGCTACTACACAGGGTAACTTAGTGGTCTTTGTCGAAAGATATATGGTCTTTCAACAAAGGGTCTAAAATATGGGTAAACCGCACGCCCATTCAGTTTTAAACAAAACTACTTGTACTTTAGTAGGTACAATACAGCAAACAGTTATAGCTTTGTAGTTAAGAAACTCCGCCTCTTGATCGAAGGGTCCGAGGTTCAAGGCACACACCTCCAATTTTTCAACGTTATGTGCGTATTAGAAACGAGCTTTTGCCCGCGGCTTCGCTCGCGTTACGAAGTAATATTTTCATCCCCTATTTTTTCCCCTTGGGGGTAAAATTGATCAAAATCCTTGCGAAGCGGATGCCTACGTCATAACATCTACCTGCATGCCAAATTTCAGCCCGATCCGTCCAGTGGTTTGGGCTGTGCGTTGATAGATCACTATGTCAGTCAGACACCTTTGAGTTATATATATTAGAAATTGTTTATCACTTGTGTAGACGGTAAAGAAAACATCATGAGGAAACCTGCATACCTGAGAGATCTTAAAATTTCGTGTAAACGTGTGAAGTCTACCAATACGCACATTGTCAGCGTGGAATATGACCTAATCCTTTTCATTTTGAGAGAAGACACGTGCCCAACAGTGGGATACTGATGGGTTGATGACGAGGTAACACGGTACACAATATTAAAATGTAATGTAATATTCCCGTTCTTTTTAAAGAATAATCGCATTTACTCGGAAGCTACTCTGGTACTTATTACTTACCAAGTTTGTTGTTCGAAGAGTCAATAAGAAGCATATTTCAAAGATAAATTCAAAGTTTGGAATAAGTTACAGTACATCTACCTTTTACATATTTTCGTCGTAGCCAGAAATATACCGTGTTTTATACAATTCTTACTAATATCATAAATCCGAAAGTAACTCTGTCTGTCTGTTTGTCTCTTCTTCACGCCTAAAACGCCAACCGATTTTAATGAAATTTAAACGATTAATCGGAGAATCGATCTTTTGCACCAAAAAGTCAATTATTTTAATTGATATTAGTAAGGATTGAATCGTAAACTATGCATTCGATCAAGTGATCATCTTTAGCAAAGTTGTTGTTCATGAGTCCACGAAGGTTTCAGAGTTGTCCACTTTTATTCCAATGAAGGTACGAATTTTCAGTTTTATATATGTTAGTATGTCATATTATTTTCTTTTAAACGCGTGCGAAGCCGTGGGCAAAAACTAGTATTTACTAAGAAGTTATTACTTACTTGGTTTTAATACTTGAATACCCAAAACCCCCTCCAAATTAGATGAGTTTTTGAGAAAACCGCGTACATACAAACATATATACCTCCATACATACGAGTATGTAGCGGTTGAATATAGAACCTCCTTTTTTAAAGTCGGTTAAGAAGATAGCCCGGTCAATTTAGACATAAAAATAGTGTTCAAATAGCAAAAAATCCGGGAAAGCTAAATTTCCGTAGATAATTTGACTTTTGACACTTTATTTGTAATAGTAAGCCCAAGGTCTCTACGGAAATTAGCTTTCTTGAAATTTTTGCTATTTCAATTGTCTAAATTGACCGGACTAAGAGAGATGTTATAAATATATATATTTAAAGCTCAAAACTTCATTTGTTTCACTGAATTGGGTTTAATTCCAGTGTAAGTGGTTAAGTTAATCAGTCACAAAAATATAATTGTGGACATGTTAACCGCTTTTTGGAGTGCCTGTAAACTTTTTATTTGTTGTTCGCGTGTTTAGAATATAGGACAATAAATCTTGAAATATCTATATAATTTGAGTGCAATCATAGATGTATAACCTAAAGTCTGATTCATAATTAGGTGTCCAAAATGTAAACAAAGAAATGTCATTGTCAAAATTCGATGACAGGTATTGCAAACCTTAACAAATTAACAAGAAACGAAAACTTTCACAAAATTCAACATAAAACAAAAACTTAATAACTGCACACAGTTAAAAAAACGCGCTATGAAAACTAGAAAAAAATCGAGTTCGATCACGATCACGAAAATGAATAATATCAACTACGAAACTTAAAAATGGCGGCATAAAAAATGTTTTGGATGCCGATTGTGTGACCATTATCACAATTTAATTTTCTCTCATAAATCTTGTTTTTTATTATTATTACTGTATGTAATGAAATTGAGTTAATATAAATATTGGAAAATATGAATTGTTTTTAATTTATTTAGATTATTATTTTATTATCGATGTATTAATTTAATATTGTCAAAAATAAGAAATTGCCATTTGACACATATTTTCTTGATAGGTCAACACCTTTGTTTACATTTTGGACACCTAATTATGAATCGGACTATAGTGTAGTACTAGTTAATTCTAATGCCACATCTGCACGTGCAAAGCCTGAATGAACCGATAAAAATTTAAACGGACGGAGCTTTTGACTTGGTTTGTTTAAATTTACAAGCTTGTAGCCGATCCAACGGCATGTGAATTTGTAGCACATCAAATGGAATTTGCCGCAAGCGTTTGGACTCGTACACACATTTGTGCGTTTGTAGATTTGATGTTTGCGGCATGGATGGAGCATATGTGAAATAGAAGGCAATAAAAGCATGTATATAACTTTCGAATATATTCGTAAATGGGTACTGCGGCCCGTGGACATAACATTATATTCCTTGTTAAAGTCGGCCACAGAGGCGTCGCATTCCTTGGAGAAGTATGTCTCCCTTACCACACTCTTTAAGCAAGAACACAGCAGGGGTTAACACTCATGTTATACTTTACCCTTAGTTTTTACGTTTTTACAAAAAACAATTAGTTTTTGTATTTTTAATGATTGTTTACGTATTTCCCATACATTTCCAATCAGTTCTGATACAGTCCGCTAGGGGCGCCGATTGGAATTGTATGGGCAAATACGTAAACAAATACAAAAACAGGCATTTTTGTAAAAACGTAAAAACTTATTAAAGGGTATAGTTTTAGTAATTCTGCTACTACTTCATCAATCGTCAGGTATAGTGAGCAATGTTTCATTTAAATGTTTATTACATGCCGTTTGCGTAAAGAAAATTGCTCAGTGGGAAAGGAAATTAGGCTCTATTTAGGCATTTCCGTTTGATTAATTACCTCACATTATGCGAGTTGTGCCGTGTACCTAACCACTTGCTACACAGTCGGCGATAAAAATCGCCACACCGTCTGGTGTGTACGACGGTATGCGACCACACATACAGCCGTCCTTCCCGGGGTCGCTGAAAGGCGGTTCGAGCTCCCACTCTTAATACCCGCAACCCCGGAAGCCCTCTTTTAGTCGCCTCTTACGACAGGCAGGAGATACCGTAGTCCTATTCTAGTCCCGGGACTTCAGGGACGTAGGCTATAGGCCTATGTATTTATTTTATTTGGGTACTAAAAATAAAAATATTTTATTATTTCTGAGTCCAATTTTAATAAGATGCCTATTGTAAAGCTAAGAAATCTTATATTTCGAAAAAATCTCGTTCTTCGCTAACTATATGAACATTTCTTTAAATACCAATTTCATAGATATTACCTCTATTACGGAACCCATCTGGATATAATTTTCCTATCTACTTGTTTTTTTAATATATAATATTGAAGTACTAAGCGAGCATTCAGCCCACCTGATGGTAAGTGTCTATTGCCGCCCATGGACATGAGGTCGGTCACAGACACATTACTACCCCTGAGGACTAAGTTGGAACGCCAATATAAGAATATATCCATAACTACCCTTAAAATATTAAGCAGTGATAGCCTAGTGGTTAAGAAACGCGGCCTCTTGATCGAGAGGTCCGAGGTTCAAATCCCAGGCACGCACCTCAAGGAAAACATCGTAAGGAAACCTGCATACCTGAGAATTCTTAAAAAAAACGTTTTCAAAGGTATGTGAAGTCTACCAATACGCACTTGGCTAGCGCGGTGGACTATGGCCTAATTCTTCTCATTCTGAGAGGAGACCCGTGCCCAGCAGTGGGACAGTAATGGGTTGATGATGATGACCCTTAAAATCGGAAAACAGCAGCGCTGAATACTGCTTTTAGACTAAATTAGGATTCGTGGTAGCGCTTTCAGAGCCACGACTACGAAGTCGAATCATAAAGGATTCTACCACCTTCAAAAGGTTCTACATAGTATCCGTTGTATGTAGTTTGAATGATCTTTGAAACAGTAATATTTTAGAGGTATTTTCTGTTTCTTCCGTTGGGTGTCCACAGAGTGCATGTGTGTTTGTGGCTTCGAAATATTTACAATGAAACATTATATTAATAATAGTATAATAATTCATTTACATATATATAACGTCATTGTACTCATATAAGAAGCCACCGAAAATATATTCGGTGTTCAAAGAATTCTAGTAGTGATTCGCGATCCGGAAGCCATAAAATAATGTTAGTATTGTTATTTCATAGCTAATAACTTTGCTTATTATATTGTTCTCTTGTTATGTAATTAACTAGCTTTTATCCACGGCTTCGGGACCAGAGGTTTTTATCTAACCCTCGAGATACCTTCGGGATAAAAAGCTCCATTTGCCCTTTTCTGCACCCTTGATAACGTGTGTACAATGAGATAGGATAACAAAAACGAATCTATCTTTTTTTTTTTATAATATGAGAGTAGCAGACGAGCATGCAGTCCACCTGATGGTAAGTGCCTACTGCCGCCCATGGACATCTGTAATCAACCCCAGATAGGATTAGATATTCCTACCTGAGGTCGGTTCTCAGATTGAAATATATGAAACATCGTTTGAAAGGTTTTATCAAAAAATCAAGATGATTTATTAACTTTTACTGGGAATTGCAGATTGAAATATATGAAGCATGATTTAAGAGTAATAAAACTTTTTGTCAAGTTAATCTATCCATTTTGATGCCTATTATTAGTCCATTTTGATGCCTATTATTAGTCCATTTTTATGCCTATTATTAGACCGACATTAGACAATTTCTTTCCAACAAAAATTATAAAATTACGATTTTTGGTAAGAAAAAATCGGTTACATTGAAAATCGGTCTTGTTTCGATCTTGTACGTAAGAGTTTTACAGTCACTTTTACGGAAGCTTTACGTTAACGCTTTAGTTAAAAATTAAAGTTACAAAATTTAAATTCGTGATACCGTGAACCGAAAATTTGATTATTTTCTCTGAAATCAAAAGTGATAGTAACTCTACTATACTCAATCCACTATTAAATTTTGTATTTGATATTTTTGAGGTTTTTGGAGCATAAAAAGTAAAGGAAATATTTTTTTTGGAAATCAAGGTTCTTATATTAATCCTATTAATGTAATATGGTTTGATATACTTGTCATATAAAATATTAATTAGAAGTAATTTTGGTAGAATTAGAAGGCGAATGATTGTCATTACCAGGAAAACATTACTGAAATACGTATCAAGATTAAATTAGCAATTTATTTGGTAATTTTGTTAAGTAAGTTCATAAATATTTACAGTTAAATGTAGATGTATAAAATTATGTAATTCTTACAGTAAACTTGAAAATATGTCATGAGAATATTAAAAAACCGATTCTATATAAAGAATTATAATTTACACTAGATTAATATCGATAGTTATAATCGATTAAGTAAGTTAAATACCAATTACCAATTACTAATCTGTCAAACAAGAACGAATAAACACCCAATAGTAATCAGGTAATCCAATTTTTACCTATTTAATACAAATTCGACAAAACTGCCCAGAAGACATGACACATTTCTAATTTTTATTGACAAAATTGGTTCAGATTGATTGATGGATTGAACAAACAGGCAACAATTGACCAGAAAACAGTAGTTTTACATCCGCTATTTATAATCGATGTATCATTTTTTTCTTTTCAAATTCTACGTTTTAAAATTCACCTACTAAAAATTGTAAAATTTCAATATTAGATACGCAAAAATTAGATTTTTTATAAATAAAAAGCATTATCGAATTGCCCAATATAATAATGTATGGTCTAGACTATAGACAGTATTTTCGATAAAAAAATAATAACTACATACCTTTCACATATAACACAAACAAACCACGTATATAAACACGAGAGACACACAACTCGATCGCAAAGACGCGGAGCACACGACTGCCACGACCGGCGACCGTAGCCACACTGAAGTTTCAGGGGTTGCTACCCCTTTATATACTCACGGTCAAGGGATTACCTGTTGGAGCTTGATTTTAATAAGTTTAAAGCCTACAGTGCGTAAATTTTACGCTCTAATGACCTAACCGTATAATTTTTCAGTAATTTTCAGCATAATTATTTTGAAAAATCTAAAACTTAACTTTATTTTCTTGAAATCAGTGGCTCATTTTTAGATTTCAGATTTGATGTTTGAGAAAAGTGTTTTTATTTTCTTTTAACTCGAATACGACAGATAGAACTTAATTAAATTAAAATTCCAACTGCTTCAACATATATGGTATGTCACTCCTATAATTTTGACGAATCCAACGACACCTAATAACGCATTAAAATCCGTTAACACTTTTGGACTGTCGTAAAGTAGTATGCAGTAAGTTGGTCTTCATAGCAAATTATTATGAGACCGTCGTTAGCTTGTGATCAAAATAGGGTCTGTCGGGGTTAAACTGACCACAATGCATTAGTGTGACTCGCAATTTTTCTTTTCTACAAAAATAAAAAATACAAGTGAATACATTTTAATGATTATATTGGATTACCGGATTTTTCTTAAACCTTTTACCTGATTAAATTTGGTGTTTCAACCGTAAATCAGGAATATTTTCCTAATTTTGTTTGGAATCACGGTTTGGGAATTATGGTTTTTATTTATTTGACGATACCAGGCCATAGTTTATTAGATCTGTTGTAATAAAAATAAGATAAACGATGATTAGCATGCCAGTGAAAATATAATGGAACACTAATGATTATCAAAGGTTACTTCTTCGAATGATTTTCAATATTTTTTCTGAAATTCTTTGCATTTTGAATTTTATGGATAACATCATCACCACTCTTCATAAGATAAAGATTGACTTGAGCCTCCCTTAAAAGAAGATTTTTGCGATTTCGTGATAAAATCGTACATGATTGCGCATTTTAAAATAAAACAATAGTATGGACGCCACGTTGATTAAGTTGTTTCAGAGCTGTATCAAGAATACTTCTAGGAAATAAATGAATTAGAAACTCAAAACAAATGAAAATCGTCAGCGTCAACCACATCCTTCTCAGGAAGGCTTTTATGTCGCCAAATAATAAACGCACAGCTGTTTTTGACAAAGAATAAATAGTTTGTAGAAAGGGGTTTTTCTAGTTTTATTATTTTTTACCCGCATGCGGATGATGTCTTTTGTGTGTGTATCTCATTTTTTGGCATGCACTGCTGCCAAAATAATAGACACATGAATGCACATATTGTGTTAGAAACCGTGAAGCTGTGACAGGTTTAAACATATGAGTATTATTTGCACTTGCATGTTTAGTAACTACTTAAGGCTGACCGCCCACTGACTACGAAATTTCCGAAAAAAATTAAACATGTGCCGTTCGGTTGCTCAAGCAACAAAATTGGTCGCCCGAGCAACCGCGGATTAAGCAACTATCATTCAAACGATAGTAGTCCAGTATTGAGAAAGTATAGTTATAGTATATATAGTATAGTTCAGTAAGTCCAGTAGGCAAATAAGAAAGAGTGATTCCTTTGACCCCTCTGTCCTCTATTTTGTATTTGTTAACTAAATTTCAATTAATACAGCTGCCTCTTGCAGTCTCCTATAGACAGAGTGAGTGATAACCACAATAGATTTCTACTTACAATAACTACTGTTATTGGTAACAAGAATGTTAGTGAATAAATTATTTCGACGTTTATATAATAACACGAAATATATCTATTTCTGGGACTTGAATAAATGTTTTAATAAATAGTCGGTCAAGTACAAGTCTAACTCGTAACGTAAGGTTCCGTATTTTAAGAGATATTTAATATTGCTGAAATAAATTTTAAAATTCGTTATAGATTATTAATAAATACTTAATTGGAAATACGTTGGGCATACGTACATTCGTTCGAAAAAGATTATCCTCCTTCTAACCGAGTCAAAAAATTACCCGTAGCATTTACAGGAAAACGTCTATCTATTAAAAAGTTTGTACTCGTAAATAATAAATTAATGTCTCATGAGCAAATAGTCTAATTCTCAGTTCGCCTAGAAAAGTCGAAAACGTTATTTTTTTAAGATCAAAATTTTGAAGGTGGTAGAACCCTTTGTTCCGGCGGCACCACTGTCACACCTTTTTCTACCTAATAACAGCAGTGTTAGTGGCTGTTGTGTTCTGTTTTGAAGGGTTTGGTAAGGGAGACAGACTTTTCCGAGGCGTTCCAGCTTAGTCCTCAGTGGTAGCGGCGCATCTTTGGCCAACCTCAGGTAGGAATATCTAATCCTATCTGGGGTTGATTACAGATGTCCATGGGCGGCAGTAGCCACTTACCATCAGGTGGACTGCATGCTCGTCAGCTACTACTATATTATAAAAAAAGTCATAACAATACGTAAGCCTTTATCAAAACTGAATAATTATTGAACTGAATGCACATGCTATGTTTGAGAAGAAAGGATAAGGTCAAGAACATCTGAACAATAACTTATTAAAAATAGAAAAAAATAGTAGAACCATCTGAAAAGATTCTAAAGAATTTTTACTGTAAGTGATATCAGCTCATGATTAGCCCTCACAATAAAATTCTCAGTATTTGATACTAATGATGTACTTATTGAGCGCTTGCTTCTTTTGAATATTTAATTTAACAAATTCAAATACAATATCGTCTCTATTAGCATCTTCATGAAAGAAAATATTTTTCGAGATAAACCTTATAATCCTTTAAAGCCTACATCTTTGTTAGCAGCCGAAGTTTTAATGGGCGTTTAATTTCCTTTGTACTATTATTTTGAATAAAATAGAGCCTTATTATAAGTTGTTGTTGAAAACAACAAATAATTTGTAGAGTTAATAATGATTGGATGGAAATCCTAATTATATTACCTAGTAATTAATATTTTAGATTATTTTCTTATTATTTTAGATTTTAGTAGTTATAACAATGTTGTCCAAACTTTCGTCGCTGCTTTTACTGGTAAATTGATTGTCAATGTAAGGGTTCACTTATAACAGACATAGAGCGTGTCAGACACGTGTCGTGGTTGACAAAACAGTATTCTCAAATACAGCTATGTCTGTGGCCAAACTAGTGTCTAATCTTATCTGGGGTTGATCACAGATGTCCATAAGTGGCAATAGACAATATCTTGTTAAACTTCACGCTTGTTTACTTGTATAGTATATATTTTTATATATTACTAGCTGACCCGACAAACGTTGTGTTGCCATATAAATAAAAAAATGTTAAGGGTGAACAACCCTTATCACTTAGGGGGATGAAAAATAGATGTTGGCCGATTCTCATAGATACCGGATAAGCACAAAAAAAATCATCAAAATCGGTCAAGCCGTTTCGGAGGAGTATGACAACGAAAACTGTGACACGAGAATTTTATATATTAGATTATAAATAAATATAGTTTAAAAACGAAAAAACACGTTTTTATGATAAAATCAACTAAAAAGAATAAAATAATTTTCAATCTAGGAATCAATTAAGGAACAGCAAATAGTATAATTGTGAAAATAGCGTGGGGTGCTCCATTTATCAGTTGACGAAAAGTGCTGTTAAAAGTGTGTTGTTTAGTTTTTAAACTATATTTATTTTAATAATTTTTAGTATTTGTTGTTACAGCGACCACCATTATGCATCCTCTGTAAAATATTCAAGTGTGCATCTATTACGGTTTAAGAGATAGAGCCCTGTGACACACGAACTGACAGCAGAGGGTTCCGTTTTACCCTTTGAGTACGGAATCCTAAAAACCATTCTATAAGAGGGCATTATAGATATGTTTATATGTAGATAAAACATTTGAGTAATAGGGAAATAACATTGTTATTAAACTCAAAATCACTCTATGACAGTTATTGAAATCTAAAAAGTAACTAAAACTTTGCGATGAACCTTCTCTAAGGCGATCGAACAATCTCGCTTCGAAAATCGTTAATCCTAAGGATGTTGATAAGGACAATGGTACGAAATTATTAAAATTGTGTTTTGTCATCGGTTTTTGATAATTCTTCAAAATTTTGTATTAAATTTAACGTTCAAAGTGGATAGACATCGGGTTCAATGATTCCGTTACGTAGTTACATGCATACATACACACATACGTACACACATACATACACACATACATATCATACATACATACATACATACATACATACATACATACATACATACATACATACATACATACATACATACATACATATCATACATACAACCCAAGCTAATAAAAGCGTGTTAAAAATTCAATGCGGATGAACTCCTTAACTCATACTATCTTACGCTTCCATAACTTTTACTTCAGATTTGACGTGGGTCTCTTACATAATTCTCTAGTGTTCTAATTAGTCCTGCCTTATAAAAGCAAATAAGCTACCGAGTCCTAAATAAATATTTGCAAATACCTCATTCGCAACGCGAGAAAATGTATGTAAATTTAATTTATGAAGATTTTCATATTTCGTGGATAAGTAAGCATAAAAATAATAAGGGTTGTAATTTTAAATAATATGTTATCAAAATAGGCAGCCCGCGTGGTGAAATTGTTTCGATATATGTGTTTCTTTCAACGCAAAAATGAAAAACCCCATTCGTCGCTTATTTTTAGGAGTCACACATAACATTGCGCAATAAGATGTACTATCCCTTAATATTGTACAGCTTACATACTGTGTTTTTTATTTTATATAAATGTACAGTCCGCTTCAAAAATAGATGAACAGATTAAGGTTTCAAAAATACCTGTACACCCTGACTGTACATCAAAAACATGATACTTATGACTTATGACATGATACATGATGACTTAGAATGCCGTCACTAAACTTTATTGTCCATATCTAACGTAGGTATATGCAAAATTTTGGCTCAGTCGTTTAGGGTCAACGGGTTTAAGTTCTCGTTGCAGAATTGAGGTGCGAAAAGAAGAAGTAGGAACAAAAAAATAAACAAAATAAAGATATGTAAACATATTTGCACAGATTTAAAACATCATAGTTACGAATGAACCTATTTGCCACTCTGTCTATTTATAAATAGGTGCGCATTTTCAAGAAAATAATTATGAGTGTTCCTAATAAAATATAGGCAAAAAATAAATAAATAAATCTTGTTTTTATCATAAGTTTTTTACCCGTTTTCCTACTTTTACTTTAAGTAGATGTCACCATTAATTTTACAGAACCTCGAAGTGATGAGATATTTTACTTAGAACTTTCTGTGTTAATAAGGGAGATAAAGTCATCATCATCATCAACAACCCATTATTGTACCACTGCTGGGCACGGGTCTCCTCTCAGAATGAGAAGGATTAGGCCATAGTCCACCGCGCTGGCCAAGTGCGTATTGGTAGACTTCACATACCTTTTAAGATTTTTTTTTCTTTTTTTTTTTATAAATCTCTCAGGTATGCAGGTTTCCTCACGATGTTTTCCTTCACCGTTAAAGCAAGTGATAATTAATTTCTAATACGCACATAAATTTGAAAATCAGAGGTGCGTGCCTGGGATTTGAACCTCGGACCCCTCGATCGAGAGGCCGCGTTTCTTAACCACTAGGCTATCACTGCTTTAGGAAGATAAAGCAGTAACTGTGAAATTTTATCATAGAAATGTAACCTTCATTAACCCAAAAATATTTCTTTCATAGCCTCAAATATTTTTGCTACGAAGTTATTACGAAAATGTCTTGCATAAGGCAAATTAATTATAAAATCTGTGATAGCCTAGGGGTAGAAACTGGGTCTCTCAATCGGGGGTCCGAAGTTTTGACCTTTTCACCTTTGTGTATCTGTGTAAGAAAATAATTATGCATTACGGTGAAGGGACACATAGTGAGGAAAGTTACACACCTAAGAGTTCTTAAAAAGTTCTCAAAGGCGTGTGTCTATCAATTCGAATTTAGTCAGCGTGGTGGACTATGCCCTATCATCATCATCATCAACCCATCACTGTCCCACTGCTGGGCACGGGTCTCCTCTCAGAATGAGAAGGATTAGGCCATAGTCCACCGCGCTGGCCAAGTGCGTATTGGTAGAGTTCACATACCTTTAAGATTTATTTTTTATTTTTTTATAAATCTCTCAGGTATGCAGGTTTCCTCACGATGTTTTCCTTCACCGTTTAAGCAAGTGATAATTAATTTCTAATACGCACGTAAATTTGAAAATCAGAGGTGCGTGCCTAGGATTTGAACCTCGGACCCCTCGATAGAGAGGCCGCGTTTCTTAACCACTAGGCTATCACTGCTTATGCCCTATACCCCTCTCAATCTGTAAGTAGACGCATGCTAGTGGATAGTAATGGGTTCATCATGAAAGCGAATTAAAAATTCCAAATGCTACGTACATGCTTTTAACTTTCCACCACAAAAGTTGTTCAATTCTACAAAGTCTTGATCAACACACCGTCCCACAAAAGTCAACAGTTCTTTCAATCAGAGAATTTCAACACTGAAGGTATACTGTAGAACTTTACCTTGGGAACACATTCGACCAAACAAAGTTTAATTATATTTCTAGAGCGGGTGAAATTTATTTTCTTTTCGAAACCTGTTTTTATACCCTAGTGTGTAACTTTCTAGACTCAGCCCCACATTGGGTTTTTCCGTTGTGACTTTTTTGTAGGAGCATGCAGTTCAGCTGATTTTTTTATATACAGGGCGAATTTTTCAAATAGGCCTTCAGGGCTAAATCTATATATATAATAAGGGCTATAAGGATTAGCGAAAAATGCTGAAAGAATGCCGATTTTGATAAAAACAAAAACAGCATCATTAGTTTTTTAAAATATCTTTTTCCTTAGCCGGAAATCGAACGAGTTCATTTTGAAAAAAAAATCACCCTCTATATCATTCCACTATCTGATAGTGTCGCTTATAGGATAGGATAACAACTACTCAATCACTAAAGTTTAAGTTCAAACGATAGTAACCATTGGGAGGTCAGCCTTAATCCCGATACTTTGAAATGGTTCAAAATCTATCGGAATTTATCTATTCGATAAAAGCTTTAGCTGTCCCATTTTTCCAAATTCAATTTCCACTAACTGGCTAGCTGTAATGCCGAATACAAATGAAAGTCAAAAACGCTTACATAAATGCAGACCAGTTTGAAAAAGGCTCAAAGTGGACGATAACGAACATGATACTATGGAATATAAAATTAATCCCTTCAAAGGATATTTAGTTGCTTCAACATGATTGCTCGTTAAAAAGTATTTAGTTCGGATATGTAACGATTTTATCGGAAAAGTATCAAGCGAGCTTACAGTCTAATTGTTGTACTTTCCACGAAAACTGAACATATAGTAGGTGCTCTACATACAGTAAATTATACATTGTATTTCTACCTGTGAAAACAAAGTTGAAATACGTAACACTTACGTAAGCATCTGTTGCCAACCTCAGGCTGGAATCTCATTTTATTTGTTTTGTTTTTATAATATAGGAGTAGCAGACGAGCACGCAATCCACCTGATGGTAAGTGGTTACTGCTGCCCATGGACATCTGTAATCAATCCAAGACAGGATAAGATATTCCTACCTGCTGTACTTCCTACAGTACATTCCTACCTATACATTCCTGCTGGAACGCCTCGGAAAAGTATGTCTCCCTTACCTTTAAATGTGTGGCAGAAATAGGTGTGGCGATGGTGCCGCCTGAGTCGAACCACAAAGGGTTCTACCGCCTTTAAACCCACCTTTGGGATTAATTGCAGATGTTCATCGGCAGAAAGCCACCTGTCATCAGATGGACTGCATGCTACTTCAAAATAATAAAAAAGTTCTTCAACAAAACTTCAATCCTCCAATTCAAACACTAATCAATCATTAGCCGGTACAAAAAGTTCATTATCTGCTATACGATGTTCATCGGCAGAAAGCCACCTGTCATCAGATGGACTGCATGCTACTTCAAAATAATAAAAAAGTTCTTCAACAAAACTTCAATCCTCCAATACAAACACTAATCAATCATTAGCCGGTACAAAAAGTTCATTATCTGCTATACACGCAGTCTAAATACCCGGCGCATGAAACTCGCGAGGTTAATTGGATTATTCTGGATTAAGCTAGTTTAAACCGGATTTGTCTGGTATTTTGCAGTAACGTCCATTGATTGGCTAGAAACTGTTTCATTGTTATAAAAGGTATAAAAATACGAAAAGTAATGTATCTTTTTTGTTTAAAGGTATTCACGTTTCTATTAAGATAATTAAGAATATATGGAAAAATACTTTATTTTATTCCTACTTTCAGTGCTAAGTAAAAGCTGATGTTTCGTATAACATCTTTCTCTTCTGTATTCTGGGTATATAAAATCTATGTAGGTTTTTTTGAAGGGGCCTCTGATGATTTCCATGAAATTTCATATTTCGTATTCAAGAAAGTCTGAAACATTCGTTTTCATAAAATGTTTTCAAAAATTTTCTTTTGCTATGCCAGAAATGTTATCTCGTGAAAACAGTTACAAAAGATGAAAGAGCTGAAAAAGAAAGCGTGGTTGTACGAGTAATAGCAGTGTAGGCCAATACATATGAGTTGAAATTAGGAGTAAATTAGTTTGAATTTAAATTTAAGATGTTAAATTTTGATCACATTTATTTAGTCACCCAAGACACAGGTATATGTTTCGGGGGCGGGGAGCAGACTAGTAACACAGCGTTCCCACGAGCCAAGCGAATACGATCGCTATTGCTAACCATGCACATTGCACTTGATTCGTAGAATCGTTTGTGTCCCTACAGCAGAATAAATCTATGAAATGGCAAAAGAAACATATATAAAAGGAAACTTGGCCAACTGTAATTACTGTACCGTACACTCGCCTGTTACTTAATTTACGTTATGTACGTAACTTTGAAAAGTCAGAGCTGCATGGCTAGGTTTCGAGCCTGGAGCTTCGGTTCCCCCTTTTTTCTGAAACAATATAACTTCTACGAGAATGTGAAACCACCACTTATCCAGAAACCGCATTTGATGTTCACAAGTTCAGTTTAGTTCATTGAAGAAATTAGTGAAACTTTTTTATAAAATTTTAAAACATGTCTGTGAAATAAATATCGAAAATCTTTTCATTGTTCACTATTTACCTTTAGATTAAACATTAAAACAAGATGGTGGTAAAAACGCTAATTAAAAATTAAAGCTACTTGAAACTGTATGAAAAGATTAATGAACAACATTGGGAACAAAGCATTTATTTTGATAAACAATAGGTAAAAACAGCTATTGATTAAAATTTAAGAGCAAATATTTAACATGATCCTACTGTTTTGATCTTTTGTCTTAGTACAACATTATTAATTAGTAGTGATTATTTTGATAATGAACTAAGGGCTAAGCTGGTTTTCTTCGACCCTTAAATCTTAACAATGAAGACTTTAACGATAAACTCAAAGGTAACTATGTAAGAGACTATAAAATAGTTAAAAGCATAATGTTTCCTCAATAATAAAAATTGGCCTTTAGCCAAAGTAATTAAGAAGTTAAAGTAAGAAAATAAATATATACTTAACTGATCTCTTTTTCCTAAGCAAACTAGTAGGACCTCATGTAGTCCACCTGGTGGTAAATTATAAACCTGAACCTAAAATCGATCACAGATCGGTATCTCTCTAGAGGACTAAGTTATCGTCTCATATTTAAGTTAGCCGCTATGAAACGCAAGAACTGATTTAGGCTAGGTTTAAGTGTGGAGATAGTACTTCCCAAGTCAAACTATTCCATTCTAGAAACTTTCAACTTACTTTTAATTGTTAGTAGCAGGCCGTATATCCGAGGTAAAAGCTTTTATTTTAACGTCCTCATATTTTCTTTGTCTTTGAACCAAATTTCTATCTATTAGCAAAAACATTCGTCTATGTTTCTTCTGTTATCTACATTAAATTTGATAATACAGATGTCAATTTGGCAAGCATCATCAAGCAGTAATATTTACAGTAAAACACAACAAATAGTTTTGGTAAAACAATGACAGCGTTGGACGATTTGCCGGACGTTGGCTCATTCTTTGGAATCGACCTGAAGACGGGATCCATGATCATTGCTTCTCTTGGTGTTGTAAGTATTGTATCACTGTCTACTTTGTTATTGGTTGGTACTTAAGCCAAAAACATTAGTTTCTCATAATCTTTCCTCAGCTTATTCCTTTAAATATATAAATAGTTGTGGTGATGGTATCACCCTGGTCGAACCATAATAACTTTTCCATATTCGCAAGACTACATAAACACAATTACGTGGCATGGACTATTACTCCAAGGTTTTCAATTACGCTATGAAGTGTAGCAATACATTCGTGGCCACGTTATAGTAAGACTCTAATCTTATCTCGGGTTGATGTCAAATGTCCATGGTGGCAGTGGCCACTTGCTGTCAGGTTTGCTACTTCCATATTATAAAAGTGTCTTAATAACTCATGAATTTTAATAAAAAATATAGTTATATTATTCTAAATAATAAAACGCCTTGTAAATTTACATTAACAATATTCCTGTCCTAACGATGTTACAACTATTTGTTGTGAAGTTTGAAGTGAAGTGTGCAATTATACTGAAGAACGGTCATTCTTTTATACAAGGGTTTGCAACGTGAGGCTATATTCGTACTCCCCAAGTACTTGTAAGGCTGTCCTATTGTAAGTTTTTTGTTCGCTGTTTACTTAAGAAAAGTTGCGAAAGTTGGTAGCGACGTTTTCTTTGGTCACGTTTACTGGGTTTCATTAACTCTTTTGTGAAATGAAGGGGTGGAATTTACCATTAGGTTGTAAAACGGTGTATTTTTAGATACACGGGTACCTATTGAAAGTCACATTTTCTGCTTCTCTGCTGTTCGCCCCTAAATTATCAATCTCTGTCATTACACAACATTTTTTGTGTAGCAAAATTGAAAATTTTCAGATTTTCTGCTAGCATTTTTTAAATTATGTCGTTACTGATGAAATACTGTTAAGTAAGTTAAGTATGTTAGCCAAATGTTTGAAGGTGGTAAAACCCTTTGTGGTTCGACTCCGGCGGCACCACCGCCACACCTATTTCTACCTAATAACTGCAGTGTTAGGTGCTGCTGTGTTCCGGTTTGAAGGGTGTGGTAAGGGAGAAAGACTTTTCCCAGGCATTCCAGCTTAGTCCTCAGGGGTAGCGGCGCATCTGTGGCCGACCTCAGGTAGGAATATCTAATCCTATCTGGGGTTTATTACAGATGTCCATGGGCGGCAGTAGCCACTTACCATCAGGTGGACTGCATGCTCGTCTGCTACTCTTATATTAAAAAAAAAAAAAAAAAAACTGCTGTCAAAGTGCTCGGGGATTATTAGCGTAACTATACAGACGCGTAAATAATCGTACAGATTACCAATACGATTTAAACTCCGCTCATAACAACAAGCAACATAAACAGTCTTCTCTGATCTCTAAATTAAAATTAGTTATACAAAGATAAAATTTAAAATTAATTATAAATACATTTAAAAATAATATTTACCGCGGTTCGCACCTATGAGGGTAATAAGGATTTTATAAAATAAAACTACCGTCCATCTGTCTGCACTACCCTGAAAGTGTCTTTAAATCTTAATAAGATTATTTATCAACTTTTCACAGTCCATGGAAATTTTCCAAGAATTTTATGGGGTAAGTAATTTTAGTAATGACAAAAATGACAATAATTTTCAAAAGATTTTCTTTATTCAATGCAATTACGTCGCCACTTGTCCGTGTAATTATTTTCAGGTACACTCAAGTTACAAGTCGAGTGGACAGGGTATTGTTATAGCATCTCTTCGCTCAAGCGCTTGAATATGAAATGGCATGTATATTGACTCAAAAACGACGTCGAATTCAGTATTAAATTCATGAAAAAATGTTGACCAGTGTTAGGCATCTCTCAATTCAATGTACTCGTATCATTTATTAAAACATTTATGTTTGAAATGTATTTTCATTATTGAAAAAGTTTTGTGTTCAACCTTTAACCTCCCACTGCTAAGCACGGTTCTCCTTTCAGAGCGACTTAGGCTATAGTCTATCGCGCTGGGCAATCGCAATAGAATTCAGAAAACCTCGAGAACTTTTTAGAACTGTCAGGCGTCTAGGTTTCCTCGCGATTTTTTCCTTCATCATTGAAAATTATTTATGATACGCACGTAAGCATTACTGCTAAGCCTTCGCTTATACTAAGCGTCCGTTAATATAACCTTTATTCATAATCATAACAGTTGTTCGGAGAGCAAGTCGGCTCGATGTGGTGCAGCAATAAAATCCGGTTTTGGTAAGAGGGTATAATATCGTAATAAATTGTTACAAAATATGAATGGTCGAGCGTGCGTCTACGCCGAGGTTTGTTCACGCACTGGCCCCCGCCCGCCGGTGAGGTCAATGCCCCCGGTGCGCGGTCGTTGGCCGCAGTCCCCGCGCTCCGCTCCCCTCGACCCCCTACTTGCGTAGACAACCGTTAATTCTTGATTAATCTTATGGTTGTTCCAGGTACATCCCATGGCGTATGGATGCTCATTGTTCATCCCCATAAGCTATCTTCTCGTTACAATTTGGATTCTGGTTGCGTTGTACTTCTCAGCGAGCGTGGTTCTATTTGCTGGATTAGCTAAGGTTACTTCCTATTACTTTTATTATAATATAGGAGTAGCGGACGAGCATGCAGTCCACCTCATGGTAAATGGCATCTGCCGCCCATGAACATATGTAATCAATTCCACATAAAACTAGATTCCTACCTGATGTTATCCACAAATGCGCCGCTGCACCTGAGGACTCCGCGGGAACTCCTCGGAAAAGTATGCTTTCCTCACCACACCCTTCAAACAAGAACATAGCAGCGCTTAACTCCGCTGTTATTAAGGAGGAATACGTGTGGCGATGGAGCGTCCGGAATCGGAGTACAGACGGTTCTACCACCTTCGCACCTTTGAACCTCCCTTTCAGAATTTACACTATTTCTTATAGTTTTTGATTAGGTAACCCAGGACCCACTTGAAAAAATCACCCTGTATATAATGTTAGTAAAGGGGGAACCAAAACATTCATTCAACCAAAAAGTTCATAAATCTAAAGTAAATATATACTCCAACATCTTATATATCAAATTCTCGTGTCACAATGTTAGTTACCGTACTCCTCCGAAACGGCTTACCTAATTTCACCAAATTTTATATGTATTTTCAGTAGGTCTGAGAATCGGCTACTATCTATTTTTCATACTCCTAAGCGATAAAGGTTGTTCACCCTTAACATTTTTTTTATTTATATGGCAACACACCGTTTGCCGGGTCACCTAGTATTTTATATTAAAAGGATAACAATCCTACTTAACATTAATATTTACTTAATGTTAAGTAATTGAATTACAATGTTAAATGTATGCTTTCCAAATTCCAGTTATTTAACGCTGAGTGAGCTCAGAGTGCCGAATTGATATCAGGCACAGAGCAATTAACGCTTAATTAACTCATTGCGTCGGTAACTATTCGTTCGGTTCAATTATTTTATTATTCGCATCTATATTTTATTTTACACCTAACTTTCAATTTAATTGAGTTTAATTTTCAATTTAATTAAACACGCCTCAAACTGTAAAAATTTTATGGTGTGCTTGTGCACTAGTTTTTTCAGAAACACAGAACCACTCCAACCATCAACCATCCAACTCCTGACGTCGCGTCTGACGCGTACCGTAGCAGATAAATACATAGTTTTGTCCACATTATTATTGACAGCCACGAACCGTCTCAGTACAGTCCTGTTAGGATATAAGTAATAATGAAAAAAATGTTAAAACCCCCTCAAATAGCACAAAAAAATTGTAATATACTATAGTAAATGCCTTTACAAAAAAATACATTTCACTATACTCCACTCCGCTTTACATCGCTCCGCTCCGCTGAACTCCACTACGCTCCACCCTGCTTCGCGTTGCCACACTCTACTATGCTCCGCCCTACTTCACTCCTCTTTGTTCCACTCCACCTCATTTCCTTTTATTAATATTCACCAAAAGAGAAAATTATCTGTAGTCCTAAATAGTACGTATGTATATTTAATCAATCCTCTTTTGTTTGCATGTTAAACACTGTAATATAAATATTCTGCCCTGATTGGTTCAGTTGACGTCTAAAATGAATGACCTGCTCCCAAAATTTATGAAGGTGCCTTTCGCTATAAATATCTGGATTATATTTTTCACTGGCGACCCATTTCCACGTGTCCGGTACACACGTGTTCTGATTTGCGTAACACTGTCATTGTTACAAACTTTTGTTTAACATACCTTTTTAGGGCGTATATTAGTACATTTATTTCATAATATAGTAGTAGCAGACGAGCATGCAGTCCGCCTGGTGATTATTGATATGCTGCCTATGGACATCTGTAACTAAGCTGGAACGCCTCGGTAAGTTTGTCTCCCTTTCCACACCCTTCAAACCAGAACACAGCAGCGCTTAACACTGCTGTTATTAGGCAGATTAGATTTGCATGTTGGTAAATGGTCACTTCTCCCTATAAACATGGGCATGTAACCTGAAAGCAGCGAATTGGACTGTGGTCGGCTGCAGAAGCATTGGTGCTTTTGAGTTGGTTACTTAATATAAGTGTCTCACTTCAAAATAATCATAAAAGTTGTTGTGAAAAGACAAATATGTCACTGGGACTCGAACCAGGATCTCTAAGCGTGAGAGACTGTTTCAAATGACCAGTCTTCTATGAATAGCGACGGAATTATGATATTTTCGATTTTGGTATTAGGATGATGTCGCGCTCTGCACTATTTGGATCTGGTACACGGTGATCTTCGTGGTGCTGATGCTGATGATGATGATCCTCCTCGCGCTGGTCTTCACGTCACGGAAGCAGAGGAACCGGGTCTTCGTCGTCATCATCGGAATGCTTTGGTATATTCGTAAGTACGGACAAACTTATATTTATTAGATTGAAATTAAGTCCTGAAGGTGGTAGAACAATTAGTGGTTCGACTCCAGCGATACCACCGCCTCACATATTTCTACCTAATAACAGCAGTGTTAAGTGCTGCTGTTCTGGTTTGATGTGTGTGGTAAGAAGACATCCGAGGCGTTCCATCTTAGTCTTACGCGTAGCTGCGCATTTGTTGGCGACTTGAGGTAGGAATCTAGTCATATCTGGGGTAGATTACAAAATGTCCTTAGACGGCAGTAGCCACTTACCATCAGGTAGACTGCTTGCTCGTTTGCTACTCTTATATTAAAAAAAAATCTTTATATGGCCCGACATCAGCGACCGGATCTCCTATATACAACTATAAAGATTATATAAAGACAAATTATTACATAATTAATACATATATTACATTTTTTTAAACATGTAAGTTCAAAATGTAAATACATAAGAGATTAGACTTTTCCAAGCCGAGCCTGTAATGTCTGTAAAGAATACTTTGGTCGACCGATAATAGGGTTGCCAACGTATTTCGGAAAAAAGTGTTAAAAAAGTAGGTAATACTTTATATCCAGTTATGTATAAAAATATAGTATTAATACATATTTGCACTCATATTAACTAAGACTACATACATTTTTCTAATGAGGATTTTTCGCCGATAAGATTAAGAAGATTTTGTCAGTATCTTAACCACTTTTTCCACGCCGATCTATTTCTAAAGAACGTCCTAGATTTAAAAAAATCAATTATATTACAATAAATTCTCTATTCAAAAACTATACCATTATTTTCCTAACCCTTATACTTTGTTTAATGAGGTTTTGAAAGCAAAAGTGCGCCCACTTGAGCCGAATTACTCTGCTAGATATATCTGCTAGATACTGCCGATGTTGCGGGTGGCAACCCTAGTTAAACACAATAATAGAAGTCGGGGTCTGTATTACCCGATTTCTACTCTGTCTATGATAGATAAGAACAAGGGATGCCCCGAGGGCATTCGGATTTGTGTTATCTCCACCAACAAATGAGTACAAATTATTCGACTTGTTATTAAATATCTTATTAGTAGTATAAATCACATGTCACATGTCGTTGTAATCTCTGAAAGTCTGACACTCTCAACTGTTTTAGTGAAAATTGAGTGAGTATGTGTGCTATGTGTAGGTATGTAATGTGTGTGTGTGTAACTGTTTATGACTATTGTCGGATTCAGTTTGAAGCATAAAATACTTGAAGACCGGACAGAAGCGCTGTTGAATATCTGTTTTTAGGATAGTATCTTCCCCTTCTCAATTGTTTTTAGAGTTCCGTACCCAAATGTTAAAAACAGAACCCTATTAACCCCACGCTGTCGGTCTGTCTGTCACAGGGTCAATCTCCTTATCCGAATACAAAATATGTATAACAGTGGCCGCTAAAACAACAAATACTAAAAATTAAAAAGTCTTGAAAACATTGGGGTTCGTCATTCCAGAAACCACTATTTTTCGACGTTTCTCGCTTTATCTAACCGAACCGTAATAGGTAGATAGTTCAAATTTTCACAATGCTTCAATGACTTCAAATGCTACTACTATAATAACGCATACTAAAAATAAAAAATAAGGAAAATTTTGGTGGTACTGAACCCACTGGGCCAATTATTTTTCAATAATATTTAAATATTAATAGCAATCGAGCAAGCAGTTCATCTCACGGCGATGCTTCATTTGACAATCTCATGGACATCCAAAGTCCTACCTGAAGGCCTCAAGGTCCATTGCTACCCCTAATTAGCCCAATTAGGAACGCCCAGGATAAATATGTCTCACTTACCACACCCTTAAAATCAGAACACAGCATCACTTAACGCTGCAGTAATTAGGCGGTTATATAGGTTCGCTGGTACCTTCAAAGTCGAGCCATGATTGATTCAACTCACATAGTTGTTATAATGATTGTTATAATAAAATAAAATTATTATTTTCAGTAACAATCTACTTCATCCTAGTCGTGAACAGTTATCGCAAACAGCTTATTGGATCAAGTACAATGGAAGAAAGACTACCGGATTTAAACCTCTGAATATATTTGTACGAGCAAAGAAACATTTCTATTAAATAATTCATATAAAAACCTTGTTTGTAATCCGTCTCTGTTCTTGAAGAATGGAGTATATTAAGAGTTATTGTCTGAACAAGTTGTTTGATGCTCGGATAACAAAGATTTGGCGGTAAGGGTTTTAATGGGTTTTTGATTACATTTTGGAGTGATTTTTAAGACCCGACGAAAGAGGGGTATGTATGTGTGTATCTGCAACATTGGTTTTGAATGCGACTTTTTTAAATCACAAAATTACATGAATAAGTTATAGTGTTCGGCAGCTGTATTCAGAAGTTTGTCGGTATTTGGCTTGTATTACGCTGAACGACCACTT
Source organism: Epargyreus clarus (assembly GCF_041222505.1). Classification (NCBI taxonomy): domain Eukaryota; kingdom Metazoa; phylum Arthropoda; class Insecta; order Lepidoptera; family Hesperiidae; genus Epargyreus; species Epargyreus clarus. The sequence goes on along the minus strand of NW_027332209.1, from coordinate 12,336,656 downwards.
TCTTTATATTTTTTTATTAATGAAAAAATAGATTAACTAATATTGGTAACTTGTCCATTGCTTCTGTAAATCTCTTAAGTTCCATAAAATTGTGTATATTTTAATAAACCTTAAAAAATCAGTTTCGTTCGTGACCGAAACTGGGACAGAAACGAAGGTTCCGTTTCGGGTGAAAACCACTTTCGTTCGGTCACTAATATAATTTCACTTATATAATTAACTGAAATAAAATGACATGAGATGAAATGAGATGGAATGAAATGAAATGAATAAATGAAATGAATAAATAAATGAAATGAGATGTAATGAAATGAAATGAAAAAATGAAATGAAATGAAATAGGAAATTTTATATAAACCTGCGGAGGCACTTACAAATTGTCAGTTACAATATATTTATTATACTTCTACCGGATCGGAATCCACTACTTTCTTTTTACCGTTTGCTATTCATTCGCTGACAGTATCACATGTCTTTTAACAAAATAAAGGTCTACTTGGAAGGGTAAAGGCGATTTGGAGGCAAATCATATTCTAGTAGGGAAGCGAAAAATTGAAGGGCACGGATCATTTATTATGACAAGGGCCAAAGTAGATAAGACTAGCGGGTAAAAGGTTTTAAGGTAATATAACTTGTTTTTTAATATAGATGTAGAAAATTACCATACAATCCATTTTTTTTATTACATACTCGTAGGAAAAGCAGACGAGCATGCAGTCCACCTGATGGATAGTGGTCATTGCCGCCCATTCCATCTATCCACCCAATCCATTTTTTTATGATATAGGAGCAACAGACGAGCAGTGATAGCCTAGTGGTTAAGAAACTCGGCCTCTCGATCGAGGAGTCCGAGGTTCAAATCCCAGGCTCGTACCTCTGATTTTTCAAAGTTACGTGCGTATTAGAAATTAATTATAACTTGAGGAAACCTGCATACCTGAGAGATTTATAAAAAAAAATCTCAAATGTATGTGAAGTCTACCAATACGCATTTGGCCAACGCGGTGGACTATGGCCTAATCCTTCTCATTATGAGAGGAGACCCGTGCCCAGCAGTGGGACAGTAATGGGTTGATGATGATGATGAAGAGACGAGCGTGCAGCCCTTATGGTTAGTGTTTATTACCGCCCATGTACATCTATAGAGAACTCAATTAGATTAGATTCTTACCTGAGGTCAGCCACAGCTCCGTCGCTACCTTTGAGGACTAAGCAGGTCGCAGCTCGGAAAAGTATGTCCTTTATCACACCCTTCAAAGCAGAACACAGCAGCGCTTAACACTGCTGTTATAAGGGAGAATGCTATAACAGGGGTCGGAGTGAAAACTCGAAAAGACCTTTAAAAGTTCTATCGGCAGTCACAAAATATACGCCAGACGATATCGAATACTGATTTTATTACTTATAAAGGTACTTGTAAAGCGAGGTACAAAAAAGTTCATTTTGTAGGGTTTCGTAAAATTAAGGGTAAAACGAGACCCTATTACTAAACCTTCGTTGTCTGTCACATAGGGTTCTCGTATCGCTTTATTTATAACAGATTTTTTGACAGTGTGTGTGCTTTAGACAGCAATACCAATGATAAAATAAAATACTTTAAAAAAGTTGAAGTTTTAGCTATACTGAACCTTCCGCACCGCCTTGACGCCCAATTATTTCTTCTTCATAAATCACTTCGCCTATAACTAAATAATAATAAATATAGTTTAAAAAACTAAAAAACACGCTATGGCAGAACTAAAAAGCAATAATTGTTGCAATCTAGTAACTTTGCGATTAACTTTCTCTAAGGCGCTCGAACAATCTCGCCTCGAAAATATCTAATCCTGAGGATGTTGATAAGGACAATGGTACAAAATTATTAAAATCGTGTATTGTCATCGGTTTTTGATATTTCTTCAAAATTTTGAATAAAACTAAACGTTAAAAGTGGATAGAAATCGGGTTCAAAGATTCCGTTACTTAGTTACATACATACCTACATACATACATACAACCCAAGTTAATAAAAGCGTGTTTAAAAGAATGATAAAACCTTCAGATCTTAATATCATAGACCATATCTACAAAATATTTCTTCGCCCATCACGTGTTTTTCCGTAACTTCCGTAAATGTATTTTCATAACCCTTGTATATATATGGATGTTATAAGGGAAGATTGACTAGTGTTACCTATATGATAAAAGGACGGATTTGTAAAATAAGCCGACCCAGGAAATGGGCCTCGAAATTTTCTGAGTAAGAATATGTAGTTGTATTTGTTATACGATATAATTATACTTTCCAATAAGTTAACCATTAACCTATTAGTGCTTTATTAATAGTAGTTTTGAAATTAATAATATTGTACATATTTAAATTATGTGATTTTTTAGAGAAACAATCACTTAGGCTCTTTTTCCTATCATGACATCATCACATTGAAAAAAACAAAGATATAAATTACATTTCAATCCGATTTCCAAAATATAGTAGAATTTAATACGCTTCAGGGAAACTTAATTCTACTTAGTTTCCCTGTAATTACTTCTTGGAGACATTAAAAAGTTTAAATCATTAAAATCTAAAATTACAGTAAAACATGACGATTTTATTACTTTAATTTAAATATATTTTAATTAGTTGCTGTAGTTACGACCAATTTCCGTTCTTTCTCGTTCCGTTTTAACTCAAGCCAAAACCCGTAAACCACTAGAACTGTGTATATGAGCAAACCTGGAAAAAATGAATAAAGGTACAATAGTTTAAAGGTACAATAATTTAGTAAAGTTTCACTGCTAAAGAACCGGTATCGCTACTGTATAAACATCCTGTAAATGTGCTACATATACACATTATATACATCATATAATGTGAATTCGAATATAAAAGAAATCATTTTGCAGCCAATTTCCAGCGTGAGCCGGTTCTAATTAAAACGTTGAATATCTTCCTAAGGCTAAGAAGTCACGGTTCGGTGTTTAGCATCCAGGCGAGAAGGCAAAATGGTTGTTTTCAAAACTCGAGACCGCAGTTTTGTGTGGTAACACAGCCAACGCAGTTATGTCGGCCGCAAACTCGATGATACACACTCAATTCGGGTGGAAAGAAATCGAGAAATTGCAGCTGAAGCCGCAGACGATAACGCACGCCGCAGCTACAAACCTCGACATGAAATTGGTATCGATTTTTAGGGTTCCGTAAACAAAGACGGAACTCTATTACTAAGCCTCCGTTGTCTGTCCGACTGGTACAGGGTTCTATCTATGGAACCTTTATCGATGTAACCTTGAAATGTTCACGGAATATGTAATGTGCCGTAATGTGTATAAGTTGAAAATAAATAGGGGCCGCTATACAACCGCTATTTTTCGACGTTTTTCGCTTTATCTATTGAACCGTAATAGGTAGAGAGTTCAAGTTTACTTATACAACGCATTTACTTCACCAAAAATGTTTTTTTTTTGTAGTACGGAACCCTCCGTTTGAGAATTCGACTTGCACTTAGCCAATTATTTGTCCATGAAACCCGTCCGTGATTTCTTAATGTGTCTCTTTCGAAAATTTTCACTCCAATGAAATACTGCTGCATAAACCTACCCTTACCTATAGCAATCAACCCGAAGATCAAAGACAGGAGCCAGGCAACAAAGTTGGCTTCTGTACTGTACATGCATATAAGCACAATGAGCAGACACAGTGTTAAGGCTAACCACATACTGGTCATTACCACCCAGCTCAACACTACTGAAGACTTTTCCTATAACAAAAAAATGTTAATTTAGTTTTGTTGAAGCTGATAGTGAATGAGAATTATCTATGAAAGCGTAAAATGATTTAGATATGTAGGTCGACTCTGTAATTAAATTCTGCAATAAATTATGAAGAAGACAACTGAAACACATTAGAATTACTTGCGTAGGAATATTTTATGTTGAATTAAAATTTGATGAAAATATTTGTTTAAATAACACTTGATGCTAAAAAATAAGTAAAATATATTTTCTAATTATTTTTTTATAATATAAGAGTAACAGACGAGCATGCAGTCCACCTGATGATAAATGGCTACTGCCGCTCATCTGTAATCAACCACAAATAAGATTAGATTGCTACCTGAGCTCGCGTACAAACGCGCCGCTATCTCTGCGGACTAAGCTGGTATACTTTGGATAAGTATGTCTTCCTTACCACAAACTTTAAACCAGCACACAGCAGCGTTAAACACAGCTGTTATTAGGCAGAAACAGGTGCGGCGGTGGTGCCGTCGGAGGCGAATCACAGAGGGTTCTATCACTTTCAAATAATAATTGTAATTATAATTTAAAACAAGTTTCGCAGCCTCGTGGCCACTACCAATTCGCATTTAGCCGCTGTGGACTATGACCTAAGCTTCCCTCTCTTAGAGGACACCCGTAGATAACAGTGGAACATTAATGGATTGCCGTAAAAATATTAATAAATCTCTTACACATTTTACTCCAAAGATCAACCAGATGTGAACGCCTAGCATCATAAGAGAGTAGACAATTGCAGTAACACTGAATCCATAAGAGTTTCTCCATACATAACGTGGACAACCTGAGCACTCATCGAACTTCAGGATCTGGGCAAGAAGGGCGAAGCCACACACAATTGATATACACTGTAATGATAAAATATGAATAAGCAAATATCGAGAGCTTAGCAATACTACTGCTAAAATGAAGAAATAGATGTAAGGCTGTGCCGATGCAATCTATCATCTTTCATTTTTTATTCTTCTTCTATGCTATGTGAAATTTTATGAAGGTGATTTTAACAGGGGATTTATTCTTTGATGAAAGAAGCACTACATATCAATAATAATTCTGCCTGAAAATGATGGTCTTGCTTATACTTTTGTCTTTTAATTTGCACAAAAGTGGGTCCTCTATATCCCATATTTTTAACAATACTTAACGTAGAAAGCAGTTCTGATTTCATAAAAAATATACTTATAGGTTTTTTTTTACTTTTTTCTAATATGCTTTGAACTTACAATCATTAACACACCAGTACATATAGCTCCAACCCTTAGAGGATAATGACAGAGAAATTTTTTCGGTGCTATATTATCCAAAAACATTTTTACAAATTACTCCAACACTGTTTTCATGACAAATACAGCCATTATTACTACTCGTATGATTATTATTCAACCAACTAGATTAATAGAAATGAATTCATCGGAGTTCCCTCAAAGTTGTTTGCCATGAAGGAATAGTACTTCTTTATTTGTTTTGCTTTTGGTTATTGCATTTCGCTTGGAAACTACCCTTAATAAGATTGGATTATTTCTAGTCGAAAACTAATGTCTTGTGTCCGTACTTAAATATACTTATTTTGCGATCTTCTATGAATGTATAGAGTATATATTTCGGAAAAATAAACTATCTATGTAGTTTCATTTGATTTTTTTCGATACACTATCTTTAAAAAATATTTTTTGCAATATTCTACTGGCTCCATAAAATCAAATTCAAATTAAAAATATTTATAATGATTAGTAATAATATCAGTTCCAGTTTTTGAACAGCAGATTTACCAATAATTCGCTCTAAAAAAATAACTTCACGAATTATCTACATACTTTATTGTCATACTCGAAATCGAGCAGAAATCAGTAAGTCTTCCGGTAATTTACAGATTTACATTGGAAATTTGATAGATCTGGAGAAATGAGAAAATATTTCCATAGGATTACAATTCACCGGATTTCAAGGCGGAAGAAAATAGGATGAAGCCTCCTAATATTTTAAGCAAAAATGTCCATAAAATGAGCAAACGATTTCTCTGGCTTTAGCGTAGCTGAAAGAATATTTGCTCCTTTTTATTATCTCGGAAGCAATTTCGAATAAAACAGTATTAAATTTTGAGTATCATTCACCTCTCCGCTCATATAAAACTCCGTAACTTTACAATCACACTTAATTTGTACGGATTTCTCTAATTTATCAAAAGTACTATGAATGAAAATATTTTTTTAATCTTTCTTTATTTTTTTAGTATAACTATAAAATTAATATTAACTGCGAAATACATCGTTAACTATTTCCAATTAATCATAATTGAAATGATTGACGCTTTAATTTTCTGTAATGATGACAATATTTGCATGCCGTAAAACAACATATTTGGAACGAACCAACAACAACAGTGTTGTTTTATTATGTAAAGCTAATATTTGGACTTCATTAGTGATATAAGCCGGTACACCAGTACCCTATAAATTCACTATTTCAGCCATTGTTACTAGTCGTGTGCCTTCAATGCTTCTTAAAGTGCCTAGTATCTTTTTATTATCGAATTAACGAGTTGGTTCGACTTATTGATGTTTCAGTGCCTCCTTGCAAGTAAAAATTGTCTTTTGCATTGTTGTGTTCATGTACTTCAGTGTTCTTGAAGATTTTCGATTCAAAATCGATTTAAATTATATTTCAAATTATTATTATCGATTTAAATTATTCTTGTATACTTTTGAAATCAGGTTATTATAAGCTGTTTACTCAAACCACTATTTGTTACTAAAGGAGTTATTAACGAGTGTATATGTGTCTACGGCATTGTAACTCGTTCACGGATAAACTGATTTTGATTATACTCGTAAGTGACATTGAAGAGAATCTGTTCAACTCCTTTAATATCATTAATTACTTTCTAGTTGGAATAAGCAGTGTCTCAAATTTTAAATTAAATTTTCTTGTAACTATGACTTTAAGAGAAATGAATGTAACGTTCAATGTAAGAACTCTTTACGATTGCGGTTACATTGAAGATTACAAAGAAATAAGCGAACTTGATCCTAATTGGAAACAAACCATGTACGGATGTCAAGTGCTGCAAATTTTACAGGACATGTATAAATTCAAGTAAGTTGCATTTTAAATCCGCTTTAATAATTTAGTTTTGACTTATGCCCATCTATTTTGACCGTATGCATTAAAAAGACAAACTGTGGTTGCCTAATGGTTTAAAGCCTCTCAATCGAAGGCCTTTTTCAAATTTATGTGTCTAATAAATTAGGGTGGAATTTGTATGAATTCTACCAATCCGCACATCGCCAGCGCTATGGACAATGTCCTTCAACAGCAGAACCCAGCAGATCTTATTTACTCAAATGAAAATAATATTTACGCTAAAAAGACTGAACGCCTCATGTACCAAGGTACGTTTACTAAGAAGTTTCTAATTGTATTGTAGCATGAACTACATGATACCGGATACACAATCCCTACCAGAAGAAGAGAGGGGATTTTCCATTTATCCTCAATCCAACGATGGCATTGATATCTACGCTAAGCCCATTGGCTTCAACAAACAAATGCTTGAAACTGCGTGTCCAATACAAGCGATATTCACTTGGAGGTAAGATTGTTAACCTTAACAGTTGATTGATAGCAAAAAGATCATAAAACACTAAGCTTAGAGAACTAGTACGCCTTTCCAACAAAATATAAGCGAATTAGCTAAGGGGTAACGGAGGTCAAAGTTAAGGAAATCTTGGTGATTTGTGCTTCAAAAAAAATTAAACCTAAATCAACTTTGACAACCAAACACTCTTTCATAAAAATACAATTTGCATCCAGGTACGGCTTTATCCTCAAACGCCCATATACCAGCGTCCTTCGCAAGTTCTATAGCCTGCCCTTCACCAGACCTGTCTGGAACTGTCTCTACTTGATGGTCTTGATGGCGTCTGTAATCTTCTTCTACCTCAGTCGTTGGGAGAGAAGGATAATTGGTGGATACTCCAGCTATCATTACGAGCTCCTGCTAGCTGTTGGAGCTTGCTGCCAGCATAGTAAGTATCATTTACATGATTGCGAATTTTTTTATAGCCTAGCGCAGTTAAGAAATTACTCGTAGACAGCCACTTTTTATAAGAATATTTTGTCCTGAAGAAACCACCAAACGGCAATTTTTATCGGAATATTTTAACTTGAAACCACCAAACTATAAATATTCCTTTATAATATGTTCTTGAACAATGCGGTAAGGAAAAAACACACAAAGTATTTCAAATTACTCCTCAGGAGTTTCTTAGGCATCTACAGCCGCTTTAAATAAATTTCACAGAGATGATTACGGATATGGCGGCTGGGACCACATACGTTATTTCAGTCGTGATTCGTCTGATTTGCATGGTATTATATTTTGAAATTGTAGGAATATTATAACATTTTGTTTTACAATTGATTATATTTTATTTATATCTTCAGTTCTTCCTCTACAAGCAAATATGACATCTCGTCGTATGGCGTACCTCTCCTTCATCATGTTTACTTACGTGTTATATTCCTTCTATACATCTAACTTACTCTCTCACCTCGTGAGTGACAAAGACAACAGTATGGACTTGGAAATGTTGGCTAAAAGTGACTACGAATGCGCTAAATTGGGAAACCTCAACTTGCCATTTAAATTTAAGGTGTGTAGGTAATTATTATAGATATTCGCAAGTATACTAGTACATTAGAGTTGTAGCAATATTGGTACACATTTGTAGCAATTATTTTTCTGCAATATAACATACTTTGCTAATTTTCTGTTCACGTTATAAATCACTCCATTCAGTTAACGTAATAAATGTAATATGTAATATTAATGATTGCTAAGTTATTCACGAATTAATGCTTTTTTTGTTACCCTTTATTATTTCATCGATGTTCTTTTAATTTTTTTTTGGTTTGGACTACTTCATTATACGCATATTATTTGTATTAATATTATTATTATTATTATACACACAGGATTAAAAAAAAAATCAAATTTAAATAAATGTTCGTTCTGTAAGTTGTAAAGTTTTACAATGTACTATATCCTTGTAAGCTTTATATATGTTTTATTATCTGCGCCTTCCTACACTAGATACATTAAATTTAATTTTATTTATTATTAATATTTATTATTATTATTTTATTTCATTTTATTTTTGTACTTTAACTTTCAGCCAACGGACCATGACACAAATCTGAGCATAGTACAAGAGAAACTATCCCAAGCAAAATATGTAAATATGAACGACGGATTAAATGCGGTGCTGACTACAAGAACTGCCTTATTAGCAGATTACATGACGGTATATCCAGTCTTAGCGAACAGTGAGTCCGTTGGTTTCTAAATTATTCAAATTAATTATGACGTCGTCCCTTTAATGCGGTGCACGGGTCTTCTCCCAAAGGAGAGGGGTTAGGGTACAGATGACTTTTTTTATAATATAGGAGTAGCAGACGAGCATGCAGTCCACTTGATGGTAAGTGACTACTGCCGCCCATGGACATCTGTAATCAATCCCAGATAGGATTAGATATTCCTACCTGTAGTCGGCCACAGATGCGCCGCTACCCCTGAGGATTAAGCTGGAACGCCTCGGAAAAGTCTGTCTCCCTTACCACACCTTTCAAACCGGAACATAGCAGCGCCTAACACTGCTGTTATTATACTATTCTGGATAACTAATTAAAGTGATATAAATTAAAAAAATCAGAGGTACGGTGGGATTCGTACCTCAGACCTCCAATTGAGAGGCTGAGTTTCAACCACTAGACTACGACTAACATTACGTTTAAAAATATTAATTATAAAGAATAAATAATAATTTACTTTTCCTCACTTTTTATTTCAGTGTTTCACACAGACGATGTATGCCAGCTTATTGAAATCGACCTCTATTCGAATATAAAAAAGTATTTCTATACTTCCAAAGACTTTTCCTATAAAGAAGAGTTCAAAATTGGGTACGTTTTATTACGAAGTCCGATATACAATTTAGTGAATTTCAGACTTTTTTCTAGATTTATTTTGATGTGTAATATTAGATCTTATGTGCCAATACCGATACCGGGAATTGATTCTAATCATAAAATAAATTGAAGATGGATATCGTAATAGCATCAAACGCTGTTATTGAATCTTCTTTTTTCTTGAATATTTCTGCGTAAATGTTGTTGGAAATGAAGACAATTTAACTAAAATATTTTTATGTCGTAATAATTGATGAGATTGTGAAGAATTCAAAAGTAATACCACAAATTATAACTATAACAGAAGAAATAAAGCGTGCCTCGGAATCTAATTTAAGATTGATTATAGATATTCACACTTCAGTGTCCACAGATACGATATAAATAGTAGATATTGTCGCAGTTATGTAGATAGTGTATAGTTAGTCAATAAGTTCTCAAAGGTGTATGAAGCTTACTAATCCACACTTGACAATCTGGGTGATCTATGATGAACTTCTTGTATAATTGAGCTTCCATCAGAGGTATTCCCGGAGCTCTATGACGTGGGGCTCTTCAAAAAGGGTGCAAAAAGAGCTCTCCTTCAAAGCCAGCGATGCAATGGCGACACATAGGTGGCGTTGACTACTTTCCATCAGGTAGCACGTCTGCTTCGTTATGTTAAACAATAAAAATAATAATAATAATAATTCTGAAAGAAGATACGAACCTTAACGAAATTATAATGTAGTATAACCAAATGTACTTGTATTATCTATAATACTCATCGTCATTCTACTTCCACAGTATCCTCCGGATGAAGGAGACTGGTATACTCCAGAAACTTCTTCATGAAGACATTCTACCGATACTCAACTGTGCAAATACGTATCCAATGAGTGCAGAGTTTGAGCAGATTATCATGCCACTATGCACACTCTTGGGGAGTTGCGTGGGAGCCACAGTCATAATGATCATTGAAAGATGGCACTATCGAAGAAATAAGGTCTGGCCTTATGTGAATTAACTAGGGCAAAATTAAATGATGGACCAATGGATGGATGTTACATTACCAAAATTTGTAACTAAATAAATTTAAAGCTAATATGAGTGTCAAGCTCTCTTGTTTCCTTTTTTTATATTTGGATTTAGAATAAGGTCACTAATCATGTAATGACATCAAAATTATGCAAAATTTAAGCTCAATTGGTTATGGTTAATTGAGTTCATTCAGTTGCAAGATTTGACCCTTACATGAACCTGTATATGAACTTTTGTAACCGAAACAAGAAAACCGAAATAATAATCACGTCACGATCCTATAAGGAAATTCTCCACCCAAGTAGACTCAGCACCTCAAGAAACAAAAATAACTTAGCAAAGGCCTTAGGAACTATCTGAGTGGCACCAATTAAAACAAGCCTACTTCTAGCAAGGATTTTCTCAGGCTGATGGATGGATGAAACAAATAACACAATTCTTCCTTAACTTTTTATTTTTATTATTCTTGTGCTTATCTTTTATTGTTAATCTAGAATAAATTCTACCCAAATCAATTGTCAAAAGTTCCAAAACGCCACAAAGAATCATGTTTGCCATTAAATCATAAATAGAAGGAACCGATCCTTCCAATCATAGATATTGCTGCCGGCAGAACTCCAAACTTGGAACTTGTTGCAAAGTTTGAAGGGTTAAAGTGATCTCGCAGGATTCAACTTTTGACATGATTTTTTGTACAGTTAAAAGCTAGCCTAGCGGTTGGAAACTCGGTCTTTCATGCTGGAGGTTCCGTGTTCGAATCCTAGGCATACGCCTCTGATTTTGAAGATTTGTGCATATTGGAAACTAACTATTACCTACCCGGGACTTCGTCTGCGGAATTTGTAAAGAGAGGAATATTTGGAAGTTAGTAAATCTCGTGTTTCTACGGCGACGTCACTAACTATGATTTAACTACGAGTATATAAGGTGGGTATATAAACTTTATGGTTATAAGGATCTGCCTTATTATTAAAACTAGCTGGACCCGGCAAACGTTGTGTTGCCATATAAATAAAAAGGGTAATTAAGGATGAACAACCCTTGTCTTTTATCACAACTTTATTAATTAGGGTTAGGGATAGAGTGTTATAAACGTAGGAGTAGTCAAATATAATCAGAAAGCTTCGAACTGCAAAGCTATCGGGAGTTACGCGTGTTATTGTGAGTCAACCATAAAAGATAGACATATGCTATCATGGGATATTTTTTTATATAATTTTAAGGAGAACATTTCCGTCATACAGCATTTCTGTGTAGCTTTAACCATTAAGGTTTCACACGCGACGAAAGCTTAAAAAATGGAGTAACTTCTTCCGTTTTCCCAAAATTTCCCTTCACTGCTCTGCTCCTATTGATTATAGCGTGATGAGAAGTATACAATAACCAGCTCAGGAGTATGAAAAATAATTGTACCAAGTTTCGTTAAAATCCGTCAAGTCGTTTTTGTTTCTATAACGGTTATACGGACAGACAGACAGACATACAGACAGACCGACAGACAGACAGACAGACAGACAAAAATTTTACTTTGGCATCAGTATCGATCCCTAATCACTCCCTGATAGTTATTTTGGAAATATATTTCATGTACAGAATTGACCTCTCTACAGATTTATTATAAGTATAGATGATAAGTTATTAGATGATTAGATGATTTATTATAAGTATAGTACGCACGACACGGGGTATCATTGTGTAGGACTGTGTGTGCGATGTGTAGCTTTGACGGATTAAAAGTTATAAAAGGGTGTGTGAAATATATTCATTAATACTTGGTTCGCGTGGTACACTATGGCAAAACCCTTCTTAAAACATTTTTTTTTAATTGATGAGTAGCAGATGAGCATGCAGTCCACCAGATGGTAAGTGCCGCCCATGGACATGGACATCTGTAATCATAATGTTAATAATCTGTACGTACCGTTTCTAGTTATTTTATAAGACAAAAAATAATGAAACGGTGGTGCTTCCAAAAGCATCAAGGGTTTTAAGCCATTCGAAAACCTTTGATAATATCTTTTTATGGACTGTAATGGAGTTGTTTGTTCCAGACCGTGTTTCAAAAAAGTATATTTATTGATATTATTATTTGTTCTACCATTTCAACACAAGCCACGTAAAACTTGGTTCCCTTAAATTAACTTGGTAGGTTTCGAATGTTTCAAAGAAGTTTCTGTTAGGCAGATTACACATTAATTTTTTTTTTAATATTGACATTTTTCTTAAATAATAAAAACACCTGCTATACATAAAATTGAAAGTAAGAAGGAAAATACATTCCTCGGTAAAGTACATAAACACAATAACGTAAACATTAGCATGATTTACTATAAAATAACTATTTTAAACCGAAAAGATATCCATTGATATTTAATGTTAATACTAGGTGTTACTAATACCTGGTTTCTATAATTATGTCGAAAATCTCAAAAAAACAAGTCATTTTCAAAGATTTTTATCTAACAGTCATGCAGTGTATCTGATATCTATCAATATCGGATCATTACTATCCCACTACTGGGTACAGGTGTCATAATTTTATCTTAATTTTATGTCATGTATTTCCATAAAGCATCTGTTACTTTTAACTACAGTTTTAAAGCACTAAATCATCCTACATTTATTTTCTAAATTGTACATTCCATGCGTTTTCCTACAAATCCGACATTCTTATTGGCATTTCTTTAGTGTGCGATCCCCCTAATACAACCAGAACACAAACTTTTTCCAACTCAAAGTTTCACAATCGCTTCGAACCAAAAATAAATACTACGTGTTTCGCCGAAAATTTTGCACGAAATAATTTTCAGAGGATTCTTAACCAAACATTTTTGAATTTCAATAGAGTTTATTTGTGTTTCTATTTCCTGTTACTCTCGTGATGATGTTGGTTGACTTCAAAACAATTTAATTGACATTTTTCGAGTTTTATTTGTTTTGGAGTCGGTTGTATTTCTTGTATTTTTTTAACTTCCTAAACGCGACGTACGTTAGAAGTTAAATGGTGGAAATCGTCACGTAAGGGAAAAGCTTTATGTTCCCTTCATGCGACTTTCTCTTATTTATACTTTGTCTCTTACTATTAAATACGAGTTTGTAGATGCGAGTCGAGAATCGTTTAGAGCGGAAGAGCATCGTGCGCGGTCGATCAATATTAATACAGAACAACTCGACATTTATTTTGGGCATATTTGTTTTTTTTTTGGCTCCTTATTGCAATTTAGCGATAATATTTGTGGAACTCCTAAGTGGAACTCCTTCTAGACGGGAGTCCCGTAAATCAACACCTTTCTTTTTTACTTTTATCATAAACACCTCAGACGCTTTTTGTCAAATAACAGAAGCAAATATTTCGATTGTAAAAAGAATTCTGTGTTGCGCCCTGTAATAATCCACAAAATGTTAACTCCTTTAGTTTTAAAGGGCTGTCCAAAATTCAGGTTTGTAGACTGCCAGTCATGCGATGTCTGCCAGTCAGTTAGCGTTAGAACTGACGCCGACTGACTTACGTAACGAATGAATATATGATGTGAGTGAATGAATACAGGAACATTCAGTAGATTTATGTTCATTCATTATTTATTGAATTTTATTGCATTTACATTTATTTTCTTTAACACTTATATCTGATTCTTCATTTCTCTCTACTTAACTGTTCTGATTGTTATTTCTAAATGTTGAATTTATTAGAGTAAGCTTTTTAAACCGATCTATAAAACAAGTTCATATATGACCAAGGCTACGTGTACACTTTTCAATCTTGATATTTGAGTATCAATGGAATTTTATTTATTTGTTTATTAAATTAAGACTACTTGTATTTTAAAAAACATAATTAAACACAAGAAATTGTTAAAATAACTATATTTTTGTTCACCCACTCCCAGCGGGTCCTAAGCCGTAAGGGCTGTAAGAACCAGTAGAAAGGAAGTAGGTGCCAGGACTACCGCTGACTGACTTCATACTGATGTAAGCCACCTCGTTCTTCAAACATAGACCGTCTCGAAACATCGTCCAATTTCCACATTTGCGGGCTGAAATGATAATTTAGTTAGGAGATGAATTTGATGATGGTAAATTTTGGATAAACAAAATTGTCATTGGATCATAGAACCCTTCATGGTTCTGCCGTATAACAGAATATTTGGCTAAGTGCGAGTCGAACTCGCACACGGAGGATTCCGTATCACCAAATTTTCAATTATTTTTTATTTCAATTGTCTATTTATTACGTGTCTGTGACAGACAAGTCTACGCTACTGCAATTCCATAAAAATGTCATCAGGTGGAATTCAATAGATATTATACTTACATTTGTTCCTATTTCTGTACCATATAAAACACGGAATCATAAAGGTACATATTACGGATTATTTTTTATTTTTTTTTTATATAATATAGAAGTAGCAGACGAGCATGCAGTCCACCTGATGGTAAGTGGCTACTGCCGCCCATGGACATCTGTAATCAACCCCACATAGAATAAGATAGTCCTACCTCAGGTCGGCCACAGATGCGCCGCTACCCCTGAGGACTAAGCTGGAACGCCTCGGAAAATTCTGTCTCCCTTACCACACCCTTCAAACCGGAACACAGCAGCGCCTAACACTGCTGTTATTAGGTAGAAATAGGTGTGGCGGTGGTGCCGCCGGAGTCGAACCACAGAGTGTTCTACCACCATCAGACCCATTATCCAATTATTTTTTGTCTACTTTCTTATAACTGCTCTCTACGACGTCTAATTACTTACTCATAATTATACCATTATGAAATATAAGTAACTTAGATTTATTAAAATGAATTACATTCTATTACAAATACAATGTGCCAAGAAAGCTAGCAATTTCTCATTTACTTAATTCACTGGTGCAGCGATGTAGTAAGAATCTTGACCTCGGATACAAAGAGATACAGTTACTATAGAATCTATTCTGCGCTTTTCAGGTCAGGTGGCTTGTCGGAATTCAAATTCAATTCATTCAATAGTAATACCTCGAATATCCAACGGAATCTTTACCAATGGCTGTACGGCCACTATTTTATTCGATTCAATGTTTTCTTTGATTGTTTCTTTCTTTTCTTTCTTCGTTCTTTCTTTCATTCTTTACTTCTTTGCTTCTTTCGTAAACGTATTCTCTAAACATCCATAATATACTATTTTTATACGACGACTTGAATTTAGTATTTCTTTCTAGGCCTTGCACTATTTAATCTAACAATTTCATGAAATCTTACTTTAATACACAACTTACCCGGAAAATGGTTTGGAAAAGCTATAGATTCCACATATATTTGCCAGGCTCTGGTATGATCACATGTAGATAGAATACATCCAGGTTGAGACGACCCGCCATTAGGGTAGAAGTCTTTGTGACCTGAATTCAAGAACACACGAAGTAAAAACTTCATTAAAAGCTTTAACGGTTTCGAATTAGTGCAGCAGGGTTACAAATATTGATTTTTAAATAATACTAAATAATTAAATTAAATGAGATGGCATGGGACGCTTTGAAATAAGACGGAACGGAGTGGAACTATTTATATCATACTTATTTGAATTCTAATTATTATATTATGACCTCGTTAATAGATAAATATTTTTTTTAGGAAATATTAAATGATTTTCGCTTATGCAGCAATTTTTAAAACTTGCGCTGCATGAAACAAAAACAATTAAAAAATAAAATTCGATTTACGTTTACCTACAGGCTCTTTCAGTCCCAATACACCAGCATTCGTATGAACAACGTCCACATATTCAGCATCAGTGCGATCCAATCGCTTGTCCAAGGTTACGTTGGTGAAGCACGGTCCTGCTGGGTCCAGGGCAGTGATGCGTCCGATCAGTTTCCCCGTGGTTCGTTTGATGCTTTTACCAGCCACCCCTGCTATATGAGTACCGAGACTATGCCCGATTAGACTTATTTTTGACGGGTCAAGACCACCTAAGGAAAAACAATCTTTATCGATATTTGGAAAGCCAAGCGAACCGCTTTAAGTCAATTTAAGTAAGAACAATTGTTAATTCATGTTCGTTTTATAACAGCAGAATTAGTATTATCGTGTGATGTATGTGATATATTAGGCTTGTGGCAAAACTCATATCTATTTACATTTAATTATCCATATTCAATGACCACATAGGCAGCAGTGACATTCAAATCCGCCTGTGAAGAAGCTGAAGTTATTTCTTTAAATTGATTTAAATCATTGTCATCAATGTCTATTACATTAATATCTTAGTTTAGTCAAAGGAGAATGCCCATTCTTGGTACTGATTTTTCTCATGCGTCAAAATGAAAGTAATATTAAAATTATTTTTTGATTTTTATACATAATTTGTCGATCAGAATAGTTTCTTTGAACAGGGGATTCCATTTAAGATAAAATAAGTCGAAATGTTGATTGTTGATCTTAAAAATTAAAATGGCGGAATTTTATACTCGGAATTCAATAAGATCTATTAGTGTTTTGACTTATGATTTTTCTCATGTATCAAAATGAAAGTAATATTAAAATTATTTTTTGATTTTTTTATATTGTTTGTCGATCAGAATAGTTTCTTTGAACAAGGGGGTTCCATTTAAGATAAAATAAGACGAAATGTTGATTGTTGTTCTTAAAAATTAAAATGGCGGTATTTTATTCTCGGAATTCATTA
This sequence comes from Epargyreus clarus, assembly GCF_041222505.1. Lineage (NCBI taxonomy): Eukaryota > Metazoa > Arthropoda > Insecta > Lepidoptera > Hesperiidae > Epargyreus > Epargyreus clarus. The sequence continues at coordinate 12,319,231 of NW_027332209.1, read as the reverse complement.
TTTTAGGTTTTTAGGATTATTTTAGGTTTTTTTACCTACTACTTTTAAAAGTAAATGGAATATGTTAATCGAACTACATTATAGGTACCTACTATCAGTTAAAACTGACCATCAATCTATCGTCGGATATTTTCGATTTTGAGGTTATGTAACATTTCGGTAAATAACTTCAGAACCCGGGTGCTGATCTAAAAATAATTATTGGTGGTAGTATTTGCTTAATTATACATCGTCCTCAACAAGTTTCAATTTGATGCAACTCTGGACGGCGGTCCATACTTTCATGGGCATTGTCCTTTATCAAAAAAAATTAAACAAAAACCACGTACAATCCAAGTTTCAATTTGACTATATAAATAAATAACAACAAATATACAGCTTACCTTTTATCATTTCACTCAAGAACGCTCCAAGCTTTTCGCCCATAAACTTAGCATACGTCGACGATCTGAAGTATTCCAAGTTTATTATCCTCCTTCCATCCAGAGCGAATAATTTTAAATCCGGCTGCTTTAATAATTCCGGTGCAACTCCCTGCACCATCCAACCGTCAGAACTTTCCATAAACCCGTGAATGAGGATTACTAATCTCTTCGCTTGAAGCATTATCCTCTTTAAGCGCTTAGTAGCTGTTAGGTTGTATTTGATGTTTTCGTTCTTTGTTATTAAATCTATATCTAGTTTCTGGGTCCAGTCTATCTGATTTTTCTCTTGCATCTGCTCGTATGTTAATCCGAAGAAACTTTTCAATGATTCGCCTGAAAAAATAGAGTTAATCAATCTAGACACGTTAACTAAATTTTTTCGGTTATTTTTATCCCAATGTATTATGTTTTGCGTATGTATGAATATATGAATGTATCACTCTTTGGCACATCCTGCAGCTTAAACAGCATTGGCTTAAATTGTAAGAGTTTCTGTAAGTGCTGTAAAAACATAGCAAGCACGTGAGACTTAATCAACTGAATTAACGCAGTTTATAAACAAATAACACTTACAATATTTAAATATAAGAAATTTTCATTGTTATGATATGATATCATAAATAGGGTAAATACATTCTGAATAAAAAATCTGACTCCATGAAATAAGTCCTTTAAACACGCCTTTGTATTTTCTGTGTTTTTAAACAGAGTTATTTTGAGTGTTTTAATGGGAATTTCTTCCTAAGAATGCCTTGAGTGCTCATAGAGAAGACAAAGGCATTTGAAGACAAAGACCCACCATATTCAATGAGATTTAAGACATTTTTGGACTACAACGGAAATATTCGTGGCTTTGTTTTTACATTTCTGCAGGGTTGTGATTGAAAGTGGTTGAAATTGGGCCTTTAATGTTATATATATACGTGTCCATGGGACATGACCACGATTTGAAACTCACATCATCAAAGGTCGGCCTTGGGCTACTGATATAAATTAAAAATGAATTAAGCAATTTAAGAAAAAGTAGACAAAAAAGCCCTTTGCTGTTTTCAAAATCAATTTAGCATGAAACAATGAATCGCAATTGGTACTGAAATTTTATACCCGAGTTTCCATTATCACGATCCGAGCGGAAATTGAAATCGGGTATCGTACAAATTCTGGCATAAACTTTTCCATTCCTGCATTATTGTTCACTTCAACATGCTGTCGTAAATGTGAATTAGATATTATGAAAAAGTAATATTCTTGATTTCTTTCAACATGTTCTAAAAGGCACCGTCACACCCATTTGTAGCCTGAAGCGATTCTGCGTTTCGATAGAAAAAATTGTTTTTATAGTTAGGATTTAACGATAAAGCAGACATGCTACCTGATAGGAAGTAATCAACGTTGCTTATTAGACATTTGCAACACCATTTCGCAAACACATCGCCGGCTTTGAAGGAGAGCTCTTTTTGCATCTTTTTTAAAGAGTCCCATGTCATAGTGCTCCGGGAATACCTCAGGAGGAAGCTCAGGTGTGAATGCCAGCTAACTTTTAACCCCATTTTAGCATAAGAAAGGAATGAAAAAAATCTTCAAAGACAATGACAATCCTTATTTTCACCGAAAAAAATATTAATTCCGTAATTCCGTGTCGCCTTCACCTAATAAACTTCAAATCTGGCTCAAAAGTTACATGTACTCGTATGTCTATGGCATCGATCTTAATTCGCTAGCATGCACATTTCTAGTAAAAAGTTGGTTTAGCATAACTTTATCATCATATTCTGCAATACGAATTTCCTTTACAACTTAGTTAAACCAAGTTCCCGAGCAGATTAGTAAAACTCATTACAATTAGGCAGGATCGTGCCTTGCTTTCCGGCTAACGTTTGCTCTTATCGTCGGGAATTCTTGCCACAAAGGGTTTATGGTGTATGACTAACTTTGTTCATTTGGTTCGCTGCAAAATATGACTTCAGTAACGATAATTTGGCTATATACTGTAACGATCTTGAAGGTGATAGAACTCTCTGTGGTTCTAGCACGTGTATTTCTGTTTCCGCCCTATTATTTATGTTTATGTTAAAAGGGCAAAAAGACATTTCGCCATACCTATCGTGAACTCATTTGCGTTTCGGTGGCAGATTGTCAGTTAACGTAGTTGGCTAGTTGACAAATGCTTTTATGTACTAGAAGAATTTATCCAATGAACAATCTCTTATATTTATGATAAATTGTCTAATATAAATAATAATTTAATGTATCAGTTTTCTAATGTATATATATATAATGTAAGATATTATTTAATTTTAATTTTAATTGACTCAATTTGTACGTTGTGGCAAATGTGAGTTTCTTATAACCCTGTGTCGCTCCCACTGCACCGGGTAACATTTGAAGGTTTCCCCACGAAAAAAAATGGTATCTTCTCTTAATTTGTAAAAAACTCCCTAATTACTTACATCTATTAGACCCAGCGGCAACGAGAGGCTGTATGCCTGGCAGCATGTCCAGTATGGAGCTGACGCTGAACTTGCCCGGCTCTTGTCTGGTGACTGCAGCTTCGCATGCACCAATCCAGAGTGTTATCTCGTAGAAATAAATCAGATCTATTTGTCGAACTGAAATCAAAGATGTAGCCGTAGTGAACCTTATGATAAACGTTCTTATATAAACGCTTTCTAGACTCACAGCCCCACACTAGGATTCCCTGTGTCGTGGGTGCCATGGACACACACATAGACAAATACACAAACATCCAGACCCAGAAACAGAAATCTAAATTAATCATTTAGATATCTGTCTGGCCGGGGATCGAACCCGGGACCCTTTGCGCGTCAGACCGGTATGGTGGCCGCACCACCACGCGGGTCGTCCAAGATATAAGATTTAGATATAGCAAACGAAACAGTATTCATAGTTGGAAGGTACCAAAACCCTCTGTGGTTAGACTCCGGCGGCACCACCAATACATCTATTTTTGCCTAATAACAGAAACGTTAACCGCTGCTGTGTTCTGGTTTGAAGGGTGTGGTAAGAAAGACATACTTATCCGAGGCGTTCTAACTTAGTCCTCAGGTGTAGCAACGTATCTGTAGCCGATCTCATGTAGCACTCTAATCGTATCTGAGGTTGATTACAAATATCCACAGCAGTAACCAGTCGTTTGTTACTTCAATGTTATAAAAAACTAGCTGACCCGGCATACGTTGTGTTGCCATATAAATAAAAAAATGTTAAGGGTGAACAACCCTTATCACTTAGGGGTATGAAAAATAGATAGTAGCCGATTCTCAGACCTACTGAATATGCATATAATATTTGGCGAAAACCGGTAAAGCCGTTTCGGAGGAGTACGGTAACTAACATTGTGACACGAGAATTTTATATTTATTATTATTATTTATATATATATTATTATTTATATTATTTTGACGATATTAAAGTGATAAAACTGTAATAAAATAAATCTTTAATAATTAAAAAAAAAACACTAGTTTGTATTAAAAACGTTATTTATTACCAACACCCTTAAAAACTGCCTTTGTTTAAGCGCTCGTAGGAAACTTTATACTTGAGTTAGAGGCGTGGTTTTTTTAGTGTTTGAAAGCTAATACGACGTAGAATTGCATTAAACAATAATAAAAAAATAAAATGCCTAGATTATTTTGAGGAAATTGATGATTACTGAAAATTTTACCTAAAAAAAGTGCTTTTTTGCACTAATCTGACATTTTTTTCCTGGGAAGATGATTTTTTTTTGTTTTTTTTTTTCATGGATCAGTACGGCCTATCATTGGCAATCATTGTTATTTTTGTTTGAACCTGATAACCCTCTTAGTTTAAAAGTTATAGCGATTTATTTACTTCAGGTGCACAATTCCCAAAAAAAAATTCAAAAGGTCGTAAAACCCAAAAAAAAATTTTTTTATTTTTTTTATATTTTTTTTTGGCGACAAAATGCGGTTTAATTTTACCTGTTTCAATATGTGCACTTTATGGAGATTCACCCTGTATAAGAAGATGAAAAATCAGAGGTGTATTTGAATTGAATGTACATCTTGAACCTACAAGTACCGGACCCTATAAATTGAACTTACAAGTATTACAAAGTCAAACTTACGTAAGTTCAATCGCTAAAATTCCTGTAAGCTAAACGCCGACCTATTTCCAAGTTTTGCGGTAATAATTCTTGTCTAACTAACAGTTTAATTACATACCCAGATAGTTATGTGGGATTTGGGGTAATGGGTACCACTATCGAATGTCACGTGGGTAGGATACACATGTTTCGTACAATAGAAACAAGTTAATTACTTATATATGTAAATTAATAAAAATAACAATAAAATTAAATTAGAGCTCATATTAAGGCCTATATGTACGACAAGCTGTTTACCTGCTTAAATACCTGCTGCTTAATGTTTACCTGCGTTAAAAAGTGTTAATACTTTGGAGATTTTATGGGTTTTATATTTATGTGCGGAACCCTAATCATTTTCCTAAAATACTCGGAAAAGTTGTTTAAGTTCGTTCTTATAACATTGAAACTGCCAGTGAAATTGCCATTAAAATCTGTCCAGCCATTTCGGAGATTTTCCGGAACAAACAAACAGACAGACAAATACTTTTATGATTTTGTTATAAGTACCCTATACACTTTAATATACAACATAGCTGTTATTTAGACATAAGAAACGGCACTTAAATTGTACTTAATTGTGTAGTATAAAACTTTTCCAATATTTTGTATGTCTGTTTATTCAGGATATCTACACTAATATTATAAAGAGGAAACCTTTTTTTTTTTTGTTGTAATGAATAGGCTCAAAAAGTACCTACTGGCCCGTTTTTAAAAAATCTTTCACCATTCGAAAGCTACATTATCTACGAGTAACATAGGCAATATTTTAAATGAAATATATTTGATAAGTAGATTTTGAGGCGGTACAAAGTTTGCCGGGTCAGCTAGTAATCTTATAAAGTCCATATCCGATATACACATGACTTTTGTTGAAACGTAAATTATTTAACCGTTAACTACTTTATGTTAACTACTTTTTTCTAAAATTGAAGAAAGTGAGTAAAATGAAAAGTGCTGCTGTGGTCCATTTTATAGGGGGTAAGGGAGTCATACTTATTCGAAGCGTTCCTTAGTCAAGACATCCGTAGTCAACTTCAGACAGGAATCTAGTCTTATCGAGGATTAATTACGGATATTCATGGCATCCACTGACCATCAGGTGGACTGCATGCTATTTTGCTACTAAAATACGTAGTAGATGAGAATAATTAAAAAGAGACGGGTAAGTCGTGTCACAAATAAATATAATATATTATAAATATATCTATTATACTTTATATTTTGTTATTATATATAATATATAATTTATATAAACAATCAATATGTATGAAACAAATTATGGTATATTTTATTCTTGGTATTTACTAATGTATTATGTGATATTACTTATACTATTATGTTAAAAATAAAAAATATGCACATTCACATACGCACATACACACGCACACACACACACACACACACACACACACAAACACACACACACACACACACACACACACACACACACAAAACCTTATAATATTACTTATGCTCACAAAAGGCCAGATTATACTTAGTGTTGCAGTGCAATATAATGTTATAGTCCGTAATGTAAATCCGTAATTGGCTAATTAGTTGAACATGAAAAGTATTATATATATATATATATATCATTTAAGTAGCTGTGGATTTTGTTGAATAAATAAATTAATAAATAAATATTTATGAAATTTTGTACATGCAAATCAAACTAATCTTTGGCGCTATAGCAGAAATAAAAGTGTTGTTACAGTGAAACAACAAAGTGTTCAAAAAGATTTTGCTTAGAAGAAAACTAGATAAACTTACATATCATTTCAATTTACATTTTATAACAGACGTTTGCCCAGTTGATCATAATACTGTGATGTACAATAATTCTTGTTTCACAAACTAACGAGACCACTGAAACTACACACATACCTATATTTTAACTAGTTCTCGTTTCTCTTTCTAAATCTAACCTCAAATTAGCTAAAGAAAAAGGCACTATCCTTAGGGCACTAGCAAACATGTTTTTAGCTTAGGAAATCGAAGATTTAGCTGTGTTTCGAAAGCTACCTGCAGCGATTTAACGCGACACCGTTATCTTTTTGGGCTCCGGTGTTTAACATAGGCCATAGGCAACTATACCTGTGTAAAACTCTAAAAATAATTACTGACAAACATAACACAATAAAGGTCTAAGTAGTACTAAGAACTAGTATTAACGTACTAAGAACTAGTAGTAACTAGTATTAACTCAGTATAATTTTGTAATAGTTTCAATGTATAATATAGCATTTGACTGAAATTATCTTGAATTATACATTGCATTAGAAGTTTTTAAGTTTACACTGCTTAATAAACAACCTCCTTTAAAATAATGTAGCATTGTTTTAGGGGTCCGTACCCAAAGGGTAAACACGGAACCGTATTACTAAGACTTCGCTGTCTGTCCGTCTGTCCGTCTGTCACAGGGCTCTATCTCCGGAACCGTAATAGATAGACACATGATTTTTTTACAGAGGATGCATAACCGCAGCCGCTATAACAACAAATACTAGAAATAAAATAAAGTTGAATATTAAAGGGGGTCTCCATACAACAAACCGGAATTTTTCGGCATTTTTCGATCTAACTGTTAAACTGTATAAGGAAGACGGTTAACATTTTTACAATCCGCTCACTACTATAACTGGTATTATAATAAATACAAATAAGAACCATACAACATATTTTAATATAGTTATGTTAATTTTATTATAAGTACCATTCATCATCACCGCAACGCCATCTATTGTTATGTCATATAACTAAGTATTGTTGAAAATAATAAAAAGTAAAAAATAATGAACATTTGATGGTACGGAAGCCTCCATGTGCGAGTTCGACTCGTACTTGGCGAATTATTAATAGACCATGATACTCTTTCTGACACTAGTACAATCATTATATTTCTGCCCCATAACAGTAGTGTTAAGCGCTGCTATGTTCTGATTTGATGGGTGCGGTAAGGGTGACATACTTTTCCGAGGCGTTCCAGCTTAGTCCTCAGGGGTAGCGGCGCATCTGTCGCAGACCTTAGGTGGGAATATCTAATTCTATCTGGGGTTGATACAGATGTCTGAAAACTGCTACTTCTATATTATAAAAATACTAGCTGACCGGACAAACGTTGTGTTGCCATATAAATAAAAAATTGTTAAGGGTGAACAACCCTCACCACTTAGGGATATGAAAAATAGATAGTAGCCGATTCTCAGACCTACTGAATATGCATATAAAATTTGGTGAAAATCGCTAAAGTCCTTTCGGAGGAGTACGGTAACTAACATTGTGACACGAGAATTTTCAATTTTATATATAAGATAACGTACAAGAGTAGCAAACAACTTTTGCTTCTATTTTCTGTTTACCAATAATATGTCCAATATTGCTTAGGTCCATCGTCTATTCAACAGCTCTTCATTACTGTTGATTTATATCTTTCATGAAGCGTAATACTTTGTTCCGCTAGGGCATTCCTATTCAATGAGATCGTATCAACAATGGGTCTCTGCGGATATTGCGGGTATTGTACTAGTATAAGTGTCAAAGAGATGGGTTATTATGAGCTTTCGCTGGTCATTTAACTACTGGTTTTACGCAATGTATTGCAGTGATAGCCTAGTGGTTAAGGAACACGGCCTCTCGATCGAGGGGTCCGAGGTTCAAATCCCAGGCACGCACCTCTGATTTTCAAATTTATGTGCGTATTAGAAATTAATTATCACTTGCTTAAACGGCGAAGGAAAACATCGTGAGGAAACCTGCATACCTGAGAGATTTATAATAAAAAATAAAAATAAAAAATCTTAAAGGTATGTGAAGTCTACTAATACGCACTTGGCCAGCGCGGTGGACTATGGCCTGATCCTTCTCATTCTGAGAGGAGACCCGTGCCCAGCAGTGGGACAGTAATGGGTTGATGATGATGATGATGATGATGATGATGATGATGATGATTTACGCAATGTATATGTATATTAACGTAGGTTTATGTGTATCATTTTGCAGTATATTTCCCAGCTAAGTTTTACAAATTAAACAGTGATAGCCTAGTGGTTAAGAAACTCGGCCTCTCGATCGAGGAGTCCGAGGTTCAAATCCCAGGCACCTCTGATTTTTCGAATGTATGTGCGTCTTAGAAATTAATTATCACTTGCTAAAATTGTGAAGGAAAATGTCGTGAGGAAACCTGCATACCTGAGAGATTTATAAAAAAAAATCGCATAGGTATGTGAAGTCTATCAACACGCACTTGAACGGCGCGGTGGACTATGGCCTTATCCTTCTATTTGTGAGAGGAGACCCGTGCCCAGCAGTGGGACAATAATGGGTTGCTGATGATGATGATGAAGTTTTACAAATGTATGTTGCTTTTTAGTGATAGCGGGTCTGGCCTTTACATAAGACTCAAATGTTTAGGTGAGTGTTCCGAGGAACTATTTGACCTGGTGCCTACGTCACCATTCCTCCATCGAACCACTCGCCGAAGGATGAAGTTCCATCCACACCAACTGGACTCGTGGCGGTCCTCCACGGTTCGGTTTGCACGGACGTTCTTGCCACGGCCGTACAAGATGTGGAATGAACTTCCTTCTGAGGTATTCCCGGAGCGCTATGACATGGGGCTCTTCAAAAAAGGTGTAAAAAGAGCTCTCCTCCAAAGCCGGCGATGCATTGGCGACTCCTCTGGTGTTGCGAATGTCCATAGGCGACGGTGACTTCTTTTCATCAGGTAGCCCGACTGCCTCATCGTTTAGGTATAATTATAAAAAAAATAGTTCTTGTACCCTTGGCTGGTTCGAATTTACAGGATATTTTATAGGAACGGTATATTTCTTAGGTTTTTACCAACTATTATATTATCGCTAAGTATGTTTAATTATGTTACCGTAGGAAGAAACAGAAATTGGTTAAAAAGCGGTAAAGCCTACCTTGCCTTACAAAATCTTCTAAGGAATTTTATTCTAAGTAATTTTGTACTTTCTTTGTACTTTTAGTCCTTAGGGTTATAGAGTTCATTTTTACTATTAAAAATTGGTATTTCTACAAATAATTGGAATAGGATTAAATAAAATACAATTTACCAATCTCAATTTTACAGTTTTTCTTTTGTTCAGTTTATCTTTTACTTTGAGCACTGACTCGCTTCTGACTGACTGCTGGGCTGGAGCAGACTGAACTGAATAACTTGGAAAATACGAGATACAAAATAATTATTTCCGAATTACACATTATAACCACTCACAAGTAAATTATCGCCATTAGCTTAACAGGTTGTGATTCCAATTTGTGGTAATTTAAGCGGATGTTGGTAAATTAGCACACATCACTTCCAGGTTAATACCAGTGACTAGACTAATGGGTTATCATTAAACAATTACGATCTGCCTTAACAATAACACATGTAGAAAATGGAATGAACATCCTCCCGCGTATTCCCAGAGCGCTATGACGTGGGGCTCTTCAAAAAATGTACAAAAAGAGCCCTCATTCAAAGCCGGCGATGCATTGGCAACTCCTCTGGGGTTGCAAATGTCCATAGGCGACGTTGACTGCTTTCCATCAGGTAGCACGTCTGCTTTATCCTTAGGATCAGAATATTAAATGCTAAGTTTAAAACATGCAAAATAAACATAAAATCAATAAAGTTGAAATTACCAAACTAGTATATTAATTACCTCGTAGTCAGTATTCACTGCCGCCCGTGCGTATCTGTGATCTACATAGAACGGATTCTATATGTAGTCGATCACAGCGGAGTTCCCACTCCTGAGGACGGAAATGGTCCTCTCATATGTATGTCGCCGTTAACCCTGGACAATAATCAAAAATGCTTCGTTAAGATATGTCTCCCTTAACACACCCTTCAAACAACATACGCGCGTAACACTGCTGTTATGAGGCAGAAATAGGTGTGGCGGTGGTGCCGTTGGAGTCGAACCACAGAGGATTCTACCACCTTCATATGTTGTTTGAAGGGTGCGAAGGAGGGAGCACCCAGCAGCGCTTCATATTTTTGTTAAAAGGCAGAAATTTTTGTTTTGTGTGAAATTATCTCCATATAATATTTTCTCATCCGTATCTAAGAAAATAATGATAGTGATAAACTAGGATCCAAGAGACTTCCTACAGGATAACATCCTTATTTATGATATACGACCGAGAGAATATTTAATGGTTCAAGGGTAATAACGGTAATTTAAGGGTGAATTCATTAGGAAGGGTCTTACAGGGTTTATGAAGCAATTAATATTTATTTGACTACGAATAAGTGATAACCCTTAAGAATATGGTTTCATAATCATCTACAGTCAACTAGAAGTGTATTACTACTGGGCATGGGTCTACTCTCAGGATAGAAGGGAAAAGTCACATTGGTTTCAGACTTATTGATTTACAAAGGTGATTATATAAGAGTAGCAGACGAGCATATAGTCCACCTGATGGTAAGTGGCTACTACCGCCCGTGGACATCTATAATCCCTAGTTACCGCACCCTTCAAACGAGAACACAGCAGCGCTTTACACTGCTGTTATGAGGCAGAAATAGGTGTGGCGGTAGAGCAGCTGGTGTCCAAGTATGGAGAGGATTCTACCACCTTTAAGGTGTTATCTCACCGGTATTACAATGTATTATATCTTTACTGTAACTAAAGTTTTTTCACACAAAGTAGAATTAATTTCGATTTCATAGAAGCATCTAACATATAATAAATATGGTATTGCGTGTGTACAGAAACAGTCATTATAAAAATGCCATAAAATTACATCTTGAACGCGTCGCACCATTGTTTATAGCTGTTAACATTGACATAGCAAGTGGTGGTTTTTAAAAAATATGGTATTACACAAATAACAGATTTCACCGTATCATTTATTTAGCATTTTCGTGTTCCACGGTTTTACTTGTATCGTGACCGTATAACTAAAATAATAAAACTTTATTGTATATTAAGGAAGAAATACGTGGAGAGGATATAACGATTTTTCCTTACGTGACGATTTCTACCATTCCGCAATAACGCAAAATCATACAAACCCTGTTAAAGAAATTTGTAAAAAAACTAAAACTAAACGGAACATTGGTACCAAGAAATTGAAAAAAATAAGTTAGATAATTATTATAAATAATTGGCCAAGTGCGAGTCGAACTCGCACACGGAGGGTTCCGTACCAGGTATTTATTTTTATTTTTAGTATTTTTTATCATAGTAGGAAGTAGCTTCAATAGTAGGTATATGCATTTTTAGAATATAAAGTGGTGAATATTACCTAAATTTCGCCAATATTAGATCCATTTTCCTTCTCTCTCCAAATATACAACAATTACATCATCATCATCATAAACCCATAATTAGTCCACAGCTGGGCACAGGTCTCCTCTCAGAGTGAGAAGGGCTAGGCTGTAGTCTATACCGCGCTGGCCAAGTGCGTATTGGTAGACTTCATAATTCACATACCTTTGAGATTTGTTTATATGTTTCTCAGGTGTGCCGGCTTTCATTCGCCGTTAAAGCAAGTGCAAGCAAGCAATTAATTTATAATACGCACATAAATTAAGAAAATCAGAGGTGCATACCTGGGATTTGAACCTCGGACTTCTCGGTCGAGAGGCCGAGCTTCTAACTACTAGGCTATCACTACTTTTGTTATCCCAAATTTATGAAATTTAAAATTAAAATTAAAATTTGTAATAATAATATTTCATTTAAAGTTGCAATTTTAATCGTATCGAACAAAACAAATTAAATTAAATATCACTCAACAAGGAAAATCAATAAAGTAATATAGGTAATTCAGTGGAAAATAGTTATGCGCATAACGCCATCTATAATATGCACGCACGACTCGAATAGATTAGAGAGTACTTTACGAACATTTTTTTCATGCCTCGTTTATATTTTCACATATTTTATATACATATATATATATTATTCCCATCGGTTGAGGAGTTACATGTTTTGTCTCCAGAACCCACTCTGATCCTCATCATATCATATCATCATATTTAAATGGGACCAACTTGTAGCAATTGTCCACACACGAAATTAAAGGCATTAAAATAGGTTCATAAACGGCGAAGTTATGGCTGTTATATTTACATGGGTGGAGGAGTTCCCCTCATTTTTTCCAGAACCCATCGATGGATCCTAACCATATTTAAATGGGACCAATTTCCAGCTCGTCCCTACATAATAAAAAAAGAATTATTAAAATCGGTCCACTAACGGCGGAGTAATTCGTGTACATACATAAAAAAAAAAAAGATACCGGCCGAATTGATAACCACCTCCTTTTTGAAGTCGGTTAATTATCAATTTTCCATGTGTTTTGATTCTGTTTATGGGTACACTAAAGTATATTATTATTATTATTACTTTGGTGTACCAAACTAGCTTACTGTCCACTTATTGAAGTTAATAAGTAAGATCACTGTGGCCCAAATATGCATTAAATTGTACGCCAAGTTGGCTGCAAATGCTTTAGACCCTTACGACTAAATTGCAACGCGTAACTCTTATAAAAAATATAAAATATTTCGATAAGCGAGAATCGAACCGATTATAAACGCGGTCAGCTAAAATGCCACTAGGTTATCACGTTTCATCAATTATACTAAATAATCATAGTTAATCACTATTTTCCAAGATTACACTTGATTGCTCGACAACTTTATAACAGCAAGTTGTATGAGTGGGCCGCCATTGTAGTTACGTGTGCCAGAGTCAGAAGACAAAAGGTAAAAACATATTTTTTAAATAAATTTAATGTCAACTAGTACAAATGGACTTTATTATGTTTGTTTAGTCCGTTCGCCTTGTTTTTTATACATTTTTATTCTTATAAGTATTTTTAAATGTAATATTTTACAGAACAATATTTTACAATATTAACATTTAAGTTTTAATATACTCGTATTATTCACAATGTAACGGATTGTTAGTCATATAAATTATTTAACCATTTTTCAAAATAAACATTACTTTTAAATCGTCACTATTATTATAAAATAGTCAAGTGTAACGTGGAGGGTAATGAGTAGAATGGGCTGTTTAATGAGTTGTTTAATGACAAAACATTTTTTTTATTTTTGTTTGTTCTGAACTGACATGAATACTGCTCAATCGATTTAATTGAACACTTTATACATTTAAAATACATATCAGAGTTAATACGTATAATTATAGTTTAAAAACTAAAAACCACATTAAATTCGCACAAAGAAAATCGGTAATCCCGATTCCTGATGATCCTGATGATATGAGAATGGAGAATGGGATAAAAATTATTAAAATCGACAAAATGTCGACCAAAATTATAAATTAATCGGACCGTTCAAAGTGGGTAAAAATCGAGTTCAAAGATTCCGTTACATACATAAATACAGGTCAAGTTAAAGCGTGGTAAAAAGTACAATATGGTTTGATAAAAATTGATTAAGTATAACTAGATACTTTGACCCCTCCGTACTAGATAATATTATATAATGGAGTGTAAATAAAACTGGTGATCAACAAACACACTGTAAGTATGTACAGTCGCAAGCAAAAATTAGTACCACAATTGGTACCCCAAATTCCAGGTAAGACGCAAATTATAAAAACCATTAAGGTAAGATAATAGTTAATTCCAAAATTTCTAATTTGGAAAGTTATCATTATATTTGATTGCATTTTTATTAGCTCTTATTGCTCTTTTGATAATAAAGGTTAATTAGAACATTTATTCGTTTACCAATAGAAAAACGTTGTGAATCGTGAAGAAAAAAATGTTTATCGTCCAAATAGCAGGTAGGTATATAAATTGTAAAAACGTGTCTCGTCGATGTCAAGATGTTCATACAATAAGTTTTATCATATTATACATTTTCATGATATTACATATCTTCATTATAAATTGGTAACAAGTAATGAATGACACTAAATCAAATCTATATAGTTAAATATCTTTGGACACGTCTAATTGAAATAGTTAACAATTTTGTTTAAATATTTTATTAAACTAATTTAAAAAAAAAGAAACAAAAATTGTACTTCCTATTTTGTAATATTTCCCAAGCCATATTGTAAAGGCAGCATAGGAGGGGAAAACTTTGTTTGATTTTAGATGTGCATAGCTCTACTAATGTTGTTATATGAATTTCATCAGTAATCCATACATAATTATGTATGGATACTATCCATATGGATATGTATGGATATGGATAAATCTTGAAATCTCTTTTGACATGAAATAGTTACAGTTGCAATCTATATACTCGTACTTACCTGATAAAATATTTTTTTCTTTACGTTTCACAACGTCATTCTGTCGGTAAATGAATAAAAGTCCAAAATTAAATAACCTTTGTTACCAAAATAGCAATAAGAGCTAATAAAAATGCAGTCAAATCTGATGATAATCTTTCAAATTAGCAGTTTTAAAATTAACTGTTGTCTTTCCTCAATTGTTTTTATGATTTGGAATCTGAAATCTGACCTGAAATCTGGAGTCCTAACTGTTGTGCTATTTTTTGCGCGCAACTATACTCGTACGTATGGATTACAGTTTGTTTGTTATTGACCATTTTCATTGACCCCCCAATTATTGTCAAGTAAGGGAGAGGTCAAAGTATCTAGTTTTATTTAACCAATTTTATTCAAACATATAAGTAGTCGTGTTTTAAGTCTGATAAGTATTTTAAATGTATGTAAAGTATTCAATCCATACATAATTATGTATGGAATGATTCTCTATTGTTATAGTTATCTGTGATGCACAATCAAACAGACGCACAAAACAAGATTATGATTTCCATTGTTTACGAGGTAACTTCAAAATCCAAAAATAAATACCTATATTTGAATACTTGTTTATCTTATCCCAACGTAAGACTGAGAACACAAGCAAAGATAAAATAATTCCAATAATTCATAATTATGTAAATTCACAAATGTCGGAAGATTCAGTATTGACCTTTAAACAAAACTTTAAATAAAAAATATATATGAAACTTCTGTATAATTAAAAAAATATTCATTTTTCATTACATTATGATGTTAGTCGATATAGAAGCAGTTAATATTCGTCTACAAATGTACACATAATATTGTTCCATTTGTTAACGTAATAATAAATTACCTTTTTTTTATAATATAGGAGTGGCAGACGAGCATGCAGTCCACCTGATGGTAAGTGGCTACTGCCGCCCATGGACATCTGTAATCAACCCCAGATAGGACGAAATATTCCTACCTGAGGTCGGCCACCGTTGCGCTGCTACCCCTGAGGACTAAGCTGGAACGCCTCGGAAAAGTATGTCTCCCTGACCACACCCTTCAAACCGGAACACAGCAGCGCCTAACACTGCTGTTATTAGGTAGAAATAGGTGAGGTGGTGGTGCCACCGGAGTCGAACCACAAAGGGTTCTACCACCTTCAACCTTGTTGTTTTCTTTTTAGTTTTTCAAGAAGGAAGATTCGATTCGAGGGTGGCATATGAGTTAGTCATAAATAAATTTAAACTATTAAAATGTCGATCGATTTCAAAATAAATGGAAGAGAATATAAAGGTAAGTGTGTAATTTTTTCAATAAAATTATAACTACAATAATACACCATAATATAGCAGTTCTATTCCATCCAAGGCATCTTTGTTCATTTACTCTTAACATATTTTACCAATCTGACGACAATGACGAATGACAGACTTAAAACAACAGATCGTTATTAACTAACAATCTTAAGGGAAAAGTATTAACAAGTTTAAATGAAACTTGTCACAGTATCAATTTGGATAGCCTCCAAGAAACTATTTAAAAAATTGAATCAAAGCAAAAAGCAATCATAGCTTACTGTAGAGGTAAATTAATACATTGAAAAAAAAAGTACATGTATAGTCAGTTTTGCACCAGTTTCTTAGAGGTATATGAATCTAATTTGCACTTAGTAAGCTTATAATTTTGTCTAAAACTCTCTCTTTCAGTGTGGAGACTTGTTCTCTCGTATAGTCTGATTCATAATTAGGTGTCCAAAATGTAAACAAAGAAATGTCACTGTCAAAATTAACAAGTAACAAAAACTTTAACAAACTCAACAAAAAACGAAAATTTAACAAATATGCACAATTTAACAAACGCGTTATGTAAACGAGAAAACATTAGAGTTCGATCACAATCACGAAAATTAATAATATCAGTTAGAAACTTAAAAGTGACAGCACAAGAAATGTCTTGGATTCCGATTGTGTTACCATTATCACATTTTAATTTTCTACCATAAACTTTGTTTTTTATTATTATTACTGTATGGAACGAAATTGAGGTGATATAAATATTAGAAAATGTGAATTAATCTTAATCTATTTAGATTATTATTTTATTATTGTTGTATTACTTTAATATCGACAAAAATAAAAACTACCACTACTACTACTACTACTTTTGTTTACATTTTGGACACCTAATTATGAATCAGAGTATAGGTCGTGTGGACCTCATTCTCGGTAAAATAATGATAGATTAATTAGGAGTCATGTATGGCGATGGTTTACCTGAAGTATTTATTTTTAGTGGACGGTACTTTCGGCCCAGATGTATCACTGAACGAGTTCATAAGGACGGTAGCAGACCTTCGTGGAACCAAAGCGATGTGTCATGAAGGAGGTTGTGGAGCTTGTGTGGTCGCCGTCCGTGCACCACAACCACCGACCAATGAAGTTAAGATCATGGCCGTAAACTCTGTAAGATATTGTGATTGAACTAGTCCTATTTCGAAAAGTTTAAGACTTAAAGCTAAAGAAGGTACAGCTAATTAATTAAGTAAGACCTTAGTAAGATGGATCAGACCAGACTTGTCTTTAACATGATTTAACAAAGAATCTCGTCTGAAACCCTAAAAAGGGTACCGGTTCTTGAAGTTTACATTTACAGAGGTATTATACAATCTTTTGCAAAAAGGAGTTACAGTCACTCAGGATCATCTGCAATGGAATCCAAATAAATCCAGAAATCTGGTGCCAGATTTTTCCTAATATGATGGAACACTTCATTAATTTAGACTTAAATCTTAAAAGTTTAAGACTATTATCTTAAAAGTTAATTTAATTTCAGTGCCTCGTCTCAGTGTTATCTTGTCACGGCTGGGAGGTGATAACTGTGGAAGGGATAGGAAACAGGACCATAGGATACCATGAGATCCAAAGTAGACTAGCAAAGTTCAATGGAACCCAATGTGGGTATTGCACTCCTGGATGGGTCATGAATATGTATTGGTAAGTATTGTATAAAATTATATGTTCATTCATTTTTGAATTTTAAAATTCCCTTGTCCCCAATTTATCCCATTAATATTTAAAAATTGAATAGTTGTACCTATTTATCTCATTGGACATAAATCAATTTTATGCGTTCTTTACTTAAACAATATCCATACTCCCGTATTGCAATGGTACACTTGCCATTTGTATGTATGCCCATTGTCCGCCACATGTAATTCTTATCAGCTTACCTACAATCAAGTTTTCAATTGGAATTAGGATGTCAAATTGTTCAAATGTGCAAAACCACGACCAGAGACATCAATAAATTAGGACTAGGGAAATTAAGACTACAACAGACTTACCTGCTTACAGTCTCTACGAATCTAAGAATAAACAACTGACATCAAAAGAGATAGAAAATTCCTTCGCTAGCAACATTTGTCGTTGTACCGGTTACAGACCCATAGCAGATGCTTTCAAAAGTTTTGCCAAAGACGCCAATACAGATATTTTGAATAAACTAACAGATTTGGAAGATTTAGGGGTGTTTAAGCCTTGTGGAGTCAAATGTTACAAGAAATGCTCTCATAAAGATAAACATTGTAACGTTCCTGGAAATGGGAAAAATTATAGAAGAAATATAAATGATGAAACTTGGTGTATCATAGAAAATCCGAAGAATAAAATGTTTGTCGTTGAAAGCGAAACTTACAAATGGTACAAAGTCTATACTTTAGATGAAGTGTTTAAAGCTATGTCTAATGGAAATTATAGGCTAGTTGCTGGAAATACTGGTCAAGGTAAGTTCAGTTTGGTACTATATTACTATTACAGACATAATTTCTAGCATTCCACCAATTTTATCAGAACCTCAGGAAATATAATGAATATGAATAATGTTATACGTGTTCCAGTCTTCAAGTTTATATTAGCTTAATTATAATCGTTGTTTAATTTAATACTTCAAACTAAAAAACGCTAATGAAATTCACTTCTTACTTTTTATCGCGTTTTTTTTTTAATATAAAATTTAATTTGTGAAGGATAATATCATGAAAAACCCTACTTACATGCCTGAGAGTCAATTAAAAATATTCATAAAGGAAGTTTGCCAATTCGCACTTGGCCAGCACTGTGGACTATGACCTAAAACCATTTTGAGTTGAGATCCATACCAAGCAGTGAAACAATGATGGGTTGAGAACGACATCAAAATGCATTGTTCTAGTATAAGAACACCGTTTAGAAACAATTTATATCCGATTAATGACAAAGGAAACACACGTTTTCCTCAATCATCAAAGAGGTGTTTATTTACTAAAAATAGTGTAAGAAAAATATACTACAGAAAAATATGCTACTAAACGTTAAATCAATGATGCATTTTTTATTGTATCCCATCTTCTTGTTTGTCATTATTTTGATTCCAAACACGATGTATGCCTACTGCATAGATAAGTATAGATATCTCACCGCCATGTAATTGAAGGAAGCTATTAAATGGTTTAACGGCTGACAATTCTGTCAGCCATTTAATGGCTGTCATGGCGTAATTTACGCGGATCAATGCGCAGTTAAGTGGTGCAAAAACACGAAATCGAAGAAAAAGTGCGGTGAACTATCATTTCATTCGTAAATGATCTAAAAACTACATTTTTTTAATATTATTCAAACACGAAAATAGATGACAGTAACAATTTCAATTGTCAAAACTGGTTACATTTTCTTGTTAGGAGTGAGTAATCTTTACGAATCTATGGCCTACTGCATTACTATTATTTACTATTATTTTACTTGTATCCGATGACCAAACAGCTTTATTAATTATCTGATGTATGTAAGTATTCTGTACTTATTTTATGATGTATGTATGTATTCTGTATTTATTTTAGGAGTCTACCACATTACGCAGTACCCAATGAATCTCATTGACATATACAATTTAAATGAAATAAAAGGCTTCCAAATGGATGTCAACCTAATCCTTGGAGCTGGTATGCCATTAACAGAAATGATGGATATTTTCTTACGGCTCTCTCAAGAAAATGAAGATTTTTCTTACCTAAAAGAGTTCTACAATCACATGGATTTAGTAGCACATATTCCTGTGCGCAATGTAAGTAATAAGAGCAATTTATATTTATGAACCTCTAATTACATCACCTCTAATTCTCTCTGCCTTTTTGTAAGTACTGAAATACAGAAATTGTATATATTAAGTTGTAATTTCCAAAGAGATAACGACTAAAATAAAATATAAGGTTCTCGTAACATATAACCTTTTCTTTTTCCAAAGTGGGTTAGAAATCTTTGTGTTAGGTTTCAGTTACATTTACAGTGCCTGTCAAAATATTGTACAGGAAAATAATTTTGTTTGTAACTAGCTCTGCCTGGGGTTCTGCTCATATGTACCATGTACTAGTTTTGACTTTAACAATTTCTCACTACATATCCTGGCCACTGTACTAATCCAAATATACCAATGCACTGCCACCATTGAGTACCGCCCAAACAAAACAAGTTTTTCAATTGTCCGACTGCAACGGTACCGATCTCACTCCTACATCTATCCTAACATAGCAGTGTAAAGCGTTGTTGTCTTCTGTACCCTCACCATGAGTTCAAAACATCCTACAATTTCACGTTACGTTTACTCAATCCATTATTCTGTTCCGTTTGCTCCAGTAGACTGAGTAAACGTAACAATAAGTGTTCGCAAAAAAGAGAGACAAAACATAAAGCGCCATTTTGTCAATTTAGACATTTAATGTTACGTTACTGACACTACATTTCTGATACAATCCGCTAGGGGCGCTGATTGGAATTTGTATGGGCAAGTACGTAAACAAATACCAAAACAGTCATATTTGTCAAAACGTAAAAAACTCATGGTAAGGGTTTCAACGGTGCGGTATGAAAGATATGTTTTGTGCCTACTAGAAATTGTCAAATTGCGATCTTTGGTAGGCTAAAAAGATATGTTGGTCATTATTATTGGTGGATACTCAGCTGTAGTAGCGTATCTATGATCAACCTTTTGTAAAACTCCGACCCTACAACATAAAACTTAACATCAGTTGAAAAACAAAGTTTACATGTAGTTATCAAACTTCATATTTCGTAATCATCTTTTCATATTTAAATTGTCATTTTCAGTTGGGAACAATCGGCGGAAACCTGTATTTGAAACACACGCATAATGAGTTTCAATCCGACGTTTTCCTGCTATTTGAAGTTGTCGGTGGCATGATAACGATCGGTGGGTACAATTTGCTAGATTTATTTATGTCGTAATTACTTTAATTGATCACAAAAGCTGATGTCATTTTTTGTAAATAATTTGGTGCCACTCGTAAACTTATTTTTGGTACAAATTACGTGATAGTTGGAATAATATACTCAAAATCCTTGTCCAAATTTTACACCATCATCACGTCAACTTACAGTAAAAGAAGAATCCTTCGCGTTCCATCTGCGGATTTCCATACCACACCTATTTCAGCTTTACAAAAGTAATTTGAAGTTATGTGTTGTTTTTTTTTATCGGATTGATTCGTGCATCATAGTAGGTATACGAATTCATACGTATTAGAAATTAATTATCACTTGCTATAACAGTGAAGGAAGACATCGTGAGGAAACTACACACCTGAGAGTTATTTGAAAAAAAAAAACAATGTGTGACGTGTACCAATTTGCACTTAATCATCGCGGTATACTAAACCTTCTCACTCTGAGAGACACGTGCTCAGTATAGGAACAGTAATAGCGACGACTATTAAAAACACATTTGTTCAACTTATTTCAGCGGAAGGGGTTAACAAGCGCAAAACTATCACACTCACGGAATTCTTAGGAACTGACATGGAAGGAAAAGTAATCATTAACGCTATGCTTCCTCCGCTGTCACAATGTTGTACAGTGAAAACATACAAGGTAGGTAGCTACTTATTAAGAGATATCAAATAATAATAAGGGTACCAATACCAAATAATGTTAATGTAAATACAATTAACGAGCCACGTTTCGTTGTGCAAGTTGTGGAAAAAAGCAGTGGTTAAGAAACTCGGCCTCTTGATCCGAGGGGTCCGAGGTTCAAATCCAGAGTACCTCTGATTTTTAAAAGTTATGTGAACTGAACGCAGGTCACCTAACTTTGAACCTAATTTTAAAGCAACGCTTAAAAGGTTAGTTTTCAAAGGTACCAATACTTGGCCAGCACTATGAACTATGACCTAATCCTTCTCATTCTTAGAGGACACCCGTGTCCAGCAATGGGATAGTAATGGGTTTATGATGATGATGTGGTGATAGGGTTGGAACGCCAACATGTCACAAAGGGTTTCCCTGAATCTAGAAATAAAATTTTATATTCCTGGCTAGGTAGTCATCTAGTGGCAGTAAGAGTTAATGATCTTAGCTGAGTGTATTCAAGCCTATTATACAATCATTTAAAAGTAATTATTATATAGCCCAATTTATTTTAATGACGATAAGAAATGTATTAACAGTTTCAAGTTTTAGAACCTATTTAATTTGAATTTAAACGTTCATTTAAAACGTTATTTAATTTGAATGGAACGGCACATTTTCTGTTAACTGAATGAATTGAAGGAGTTTCTATTTAACGTTCCTTTCAAACCACGAGATATAACGGCTCAGTGACTCTTAATAAGTCGTATATTAAGTACTTGTGAACAGTATAACCCTAAGGGTTGCTTTAATTTGAATAATGATATACGCCTTTACGAAGCAGATATAGATGTACTTATTACTACGGCGTCGCTTAAAATAAATGGAAATAGTTCTCGTCCTTTAATCGAAACTCGGCCATAAGGAACAGATTAATTTTCATTTGCAAGCTTTCGAAGTTTTTGTTATTGATAACATTAAGTTGGTCAATATTGACGAAATATAAATAAACTATTTAAACAAAACGGTTGACGAAATGATTTTTTATTTATAATTGCAGATTATGCCGCGATCACAAAACGCACATGCAATAGTAAACGCAGGATTTATGATGAAGTTCCACCGCAATTCACACTTACTAGAGAACATGACAATAGTGTATGGAGGTATATCTCCAAAATTCATCCATGCAACTAAAACTGAAAGTGTTGTTGTAGGAAAAGATCCATACACTGAGGAAACTTTACGATTAGCTTTATTAACTTTATCTGAAGAATTACAGCCTGAAGAAGCTCCACCTGAACCGTCGGCTGCCTATCGAAAGATGCTAGCAATCGCGCTTTATTATAAAGTAAGTCAATATAAGTAATCATTATTTTATTTTTCTGCTCAGAAATTATTGTCCATAGTTACATCGAATTTTATAAAACCGTAGGCTATTTTAAATACATGTCCAAATAATAAAATCGATCCTAAATTTCGATCTGGTGGGAACACGATAAAGAGAGAAACTTCGAAAGGTACACAAATATTCGATACAGATAAATTCTTGTGGCCGCTAAATCAACCGATACCGAAGATAGAAGCGCTAGTTCAGTGCGGTGGTGAAGCGACGTTTGCGAATGATCTGCCAACGCAGGCCAATGAAGTCTTTGCTGCTTTTGTAACGGCAGATGAAAAGCCTGGAAGTGTTATATCTGAAATTGATGCAACTGATGCTCTTGTAAGTTGTTACGACTATTTTATATAAATATTACTCATTATTGCTTTTTATTTTGCATTTCAAATATCACAGATTGCATTCTAGACATTTTATTTAACTTTTAATTGTTAACAATTTACTTTTTTAGAAAATTCCTGGAGTCATAGCATTTTATACAGCTAAAGACATTCCTGGAAAAAATACTTTTACACCAACGAACGTTGCCTTTATGACAGCTGAAGAAGATATTTTATGCACAGGCGTAGTTAAATATTTCGGACAACCAGTAGGAATCATAGTGGGGGACAGAGAAAAAACTGCAAATAAATCAGCTAAATTGGTAAAGGTGAAATATTCAATCATAAAGAGTAATAACCCATTATTAACAATACATGATGTTTTAAATTCACCAGAGAAAACTAAACGAGTGGTAAATGATCGGACAATGGAACCGACAGAAATTGGTAGTGACGTAAAACATGTTATAAAAGGACAGTTTAATATTGGAGCCCAATATCATTATTATATGGAGCCTCAGACCTGTGTCGTAAGACCCACTGAAGACGGGATTGAAGTTTACTCCGCAACGCAGTGGTTAGACTTAACTAATAATGCTATTGCGCAGTGTTTAAATGTCCCTGTAAACAGGTTTGTAATATTGTATCGTAATATCAAAAAAAATAAGATTATGAAAAAAGATTTAGAATGCCAGTAAAAGATTTCAGAAAGTTACTCTAGTAACACTAACGACAATGTAGAATCTTTATTCAATTAATCTTTCAGTTGTTGTATATTCTTTGCTGTACCATACATTCTTACGATGCCCATTTTAAACCAATACCCTAATGTAGTTCTACTTTACAGTGTAAATGTGATAGTGCGCCGAGTGGGAGGTGGATACGGAGGCAAGATTTCGCGATCTATGCAGATAGCGTGCTCGGCTGCCCTAGTTTCACACTTACTAGGAAAATCTTGCAGATTTATACTACCTTTAGAGACCAATATGAAAGTTGTCGGAAAACGTATACCTACTTGCTGCGATTTTGAAGTGAGAATCAAATAATTTTTGTGTATATTTTTACATTCATTGCGTAAGGTATCTATTTTACAATAAATCATATTTTCCTTACTTACTACTTATATATTTTAATTAGGTCGGTGTCAACAATGATGGTGAGATTCAATATCTTAAAAATTCCTTCTATCAAGATAACGGCAATTCATCTAATGAGACCGTTTCACCCATGACTGTTGAACATTTTAAGAATTGCTACGATTCCAGAAGATGGAAGGTGGAAGCTAACAGTGTGATTACCGATACACCATCCAATACGTGGTGTCGTGCTCCTGGTAAAGAAACTTATTTTTTCTAAATAACTTTTTACTCAAAACCAAAATAATTTTTGGAATTGTCATAAACTTATTTTTATTTTTAGCTTCAACTGAAGGAGTAGCAATGATAGAGTACATGATGGAACGTATTGCTCAAGCAACGGGTAAGGACCCCATAGAAGTTCGACTAGCAAATATGGTCAAAGAAAACAATCCCTTGCCGGAAATGATAAATCAGTTCAAAATAGACGCAGAATATGATAAAAGATTGGAAGAAACTAAAGAATTTAACAACCAAAATAGATGGCGAAAACGAGGTATAAAATTATCACCGTTAACTTATGATGTTATCCATTTTGGAAACTATAATTCCATAGTTTCTATATATTACGGAGATGGATCGGTAGTTATCATTCATGGGGGTATTGAAATGGGGCAAGGTTTGAATACAAAAGTAGCCCAAGTATGCGCTTACACACTTAAAATTCCCGTAGATAAAGTAAGTATTAAGCCCAGTACAAGTTTCACTTCACCAAATACAATGACTACAGGAGGTAGTATTGGAAGTGAGTGTGTATCATTTGCTACTATGAAAGCTTGTGAAATTTTGCTAAAGAGACTAGAACCACTTAAAGATGGTACCTCTTCATGGGAGGAACTCATTCAAAAAGCATATCAATCTGGAGTGGACCTACAAGCAACATATATGTATTCAAGTCGCCCTGATGAATTACAAACATACCAAGTGTACGCAGTATGTATAATTGAAGTTGAAGTGGACATTTTAACCGGAAACCATGAAGTGAGAAGAATTGATTTGCTTGAAGATGTCGGTAGGAGTTTAAGTCCAGAAATAGATGTTGGTCAGGTAGGTTTATTTACAAAACTTAATATAATCAATAACAATAATTATCGTTACTCAATATTATTTTAACAAAAATATTACATATTTTATTTTTCGAAACATATATATGTTCTTTGACAAGTCCTATAGCCCAAATGCCTTGACAGATAATAATATAATATGATATGTCATTGGATTCGCTTAAAGTAATTGTAGAAATGACGTGGGGTACATTATTTCCCGTTTCATTTCTATATGTTTGAGCAGTTGGATTTATTTCAATTTGTTGTTACTTTTAAACAGAAAATCTGTTTCTCCTTTCAGATAGAAGGTGCTTTAGTAATGGGCCTAGGATACTGGACATCAGAGAAGCTCGTCTACGACAATTCGACAGGAGAGCTGCTGACCTACCGCACTTGGACTTACAAACCTCCAGGCATAAAAGACATACCAGCTGACATGAGGATCTACTTCCGTAGGAATAGCAAGAATGAAGCTGGGCTGCTTAATTCTAAGGGTAAGTAAGATAACGTAAGTAACGTAAGATAACTTATGAAGAATCATATCCAATGTGAAATTCAACCACTACAACCGATTTTTTCTAGTATTAAGTTGTCGTTTCATATGAACGCTAAGGATGACCATCGACCGCCCATTGACTTCTACAGTTTGTACTATAGTAGCTAAAGCTGCCATCTTATCGTTTAAGCTTAAGGGACTTCCTGCTACTCGTCAAGAGATGGCGCTGCTGAATCACGCTATCGAAGTTTTCTAAACATCTTGCATACATACAAGCTCCAAACTGAGACTGTTGGAGCACGGCTTCCTTTGCCAAAAAGCTGTTGTTGTTTAAGGCACTGGCGATGGGGCGTTTAATTTGTTTCTTAACAACCGACAGTAAATAATTGATCTTATTCTAATAATCTGTCTACAGTCTATTGTGTATCTGTCGGTATAGATGCACCAGCTACGAAATAGTCTCCCAACAATGTGGCAGCTACTGCTACTGCGTTAACTATTTAAACGCGATAGTAGGCTTCAGGGCCTGATTAACCCTTAGGCTAATTAGGCTGCAGCCTAGGACGCGAGGATCGGGGGGGGCGCACCGAAATTGTGTCTTCGGCACTATTAATTTCATGCTAGTAAACAAAGTCAAAACGAATATATTACTTTTGAGGTATATCGTAACGATGCGGGCGCGTCTTCATAATTAGCCTAGGGCGGTCAGAACTCTTGATCCGTCGCTGGTAGGCTTTAAGCTAACTTTGGACCCTAAAGCTATAACTTTTTTTTTCATGATATGTCTCAACCATTATGTAAAGACCAATTAATGTTATTGTTGCTTCAAAATCAAAGAGAGAAATCTTATCCCTTACGTCAGTATCACATGTTTCTTGTTATTTTCCTGTTAGCAAGAAAACAATATGATTAAGTATCAATTTACTTCATACTGTTATATTAGATTGTTATACAATATTGTTTGCGCGTGACTTTATTTGTTTATCTTTTCTTTATTCACAAATAATGTAACAATTAGAAAGATTGCGGCTTCAATTCTTATTGTACAATGTAAACTACATTATATACGTGCGATTTGCTAAGTTTTTCACTTATATAAATAACTGTTTTTTTTTATATAATATAGGAGTAACAGACGAGCATGCAGTCCACCTGATGGTAAGTGGCTACTGCCGCCCATGGACATCTGTAATCAACCCTCAAAGTATGTCTCCCTTACCACACCCTTCAAAACGGAACACAGCAGCGCTTAACACTGCTGTTATTAGGCAGAAATAGGTGTGGCGGTGGTGCCGCCGGAGTCGAACCACAAAGGGTTCTACCACCTACCACCAACTATGTACTCAGACCGAAGTGTGCAAAGCCCTGCGTTTTGTGCAGACCGTACTAATCTACGCCGAATGCGTTGAAAATTGTATAGTAGCTATTTCACACGCGAAGTCAATGGGGTCAACTATCATTGGATTACAGTACTTATACCTATCGGGATTTTTGATCTTATATGGGTCTGCTATATTATTAAACTACCTATTTGCTTGCACTTATCAGTATTTTAAAACGTGCAATATGCTCCAATATACCTTCAGTTTTATTTGAAGATGGGTCTAAAAGTGTTTTATAAATTTACAACTAATTAAGTAAATGATTTTGAAACAAACAAATTATTTAGGAGCATTAGAGCGATTCTGGAGTCGAAACACGTATCGTTCGACCGCCTTATAAAAATAATTCATCATCAACCCATTATTGTCCCACTGCTGGGCACGGGTCTCCTCTCCGACTGAAAAGGATTAGGCTATAGTCCACAGCACTGACCAAGTGCGTATTGGTGGCGCACATTTTTTAAACGTTTCTTAGGTTAAGTTTTCACGATGTTTTCCTTCACTGTTTAAGCAAGTGACGAAAGACCGTTTGAAAAATCAGAGGTGCGTGCCTGGGATTTGAACCTCGGACCCCTCGATCAAGAGGAAGAGTTTTTTAACCACTAGGCTATGACTGCTTGGCATAAAAAAAAACTTATCTTTATTTAAATTGCCATTCATAAATGTTCCAGCTACCGGCGAACCGGCATTTTGTTTGACGACTACTGTGATACACGCTCTTCGGGCTGCCGTGATCTCCGCTCGATTGGATGCTGGCTACCCAGATGATTGGTTAGATATAGGT
Organism: Epargyreus clarus; assembly: GCF_041222505.1. NCBI lineage: Eukaryota > Metazoa > Arthropoda > Insecta > Lepidoptera > Hesperiidae > Epargyreus > Epargyreus clarus. The sequence goes on along the minus strand of NW_027332209.1, from coordinate 12,290,968 downwards.
AAAATTATGCAGTTCGTTCTACTTCAATTATGGTACATAGTAAAATAGCTATACACCAAAGGCGATATATTGACAATTTAAACCATCACATTTCACCGTAGTCACCAGGGGTGTGTATTAGGAAGGGTCTGGGCCGGATTTAAGGGAGGGCAACCGGGGCAGCAGCCCCGGAACCTCCACAAAAGAGGGGCCCCCACGATAGAGACGTTGGATTTTTTTTTTAATTCCGACTAGTAAAAACTAGTAAAAAAAATCTTTTCCTTTGATATTTTTTTCGCTGTTTTACCTTTATCTACAGTACTTTGTACAAACATGAATACTAGAAGAATCTACCTGCGTTTCACAATAAAATATTTATTGAAAAACTCAACTGAAAAAATTGTTCATTTTATTCGGAAAATAATTTGGGGCCAGGGGGCCTCCACTCCTTTGTTGCCCCAAGGCCTCTAGATCTCTAAATCCGGCCCTGGGAAGGGTTTAGGGGATCCAAATCCGAGATTCCTGGCAAGAACTGATCGGTCTGCCGCAATCTTCATTTAACAACAGGTGGAGGACCAGGAATCCGGCAATAGTCTGCAACCCTTTTTCCCCCCTTTAATAAAGTAGGACGGTCTAGGGAAGCGGCAATGGTACCTAATCAAATTTCATCCCTCCCTTCCAGCCCATCTGAACCCGGCTGAGTTTGGAGCTCATCGCTAAAACTCAGTAAAGCTGTAAAGCAATAATAAAATGTCCGGGCCCCCGTTTCGTATAACACCTTATTGCCTGTAATAGCTACATAATTTCTCAAAATTTATGAAAATAGGACGCTATGACAAACAAAAATATTTCCGCAGTAGATATGCTGAATATCATGTAACTGAAAATATATCTCAAATGAAATGAAACTCGCATGAAACAAATCATCAGCAAACTTAATTATAGAGGTATTTTTCCAAATTTATTGTAAAGTTTTTTAAATGTTTCAACCATACATGAAAAATTTTAAGGCTCTGGAAAAGCACGAATTTTCTTTCCAAATACCAACGAGACCACAAGAAAGGGATTGGAATTTGAAAAGCTTTTGAATATGTTAAATATTGTAATTAACTTTAATCAAATGTAACTAATTTTGAATGGGAAAACTTTAATAAACTTGGATGTATTAAGTTTTATGTACCAAAATGTATTCTACGATAACTTTCTTCGGAGTACTTTTTGACTAGCGTTGTTTCATTAAAGACATAAAGTTTGGTTATAGTTTTAATTAATACTTGTAACAATGTCAAACTATGATTAAATTTATGTAAATAACAACACAGAATATCATTTTAACTATAGTCATTGTAGCGCTAAGTACAAAGTTGAGTTTTCTTACTTTTTAAAATTAGTTTAGTCTGTTACTTTTTAAACGCTAGTAAAAATTTAAACGATGAATAGTTTGCCGCTTTTCTTTGCTTCCTTCTTTTATTTTATTAAAAAGTAATAATTGTAATAATTAAATAAAGTAAAGTAATAATTGGCCATGTGCGAGTCGAATTCGCATATGGAGGGTTCCTTTACCCCCAAATTTCATATTTTTTTTTTAGTTTGCTACCAAATAATTGGGCTGTCATAGAATTAAACCCATTGTGACAATTTTAACTGTCTACCTATAACAATTCGGTTTTTACCCTTTGTGTACGGAACCCTAAGAACCTTTTTTCGACGAACTCGATCAAAATAAAAACAAAGTCTTCAGTCGTCCCTAGAGCACCGATCTCGCTGAAGTCATTCACGCACTTGTTCAACTTTTAATGGATACTAGCGCGATTTCCTCTAAGGACCACCCCTGTAGCTTCGACTTGGGTTGTGTTTGGAATATATTCAATTCTTTTGCTTGGTTTGACTTTAATTGAAGGTGATAGAACCCTTTGTGGTACGACTCCGGCGGCACCACCGCCACACCTATTTCTGCCTCATAACAGCGGTGTTAACCGCTGCTGTGTTCTGGTTTGAGAGTTGTGGTAAGGGATACATACTTTTCCGAGGCGTTCCAGCTTAGTCCTCCAGGGGTAGCGGCGTATCTGTGACCTCAAGTAGGATTATCTTATCCTATCTGGGGTTTATTACAGATGTCCATGGGCGGCAGCGGCACTTACCATAAGGTGGACTGCATGCTGGTCTGCTACTCTTGTATTATAAAATTATTGAGCCTTGACCAAAACTGCTGTGGTCTAAGCATATGGATAAATCTATGATTTAGAACTAACGGACGTTGCTCCCCGTTACCCGTTTATATCTTCAGACATTGAACGTGTCGAACATTTTATTTTTCTTGTTTAATTTCCGACTAGGAAATAGATTTTTAAGAAATCGAATGATGCAATTTTAATTTTTATCAAAATCGGCCGCGTAACTCCTTTCAGCCGTTTCCTCTAATTCTTATAGTTTCAGATTTGAAAAATTCACTCTAAAATAACATACTAAAAGTTATTCGACATGTTATAATTAAAAATCGCGGGAACTTAGTTGCTAACCAAATATATACTTATTTTAGCAGTAGAGCGCTGTTTCTAACTAGTTATATTTATTTCAGAAAATCCCTGCACAGCTGAGAACATTTTCATGGCAGTCGGTCACAAGTTTGAGCATTTCAAACTGAAATAAGTGTTTGTTTGAATAAAGTCGAATAACTTACTAAAAAGCAAAATACCTAATCATTCTTGAGAGAATTAATACTAATAAATAAACAAACAAACTACTAATAAATACTATACTAATAAATACTGGTACTAATAAAAAACTGAGTAAATAATTCTTGTAAAATTATTTATAACATTGGTCCTTAAATATTTTTTGTTGATCAAGCAATTCACACAAAAAGTCCAATTTGTCTTTAAACATACACATATTTATTTATTGTTTTTTTTTAAACTTTTTTTACTTATAAAAACACCTTTTTAAAAATGTGATTCCATAATTAGTTTAATCATGTAACTCTTTACCCTCTAAATCCCCATGTCAAAGATCCCTTGACCTCACCAACCCTTGTCTTCATCCCTTTAACCCTTGCTACCTTGTAACTAATGAGACCATTAGTAACTGGTATAATGTCCGTTATAATTTGAAAGACGAGATCATAGTCATTAAATTATATTAACACTGCTTAATGATGAAATAGTAATTCTTCTTTACAACAATGTATCAAATACATAATTTCATAATAAATAAACTTTGTTGTTTGTTTGTTAAGTTTGAGAGACACATGATGGATGGATGGATAAATGATTGGACAACGTAGTCCTCAGGGATGACAACGCATTTGTGGCCGAAGTCAGGTATAACCCAATTCCATTTTTTGGTTTATTACAACTTACCATAAAATAGACAAGACAGTAAACACTAAACAATTAATTAAGAGGTAGAGAGATGTTTTAATTGATATCAGACGAATAATAATTTAGGGCTTAGACTTGCCTTAAAATCGGGCTCAGTCATGGAGAACCACGGCACGTCCTATTCCTTCAACGATTTACAACGGTATGCGACCACACATACCGTTGTCCTCCACAGTATCCGGACGGTTCGAACTTACACTCTTGCTGGTCGCAAACCTGGAAGTTCTCTTAGGCGCCCCTTACATCAAGCAGAGGATACGTACGTCTATTCTGTTCCGAAAAGTACATGGACATAAATATACTAATACCTATTAAAAAGGTATCCTTTGCATAAAAATGCGCCTCGTCCACGCCGCAAGTCGCTTCTTCCTAACCTTCGCTAACTATTCATAAAACACATTCATAGCGATTATCCGGTCGGCAAATTCCCTGTATTTATCAAAATCCGCAAACAATACGTAAATTATTGAGTCTTAAACACACAATTACCTAGTAGAGGACTATCATGAGGCTTATTCACACAGCTAGTAATCTAGTAAAACGGCAAATAGATGCGTGAATCTCAAATATTTGGTAGGGCTGTCATAGTATTGTTTTACATCTAATCAGGTAACAGCCTAGTGTAAATACGTATTAGAAATTAATTATCACTTGCCTAAGTGATCAGGGAAAACATCATAAGGAAATCTGGATACCTGGGAGATCTCAAAAACAAATTATCTTTATGTGAAGTCTATCAATGCGTATTTGGTCAGCGAGGTAGACTAAAGCCTAAACCGCACTCTAAGAGCTCCGTGCCCAGAAGCGGGATGGTAATGGGCTGGCGATGACATTGATACGAAGCAGTGAGAGTTGCAACTATATAAAGTTTTAGACTGATCTGTCCAATGAATTCTTTCAATACCATTTGTAGACAAATGTAATTCTTTTAATCAATCATAAATAACCCCAGACTTTTGACCCTTTGAGACGAATCTGATCTATTTACAAAAATGACACATGGAGGAATCAACAACCATTTCAAATTAAGTAGACTAATAAAACCATGTGAATTTGTCAACACCGCAACATAATTCATGTCCAATTATTTTCTACACAAATTGACCTTACGTATTAAGTCAAAATGCAAAATTATCTACGCTAGCATTATTAGCACCAATTAGGGCCATTTTTTATTTCGATTGGTTACATTGAGAAAAATGTGGGGATGGATATTAGGGTCACTGCGCATTATCGTCCAGTATCTCATAACGTTCAGGGGGCTTATCACCATCTTTTAAAAAACATTATAGTTCAGGAAAGTTTTATTTCCTCCTTAAAACAGTAATATATTCCGTCATACACAGTTGAACAAACTTAAAACCTTATTATTTTTTCGCTTATCCATTGTATAAAACCAACAAAATTGTCATATTTTGCTTTAAAAGTTAAATTTCGTGCCAAAAAAGTAAAAAAAAAACATAAAACATTTTTAGTTAAAACATTTAAGTGTGTAAATGTCAAAAATAAAAATTTATATAAAAAAGTAAAAGTAAAATTAAAATAATATTGTGTTACGAGATGGTAGTAACCCCCCAGGTATTCTCCAGTAAAATCTCTTAGTAATAAACTCTCTATAATCCGATTCCGATCCGAATTGCGATAAAAATGCCTTGCTAACTAACGGGGTTAAGTTTGAACACCTCATGCAAATATAATGGAAGTTCGTGTCAATCGAAGTTAAATAAAAGGGTTACTTCACATTAGAACACTAATCTTCACGAATCATCAAAACAAGCTATAAAAAGCAAAAATCTGACTATTTAAATTTATGACGTCCCATAATTTAGACGAATCTAACATGTGAGGTATTCAGCTGTGTTCGGAGTGCAAGTTGGTAAAATATATCAAGTCGTTTGAGCTGAAGAACATGACACAGAATGAGATATACATTCTTACGAACACTCGATAACCCTATTGTAATCTAAATAACTTACGTAGTCAGGTAGAAATATAATAAGACCATTTCTAGCGTGTACTATATTATACTATCTATAAGTCTACAGAGAATCTTGTTCCAATACGAAAAGGAGTATCCGTAAACCGTATCCGAGTTACCGGATCGCAAACGATTCGACAAAGCGTTAGTGAGAAAAGGCGCTTATTATGTCGAAATTAACAACCATACCTATTGCAGTATTATAAAATGGTACGACAAACGACACAGTCACAATATTAGAAAAAAATCAGAGAATATTTTTAAAAGTTCGAACAAGGTACGAGTATTCCTCGAAAATTTAAAATTAAAATTGTGTCTCATTTACTTATAGTCACTTTTGTGACCTTCATTAGATATTTGAAATACATAAAAATTATATTTACAATTTTAAAGTTAGCTTTCACAAGTGTTGGCAGAAAATTTGCAAAGTAGTGTTACTTCGACGTGTCAACAAGTGAAGTAATATTAATAATTAAAATGGCTAAAATAATATTAAAAATAAACGGGAAACAGTTTGAAGGTTAGTAATGATATTATATAAGTTTTTTTTTTTTGCAGTTTTAGGGTTCCGTATTTATCGAAAGAGTAAAAGTAGAACAAGAGTTTTATGTAAGGGCTATGACGAACGCCTTATATGTAAGTCAGCAGGCAACGCCTTTCCACCGAAACGCAAAAACGTCTTTACCCGAAGGTGGTAGAACCCTTTGTGGTTCGACTCCGGCAGCACCACCGCCACACCTATTTCTACCTAATAACAGCATTGTTAGGCGCTGCTGTTTTCCGGTTTGAAGGGTGTGGTAAGGAAGACAGACTTTTCCGAGGCGTTCCAGCTTAGTCCTTAGGAGTAGCGGCGCATCTGTGGCCGACCTCAGGTAGGAATATCTAATCCTATCTGGGGTTGACTGCAGATGTACATGGGCGGCAGTAGCCACTTACCATCAGGTGGAGTGCATGCTCGTCTGCTTTTCTTATATTATAAAAAAAAACGTAAAAATACGTACGACGGTGGTATCTCAACCGTTGAACCATACTGTACCCTTACCATGAGTTTTTACGTTTTGAAAAATATGACTGTTTTGGTATTTATTTACGTATTTACTCATACAAATTCCAATCAGCGCCCCTAACGGATTGTATCAGAACTATAGTGTCAGTAACGTAACATTAAATGTCGAAATTGACAAAATGGCGCTTTATGTTTTGTCTCTCTTTTTTGCGAACATGTGAGGCGGACAAAAAGACTTGAGCACTTACTTATTGTTACGTTTACTCAGTCTACTTAAGCAAACGGGACAGAATAATGGATTGAGTAAACGTAACGTAAAATTGTTAGATGTTTTGAAAACTCATGGTAAGGGTACTGATTCTATCACCCTTCATACCACCATAAGTAATCACTTTAACATCAAGCATTGTAAATTATACAGAATTATCTACGCGAGCCCGACTCACACTTAACGAATCATTAATCTATTTGTTTCTTTGTTATTCGAAACTTTCACGCAATTTGAAACAATTCTCACGAATAATTTACTTTAAAATACTCAGAAACTACGTGAAGTATTTAATTAAGTTCATATCCCTTTAAAAGAAAAATAACTCTTGTTAAACTGGGTTAACTCTATTTCACGTGTCTTTTATTTCCGGCATCTCATTTTAGATGCTGAGTTTATCTTGTAACTCATCATAATTAAGTTTAGTTTAGTTTGAACAATTAAACATGCATGAGTGTTTCGGCAAACATTTTTTAAGATTAGAGCCTAGGCTGGTAATTAAACGGCTTCTTAAGCTACTTTGTTTACAATAATATAGGAATGGCAGACGAGCATGCAATCCACCTGATGGTAAATGGCTACTGTCGTCCATGAGCATTTGTAATCAACCCCAGTTAAGATTAGATGTTCCTACCTGAGATCGGCCACGGTTATGCCGCTTCTCCTGAGGACTAAGCTGGAACGTCTCAGAAGAGTATTTCTCCCTTCCCACACCCATCAAGCCAGAATACAGCAGCGTTTAACACTGCTGTTACGAGGCAGGAATAGGCACAAAGAGTTCTACCATCTTCATAAACTTCTACTTGCTTACAACATAGGTACATATTCTCTGGCGTAACTATGCGTAATTTGAAACTTCTGCATTACGTTATGCATTGTATTTGTTCTTTTCTCACAATGTTTTCCTTTGCAGCTAAAGCTAGTAATACTTACATTTGCACAAAGCGTTTGTTTTTATTTTACCTATTTGATATTTTGCACATTCTGAACCTTTTCAAAAATCTGCTTATATGCATAAAATGTTATAGTTTGAACTCTTTATACAATTATACACAACCCTCAGAAATGTTTCATAATTTATTTATTTATTATTTATGCACACACAATACAGGTACAAGAAAAAAAGAAAAACACATATCATTCGTGTAGACGTCTCGTATACTTGTGTTTTTGAAAATTATTTTTTGCATTTTTATGTATCCTTATTTTTTGTACTTTATCGAACAATAAAATATAATGACATCATTGAACATACTTCAAGCCTTAAACAATTGTATGTAAGATATCCAAAACCTAAAAAAATAAAAGCAAAACAACATTATGGAATTAAATTATTTTATGTCGTTCACAATTATTATAATAAGCATTAAGCTTACGCAAAGATTGTTCACAAAAACAATCTAAACAATATCCACTTATCACATACCTATGTTGTTCTAGCTGATGGTAAGTTCGGACCAGATGTATCTCTGAACGAGTATATACGGACAGTAGCAGATCTTCGTGGGACGAAAGCAATGTGCCATGAAGGAGGGTGTGGTGCGTGCATTGTAGCAGCTCGTATTCCTGCACCATTTACTAATGAACTGAAGACTGTGGCCGTTAATTCAGTAAGTAACTTAATACTTACAAGTAAACAAACAAACTTTGATAAAGATAGTTAAGATGAAGACAAAACAAATAATGATAAAGATTTCTAACACGATAAAGTCAAAGTTTTGTAATAAGCTTTGTAATAGGTCGGTTTAACTTTAATTAAGGAAACTTATTACTCCAAGAAAGGCGACAACGATTATGACTGTATGAGATTATTGTTTAAACATAACAATGAAAATAGTCATCTTAAGACATTCATTTCCTAATAAGAATTCCTTCTTATTCAATGGTCTCTTTTTATAAATCATAGAGTAGAGCAATTGTCGAGGGAAATAAATAAGCGCAAGCATCTGCAAGTGTCGTAAAACGTTATTGTTATATTCTTTGACATCAGCGACCTACTTTATGAGTGGTACATCCCTAAGGATATATTAATATTAAGTATAATGATATTCTATCGGTAGAAACTATATAAACGGTATAGAAATGGCAGTGATAGCCCAGTAGTTAAGAAACTCGGCCTTTCGATCGAGGAGTCCGATGTTCAAATCACGCGCACCTCTGATTTTTCGAAATTATGTGCGTATTATAAATTAATTATAACTTGCTAAAACGGCGAAGGAAAACATCGTGAGGAAACCTGCATACTTGAGAGTGTTATCAAAAAAAAATCTCAAAGTTAGGTATGTGAAGTCTGTCAACACGCAATTGGCCAGTGCGGTGGACTATGGCCCAATCCTTCTCCTTCTGAGAGGACACCCGTGCCCAGCAGTGTGACAATAATGGTGATGATGATGACAGAAATACTATAGAATTACTAATCTTTCTATTTTATATGTATTGTTAACATTTGAGTTGAGGTTAATCTTGAGTAATTGTTACCACAAAATGTAAAAATTATATGATAATCGAGACAATGAAGTTGTTAGAACAAGTAATTCGGTTAAATCAATAAGCCAAATACATGTTTTTTTCTAAAGTTTCTAAAAGTTGTATTTTACAATAAATTTGATGAGGTATTTATTCAGAAAGATTTACTAATAACTTGAATTGGTAATGAAGTCTGATTTTAATTATATACATTTGTTACATGTTGCTACATGTTATTTAATAACTATAGTTGACTTATTAACAGTTCTACTCGTAGGTACTTATTTGGTAAAGCATTTATTACATAAGTCATAGTTCATTATTAGATATCGTACAATTAATTAAACGTCACATTAAGAGATGTCTGTTATTAATATCGTCTCTATTTTAGTGTCTCGTGTCAGTGCTATCCTGTCATGGTTGGGAAATACTCACGGTAGAAGGGATTGGAAATAGGATAAAAGGATATCATGAGATACAAAGCCGTTTAGCTAAGTTCAATGGAACCCAATGTGGATTTTGTACTCCAGGATGGGTTATGAATATGTATTGGTAAATATATAAACCTATTTATGTTAATAAAATACAGTAAGATTACCCGAAAGCCACAGATTTTCAACGACTTTACAAAAGTACATTCAAACATAAAATAATATTAATTTTAAATATCATTCTACAGATAATAATAAAGAATTTTAAATGCTATTGACACGATCAAATATTCTTTAAAATCACACGTATTCTTTTTACAGTATTTACACTTCGAGTGCAAAGAAATTAACTGCTGCAGAAGTTGAAAACTCCTTTGCTGGCAATATGTGTAGATGTACTGGCTACAGACCCATTGCAGATGCTTTCAAATCTTTCGCTGTTGATGCTGATATAAAACTAACCGATAAGGTTATTGATATAGAAGATTTACACACGTTTAAAACATGCGGAGTAGAATGTAAAAAGAAGTGTGTCCATAAAATAAATGACATAGAAACAGATCTTTCAATTATTGGTATTTCTAATGAAACTAAAGAAGAAGATTGGTGTTTGTTAAATAATGAAGAGAGTTTGACTATTTCTAGCGCTAATTTCAAGTGGTTTAAAGCATATCACTTATCAGATGTTTTTAAAGCTATAAATAATTGTAGTGATTATAAACTGATTGCTGGAAATACTGGACAAGGTACTCTAATACTACAAGTTAGTACTCGTATATAAATTGAGGAATGTATAAGACAATGACACTTACCTTTTTCCAGGAGTGTATCATGTGGTTGATTATCCCTTTACAATCATTGACATTAGCAGTGTAGCAGAGTTAAAGAAATTTACAGTGGATGTAAATTTAATAATAGGGGCTGGTATGTCATTGACCGAAATGATGGAAGTTTTCTTGAAAATGTCAACAGAAAATAAGGATTTCTTTTACCTCAAGCAATTTTTTGATCATGTGGACTTAGTCGCTCACATACCGGTGAGAAATGTAAGTATAATATATTTCTCCGATCGTTAGCTACCTCTTAGTAAATATTTGAGTAAGAAATTTTGATATATATTATTTGAATGTTTATTTAATATTTTCAGATCGGCACGATTGGAGGAAATTTATATTTAAAGTATCTGAATAATATTTTTCCGTCGGACCTATTCTTGCTATTCGAAACAGTCGGTGGTATGATTACTATCGGTAAGCATATAATATAGACTCAACATTTTTATTAATATTTGAATTCTACTAAGATATAATATCATCATCAACCCATTGATGAACATTAAGTAGTTTTGCTTCATATTTTCCGTCATCAATAAAACCACGCAGTACGGACTTGGGATTCCTCTCCTGAAATGCATACTACTTGGCAAAGGGAGATCTCCCGCCGCGCTAGGTGATCATGCCCAGGGGCCGTGCTCCGACAATCTCACTTCGAAACTTGTATATATGCAAGATGTTTATTAAACTTCGATAGTGTGATCCAGAATTCTCGAGGCGCCATCTCTTGACGAGTAGCGGGAAGTAGCCAGCCGGGAATTATTAACAAACCATTATCTTGATATGAATTAAAGAAACTTTTAAAATTGAGTTGGAATACCAAGTATTATGCATTAAAGTAGAGAGGTTCTTTCTAAGCTTCTAACCATGATTTTTTTTTCACCAGCGAGTGGAGTTAACACTGTAAAGAGAATATCTTTAACGCAGTTCCTAAAAAGTGACATGAGAGGAATGGTCATTTTGAATGTTATGCTACCACCCTTGTCCACATGCAATTTAGTTAGGACATACAAGGTAATTCTTGTTAATAAATATAGATTATACTAGAATTGCTTAAAAAATACATTTGCAATTAATGAAAAAAGTCGAAGTCCATTCCTACAGAGCGATCTTGGACCATTAGTAAACTAGCCAGTGAGCTGTCACTTGCCCTTATTTTAAAGATTAGTACGGATAATTTTATTTTTCGTTGTGTTAAAACTAATATTCTTTATTCCAGATTATGCCTAGATCTCAAAATGCTCATGCCATTGTTAATGCTGGCTTTTTATTTAAACTTAAATGCAACACTGACGTCATTCAAAATGCATCCATTGTATTCGGAAATATTTCATCAAAATTTATTCACGCACAAGAAACTGAAAAAATAATAGTAGGCAAACCTTTGTTCAGTGAAGAAACTTTAGAGATGTGCCTGAAAAGTTTATCTCATGAAATTATCCCAGAAGAGGAACCTACTGAGCCTTCAGCCGCTTATCGAAAAATGCTTGCTGTTTCTCTATTTTATAAGGTATTTCTGATTATTACATATTATTCTTTATTACTGTAATTCTGTTATGTACTCAAACTTTTACTATATTTGTAGGCAATATTAAGTTTATGTCCTGATTCAAGATTTAATCAAAGATACCGATCTGGCGGTGAGGCTATAAAAAGGCATATATCTCAAGGAACACAAGTATATGACACAGATAAAAGTGTATGGCCACTTAATAAGCCAGTGCCAAAAATAGAAGCTTTAGTTCAATGCAGTGGTGAAGCCATTTTTGCTAATGATTTAACAACTGATATGAATGAAGTATTTGGTACATTTGTAACTGCTGATGTTACTCCAGGCAGCATTGTAAAGGACTTTGACATATCAGGAGCTTTTGTAAGTTTATTTTTGTCAATCTATTCTACTCCCACTATAACACCAAATTCATTCACTGCATTATTACAATTACAATTAAACGATTTTGATCAAAGAGATGGCACATTATAGGGTCGCATAATTAGTTTGCATAAATGGAGTCGCATTTTACTCGTAAGTGATAACAACGTTATCTACAAGTATAGTGAAAGCAAAGACTAAGTATAACGAAAATATTAAATCTACGGTGCTTATAAAAATATTTGTTTTTCATTTTAGAAAGAGCCAGGTGTAATAGCTTTTTATTCGGCCAAGGACATACCAGGTGATAACACATTCACACCGGCTAATATGTCATTACTTGAATTTGATGAGGAAATTTTATGCTCGAAAGAAGTTAAATACAATGGACAACCAGTTGGTATCATAGTTGCAAATAGAGAAAAGGTAGCTAATAAAGCCGCCAAATTGGTTAAAGTGAAATATGAATTAGTTAATAAAAATGTGCCTCTATTGACAATAAAAGACGTTCTTAGCTCACCAGAAAAGGATAAACGAATTACACAAGATACCGTCGTAGAACCAACAGAGGTAGGTAACGACGTTAAATTCGTTATTCGTGGTGAACTTGAACTGAATAGTCAGTACCATTATCACATGGAAACTCAGACTTGTGTGGTGAAACCAACAGAAGATGGGATTGATGTATATTCCTCTACGCAATGGCCGAACCTAGTAAACATAGCTGTGGCACATTGTTTGAATATTCCTGTTAATAGGTAAATTGCGGTTTTGATATTTAAATACGAATACGTTAAATTAAATGTATGATCTCATGGTAATTTTTTGGAGTTTTTTTAGTGTTAATGTCATTATTCGTCGGGTCGGTGGCGCATATGGAGGTAAAATATCTAGAGCTGGTCTGGTAGCTTGCGCAGCAGCAATGGTCACACATTTGCAAGGAAAAATGTGTAGATTTGTACTTTCAATAGAAGACAATATGAAGATAATTGGAAAAAGAGCATCGACTTTATGTAATTTTGAGGTAAACAAAAATGAAAATATTTTTATTTATAATTAATGTATACAACATTTGCCTAGCAAAGATCAAAATTATGTAATATGTAGCGGACAGATATGATCAAATTTCCATCTTTAGCAAAACTTAATAAACTTAATGATTCATTACTAACATGTCATAAAATTTTGGTACTAAATGTTAATGTTCTGTACTTACCTATAAACTAAAATTGCAGGTTGGAGTGAACGCCGATGGAAAAATCCAATACTTAAAAAACAAATATTATCAAGATAACGGTTGTTCGAAGAATGAAACAATCACTGGTATGACATTAAGCCATTTCCCAAATTGTTACGATACTAAACGTTGGCGCATTGAAGCATATAATGTACTCACAGATTTGCCTTCTACTACTTGGTGTAGAGCTCCTGGTAAGAAAATCAAACTAAATTAATAATAGCTAACTAACTAATAAAGCTACTAATTTAATACTTTTTGTCGCAGCCTCAGCTGAAGGTATTGCGACTACAGAATATATAATGGAGAGAATCGCATACGTAGTAGGTAAAGATCCTTTACAAGTTCGATTATCAAACATGACTCTCGAAGATAACCCGATCCCGGAATTAATAGAACAAATAAAAAAAGACTCGAAATACGATGAAAGGGTAACAGAAGTTAATAGATTTAATACTGATAATCGATGGAGAAAACGAGCTATTAAATTAATACCGATGACGTATGAACTATTTTATATTGGACCGTACAATTCTGTTGTTTCTATATACTACGCGGATGGAACAGTGGCGTTGACTCATGGAGCTGTCGAAATGGGTCAAGGAATTAATACGAAAACAGCACAAGTATGCGCATATACTTTAGGAATACCTTTAGAAAAAGTAAGCGTAAAACCGAACACAAGTTTCACTTCTCCAAATAGTTACGCTACTGGTGCGAGCGTTGGAAGTGAATGTGTCGCGTTTGCAACAATGAAAGCATGTGAGCAACTTTTAGAGAGATTGGAACCTGTTAAGAAGAAAATGGGTAACCCGACATGGGAAGAACTTGTTTTTGAAGCGCACAATTCTGGAGTAAACCTACAAGCATCGTACATGTACAAAACAAGTGAACCTGTGAAGCCGTACGATATTTACGGAGTTGTGGTCTTGGAAGTAGAGGTTGATATTTTAACTGGAAACCATGATATAAAAAGGGTGGATCTGCTCGAAGATACTGGTAGAAGTTTAAGTCCAGAAGTCGACATTGGTCAGGTACTATAATTTTATTAATTATAATTAAGCATTTAATTTATAATTAATAATTTATAATTAAGCTTAAAATTAACTTACCTTGTTACTACGTATGTTTGTGAGGGTCAAAACTTAGTATTGAATTTTAAAGCAGTTTACCCCAAGGGATAAAGCTCAAATTTTGCATACAAGTTTGGGTTGGATGATTAGTTTAGTGACATCTGTACCTAATATGGCGTCCGCCCCAAGATGGTGGTTTAATTATTTTACCTGCAGTGCCATATTTCTGAGAAGAATATGAATAACGACGAAGCTTATTTTTTTAACATTTATGTAATATTTCTAAGCAAATCAATTATTTCAAATATTATAATCAATTATTTACAGATCGAAGGTGCATTTGTCATGGGTCTTGGCTATTGGACATCAGAAAAGCTAATTTACGATCGTAAAACTGGAAAGATTCTCACAGATCGAACCTGGACCTACAAGCCTCCGGGGATAAAAGACCTTCCCGCAGATTTCAGGGTTTACTTTCGAAGGAACTCAGTTAACAAATTTGGCGTCCTACAATCCAAAGGTTAGTTACAGAAATTAGATATTTATGCATGATTTCATTTCTAAAACAAAGTTGTTTTACTAAAGGTCATGTAGATACAAAATTTCTAGTTTAGTTCAGTTATTAATGCCGTCGGTTCGAAGAATGTAGGTATTTGCGGATACCATTATAATATTATCTCGATAAATCTAACTTTCCTTTATTTAGGAACAAAACTAATCTCAAAAACTTTATATAACCTAATCTATATTTTCTGATTATTACCCAAAATCGATAACATATTTAGAAGATATTCCATTACGATAAAACTTGTTTATTTAAGAAAGGATGTGAATAAGTAAGTTGTATAAACAATGATAAGATCCATTATTTTCTCTATTTATGTTGAATGTTATTTAAATTAAAATTTGAAATAATATGGGAAATGTTTAAGCGTAAGTCAGTCTGGTCCTATAAATATTTACTTGGCTTTAATTATTCCAAAATATGAAAATGAATAATTTAATTTTGGTTTATTTTGCTCATATGAGATAATATTACATATGAATATAATCATATTACACATAAACCTTAACCTTTGTTACACATTAACATATGGGAATATATTATGTTAATCGACCACCATGATATGTTTCAAAATTAATTTTCAACCCTAATAAACATAAAATAACATTGTTACAATATAATTTGAGTTTGATTTACTGTTCTTATATAAACACATTTTAGGTTCATAATAATCTAAATCAAAGGCTTCAAAGGTATATAAAATAATCTTGAAACCACTAGTTTCGTATTAGTAGTAGAAATGTTAAATCCTTTGCTTTTCAGTGACGGCCTCTCGAAAGATACTTTAATCAAGAAATAAATCGCATCTGTAAGCAAAAGTAGATCAATTTTAAATCCGTATATTGCACCTCCTTTGAGCGGGGGTGAATAGCGCTCAATGCTTCAATGCAAAGTAATAAAGATTTCGCTAGGAGTGTGGGTGCCGGTTGACTTCATAGGACCTCTTATGAACCTGACCTAACCTTGAAGGTGGAAGAACCTTGTGGTTCGACTCAGGCGGCACTACCGCCACACCTATTTCTGCCGTATTACAGCAGTGTTAAGCTCTGCTGTGTTCTGGTTTAAAGGGTGTGGTAAGGAAGACATACTTTTCCGAGGCGTCTGATCCTCATCCTTTCCTCTGATGGCGGCGCACCTGTGGCCGTCCTCACGTAGGAATCTAATCCTATCTGGGGTTGATAACAGATGTCCATTGGCGGCAATAGCCACTTACCATCAGGTGACTACATGCCAGTCTGGTACTCGTATATTATATAAAAACAAAAAACTGAAATCATTAATAAAATATCAAATATGTATGAATGTAAAGCAGTAACCCATTTTCTTGAATCCAGAATCTTTGCTTGATTTCCAACATTCTCAGGAGACGTACCTTAATCAAGAAATGTATCGCGTCTGTATGAAAAGTGGATAACTTTTACTTCTTTATTACGGTGTTGCATCTTTCTTAAGGTAATATTTTACCTGTCCCTGTAGTTTCGGGACCGGAATAGGGCTACGGTATCCCCTGCTAAACAGTCTGACGTAATTTAACATAATTCTAAGATGTCATTGGATTACTTAACATTTTGGGATATAGGTTTGTTTAAAACTACCAAGCAAGCAAACGGTTTTTAGTTTTTTTATCATAACTAGTAGCTTACAGCAAAAACATATTTTTCCTCGCAACGTGTTCATTCACTGTTGAAGAAAGTGGTTAGAAGAAGATCAGTATCGAGAAATAAAACAGTAGAGAATTAGTATAGGGCCGATTATCTAATCTATAGTCTGACTCTATAAAAGACATTATGACACTCCCGGTGACAGCCACTCTCAAATGAACTAAAGATAGAGCTCATCAGAACTCACCGGGGCTTATCAGAACGGTAGATAAAGAAAAAGTCGAAGAAGATACAATATCCGAAATTTTCGCAGCCACTGGAGAACCAGCATTCTGCCTAGCCGTCGTCCTGACTCACGCATTTCGTGAAGCGATCCGCTCAGCTCGCTTGGAGGCTGGCTACGAGGACCAATGGGTGGATATTGGTAAGGATATTATGTAGAGGAAACTATTGATGACATTTTGACTTCATGCTTTATATAAAATGTTACTCCATTTGTCTCCGTTGTCTCCATGTTTTCAAAAGTCAGTGGCGTAACTATACCGTATGAGACCCGTACCAACTTTATTACACGGGGCCCTATGAAAACGCTCAGCAATACGTACTTTGCTGATTGTTGGTCCTGGCTACCGTTTTTTTTAAGACAAATTTAAAGATTTTTTTTTTCGCTTATTTATTATACACAATTCAGAAATTTTATGGTCGCTTTTGCCAGATCTGCCATCCTATAGTTTCGCCACTGTCAAAAGCACTCTCCAGTCATTTAGATTTTATTTTATTTGAACAATTTAGTGATAAGGTGACTCTCAAATAAGGCACGAAATAACTAAACACTATATATGTGGTATGATCACCGTATTACATTTGAGGGTAATGTGGTTACAGAGGGTTCGGTATTCCATTCTTGCTTGTGTTATTCGGGGTTATACGTGTTTGTAGGAACTTAAAGCACCCATATTACTAGAAGTTCTTGTGTGAAAACTTCTTGAATGTGTAAATGAAGAACTTAAAATAAGGGTCAATGCAGTCTTATCTCGAATGTTGAAGCTTCTTTGTGTGTGGTATCATAGCACTGAATTCAATTTCACTATTTTTTCTGTGTTTAAAGTTCTTAGCATTTCGGAGTTTGGCAGACTTGGGTTTATAGTTAAATCAATATTTTGATAATTTCGCCCGAAGGCATTCGAGGAATCTGACGTCTACTGTTATGTTAATATTGGAGATCAACTGATTTAACTTCCGTAAAACGTAAACAGTGAGAGATTTCGAAAACTAACTCTTAAAAACTATCAATAACTATGTTGGATTTGTTCAGTATAAATAATAATATTCCTCAACATAAATAGTCGAATAACTTTTAATAAAATTACTTTATATTAGTTTGTACTCGTAATTATGTTTTTTTTTAATTTCAGAATATCCTTGCACTGTTGAAAATATTTTTTCAGCAGTTGGACATAAATTGGAGCACTTCAAATTACAGTAACTCGATTTTAAGACCCGAAAAAAACTAATTATAGGTATAGTTTATGCGATCGTATTTACCTTTATACAGTTTATTCATAGAATTATTTTGCTATGAATTAAAATAGTATATATTTAAAACATTTTTATCTAGCAAATTTCATTGAATAAAGCACAGACCTAATAAAGATCGGTGGAGTAAACCCTATTAAAACCATGCTATCAACGCCATCTGTTGTGAAGTTTCTTATTGGGAGTTTTCATAAACAAAGCATGTTCAGTATTTAGAACTGGTCGAAATACTGATTATAAATAAAAGGAGTAAATTCAAAATTTAAAGGTTGACGTTTCTGTCATAACACACATTGTACAGACAGTCGGTATTCAGATTTCGTCACGGGACGTATAATATAATTTATATTTATTACGGGGGTCCTGAGGACCTATTTGGAGTCGCGAGTGTGTGTGCATCACGGTCGATCGGTCGCCGAAGGGAGCACCGCACAGTTCTACGGTATTTATACATATATTCACCTACATTATTGTTTCTAGCGCACAAGGGTTCCAAATTATATATCGGATTAGAAACCAGCGACCTAAAATTCTACATTTTGGTCACTTCGAGTCGGGATTCGGGTTTCCGTGCTCGCAAGTATATTCTTGTGTGTTGGTCAACAGTAGTGTAGACATCGGCACACGTCCACGTCGTTTGTAAATACTTTGCCGGATTATAAGTATTTACAGCGGCTGGACAACATCAAAAAACGGGTGTACTCTACAATTATTACGTAGGGATACACGTATTTATTTCGGTTACTATTTTATTTATGTACATCGGGTACTACAAGAAACGTCACCGGTTTTAGGCGTTTTTTCGGATTATTATTAGTGTTTCGGTCGGGCTTGTATTGAGCATTCTCCTGTTTCGGGTTGTGTCGGTTGAAGGTGGTAGAACTCTACGTGGTTCGACTCCGGCAGCACCACCGCCACATCTATTTCTGCCATTACAGCAGTGTTTGGAGCTGCTTTTGGTTTGAAAAAGGTGTGGTAAGGGAGATATACTTAATCGAGGCGTTCCAACTTAGTCCTCAAGAGTAACAGCGCACGTGTGGTCATTTACACCAGGTGGAGGTGGACTGCATGGTCGTTGTCCACTCTATTATTTCGGTCGGTTTTATTTCGGTTTGGATTTTTATTATTGCGGATTATAATTTACATTCGGTAATATTTTGTGCTTTCATATTTGTCAAGTCGGTTGACATATAATTTTGTGACAGCGTTCTATCGGTTTAAATTTAATTTTATTTTTTTCTTATTTCAATTTTTTTGAAATGGCTCCTAAATCTAAACAAAGGTTGAATAAATTAAAATACGATTTAGCAATTCATAATTTGGATTCTATTTACGATCTTTCTCAGCGGGAACCTAAATCTGAAATAGATAAAAATAATTTTAAAATACGGTATCATGATTTGGATCGTAATTATGAAGATTTTACGTCGATGTTTTTGGAACTGCAATCAGAATTGGACGATGGTTCTGATGTGGATTATTCGGACGATTATAAAAAATATAATGGAATATATTATGATATCAAGAGGAAGTTTTTAGAAATATCATCTTCGGAGACTGAACATGGTTCGGAGTTCAGGTCAATGGATGAAGGTGATAAGCGGAAGCGGGTGGTTTTACCACGAATACAAATTCCTACATTTTCGGGAAAAATAGAAGAATTTGTTTCATTTATGGATTTATTTAACTCTTTGATATGTGAAGATAATGCTTTATCTGATTCGGAGAAAATGTATTACTTATTAGGTTCATTGGCTGGAGAGCCAAAGGTTTTATTGCAACACTTATCTATTTCGGGAGATAATTTTTCGGTTGCTATGGATCTATTGAACAATAGATATAATAATAAAAGATTGTTAGCAGATAAACTATTTTATAATTTGTTTTATATTTCGCATGTCACCAAACATTTAAGTTCTATTAAATTATTTTTAAATACATTATTAGAAAATACGAAAGCGCTAGAAAAGATGAACTTTCCGGTTGATCAGTGGACTCATTTATTATTTTACATTAATTTTCAAAAATTAGATAATAGTCTAAAAAAAGGTTTTGAAGAACGATTTACAGGAAAGGAGTTTCCGGAATTTAAGGATTTAATAAGGTTTTTGGAAAATGAACTTAGGATTTTGGAGTCAAGTGGTGATTCACATCGGACATGTGGTACTACTAAAACTCATGAGGCATTTCAGGAAAGTAGGCAGGTAGGCTGCAAATGTTGTAAAAGGGGAATACATCATCTTTCCCAATGTAATAAATTTTTATCTTTAAGGGTGGGTCTTAGGAAAGACTTTATTAAAGAAAATAAACTGTGTTTTAGATGTTTTAACTCTCATAAGATAGCGGACTGTCAATCTTCATGGGTTTGCTTTAAGTGTAAGTCACCTAAGCATCATCATCTTATTCACATGGATTTACCTCACTACCAGACAGCATCGGGCAGTGCAAGGTCGGCGGCGACACCTACTGTGACCGGTAACAGTAGGGCACATGCCTCTAATGTTGTCGCGGATAGGGTGGAGGATAATCCATATACTGCATCTGTTAGCGGATCTAACAGGGCAAATATTACCGTTTCGAATCAAGGTGGTGCTTCGTTGACTTCTAATATGATTAAAGGTAACATGTTTAATCGTACAGTTCTTTTGTCTACGGCCATGGTGCATATTAAGGATGCACATGGTCACTATCAAGAAGCGCGTGCGTTATTGGACAACGGTAGTCAAGGTAGTTTTATTTCGGAGGGTTGTGCCAATAGATTAGGTTTAAGGCGGTTTAGGACGAATGCTTCTACAATCACGGGACTGAGTGGCATACCAGTGGATAGTGGTAGAAATGGGGTTAATTTAACGATTCGACCGCGGTTTTCACGTCGACCGTTATTGGTATCTACCGCTACTATTTTAAATAAAATAACTAATCAGTTGCCTAGTTTCAATTTACCTCAACATATTTGTAGTCATTACAAAGGTTTGCCTCTTGCGGATGAATATTTTTACCTTAGTCGGGAGGTTGATATTTTAATCGGTGCGGATTTATTAGGAGAGGTTATGCTCGGGGATATTGTTAAAATAAATAATAATTTGCCTCACGCTCTACAAACTATTTTTGGTTATGTATTGTCCGGGCCTTTTTCATACGCGGTAAATAATGATAAAGGTGCCCAGAATATTAACGTTTGCCAAACTTTCACGAATATAAAATCGGATAATTTTGTACATAAGGTTAGGGACACTAACGACAATTCTAGTGCCATTGCGGATTGGAGACATTTGGATCATAAAATGAGTCATCAACGGGATGATACACGGCGATATGCGGTAGGTTCGCCATATTTACCAGATACGTTTACGGTAAATAGTTCCTTTTCATCTGTGAGAAAACGGTTCTCTATCATGGAAAGACAACGTGTAAATAAATTTCGGAAAAAGATATTAATTTGATTTAGCGGTTTTACGGTTTTATTTTAGTTATATTTTTTATGGCTTTAGTTCTATTATTATTTTTTATTGGGAAAGGTCTATTGTTTTCATTGTAGAATATTTTGTTTTTTGGTCAAATGGATTGACACATTTAATGGTTTCGTTACCTACGGATAGGGTGAATGCCACCGGGCTATTTCAAACGGAATTTGCTTTTCTTTATTTTAAAGATTTTCTTTTATTATTGGGGATTCGCGGTTAAGGAATCCTAAAGCCTTATGGTGTATATCTTTTGTTTATATTTGTTCTTGTGCAAAGGTTGTACAATTTACTTTTGAATTAGCGAATTACGACGGAAGCTTATCTTGTAGCATTAACTACATTTACTTGTCGGCGGGGTCTTTCACATGTCATTCGGTTCGACTGTGGGACAAATGATAGAGCTGCAAGAAGACATTTAGATTAAAAACAAGATGTTAGGTCAGCAATAACTTTGTTGAAACGAGTAATTTGGGAACTTGTTTTTAACTTATGAAGAGCTGCTAGAAACTGTATTTACCAGGATGGAAGCAGTTCTCAACTCTAGACCATTGTACGGTTACGAAAGATCTTCATGGTTTTAACGCCAGGTCATTTTGTGGGAGGTAAATCTTTATTATTGGAACTGGAATATATCTTGGCGGATTTACCAAACAATAGATTGAAGAGATGTTAATTGGCGCAAGCTCTTTAATAAAGATTTTGGAGAAGACGGAGTAGTATATATCTTCACTCGCTTCAAACTAGAAGTAAATGGCCTAAACCTGGAGGATCACCTACAATCGGAGATTTAAGTTTATGAAAAGAAGAAAACTTGCCTTCTTTAAATCGGAAAATAGATCGGTTTTTGGAGTTACTGCCTGAGAAAGATGGTATTATTCGGATAGTTAAACTGAAAACAACATCGGTTATATTTATTCGGCCTATGGTTAAGTTTTGTGGGCTGCCTTCGGAATAGGGTTGTCACAAACTTGTTTGTGTTAATTTATGTTTATTATATGTTCGGTGTAAGCTTTTATTTTTTGGATTTTGGTTGATAAAGGCTTGGCCTTTCTCGGGCGGGGGTATGTTCAGTATTTAGAACTGGTCGAAATACTGATTATAAATAAAAGGAGTAAATTCAAAATTTAAAGGTTGACGTTTCTGTCATAACACACATTGTACAGACAGTCGGTATTCAGATTTCGTCACGGGACGTATAATATAATTTATATTTATTACGGGGGTCCTGAGGACCTATTTGGAGTCGCGAGTGTGTGTGCATCACGGTCGATCGGTCGCCGAAGGGAGCACCGCACAGTTCTACGGTATTTATACATATATTCACCTACATTATTGTTTCTAGCGCACAAGGGTTCCAAATTATATATCGGATTAGAAACCAGCGACCTAAAACTCTACAAAGCACATAAGAAATTTCATCCAAATCTTAAATTTTTTTTCGAGAAACGTATACAGTTAAGACAAGAAAAAGTTTTATTTTACAAATAAGTGTTTCACATTGTAAGATGTATGTGGTATATCTTCTAAAGTTATTAATTTAGTACTTAAGTATTATATTAAGAATTTTATATCATTAGCCCTTAATATATATGACAGGCGTACTCTGGTTAAGACGGTCTATTTAAATTTTTTATGTGATTTTACTAACATGCATGCGTAAACTAAATATTATTTGTATTAGGGGCCGTTCACGTATTACGTAACGCAATTTTTGAAGATTTTTGACCCCCCCTCCCCCCGTTGTAACGCACCGTAACGTTTTTCTTTACCCCCCCCCTCCCCCTCTCTAAACGTTACGTAACACTCAAGTGTCAATGTTTACCTTAAACTCGCTAAAAAGTTATGTTATAGTTTTTATCCTTGGGCGTGTTCAGCCGAACTAGGTGTCCTGAGTATTCTAAGTTAGCTTAAGTATAGTCAAAGCATATATACTGCTATACTGTACTATACTTAGTCTAACTCAGAATACTCGGGACTCAGTTCGGCTGAACCCACTCATTCAAGGGATTCCCCGTAAACGTAAATCAAAAGGGTTGCCAATTTAGGAGTATAAATTCTCTATTTTTTTATTAAAAAATGTTACGTAACGTGTATTAAGAAAGACCCCCTCCCGCCCCTGTAACGCATCGTAACGTTTTACAAGACCCCCCCTCCCAAATTGCGTTACGTAATACTTGAACGCCCCCTTATAACCTAAATAAAAATATCACAATTCATTTGGTAGTTTACTTTAAACATATTGTTTTATATTACCCTTTTATTCACCTGATCAATGGTAGCAACTGACGCCCATGGACATCCATAATCATCCCAATAAGATTAGATTCCCTCCTAAAAACAGATGCGTTGATAGTGCTGCTACCCTTAAGGACTAAGTTGGAACGCCTCGAATATGCATGTCGGTTAAGTATAAATACTTTTTATTTTATTTTACTGATTTTGTCATATTACGAACTTTCAACAACCTAATTTCTCACGAGTTTTCTCTCATATATCTTTAACTCCGTCCCAAAGATTTGGAAGAAATCGCTTATAAGCGATAAAACCGCCTCTTTGAATACCGTTTCTAATATTATTTTATGTGTTCCTAGTATTATGGTGTGCAAATAAATAGTTTTTGTATGTTTGTTTATTTGAGTCTTCCTGCACTAGTCAAAATTATTCGGTAAAGGTATTATAAAAAAACATTTTTCAATATACACTTTGAAGAATTGAAGGTAATACTAGATACCTAGTTAGTAGAACTAAGTTATCACTGTCATAGAAATATTTGATATTATTGCCCTTTTATTAACTTTACTGGAATACTGTCTTGAATAGCCGAGTTTACGCCCACCTAGTTAGTGATGGTACTGTTTCCACGTTTCGACGTCAATTTTTTGGGTGTCGTAATCCACATTGGAGAGGCGTGGTGGAGTATGTTCAATACAGAGGTATAGGAAATATAAACCGGAGCTTAGTTACAGCAGTATTCAGCGCTGCTGTACTCCGGTTTGCCTTACGCCACGTAAGGGCTCGAACACAAAACTGCGATGCGACGCGATGCGAATTCGAAACGCAGAAAATTGCGATGCGAATTGCTGCGATGCGATATCGTGCGGCGTAGCGTCTCTCAGGGTGACCAACAACAACAACCACTGTGCGATGCGAATCAATTCGCAAGTTCTTGCGATGCATCGAGGGAGCTCGCAGATTTTTGCGATGCGACGTCGCATCGCAGTTTTGTGTACGAACCCTTAGGGCGACATACTTAACAGATTCGTTTCAACTTAGTACACAGGGACAGCAACGCACTTGTGGCCGACTTCAAGGGTTGATTACAGATGTCTGTGTGCGGAATAATTCATTAGCGGCATCATTATGGACTGCATGCTCCTTTGCTACAATTACTATGAGATAAATAAAAAAACAAAAACATAAACTTGATTTTTATTTAATTTGATATCTTTTTTACCTGTTGTCGTGGCCTATAATAATTATTCTAGCACTGGGACTTGCACTTAGCACCTTGGACATTTTTGCAATGTTTAATTGATTTTAATAAATAACAAAAAGTAAACCGCAATACCAAACTATAAAAATATTAGTAAATTACTTACAGTTAATCGGATAGTTAATGCCGTTACTGTGCCTCCTACAATGGAAACAGTTCCTCTCAATTGTCTGTTTGAGTTGGAAAAGTATAGGGCGTGAGACATAAAATATTCATAAGTTTTAAACTAGGCGTGACAGTTGACACTTATGGAAAAACGGCTATGAAGTTGTAAGGATGAAGAAATGACTTAGACTCCTAATCCACTATTCTACGTTCCCATACCCAAGACTTAATTGAGGTTCATGTTTGAAATTGCAATAGAATAAAGATTATGTTGGCATTATATTGTGCACATTACAAATCTCACTCAGCGATACATACTCTGTAGAACGTCCCTTGACATTAATACAATTAAACTATCTGTATTTTTTAATTTTGGCAGACTGGCTTTTATGATGCTTGTATAATGCTTCTTGAAGGATGTCGAACAATTTTTTGTAATAAGTAGTAAACTAGCGTGCAGTCCATTTGTATGTAATTAGCAATTACCGCCCTTGGACATCTGCAAACAACCTCTAACAATGGCCAGATTCCTCTCTGAGGTCGGCCACAGACGCGCTGCTATTCCAGAAGTCTAGACTAATGTGCCTCATAAAAGTATTTCTCCCTTACCACACCCATAGATTAGTAAAGATACTTCGCCGTCTTGAAATTGAATGAAGCCACAAATGGTTTATTAGTAAGTTCTTTTTTTGAATTCTTGACAAATAAAAACATTTTTAGAGAAAATTTACGAATAAATAACTAATACTGCGTAATTTACATAATAAATAAATAATTATTTCAAATATTTTAGGGGCATTTTAGCACGGAGACGTGGCAAAACTTTTTTACGCAACTATTTCAATTCTCAAAACTGGGTACATTTTCTTGTTAGGAGTGAGTAGTCTTTACTAATCTATGACCACACCTTTCAAACCAGAACACAGCAGCGCAACATTGCATTTATTAGGCAGCAATCGGTATGGAGGCGGTGTCTCAAGGATCGAAACACAAAGGGTTCTACCGTCTTAAAACACCCTTGTAAACAAATTAATATATATTTTACATTCACTAGTCGTACGACATGTAATCCCGACATCTTACCCCTCATTTTTATGTATCCCGCATTTCCGGTCAAGGGATGTTATTACCCCTATTCATTTGCTTTTGGTGTGACGTAAAGTTTTATAGCGTCGGATAGATTTAGAATAAAGTATCTCACTTGTACAATACTAGCGTAACTAGGCGGATTTTTTCATGCCTATTTATATATGTAAGCGAGAATCGAATACTAATTCTCCATGCTCACATACTTATACTCTTAGATGCATGGCGATCCGTAGAACACTATTCAGTTCATATGTTACAGCGAAAAAATATTGAAGATGAGAAAACCCTGTGTGGTTCCAGAGGCATCACCACCACACCTATTTCTGCTTCATGTGAATGTGAATATTTTGAAGTTGAAGCCAGAATTTTTCTGGGTAAAAGGTGTTGGAAGGGTAATACCCTAGGCGTTCCAACTTACTCGCCTTATGAAAAATCAATGTAATGTCTAATTTTTGTGTACCCATAATCGAAATTCGACAATTGTTAGTAGGCACAAATTGTCAAATTAAGACCTATCGTAGCAAAATAGATAGATTGTATATTAATAACGAGTGTTATTCTTCAGGGGTAGCATCGCATCTGACTGGTAAAAAAATATATAATTTTACGTGTATAAAATATAAATTAAATACGTACATAGCTCCATAGATGAAGAAATTTCCACTTCCAATACGTCCTCAGTAAAACTCCTGAACACTCTTACCCTAATTACAGTACGTGACATATGGGTATCACTACCGATGGCCAGTAGGCGGTCACAGTACAGTCGTTGACAGAAGTGATTCGAAATTACCTTTATTTTTTTAAATTTTCTTTTACTATTTGATATTGATCGACTTTTTGACACTATAATTTGCTGGTCCGCTTTTTCATACAATTTCATTTTCTACTATATACGAGTAAGTTGCGTCTCGACATTTCTCAGATTATTTTTGTAATAATGGCAATATCATAACTGGAATATACTTAATACGTGTTAACATTTTGTCCGTCTAACTAAATTTTGTAATGTCAGATGAAGCAATTTCTGCCTACTAACATCAGTGTGTATCTGCTGTGTCCCGCTTTGAACGGTGTGGTAAGGGAGACATACTTATCCGGGACGTTTAAACTTAGTCCTCAGGAATAACAACACACCTGTGGCCCAGGTAAAAATGTTATCTGAGGTTAATTTCAGATAACCATGAACTACTGTTCAGTAAGAGAACATACAGTTCATCTCAGAGTTAGTGATTACTACTGTAATCACTAACTCTGAGATGAACTGTATGTTCTCTTATTTGCTACTGTAATATAAAAAAAGTAATGTAATTAAAAGACGGACTTAGAAAAAAAAAATCCTTCCTTTTCCCACAACACTTCTGATCATAAGTATACTAGTGCACCGCGCCCATAGAAAGCGTTGCAATAACACCAAGTGTGCCAGCGTCTCGCCGTACAGACACACGTACGTATGTTTGATGTTGATATTTAATATTGTGTCACTCATTGTTATATTGAATATTATTGAGTTTTGGTTTAGGTTTAGGATGAGTAACTGAGTATTAAATTTGTTGAAATGATATTGGGGTGCTTTGATTTAAGATTTGAATACATGGCAATAGATTTTTAAGGCTGATCTGACAAAAGTTTAAAAATATTACAGTTTTGTGCGTAACGTAAAAATATGCAATCCCATAACGAACAGGGTGAAAATAATTTTAAATTTTAAAAATATCTGGCAGAAAGTAGTAACGCTTAAAAAACCGGAAGAAAAAACAAGTTGTTAGCTTGTTGATGGTTGAGGTTCGGTGAGGTTAGGAGATATAAGGTATTTTTGTTCAATTCTCAGGAATTGCTTGTAGTAACTTCAGCTATGGTTCTATCTTAGTTAAATCTATGCTGTACATAAGAACAGATCCACGAGAAGTTTTAGATGTTCTTATTACATCTTTAAAAAGTCACAAAGGGACAGAGAGGTGATTTCGAATTCGGTTTGGAAGCTGTTATAAAACAGGGCATAAAATGATAGGTTTGTCTTGACGATTGCAAATTTCATTCTTAGTAAAGAGTCTTTTCATAACACAATGGTCTAAGTTATATTTAAAAGCTTTTCTCTAAATTATATAAGACTATAACATGAGTCGCCGATGCTTAAGCATTAAGCTTCATAATTAGAAAGTTAATTAATGATGAGCTTGCAACTGTGTGGCCAAGGCTACTTGTTCATGCAATTAGGGGTGGCATATTTGTATAAGGTATTTTTTCTAATCTGTAGTAGTAGGAAAATCGAATCGATGAAATCCATTTTGTATCAAAGTCATCCTGGCCGTATGAATAATACAAAAATGAAAACTCTTTAATATCAAAACGTATGAACGAATTAATTTTCTCAAAAAATAGAGTATTTCTTAACTTTTTCATAAATATTTAAGTACTTCTTAGAGTTTAATCCTTATAAGCGACACTATCAAATAACGTAATACTATAGTTTTTTTCCTCAAAATGACTTTTTTCCACTGTTAGTACCCACAAAAGAAAGTAGGTAGCAACCCTAGGAGCATTAATGTACGTACTCATTTTTTCAACTAGTAATATCCGCAAAAGAAAGTCGGTAGCATCCCTAGTGGCAGCAATGTACGTCATTTACGTGAGAACCAAGCCACACTCCTGAATTCAGCATTCCTTATTCACGTCGTTTAGGTACAGTCTATAATCATCCGCAATCTAAGTATCGGTTGACCGTGATTTTTTATTATTACCCCCGATTCAGTTCTATAATAGATAGAGGCTTTACAAAAATCGATCATTTGTCAGTGCGGCTTAGTGCAAGAACGATATACGGTAGAAATTAATTTGCAATAACTAAGAATCGTTATGTAAATATTTAAATAAATGTTATAATCGAATATTTCTAGTGGTAAAGTTGAGACTTGAGTTGAGATTACATATTTTAGGAGTAAGATTGGGAAATTTAATAAAAAAAAATGATATTTTCTTAATATTTTTTTATTCCAAAGATGCTGTAAATTTGTCGCAAGTGGAATCAAAGGCAGCGCTTTTTCTCGTAAATTTTTCTAGATTTCCAACTTCATATAGATCTAATATTATAGGGGGTTAATTACAAATATCCTTGGGGGGTGTAGCCACTTTCTATATCACGTGAACTGCGTGTTCCTTTGCATCTTTAAATTAAAAATAAATATGAGATCTACTTATCATTAATTGAAGCCCCAAATTGTATACCTTTCATTAAAGGACAATTTTCTTATTTTCCGCATAGCCCTGCGGCTTGCGTCAATGTTATCTGATGCTCAAAATTTATACAATGTTGTATGATTTTTTTATAACATTGAACTAGCAAATGCAGCAACCATGCAGTTCATCTGATTGACACTGCCGCCCATGGATATGTGTGACCAATTCCATATACATAGATCAAGCGTTCTTGATGGAGGGGTATACATGCTTTGATGTTCCTGATGGTCGCGTTAAACCTTGTCGAAGGTTTTAAGACATCACGCATATCCATCTTCAAGACTATCAATGCACCAATCAACAAGAAAGTTTTGGTTTAGATTTCTATTAGGTTTTGTGATTGCTTCTCTATGCTTCAAAGCACTGTTTCCCTATTTGATTTAACAGGAAATGCAGATTATGAATACGCAATAACTTAATGTATTCCAATAAACAACTGTATGTCCTTAATAATAAATGCGTCGCTTCCCTTGAGAACAAAGACGAGCTGCTTAGATATTTGGAAAATTTAAGTGGATATTCCAAGCGATTTTCATTTGCAGATGATCATGCAGTTCCCCAAGCACTTGAAGATAGCTGCCGGCTTCACCGGCGCTGCCATCTTCGGCATCGTCTTCGGATGGGCGATGTTTCCTGCAATCCTCAAGAGTCAACTGAAAAAGGTATATATGGATGATATTACCACCATCTCACTAATTGTCTCTTTGTAGGAGAATCTAAGGGCTTGAATATAGAACATAGAAGTAGATGAGCTGTCTTTAAGCTAAAATTTTGGTTTAGTGAAGCAGACATGCGCAGTGACTTGGGCCGACTCCACCAATCTACTACTGGATATTCTTTCATCTAGTTCGCTGGTTTAACAAGGCAGTAAAATATATCAGGGATGACATTATACTCAAAATAATATGCCTACTCATTCAATGGTGCTTTCAGGAAATTGCTGTTTCCACTTGAAGGACTATAGATGAGTATTTCGCAAGGTGCAATATTAAATAATACATTCGTTTCGACTGTTACGGAACTCCCATAACCAAATCCCTTACAAATAAATTAATAATTATCACCACCGCGCAAGTATTTGGAGTTAATCCACGCAAAACAATTCATTCAATGGCGTTCTCCGGAAATTTGAAAGTGTAATATCTACCCATTAAAGAAAACATTAGTTTCGACTGTTACGTTACAGCTATATCCAAATCCCTTGCAAATAAATAATTAATTGTAATCCCCGCGCAAATATTTGGCGTTAATCCACACAAAACAACATGCTTCGTTCAATAGCGTTGTCCGGAAATTGCTGTTTCTACTTGAAGGACTGCGAGGAAGTATTTCGCAAGGTGCAATATTTACCCATTAAATTATACATTCGTTTCGACTGTTACGAAACTACTATAACCAACCCCTTGCAAATAAATAATTAAGTGTAACCACCGCGCAAGTTTAGCATTAAGTCAAGCAAAACAATGACTCAATCAATTGACTTCTCCGGAAATTGCCGTTTCTACTTGAAGGCCAGGAAGTATTTTGCGAGATGTAACATCTGCCTATTAAAGAAAACATTTGCTTGGACTACTACGGAGCTCCCATAACCAACCCCTTGCAAATAAATAATTAATTGTAATCCCCGCGCAAATATTTCGCGTTAATCCACGCAAAACAACATGCTTCGTTCAATAGCGTTGTCCGGAAATTGCTGTTTCTACTCGAAAGACCGCGAGGAAGTATTTTGCAAGGTGTACAACCTCTATACCTTTACCTATGTCATTTGTCGGAACCCGAGGTCAGTGAATGAGAAATCGGGAAATTGTCGAGGAAAAGCGTGTGGGTACTGTGCTTGCTTTCCAATGAAATGTTTGTTTCTGAAGGTGTGTTTACGCGTGAACTGTGCCCTTACCATGAGTTTTTACGTTTTGACAAATATGACTGTTTTGGTATTTGTTCACGTATTCCAAATTTATATATGCCCATACAAATTCCAATCAGCGCCCGTAGCGGATTGTATCAGAACTATGGTGTCAGTAACGTAACATTAAATGTCTAAATTGACAAAATGACGCTTTATGTTTTGTCTCTCACTTACTTAGTCTAGTAAAGCAAACGGAATAGAATAATGGATTGAGTAAACGTAACGTAAAATTGTGGGATGTTTTGAAAACTTATGGTAAGGGTACTGGTTAAAAAGACGCTATGACATTGGATATCTAAGATGCACTGTTATAACATTCATCCAATATGTGTTATGGTTCTAATAGACATGCCACTTTTCATATCGGCAATCAACAATTGGAACAAGTTTGAGGCACTCGAGTACTTGAAGCTCCCATTCAGAAATGGAATGATATTAAGTCGAAAATAATTATGACTTACAGCTCTGAAACTGTTGTGTTGTAGTAGTGATTTAATTCCACAGAATTCATATAGATTAAAATACTTATATACTTACGAGTATATACTTATTTTTGGTCTTCTACTTAAGTTTTAATTTTTTTAAAAGGAAATGGCGTTATCAAAGAAAACCGACGTGCGTCAAATGTGGGAAAAGATCCCGTTCCCTCTGGACTTCAAGGTGTATCTCTTCAACTACACGAATGCTGAAGAGGTCCACAAAGGCGCCATACCGATTGTAAAGGAAATTGGTCCCTATCATTTTGAGTAAGCTTTTTATACATATTTTTATTATATTCCAGAACATAAAAGGATTCGAAGTTGATAGAACTCTTTGGCGTTCGACTCCGGCGGCACCACCGCCACACCTATTTCTACCTAATAACAGCAGTGTTAGGCGCTGCTGTGTTCCGATTTGAAGGGTGTGGTAAGGGAGACAGACTTTTCCGAGGCGTTCCAGCTTGGTCCTCAGGGGAAGCGGCGCATCTGTGGCCGACCTCAAGTAGGAATATCTAATCCTATCTGGAATTGATTACAGATGTCCATGTGCGGCAGTGGCCTCTTACCATCAGGGGGACTGCATGCTCGTCTGCTTCTCCTATATTATAAAAAAAAGACTACAAAAGGCATTAAGTAAGGAAAAAGTTATACAGCACAAGTGAGGTCACATGATATTCAGTTGGGACCTAAAACGTCACAATACACAAAGTGCGCATTCTCCAAATATACTAACAAAGTGTGAATTTAAACCTTCTTTACAATTATACCTTCCTTCTCTCAACTCACGTTGAAAAAGGTAGCCATTAAACAAATTACTGTCAGCCATTCGCGTGTCACGCAAACTTTATAAAAACTCCTACCTTTTAATTAATAAAATACTACGTTGGAGATATATAATTACGACCGGACGAGTACGTAAAAATACAGCAACTAAATGTTATTTGTTTTAGTAATGTCATTGAACATAATAAGGATTAAGTATCAATTTATCTTGGGCTATAATTATTTTTCATTATCTCTGAAACATTTCATCTTGTCTCTTGATTTCAACAACTATACACATGGACATTTTTTGCAGCGATTTTTCAATCGCCAAAAGACCGCTAAAGTCGCAAAGCTATTGCTCAATGTCGCCCAACAGTCGAGATTTAGTAGCAATACAGACCCATGTTCACATAACGTGCTACGGAATCGCACACATGGAGACTTTTTTTCAGCGATTCAATCGCAAAGACTAAAATAAATTCGCGATGCTGTCGCATTGCTCATGCTGTTGATTGATGTAGAACGAAACAATCGAGTGTAAGTAGCAATACAGACTCGCGTTCACATAACGTGCTACGGAATCCCTGTAAAAAGTCGCCATGTGTAACCCCGCTAAAAGATGGTAGAATTCTTTATGTTTCGACCCGGGATGCAGCGTCATCTATTTCTTCTTATGAACAATAGTGTCAAGCGCTGGAATGTTCTGTTAGAGTGTGGTCCTCAACCAGCAACATATCAGAGACCAGCCGCGGGTAGAACTCCAATCCTGTGGTTAACTACGTAAAGGTGTCAGTAGCCACGTGCATCAATGCAATCCGCATTGACCTGGTGCTTTCATTAGTCTTCCTACATCACACCACTCGCTGAAGAATGAGGTTCTATTTTACAGATTAACTCCACGGATCGGTTTTCGCGCTATTTTTTGTGCAGGAACGTAAAAACAAAAAAAAATTGGGAATGAACTTCCTTCTGAAGTATTCCCGGAATAATAGTGCAAAAATGTGTTTTTTTCAAGGCCGTCGATGCATTGGCGACTCCTGTATCTGTTACACAATAGTATTTTCGAGACCAAAGATTCTCAACTGGAGATAACATTTATTACTTCTAGTAGTAATAACGTGCTTACTGTCAGCTAGTTCACAATTTAGAGCCCCATTCCTCTATAAGTTACATAAGCTTGCTATGTGTCTGGCTTCAAAGCAAATATGGTCAACTCGGTAACTTCTATTTAGAAAGGATTTGGAAGTTATATGTAGTTGTCTTCTTAAATTTAGAGTGGGATTTTAAAATTCTTCAAAATAAGGATGGGAAATAGGAATGAATCTCTATACTTACTAGTTTTTGCCAATCGGTGTAAATTCGACTTACTTATGATGATTATTATAGGAAATCTGAGCATTTTCCCAACCACGGATGGTAATGTTTTTTGAGCGTATGTACGTACGTCTTATTCTTAGGTTCTACAGCTTTAAGGCCGAGACCGCACTGCGATTAAACGCAGGCTGAATAAAAACAGCTGAAATCGCCAAAACGCATACGAACACGCACTGCGGTTTTCTTTTGGCTTAATTTTATTTCAGTCTCATCATGGATTTCAGGCGAACAGCACGTGTTATGGGGTTAGATTCATCGCTCGCCCATCGAGACTGAATAAAACACCAATGATATTTAAAACTATAGATATGTTACCTGCCCGCTTCGCTATCACTACTTGTGGAAAGAATACGTTATCTCTTTTTTGTCAGTTATGTAATTATGGCGGACCAAACACGAAAAATAATCAAGATATAATGATTTCTCCTCATTTACTTTTAATATGTGATTCCATGAAACTTGTGTATTTTTTTTACATAATTTCTACATTTACGCATTGCACAAGAAGGCATTTTGAGGCTTAGAAGACTAAAACAATAACGTTTAACGTGTACAGTGACATACATACGTGTCAGTTACTACGCCGCGCGAGAGGAACTGGAGTCGATTCACTCCAATTGGTGTATTTTGTATATTTCATGTTTTACGCGTTCCGATTCGGTAGTAGTTTAAGAAAATATTGTAACTGACAATTTGTAAGTGCCGCCGTTGGCCTATACAAAATAAATATATTTCATTTCATTTCATTTCATACCCGCTAGTAACATATCTTTACTTTATATCAATGCGCCACCATACAATTACTATGGGAGACAAAAAAACCGCGCTTTAAACAAGCCGCGGTCAAAATGTAACAATAAATCAGTCGCCTGAAAAAGTCACTAGTGCGTGCACTTGTATAGAAAGCAATATGTTTTATATTTTTGCGGTTTCAGTCTTGCGGTTAAACGCGTTTAATCGTAGTGCGTTCTCAGCCTAACGGCTCGACGATTTGTAATATATGCATTGTCGTTGGATTTCTATTGTGTGAGTGACCATAGACTATTTTTAAACAGTTGGGTTTTAGTTTTTATTATAATTGCTAGTTAATCAGTAATGATAATGATCATCAATATATATGAAAGGAAAAAGCGTCAAACAGTATTGGTAGACAAACATAGGAGGAAATGAATTATTATAGAGAAAACTCTATCTGAAGCAGATCACAGATGCGTTGCTATCCAGAGGTCTAAAACGATCACTTCTGTAATTCAGCCGGTATCCACACATTTCCACTGAAATTCACTCTAGACATGCCTCCTCTACCACCTTTCAATGTCTTCTCAACTCTTTAATTGAATTAAAATATTGAATTTATTTATTTCGATCAGATTTACTTCCAGACGAAACCCAATTTTATGTAAATGCGCAGTGTATATGACAGTTTAAATGTACGAGTAAGTTCGGCTAAGGTTTACAAATTACAAGTCAATTCCTGATAGGCCACCTAATTTCACAAAAATATGAAAAAAATATACCAGATTTTAAGGGGGTAGAACCCTTTGTGGATTGACTCTGGTGGCACCACCGCCACATATGTTTCTGCCTCATAACAGCAGTGTTAAACGCTGATGTGTTCTGGTTTGAAGAGTGTTGTAAGGGAGACATACTTTTCTGAGGTGTTCCAGCTTAGTAATCAGGGGTAGCGGCGCATCTGTAGCCGACCTCAGGTAGGAATATCTAATCCTATCTGGGGATCATTACAGATGTCCATGGGCGGCAGTAGCCACTTACCATCAGTTGGACTGCATGCTCGTCTGGTACTCCTATATTATATAAAATATTAAATAAAAAACAAAAACAATACAATACAAAATAACAATACAATTTCACTTTATCAGGTATATCCCTGTAATATTTTTTCCAGTATCAAGAACTGAATACGTCATTCATTTTCTATGACACATCCACGATACCCTTTAATTATGTGCCTTGGTTGGACAATCCTATACTTTGAAGGGTCTTTTTACATGATTTATTATTTATAGCAATCGATATAAAAATTGCAGTTGTGGTCGCGAAGGTCATATATGTCATAGAAGAAAAATAGGTTTGCAAAATCTTATATATAAAATTCTCGTGTCACAATGTTTGTTACCGTACTCCTCCGAAACGGCTTTACCGATTTTCACCAAACTTTATATGCATATTCAGTAGGTCTGAGAATCGGCTACTGTCTATTTCATACCCCTAAGCGATAGGTGTTGTTCACCCTTAACATTTTTTTATTTATATGGCAACGCAACGTTTGCCGGGTCGGCTGGCTTTAGTTGGCTACATAATATTATGTTATAATATAAAATATATATCCAATTAACATAAGTATAAAAAATGTACATATTTCAAATATATTATATATCAAGTTATTGGTAGGTAAAGTATTTTGCAAGAAAATCTTGCTCAAACCTAGTAGAGATTAGCAGCTAAGTTCCAGCCATATTTAAGCATAGATTGGTAAAGATACTTCGCCGCCTTGAAATTGATTGAAGCCACAAATGGCTTATTAGTAAGTTCTTTTTTTTAATTCTTGACAAATAAAAACATTTTTAGAGAAAATTTATGAATAAATAACTAATACTGCGTAATTTACATAATAAATAAATAAATATTTCAAATATTATAGGGACATTTTAGCACGGAGACGTGGTAAAACTTTTTTACGCAACTATTTCAATTCTCAAAACTGGGTACATTTTCTTGTTAGGAGTGAGTAATCTTTACTAATCTATGTATTTAAGGGTTCATTTTCCAACAAAAATTAACAAAAGACTTACTTAATTATGTATTTCTCTCATTAACTTTTTTCTATTATTTGACGTGATTTTCAATATCTCTTTGGCAGAAATCACTCGGATTTCTCTCGAAGAACTCATTTGAACAAATCGTACATTTTGCGTCAGTATTAATGAAATTCCGAGTATAGGAAGCTGACATAGAAAATTCCAAAAGATCGTATACTCCTTTGAATTATTTAAAACATTTAGCTACGAACATTGGATAATACTGGTATGAGAAATATTTAGATTAAAAATGGCGGGAACTTAGTTGCCAACTTAACACTCGTATTTTGAAAAATAATATGACCCACACTTTAAAAGTATGGCCTTATCACAAATGACGTAATATTAATTATACACTATATTTTATTAATTGATACATAGTAAAAAGTTCGATTTTAGATCGATGTCGAATTTCTATTTATTTCAATGCGAATAAATATTCATACAAATTTTCTAAATTAATTTTGATGTTTATTAAATATATTTTTATATAATCTTTTACCAAAATAGGTTAAAGAGCGGGATATATGGAGTGGACTTTACACTAACACCATCGCAATAATTCATGAATGATATTTTTCCTCCAGTCTATTCGTACTGTAAATTATATTTTATTAATGTTATATGTCAAGAACAATAATGCTTTAAAATTTTAAAAACTTGATTAATATAATATGTCCACAACAATAATACTTTTAAAAAACGAAAGCCAACGTTTCAAAAGTTACAATTATACCAAATCCTAATGAAACGTTGACAGCAGCTTTGTACCGCAGGTGTGGTTTACAGCTTCATTATCCCAAGGAATGTTGATGAGAACTATTTTGTGTTGTTTCATTTTAGACAGATAATTTTCCACAATTTAATATTACGTAACAAACTATTTCACAGAACTTAGTAGCACAGGTTTATTATTCAACACGCGTAAATATATTTCATTGTTGTGTTTTATCCCGAAAATTGCAAATTAACTAGGTACTTTAATTCTAAAATAATAATTGGCCAAGTGCGAGTCGAAATCGTTCCGTGCTATTAAATTTTTGGTAGATTTTATATTATCACAGATGCTGTAGATGTAGGTACATTGTAAAATAACGATTAAATAAACGGAAATTACCTAAAATACCGGTTTATTTTTACGAAGACATTTTCAGAAAACTTTGAATGTTCAATAATTATAAAGTTTAAACAATATAAGGTTATACGAATATAGTTGTCTCTGATTTTATGTTTTTTTCATAAAATATGTCAAGAACAAAAATACTTCTAAATTTTAAAAACGAAAACCAACGTTTCAAAAGTTACAATTATACCAAATCCTAATGAAACGCTGTCAGCAGCTTTGTGCCGCAGGTGTGGTTTACAGCTTCATTATCCCAGGGAATGTTGATGAGAACTATTTTGTTTTGTTTCATTTTAGACAGAAAATTTTCCACAATCCAATATTACGTAACAAAGTAATTCACAGACCACAGGTTTGTTATTCAACACTCGTAAATAATTTTGTTTATCGTATTTTATCCCGAATTTTCAAATTAAGATGGTTACTGTAATTCTAAAATAATTGGCCAAGTGTGAGTCGAAATCGCATACATAGGGTTCCGTGTCATCAATTTCTGTTATTATTTTTTATATTATCATAGATACTGATTATTATAGAAGTAAATACTTTAAGAAATGTATAGTATCTACCAATTACGGTTTAATAGTTAAACTGAAAATCCCCTGAAATACCGGTTTCTTTTTACGAAGAGTTTTTAAGAAAACTTTGAATGTTCAATAGTAAATTTAAAACAATAAAAACACTAATTCAAAAATTTCTTTCAATTAAAATTTAAATTATTTTAACTTTGAATTACATTACCAAAATTAATTTAACTTAGTTTATCTCTTTAATAGCTAATAATGACTATCTATCTGAAACTAGGGAATGGAAAGAGAAAGTGGAAGTCGAAGACCAGGAGGATACAGACACCATAAACTACAAGAAGGTGGATACATTTTACTTCAAGCCTGAGCTGTCAGGCCCGGGATTGACTGGTGAAGAAATGATCGTTATGCCCCATATGTTTATGATGGTAAGTGATTTTCATAGTTTCAGACAATCTAACAGACACACTTAATGAAATAGAATAGAAATAGTACAATAGAATACAAAGAGATGGAATTGAAGTCATATCAGAAATTTACCTTAAATACCTTGCTGTCTATAAGGACTAAGATGAAACACTTTGTGTAAGCACCTGTGCTTTACTATATCATAAAAACGAAGTAGCACTTAACATTACTCTTAAGCCAGAAACAGGTTAGTCAGAAATAATCGAACAACAAAGGATTCTTAACTAAATATTGTAAAAATAGCTCGAACTCTGAAAATCAATAACTTATCTTCAAATGGTAAATTAAGTATGTGTCTAAATTAACAGATTCCAGATTAGTAATATAAAATATTCCTTTGTTTTAGGGAATTATTGTTATGATGGTGAATCATAACGATAAGGAGAAACCAGAAATGATTAGCCAGTTGTATAAAATTAATAGTCTTATTTTTATTCTACAGAGTTTAAAACGCCTTATCGTTCCATTTATAACATTTACTAAATAAGCCATTATTTTAGGGAATGATCGCAATCGTTCACCGGGAGAAGCCAGCAATGCTTAGCATGCTGGGCAAGGCTTTCAACGGCATCTTCGACAACCCAACAGACACCTTCCTCAGGGTCAAAGCTCTGGACCTGCTTTTCCGTGGCGTTATCATCAACTGCGCCAGAACTGAGTTTGCTCCGAAGGCAGTGTGCACGGCGCTGAAGAAGGAAGCGGCTGAAAGACTCATTTTCGAACCCAATAACCAGTACAGGTTCTCTTTGTTTGGGATGGTTAGTATTTAATGGTTATTGATATGGTAAAAATATGTTTTATTTGATAATGAGGTATACCTTAATTAAAAAATTAATAGGTAAGACAGTTTAATCGATTTCAAATTACTTTAAACTAAAAGTTACTTTAATAGAAAGATAGGACTGAAAACTGTTATATTTTATTTTATATTTAAAATTTCTGAGAAAAAGCCTGATCGATAAACTCACAAAGTCACGGACTAAGCACCTACTTAGCAAATGCTTCTGTAGGCGAACATAAAATATCGTAAACTTAGCAATATACAAATTTTCTCAAGGTCTTCAAACGGGGCCCTTAGGTATTTACGGAGATCAATCAAAAACTCTGTAAAGGGAAAATCAGATAAAATGCTAAAAAGAATCGTAAAGTACCTATGTAAGAAGGATCGTAACCGTAAAGTTTTAGAGCTTGATAATTTAATTGATTTCTCTGGAGAGAAGTTCTCAATTCGTCGGTAATACGTACATATTATTTATTCTCCGTAGGAATATGTCCAAAGAATATAAACAAAATGTCAAACTCTACCGATTTATAAATATATGTTTTTTTTTATTTCATATCCTCCAAAAACCGGTCTTAATCTATTTATAATTATTTATCTTTCTAGAGTTTAGTTTTATTTTTACTCAAGTAGATTTTACTGGGATATTAATTTGCGATTCTGTAATACCAAATTTTAAATTGGAAAGCTGTTTTTCACTCTTATGCCGCAAGCAAGACAATCCAAAAAAAACTATTTTTATCAACGCAAATAATGCAACTATCAATAAATCGAATAGCTTTGCACTACATTACAAGAATATCCCTTGTAAAAAATACCTAGAACAAAATCTTATTTGTTCATATCTTGGCCTTAGGACGAAGACAGCTGACTAAGTCAACTGTAATAATAGAGTTAGTGAGTTAATAGTATTTTTATCTTCACTCACTGCTTCCAGCTACTGGTTTTATTATTTTTAGGTCGTAGATCCCAGACGTAGGTGAAAGTATTATATTTTATTGCGTCCTTGGTCTAACATGTTCAGTGTTTTCTCCTACTTAAGATTTTTTATGAAATTATGGTTACAAAGGAACATTAAAAAAATGCGTAAACTTGTAATAATGCATGATGTGATTACATAATTGTAAGAACAGTGAAAATGTATCCATTAAGCTTATTTTAAATTGATTGATTTGATTATTAACACTGTTTCTTATATCGATAGTCCAATAAATAAATAAAAAAGGAACATATAGTGTAATTTGACCAAATAGTTCAAGTGATACCACCGCCACACCTATTTGCAACGTGAAGCAGTAATTACGTTTTGGTAGATGGTTGTTGATATCGACTGACTTATATATAAGGTTACCTTATTGTACACAAACCAAACCCTAGCCAAATATCACATTTCTATTCTAAAATATAGAATTTGGTAAATCAGACTAATTCTTCCAATTTAAGTACATGAAGAAACAGACAGAACTTGTTTTGTAATACGTAACGACAAATCAGACAAGTTAAATAAGTTATAAGGGTGTGAGTGAATTTTCTCATCCTAATTTTTATTTCTAGCTTTAGTTTTATTTTTAGCTTGACCTGTATGTGTGTAACGGAATCTTTGAACTCGATTTTTACCCACTTTGAACGGTGCGACTAATTTAAAATTTTGAACACTTATAAAGAACTGATGACAATACACGATTTTAATAATTTTATCCCATTCACTTCATTAGAATCGTCAGGAATCACAGGATTAACAATTTTCCTTGTGCGATTTTAGCGTGGTTTTTAGTTTTTAAACTATAATTCTTTTATCCAGCGAAATGCAACAGTAGATAAGCATGTGGTGACGGTGAAGCGTGGTATCACCAACGTGATGGAAGTGGGTCGTGTGGTCGCCATCGACGGCAAGACCGAGCAGGACAAGTGGACGGGCACTTGCAACGAGTACCAAGGCACTGATGGTACTGTGTTCCCACCGTTCCTCACCGAGGCTGACAGGCTGGAGTCTTTTTCTGGAGATCTGTGCAGGTGAGAGGATAGTATATTTTTTGCGCCCAAACACTAAAAGAATTTCCCTGCGAACATGATTAATATAACACTGCGAACAGAGAGGGGGTGAATGCTCATAATGCACTAGCACTCATCCTTAAGGGATGCCTACCCACTAAACACCCCCTTTCCTCGGGGACTGCACAACCGACGTCGGAAGACGACATCTCAGTGGGGAACAATAGGTGAAAATATTATAATGGGTATTAATGCTTTTTATACTTTACGTACAAAAACAATCTCTATGTCAAGGATGAAGTTGACACACACAAAAAAATCCTACAAACGTATGCCCAGAAGCAATGGTGGTTTTTAATTGACTTACAAATCGTTGAATGGCGCAATACACACCTGATGCTTTCCACATAAGCCCTCCGGAATAGGACTTTTAAATAGGATTTCCAGTATAATTAATACTTAGTGATCACTAAACATCAAGTGAATATAAAAAAGTAAACGATAGGTACTTGTCGCCTAGAAGTCCTTGTGAAATGTCTATTTTTATATTTTAGGTATTAGACCTTCAATTTATTCTTAGAAATTTTGACTGTTTCTCTGAAAGTAGGCATTAATATAAATTTTCTTTTTACTTGTCCTCGTTCAACATACGTGTTCATATAATATGCTATTCGTGGGATTATTTCGCTATGTGCCTGAACTGTACGGCAGGAATTTCTAGGTTCCTGTTAAGTCCCTTTATTTCTATGTTC
The DNA here is from genome assembly GCF_041222505.1 of Epargyreus clarus. NCBI lineage: Eukaryota > Metazoa > Arthropoda > Insecta > Lepidoptera > Hesperiidae > Epargyreus > Epargyreus clarus. Next base: position 12,248,368 of record NW_027332209.1, on the reverse strand, counting down.
ATGTTCTTGCCCAAAGATATTTTGAAACAAATGTTTACTAATATTTCGTAGTTATATAATCCAGAATCAAAAATGTTTATTATTTGAGTTTATTGACGTAAATAATATACTACTAGAAAACCAATAATAGGAAGACGAGTATCCATCACAACATCGATGATGGTAGTAGAATAAGGTACAATCGAAATACTACAAACAAATCGATTAAAGTAAAGATTATCTTAACAAATTTATTGAAAAGGGAGAAAATGTAATAAGCTGTTGATCTTCATCAGGTCCTTCAAACCCTGGTACCAAAAGAAGACATCATACCGAGGAATCAAAACCAATCGTTACATCGCTAATGTTGGAGACCTGGCCAACGACCCTGAACTTCAATGCTACTGCGAGGCCCCGGATAAGTGCCCTCCGAAGGGTCTCATGGAAATGTCTAAGTGCATGGGAGTACCCATGTATGTCTCCCTGCCACATTACTATGACAGTGATCCGGAGCTGCTCAAGAATGTGAAAGGATTGAACCCTGATGTCAATGAACACGAAATCGTCATTGATTTTGAGCCGGTAAACAATTTCTAGTATTTTTTATGTTATAAATAATGTGACAGACTAATATGATATTAACAAGCATTTAGGATTTGTATAGGCATTTAGGCATTCTTTATTTCTTTCTTTTCATTTAATATTTGCTCTTTTTAACCGACTTCAAAAAAGGAGGAGGTTTCTCAATTCGACCGTATATATATATATTTTTTTTTTATGTTTGTTCGGCGATTTTTTCACGATGCCGCGACCAATGAACATGATTCATACACCATTGTATGTGGCTAGTTTCACAGGGAGTCCCATTTCGAGGAAATTTGAAAATTTCCGCCAGTTTTCCCGGAAAATTGGAAAAACCCGATTTCATATAAACTTGAATAAGTCGAGTATTTCTTAACCAATTTTAATTTTCTTTTTTTCATATGAAAGAGAGTTTCGTTGCGGTACTTTCCTACCTTAACATTAGTATGCTCTGATGATTAGAATTTAAGTTATGGGGTGGAACTCATCATCACTACCCCTGCTTTTTACATATTTTCTGACAACTTACCTTCTGCCCACTCAATTCTCATGAAACTTAAAATGAACATTGAGTATCTAGGTTAACATGATATGATGGAAAATTTGACCTTCAACTCTTCAACCCTGGTAATGCAGAAGTGCCTCCTGCCTCAACCATACAAGTTAGGCATTTGGAACTTATGGATATTTAATAAAATCGATAAGTTGAGATATATGATGGAAAATTTGACCTTCTACTCTTCAACTCTGATAATGCAGAGGTGCCTCCTGCCTCAACCATACAAGTTAGCCATTTGATGCTTATGAATATTCAATAAGGTTGATAGGTAGAGATATATGATGGAAAATTTGACCTTCTACTCTTCAACTCTGATAATGCAGAAGTGCCTCCTGCCTCAATCATACAAGTTAGCCATTTGGAGCTTACGAATATATGATGAGGTCTTTGAGTAGAGACATATGATGTAAGATATGACCTTCAATTCTTCAATCCTGATGATGCAGATGTGCCTCCCATGTAAAGTATATAGAATATACATTTGTTGTAATGAAGTTGCTAGACAGAGACATATGATGAAAAATTTAACCTTCAACTCCTTTTTCTTTTCTTAACTATTGAATTAATGTAAATTGGACCGGTTCACTCGCAGAGTTTTACCACCTAGTTTGATTTATTTACTTATCTGTTCCTACCTAACCTAGCCAATAATTAGTATCTCATAAAGCCTCGCCTATAGTGTTTCATATTGAATTGGTTAGGTTAGGTTGGAACATATAAGACAATATAAAACTAAGAGAGAAGGGCGCGGCAGCGCCGTGCGAGCGGGTGGGTCCAATCCATATGAATTCAGACCTTACCTTTATTCATGATCACCTTTATACAATTTTACATAATATTAATACAAACGTTAGCATATCATCACTAAAAAGGGTGAAAAAAAAATTTTAACAAAAAAATAAAACCGACTTCTATGTCACTACAAAGTAAAAAATAATTTAAATAAATGTTGGTTTAGTACATATTTCTGAAGTCGGCGCTCATATTGGACACGCTGTTTACGCTGTTATCAAACGAAATATATTGAGTGCCGACTTCAGAAATATGTACTAAACCAACATTTATTTAAATTATTTTTTACTTTGTAGTGACATAGAAGTCGGTTTTATTTTTTTGTTAAAATTTTTTTTGGTTGGGCGAGATTGTCAGCACAATTTCCTTTATCGAGACAATCTTAAATATTAATAAAATTGTTTTAACACTCATATTTCATAAGGTGAACTTTTATAATACTTAAGATAAAATTATGATCTTGGATTAGCCTAGTACATTCAAAGTATTCAATTAATTTAAAATATATTCAATAGAATGTACTTAAATTCCTTTTAGTAATTGTACTCAAATTCTGAGAGATATGAATGTAGGCACTATTGAGTTTTCTTTTGCACTCCTATTTCAGAATTACCCAAATTGGTTCTTATGTATCTAAATCGCTTAGTTATTTAGTTACAAAGGATAGACGATAAGAGTCTATTCAAATAGGACCTATCTAAAATCGCAGCGTTGAATATTTTAGGACCTTTTTATATACCACAAAATTTACTTGAAGTGGACTTTTTATTTTTTCTTGAAATAATCATTGTTTTAAAAGGTATTTTTCACAAAATCATAATTGATTATTAAAGTAATCGTTAATCTAAATTTAAGTTTATTGAAACCTACGCGAAATATGTCGATTACTTTTAGATGACAAAAATAAATGCAACTATACAGTACATTTAAAAAAATGTTTACTGTAAATACGGTGATATTTCGCAAATGCATATGGGGTGGTTACAGGAACACTTTCTGCCTAGATATAATAATAGACAATAATAATAATAGAGTAAAAATCTCCTCCAATATGTGCAGATAACCGGCACACCAATGGTAGCTAAGCAGAGGGTAATGTTCAGCATGCAACTCTTGAAAACTGAGAAGATGGAGCTCTGCAAGGATCTGCCAGACACTATTGCTCCACTTTTTTGGATTGAAGAGGTATTCATTGAATAATGTGTTTATACCAATTCCAATGGAAAAAAATCGGTTGGCAACAAATGCGCAAAATTATTCGGAATTCAATATTTGATCTTCACGATACATCTGTAGATCCATGAACCTTCTAGGTCATAGGTCTTCAATTATTTTTGTCTCTATGTGTTTAGTCTCTTTACATCGTTTTTCAGTTTTGAGACATGCGATGTATTGTTTTTTCTCCAGAATTATCACCTTTACATGTGTTCACATTTAGGTCGACGTTTGGTTATCACTAGTCTGTTGTTTGTCAGAAAACCCTTCTTCTTCGTAAAAAACAAAATAAATTATTTCAAATTCCCTATTATTCTTGATTAAACTTTAGAATTATAGAACTTTGACGTATATTTCAGAACAAGTTATTGCCTTTTAGTCATGGATTACACTTTTTCTCATCGTCTACTGTTGAACATTTTTGTTTGAAAGCCAACTTGTACCTTCTAGGGTCTATCCCTGAACAAGACCTTCGTAAACATGCTGAAGCATCAGCTGTTCATCCCGAAGCGCATAGTTGGCGTGGTGCGCTGGCTGCTCGTGGCTGTGGGCGGGCTGGGCGCGCTGGCATGCCTCGTGTTCCACTTCAAAGGTAGTGCTCAAATGGTGCGTGTTCTGCACCCAACTTTTTTATCTGTAACCGACCTCAGGTAGGAATATAATCCTATCTGGGGTTGATTACTTTTATATCTGTAACCGACCGCAGGTATATCTAATCCTATCTGAGGTTGATTACGGATGTCCATGGGCGACAGTGGCCATCTACCATCAGGTGGACTGCATGCTCGTTTGCTACTCCTATATTATAAAAAAGAGTAAAAATATGATTTCTACTTGAGGTGGGCGTCAAATGCGTCGCTACTCCTGAGGACTAAGCTGAAGCGCCTCGGAAAAGTATGAGCGACACTCTTACCACACCCTCCAAACCATATAGTAGCAGCGCTTAACACTGCTGTCCTAGAGCTACGTTAAAGGGTGTAGTATGCGAGAGTTACTTATATATGGCGTTGCAACTTAGTCCTAGTAGACTTCTAGGACTAGGAGGATTCTCATCTAATCTGGGGTAAATTACAAAAGTCCATGTTGTATCCTTTAAAAAATGGTTTCTCGTTCTTAATTGTACTTATAAAGTGTTGATAATAATATTAATCATGTTTTTGATATTTCAGACCACATAATGCGATTCGCAGTGTCTTCTGACTCTGGGTCCGTGACCAAAGTGAACCCAGAGGAGATAGAGCAGAAAGAAGTCAGCGTCATTGGCCAAATTCAACACCCAGCTAAGATTGATTAATCTCACTTGGGTAGTTAATAAATAGGGCTCATTTATTTTTGGCCCAAAAGTAGTTAATATTGTAGTATTAGCCGATACTTTGCAATAGTCCTACATAACTATATCATACGATATAACGCTTTTCGCAATCATAACCCACAACGCCCCACAAACCTAAAGCCCGTTCCACATACTCACGAAATTCTCGCTTAAGATTTTCTGTGTTGTGGGTGTCATGAATACAGGAACACGAACATACAGACATGCAAACAGATGGAATTTTACATGAATCGTAAATAGTTCCGTATCGTAAATAGAAATATAATAATTTATTTTGTGATATGTTGTCATAGCTGTTTGGGTTCAATACCTGGGGAATTGCTTATTATATATGGGAAACTGGGGACACTTGATCCCCCCTTTTGTTTTTTGACCACTATTTGGTAAATATTGATCCGATTTTAGATATATTGGTACTGAAATACGTGGAATTTCATTGGCTATACTAAGTATAAAAGCGAATGATATCGGTACATAATTTTAGTAACCAGCCCACGAAAACTTTGTATAGGGAATGATACCATGTGTCCCATATATATGTCTGACTTGATCCCTCCCCCCTCTGGAACACTTGATCCTGAGGGAAATAAGTCTCCTATATTTTCATATGATACCAAAATGAAAAAAAAAAATGTTAAAATTGATTTATCATTGATTTATTTGCTTAGTAGATAAAGTAGAAACAACAACAACAACATATCCACTGTTTTGATAAATCACATATACGAGTAACTATGTTTTCAGCTAACATTACTTAATGTTCCTATTATTACAGAATCTTATGGTTGATATTCTTTTTCCTGCACCTTCTATTGTTTTATATACTCTAGGCATATTGAACCCTGAAATTATTCAAAAATAAACTTTAATGGATGCTTCATGCGGGGGGATCATATCTCCCATAAGAAAGTGTACCAAGTGTACCCTAGCTATACTGTGGTTATAAAAAGATATTGTAAAAAAATCGACTACTATTAACACTATTCTATGAAACAGACTTTTAAAAACATAGATAATGAATAGTTTAAAAGTGTTACTTACCCAAAATAAGTTTACTAACCAATTATTTAATCTAAATGAAAACTTACGAAAAATATTTTCCTGCGACACGAAACACACAATCATCCGCCATCTGCTTAAATATCAAATTGGACAAGAGTACCAAGTTTAGAAAGTTATAACGTATCATAGACAACCAATGTTGCCACACTAAAATCATATTGTGTTCACAGAAGCTCTGTAAATCCAGTGTACCAAGTCTCCCGTAAGGATCAAGTGTCCCCAGTTTCCCCTATATAAATATAAGTTAATTAACAACCAGGCAACATTAATTTTTAGTTTAGTTTACATCTTAAATATAGTTATATTTAAGTATATATGGTTAATATATAATAATGATGATATATATTAACAATTGTCTAGTCTCCTACTTCAGTATTAATAATTAAAGATTACTTGCAATATTATTGTTAAAACAATAATTCAACAAAGCACCCTACACTTTTTTGTCTATATGTCATGCAAAGTAAATAAAATTATATAATTGTATTATTGTTTTATTGATGTCCTTGTAAAACATAATTCTCTTAAGTTCTAAACCGCGGATCTCCAACTTACCAACTTTTTAGGAAGCCAAAAATAAAAATAGTATTGTATTAGTAGTAGAGTCCTACGTGATTTGTTTGTGACACACCAACTCATTTCAGGTGATTTAAGAGCTAGTACCCACTCTCTTTTAAGAGTGAGGCAGGGCCGGATTTAGAGGTCTAGAGGCCTTGGGGCAACAAAGGAGTGGGGGCCCCCTGGCCCCAAATTATTTTCCGAATAAAATGAACAATTTTTTCAGTTGAGTTTTCAATAAATGTTTAATTGTGAAACGCAGGTAGATTATTGTAGTATTCATGTTTGTACGAAGTACTGTAGGTAAAGGTAAAACAGCGAAAAAACATATCAAAGGAAAATATTTTTTTTTACTAGTGTTTACTAGTCTGAATTAAAAAAAATCCGACGTCTCCATTGTGGGGGCCTCCACAAAAGGTAAGATAGAAATACACTTGATATTTGCTTAATAGTGCTTCTTCCGTTTATATCCTAAAAGCGACCAAGGAACTAAAATTTACAACACTGAAATCTACTTCAATCACAAACCTGCAAAGACCTTACTTCCCGCTTTCTGAGGATTGCTTATGTCTAGGATCTACTTATAAGATCTGATGTGGATTAAGAAATCTCGGCAGGTCTTCGTTCAAAACTGACTGTTGGTACTAAACAATAGGACGTGGATGCCGGCTGCCTTAAATAAGTTATGAGAAATCCTACGTAAAACCAACAGGGGTTGACAAATGAAGTTGGTTAAAGAAGCCTATGGACTACAATGGTTACTTACCATTAAGTTGCCTAATAATATAATCGTTTGCTGCATCAGTCCTATGACAAAATAAATACTACACTTAGACCTTAAACACCCTTTAAAATACGTCCACATTAATATCAATAATTCACTCTTTATATGAAAACTTTTTGCAAAATATCTTCAAAAGCTATTTAACGAATTCTATTACAATATCAAAAGTAAACATGAAATCAAAGGGCCCCACAAAACGTAAAACGTATTGTATAACAATATAAAAATCAGTTCCCTGGCTACAATTCATTGTAATGTAATTTCCTTCAAACCTCTTGATCCATTTTGTTAGTCGTGTTTCCATTTTCACGTTATTTGGGACTTGACCTTGTCTGGGACTAAACCCAGACATTGTTGAATAGGAATCTACCGACAGATAAATTAAAGGTCAAAATAATGTTAATTGTCTGTTGTTAAAATATTTCGAATATTTAACTCTGTACTATTAGGGTTCTTTGAAAAATCAGAGGTGCCTGGGATTTGAACCTCGGACCCCTCGATCGAGAGGTCGAGTTTCTTAACCACTAGGCTAACACTGCGTTACTAGGCTATCACTGCGTATTAGAAATTAATTATCACTTGTTAAACGGTAAAGGAAAACATCGTGAGGAAACCTGAATACCTGAGAGATTTATAAAAAAAAATCTCAAAGGTATGTGAAGTCTACCAATACGCACTTGGCCAGCGCGATGGACTATGGCCTAATCCTTCTCATTCTGAGAGAAGACCTGTGTCCAGCATTGGGACAGTAATGGGTTGATGATGACTATTAGGGTTATTTGCGTTTACATAGAGCGCGACAGACACGTGCAAATTATAAAACGTGCAGTGGCAGACAAAAAAGTATCTACCCTAGCAATGTGTATTTACGTATCATAGTTTTTTTTTTTATATGGGAGTAGCAGACAATCACACAATCCACCTGGTGGTAAGTGGCTAGCGCCGCCCGTGGACCTGTGTAGTCAACCCCAGATAGGATTCGATTCCAACCTGAGGTTTAGTACAGTGCGCTGCTTCCCCTGAAGCTTAAGCTGACACGCGTCGAAAAAGTATGTCTCCCTTACCACACCCTTCAAACCAGAACACAGCAGCGCCTAACACTGCTGTTATTAGGTTATAATAGGTGTGGCGGTGGTACCACCTGCATTCTAAAATTAATCTTAACTTTACTTTCATAGTAAATTTAAATTTAATTAAAGAGTTAAATAAATTTATGTATGTCAAAATAAGTCTTTATTAACCTATAATTAAATATTTACAATCGTCGCCTAAAATTATTATCACTAAACCTGTCACATTGTAAATTATTTTACGGTAACGGATGGTAACTATCAGCATAAGTTATTTACGTCTAAATAAATTTAAAATCCGAATTTATTAATGTTAATAAATTTGGATTTCACAGATTTTTCTTTGATCTCAGCGCTGGGTCTATGAAATTCTTCGACCGTTTCAACAAATCGTTCGACTTGTCGATCAATTTGTCCATCCTCCTTTTTTGTACGTAATCGACGAGTTTCTTCAAACCGAACCTTAAAACGTACGAAATGAGAGCTGAAATCATTAGGACTGATATCAGGAATACAAAAGCGACATCTATTAAGTAGTATTGGAAGAAATTCAAATCTTTTGCCGGGGATTGCAGATGGTAAGCGCCTTTGTGCCTTATCACGTACTCGGTCCAATAAATGGCTCTTTCTAATGGCGTTTCTTTCTGATCTCTCAAAAGGATTTGTCGCTTCTTAACATTTATTCTGTATTTTGGCTCGTTTATTACTTCTTTGATGCCTCTGAACAGTTTGTCTGCTGTTAGTTCCGGTAGCTCTAGCTTCTTCGCGTAACCATCTAGCTCTGCTTTCGCTGCGTTGGCATCGTGATCACAGAAGACCGGAATACTGACGATGGGGACTCCGTGGTAAACTGTTTCGAACATGCTGAGAAGACCACCGTGTGTGATGAATGCTTTTATCCTCGGGTGACCTGGAATAATCAAAAATGTAAGATTATTTGTAAGCGAATTTATTCTTCTTTTATTTTACGGTATAATACAACACTGTTGATTACATAAAATGGATGGATGGACACAATTTCGTGGAAGCGACGATAATGGCAAACTCTTGTTCCTTGTACCACCAGGGATAAAATATCGTATGTTACACCTGACAGTAACATTGGTAAGATCGACCGTAACATTGATAAGAAAATTGATGAACTCCGAGAAACTAAGAGATTTATCATGATTATATTTACTTAGTTCATGACATATGCATTGAACATAAGCAAAGCAAAAAGGTATTAGCAGTATTTTATTTTGCCATCTAACGTTGAGACTCTAGACACGAATACCCAGCCAGACTCTTTTACTCTTACATCATATCATAACAATAACTTAACCTTAACCTGAAAGTAGATAAATCAAATTGAAACTATTATAACCATTTCAATTAAAATTCATCTATTACGTTACAATTAACCTGTTACGATTGTGATTTCCATTCACGATGCCATTAATCATCCTACAAATTTCAATAATAATCAAAATTCAAGGGTAATAATATAATAGCAACTGAAACACTTAATTCTTAGGGTGGGTTGCACCATGTAACTTTAATGTTAACAAAGGCCTAACCAGCTGTCAAATCGATGGTTCAACAATTCGTGGGTTACACAATTTTACAGTTAACATGACGTCATATCTAACATTTAACGTGAATCAGTCGATTTCAGTAGCTTAAAGTTATGGCTTTTGTTAACTTATAGACGTTGATAACTGTCAACGTTGATGAAAAATTTCTACAAATGACGTTCTAAGATAAATTACTTGATGCAATACAGAATTGTAACATTACATCGCTTTCGTCAAAGATATTATTATAGTTAACTTTAACGCAACTTTTAAACAGATCTTCGGTACAACCCGCCCTAATTGTTTCAATGTGATTTTTCTTAGGTTATTGGTATCTATCTAACACAGGTACACCTACTAAGGGATGTTCTTTTTTATAAGATTTAAGAAGCAAATCGGCAATCCTTCCATTAATTAAAGAAATAAAGATGTCTATGATTCGGTCACCATAAAATATTGTTACTTAAATGATTAGGTAACAATTTATAATAAAGTTTTTAGATAGATGCTTTCATAAGTTTCACATTAGAACTTTCAACTTATGATAATCTTTCTTTCTTTCTTTGAATTTTTATAGATGAAGTTTAAGGTTTAACTTATGAAGAACTGAGTTGTGTGACTTGTATTTAAACATTTGTAATTTTACATTTTATACTTATTGATTGGATTTCTGCTTGCACTCGTTCTCTATGAATTTAAATATCAAACAAAATGTCAAACACTGTCATGCACCCCGTTCATAAAGGGTACAAAGGCTTTCCTCCACGAAAATAAGCCTAATAACAGAAATAGTCATATGCCTGTTAACATGATTTTAAGAGAAGCACGTGTGATTTTAGGGAGAATTCGTAGCAGTAAATTTGTGTAATATAGAATCTTAGAATCATATTTATTTATGATTCTAAGAGTATAAACTAATATTCAAGTAGATAGTATAAGTTATTCGGTAAATTAAGCTTTACTTAGAAATACAATATGAATTTTGAAGGTGGTAGAACACTCTGTCGTTCGACTCCGGCGGCACCACCGCCACACCTATTTCTACCTATCAACAATAGTTTGAAGTGTTACACACTCTTGTTTGAAGTGTGTGGTAAGGGAGTCATACTTTTTCAAGTTCAGTCCTCAAGGGTGACGGCGCATCTGTGGACCTCATGAAGAAATTAATTTTTATCTGGGGTTGTTAACAGATGTCCAAGGGTGCCCCCTAAGTAGCTATCAGGAGGACTGCATATTCCTTTGATATTTATATATTACTAGCTGACCCGGCAAACTTTGTACCGCCTCAAAATCTATTTATCAAATATATTTCATATAAAATAGCCCATGTTACTCGTGGATAATGTAGCTTTCGAATGGTGAAAGAATTTTTAAAATCGGTCCAGTAGTCTTTGAGCCTATTCATTACAATCATACAAACAAACAAAGTTTTCCTCTTTATATTAGTATAGAAAAACATTACTGTAAATACACAAGCAAAGCCACGGGTAATATAACAAACATTTAATGCTCGTAACTCATTTTATTGTACTGCGATATGAAATAAAGTTGAACAAAAGGTTATATAAATTTTATTATCAGACAACGTCGACTTCTAAGACACTTGAGTTACGTATGTTATTCTTAATATGTGGACGTCAGTTATGTACGTAACACCAATTGTTTTAGGGAAAATGCGTGATTTTTTGTGATTGACGTTATATATAGGGCCTGATGTCTTACGAATCTTTACATGTACTGTTAAGTCACGAAGGGATTAAATAAGTAAGATACTCCACCAATTTTATCTCAAAAAATACTTGCAAAAGTTACTTACTCAGTTTTTAACGCCCGTAAGAAATAATTCATATTTGGCAATTAGAAATTTCAAAATTTAGATACAAAAAAATGTCATATTTCGAAATTTGCTATATAAAAATTGCCAAAAATAATCAATTATTAAGCGTATCTAAAACATAGATATTTTAAGATTTATACGATTACTTAGATAGTATTCTTTTCTAGTTCTATAAACTGGATTATCACTGCATCTTTCGATAGCAAACCTTAAATCTGTATTTTTGCAAACCAGATACTATACTCACCCAGCAAATCTTGTTGTGGTAGCCATTTGTACAGTCTCACATTATCCGGAATATCAGTTAAGTTCTGCTCGCCATCCTGTTTCCACAACACCCTTTGTGGCAATCTGCCCAATGCCTTGACGAAGATGTGGTGCACGGCTAGCGGCATATTGTTGGTCTTGACGGAAGATCCCATAGATACGTACACGAAACCAGCTTCGCCTGCTCCAGCGATCCATTCTTCAATGTCCTGGAAATTACCAAGATGTAGAATCTAGTAGAGTCGCCTACAAAGGCAAGTGTTTTTTTTTTGGGAGATTTAAGTAAAATTAACATTTGAGGTCCGTATTAGAAGTTACTTACCACTTGCTAAAACGGTGAAGGAAAACATCACCGTTTAGCAAGTGATAATGAATAATGATAATGGATAATTGTGAAGGAGAGGGTATGTGAAGTCTACCAACACGCACTTGGCCAGTGCGGTGGACTATGCCCCAATCCTTCTCATTCTGAGAGGAGACTCGTGCCCAGCTGTGGAACAGTAATGGGTTGATGATGATTATTTACGTTCCTCAAAAGATGCCCAAAAATCAACTTACAGGGTTCAACCTCTTCGATTCCTTACAGTGTATGCAAGCCACTTCCGCAACATTCGGCAAATACGGTCTAGGGTACGTCACGGAGAAGTGTCCGTTCTGGAGAATGAAGCTCACATTCTTCGCCATATCGTACACATGGGGCATCTGGTAGCCGAAATGTCTCCTCAGCACACTTTGCAGGATCGATACGCTAATGCCATGCGCTGACAACGCGCCGAGTTGCCAAAACGTGTTCAGGGCTCTGTCGAAGAATCCCATGTTATCCGTGAACCCTCGGCCGAAGAAAGGCGTTACGGAGAAAGGAGCAGGGCTGCCGGAGACGCTGGCTGGTGCGGCGTAGAAGCCAACAGTGTTGATGTACATGAAGGGTACTTTCAGGCGGTACACGATGCCCAGCGCGCACTCCGGGTAGGCGCCGTCGAGCACGATAAGATCGAAGCTCCTTCCGGACCGTAGAAAGGACTTCGTCTCGTAGTCTTGGAGAAAAGCTTCGCATGCCTAAACAAAAATGTTATGGTGGAAATGGTATGGTGAAAAATTATTCAAAAAATAAAAAATGTTCATTTAAGAAAATCAAATGGGCCTGTATAAGCACCCCATTTTGACTGGCCTTTAAGAGTTCAAATATCAACCATGCATCTTATGATGGTGATCCCATTACTTTGAGAAAGCTGAACGGACAATAACATTATTTTTAACCTAACTTCAAAAAGGATGTAATTTCATATATACCTCGTAACCATATCGAAGAATATTCGTAAGGGACAGTGGCTCTTCTCCCCTCATCTTAGCACCGACCAAGTCCAAGGTCATGTAACTCCTCACATACGCAGCCAATCCCTCAGGAGCTATCTCTTCAAGACCCTCGATGTGGAAATCTGGTGCAAACGCGCTTATAAGCGTTATGTTGTGTCCTCTGAAAATGACATAAAATAAGTTTAATATTTAGTTGTACGAGTATTGTCCATGAAATAACTTTTTATCTTTTTTTGACTCGCTTAATTAATAAGTGTCAACACATTGTGATAATGTTAATAAAGTGGAAGAAATTTATGACATTAATATGAAGAAATGAATTAATTACCCCAGTTAAAATTGAAGCAGTTTTATGCAATACCTAATGTGATTTTATTGCCACTAGACACTTGTGTAGACAAACTAGACTAGACACTTTAATAGACACATTTTCAAAAAAAACGACAAAGCGTGATAAAAACCATAACTTATGTAAGGAAGTAAAGATAGTAGAATTATTTACGGTACGTTCCAGAAGCACTTATTCGAGACGAGAGATATACTTTTTCGGGCCGTTGTAATGTAAGCGTCAGTGTTGCCCAGTGGTTCTAATGTAAGACTCAGCTGTGATTGATATCAGGCAGGATACTAATTTTATCTTTGTTGATCACAGAAACTGATATTGATTGAGTAGCTTTTCAATATATTTTTTTATCTTATATAGTTGGTTTGGCTTGCTATAGGCAAGCCTAACCGTTTGGTTGCAACGTTACCTCTGTCCTGTACCCTTACCGTGAGTTTTTACGTTTTGACAAATATGACTGTTTTGGTATTTGTTTATGTATTTGCCCATACAATTTCCAATCAGCTCCCCTAGCAGATTGTATCAGAACTATAGTGTCAGGAACGTAACATTAAATGTCTAAATTAACAAAATGGCGCATTATGTTTTGTCTCTCTTTTTTGAGAACATGTGAGGCAGACAAAACGACTTGAGCACTTACTTATTGTTACGTTTACTCAGTCTACTGAAGCAAACGGAACAGAATAATGGATTGAGTAAACGTAACATAAAATTGTGGGATGTTTTGAAAACTCATGGTAAGGGTACTGATGTTATGTTGTTAATTTCAAGCTTTGGATAACTAAATCTTCCTCTATTCCGCAAAATAAAAGAAATTGCGGTGCTCGTATGCACATACTGGTGATGAAATATTATTGCATGACAAAGCAGGTAACAAATGTGAAATTCATGCACAGAATTAAATTTCTCAATGATCACTGACATAAATTTTATGCAAATTAATGATGTGCTACATAAATGTAATGTTACGCGAAACATTGTAAATAGGGACACTGTTAGTCACCACAAATTGCACAAATACGTATTGTGTATGAAACAGTAATATCATTTTCTCAATGTAGCCTATAGAGAAATAAGTATTTTATATTGTTTTTTTTACTAGGCAAGGTAATGCCTGAAGAGCAGCCGTGCATTTAGTCTCGATTTTAAGCTTGTATAAAGATGCAAGATGTTTTTAAAATCTGATGGCGTAATTCAGAAATACTGGGTAGAGGGATACCTCCACCTATCAAGAGATATTGACGAGATAGGCTCACTCACTGTAATCTTTGTTATATTTACTATATTCTTCTTCCTCTTCTTTTGAGTTTGAATCTTTCGCATCTTAGAAACGGTGAAGTGATTACACGATTTTTTTAAGATATCGTATAAACAAATATTCCAATATTTCGAATCCACTTTAAGTGATACTTAAGCGACTTGATTTTTTGACAAATGCTTTCAAATAATTCTCTGAATAGTAACATATGATCCTCATTATATTTGGAATATATGAAGAATTCTGTCGAAATCTATATTGATGAAATGTCATTCGGTTTCAAACTGATTATGAGTGAATATTTGCATCGATAACTCATTGCAAAATTACGATTTCAGCATTAACAACATACCTTCTTATAAGTCCTCTTGCGAGCTCCCAAAAGGGCATTTTGTGTGACTTGGTGCCCCCCATGGTCACCATGAGGATGTCGCTGCCACACGCTGAAGCGGCCAGAAGGATCGGAAGACAGAGAATCGGCCATCTCGTCCCCTGGAAAAGAAACGGCCTGATTTAATATGTTATTTGTCCCTTGAATATAGAATATATCTATACTTCTATACTAATATTATAAAGAGGAAAACTTTGTTTGTTTGTTTGATTGTAATGAATAGGCTCAAAAACTACTGGACCGATTTTAAAAATTCTTTCACCATTCGAAAGCTACATTATTCACGAGTAACATAGGCTATCATTTATATGAAATATATTTGATAAATAGATTTTGAGGCGGTACCAAGTTTGCCGGGTCAGCTAGTATGGGATAAATGAAGATATCCGATGATACTATGATTGTAAACATGTACAACTACTCAAGCTAGAAGTCTGCAAACTTGCGATACTCCTATATCAAACAAAACATTCTAAGGAGCCTAACCAGCTTGGTAGAATATCGCTAAAGATCACATTATTAGGTCAAGTTTAATAGTAATCAGGTAACCATGAAATAGAAACCATTAGTGTGAATGTACTTAAAATAAGAAATTAACACGACTGCCTTCTGGATGCTTCTGCCATGGTATGCCATACCATTATTCAAATCTTTATATTATTACCAAGGCTATACAAGCATTACAAAAATATTCAGAAATTTCTGTATCACCTATTCATCACTTTGAAAAGGCGTTGTTACATTATTCCCATCATCTACATTTCAAAGCACGTGCCATTAAATCTCAAATTTCCACCCTCAACATGCCGACAGAGATTTTGAATGCTTTTATTGCAGATATAATAAATCTGTACGTGGAACGTGTCTCGAAACGATACATTATTCTCCATTCGCGTCCCCAATAAAGAAATACGACGAATTTGTAACAAGGGATGGCGATCTAAGGTCGAATAGGCAATGAATCGATTTTTGGAAAAAAAATCGATTATTTTAATCGATCTCTTATAATCGATCGATCAATTAAGTGAATCGATTTTTGATCCTAGAAAATCGAAATTAGTTTTTTTCGAAGTTGATTAATTATTAACAAATGTGCTATAGTTTTTTTTTTTTGCTGACGGATACGTATTTAAGTGGTTGTTTGGTCCTGATGACCTTTTTTGCTAGTTTCGCCCCTGAATAGATCGAAGATCGATTTTTAGCGAATCGATTCTTTAAGCCTCATTTTTTTTGTGAATCGATTTATCACACTTCTATTCGAATCAATTCTTGAATCGATCTTTTTCAGAAAGAATCGCCCTCCCTATTTGTAACAATATAAAATTCTAACGTGTTAGTACTCGTACAAGTTACGCAATATCCGATAGTCTTATGATATTTATTCAAACCGATGTAACTTTTGCATGAACATGACATTATTTCTCGACATATACCTCTTTGCATGAACATGACTTTGTTTCTCGAGAAATAGTTCCCATTCATGAATTTATATTATGTTATTGAAAAATATAATTTTAACGTGTTCTGCTCCTTTCAACTGTTTTAAAATATGGAATATAATATGATATTTTATATCACGGCGTGCGTAAATGGACGTTTTACGCACGCTTCGCGTGCGCAAAACCCCCATTTCCGACCCCGTAATATAAAATTTTATACAACACGCGGACGAAAAATGTTTTTCTGACTCGTGTGATTGCAGTCCTCGCCTGCGGCTCGGCCTGCAAACTCACACTTGTCAGAAAAAAATTTTTCGTCCTCGTATTGTAATGTACTATATTCGTAACGATGTAAGTTTTGCATGAATATTATTTTGTTTCTCCAGAAAAAAATTATATTTGTAAACTATATCTTATAAACTTCTCTTATCTTATAACTATATCTTAAAAACACAATTGTAACCTATTCACTAGATACGCCTTTTATAAAAATTTGAATAGTTTTAAGACGACTGTTTTCATTAATAACACTGTTGCTTGAATGTGACTTTATTTCTCAAGAAATAATGACAACCACAACAGTCTCCATATAAGTCAAATTATCCTCATCACGGAGGTTCTATATTTATATAATTCTCAAAGATAGACATTGAAAGCCTTCCAGTTCAAATATTTGGGACAATAGCGTATCTGCAAGTAATCACCAATAGACAGAATCTGCTTTCAATTAGACATAATTCTGTAACGTTTTTTATTACGCTGGTTAATCCCGGCCAGGCTTCTGTGACTTAGTATTATAATTCCCCTGGGAACGTCGAATAACAAACTACATATCATAGATTAGTAAAGATTACTCACTCCTAACAATAAAAAGTACCCAGATTTGAGAATTGAAATAGTTGCGTAAAAAAGTTTTGCCACGTCTCCGTCCTAAAATGTCCCTAAAATATTTGAAATTATTATTATAAATTATTTATTTATTATGTAAATTACGCAGTATTAGTTATTTATTCGCAAATTTTCTCTAAAAATGTTTATATTTGTCAAGAATTCAAAAAAGAACTTACGATAATAAGCCATTTGTGGCTTCATTCAAATCTATGCTACATATATAAAAAAATCTTCTATAGTAATGTATTGTCATGAGAAAATTTCATGTAATTTCATCGCCTACTTTCAGGTGTTGTGGATACAAATTCCTTTTATTAATCGTTTGAATTAGGTTTAAAGAAATTTATTATATATACATGGTTAGAGTTTTACATTATTTTATGTAATTTGGTAACTTATTATACAACTGTAGTCCTTCAAACAAAACGGATTTCTTTCCATACGACGTTCTCACTTTAGGTAGTTGGATTTTATATTTGTTTCTTAATTTGTGACTCGTAACTTTTCTATTTAATTGTATATTTGATTTTATTGAGCTATTGATTATATTTCTAATAAATATGCAAGTAAAGTATATGCAAAGGTTTCGGATATTTAATAAATGTGTTTTTTTATATAATTGCAATTAGGTATTTTATCTTAATTCTTATTATTTAGTTATAATGCTATAATACGCGTAGGTAGACATCTACATACATTTCTTTCACTAAAATGTTTATTGATACATTTATGTTTGCAAACATCAAAATAATGTAAACAATCTAGTATTTTTTCACATAACTAAGTATAGTATTAGTAGAAGAGCTGGCACCAATTTTTGGATAGGTATTTGAAGAAAACGTAAAACTTGTCACATACCTCTCCTATTATATCTCAACATGGAACTGCAGAGCTAGCTGGGCTAAATCAACCCCTAAAATTTTGTATTTGAAATTTTCCAAATAAAATTTCACCATACTCCTATTATGTCCTCTTAATTGTAATAATTATATTTTTACTCGCTTTTAACTGCCAAACTCATTTCGAATTAAATTTAATAACAAGCAATGAAGCATTACGAGAAGACCTAATTATTTTGCACGTAACAGCATCCATAATGAGGAAATCCTGAGAAAAACGAGAGCTATTAAATTCTTAGAATTAGGAAGCTAATAGCCTACAGGCCAGTCACATTTCGTTAGCAGAATAATCAATGAGGGTACAGAAGTAATAAATGGACACTTAGTAGGGCATAAGATACACAAATCTCAAACGAGGAAGAAAGCGAAAATCTGTATTCACAAAATTTATGCCCAGCAATAAACTTTACATAAATACATTTATAAACTAAAAACAAACAAAAAAGTTTATTAATTATTCGAATCATAATATTAGTATCACTTCCTCAAAATAGCCCTTCAATTTTAATTAGAAAATTTATTATGCAGAAAACGTTATTAGAAGAATGATTGACATAATTTATTTAAAGACCTTCGATATCTGCGATATTATTATGCATTTGTTTTGAAATTCAAACCTTCTTCTGACATTATTTTAATATCCGTTATTAAAAATCAGTCTTTATCAATGTTTGTCCTATCACAGATCGAAATTAAACATTTAGGTATCTACATTTAGCAAAAATTACTATTAAGTAAGTCACTTACTTCTAGCAAGCTTTACTGAATTAACTCCATTTTATAGTATTCATATATTTTCGATTCATTAATTTACTATAATTTAGCTCAGTTTACTTAAAAGTTGTAAGCGGTATGTCAAAATTAGTTCTTGTATTTCAACCTATTGCCAACTAAAGATGTTTTCAATAAAAGGACTGTATTGCAGTTTTCAAGCCTTGAAACTTGAAAATTTCCTACACCTTCAACTTAACGAACATATATTTATGTCATTCAAAGGGACATACAATTAATGTGTTACATTCAATGTTTAGTGACAGTAAATGTTCTAAAAGTTCAAGGTAGGTAAACAAGTTCTCAAGTGCTTCATTTATCTTTGCTACCTATAGAATCACCTCGAGTACTTTGTCACGATGTTCTGTCTACCGTTACGAAAACGTTACGTTGAAAACGGTTATGTAGTCGATATTTCGTTTTCGTATCGTTACAGAAAACGGTTTTATTATATCGATATCAACTAAATGTAGTTTATGTTGCAAACGATCCACATACTCATTTGTTTTGATACATATAGAACTTAAAACGCTTTGTTCATTTCTTTTTCACCTTAGCGAGTATAAAAAACTGAGCAGAGATGTAGCTAATATAATATTGAAAACGGTTTCAGTTTCGCCTTGCCAATTTGATTTGGTACATTTGTTGATGTCATTGTCTTGTTACAACGATTGGCTATGTCTATCGATATACTAAATTTAATATCGGTATGCTTATATACTTAAAAACGATAACGGTTTTTAATTTACGGTATGATATATGTAAACGTACCTACGTTTAAGCTACTGATACGTACTCGTAGGTACGGAAGCGTTTAAATCTGCACCAATCGTGTTTTTTGCAATCTTTATTTTAAGATCAAACTACTTTTTTATATTATACCTATTTGTCTTTTGTTGATTTTATTTATTTTTATGATTCCATTCTAAATAATGAAGCGAAGTCGTGATTCTTTTGTGTATTTATTTTTGTCGAAACTTTATAATGTTTTAGTCGATTTTTATATTTCACGTTAAGTCGAGGCGTCTTACATAAGTGACAAATACGTAACAAGTCAAAAGTTATATAATCGTCAAATGATTTATGTTCAAATATCTCTTTATAATGGTGACCTACTGTTGCATTTTTGCATCATAAAACACGTATGTAAGTGCGAATATAATGTTGTAATTAATTTTAAAGAAACCCACCAAGTATATGTGCAATTACGAAGACCACCTCCAAAAATCCCAAGTTTGTAACAATTTTTAGTGAAAATGTTTTGTTAAAAATATTGTTGTATGTGCCTTGATTTTCGTTTTTATTAATAAAATTGTGTAAACAATAAATATGAGTCCTTCGTAGCATTATGTCAATCAGATAAAAAGTTTAGTGTTCGAGCTCCGTGCAGGAAATCATCTAGGGATGACGCACTTGAATTAATTTTCTGAATCTGAGTGTTTATGTAGGTACTAGCATATGTTTTGTTTACTACCTATCTTAAAAACACGATACAAGGAATCTACAATAACATGTATGTCTCAAGCACTACAGACCGCATTTTAATAAAAAAATGTTTACTTGTACATATAGCGAAAGGCGTAGGTAATTATTTGTGTTTATTTTAACTGCGCAAGAGACAATATGCTATTGAATTTAGCAGGTGCCGAGCCGTGGGAAGGTCACACTATCATTAAACTCTTCTAAAAACTTATATGTATAGGTACTAAGTACATATGTAGTTTTTGTATAAAATTGTAATAGCCAACTGATGGAAATTGGTCGCCGTCGACAATGAACATCTGTACCCAACTTTTGTAAGAAATGAGGATCTATCTGAAGCCGGTCAGACAAAAGCCGAGGCTGACATATGCGTTGATTCTTGTAGTGCCCTTATATTTAGTCAGTCAGTAGTGTAATCAGTTGGCATCCACGCCCTTCCACCAAAACGCAAGAACTTAGGCGGCAGTAACTCCCCGGCATAAACATATTGCTTCTACCACCACTTAATAATAAATGTGGTGGATGCTGATGAGTAGTAAATTAAAAATAATTGGCCTAGTCGAATGCACCCGGAGGATTCCGTACCACTAAACTTTTTTTTTTATTTTTAGTATTTATTATTATAGCAGCCATTGAAGTATCCGCTTTGTGAAAATTTGAAATGTCTACATATTAAGATTCAATAGATAAAGCTAAAAACGTCGAAAAATAGCGGTTCTTGTACCGACCTTTTATTTTTTGTACGAGTATTTGTTGTTATAACAGCCACCATTATATGTACATACTCTGTAAAAAATTCAAGTGTTCAGGAGAAAGAGCCCTGTGACAAACGGACGGACAGCGGAGGCTTAGTAATGGAGTTACGTTTTACCCTTTGGTACGAAATTCTAACAAGGAAAGCTGTATAAAATACATAAAAATTAAATTTCCCAGTACTCTTATTTTTAATGTAGGTACTTATAGTGTGACGTTATTTGAAAACTCGTAGAGGTACAGTGAGCTGCAAGTAAATGTATTTAAAAGAAATTATTGACATAACCAAGTACAAAAGACATATTAAATAGTATTTAAATAGTATTAGTAGTTATTACATTAACACATTAAAATAAGTCATAAAAAGGTATAGATAAAAGAGTAAAAATTTAAGGCAGTGATGCCTCCGGAGTCGAACCACAAAGGGTTCTACCGCCTTAAAAAATGTTTATTAAAATATTCCTAAAAGGGACAATATAAGCCAAACTACCATTAAATAACCCTAAAAAAAGAGCTGAAACCTTTTAGAACAATAAATTCTTGTAATAAAATACCGTAGGCACTAACCAAAAATGCAATAATTTTTCGTGTTTTCGTCTCATTCATATTTTACATAGAACCTCCATTTTACATAGACTGTAAGAGAATGCGTAAAACATTAGACCGCCTTTGTAATATGTATATTATGACTTTTATTTATTACAAAAAAGTTAAAATAAATATATGTATGTGTAGCGGACTGTACAAGGACACACGTCATACGTTAAAGCTTGTGTTTAAATAAAATTGAACTAATATTACCACTGTTTTCCAGGGAAACGTTATTACCAACGCGGTAGAGGATAGCTTTCTCAAGATTGTTGTCATCCGTTCAGGAAATATTAGCTAAACACATTTAGCACGTTCATAAGTATATGGAAGTTTGAAATGCAATGATAGCTTAACTGTTGAAACTCGGCCTCTTTATTGAAGTTCTGAATTTCTGCCTGGGGATTAGGCACGTACCTTTGCATACCTTTTTTTCGTAGGGAATCCCTAAGCTGCGTGGGCGGAGGAGCGGATATGCCGGACTCCTACCGGCTCAAACCCCACGGTGTTCCTCTGAACGCCCTTTGTCGGGACCACGGGTACGCTAATAGCACTTATCCGCGGTCCCAACGAACCTCTGAATACCTGTACCCTTACCAGGAGTTTTTAAGTTTCGACAAATATAACTGTTTTGGTATTTGTTTACGTATTTGTCCATACAAATTCCAATCAGCTCCCCTAGCCGATCGTGTCAGAACTAGGAAATCGTATGGGCCAATACGTAAACAAATACCAAAACAGTCATATTTGTCGAAACGTAAAAACTTCTGGTAAGGGGACGGAAAGATATGTGAAATCTACCAATTCACATTTGACTAGGGCGGTGGACTATTGCCTCCATCCTTCTGATTCTAAGAGGAAACCCGTACCCAGCATTGGGACAGTAATGGAAGATTACGTATAACAGGGGTCAAATTCTGCAAATCTCCAAATAACTAAGCCTCTATATACGTTAGGCAACTAACCGATCGTATATTTTGAAACTACTCAACACAAATTCTAAAGTCGTTGAACAACTTACCACATCGTACATTTATAAATGATTACAATACGATAGTTAGGTACTTTGTACTCTCTATTGCATATGCTTATTAACCTATGATTCTCTATGATTGAAATGGTAATATGCAATAGGCCATCATTCACGCAATAATGTTTTGAGATATAGTGTACGAGTACAGTTGTCAACCTATTACTATCCCACTGCTGGGCAGACTCTCCTCGCAGACTCAGAGATTTAGGCCATTATCCACCGCGCTGGCCAAGCGCGAATTGATAGGTTTAGTACAGCCTTGACAACATTTTAAAACTCTCAGGCGTACAGGTTTCCGCTATTTATATATTAAGCACATTTTTTTAAAACAGAGGTGCCTGGGGTATTATTATTACTATTATTTTAACCTTGGGCTCAACTTTTGAATTTTGAAATTGATATAAAGAAAATAAAATGAAAATCAATAGTTGATTTAATCCATTGGTGGATTAGACACACAGATTATGTATCTCGCACATCTACGGTTGAAAGTATGTTGTGTGCTGGATCAGCTGGTGTAATAAGGTCAAGATAGTGTAACACTAGGCGTTTCAACTTAGTCCTCAAAGGTAGCAACGCATTTGACCTCAGGACATCCATTCGTATTTGGCATTCATTTACATAATACTTATGACCATATGTGTATGATGGATCATCACATGTATGCTCATTCGCTACTTCACGTTTATAAAACGCTTGGTTTAGTTTCAATGTACGTACTAGTTTCCCATCTAAGGCTAATATTAGCATGGATTTATTCATTCACTCAAAATGTACAATTAGTTCAAGAGATATAAATTATTCATATTCCGCTATACGATACGTTTGCAATGAATATTTGTCAAATCACTAGCATAGGCATTAATTATTAAAGTTAGGTTTGTAAACTAACTAACCCGTAAGTCCAAGAATTATAATTATTCACCTTTTAGCTATAAGGGAAAGTCAGTTATTTCTACCGTTACCGTACTCCTCCGAAACGGCTTTACCGATTTCCACTAAATTTTATATGCATATTCAGTAGGTCTGAGAATCGGCTACTATCTATTTTTCATACCCCAAAGTAATAATGTTGTTCATCCTTAACATTTTTTTATTTATATGGCAATACAACGTTTGCCGGGTCAGCTAGTTTTTTATAAAATGACGGATACATTTTTTATAAAAATCCCAAAGTAGAAATATTTTAATGGAATAGAGGTAACTGAGTTCTTCTGATGGTAAGTGACCATCATTGCCTACAAACATCTGTAACGGTAATAGTCTAGGTAGTGGAGTCTGAACAGTGGTTGATCACAGATGCCTTGCTATTCCTGAAGCCTAAGTTAAAATGCCTCTTAAAGAGTAGGTGTTTTAAGATTCTTCAAACCAGAACTCAGCAGCGCTCAACACTGTTGTTATGCGGTAGTGGTGCCTTCAAAGTCAGACCACGAAAAATTCTACGATCATAAAAAAACACTATTACTGCTTCTTAATTACTTGTACTCTAACGCAATCTGAAGATATACTATGCTTTAGTCTTAGGAACTAAAATTGATATCACGTGTTCGAGGCATTTTTTCTACCGGATAATACTGCGTAATCTGCACAGGTAACATTCCACTTGAAATTACTCTCACTTTTTGTATGCAAAGCGACATCATTAATACCGCGGTCGTTTTAGGGTTCCATACCCAAAGGATAAAAACAAAACCCTAATACTAAGACTCCGCTGTCTGTCCGTCTGTCACAGGACTCAGAACCGTAATAGATAGACACTTGAATTTTGTACAGTTTTTTTTTATAATATAGGAGCAGCAGACGAGCATGCAGTCCACCTGATGGTGAGTGGCTACTGCCGCCCATAGAAATCTGTAATCAGCCCCAGATAGGTTTAGATATTCCTACCTGAGATGCGACACAGATGCGCCGCTACCCCTGAGAACTAAGCTGGAACGCCTTGGAAAAGTATGTCTCCCTTACCACACCCTTCAAAACGGAACACAGCAGCGCTTAACACTGCTGTAATAAGGCAGAAATAGGTGTGTCGGTGGTGCCGCCGGAGTCGAACCACAAAGGTTCTACCACCTTCAAACCGTAATACGTAGAATGTTCAAATTTTCACAATATATTTACTTCAGTGGCTGCTATAATAACAAATGCTAAGAATAAAAAAAATATGAAAATGTTGGTGGTACGGAACCCTCCGTGTGCGATCGACTTGCACTTGACCAATTATTGTTTTTTAGTGGGACCAGATTTGTTTATTTATTTGTTTACTAACATTAGCGGTTATATAACGCGTTTGCGCAACTAGCACGCATGATTGCACGCACGAAACGGAACCAGGCAACGCGTGCAAGTTTCAATTCGTTTTTAATGGAATGTGATTAAAACTGGCTTCTAACCTTAACTGGGACAGTTATTGGTGTAAACAGGTCACTTACTACTATCCAGTAGTAAGTGACCAACATGCTGTTACAGTAAACAGTAAACATTATTAGAAATGTTTGCCACGTACGTGCAAAATGTGAATGAACAAATTAACTACCTCCTGAGGTATTCCCACAGGACTGTAACATGGTAGAGGTGAGGCGTATATACTGGAACAGGTACCGGGACTAGGTATTTAACCGGACTAGGTCGGACCTAGTATTTTATAAGTACCTAGTATTTTATGGGACTAGTATTTTATGGGACTAGGTGGAACAGGTTTCTGGATCACGTATTTTTAAATACTAGGAACAGGCATACCTAGTCCCAAATTTACCTAGTACAACCCATCTCTATAACATGGGGCTCTTCAAAAGGGATGTAAAAAGAGCTCTCCGTCAAAGCCCGCGATGCATTGGCGACTCCTCTGGTGTTGCAAATGTCCATAGGCGACGGTGACTGCTTTCGATCAGGTAGCCCGTTTGCCTTATCGTTAGGTTAAATATAAAACAATATATTTATCATTTGGCATAACTTGATGAAGGAAAACATCATGAGGAAACCTACACACCTGAGTTCCTTGAAAAAGATGATTAATTGGTTTGGGTCAAATACTTGGAATTTGACTATTCGTACGGAGGTATTTTGCCGCCTTTTAAATGATCAATTCGTTTATTTTTACCCATCACAGTTCGAATGACTATTTTCTTTAGGCAAAAATTGACAAATTTTGATTTTTGGTAGGAAAAGCATAGAAAAGATTGATTTAATAGGAGCAGCTAAGATTGATTTAATAATAACGGGTGTAGATGTAGATTTAGATTTGCTTTTAATTCCAATGTTAAGTTTTAAATTCTAATCACACCCGCAACACAAAGATTGAATGGTGGTCTATTCCTTATATGATATGAGTAAATGACCACCCATTGTACAGGCGAGTTTATGATTTTGTTAATCAATTGTTTATTTGTAAACATAGATTAACATTATATGACACGTGAACGCTTCATTAATAGCATTTTGTATGAGAAATGGATGATGTATATTTTTAATTTGAACTAGCTTCTAGACCGTGGCTTCGCTCGCTGGTAATAAAAATGTTTTGTTTTTATAAACAATTGACTCATAGGTCATCATTTAGCTCTCTCTAAATACGGACTTTAGGACTCTAGAGAACGTCAACGACGCTCAAAAGGGCTCCTTCAGATGGACTGCAAGCTTGCAGTCGATATTAACAAACAACAAAGACGAATGAAGTCGGTAAATTAAACTGCATGCAGTTGTATACGGTTGTAAATGAACTGCGCGCGGTGGCCACGGTATGGTCTAGTTTACGACTGTTAATGACGTACGTACATACTGTGTGTAACGTGTACAATTGTACATATAATTAAAATATACATTGTATTAGTTGAGACATGCCTGATAGCGCCATCTATTGTCAAACTTTAAAATTAAATAAATAATCGGATGCAGAGGGTACTGTGATAAAAAAGACAGACTCGGTACCGTTGCCTTTTAAAAAATCAGTTGTTCGGTGTCATCTCGCGCGCGACCTATACTTGCTAATTTGTGCCTTCTGCAACTTATTCTGTTTTACAAAGGTACTGTGTTTCCCTTTATTTCACTCTCAATCGCTAACAACGACAGTCTATGCAAAACGTAGTCATGGAGATGAGAATTATTTATTTCTTTTAATTCTAGTTTCCTATTACGCAGACACTCACAATGGGTAACAAAAATAAAATTCGCAAAAGTTGTCTTGCATTTTCCGCCCAATTTTTAAAATTTATTACAACATATTACAAAATAATTTCACTACTTTCCTAGGTCAATTGCCATAGCAGTTAAAACTCAGATGAGGTGATGAGAGATTAGAAATTTAATGGCTAATTACACCTAACGGGCACTTTCCCAAATTTAAACATGTGTTAATAGAAGCAACATTTTATTTTTAAAACCAACAATATATCTGGCTATATCGCATAACTCTAGTATAGAATCAATGTTATAGTGGACATTTTTTATTCCAATATGTTTTATACTTCGATTTAAAAATAGAATACCCTTTTATTTTTTTTTTTTTTGAGTTGCTTCTTGATATTTACCAAAATCCGATCCTATATATTTTAAATCTTTGTCCTCAATTATATAATTTAAGTCCAATTCTTAATTTCATTTCTCCCTTTTCAGTCATATGTCAATAATATTAATTTTCCTAATAGAACATCAAGAAAAACTTAACCTAATGATTGCTAAGTCCCTAACTCCTTATCCACATTATCTGGTATGATCTAGGGCCAAAAGTAAAGGGATTTTAACAATAATAAATAAGTGATATACCGAGCAAACAGGAAAAAAATTATTATTCATTGTAGGAAATATTTATACGTTAACTTATTTGGAAGGCAACCTTGTTTGTACAAACATATGCCCTTATTTTTAATTAACGTACTTGAATAATATGAATATTTGACATTATACTTATCTGAGCTTTTTAACCTACGTATGCGGCAGTTATTAAGTTATATTTCCCTAAACCGAAACATTGAACACCGAATGTAATAAACATATTGCTGTCTCACTGTTGGACAAGAGTCTCACAGTTAAATGGGCTTAGACTAAAGTCCGCCTCGCTGGCCAAGTGCATTTTGGTAGACTTCATACATCTTTAAGAACCTTTTACATAGATATTCTCTATTTTACTCTCTATCTTCAGACGTAAAGGATTCCGGACGATGTTTTCGTTCATCATCTTTCTATTACATAACTTAAAAAAAAAATCAAAAATGTACGCCTGCGTTTTAAATGTAGGACATCCACATAGAAACCCAAATCAAACCTGCTCTATCACTGCTTATTCGCGCCAATCAACAATTTTTTACAATTTAATAGCATCATCGTACGCATCGATTAAAATGTATTAATCGGTGAATTAAACATTTTACGTTACTATATCCAGTATTCGTAGTACTTCCAAATTTGTGTAGTGGACTTCATCTGATGCAAATGAAGCAAAAATCAACTTCCATCGGAACAGAGGGCCGGACCTGGCAATTACGCAAGGTCGCCATTAAGTGAATGTAATATTAAACGTGATACGGTAAAAGCTTAAAGAGCGAGTCGTGGGTAGTGTACAGGCTCCTTAATAGATTAAAGATTTCTTACAAATAAAATTTGAGTTTAGTGTATTGTTTGACATGGGCGTAACTAGCTTTTTTTAAGTTTTATCGAAATGAAGTGATGTAGATAAAAGCCGGTTAATGTCTGAAATGTATCGACGATATTAGTTCCTCCTGTTTGAAGAACCTTTCGTGCCTTGCCAGATCCAAGGGCACACGCACCCCTAAGAGCACAATATATACGCCCAAGCTGTTCGGCAAGTTCGGATACTAGGTACTTCAATCTTATAATTTTGGGTAGAAAAGCGTCGTACAAAATAGTTTCAGTTAGGTTTATAATTATTATACTTTATTTTTCTGAAAAATGAAAGGTGCATGTCTTTTGAGAGGCCGAGTTCTAACCACTAGACTATCGCTGCTTTTTGTATTTTTAATGTTTATATCATAGCAAAGAGGTTTCAGCTATGGTTCAATTTACACGGAACCCTAAAAAAGCGCAGCATAAGTGTTATAAATGGTCGAATTAAAAATTCAAGGTTTACACCAAAACTTCACATGAGTTTCCGTAAACTTATTGGGGTCAGAATTAAAAGGCCCTGCAGTTATACAACTTTCTAAGATAAGGCCGCCTTGTTTGAAGAGATCTGCATTCGTAGGTCAAATTTACTGTTTAAATAAAAAAATCTACTAGACCTCCAATGTTTTGTGACTCCAATGAATTGTGAAAACAACCAAAGAGACTTAGAAAGGAAACCTTTATAAACGCTGCATAATATGTTGAAGAATGTATGATGTTGGTAGAACCCTTTGTGGTTCAATTCCGGCGGCATCACCGCCACACCTGGTTCTGCCTTATAACAGCAGTGTTAAGCGCTGCTGTGTTCTGGTTTGAAGGGTGTGGTAAGGGAGACATACTTAGCGGCGCATCTGTGGCCGACCTCAGGTAGGAATATCTAATCCTATCTGGGGTTGATTACAGATGTCCATGCGCGCATCCACTTACCATCAGGTGGACTGCATGCTCGTCTGCTTCTTCTAATTAATATAAAAAAATCTACACTTGGTCAGCATAAAAAGCATATAGCGCTTTTCAACTTGCACACTTGTGTACAGATTTTGATATTTCAGTATGTATTTTATATTTACCTAGTTACTCTATCTATTATATAAGTAGAAATCAAACAAATGAATTATCATAAACATTATAAAACTAGAACTGTTATTGAAACCAAAAAGCAATAATTGTTGCAATCTAGTAACTTTGCGATGAACTTTCTCTAAGGCGCTCGAACAATCTCGCCTCGATAATCATGTTTGACAAAATTATTAAAATCGTGTATTGTCATCGGTTTTAGATAATTCTTCAAAATTATGATTTAAACTCAACGTTCAAAGAGGATAGAAATCGGGTTGAAAGATTCCGTTACATAGTTACAAACATAGGTAGGTACATACTTACATACATACATACATACATACGACCCAAGCTAATAAAAGTGTGTTAAAAATGGTTTAACAGAACCCTAAGCTCGACTCACAGCCAATTATTAGTTCACTCTCTATCGTTTCATAGTAACTGGCTTACAAAATCAAATACAAGTTGAATCACGTGGACGATGCCGCAAACCTTCCACGAACCAGATATTACATTCGATCGCTAATACCGTGACATACAAACTGAACTTCCTACAGCTAACGAAACGTCTTCCTTGTTACGTGACATATGGTTACGACATGTCTCTTGTTTTTATATTAAGTCCGTATATAAACAGAAATCATAACTGAGTGTCTGTTTGTCTTTCGTCTACATTGCATTTACTAGAATACTTTTGTAGTAAGCAAAAGTACGGTACTTACTATTTCTACAAAAGTATTTTTAATAATATATGAGTAGCAGACGAGCATACAGTCCAACTGATGGTAAGTAGCTACTGCCGTCCATGGACATCTATAACACCGGTCTACAGAATTTTTGAGCATGGGTTATACATACATTATTTTTATTCCTTTTATACCTAGAAATAAGAAAAAGAACAAAAAACAGTTCTGAATTTACTTTTATGTGTACAAATTGGAAAATTCAAATTAATGAAAATATAGGGTCTTCTAACAAGGACTTCCGAACTTTGAAAGTTGATAACGGTCATCTTACTGAAGCAACATCTGTCAAATTAGTTTTAATTTATTCAGTTTGTTTTGCCAAATTACCATGGATGATTATAGCATTCAACAACACGAACAAATAATAAAATTATTGTATCAAAAAACTATTCTGTTCGGGCAACGCGTGCTACAATCGTCCGCTACCGCGTGGTCGCCATGATCGTCCTACCGAGAGGACTATTCGCAATCTGGTGGATAAATTGAAGTCTACTGGGTCATTAAATGATTGACTAACATCCGTATATCAACGAAACGGAAGATTTGCCGAAAACATCGCCGCTGTCCGTGCGTGTGCACTAGAATCTGAGACAGTCGATTTCCCGTCGCCCATAAGAACTCTGCCTTTTGCGATCATAACCATAAAAGTCGTGCGGACATTTGAACGATGTTATATTCTACACATAATGGCAGCAATAGGTCCTTTAAACAATTAAAAAATTTCGATAATATATCACACACAATTTGTTTTATATAATTTTAAAGATAGGAAACGCTCAATGAAAGACCCTATACATGAAAAACGGACACAGTTAATTTATTAAAAGATACACAAACATTAATTAATGATACATTCTTATAATAGAAATTTCAAAATAGAATGCAAGTATTTATTAATGAACATTAAACAGTCGTTAGTAGATCCGGATAATATGTTTTCTTTGATTTTTATCTTTGAGTGGATTCACAATACAAAAATAACAATCTATGCGATGATCACTGAGTACCTATCCTCCAAATTCTTGGCACTGCAAACTTCATTGCTCTTTTTTCACCTCGGTACCAATCTACAATCAAACGTACCGTATTATAACTATATAAAGTAATTATAAAATAGTTATAAAGATAAAAAAATGAATATAAACTCACCGTCCAGAATATTTCCGCAAGTGTTACCTG
The DNA here is from genome assembly GCF_041222505.1 of Epargyreus clarus. Lineage (NCBI taxonomy): Eukaryota > Metazoa > Arthropoda > Insecta > Lepidoptera > Hesperiidae > Epargyreus > Epargyreus clarus. The sequence goes on along the minus strand of NW_027332209.1, from coordinate 12,217,018 downwards.
ACACAATATGTGAGGCCCATTTTTTATCTTGATTTTTAACAGGTATACAGTATACAGATGGAAGTAAGTTGGCATGCCTTAGAAATTTAAATTTGTACATAAATCGTCCTATTTCTCTCTTACTTTCATAAATTCGCCGCAAATATAATAAAATGAGTCGGCGTCTCGTTTACAACTTCTCGAAGTCATTTTGTACAGACTGATACAACGAAAAAAAAATGAACTACGTTATTCCACTGAAATAAGCAATCACTTACTTTCGTACACAAGGAGCGATGCAAGAAACATTACACTCCGCCCCCTTGCCACTCTTTTGTCAACGTTAGTGCGCCAAGACCGACTTTATTGGACTCGAAAATAAAAAAATGTTAAATTGCTCTAATTTCTATAAAAGCAAATATTATCGATTTGTAATTTCATTTTTTTATATATATTTGCTTATATAATCAGAATATATTAAGTAAAACTCATGCACAAAAAAAAATAAAAAAATTGTTGACCTATGTAATCAACCTTACAAAAGATTAAATTCCTACATGAGATCGGCCATAACCGCTTCCTCTAAAGACCAACATGGAACGCCTCGAAAAAGTATGTCTCCCTTAGCACACCCTTGAAATCAGAACACAGCAGCGCTGCTTTTATTAGGCAGAAATAGGTGTGGCAGTGGTGCCGCCGGAGTCGAACCACAAAGGGTTCTATCACCTTCAATTCTATTAATAACGAGTATTAATTGTAGATTCATTCGATTGTTTATCACTATCACTAACAAAAGTCACAAGCAGAAAATTGATCTAAGTATTTATCTAACACTAGCTGACCCGTTATATGGCAAACGTTGTGTTGCCATATAAATAAAAAAATGTTAAGGGTTAACAACCCTTATCACTTACGGGTTTGAAAAATAGATAGAATATTTGAAACTGCGATGGTAGCGAAGTCTGTCGAATCCAATGTGAAACATTCCAAAATCAACAACTACTTACGAATTAAAAATTAATAAAAAAAACCTTTTCCACGGACTAAATTGTGAATCTACACCATTCTCAAGTCCCCTTGAACACACACAACAAATTTCATCAAAATCAGTGCAGTCGTTTGGGAGGAGTTCAGTGACATACACATGCACATAAGAAATATATATATAAGTTAGAATTTTGTCAATACGCGTTACCAAAATCATCAAAGCAGACGCGACTCCCATGTAAACACGCCTTATGTAACTTCATGACCTTGGCAACTGGTTTGGAAGTTTCGCGGAAACTAAGTACTTTCGATAAAGGGTCACGTGGGTTACGTGCAATAATCTATCATGTGTGCGACTGGCACGTTCTTCCGTGTGAACCCTTCGGATACCTTCATATAATGTACCTACTGCACAATGAAATCTTTTTATCAAGCCCTAGTTTCTTCCTATTCCTATTTACAATAGTTACTTCTTTTTTATTTACTACATATTCACACAGAATATGATAGAACCATTTGTCGTTTCACGTCGCAGACGCCATCACATATTTGTATTTAACAGCAGTGTTAAGTACTGCTGTTTTCTGGTTTGAAGGATGTGACTAGGTAGAGACACTTTTACGAAGCATTCCAACTTACTCCTCACAGGGGGCAAAGCATTTGTAACCGATCTCAGATAGGACTCCAATCCTTTGTGGTTCCTTAGAAATTTCCATGATTAGCTACTGTATCTACTTAAGCTGGACTGTACACTCATTTGCCAATTATAAAAATCAATGCCTGACCGAGCATCGTACTTAGAACCCTCTGCGTATCTAACATAGGTCATTGCTCTGAAGCTCCAAAGCTCCGCAAAATTAAATCTTACATTAGACATAAGATGGCATTACGCAAGTAAATATCTAATCAATCTTTTTTGACAGCAACTCTGAGATTGCACATGGCCGATGTCCACACCTCCAATGTAATCAGCCACAAGAAATAGCAATTTGTTAAGTTACATTTATTAGGTTGTGTTATATTAATTTACAGTAATTGCAAAATGTGTATTTGTGTAATTTGGTCTTGTAGCTCTACGAAAATAATTTAGACTTTTGTCTAAACTCCGTCAAGCCGTTTGGGGTGCAGGACGCGCGGAATTATTCGACATAAATTATGCACTCGAACACTGCCCTCTTGTTGGTTAATAACCCCTTTTTTCATTTTGAGGGGGAAACCTTCAAAAGGTACCCGACAACGTGGGAGCGACGCCGGGTTATGTGGGATTCTTACTGCACTAAAACCCCCCCCGGTGGCCGTCCTCGGCGCTGCGTAGAGGACTCCAGGATCTTCAGAGGAACGCAACCGGAGTCCTCGAAGCGCATTGCCCCGATCGGGCTCTGCCCTGAGAGAGCGTTCACTCCTCCCACAACCTCTGGTGCTTACGACGGTATGCGACCACACATACCGCCGTCCTTCCCGGGTTAACTGGACGGTTCGAGCTCCCGCATTCCCGACATTCTTGCCGCCCGCAACCCCGGAAGCTCCTTTTAGTCGCATCTTACGACAGGCAAAGGAAACCGTAGCCCTATTCTAGTCCCGTAACTACAGTGATAGGTTAAGAACCCCTAAAGTTTAGTTGGAACGCTGAAGCTTTATACTCTTAAATCTACGAAGTACCTAAATACATTCAATTTTATTTATTACGTCAGGACGATAACTCGACGCAAGTGAATAAATATCCAAAACAACTCTCAAACATTCGATACTCCCAATAACTTCGTAGTAAAAGTGTGTCGAAAGCCACACCTTTGCACGCCAAGATCAATTCTTTAGCACATATTACGCGGTACTTACGTCACAAGTTATTAGGTACAGATAACACACGTAATACGTCATATGTTTACCTTTCTCTTTCTCGCATTGTCTAAGTTAGGAGAAAGTAGCGATTTTATTTTTATTTTAATGAATTTACAGTTTTTGACCGACTGCGATTTGCGACTTGCGATCGAATATTTGTCTTTCATTTGACAAGTTGATAACCTTGAGATCGGAATATAGCAGTATATACCGCTACCGAACGTATAAATTAGGATATGATGTACCGTAGTTATAATCCAAATAATTGTTCATTAAAATCATTTAGGTATTATATCGCATAAAATATGTCACTAGTTCTTCATCATAGAAAATGTACGTATACGAAATAGGATTCGTCTTAATGGAAACTTTTGTTGTCTGATTATGGAATTATGGGGTTTTATGGTTATAGAAGGAAGGACTCCGGTTGTGTTCAGTTGGAGATCGCGAAGTTCTCCACCAAACGCCGAGGACGGCTACCGGTCGGGTTTTAGTGCAGTAGAAATCCCACATCAAATGGCATCGGGTACCTTTTGAAGATATCCCCCTCGTCAAAAAAAGGTTCTTGGACTCTGGGTGGAGGTTGTGTAGGGTCTTTGTGTTAAAAATCTACGTGTTATTGTTTATTCGGTTTTTACTTTAGAAGCTTCAGTCATAAGATTATAATGGTATAATTTTATTGAAGGGCATGGGCGACATTGACAAATTAACACCAGAACTGTACTCTTACCATGAGTTTTTACGTTTCGACAAATATGACTGTTTTGGTATTTGTTTACGTATTGGCCCTTTCTATTTCCAAGTTCTGACACAATCCGCTAGGGGCGCTGATTGGAAATTATATGCTTATTTACCGCTTATTTTACAGAAGTACATATTTTCCCCACTACGCTTATCGCTTCAACTCTTAACTTAAGATTCAAGATATTACGATGTTCTCAATACCAATAATATTCGACGAGTTTGCGGTCAGATACAACCGAAGATGTAAAATTACGAGATCTGTGTTTCTAGAACCCATAGGTACATAAGCTATTAACCTTAAATTGCTAACCTACATTCAAAGATATTTTTGCAAAAAAAGCCCTCCTTCAAAGCCGGCGATGCATTGGCGATTCCTCTGGTGTTCCAATTGTCCATAGGCGACGTTGACTACTTTTCATTAGGTGGCATGTCTGCATTATCGTTAAGCTCAAATATAAAAAACAAAATGAATTATATAGGGTATATTACCAATAGGTAATATGTTAATATTTACCTATAGGTAAAGTGTTGACGCTTTAATGACACTTTTCCTATCTCCGCTGGGTTATTTGAAGGTGGTAGAACCTTTTGTGGTTCGACTCCGGCGGCACCACCGCCACACCTATTTCTACCTAATAACAGCAGTGTTAGGCGCTGCTGTGTTCCGGTTTGAAGGGTGTGGTAAGGGAGACAGACTTTTTCGAGGCGTTCCAGCTTAGTCCTCAGGGGTAGCGGCGCATCTGTGGCCGACCTCAGGTGGAAATATCTAATCCTATCTAGGGTTGATTACAGATGTCCATGGGCGGCAGTAACCACTTACCATCAGGTGGACTGTATGCTAGTCTGCTACTCCTATATTTTAAAAAAATCCTACTATAGTTGTCGCAGTCTTACCTTATTTTACCTAAAACAATTAAGTTGGTATGAAATAACTTGGATTAATAAATATTAAACATTTCCACTACTGAGGAGGCCTGAATCTTTAGCCAAGCTAATGTTAACAATGTAATCTTAGGACCAGTACCTACCCTTACCATGAGTTTTTACGTTTTGACAAATATGACTGTTTTGGTATTTGTTTACGTATTTGTCCATACAAATTCTAATCAGCGCCCCTAGCGGATTGTATCAGAGCTACAGTGTCAGTAACGTAACATTAAATGTCTAGATTAACAAAATGGCGCTTTATGTTTTGTCTCTCTTTTTTGCGAGCATTTGAGGCAGATAAAACGATTTACTTACGTTACGTTTACTCAGTCTACTGAACAGGATAATGGATTGAGTAAACGTAACGTAAAATTGTGGGATATTTTAAAAACTCATGATAAGGGTACAGAACAGAGTTCTTCTGTCGCAAAAGGCCATCAAGTGGGGCTCCCTGCTGCTGCTGTAAGCTGTAAGAGTGGGGGCTTGAACAGCCCAGCCACCGCACCGAACACCTTTAAAGGGTCTCTTAAAAAATCAAATCTGCCCTGGCGTACTTAGTTTAGTAAAATTAGTGAGCTTAATTAAGAATCAATTTCATGATACATTAATACATATAATAAGAGACAAACAGTATTTTCACAGCTCAGAAATAGAACGCGGAAGCTGCGGAACAATTTTTTACAAAAGCGAAACACCATAATAATAAGCGAGGTTACACAGAATCCTAGTATTTTATGTTTTAAATATGCTGGAGATACTTCCTTATGATATATCGTAATTACAGCCGTATACAACACATGAAAACGAACTCAGTCGCAAATTACACCCAGAGGAAAACCCTTTTGAAAGCTTCCGGAGAAAAGGGAAACAATTTGCACCTTGGTAATATTTCATACGTTATTTGGAATAAGATATTATCTTATTTATTTTTGTAATTGACAGTTTAGGTGGTAGAAGCCTTAGTGGGTCGGCTCTGAAGGCACTACTGTCACACTTATTTTTCCCTCATAACAACAGTGTTAAGTGCTGCTGTTTTGGTTTAAAGGTTGTTGAAACGGAGAGACATTTATAGGAGATATTTCAGCTTAGTCCTCAGGAGTTCCACTGCATTTGTGGTCGAAGTCAGATACGATTTATCTTATATGGATTTGTCCATCGTCACTTACCATCAGCACTGCATGGTTGCTTGTAACTTCTATATTATAATGCCATAGATATATTGCTACCTCCGCGGACTAAGTTGGAACGCATCAAATGAAGATGTCTCCCTTATCATAGCCTAAAGCGTAATACAACAACACGTAACACCACTGTTATTACGCAAAATATGTATGACGGTGGTGCACCCGAAGTCGAACCATAAAGTTTAAAAAAATAAAATAAAAATAAAATAAAACGCTTTCTACACTCACAGCCCCACACTAGGATTCCCTGTGTCGTGGGTGCCATGGACACACACATAGACAAATACACAAACACCCAGACCCAGAAACAGAAATCTAAATTCATCATTTAGATTTCTGTCTGGCCGGGGATCGAACCCGGGACCCTTTGCGCATCAGACCGGTATGGTGGCCGCTCCGCCACACGGGTCGTTTCTACCATCTTCTAAGCTCGCTACGTCTATATTATTATCCACTTCTGGTATTCCTGATACATTGATAAATGTTGACACTGCCTCTAAGGCTGGCGCTAGATAATTATTCGCTTTCACCGCGGACATTACAATCCGGATATTACCAGATAACCGATCATTAACAATAAAGATAATTATAGCAGTTAAATGTAATCTTAGATCGTTCTTTTGTGATCACGGCAGTTGGTAGTTAGTGTGATTAAGACATTAGATAGTTCGAACTAATTTATCGGTTTAATTTATTATAACAAAATATGGGTTTACCGTATTCGTATAATAAATAACGTTCTACATGCTTTGTACTTTACATAGCTTAGTTTAAATGAATATAAAGTTGTAATCTTTATATATATATTTCTTATGTGCGTGTGTATGCCACTGAACTGACTGGCACTGACTGGACTGATTTTGATGCAATTTGTTGTGAGTTTTCAAGGGGACTTGAGAATGGTTTAGATTCACAATATAGTCCGTGGGAAAAGGTTTTTTTAATTAATTTTTAATTCGTAAGTAGTTGTTGATTTTGGAATGTTTCACATTGGATTCGACACACTTCGCTACCATCGCAGTTTCAAATATTCTATCTATTTTTCAAACACGTAAGTGATAAGGGTTGTTCACCCTAACCATTTTTTTATTCATATGGCAACACAACGTTTGCCGGGTCAGCTAGTTATATATTTTATTATTAAAGGTAATGTACACGAGAATCCACTCAATACGAACAATTATCGTAAATTTTTGGCCTCCATTTTTTTGTAACAAGCCAATGTCCATTATGATCAAATATTTTCAATCCTCAATTGACTTAGGGCTCATTTACACCAGCTTAGCCGAATACGTTTTTCCGAAAATCGTCCGTGCCTACCAATCCAGTGTAAACAATAAAAACGTAGTCTCGCTCTGCCAATGAGGAAGGTATGGATTTTCAAATTATCCATTAGGCGTCATAAAAGTTCAATAATTAAATAAAAACCAATTCTAAAATAACATTACCATGACGCAAAATTAAAAAAAATTAAAAAAAGTTTTATATTTTTCCGAACTTAAATATGGACTACAACGTTTTTTTTGTTTTTATAATATAAGAGTAGCAGACGAGCATGCAGTCCACCTGATGGTAAGTGGCTACTGCCGCCCATGGACATCTGTAATCAACCCCAGATTGATTGGATTAGGTATTCCTACCTGAGGTCGGCCACAGATGCGCCGCTACCCCTGAGGACTAAGCTGGAACGCCTCGGAAAAGTCTGTCTCCCTTACCACACCCTTCAAACCGGAACACAGCAGCGCCTAACACTGCTGTTATTAGGCAGAAATAGGTGTGGCGGTGGTGCCGCCGGAGTCGAACCACAAAGGGTTCTACCACCTTCCGATTACGTATTACTACTTATAGACTTATTACTTTAAGTATAATATTATAATAGTATCAAATGCACTAATGTATTGAAAATGTATTACTATTTCAAAAGATACAGGATTCCTCTAGAGAAATAATAAATTTGATACGAATTTACAATATTCAGTGTATACGAATCAGACGAAATGCGCCGAACCGAACTCCATTGTTGTGGTTGAATATTTCCATTCTAATCTGTAATACCAACGGATCTGTAATGCAGGATTCATATTCAGTCACTAGATATGATATTAAATTATTTCTACAGATCCGGCTTTTTGTGTACCTTTGTATTACTGTTTGCCCATGACTGTCAACACACGCTGATTAAATGATATCATAGAAGTATCATCATTTTCGTCATCATCATCAACCCATTGCTGTCCCACTGCTGGGACTGGATTAAATTAAATCAGTTACTAGATATGATATTAAATTATTTCTATACGTTCGGCTTTTTGTGTATCTTTTGTATTACTGTTTGCCCATGACTGCCAACACACGCTGATTTATAATGATATCATAGAAGTATCATCATTTTTGTCATCATCATCAACCCATTGCTGTCCCACTGCTGGGCAAAGGTCTTCTCTAAAAATGAGAAGGATTAGTCCACAGCGCTGAGAAACTGCGAATTGGTAGACTTCACATACCTTTGAAAACTTTTAAATCTTTCAGGTATGCAAGTTTCCTCACGATGTTTTCTTTCGCCGTTAAATCAAATGATAATTAATTTCTAATACCTACTACATATGTAACTATCAAAAATCATTCGGGCGTGCCTGGAATTCCAACTCCGAAACCGTCGATTGAGAGGCTGCGATGCAACAACTAGGCTTTAACTGTTTTTGACTTAAAAAACTCGTAGTAATGACCCAAAAAATAAATCAAAATCAATTTTTCACACACTTGAAACTAGATAGTATGAAAGTGACGTAGTATACATTGAATGGCTAGTAGGCTCCACTCCCTCATTGATGGAGCCTTAAAAGGTTATTAACTAAGGAAGTTGCCTCATCATTGGGCAACGACTAGCTCTCGCCCAACGGGTTTGACGCCCTAAATTAAGGTCTAAGTACCATATGAATGCTCCAAGCACCAATGATTTTATAGAAAAACTAGCTGACACGGCAAACGTTGTGTTGTCATAAGTCATCATAAATAAAAAAAATGTGAAGGGTGAACAACCCTTATCGCTTACGGGTTTGAAAAATAGATAGAATATTTGAAACTACGATGGTAGCGAAGTCTGTCGAATCCAATATGAAACATTCCAAAATCAACAACTACTTACGAAGTAAAAATTAATTAAAAAAACCTTTTCCCCCGGACTAAATTGTGAATCTAAACCATTCTCAAGTCCCCTTGAACACACACAACAAATTTCATCAAAATCAGTCCAATTGTTTAGGAGGAGTTCAGTGACATACACACGCACATAAGAAATATATATATATATAAAGATGCTTTGATTTTAGTTCTATTTGCCTGTACTTCTACCGTTTCCACTAGGGCGAACATCATTTCTAGTAGCCAATGAGCATGAAGTTATGATAAAAATATCTACGAGCACAAAATTGAAGATAGAACGCAAGAAGGTATTTTCCCTTAGAATTTTCTGTTTGAAATGGATCGCAACTTTTATACCCCAGATCCCATGACCTAGCTTTAATAATTCAATCGCTAGAAAGGGGTAAGATCTTAAATATCTTAAAATTATCTCGATTTTCATAAAATCCAGGAAAATAGAGCTATTAGGGAAAATTTCCACGAGGCAAGGACGCCTAGTAAGACAAAAAATACAAACGTCAGCACTGATTTTTAAAAGCAAAAATGCGACGATGATTCAGTTAAACCGACATTACTTCTTTGGTACTTTGAAAAACATTTTTATGTACCTAGTAAATGTAGAGATCGCCATAAATATCTGTAACCGACACCCAATAAGACATTACCACTATCTAGTATCCATAAAAGACTCTTTATTGCCTCTGAAGAATAAGTTCCCCCCATTAGTAAGTATACCCTAAAATAGGTTTCAAGTTCAACCAACAAACCTGAATTTCAAGAATAGAAATAAAAGGAATATTTCTGTCAGAGTAGAACAAATTACATTTAACTACAATCATATTTTACTTACGATGTACCCACACAAAATATTACCTCTTTGAACGAAAGCACCAAATAATAAAAGATATTACTATTCGAGTTTCGTGAAAACTTTCATCGTGTTTTGAATAAAAGTTCAGCGAATTTCCATGATATTTTCGGTTTATCAGTTACAGATAATGTAGTATGGAAGTAGCTTTATAGCCTAGTGGGTGGAACTCGGGTTCTCAATCAGGACTAAGGTCGTTTGTCCAGTGCACCGTCACCGAGCCGATACCGAGAACGAGATTATTTTGAGGTCGATTTTAATATGTCGTGACGGCGATAGTTTGTCCACCGCGACCGATATCGCCGGTTTATTTTGTTCCAGCTGTCACTCGTGTGACGGCAGTGTATGGACAAGTTCTAATGGGTTTTACATTGCCGGCCCGTCAAAATCTCGGTGCCGATCTAGCGGTCACGCCGATCTACTCGGAATATCGGCGGCCGGGATGACGGTGCTCAGGTGACGGACGTGCGGTGGACAAGCTGCTATAGTAAATATATGTACGCTACTTCGGCGCCGTCATTAATTATCGGTATCGGCTCAATGACGGTGGCGGTGGACAAACAGCGTAAGGTTCTAATCGAAGTACAGAAAAAGAACATTTACGGGATTACCAATACATTTTTCATTGCGTGCAGTACCTTTATTATATTTAATTTTATGTTAGAATAAGATACTTTTGTTTTTTAAATAATTATTTTTAAGAAATCGATGTTTTTGTTTTTGTAATAATTAGTTTAATTATTATAATCTTAATTTATGATATTTTTATCGATTTTTTATCGATAAAAAAAATTAGGTCCAGCCTTATATCCAACAGATTGCGTTAAAACATGTAACTTACTTATAATATAAAATCTAGGGCATCGCTTAAGGGCAAACGAGATCAATTTACCGTAATAAGGTATAAACTATGAAGGTATTAGCTAATGCAAATACCTTAAAAGTACGTTTAGTTATAGATAGGTATGTAATTAGTGGTATTTATCCTAAATAGATCAACAAGGACTTGTTACTGTGTCAATGAAACTAATTAAATAATAGGTAAAATATACAAGTTGATAGCATTTGTTTTATATATCCCTGAATTATTGAAACGCGAGACGCGTAACAGATTTTCAAAGTTAAGCAACGTTAAGCGTGGTCGGAAGTTGGATGGGTGACCAATAGTAACTAAAAGCATTCCTGTCACGCGGGTTTATGTACGCGGGTCTGATACCCATGTAACTGTTCTATCGTTTCATGGATACTTTTTCAGACTTGCGTGGCACACGAACTCGGATCTCTGCTGTTAGTTATGTCACGCGTGTATATGGGATATGCATGCGAGCCCAAACCCGCGACACGTAAAGCGCATGAATCTCGGTGTTCTCGTCTTTAGGAAGGCACTTTAACCCATGATTTCTATTGTTAAAGTCGCAAAATAGCCGGTAAACAAAATGAAAATTCTGATGTGATTTTAGACTACCTAACTTACTCTACAAATTACATTCTAAATATAAAACATATCATAGTTTCAACATCCAGGCTACTAATTGGAAATTTAGATTGAGATAATAATATGAAAACTCTGAAACTAAAACTATGAAATCATTAGCAGTTGTTACGACTACAAAATAACCAAATGATCCTAAAACAACAATCTCTTGATGTTAATGTTGTCTCGAAGTTAATTTGACGGACCCAACTAATTTATTTTTGTTAAATAAATACTCATAAAACAGTCTGTAATTATACAACCCGCACATACAAATTAACATAATATGTATATTTCCTTAAACAAAACCTGTGAAAACAAATTTAATTATTTATTTGCCTTTTAATGAAAATAAACAAGTTTTTGTTGTTTCATCGAAAGTTACCAACGCTATGGTGCAATCTGTTAAGGAAAACAAAATATTTTGAGCGTGGAAATATTGTTCAATTTTAATATTGTAAACACAGAAATAGATTTAATTAATGAGCACAAATTATGATACAATTTCAAAAACGCTTTTTTATAAAATGCAGTGCAGTCATGTTATGCGGTCTTGTGATTTTGATGTTTGTATAAATAATGTAAGAAATGACCAATAATGGAAATAATTGGGCATTGTCGACGTGGTCAGAACATCCCAGTCAGATAGGGCGCGAATTTTGACACACGACTTTGCCTACAAAATTCAAGGGAATTCAAAAAAACTATTGTAACAGTAAAAAAATACAACAAGTCTTTTTTAAATTATTATGATAATTTTAATGATGTTTATCGTATTTAAGACAGTAAATAAAGAATGGCTTAAATTTCTTTTACATAAAAAAATAAGATTTCTAAGTAATTTTGTTAAGATGTTCGCGAGCTACGAGTATTTGGAATGCAAATTATTTTTTCTCATTACACTTACTTCTGTAAGTAACAAATTACTATGCAAAAAATTGCATTTCACTTTCATTTACACAAAGAAAATCTCTTACGTCTAACTAAAATAATTGAAACAAGAAAGTATATGAATTAAAGTCTGTCATGAACTTTGGCCACCGAATTTGTGGTTAATATTTAATATATTAGGAAAGTAAAAATGAATGCAGTGTTATTATTTTTTAAGACAATATATTATTGTTGTTACTATACAGACACAGATATTTTATAACCAATATGTTTTGTTTGCATACTTCACTGACGCCGGCAGGACTCACATTTAGCCTCAATACAAACTGCAAAGCTACATAAGGTATGTACATCAGTAAAATAAATGTGCACAAAATCAAAATAATTACTATCAATCTGCATCGCTAGTGACTTATACCATGGATAATTTAATTCAAATAATAAGTTTTTTTGTAATATAGGATTAGCAGACAAGCATGCAGTCCACCTGATGGTAAGTAAGTCCTGCCGCCCATGGACATCTGTAATCAACCCCAGATAGGATAGATATTCCTACCTGAGATCGGCCACAGATGCGCCGCTACCCCTGAAGACTAAGCTGGAACGCCTCGGAAAAGTCTGTGTCCCTTACCACACCCTTCAAACCGGAACACAGCAGCGCTTAACACTGCTGTTAGGCAGAAATAGGTGTGGCGGTGGTGCCACCGGAATCGAACCACAAAGGGTTCTTCCACCACCTTCAAAAGTAGTAGTTATGTAGCGTACTAGCGTCTAACATTCATACCATTAAATATCTTATATATAAAATTCTCGTGTCACAATGTTAGTTACCGTACTCCTCCGAAACGGTTTTACCGATTTTCACCAAATTTTATATGCACATTCAGTAGGTCTGAGAATCGGCTACTATCTATTTTTCATACCCCTAAGTGATAACGGTGTTCACCCTTAATATTTTTTTATTTATATGGCAACACAACGTTTGCCGGGTCAGCTAGTTTTTCTATATAATCCAAGTAGCAAGCGTACAAGCTGTCCATTTTATGTCAATTGATCACCGCCGCTCATGGACATGTGTACCTAATATACATGTGTAATATAGAAAGAAAGAAAGAAACATTTATTCGGATAATTGCAACACAAATGAAATATTATAATAGAGGGAGACAAAAAATAAAAAATAAAACAACAACAAAAGGACAATAAAATGTACATTCAATTATTACAATAATATGTGTTGCAACGACCACGAAAAGGGCAGCATGTGCCACGTGCAGGTGAACTGCGTCATGGCTCTGATTTTCAGTTTGCCCCTGCGTCTGGGCTGCTCGGAGACACAAGATATAAAACAGACATTCTACCTGAAGTCGTTTAGATGACTTGCTACTGCCGTGGACCAAGATGGTCGCATCATGTGTAAGACAGCCGGCACCCACATCCTTCTACACAAACGCAGGAACTGTATCACGCCAGACACATGTGTGGTACCTCCCCTGAGCCATACCTGTTCTACCACCTTTCAATATAACTATTCAAATAAACAACACAGTTAACCTTGATGCATTCAATTATTTTGATACTGGAATACTTTTTGATAGTACAGTAATTTTCCAGTTTGATTGCCTATTAACTCGAAGGTGTTCTATCGAGTGATTTTAATTATTATCTTAACGACATCACTCATGTCACATGCCGGCCTTCTATACAGAGGGTTCCGGGTTCGATCTCCGTTCCGCGTCTACATCTGTATTCGTGTTTGTGTGACTCCATGGAGTCGAAAGGATACTGTATTTATTCGTATATTCATTATTCGAAGGTGCACTACCGCCACACCTATTTCTACCTAATAACAGCAGTGTTAGTAGCTGTTGTGTTCCGGTTTGAAGGGTGTGGTAAGGGAGACAGACTTTTCCTAGGCGTTCCAGCTTAGACCTCAAGGATAGCGGCGCATATGTGGCCGACGTCAGGTAGGAATATCGTATCTTATCTGGGGTTGATTTCAGATGCCAATCAAATATACTGATATCAGTCAATTTTATATAGAGTCATACGAGCGATAAGCTTCATCTCAAGCTGTCCACTAATTGCCTACTATCATTTGATGGATGGCTGGTAAAGCTACCATCTTGTCGTTTAAGCTCAACAGTCGCTCTGTTGCTCGATTGTTGTTTGAGCAACCGACGACCGGCATATGTTTGATTTTATTCAAAATCGGTCAACAGTCTATGGTCTACGCATCTGTATAAATACACAAGCTACTAAATAGTTGCTGAGCAACTTCCGGTCCAGTTAATCACTACTTAATTGCTAGTTGCTCAAGCGATAGTAGCCTAGACCAGACGACCCGCATGGCGGATGTGTCACCATACCGATCTGACGTGCAAAGAGTTCCGGATTCGATCCCCGGCCAGACAGATTTCTAAATGATGAATTTAGATTTCTGTTTCTGGGTCTGGGTGTTTGTGTATTTGCCTATGTGAGTGTAGAAAGCGTTTATTTATTATTTATTCGATCCTCTTTCAGTAAGACATCTGAATGAAGAACTTGGATATCTATTCTGAGTTTGGGTGTTTGAGTATTCTCTATTTGTGTCCATACACAACTCTAATTGTAACTTTTTCAATTTTCAAATTCGAAGTTCAGTGTTTTGAAATAAACAAGTTATTCACTTGTCCTTTCACTCGACGTTTAGATTTTATTTTATTTATGATTATTTTGTTAATTTTATTTACTGTTCCGTAAAGTGTCGTTAAAATCGCGATTAATTATTATTCTAGCACGTAACATGACAACTAAAATAAAATAATGACCGATTTCTTTTATTATAAGCACGTGGTAGTGTAAAAAGATACCAAGAAATATATTTTTTAGTATTGATGATTTTTTGTTCTACGATGTTGCGCTTTCTATTTTAATTCTATGTGAGGTTTTTGTTGTGAGGAATTATTTGTTTTGAATTTAAAATAAAAAAATCTTAAATAATAACGATATATTTTATTATTATCTAGACTCTATGTGGGTAGGTACACAAAATTAATAAAAATACATTCGAGAGTTCCTTTTAAATAATTAATGAAAACAGTGACAAACTGACACCATAACTCCATTTTCACACCGTAGACGTGCCTCAGTTATGATTTAACGTAAACGATCCATTGTTGAAGAACGGAACTCGCGACCGTGACCGTCGGATAGTGAGAGTAACCGCAACTTTCCCCAATTGCACAACTTCCGAACAACTGCGCTAATCCGCACTTTAACACGCTAAAACTAGAGATTATTATAGCTTGGGTTACTTTGGATTAACAATCCATACGGATATATTAAAAAAACAACCAAAAGTGCACTAAAAACCCACAATGTAAGGTCCCATTTGGCTTAGTCGCTGTTGTATAACGCGATCCAGTTGCCGCTGATCGATAAATTACGTGATATTAAATTATGCATCACTATTGCATAACACATCTCGCGCGGATGGTTAAGAAGAACGTTGCTGCTGTAACTTTTACCGTTTTGCTTTGATATGTGCCATCGAAATATTTCTTAGTGTAAAGCAAGTTTTGGAGTAGGTATGACAAAGTATGCTCTAAGTTTATCCTAATTGTGGGAAGAGACCCATGCCCAATTGACCTACAATGAAACAATATATATGATGGAATAAGACGTGTTATTGTTTGTTCGACTCTATAATTACGTAGGTACGCTACTATTGGACATAGGCCTCCTCTAACCTACGCCACTCCAACCAGTCTTCAGCTGTCTGATTTATACGGTTTCCCGCCCTCCGTTTGTACAGACGTGGTGTCAATTCCATGACCTTCCCACACCATCAATATCGCACGAACGATGCGGCCAGCCCATTGCCACTTCAACTTGCTTATTTTCAGAGCTATGTGAGTAATTTTATCGATCTCATACGGCTTATTTATTCATACATGGATAATATTGCGTACAACTTCAAAATTCGGCTTCTTCTTCACACTATGCGTGATACATGCGATTGCATGATGTATGATTCGAAGGATGTTTGGATTGAAGATAAATTACCGTCTGTAAGATTAAATTACAATATAATTACTTTCTGGATTTATGTGGAGTTAAATACAGGAAATGGTGCTTATTCGCATGAGTACGTGATTTATATATTTTTTTCTTAGCATAAAAACCGACTGTAAGCCTCTCTGAAGGCAACTGCCAAATTAGCAATAAGACTTCTTGTGTAGTATTAAGACTTTCTTCTGAATAAATTCTACATAAGTATCAATTAAGACGTAATACTGATGCGACCATATTTGAATGGTTGAGCCGATTTGGATGTCCTTCAGAAATAAGAACTTTATAAGAAATTACCTAGGATACTTTTTATTTCGAATAAATACTAGTAAAAATTAAAAAAAATATATTTATTACGTCACATAGATTTTTTATATATGAATTGATTAACAAATTTTCATTTTCTCATTTCATTTTCATTTATATTTAGTTTCTCTGTAGGGGTATTGTTGACTTCTCCATCTAATTGATAATTGTAGATCGATTACCATTACGACTCTACCTCACCGATAAGTCTATGTGATTTGGTTTATGATTTTGCATATCCTGACGCCCTTGAAACTCTAATATTCCTGCTAAATCCAGTTTTAAACAAAGAAAAACACAAGTCTGTATAAAATCTAACAGGAGTCGTTACATATAATTTGATCACAAAGTAATATAACAAATAACGTTCCTTTATTAAAATCCAGAATAGAGCTATTCCCTCAAACTTGAACAGCTTCACAATGTAATGGAGTAAAAATTTCATAAAAAGGAATCTCATTGTACTCTAAAGTAAAACTTCTGTAAATACTTTCTTTACATAAAAGATTGGAATAGTTGATAACATCCAAGCACTAACTAGAGCGGTGGCACGACCAAAAAAGGGAAAATATTGGCCTGTAAAGCAGAAGCGGCGATTGCAAATATTAATTTGTCTTTTTTCATAATAAATATAAAAGATATCACTTTAATTCATCATTATTTTAGACATCATTTACACATAAGGATTTCTTAAGTTTCCCATAAATGTGTACTCTGCAAAGTTGCTATTTATAGAAATAAAATATTTCATTTTTTTCTGATCAAAATTATCAATAACTAAACTTAACTAAATATCACATTTAACCAATCCGATGTAGAGTTACCTGTATTATGTTATATCATTAATTACATTTTCCATGTTACGGCTTATAAATCTTTAAAAAAAAAACCTGTTTTTTTAATTTATCGCGATCTAACATGATTGTCGTCTGTTGCACATAATCTAATGTATTGCTTTTAAAATAACTAAATTTGACAATCTCTGCCTTTGAGCTACTAATAAAACGTAGATTGATTTTTAACTATTACTGGGCATCTGTAAACGGATATTATAGTTTATCGCGTATCGCTTATGTTCGCACATGGCTATCAATTTCGCGCATGGGTCGGTAGTTCACTGATTACCTACCATCCTTTCAAAGGAATAGTGTTTTTCTGGTGGCTTATTCTTTTCGATTTATCTCTTGAATCTACTGATTGTTTCCATTGTTTCGAATTGGTCGTAACCTCACCAACTTTCAAAATTTAAACGGTGGTAGTACCGTCATACCTATGTAGATGTGTTAAGAGTTTTAACACTGTAGGCGAGTCATTCCAATTTAGGCCTTATATCAAACGAGCTTTTGCCCGCGGCTTCGCTCGCGTTACGAAGTAATAGTTTCATCCCCTATTTTATCCCCTTGGGGGTAGAATTGATCAAAATCCTTTCTTAGCGGATGCCTACGTCATAACATCTACCTGCCTGCCAAATTTCTGCCCGAACCGTCCAGTGGTTTGGGCTGTGCGTTGATAGATCACTATGTCAGTCACCTTTGAGTTATATTTATTTAAGTTTAGGCAACATACAGTGATCACCTTCATCTATAGTGTTCCTACGTGAAATCGTATTTAAACCCGATAGTAAATTTGAAAAAATAGACGCTATAGAGACGCTTTTACACTCGTAGCCCCACACTAGGATTCTCTATGTCGACGATGCCATAGACATACACAAATAAGAATAATCAAACACCCAGACTCAGAAGAGAAATTAAAAATCCATTCATTAAATTCATCTCTGCGTATCAGACCACAGATATTGTATTTGACAGATAATATCTAAGTACTCCCTCGTACAAAATAAATATATTCCATTTCATTCGTTATTTTGCATGTTGAGATTGAGAATGACTTGATTTACACCCGTTACTAATAATCAATCTATTCATTGTGTTGACTACCACAGATCGACATTTGACAATTTATTACTAAAAATATTCACTAGATACTAAAAATACAAGATACTAAAAATTATATATTTTCGGTTTTTGGTAGGTAAATATTAGACCAATTAATTACTAATAATTGCTGTTATATGTAAGATAATCATCACTGGTCGTAAAATTCGAACGGTTCGAATATGTCACCCATTTTTTATAAAAATACAAAAATGCCCTCATGAAAACTCTGGTAATGCGTAAAACGTGTTTAATAGCTGTTATTAAAAGAAGCATAGTAATTAACATCCCAGGCCAGATTAAATATTGAGTAATTGCCTTACACCAGCGCAAAGGCTAATGACAAAAACACTTTCATACTAGCGACGGCTGAACGCAGCTTTTAAATGCAACAATGTGTTTATTTTTGGCCAGCGATTGTCGGATGTCTTCATATGGCTCTATATGGTTTAATTATCTTATTAAAATACCTGGGATTCACGCATAAGTGTTCCTTCTGAAACCGGTAACTTACTCAGTATCGGTACTCTACCGGTAATTTATTCAGTATTGCTCGAAGGCAAATCGCTAGTATGAAAGTATTCCGAATTCTGCTAAAACCGACCATTACCACCAGGTACCTAGCATTACATATGAAGAAATTTCTAGTAATTTATGTCATTCAATTTACAGAATTATTACCGCTGTTACTTTTTTTTTCTAAATATTTTTTTCTACATATTGGAACTACTGGAAGAATATAATAACAGATTAAGTACTTTCTCAGAAAAACATTAAGTTGTTTGTTCCTCTACTTCCTCTAAGTTAGCCAGAAGTAAACAAACATGAACAGATCCTACAAATGGAACCAAAATAGCAAAGTACTTAATAAATCTAAAAAACACGTACCTACCTAATTACTATGTGTTGATCGGCGCCTATTAATTTCAAATCAATTGTTCGCAAAATTTGTAAACGAGTCGTGTTCTTCGACCAATGTAACTAGGAAATACCGAATAGAAATCACATAGAATATTCGTATCATGTAAATAAAGAGGGTATTTTGGGCGTCCTATCCTAACATTTATTTTTAAATTTTAGTAACATATAATACGAGTAACAGACGAGCATACAGTCCACCTGATAGTAATTGGCTCCTGCCGCCCATCTGCAATCAACCCCTAAAATTAGTTTTCTACCTGACTTTAGGTCGGCCACAGATACACCGCCGCCCTCAAGGACTAAGCAGGATTGTCGTGGAAAAGTATGTCAGCCTTACCACACCCTTCAAACCAGAACAACGGCACTTAACACTGTTGTTATGAGGCAGAAATAAGTGTGGCGGTGGAGCCGCCGGAGTCAAATCATATGGGGTTCTATCACCTTCAAAACAAATATAAACATTAAGCGGACTAGACATGCGCCGAGAAATGAAACTATCTTATATATAAAATTCTCGTGTCACTATGTTAGTTGCCGTACTCCTCCGTAACAGCTTTACAGATTTCCACCGAATATATACATATACAGCGGGTCAGCTAGTATTTCTATACAATACAGAATCAGTCACATGCCGTGTTTGTCAGGGTCTACGTGGCCATGTTGCACGTCGTGGACCCATTAGGATCCCACTGCAGGGCAAGGGTCTTCCCTCTGAGTGAGAGGAGCTTAGGCCATACTCCACCGCACTTGCCAAGTGCAAATTGGTAGACTAGTGCTCTGGTACACCCCTGAGAACCATTATTTAGAACTCTCACTCGTAAAGGATTCCTGCACCGGTTTTAGAAAGTGTTAATTAATTTTCACTACACATATAACTCTGAAAAATCTGCGGTACATGCCTACGATTTGAACTAACTTTCTTACAAATAGGCTAATATTACCATATCTGGAACATTCAATGTCTGAAGATACTCGTATTAAAGAACCTTTGAAATGAAACGGAATATTTTATAAAATTTTATTATCTATGTCAAATTTATCATCTTCTTAAGAAAAAAAATATTCATAGGACTGAGTGCTCGTAAATCACGTCATGATCGACAGTGACCACTCATCATCCCATGGCGTCCTTGTCCATTAGTTACCATTGTTCCATGAAATAATTAATCGCCAATCATATTTTAGGCTTTTGTAATTAAACAATGTAATAAATGTACATAATTCAATGTAAAAGAATATGTAAAATATCTCAAGTAGATAAATTTCAAATTACCAGCGTCATAGGCATTTTGTAGGCCGTACATATACTCGTGTACAACAATAGTACATTACAATACGAGGACGAAAAATTTTTTTCTGACAAGTGTGAGTTTGCAGGCCGAGCCGCAGGCGAGGACTGCAATCACACGAGTCAGAAAAACATTTTTCGTCCGCGTGTTGTATAAAATTTTATATTACGGGGTCGGAAATGGGGGTTTTGCGCACGCGAAGCGTGCGTAAAACGTCAATTTACGCACGCCGTGATATAAATACTATTTATAGCACTGTGTGACCTAAACCCGCATTTTAGCCTCGCATTTCTGTGTCCAAAGTAGCCGATTTTTACACTGTATTAATGTCAGTACACTACCCTCACATTTGTGAAAAATTAACATCGCTATGAACGTTTCATACTTTTAAATGGCATTTAAAACTTAAAAGTGAGTAATGAGTATTTTGTTTAAAGCTATAATTATGCTACTATTTTATTTTGAACGTATTTATAAATTTTTTTGCCATTGTGTACTACATACTAAGCAATAGCATCACTATAAGACTAACTATTGGGCTTTATCGAATTTTATTGTTTGTTTTGACTGTGTTTGTTTTATTTTCGCTACACACCATAGTAGGAGATATTTAAATTAGGAATCGTTATCAAAATTAGCCATAATACTACTCCAGTAGAATCTCGACTAAGCGACCTATTTGTTGTCGTATTTGTGGCATTCGGATTATCGAAAATTTGGATAATTGAGTTTATGAAGAAAAGCTATTAAAACCGATTTAGGAAGGTGATGTTTTTCGACTATATGTTTGTTACGTATGTATTTTTCATTCTTTGGCAAACTCAAACGACTTCATTAAATTTGATACATGATGTGTCGCTGAATTCGTCTAAATTTGGCGATAACATAGGTTATATTTTTAGCAATCGGGTTTTTGTTTTTTATAGTAACTATTTTGTTGCGATTTGGCGACTTTCCGGAATTTAAATGCACAAGGCACACAAAATGTGGCTGATCTGTAAGGGTTATTACAAAGTTACTTGTTCACGTTTCACAATCCGAACAATCGCGAATATTTATAACTAAGGTCCGGATAATCGATTTTCTACTGTGTCACTAGCATTAGTTATGTATTAGTACATTATGTGATTGCTTATCATATGTTTCTTTAATATGCCTGTATGTAGCCTAAATGGCTTGATAGATTTCGACGTATGTGTGGTGTTAGATTTGTCTTTATCACAAGTGCAGAATAATTACTAAATTTTCTAAATTTCAATGGTTTTGGTTGTGTCACATTTTTATTGCTTTTTTAGTTCATAATTTTTATTTCGATCATTTATAAGTTTCAAAATAATTATCATATTTTTCATATTTCTTCACAAGTATAAGCGGGTTTATGTCACACGAGCTATAAAATAGTATACGATACTTGTGACAAAAGTAGCCTATTATCTGCACGGCGTTTAGCACCCTCGCTGCGCTCGGGCGCTAACTTCACGCCGTGCAAAAATAGGCTACTTTGGCCACGCGTATCGTAATGTACTATTAAAGAATGTTGTATTCTCAAACTAGATTGATTAGGATAATTATTTCTAGAAATGTTTCTTTGGCAAGATTTGATAAAAAAAAAACTCAACTGGTTAAAAATACTGAAAACGGAAATAATATGTCACTATTGCAATTTCGACTTATCCAATGATACTTTATATGTAAAAATTCTTAAATTCCGAAAAACCCTTGGCTTGTAGGCATCGATATACTACTAATAAAGACGGTTGTAGGGCATACCAAAGAATTAGAAATAGCAACTATTTTTGTATCAGGCGTTACGTTTGTAAACGTATAAGTAAGTATTTTTTATAATGGATATGATAGTAGGTTTTTTTAATGATCCTGATACGATCATACATATTGTTAGCGCATTGTTGCGAAGCAGTTTTAATCCTAACTTTATAATGAGAAATACATACATAGGCCATAGATTAGTAAAGATTACTCACTCCTAACAAGAAAATGTACCCAGTTTTGAGAATTGAAATAGTTGCGTAAAAAAGTTTTGCCACGTCTCCGTGCTAAAATGTCCCTAAAATATTTGAAATAATTATTTATTTATTATGTAAATTACGCAGTATTAGGCATTAGTTCGTAAATTTTCTCTAAAAATGTTTTTATTTGTCAAAAATTCAAAAAAAAGAACTTACTAATAAGCAATTTGTGGCTTCATTCAATTTTAAGGCGGCGAAGTATCTTTACTAATCTATGACATAGGCTCGAAAAACATCTCCGTAGCCGGGTAAAACACTTATTCATATATTGAACTATAAGACAGTGTTAACTCTTAACATTCGCCACTTGCTAACTAATTATAAAGTTTTTCACCAGCTATTTTTTCCTTAAGTCTCTCAAAGCATATTGTGATATTATTGTCGCAACACTCCATTCTAATGTAATAAAATGTCTTCGTAATCTGTTGAATGTTTACAGACATTTTTACGTCATGTCATAAAGTATACAGATTGACGTATTGCAACAGATAATATTTTAAAATAAATAATATTATAATTAATAGTTCATAATGTGTTTAAATGTGTAATAGGCGTGTCTCAAATCCTGAACTAATAGATTAGTAAAGATTACTCACTCCAAACAAGAAAACGTAACCAGTTTTGACAAATTAAATTGTAACTATCATCTATTTTAGTGATTGACAAATATTTAAAAAAAGTAGTTTTTGGATCATTTACGAATGAAACGACATTTCTTCGCAATTTTTCTTCGACTTCGTATTTTTGTACCACTTAACCGCGCATGTCGGCATTGTTACACGTTAATTACACCACGATAGCCATTAAATAGCTGACAGAATTGTCAGCCGTCTAATCCATTTAATGGCTTCCTTCAATTGTAAGGCGGTGAGATATACTTATCTATGCCTGAACTGAATACTTTATTCATCATTTATATGTATGCGTAGATAATTGAACCTGGAGCCCTTTACGTATCAAACTAGCAATGGATACCGGATAGGCAACTGTAACGATCGTTTCTCTTCTCTAAGCTACTGTTCTGATTAAATGAAGATTTTGACGCTTATTCTTATTTGAGGCATTCCAATTTAGTCCTTAAAGGTAGCAACGCATTTGTGACTGACCTCACGTAAGATTATCCCTTTATATATCAGGTATACTGCATGTTCATTAACTAATTCATAAAAAACTTTAAATATTTGCGTGCCAAATCGATATGTGTGACGACGGCATCGCCCGCCGCTGTTGGCGCCCTCCGGCAGCTAGGACCAAACTACTGGCCAAGGCTCCCCTCACCAGAGCTGTTCGGATTCTTAATGAGGTCCACAATAGAAGTGACGTCTTTTGCTGTCACTGGAGTGAATTCGCAAAAGTGTCAGTATATTTAATATCTTATATGTAACGTTATAATTAGGCTACTCTATCGCTTTAGGTTAAAAATACCTGTAATGATAGATGTAACGATAAATAAATAAATGTTTATTTTTTTTCGCGATCTTCTACTGATATTCATTTCCTTTAATATAAATTCAACAAGCTTCCGAAGGATAGTTCAACTTCAACATATTATTCACCTCAAAGCATTAATCATTATCATCATTATCAATACGTCCTGTACATAAAAATGAGGTGACCTTATCAATTTAAATAAACCAATTATCTTCCTTATTTTCGCGAAGGATTGCATTGCGTTGTTTATGATCAAACAATACACCATGTGGAACATTCTTTTCCTACTATAAAATGTAAGCACCTATTGATAGGATAGCCTTTTTGGGAACTAATGAGCAATTAAGTTAGTTAGGAAGCCGATTAATGTATGACGGTACTGCGCCACTATTTATTTTGAATTTAGATTCCAAGGACAATGCTACCAGTGGCTATGACGTCCTAATGCTACAGATAAAAATATGTAGCAGTTATAATTATTTGTTAAAAATATTGATACAAATTTCTTTAAAGTAAAAAGTAAATTAAAATATAGCTAATACAGAAATATATTTTAAGTAATTTTAAATCGATTGTTTTTGTGAAACACTTTTTTGACAAACTATTCTATTTGGTATATAAATAAAAAAAAAAAAAAACCTTACCATTTTCTAAATCGAGCGGCCGCACAAAAACACAGCAAATAATCCACAGCACAAAAAAGCACAAAATGTATAACAATATTCACTTAAACTTTTTCACAAACACTGTGGTCCGATCCAATGCACCGAATGCCTGACTTCCTTGGCTTGCTGTTCTGCAAAAAAAAAAATAGCGAGTTAGTGAAAGTGACTGTGGCTGTTTGTAAAGTTACTTTTGCTTCGAGATGATTTCGACAATGTTATTTGGTGGTTTTGGCGCGAACTCTTGCTGTCATATTTTTTTTATTTTTTTAATCAGATATCCGATATTATGATAATGAATATTATTACAGAAATACTAAATATTTATTTTATATTGCAATAATGAAAAACATCGCATAATGTATTTAAAACTATTTTGTTAATGTTAATTTTTATTTACAGGATAAAATATTAATTTTGAAGGCTTTCATTACAATTACTTTCAACCTAAATATTTCATACGGAAACACGGAAGATTTTTAAGTTTTCCGTGTAAATATTTAAAAATAATTTCCGTGAAAATATATTTGCGAATTATTCACCGAAACAAAAAAATAATTATAACAAATCTTTAAAATCTCAGAAGTTTTTAAAAAAGCTTCTGATTTTTAAATTTTTAAACAAGGTCAAGGAATACCCTTTTGGATTATCAAGATGGCCTCAATGAAATCACTCTCACCTTTATCCTTACGTAATTAATCGAATATGTACATCGAATACCGTTTATATCATATCAAGTTATAATTACTTCATCGTTTGACATTTTCGATTTTTTTTTCAAGGAAATGTCTTCTACCCTTTGACCATTTCCTGTCATAATTATCACGGTCATTATGCTGAACTTTCGGTGAATTATCAAGTAAACCTCGAATGGTACAGGGCACATATAGATTCATATGCTGTCTTTTTTAAAATATAATAGTAGCAACAAGAATGCGGTCTACCTGATACATAGATTAGTAAAGATACTTCGCCGCCTTATAATTGAATGAAGCCACAAATGGCTTATTAGTAAGTTCTTTTTTTGAATTCTTGACAAATAAAAACATTTTTAGAGAAAATTTATGAATAAATAACTAATACTGCGTAATTTACATAATAAATAAATATCTAATTATTTCAAATATTTTAGGGACATTTTAGCACGGAGACGTGGCAAAACTTTTATACGCAACTATTTCAATTCTCAAACCTGGGTACATTTTCTTGTTAGGAGTGAGTAATCTTTACTTATCTATGACCTGATAGTAGTTGTTA
Organism: Epargyreus clarus; assembly: GCF_041222505.1. Classification (NCBI taxonomy): domain Eukaryota; kingdom Metazoa; phylum Arthropoda; class Insecta; order Lepidoptera; family Hesperiidae; genus Epargyreus; species Epargyreus clarus. Next base: position 12,191,101 of record NW_027332209.1, on the reverse strand, counting down.
CTGCCCATGGACATCTGTAACCACCCCGATATAGAGCAGGGGTTCTACCTGATTACAGATGCGTACACACTCCTGACGTTAAAGATAATCCAGTCATATGAAGCCAGCAGCCACACTTCAGGGGAAAAGCAAGAATTGCTTCACGCTAGACATAGGTGTGGCTTGGTATAGTCCGCGTCAAACCGCTAGTCCGCTCTGAATTTGTTGCGAGCAGGTGTAGTCATACAATTTGCTATGGCCACGCGATTCATTTCTATAATCAGAGTGGAGTAGCAGTTTATCAAACAATAGTGGTTCTATCACCTAACAAATTTAATGATTTCATTAGTACTCCTTACTTATGGTGAAATCCCTCATTGACTACGCACTATCATCTTTACGTATAATCTACGGCCTACATTCATACCGATTCATTACAATACAGTAGCAATAATTCATCAAATCGTTTGATAATTGCGAATTTCCTGCGTTTTAAACAAAGATTAATTAGGTGCTAACAGTGGATACGTAACAAGCCGACCTTAAATTCATTTAACAACGAAGCCTCATTTTGTTTAGGCGTTCAACCAAAATTTCAAACTTATGAAACGTATTTTTCGATTTGTACGTACTTTTTTTAGCTTGTCAATATCCTACTAAATAATAGAAGAATATGGACTAACTAAACTCCCAGTAGATCGACTCCTAGTATCTACTAGTAGTGTGAAGATCTACTAGTATGAAAAACTATAGTTATCTAGATAGATAACTTAGATAACACAAGCCAATTTTTCGCACAAGCTGTTTCGCTCCAAAAAGTGCATAAGGTTAAGGGTAGAGATAAAGATAAATCTAAAACTATACCGTACTGTAAACTAATATATCCCATAATATAAGATATAAGACACAGATCTAGAACAGTAATATAACACCACAGCCAGGTGCACTAGCCGAGGATTGAACCCGGAACTCTCTACATATTGACTAGTACTGTGGTATTCGCTCCGGCATGCTGGTTATCGTGGACTTGATTTCTTATACGACCTATTAGACAGATGTTTAGCACAGATGCTGGTTGTAGTGGGCTAGTGAACTTTATTTAAATTTAAGATCTGTTAAATAGACCTACCATTTTTTGTTATCGAGGTGGAAACCTTCAAAAGGTACCCAGTGCCGTGGAAGCGACACAGAGATATGTGTGATTCTACCGCACTAAAACCCCCCCGGTGGCCGTCCTCGGCGCTGCGTGGAGGACTTTGGGATCTCCAAAGGAACGCAACCTAAATAGACCTGCCTTATTACACTTTTTGGTATGCTACTTTTTTATTAAGTGTCTATTTTTTACTACGCCCATGATTTGTATCTGAGCTTCCAAACAGATCCTAACCAGTTCAGATTCATGAATAAAACGTATCATAATAAACTTTCCAACGTTCATATTTAAACTATGCGTGTGTGACACACTTTTTCAAAATTAAATCCACATCTGCCTAATAGTATGCGAAAGAAAACACGATTATATACATACAACACGCATAGCTTCAAGCTTCATTTGCATATTATGTCACTGAGCTAATTACATCAGTAATTGGCTATAATTATTTTTGTCGATTTTTAGTGAACACCTCGACATTTCATAAGTTTTTATTGGCCACAAAACAGTATTTATTACAACTCGTATTTTCTTACTTTCATCTAAACTTAGATTTAGCTTAAAATTACTTTAAAATTTTAAAAAGTCAAAAAACTTAAATCTGACTACGTGAGATTAGCGCTCTCTAAAAGTATGAAACGAGAATTTTTCCTATAACATTATTATCTACAAGCTATTTAATATCTTTCATGGAAAAAATATACGGCTTGTGTTTTGCACATAATTACATGCATTTCAATTTACCACATAGACATTGGGTTCACAGGATGGGAAACCGCGCTCCGAGCAGTCCCATTGCGTTTCGATAGAGATCCCGGAGTTCTCTACGTAGCGCTGAGGACGGTTACCAGGGGAGTTTCAGTGGGTTGGAATCCCACTTAGTCTGGTGTAGCCACACGGCATTTGATACCTTTTGAAGGTTTCCCGCTTTGTCAACAAATTTAACATTTACGGTAGATGTTTTAATATTAGAGTTAATAAGAGAGACGCATATCTAAACAAATATAGGTCTGTAGTTAATGTTATATATACAATTCTCGTGTCACAATGTTAGTTACCGTACTCCTCCGAACGGCTTTACGGATTTTGCACCAAATTTTATATGCATGGTCTGAGAATCGGCTAGTATCTATTTTTCATACCCCTATCTGATAAGGGTTGTTCACCCTTAACATTTCTTTATTTATATGGCAACACAACGTTTGCCGGGTCAGCTAGTAATATCTATGATAACCGTCCGGTGATATGGTCCGGGACCATGCAATTTCTAACTAGGAATCATGATAAGCCGTATACATAATTCTCAACATATTGCATAAGTCACGTGTGTGAGATCGCTAAAACGATAAAGTCAAAAATCGCAGTCCTTACGTCATGAGAAACTCCTCTTAAGTGTTAAGATTATGTTGTGTTTTTCGCTAAAATTGCGATGTGCTAATTGATAAATAATTTACTAACAAAATAATTGCAGAGTTTGTGTGTGGTTTCATAATTACTTTCATTTTGCTCGAAAATACGTAATTACATACCTATGTTTAAGCTTTTTTTAGTACGTTTTTATTATGTTTTTCTTCGTCTTTTTATGCGATCTGTCTTATATTTGTATGCGATTCTGTCTTACAGTGGATTAAAATACAGAGAATTAAATTAAATGGTGAATTATTTGTTAAATATTTTTAAAGTTACTGTCTATAAATATATAAATAATGTTTATTTAAAATGAATAAGTACTCGTAATCTAGGATGTTATTGAATTTGAAACTCGAATACATAAATCGAATGTCAGATTGAAGGAAACTTGAAGCCACTGTCGCATCATAAAGCTTGTTCAGAAATAGTACACTCATATTTATCACACGTGCTCTTCGGAATACGTAATCGAAGCTGTGTCAGTGTGTCAGGGCTAGGGGTGTCAACTGCAACGTATATAATTATCACCAACCCTTTTATTTCCCACTGGAAACGGGTCTCATCTTAAAGGGGTTTAGACCTTCATCTTTAAAACTCTGGCCGATTGCGGAATAAAAATTGCACTTACTTTTGAGAACTTTTATTTAAAAAAAGTCATAAGCGTGAAGACTAACATATACATTGTAACTAAACTATAATAAAATAATCCTAAATTGTACTTAGGTTTACTCACGATGTATACTTTTAACGTTAAAGCAAGTAATAAGATGCTTGCCGTACTATATCATATTTCTCTGAAACATGTCAAATTTTCTACATATAAATTAATTTAGGTCTCTTTCTGTCACGTCCTATTTTTGACTGGATTCCTTGAGAACGCAGCTACGAACAGGAGGAGGCAAAGTATGTATAAGGAATAAAAGACACAATAGACAATACAAGCCACGGTTACACATAAAAAAAGCTTTTAAAATACATTTTTTATATCGTAAAATATTATTTCTATTTACAGTTGACAACCCTAGTTACAGCAGCATCGTTTACACCTCGTTAGCAACATTCGCGGATTACTGTTATGTATGCAATAGGCACACCGGCATTTTGTGCAATATCGCTTTATGTTATCTATATTCATCTCTTTAGTTACATCGCTTATATGGCCACAAAATATTGCACACTACCAAATGTAAAATCGTTTTAACGATATTCTGAATACAATACTATTTACCTATTTTTACATCAGCCTATTTCTAGCGTGATGCAGCTCTTGCGTTTTGATATAAGGATGTAGATGCAGGTTGATTTATGTATATGTGAGGCGGTATTCTTACTATTCTTAGTCCTCAGAAATGGCTACGCATCTCTGGTCGACTTCAGATAGAGATCCTGTTCATGTTTACAGATGTCTATTGACATTGTCAACTGACCAGGGCTTTTTACTACTTCAATATTAAAAATATGGCAGATACAAATAGTAATAAAGTCAGCTGAACTTATTCATTTTTAAAAACTTTATGAATTAAGAGCACCTACTATGAAAACGACTCCTATGACACGAATGAAACGACAAATTGGATCCAATACTGGAATCCAATTACTTCATTGAATTGGATTTCTCAGGAATCCAGTCCAATCCAAATGACTTAAGCACAATAGCTGCAATAAAGTATTTTGTACGGCAAGAAGGCCCTGTGTAGACCTCAAGGTATTTGTGAGACATTCTCGTAGCATACCATACTTAAACCATCCGAACAACAATAAAATACTTTAATCAACGTTTCTCTTCGAAAATTCACAAGTCATAAATAAAATAAACATTAAAATTGAATCGTAAACGTATTCCATTTTCACTAGTTTTTGTTTAAACTTTAAATGAGATTCTCGTAACGTATGATTCAATCTTATTTACGACGTTGACGAGGCGCGGATGCCCTAAAAGGTTTTATTTAGTTGTCAACTTCATCAACGTCTTTAAAATCAAGCTTTATAACACAAAAAACTTCAATTCTTGAGAACTGTTAATATTTTCATACATATTTATAAAGCGTATTTTCTAAATGAGTAATTTTATTGTAAGGCGTGACTGTTACAAGTAATTTTGGAATTTAACGAGCGTCACCTGCTTTCATCTCTATGGAAGTTTTATTTTGACCGAAAAAAAAAATCTAGGTGGTTTTTTGTTTTTTTTTTAGGTTAACCAGCTAGTATGACTTGAGCTATATTTTCGTAGTTACTATCTTTCCTGTTAAGGTCAGTTCAAAACTATCAGAATACCATTTCTGTTCATTTTCGACCGTTTTTCGCCGAACAATTTTCCAAGACAACTTCCGAATATGGCTATTATTTCCTACTGTATTACACGTGTTGGTAACAAGTTGCCGACTGTAGCTGTAGAATAATGGAATGAAAAAAGTAAGTACGCTTATGGAATATTCATGAAATTCTGTTTCAATCTTACACTTAGTCGAATTTTACACACACAAGGCCGGAATTAGGGCAGGGCAGCCGATGCTACTGGTCCGAAGCCTATACAAGAGAGATCCTCAGAATAGAAAAAAATATATCCAAGTTTCGACAGGTCAGCCACATATAGGTACGTTATGTCTTAACAGTATTTTGTGTTTTGTCACAGTTTGCAGAAAATAAAATATTTATTGCAAGCAGTACATAAATTACGAAAAGAAATTACGTATTTTTCCGTAAATAAGAATGGGCCTCTTCATTTCCCCAGCGTCTCCACACCAAAAATATGGCCGTGCTCACACAGTTTCAATTCAGTATGTGCCTAATAATAATTTTTTTGGACCCTAATAAATATTTATCAAAGAGAATTTTATCCTAAATTCCTAACATGTTATGTGTTTAAAAGTTAGAGTCACCAAAAATCTGTATAATTAGTAATGTAATTATAACCATACCTTGACATTGTTAAAAAATCTATGAAAATTACAAGTATACTATTTCTTCATCGTGAAATATTTATTGTTCCGCTGCTAGGCATGGGTCTTTTAGTCGGACCATAGTCCACCACGTTGACCAAGTACGAATTAGTAGATTTTAGAGAACTTATTTAAAGCGCTTAGGCGTGTAAATTTTATACAATGTATCACTATTTAAGCCAATACTAATGAATGTCACATAAATTTGAAAAATAAGACATGGTTGCCTAGGATCAGACCATGGACCCCCAATTGAGAGGCCGAATCCCAACTACTAAGCTTTTACTGGGGCTCACTTCACAAATAACATAAATGAAAATACGTATATGTAATTCTTAAGATTTAATTTTTATCGGCGCAGATATTCAACCAATTTAATGTAACATCAACTTATTAATAAGGCTTTAATATTGAAAATGAAGTGTCCTGTAATAATCACCAAAGAGAGCTATCCTATTAACAATGTCCTTTGAAAGCTATCTAAGTAACCGGCGGCATAAGATTTAATTAATCCTTCATTATTAATTAAATTTTATACTAGCATCTAGGGTTTTGTGGGCACTTTGATGTGTATTTTGTATTGTAAATATACCTTCTAGTCGTATCCCATCCTTTCTTGTAGTTTATTACCAATTAATTATCAGTTTAATATTAAGTTCTAATGCTGGTTCAGTGTTTTCAATATGAACAAGTGTTCTTAAAGTGAGAAGAGTGAAAAACATAGTCCGCCATACCGTGTGGGATTATATTTACACACGTTTAACACGTTTAATGTTTACAACGAAGGTAGATAAAGATAAAGATTTTCAAAATTTCTAAATTATAATATAATTAAATTCAGTGACTAAAACTGAAATTTAGGTCACTAAAGGAAACGGTACCCGTTGATTTAATTTTTAAGTTTACTTCATTTTATTAGAAATCCCTAAATTTCTAAAATATCTTAATAAATAAAAAATGTTAAAGTAAACATAACCTTGTCACTGTAATTTTGTATGTACCTATTTATATTCTGAGCGAAACTTGTCTTGTCCGAAAAATGACCTTTAATTGTACTATTTTTAACAAAGTATGCCTTAAATAGCATAACAGATAGGTATTAAAAATAAATAAGTGTGTCCCTCGTACTTATTCGTCCTTACCAAACCGGTTCTATATTTAGGGCTACCGCATTTTTAAAATATAGCCTTTGTAATTTTCCATTAGGTTTTCAAGTAACAGTTACATATTATCTACCTCTTATTACATTATCGCAGCAGACTTAACCAACCCTCTTACATATTAGTGAGGGATTATGTAGAAGTAGTTTTATTATAATGCCTATAAGTACATTTGCGTTTAAAAATAAATCAATTTAATTTCAAAAATATTTTGTATGCTTTTTGTTATACATAAATAAAAAAATATGCATTACTTTCTAATACGTAACGTAATACAACTATATCTCTAAAACTGTCTATTTTTTATTTCACTTAATAACAATAAAAAACTGATTATTCTGATAAACAGCGTGAAAACGCCAGACATACAAGTGTCAACCCTATTACAGCTAGGTATCATTCAAACCAGTCCGAGCGTCGACTTCCTGCTCTTTCCTAGGGTACTGGATCGAGCGTTTGCGTAATTTGTTATTTAAGTTCGATATAAGGGCATATACAACGATATAACTGTAACATAACGTATGTGTAACACAGATCTTCTAACACTTTTTCTGTGCGGATTCCTAGACTATACCTGATAAGGCCTACGTTAAATTAAAACTGAGGGTTACTTGAAAATTTTATCCGCATAATAAAGATTATAACATCATAAGCGCATTTGGTACTTTAAACTTCTGAACTTAAAATTCTGAACTGAAGTCAAGATACATTTCAGTCTGTGGTAACAAAAAATGGTAGGTATAACACCTTTAACCAGAACGCATCAGAACATTAAACAGGAATAAAATAGTACCAAAAGATTGTACCACCGATGAAGAACAAAATAGAGCCCACTATTCTAGTTCAATGTGACTTTACGCCACTAAAGGTACCTAATCTTTTAAGCACTTCCTAACCAAACCTTTTCACGTGAGATCGCTCACAAAAATTAACACATGTATAAAAACGCTCAGAAGGAATTCCAGAAAAACAATATATTCTTCCATAATCATCAATATTTACAACAATACATCTTTATCCACTATTTTGTCATATCTCCATTATAAAAAACATTGCAAATATCAGCTGACATTTCATAACTCAAAGTAAGACTCAACATTCTAAAATATAAAATAGAAAAGTATTTAATAAGTGACGTAAAGTATTAACAACCAGCAATATAAATGGATCAATGCGATGTGCCTGTAACACATGTAACTGTAAACTCAAGTAACATATAACAATAGTACCCCATAAAGTCGATTTGCATGCGTTCAAAGCAATAGGAACCGACGCAAAATGCCTGTTTACATACATTGAACGTCCATATTGCTTTGTGATCACAAATAGTTTATGAACGTTGTTTACAACACCTGCTGGGACCCAGATTAAACCTTACACCAGCAGTCTATTCCGTATATCCGTCAAAGTAAAATCTTCACAATTTACGGAGAAATTCCGAAATTTTGTACGAAGTTTCGGAACATTTCCGGTGCACTTGAGTGACTTTCGTATGTTTTTCACAAATAATGCCTGAAAGTGGTTATTGCATCGAAGTAGGAAGTATGCAAAATTTTGAAAGAAACTACGGATTTCTTTCGTAAAGAGAAGACACACGCAGAAACCAATAGGTGAATTCGAAGTTCCGATACTACCGACCCCTTTCCTGGATAAGTTGTAGAGCTGGTCCCAGCCCGAATTTGACCATATACCAATCGTATGGTGGTCAATACTGAAATCAAGATTATCACTTTCTTTCTAAAAACAGAAATCTCAGTTCTGTGTATCGTATCAATTCTCTTATCTCTGAAAATTCGCGAACGAATTTGCAGTTAACAGCTGCTTTAGATTAAAGATTACGTCTTTTATAAGCCACTGTATGCCTCTTATTGTGAAGCTTCGCCCGTCTCACACATTAAGCCCATGTGCTTATTATGTAAGCTTAGCTTATTGGACCGTATCTATACATTGAAACCCTTGCTTAAGAACTTTTTTTATATTTTGTGACTACTACTAAGTATTGCACCGCTTCAAAAAGTTTTATTTAAGGTTTCTTAGTTTTTAATCAAATTTAGAAAGTCAGAACCAAAACGAATGATAACTTATTGCTTGCGACTCATTTTTTACTTTGTTCTCAAATAAGAAACAAAAGAAAACCAAACTATGTTAAAGCGTATAATTAGTTTTCAATACCGAGACAATATTGTTAGGAAATAAATAGTTTTCTTTAATCACAATTGCGTTACTTTCTGATTCTGACTTGGGTAATGTTCTGGGCTTATCTTGCAACATTTTCTCTAAAGATTGGTGCAATTGGAATTGGGCAATAGCGTTACTGTGGCAAATAAAAAGTTCTTGCGGTTAAAGTCTGTTAAGTAACTGTCTATTATGTCTGCTGATAGTTAATATCTAGGTTAATATCTAAAACATTACTAAAACTAAATATGCACAAACTGAATGTGCAATAATTGGATTCATCTAAACCCTTTAAAGGCCACATACATTTTTTTTAATATGAAGTAGCAAAATAGCATTCAATCCAGCTGGTAATAGTAAGTAAGTAATGGTGCTATCCATTGACATTTGTAATCAACCTTAGATAAAATAAGAGTCTTCCTGACCGGCTACACATGCGTGACAACACCCGGGAACTAAGTTGGAACGCCTCGGAAAAGTATGTATCCCTTACCACACCCTTCACAGCATACAGCTTCACAGCAGCGCTGCTGTAACACTGCTGTTGATAGTAAGAAATAGGTGTGATGGTGGTGCCTCCGAAGATATAATTTTACATTTTAATCAATCCCAAATAGTATTGGTGTGTTATTTGAGCTCCACCATAAATGCATTGCAACGTCTTTCTGTGTGAGTGTCCGAGGTTCGAATCCCAGGTACATTTGATTTTTAAAACTTATGGACTTCATGAACAGATTATTTGGAACTTGCTTTAATGGCGAATGAAAACATAACGCTTTACAATTCTTTAATAATGCACATTTTTTTTTTTTTAAATAATTCTGCTAACGAATTAATTAAGAACCTTGTTTTTAAATTTGTGTGAAATTAAACCTATTATATAAATTACGTATTTGTAGCATACCATGAGATTGATTTATTTTATCTGATTCACTTTGATTTCGAAATTTACTTGAAATTTTACTATTGCGGTTTGTATTTTATTGTATTGTACTGTTTGTATTGTATTTTGCACGCCTCATAAGCGAAGCGTTGAGGTTGTGCTCTACTCTCGACATTTCAAAAAAAGCAGTTTTCTCGAAACTGAAATTGATTTTTTGTTATTTATATTGCACTTATAGGTTAATTTGAGTGCACTAATATCAAGTCAAATAATTTATCAGGCACATAAAATATATTTTAATAACATTTTTTTTGTTTAACATAGTAAATAATAATATTAAACATAATCTTTTCTGGACGTCCGTGTATGGACGGGTTTATGTGGCATCAAAATTGGTCGAAAAAATGATCGTATCGGAATATTTTTTTTTTAATTATCTAAAGTAACACGAAATAATTTCTTAGTCAATTTGAGCGTTTAATTCACTGTCATTAAATTATTATTTATAAAAAAACTAATACAACAACAATAAAAAAAAATTGCTAAACTTCTTTAAAATCATTTTTTTTATTTGTTCATTGAATAGAAATAAATAATAAAAAATTAAAAAGAAAAAGTCAAATGTAAAATCTTAAGTTGTAATCTCGTGAATATAACTCCATCTGATATCTATAAATGGTACTTTTTTACAAGACACTGTAAAGTTACATTGACTATTGAGGTGTTTTTCTATTTCTACATTTTAATATTTTTAATAGTACGTTGTGAAGATATTTTTCATTTCATTTATATTGGTTTATGGTTTATTGGTTTATTATATGTTTTTATTTATTTATATAAACATGTTTACAAGAACGAGAGAAGAATAGTGAAAAAGAGTTATTTCCGGTGAATTGTTGATACATATTACATGAGAACTTCAATTTCATTGTAAAAAAAAAAGAGATTATGAGGCGTGCACTTTTGGATTTTCCAAACTTTTTAAAACTGTGCGTATATAATTGTACTTACCTTACACATAAAATATTTTAAAAATAAATTGTTAATTTTTGGTCACTTTTTAACTAAATGTATTATTATTTATCTATTCTCATCACTTTTATTTTTTGATATTTCTATTTTATTTATCCATCCTTCCTTATTATTGCTTTTCTACGAATTAACAATAAAAACTCACATATATCACACCTCGATCCATACACGAAAATTTAAACGAAAGTATTCGATTGCGCGTGCGTCGTTCGCACGTTTCCGATACAAATTGCGCCCTACCACCGTAGTGGTGAAGGTACCTCTACCACCTTAGAACTCGCATGCTTCGTAACTTAAAGCAATAAGACTTATGTTACCTCAGCAAACTTTGGATTCCAAGCTCAAAAACGCACCGAAAATTTGAGGAGATTTGACAAGATCTGAGTTGTTACAATTTAAGTCACTAATTGAACTTTGTCATTAAGTGTTGATCTACTTTTATATTATCTCATATTTTATAAGAATAAAAATTGAAAACTTGTTTGCTAAACCATGAAATAAGCATGATAACATATGTATTTTTAATACCCAACAAACAAACATGTTTAACTAAATTTAAAAAAGATAGAAGAATCAGATATGTAGGTAAGTCTTAAATGTACAACGGCTTGTAGTTTACCTGGTATTAAGAAGTAATTCCAATACTAATACAAAACCGATTGCAAACACACGATACCTTTAGTAGATTAGTTAAAATAATCAGCGCCTGCTCTAGGATAGGTAGAGTCTGTCCCTGTAGTCTCGGGACTAGAATAGGGCTGCGGTATCCCCTGCCTGTCGTAAGAGGCGACTAAAAGGGGGCTTCTGGGATTGCGGGCGGCAAGAGTTGGAGCTCGAACCGTCCAGCAAGTAACCCCGGGAAGGACGACGGTGTATGTGGCCGCATACCGTTGTAAACACCAGGTGTGTAGGAGGAGCATAAACTGCTCCCCCAGGGAAGAGCCCGATTGAGGCATCGCGCTCGGAGGACTCCGGTTATGTTCCATCGGAGATCCCGGAGTTCTCCACCAAGCGCTGAGGAGCCATCGGGGGGGTTTTAGTGTGGTAACCGCATGACCTCACACATCACATAACACCTCACATAACCCGGCGTCGCTCCCACGTCGTCGAGAAGGTACCTTTTATAGGTTTCCCCCTCGTAAACAAAAAAATGGATAGGTAGAGTCAGAAGAATGGTTGCTCTAAGCAAGATGACAACACTCAATTGCAGGATAGTCGACAAAGAAAGATTTTCGTATAATAATTAATCTATCTTCTTTTCTGCCACTGCACAGTGCACATACAGGAGATAATTACCTATTTTATTGATTAGATATAGGTATTAATGTAACTCTAGTGTAATTTACAGTCTTTAAAAGGTGGTAGAATCCTTTCTGGTTTCACTCCGGTAGCACTACCGCCACACATATTTCTACCCAATAAGAGCAGTGTTAGGCGCTGCTGTGTTCCGGTTTGAAGGGTGTGGTAAGGGAGACAAGACTTTTCCGAGGCGTTCCAGCTTGGTCTATTATACTGAATGGACCTTTACAATATCTCCAACCATCAATCAGCATTTTGATACCCACTCCTGAACAAAGGCTGCAATCTATATTCAACGGTTTCTCTGCCTTCGAAATCCAAAGGTTTCCAGCTGTCTTCTTCAGGTCATTGATTCACCTGAAATACTTATATGCTTATTTATGTAAGTTTAATTTTAAGGTGTTTATTTAGATGCCTAAATTATTATAAATTTAGAAAATATTTCAATATTATTTTATGTAGAAAGTACTACCAAGAAATTCAAATATTAACTGTTTTATACTTTGAAATAGAAAGTTAAAAAAATATTAATAAAACAAACGTAAGAAATATTGATACTCGCGTGATATAAGTGGATATTTTAATTGGCGTTAATGTTTTTTAAATTAATACGCAAAATAAACATTTATTTAGTTATTGCTACGAGTATGAATCTACATTTAAATAATTGGTTACATCAAGAACAAGCGTATTTATAATTGAAGTTTTTAAAAGGTTATCTTTAATTATAATTAAGTGTCTCTACTTAAATATATTCTACAAGTCTAGTGGCTACGCGAGTTGTTTACTTAATATGAACTTCAAGGACTTTTTCAAAGTTTACCAAAAATAACAGTCTACTCTACTCTACTTAATCTACTCTATCAATAACTCCGCACGAAAAGGGTGTACCTAGTGATATTTGAGGCTGACACCTCACTGCATGTACACAACGTACAATACATAGTTCATGCCTTAAAAATAATATTTACATCTTAGGTCTATATAAATTCTCGTGTCACAACGTTAGTTATCGTACTCCTCCGAAATGGCTTTACCGATTTACACCAAATTTTATACGCATATTCAGTAGGTCTGAGAATCGGCTATGGCTTTCGAAATAATAAGGGTTGCTCACCCTTAACATTTTTTTATTTATATGGCAACACAACGTTTGCCGGGTCAGCTAGTATTATTATAATAAAAAGTATTAAAAGCAGCGAAAGCTCCGTGGTATGTGATTTGGCAAGGCCAATATCCAAATTCCAAACTCAAACGTGTAATTTTTCGGAATCCATCACTCTATATCCTGCCAGGGTGGTAGAGTACTCCACGATCGAAATCGAGAACGATGTGCACCGGTCTGTACGTTGTTTCATATGGATTTGAAATCCTCTTAAAGGTTTCCTTACGGTGCGTTAGGTACTACCACCAAACAACGCTATATTGTACTTTGTTTTTAAAAGCAATGTGTTCACATAAGACGTTCCAGTTTAGAACTATGATGGATCAGAAAAGTATTTCTACAGAGCTATTTCTATAAATCTCTTACCACATCCGTCAACCTTACACAACATCGTAAACATTGCAATACTTAATAATTACAATAATCGCTAAAGAAGAATTCCATTACGCAATCTGTTAGAAAGGAGATACATATTTGATGGACACTGATAGCAAAATGTCGGACAGTCAACGTATACTAATTATCCAACACTGAATAAAAGCTTTCATTATGCTAACATTTCGACTGATTAAAAATAGCAAGATAATGCTTGACGAAAATGTCTGTTGTATTTACTACATGCTCCTACTCTACTCTCTTATTCTATTTTATTTCTTCCTTACAATGTATGTTACATGTATGCGTCAAAAAGCCGATTACAAAAAAAACTTAAAGGATCACAGTGTGCGTGGTTAGTTGTATAGGTGCGAAGTAAATATGGGAAATATATTTACCGATTTCGACTGATTAAAAATAACAAGGTAATGCTTGACGAAAATACTGGTTCAAAGTCAATAATTTATTCTCCTGTCTGTTGTATTTACTCTATTCTCCTACTCTATCCTCTTATTCTATTTTATTCCTTCCTTACAATGTTGTTTAGATGTTTGCGTCAAAAAGCGGATGACAAAACAACTTAAAGGATCACAGTGTGCGTGGTTAGTTCTATAGGTGCGAAGTAAATATGCGAAAGCATATTATTTAGAAAAATCATACCATTAGTAGTTTCGCTTTACCAGATTAAAAAATAATAAAAACATGATTGCATCTTTAGCTCATGTTTAGTACCCCTTCAGTATTAATTTGCAAATATTTCCCTATACTCATCGACCTTTTAGGAATATCTTTAATATGGAACCATGTTTAAAATTGCATACTTTTGCAAAAGTAATTCAATCAAAATTCATGTTAGATTTCTTCTAAATAAGGTGGCGTCATCTTTAGGTAACGTACTATTATCATTGTTAAATATAATAATAATATTAGTCTTACAGAGGCGAGTATCATGTATATTTAGCACTAGAATATCAATAAAAAACATATTTTCATAAATAATTTTATTCTTTATTAACCGGGTACAATTTATAGACTTACAACAGTATTGTCTGTTTAACAATAAAAATAAGTAACGTTGAAATAATATCTAACTATACTAATAGTTTTATATAAAATTATAAAGGTTTTGTAACAATGCAGAATTCTTTATACAACAAATTTAATCAAAAATCTTATATGGGTATCAACATTTAAAAAAATATTATCAATATTACATATTGAATTAGAAAGTCTTTACTCACTATCCTATCGTATAGGACTTTGGAAGTTATTTTCTAGAGAAACAATATTGCAAAGTTTCGTCACTATTTCAATAACACTATTAATTGACGTGTACATTAGACTGTTTTCATCACAGAATACAGGTCTGTAGTTTTCGTATTACACAGGTGGCGCCTCTAGCGGGAGAAATTGGATAGGTTTTGTCTCCATTCAATCAAAGCGCCGTACAATATGAATTTCTCACTTTATTGTTACCGTATTAGGCAATGCTATAAATTGACACAAAAGTACTATTAATTTACCCATTTATATGATCTGAAATTGTTTTAGTATGACTATAGCCTGGATTAGTAGTGACGACATTGGTCCGACTCACGATGCTTGGCGGTTTCCAGGTTCGATTCCGGCCAGCCAGATATCTACGACGATATATGACAAGTTTCAAATCCTCCGTCTGGATGTCTGTGTACTCGTTTGCATAATTATGTTCATGGTTCATGTTGCATAATACAAATCAAGGAATTCTAGTGTAATTATATGAGAATTGAAAGCATAATTTGTCAATACTCCGTGTTCAATGCTTCTAGTTGTTGTGAAATGAAATGTTCGGAAATATGTTGCCGGAGCTCAGTCTTCAGTCGAAAGCTTTTCGTGCATTGTGAACATCTGAAATAAAAGAATATTTAAGATTATTATTAAATGTTAATATTCTTTATTTTCTTTTTTTATACTCCTTAATAACATAAATATGTTTTACATACAAACTGAGACTTATACGACATGTTCCAACTTAGTCTTCAGAGTGGTAACAAGTCTATAACCGACCTAAATAGAAGTCCAATCCTATTTGGATCCTGCTTACATATGACCATGACAGCTAGTGACTGTTCAACATGCATGTAATCCACCTTAAACTGTAAGCACGATAGCTACCCTATATTATAAAACAAATATCAGTGGACTTATGTACGCATACATTTTTTGGTTGGCGTGATTACAAAAATATTTATACATTCACACAAATTTTAACTGAGCACATCGAAATTAAAAACTACAAATATTACTACAAATATACTACATTTCGTACTACGTTAAAAATATGTGTTACATTAGCGGCTTCAATTTACTCCCATAACAAAATTACACTGAATTATTTTCCGAAACTCTCCAAAACAATATATACAAACAACTTAAGAAAAAATCAGCACCCGACTATGCGTAAGAGGAGTCGTTAATTATAAATCCTAGGAACTCTGATGCTGATATGCTTAACTACAAGACTGACGACAGTAATGCAGAATAAGTCAAACAGCGAACATGTATCTTACTTATACAAATTCTCTCCTAGATGCACTCTTCGATGTTTGACGAGGTCGTTGCTCTGAGTAAACGCCCGTTCGCACATATCGCATTTGTACGGTTTTTCGCCCGTGTGAATGCGGTAGTGGCGCTTCAGATGATCTTTACAGGTAAATCTGAAAACAAATATAATTTTATATAATAAACTAGGCAATTACAATAACAAGGAGCAATCCAACTACTTATAAGTACTATGTCACTTATTTTTTTTTTTTTATAATATAGTAGTAGCAGACGAGCATGCAGTCCACCTGATGGTAAATGGCTACTGCCGCCCATGGACATCTGTAATCAACCCCAGATAGGATTAGATATTCCTACCTGAGGTCGGCCACAGATGCGCCGCTACCCCTGAGGACTAAGCTGGAACGCCTCGGAAAAGTCTGTCTGTCACTTCTACAATTTAGACCAATTAAAAATTTAATTTGTGAAATTTTGCGTATGAAAGCTTATGTACCATAAGCAAATATTATAAGATGTTACTGAAGGCCTTCAAACTGAAGAAAACAGGGATAATTACACAAAGAACCAAATGTACAATTAGTAAAAACAAAAAGTAATTAATAAAAGAAATCTGTATCTCAAAACATTTATTATAAGGATAATTACATTTTTCTAGGACATGTTTGTAAGATTAAATGTTTTTATATCCTCCGTTCGAAAAATCAAATGTAAAATAATTATATCCGCTTATATTTCTTAATAATTATTTCATTTGTAATTCCAATTTATAATATTATATTTACAGTTAAATTGAAACCAGGGCAAACTCACTTCATAGGGCATGTGTCACACTGGTGGGGCTTGACACCCAGATGCCTCATATTGTGTTTCGCGAGGGATGTCCTCTTGGTAAAGGTAGACCCGCACTGCTCACATGCAAATGACCGCTCGCCTGTGTGTGTTATGTTGTGGGATTTCAGCTCACCTGAAAATGTATATTGAGAAGCTTATTAAGCATACTAATGGTCAATTTGGTGTAACTTTGTGGTTCGACTTCAGAGGCACTGCCACACCCGATTCTGTCTAATAATGGCAATGTTAAATATTCTTCGCTTTGAACAAGGTTGTGATAAGGTTGCAAACTTATCCAAAATGTTCCAAATTTATCCTCAATGCATCACATTAATCTATTTGATTTACTTTAAAAAATAATTCAATGTTTGTGGCAGAAAAAACTGAGACAGTTAATGAATTAAAAATCAAAGATTAATTAAAAGTCACTGGAAGGATCTTGGAGTAACATTAATAACTAAATATTAAATTGATATATCCGACATAAGTATAAAGTTTATGTGTATAAGCAGCAATCACTCTTATTGTTTATTTATTAGGGAACATAATAAACATTTCATACATTTTCATACCTTTACTAACAAATTTTCTAGGACATAATGTACAAGCAAACAGTTTCAACCCTTGATGCCTCTTCATATGTTGATTTAAGTTTGTACTAGAATCAAACCTCTTCCCACAAGTTGGACATAAATATGGTTTCTCTTTAATATGAATCCTTATATGAGTAGTCAGGGTCGTCAAATGCGAAAATGACTTTGAACACATAGGGCATGGGTGTGGTTTAATACCATTATGCTTATTAACATGTTCCTTCCAAGAGTTTTCTAAGGCAAATGTCTTTGGGCATAAAGAACACTTGTATTGATGATTGACCTCATGAGACAACTCATGTCTCTTTAAATGGCTTGTCTTTGCAAATACTTTGCCACATATTGAACAAGATAACACTCTGCCTTTCTTTGCATGTTTTCTCATATGTGCTGATAGGGCATTCTTAGATTGAAATGTTAGAGAACAAACTTGACATTTCTGTTCTATTTGTTCTTCTTGAATCTTCCCCAAACTGGATTTTTCTATGTCCATGTTCCCCTGATGTGTGTTCAAATGCTTAACAAACTTATCATGGTCTGTGTATGTCTTAAGGCAAAGATCACAGGTATAAGATTTCATTTGTGTTTCGTGTTTCTTCTTATGATGGTTTAGGTTTGAAAGTTTCCTAAATTTCTTATTGCACAACTCACATTTGAGCTTATATGTTAGTATCTCGTTAGAATCTATTAAAACTTCAATATTCTCAATATTATTATTTGCATTCAATGATTCAGAATCATGATCATTTTGATGACCGATCTCCACTTTAATATCTAGATCTGATAAATGATTATCATTATCATCAGCATCATTTTCCAATTTAATATCGTTCAATGAATTATTCTCCAAATTTTCTATAGATTTATTATCATTTTTCAACATTTCTGTAGAGAATTTATTATTTTTATCCAACATTTCTACTATACCTTTATTGTTATTATCTAACATATCTATAGAGAGCTTATTATTTATATTACTTTCACATTTAACCTGCTGTTTTAATGTTATATCTACAGCATTAGCAAATTCGCAGAACTCATGAAATGCTTTTATGCACACGAAGCACTTGCTACATATTTTTTTTGGTAATTTATCTTCTTTCTTGATCTGTAACAGAAAAGGGTAGAGCCTTATTGTGAATGAATGTTACTGTAAAAAAAGGTGCTGATGATGATGATTGGAATGGTGTAAGGCATTATGTCTCAGTCTGCAAAAGTAGCAATGTGGGTGTGAACCTTCAGTACCCAATGTGGGCGTCAGTACCCAGTTCACATAAGATAACTCAATAAAACTCAGTATCACGCTCATCACAGTATGCATTGGATACCTTCCACATGCCAACTGACCAACAAAACAAATGAATATATATTGGTTATTTGTCTTAAACAATAACAATGAAGATTTTCATATTCTCAAAGTCTGTAAAGGTTATTTTATGAATATATGAACATACACCGTTACTTGTTACTTACATCTAAAGAAGTAGTTTTGTTTATAACATCAGCGACACTCAATCTATGACCTATTTCGGCAAATATACTGTACGTATGATTAGCAGAGGTGTTGAGACAAGTTCTACAACAATAGTCGAAGTTATAACTCTTTTCAGGATTCATGTTCACATATATAAAAGTAATAACAGTGTTTTATTTGAAGAAGAATTTGGTCCGTTTCGCTTTTGTTTTGTATTCAATCTTCTATTTACAGTTACACTGCACGCGTAATGAATTATTCACTCTCATACAAATTCACAACAAATCTAATTATTATTTAATCTAGCTGATCTAGGCATGTGTTCGTTTGTTAAATATTTAGATTTTTTAAAACGAAATAATCGATTTTTTTATTAAACCGATTCGGAAGTTCAGTTCATTCATCATTTTATTTCATGAATACGAGTTTTTACACCCCAGTTTTTGTGTAACGAAACTTCATATTAACATGTTTTTGATATTTTTGATGCCGGTTACGACGTTTCTTACCTTTTCAATAAATGCCAGTTTAATAAATGCGTTGCAAGTTGCAACAACCGCTAGCAATCTGTTCATACTCTGTTAAAAGAGAATCGATTACATTGTATTCGATTACAACCAGTGCTCGATTTTTACGATGAGCATGCCTACTAATCAAAGTCATATGACAATTCATGACATATCAGTTCATACTTCATATGTCAATTACTTTTTTTCGGTTTTACAGCCTAGAATAAAATCTGTTTGTTAATATTTATATTTATAATCGCATAAAAATAATATTGGTCATTATAATGATCACAATGTATTCAATTGTAGTTCTTTCCCAAATATAATTGTTTATAAAGTTTTATTCTTGTACGTTTGACCATTAAAGATTACTTCAATTTTCTTTACATTTGAAGAACCGGAACGTAGATCAGTAAATAAATCCGAAATGTCAAAATTCAGATGACAGTTATTGACATTGGTTCGACGTCATTCTTTTCCTGCCAGATTGAAATTAGAATTGAAGTTGCGGTTTGCGACTGAAATAAGCTGGTTGTCGGCTTGAACCGCGAGTGAGTTGATAGGAATTTAAACCTTATGGTAGAAACTACGACATTTTCAAGTAAGTCGTTTGTGTTTGGATGTAAAAAAATTTTAAATTGACTATCCCTCCTGATTAATGGGAAAAAATGATATTTTAAGTAATTATTTATTTTAACTCAGCGCTTATTGTAATTGCGTATTTTAGTTCGTCCGATTCTTTTGTTTTATTTGTTTATTATGTAATTTGAACTACACGAGAACGCTTCTAGGTGTTCCTTATTTATATTAATAGGCTATTAATATGTTAAACAATTGTTAAATTAAATGTAATGTTATTAAGTTGACGTCTAAATATTAAATTCATGGAAGTAATGTAGTTCAAGGCACACCAGCACATTCACGTTTGACCTCTCACCCATTAATTTATATCTATGTTGTTTAAATAATTAACTTGTCTATTATCTAATAGTAACATTATACAGGTAATATAAAATAGTACAATATAAATTACTTAAATATTTTAATGTAAATATTTTATTTCATTAATATTAATTATCATTAGCATTCAAAGGAAAACATGATAGGTGCTATAAGAGGTAATTTAAATAATTGTAAAGAAAATGACTCAAATTAATTTTACTTCACAGTAACCATATTTTATATTAACAAGTCTTAATCATTAACAACTAGAAAAAGAAAAACAAATTGATATTAACTCTTATTGGGCTCTTATTTATCATTGGCTTTTTATGGGCTATTTGAATATAGAATTTATGCTACACTCCTAGTCATAACTAGCTTCAAAAATATCCAGATTTGAGTTTGTTGAATTGCCAAAATGCCAAAAACACATTCTCCATTAAAAATAAAATGCCTCTGTACTATTTCAGTACTAGTTCTTGGCACTGGGGACGCTAGAAATTACAGTTGCAATAACTAGGTATATAATTATGTACCAATAACTTGTGTTTCAAATTTTTGTTACATAATTCTTGTTTTTTTTAATCACTGGGTGTAACAAACAAGCATAGAGTTCACCTAATCATAAGTGGCAACTGCCACCCGTGGACATTAAAAATATATCTAGACTATTAAATTCTTCCATCGCACAAACCTAACAATAAGGCAGAAGTTAGATTAGTTTTAATGCCTCCGGTTAAGACCATGTTCTACCATCTTTGAATAATATCAAAACAATAATAAAGTTTTTTATTGTTACCAATTTTTAACTAAATGCAACATAGCCTGCATTTTTGACAAAATGTATAAGAAAAATACATACATACTTGCAAACTAAAAATGGGGCCCTTTTACTCGTGACTGGTATTTAAAACACAAAATCTTATTCTTTTATATTTAGTACTATAATTCATCTTTTGTATAATTTTCATATACATAAGTACAAAACCCTATAGTTAGCAATCAATATATATCTTTCCTTCAGAATTAAAATTAAGACACCAGTGTTATTGTTTAAATCTAAATTTTTTACATGTTTAGTTAAGCCCATTATAAATACTTATTTTATCCACATCATGTTTATATCATTATAACGTCTCGAATTAAATTCTCCGTTTAATACTAAATTCGACTATACATAGTATGGCAAAAAAAATATCTAAAAAACAACATTTTTCTACAGTAAAGAGTATCATGTTTACTGTAGGTACAATGTTGCTATGTAGCTAATTTAATATCGGCAAAAATCACGATTAAGCCATGTGATAAACGTAGTTAGCGGCTCCCGTTAGCGTGATAACGATTATGCAGTTTTATGTGACCCTAAGTGATAACGTAAAAACCTAACACCTACGTTGTAAGGAAATTAAATCATTCCATCTTATTTATATAAGATTGAATGATTTAATTTAATAAATGACATGTGAAAAATAAGGGACATTCTGCATAAGGTATTATACTAGTATACACTACAGGGTGTTCCAAATGAATGATAAATAAGAGTTGATGGAGAACAAAGTAAAACCTACTGCTTATTGTCGAACACTTATAGTTCCTAAGAATTAAGCTGAAATTACAATAAAATATTTTGTTAATTTTTAATAAGCCTAAATTTAATATTTCGTAAAAGTAGTCAGGGAAACTATCGTTAGTCATGACAATTTTAAAATACATAAATTATTAACTAAATCGTAGCTCTTTCCGTCAGCCAGTAAGCCAGAGTTAAACATGGTAACTATTGATAATCAAATAACACAAGCAAATATTATAAAAATCATATTAAGTTGAACCGTTTTCAATAGTCCGTACAAACAGTCAAACAAGAAAACGTGAACACTCTGTATAGCATCGAAAAAATAAACGTATAACTTTTAACGACAAAATAACCGCGACAGAACTTAGATAGCGGTTATGTATTAAAAAAAGATATTTATCTATTTGATTTATCTCTATATCATAAATTTAAAATTATACAATATTATGTTATTAAAAGATCTTAACAGTCCATAAATATTCAATTTCATATACCTACGTCCACCGCGTCTTTGGTCTTGCTAATAGAATATGCGAATAATAATATACTCATTCATCACTTGAATATAAATGCAAATGCATGCAGCGATCCATTGCAAACCTTGTTAAGTTAATAAGAACAATTGAGCAATAAGACGTTTTTGGGATTACAATTTGTTGGACGCAAAAGTTGGACACTATCATTAGTCTCAATGCATAAGTCCATCTAAAGTGTAGCCACGAAACTCTACTTTTCGCTGCCATAACGGGACACATAAGGGTTTTGGTGCTGTTTTACGAGAACCGTCGTATACATAATCAAATTTCCATAAAATATTTAGTCACTGCTCACGTATGTGTTACAGTAGATATAAATACTTTAATGCATATCGCGTAGAGAATGCTTTTTGCCTGCCACAGCGCGCCTCTGACACACTTTGTATGTATTATTAGGCACTATAGTTAATTTACATCTAAAACATCTAAATAATAAATCTATCCAATAATTCGCCTAACAAATATCCAAATTTGACAAATTCGGCCAACTGGATTGCCTTTCAAACAAAATAAGCATGACATAAAGCGTGCAGTATTGCGGAGGTACGACTTGCATGTTCAAATTGACTCCTAGAAACTAGTTAAACCTGAGGTTAAAATATTGTCCGCAGTGGAAAAACCTTACACGTTAGTCACGTAATCTGTCTGGGCAAATAAGCCCAATTACTCCAAATAAGCCTAACTAGTAGACAGTCTTTAATACCTAGCTGAAACCACGCCATTAATACATAGCTGAAATCCACTCAATCAATAATACACTGTCTTTAATACATCATTCTCAAACCATTATTGGGCACAGGTATTTTCAGAAGTTTTGGGCATAGTCCACGAAGTACAGCAAGTGCGTGTTAGTTAACTTAACAAAACTTTGCGACTATTATGACAAGCTCTAAGGCGTTAGTTTTCCTTACAATAATTTACTTTACCGTTAAAGCAAGTGTTAATTACTTTCGCACATCTGAACGTAACACCAACTGTCCATAAGAAATCATACTTCCATGCAATACCGTCTAAGAATTAACAGCAACGTAAATAAGGCCTAGCTACGAAACGGATAAACGTAACAGTCTTGCCATTGAACTCTCTGATAAGCTTCTTAGAGGTCATGATGACCTGCTTCATGATTAGTGCACGAAACAAGATACAACAACACTTGTCTAGCTTAGTATACAGTAGCTTAGTCATTTACTTAGTGTCGCGCCGGCTTGCGTGCAGTGCGGACGTGTTGTGTTGATCGTGTTGGAAAATATTCGTAAGGTAAATTTTTTTCTGCAATTGAATTCTATTCTTCTATCAGCAAAATTCGTGAATGTATAATTAATTTTATTGGGATCAATGCCGTTGTTGTGTTATAAAATTTAAATGCTAATGTTATTCGCCCTTCAATTCTCAAAGTCATACCAACTCCTGCAGGTCTAGAGATAATTTACAGTTTACAGTTCATCTTCCATTAATGGCAAAAGTCAATTAACGATAAAATAAATTAATACCATTTGAATACAAAGTCACGGAGTATAGCGTGCTAAAGGATGTAAAAAATGAAAAAAAAAATTTGCGCTATTATTTCAAAACCGGTCCGTGTACTTTTGTCTTCGCGTGACCCGAATCAACTGAGTTGTAAACCAAAAATCTGGGAACGATTTTATTCTCGTGTGTATTGTTTTATCGACACATGTAAAGGTAATTTACGAGAGTATTCAGCATACGATGTGTAAAGGTCGTTTCTTGATAAGAATACTTAATTTTCATCCTCGCCGACATGAATACGATACGAAGGTAAGCTTGGATGCATTAAAAGATTGACGGGATTTAATAGATAATTTAACTCTGAGAGAATTATTTAGTCATGCTATTAACCTAAAATATTTTTATATAACCTACTTAAATTTATTGTTATTGATTTGATTTAATCAACCAAATATTTTTTTGAATCAAGTTTACACATTTGCAGTGATATTTGATGAACTTTTAAATTTGCGTTATCTAATAGAGATTTCGCTTTTATCAAACAGAATTGCTAAATAAACCTCAAGGTGAATGATCTATTACAACTTTTGCAATTATAGTGTTGCAAAAGTATTATTATATACTATAAAAAAGAAATCAGCGGCCAACACATTTCAGAATTTTAATATGCGTATATTCTACTAAGGTAAACATATTTTGGAAATCATTATTTTATAAGTTTGTTAAAAATTGTTATCATCATTGTAATTCCATTGGCGCCGTTATCATTACTTCTAGATAATATGTATGACATTCAGCTTTAATCAGCTATCATACTCATACGGAAACTATTTAATTTTTGTCATAATTAAAGATAATAATTGTTATAAATATCTGTTATTTGATTGATTAGCCGGTGATTACTCAAATACTGACCTAAAAATATTTGTACTCAAAGACATCCATTGACGTAATATTAACCGCATAACAGGACAACCCAACGATGTGTAAAAAGACGGAAATTATGCATATAAATATAACAAACGACGTAGACTAAATAGTATAGGTAACTAAACATTCATCCATTTGCAGCAATGATTACCATTTAACTTACCACTTATTGGCTTGCACGTGTTGAAATATATACATTTCTCTGAAAATATAAAAAGATGTTATGTAAACCTCTGAAAACAGCAGAGTGCATAGGTCAGATGGATCAATAAAAAATGGCATTGTCAGCTAAAATTTTTGTAGCCCAAGAAACCAACAGATTAAGAAGTACTCAACAATTAAAATTAATTACGACGCGTCTAAATAAGGCGTTATAACTATCTGACGTTAAATAAGAATTAACGTATCCCTTGAAAACTCTCAGAACTTAAAGGCTTTCTGTCTTAAAGAAGTCATAAACGCTATATAAAAACATTAGGGCCCAAGATAGGGCCTTGGTGTATCCCATGCCTAAATGTTAGAATTGCATAAGCGGTCCAAAACGTTTGATTGCACATTACATTTGCTGATAAAGTAGCGAATCTCCAGTTAAGCAGCGGTAGCATATTCTCCTTGGATTAGCTGTTCCGTGTTACCTAGACCCCTATGTAAGGCGTATTATTCTTTAAATCTGACACTTCCTCTTCGATCGTATATGCTGTTAATAAGCAAATTGCTATAAGTGCCTCTTCCACGTGACTCCGGATATTATGTGTTTATGCTTCGCGTGAGCTACTGATTGTCTAAATAGCTCATAACATCTGGAACCCACATAGCAGTTTCATCTATTACGATAGTTTCCCTAGTGACGGACGTTCATCAATTAATACTCGTGGTAGTAAGTGGTTGATTTGCAGTGACGAGTGTAGCAAAACTATTAATAGGTCTTGCTTTGCCCGGATCGGATGTACAGTGCATAGAGTTACATTCAATTAGTGTGTTATCGATACGGTGAATCTAATTACTGATGTGTTAACGGTTTTTGTGGTCGTAAGCTATTCAAGATTAATTAATATAAAAATTAATCTCTTATTACATGTTATAAATAACATATTTCCATAATCCGTCAATCTAGAATTATTAATTTGTCACCCATCTTAAATTTTTTTTGCGTTAATAACTAACGTTATACCGATACCGTATAGTCATCATTTCTTTGTATTCTTCATTACATGTACAAAACTTACAATTAACTTTATACATACGTATACATAAGCATAAAAAAGAAAAACAAATAATTATGAATTAAATAACTTACGACTTAATTTGTTTAAGGTGCTCAACTTTTTCCATAAAATAAAAATCTTTTACCTTGGGAAATAAATGGGATTAAAAGATCGAAATATCGTACTCTACGACAATACATTTAAGATCCAAAAGTCGTGACAAAACATGTTGAATGTGTAACTATGCCTTCTAAACAAACTGCAAGATGGACTTTGCTCACAAACTTTGTTAAGCAATGATTTAAAAAACATGAGCGATACTACTTATCAGTGTTAATGAATAAAGAGAAGACATGTCATTAAAATGTAGCCACTTCCATAAGTACAGTGTTTTGGGTAACTTTGTATTATTGTAATACCAGTTCGTGTGTTGGCCTTGCATTTTTTATTATTATCTTTACGAGTCCTTCTTTATTTTCATACGAAACTACATAAGTATTTTGGTATGCTGGATGCTGATATACTATGCTTAAACTAATTAACGAAGGATAAGCATATTCTAATTACAGCACACGTGAGCAACGTAATATGTGATGACGTCATGACATGAGTTATTTCTAATATGATTTAAAGGCCTTCAACTAAGAGTACAATATGAGTCCTTCAACGGATCGACAAACGTTTTAGTGTTGCTAATATCGTAGACGTAATACGGGTAATTACCAACTGGCTCATCTACCTCTTTGTTAGATTTAATTTTACTATGTTAAGTAACTACGTAGTAAACCACTCCAGATGTATCTTTATAGACAATTGTAACTATGTTACTTTATTGCGTTTTACGATTGCTCTCACTAAGAGTTCCATCATTCTTTATAATTAACTCTAATTATGTTAGAATGTTGTTAATATAACATCATCTGTTTGAGTTTTTACCGAATACCTTTAAGTAGGACGGCCTTGTATGTCTATGGACCATGCGCGCACGCAACCATATTGTTTGTTGTTTGTTTATTCAATTCTTATCGGTAATTCTATTAAGTACGACGCTATGAGTTTTGTTTTGTTCGTTTATCCTTCAAAGTTTGTCTTTTTATTTATTAGTTGTTTTTCAGTATTATCATAAGAACTTGGTATACTTTTTATTCACCTGTCTATGGTAAGCTAACATACAAGATATGTAATATGCATAGTTTAATGTAAATTAGTAGATTAGACGGAATTGGAGGCCAACGTTCTCTTTATTAGAATGTAAACAAACCGGTACAGGTTCGATGCCCGACGTAATCCCGCGTGTCAAAATCAATGTTAGTAATTTGTCATGGTCTTTCGCCAAAGAATGCTATTTTACAAAATAGCATAATTATTAATTAGTCATAATACTTGGTTCAACTTAATACTTTTAGAAAACTCCATTAAAATTTTCCTTATGTCTAGTCAAATACTTACACTCTCATTTTCAATAGAAATCTGTATAAAGTATTCCACCAAGCTAGATCGCGACAATTGTTTACATTGCAAAGTAAATTATCTCGCGTATTAATAGGAATGATTATTTTTAAATCTTCTTATAAAAAAAATCACATATACAAAGTCACAGGTATGTGAAGGACACAATAATACGCTTAAAGGAAATTTAATGTGTGCGGCAAAGTTACTGCTGTCACTTTTTATATCAGTTGGTATCTTTATCTATTAAGGAAAATCAGAAATTTAACTCGATCCTGTATATTATATTGTTGAAATATACTCGTCTATAATAATTGAAATATATTTAGCTTGTATTTCAAACTCAGCAAGTTTTATATACACTTGAAAGCAATTACTAACTTCTAAATAAAAATGACATGATTTATATATTCAATCAATTCGTACGGGTCATTCCATTTACACTACAATTACAATAATAATACATATTTACAATATGAATAATCGTAACTAATCAAATAACAAGCATTAATAATGATGAAATGATGATTGATTAAAACAAACACGACAATGATTAAAACAAACAATGAAATTTAAAACTAGATAATATTAATAAAAAATATAAATATCATAATATTACGTGTAGGTGTAAAAATGTAAATAATAAAAAATGACGCGTGATGACATCGTATATTCTTATCTATACATACATTATTTTATAATGTGTTATTCCCTTTTATCGGTTAATGGACACACTCGAAATGGTGAGTATATAACATCAGTGTAATTCAGTCTTGTGAGTCCGTAATACAAAACAATTACTGATGAAACAATGAAAGGAAGCCAAAATAATACAAACGCGATTGAAAACGTTAACGTTATAAAACGAGAGATCGAGATTACGGAACCAGAGAGTAGTATGAATAACAGTGGACATAGTATGATGACGAGAGTTCTTACTTCAAGAATACATCGTGTTGAAATAAAGTAACACTGACATAATACAATCAAAACACAATACAAATTGATCGAGTGAGGTTTCATTTGAATGAATGTGTAGGACAAATTAATGGAAGCCACAAGATTTAACACAAATTCTCTATTGCTTCTGAATCAATTATGCCATTCTAATAACAAGTGAAAAGTTGGTCGAAAGTATTGTAACCAAAGTCAATTAGGAAGTATTTTTTGTGTAGTCATCGAAGTTCATGATAACGGATGAAAAATTTTATATTTTCGCAAGGATACACGGCTTTCTATCTCCTGCATGTAATGAATATCGTAGACGACTGATCTCTTACGATATTCACAGAAAGAAAGAACTACTATTGTAGGTTGACACCCCAAAGTGAAAGATCCCTTACTAGGGATTATTACGATAATTCACTAATTATCGGAGCAACATATGTGTTATATGAAATACACAAATTTCAATCTCATATTTTTTAATTTTGAAAGGATAAAACGTAGTTATAGTATTGATAAATGAATAAGAAAACACAAAGAACATAATGAAGTTTGTAAATGATGAATACTGATAGTCACTTATAATTGAACGTACATGTTTTGTTTTCACATATATTACAAACTATTTAGTTAAACAAGTTATTGAAGCGTTAGCATCCATTCAGACAGTTATCTCATATTTCAAAAGATTTATGAAGAGAACAGCTTCGTTACACTAATGTAGCAGAATAAGTAAACGACCAAATTCAAGGTTGTTTTACAAATTATGCCAACAGTCGACGTGAGGAGGATTATTTATCTTGATTATAGTTTTTAGAGAATTCATTGTTTGGATAAACCCAACAAGTTTTTGCGTGCATTTTAGGTCATAAAATGCACAAATATAAGTTCAGTGAAGTTCATAAACCAAGTAGAGTCACTTGTAAGTAAATAACAAAGGTTGCAAAAATAATAGGAATATAATTTTAAACCGATATGAATATGATTTCTATTGTAAAGGCAATTCGGATGACATTTTTTTTTATATTTTTGAAATTACCTGATCATGATTTCAGAAGAAGAAATTCTTCAATGGCTTCTAGTAAAACCCTCGAACTAGGAATTCTTTGAATCGGGCTCGTCAGTTATATGATCACTTAATAATAATCGTCCGTTTTATAATAGTAGAAAACTGACAATAAAATTTATTATCAGAATGAATATCGTTTTCAATTATTTTGGATCCTAAAATAACTTCAGGTTTTCTTTATATATTTATCTCACTGCAAATAGCATGATTGCGTGCTGGCATCATTTCAACGTATATCACGTGTGCACCTATTATTTAATCATTGTCTGTGATACTGTCTAAGTTATCAGTATTACCAGTAAATCACAGAACATTTTATATTATCATCAAAACACAGATTTATTATACTCCCTTACTTCATGAATAACACGGATACCACCCCATTTTGTAAGAGAGAGAGTAACCAATAGGGGAGACCGTCACAGCATTTCTGACCTAAATGTGCCTCAAAGAAAACTACCCAACGTGAAACGTTCCAGCTCAACATTTGAAAATGATATATTTATCACCGCTTAAAGGACTACAATTAATTGATCCATCGGCTCTTAGGATTTGAGATGGGACTCATAGAAAAAGCTGTTGCCTCTCATTGTATTGGCTAAGTACGTTGGTGGCCGCAGAAATTGATAACTTTGCAGAAGACTCTACTGCCGTCTCCCAGATTTGTCCCTTGGTTTCCATTACAAAGGGAAAGTGGCGCGACTCTCAGCCTCACCAGCTCGAATCATGGGCGTTTTACCACTTATTATTGTACCCTTCGCAAGCGGTTCTTTAGAGAATATGTAGTATACGAATGCATATATAGTATATTCCACATCGTATATTTAGTGAATATGTATTGTATCTTGCAAGAAAATTTTAAATTCAATGTCAAGGTATTGGGCAGAACGCCAAAACGTTATGCTACGTGTTATGCACATGTTAACGATATGTTTAACGGTTTGACGATAAACTGGATACTGCATAAAGCCTGGGTTTAGTGTTTACTGTTATCCAAGTATTATGTAACTACTTTCACGTAAAATTCACTAAAAATGTTGTACTTACCTGATAGTGTTTTATCCTAGCTTCTAGCATTTGATTCAGGAAGATTACTATATTAAATATCTAATCATCTTCGGATTTTTAACGCGTTATAAAGTATCTGTAAATGTCCGTAAACTACAGCGGCAAACTTTAAAGAAACCTTATCGATAAACGTTACTAAAATCGTACAAATCAAAACTGACAATTTATTTTTAATATCGGTAGTAACTATGGGTAATAGGTAGATAAGCATATCAATAAATATCATATTAGTTTAATTATAACAAGTATGTTGGTTTGTTTAGAAGCTAAGACCACTTCAGGTCGTAAATATGCACTTTGATTAGTTTGACTAAAGTTTTTGTGGAGTCTAAAGTATGGATTGACCTCGTCCTAGTACGCGCCACCATCAAGGAGGTCAATTATAATAGTTGCCGTTCTGCAGTATTTTCAAACGATGTCTTACAACATGGCCACACCCATATCCATGATGCAGTTTTGTGTTTCGGTGTGAGCGGCTTCAGGTAGAAACAATGACTTGGTTGATGATGGAAGGCACTGACAATCAGAGTACCCTTACCATGAGTTTCCAAAATATCCCACAATTTTACGTTACGTTTACTCAATCCATTATTCTGTTCCGTTTGCTTCAGCTGACTGAGTAAAGGGTACAATAAGTAAGTGCTCAAGTCTTTTTGTCTGCCACACATTTTCGAAAAAAAGAGAGACAAAACATAAATCGCCATTTTGTCAATTTACACATTTAATGTTACGTTACTGACACTATAGTTCTGATACAATCCGCTAGTGGCGCTGATTGGAATTTGTATGGGCAAATACGTTAACAAATACTAAAACAGTCATATTTGTCAAAACGTAAAAACTCATGGTAAGGGTGCAGGTCAGTTGTCCATCAGCAAGCTTGTTTCCTACTTCAATTTTATAAAAAACATTTAAAAGAATTATACATAAAGACGAAATAAACAAATGACACTTGTTGATATGGTATGTACCAATATTTTAGGCTTCTAATTACCTCCCACGTTTTTGGAGATACGTTAATTAACGCTTATCAACGCTTTTCGCATTGGCAATTTTGTTATCGGTTAAATGATAAGTTCTATCATGCCAGGTAAACATTACTTATCAAATATGGAATTCTAGCTTAATTTTAGACTGGACCCGGCCGAAGTATATCACAAAATGTATTATAATTAAGTCAGGCCTTTAGGCGTAGGTTGAGACTTGAGACTGTAGGTTATTCAGGACAACTGGGTCATTTCTTTTTGTTTGGTTTGGTTTATTAGAATAACAAATAAAAGTATGAAAATATTTTTGTTAATGCCACGATCTGTGTCGTCCATGTGAAGTGAAGCACTTTAACGCCTTTTGGCTAGTTCGAAATCGTAAACAATAATAGCATAAGTGGTAATATGAAACTTTCCAATTTAGTCCATGCAGATGAATGTTTTAATAGATTGATAAAAAGCAGTTATTTCAAAGTTACAGACAGACACATAGATTTTATTTATATGTATAGATTTTGGTGATGCTTAGTTTAATGTTATTGTATATTTATCAGCATCACTGATGATGATAAATAACTTGGTGATTATTGTCAAATCATTCAAGGTACCAACAAAAAGTATAATCATACTCTACTTAATATATTACTGATAACACAATTTATACTAACATGCTTATAAATAACTTCAATATTGAAACTACATAGATAAATATTTTTATCTGGAGTTTGCAGTGTCTGCCTCTATCCGGATCTTTATTATTTGTTACTAAAAGGATTTTGAGGTCGTATAATGTTAAAGCCTAGAATTGAGGGCTTACCTTCTGTATCTTCTTTTGTACAGGCGCGATCTGGGGCATAAGATATAGCGCGCGCATAAGATTTGGGAGGCGGCGGTCAAAGGGGAAATTTAGTTAAATTAGACCACTTTTCTCTAACGCGTTTTAAATGTATATTATGTACTAGTGGTGCCCGCGGCTTCGCCCGCATTTTAAAGAAATAATATGACATACATACATAAAACGGAAACTTTGTACCTGCATTGGAATGACAGTGGTGCCATCTGTTGAAAATTGGTCTTACCAACTTCCAAGCCCTCGTGGGCTCTTGGACAACAACTTTGCTAAAGATCATCACTTGATCAAATGCATAGTTTCCGTTTCTATAACTACTTACGTCACCATTCTCAAGTCCTCTTGAACACAAATTTCATAAAAATCAGTCGAGTCGTTTAGGAGGAGTGCAAACACATGCACATAAGAAATATATATATATATATAAAGATATGACCAAGTGCGAGTTCGACTCTATGGTTTTGGGGGGGATCATGACCCTTGTGACTCCTGAGACCACGCCTGCTTTTGTATTTGGGTAACATGCATTTATGCATCATGCATGCTTGTTTGGTAGCTATGTATTTTTATTTATATTTATGTATTTGTTATTTCATGTTAGCGATTTTCCATGTTTCTGAGGCGTGCAGTCACACTTTTTATTAAATTCACGCTAATTTGCGTTATTGAATGACTTATTGTGACCATTCACAATCTTTAAAGATTCGTTTCAATATAAAAAGATGATTTAATTTATATACCGATTAGGTTGTTAACATCTAATAGATATACAAATATTATTAATTTGAAAGTTTAGTTTTAAGTACTCGTAAATAACAAATGGCGTAAAAACTGCATAACTGTTTAATTTCTTTTGACTATGTAATTAAACAACACTAACTTACATTTTTTTTTGTTCCAGATAAAATCGATCGAACTACGAAACGTATAGCAAGTCTAGTCAGATTTTAACGCGACACTCCCCATACGAAAATGAAATAAGTGTAGTTATAGTAGATTACTTAAGTTATTGTACTTATTTTATTCCTACTAGTTCGTAAGTAATCAGAATGCAACTCCTTAAGGCTAGATTCGCGTTGCGCGCGACCGCATCACAATTCCAAGCATGGAGTACAGCGAAGACGAGGACGGCATCGACCGTAAGTTTATTTTAATGTTTTAATTTTTTTAATACTATTAGCGTAAGCTGTGGTGAGTTTCCGTATCTCGTCAAGAGATGGCGCTACTAGTCACTCTGAATCAGGCTATCGAAGTTTTCTCAATATCTTACATGTATACAAGCACCGAACGCAGAATATTTTCTTAGCGAGCCACTCTTCATTGTCACCTCACCTGGCGGACAATTGTAATTTGCCAAAAGACCTACTTTATACTTTTATAGCATAACTGTAGCCCATATCATCATCATAACCGATCTGCACGTGCACAATCAAGTAATGTCGGACAAGATGAGATCTGGATGTGTGACCGCTTGTGTCGTCTTATTTCTAGCGTAACAGAATTAGTTTTTACTCGTTTGTGTGGAATCGACTGAGAGTTAATTGTTTTGTGTGCGTGTGTGTGTATGAATGTGTGTTTATTGTTACAATGTACTGTGGGTATAAGTAGTTTACATTCACTGCGCCTACACTTATCTACGCGTACAAACTCAATTAGTACTTATAGATAAGACTTTTCTTTTATCTAAAAAATGTTTAACGGGTTTAAGTAATCCTATTATCAGTGGGTAATCTCTTGACAGCTATTATCCGGAAATATTTACAATTCCTTGCATAAGTTGCATTATCTTATAATCCTTTGTAGTATTTTTGGTAGCGTTCAATTATTTGGAGCGAGTTTCCGCACCCAGCTCTTATCATTTACCTTTGGACTTTTTCGAAGTTACCAGTTTTTTTAATATGACAGTAGCAGACAAGCATGCAGACCACCTCATGGCTACTGCGTCTACCACCCATGGACATCTGTAATACGATTAGTTTCCTACCTGAGGTCGGCCACAGATTCGCCACTACCCCTGAGGACTAAACTGGAATGCCTCAGAAAATAATGTCTTCCTTACCAAACCAGAACACAGCAGCACTTAACACTGCTGTTATTAGGCGAAAATACGTGTAGCGCTGGTTCAGGCGGAGACGAACCATATACGGGGTTCTAAAACCTTTATAAAAGGACGTGACCTGTACCCTTACCAGGAGTTTTTACGTTTCGACAAATATGACTGTTTTGGGATTTTGCTTACTTATTTGCCTATAGAAATTCCAATCAGCGCCCCTAGCGGATTGTGTCAGAACTAGGAAATCGTATGGGCCAATACGTAAACAAATACCAAAACAGTCACATTTGTCGAAACGTAAAAACTCCTGGTATGGGTACAGAACACTTATGATGCAACATATTGTGTCTGGTAACACTTGGTATTTTTTGTAGATTCGTCTTTAAAAAGGATCTAGTGTTCGCATGCATTTCATTTGTACTTTAGACTTCTGTTCCTTATCTTTATTAAACCTTTAGCACACCGCAAAAATTATATAATACCTAATATATGTTAATTTCCCTGACATAAGCACTCGTAAAGATATATTATCATTGAGTGTCACATCATATTTGCTTAATTTTATGGTTATCAGATAAAATGCATTCATATCATTGGGGAAATTGTGAAAAGGCTTAAATAATAAAAATATATATTCAACGCATATGTTGATCGTAAATTATATTAAGTAATTTCGATAGCATAGGATTATAGGCTTCAATTACCTATATATTTTAATCACTAAATTTAAGGGAAAGGCTTATCTATTAAGCATATAGTACTAAGTACCTACTAAGTAAAATTTGTAAATAAATATTCCATACCTTTTTTCAAATAAGTTCATATTTTAGATACATTTTTACATACACTTCTTAATTGTTACCATAACTCACCACTCATGAAGTTGTATAAAGTTAATTAATTATAATAAAATATGAACAAATAAACAAGACAATAAATAGTGTTAGAACTGCAGAGAAGTGGTAAAACATATTATTTAACACAATAGCTTATAATTGTATACTCATCTCTCTCCTCTCCAGGACTCAAAAACAGTAGAATACAAGCCAATCAGAAGCGTGCTGGTGGCGAACAGAGGGGAGATCGCCATCCGAGTGTTCCGAGCATGTACCGAGCTGGGCATCCGGTCCGTCGCTATATACAGCGAGCAGGACCGCCTCCAGATGCACAGGTATTTGACCTATCATCTACTTTTATAATGTAAGAGTAGCAGGCGAGCATGCAGTCCATCTGATGGTAAGTGGTTACTGCCGCCTATGGACAACTGTAATCCACCCCAGATGTGATTAGATTACCTGAGGTCGCCCACAAATGCACCGCTACCCTCTGAGGATTAAGCTGGAATGTCTCTGATAAGTATGTCTCTCTTACAACAAACCTTCAGAACAGAACACAGTAGCATTTAACACTGTCATTGGGCAGAAATAGGTGTGTCGGTGGTGCCGCCCGAGTCGAACCAGAGAGATTTCTACCACCTAACTAACAGAATTAACTTCAGTAGCAACAAGCTAAGGAGAAGATCTACTTACAAAGAGCTATTTACCTATAATGATTATTATAATATTTATTGACATGCTTTTTCCTATATGAGACTTCCTTTCAATTAAAGTACAGATACCAGACAAAGGTTACATTGTTAGTCACTAACTAGTTGCAGATATAAGTAAATTAATTAACCTGATAATATATACTTAATACCATTTTTACCCATTTAATTTCACACAAGTAATTAGTTAATATGACTAATAAATAACTTGTAGGCATAGTAGAAAAACCTGTTACTATAATTCTATACTATTTTATTAATTAACCCTTACACAAATAATTAATTATTGCAGACAAAAAGCTGACGAGTCCTACTTAGTCGGCAAAGGCCTGCCGCCGGTGGAGGCCTACCTCAGTATTCCGGAGATCATCAGGGTTGCCAAGGAGAATGACGTGGATGCTGTGCATCCTGGATATGGATTACTGTCTGAAAGGTAAGGGTGAAAGGTTGTTTGTTTTCTTATGTGCACATGCCTTTTGAAAAATCAGAGGTCTGTAATGAACCTCGGGCATGCGATTAGAAGACTTTCAACCACTTGACTAGCATTAAGTTTTTAAGGAAATGCTTCTCGAATTTAATGAAGCAATTTCGTGTTTTCTAAATTGATACACCACCAACCATAATGACCACTTCCATCGTCAGAAGAGTCAGCAAAAATAAATTAAATTCTTGTGTGCAGAAATATACATTTAAAAACATACGTCAATCTATCGATTAATTTTCGATCGACTTAAATCCGTTATTATTAATCAATCTGTCTATTTTCTTTGCTTTAAAATAATATTAATAACTGACGTTTTTAAATCACAACATTTAAACGAGGACGCTACGCTATTATGATCTCAATTCGCGGTAAACATCCAAAAATGCACGTGCAATTTATCAATCACAACGTGCAAATTTATCACATTATTATTCCCAATAACCTATTTATGAAACTTGAACTTTCGATATAGATTGTAATCGAAATAGATTTTAATTTTAATAACTATTTAATTACAATAACAAGTGTTTGTAATTGTGTTATAAACATGTTTATAACGAGAGTTAACTTATTTATTCTCTTTCGCACATAATGTTTTAGCGATACTGTCGACTTTTGAGTTACATTCTACACAAAACAAATTTTCCATGCCTATGGTTATTTTACCAAATGTATCCATCAGTTTGGATTTATTTTGAAAATTATTATGCCTCCTTTAGATTATCGGGAAAAGATCCACCGAATAACTTGCCGAACAATAATTAATATGTAAACGATGCGAGCAAACACTGATACCTAATCCTATACTATACCCGTGACGGGTACCGAATGCACCCGAGTAAGTTTCTTACATAGTCGAATTTCCGCCATTTCGTCTGTCCTCGGCGAGTATCTATATTGGATTATGTTAATACAAGCCCTCCCATTTCAGGTCGGATTTTGCGCAAGCGATCCTCGATGCGGGTCTCCGGTTCATCGGACCTTCACCAAGAGTGGTGCAGCAGATGGGAGACAAGGTCGCCGCCAGGAAAGCAGCAATTGAAGCAAGTTAGTATTATTGAAGTTATCATTTTTCGGGTAAAAAGTAGTTCCACCAGCTTCTCTACATTTTGTACCCCATCCATTATTTTATAAGTTAGTAATCTTTGGGAAAAAATATTTGGTATCTAGGACACAGCGAATCTTAAAGGACTAAGAGAAAAAAGTTACTTATCTGTATACTGATGCAAAAAAGAGTATTATAATATAAGTTTACCGTGCATACAATCTTAGTTATTTATATGAGTGCGGCATTTATGTCATTTATGTTTTTTTTATAGAGGTACCAATCGTCCCCGGTACGGACGGCCCTATCACAACCAAGGAGGAAGCTTTGGCATTCTGCAAACAACATGGTCTTCCTGTTATATTTAAAGTAAATATTATTCTTAACTAAAACAAAACACTCAGGAGTACTTTTCGTCTAGCCTGAATGACGATGAATTAAAAATAATTTAATAAATAATAAATGAATTATAGTATAAGATTACGGTTGATTTTGGTTTATTACATGATTTTATCAACAGGTCAATACCTTTTTCTTTTTTGTTTGTCAACCAATATACTTATTTTCTTTGGTATTAACTATATTAAACTTAGTTTTATCAAGTACTCAATCTTGAATCTTAATCATTTACATCAAATTTCTAATATCAGTTGAAAAATAAGGTTTTAGTAAAAGCCATTGAACTATATCAACAATACAATATTATCTTCCATTGTATAATTACACAGTTATCTATGAGGAAAATCTGTGTTATTGAGTATTGATTTACGATATTGGACTTTATTATCCTTCTCATTAATTTTTAATATGTTTGAAAACAATATAGAGAAAACTGGTATGTAGGTTTTCTTATAATGTTTTCCTTTTGTTAATACAAGTAAGTTTAATGTGCCTGACAATTTGTAAGTGCCGTGGTTGGCCTATACAATACAATACAATACATTTAATTACAAATACATATTGTATTCTTTCAGTAGTTAATTGTTTTCCCTCGCCGTTATAGCAAGTGATAATTCATCTCTTATAAGCACATACCTTTGAAAAATCTGACGTAAAAATGAGGTCAGTATCAACTGCTACACTATCGCAGCATTTTCAATTCGACGGCAGCAGTGTAATGATAATCGAGCGTATGTACATACATACATATGTACCCAAATTGTTTTACGTCGTTGGCGTTGGATGAGTCTGAATTGTGGCCTTCTTATTCTGCCTCATTACATAACAGCAGCGCTTAACACTGTTGTTATGAGGC
Organism: Epargyreus clarus; assembly: GCF_041222505.1. Classification (NCBI taxonomy): domain Eukaryota; kingdom Metazoa; phylum Arthropoda; class Insecta; order Lepidoptera; family Hesperiidae; genus Epargyreus; species Epargyreus clarus. The sequence continues at coordinate 12,152,177 of NW_027332209.1, read as the reverse complement.
AGAAATAGGTGTGGCGGTGGTGTCTCCGGAGTTGAACCACAAAGGGTTCTACCTTTAAATTTTACATATTTCACATATGAAGTGTCGTTAGAATCGTCTAAATTGTGAGGGTGAACATATTTTTAAGCATTTGGATTTTTTTGTTTTTATAATTATTGTTAGCTATGATTTGTAATTGGTTGATACATTACTTACTTGATACATTACAATACTTCTTTCTTACTTACTTCTTTCATACATTATTTACTTTCCTTCCATTTTCTTTACTTCTAGGCAGCGTACGGTGGCGGTGGGCGTGGTATGCGTGTAGTACGAGAGATGAGTGAAGTTGCATCTTCATTCGAGCGTGCGTCCTCGGAGGCGCTCGGGGCGTTCGGCAATGGATCGATGTTCATCGAGCGGTTCATTGAACGACCCCGGCATATTGAGGTGCAGCTGTTGGGTATGTTGGTGTTTTCTTTATAATATAAAACTAATTTCTTATAAGCACGATAATTAATTTCTTACGTGCACATACCATTGGAAAATCAGAGGTGTGTGCTTATAATGAGCCTGCACCTCCTATTGGGAGACTTGAGTTTTTTTAATAATATAGGAGTAGACGAGCGTGCAGCCCACTTGATGGTAAGTGGCTACTGCCGCCCATGAACGTCCCCTTCAAATCAAAACACAGCCGCGCGAATAGGTGTGGCGGTGGTGCCGCCGGAGTCAAACCACAAAGGGTTTTACCACTTTCCTCTACAATTAAATTTTATATTATATTATAAAATTTTATTGTAATAAGATTGTTACTTCGACTATATGGGTTTATTGTAATGTATGTGTCATACAGTTTTTCCTATAAAAATACACCTGTACCTTACAATACATGTACAGGAAATAAGAAGAGACATATGTTTTTATGAATGTCAATGTTGCATTATTTTCCATGAAGTTTAATTTGAAGTACTAAATAGAAGTAGAACTCTCAATGATGGTTTTATTGATGTAATTATTTACAGGTGACAAGGCCGGCAACGTAGTGCATTTATACGAGCGCGATTGTTCAGTACAGCGGAGACATCAAAAAGTTGTTGAAATAGCACCGGCTCCCGGCTTAGACCCAGTTGTAAGTAATACTTTTTTTTAGCTTCAAATATCCTAATACTCTAAAAGATAGCGTATACTATTTATATTCTTACCTAGTTGTTCTAATTGTTGGGACGAGATTACTACAACAGTTTACTAAAGAGAATTGTATCACCTTTATTGAATTTATATATTTATTGGTAATCTATACATATATGATAACTTTGCAATGCTACATTTTTAAATGCTAAAAAGTGTCCCTATGCGTTCGTGCATGTGTGTTCGTATACGCGCGGGGATATGAGTGTCCGCGTCGTTTGGCTTTGACTGGTCGAGTTTCAAATCTAAGACAGTACATCTATTTTTTTAATTACCCCGAAATTAATAAATATTAATAATAACAATTTTGCATCATATTAGCAAAATGAAATACTATGAAAAAAACTCTAATTTCAGACCAGACAAAGAATGACAGATTGCGCAGTACACTTAGCGAAACACGTCGGTTACGAGAACGCTGGTACCGTGGAGTTCCTTCTGGACGACAAGGGCAACTTCTACTTCATTGAAGTAAATGCTAGGTAATATTACTTTTAGCGTATTAACTTATTAAACACAATAATCCCAGTACTAAAGGCATTCCCATTCGAACGAAAAGGGTTAAGACCATTCTTATGGACAAAGTTAAACTTTAAAAAAATGATCATTTCTAATCCTGTAGGCCTCTTTCATTTTTAGACCTATGGCCAGCAGAAGGCCATAAAGAGGCGCCCATGATATAGTATATTTCCTATTGATAAAGTTCACATGATTTAAGACATATTTTTGTATCACTACACGAATGCCACAATAGATTTTTTTATATAACTTGCAAATAATTGTGCAGATCTCAAAAAAATTGTTTAAATGTTTTCCAACGAAACAACCTATGTATTTATTTCATTTTATTAAAATTGAAACTATGTACGCATCTCCGTATATTACACATATTTTAAAAATGAACATCCATTTACTTACCTAGAATTATTTTTTTTCTATTTCCCCATATCAACCTAAATATATAACTATTTCAGATTACAAGTGGAACATACTATCACAGAGGAAGTGACCGGTATAGATCTAGTTCAGTCACAAATCAAGGTAGCGGAGGGCATGACCCTACCTGAGCTAGGGCTGACACAAGACAAGATTCACACACAGGGCTTCGCGATCCAGTGCCGTGTGACCACTGAGGACCCTGCGAATAACTTCCAGCCCTCTACTGGTAGGATTGAGGTGTTCAGGTTGGTATATTTCGTTGCTTTATTTAAATTGTAGTATTATTATAAAAAAACAAAGCTTCTAACTGTTTACTATATAGAAGAATCTAAATATGTTATAATATGTCAAGCTGTTTTGGGCGTGCCAAAAAATGAGACATACGCTGGAAAAATATTACCTTCTGCAGGAAGGTGAAAATATAAGTCAGACTGTTCTTTGTTGTGGATTAGTGATTTTGTTAATTTTGTTCATTTAAATGTGTTTAGATTTTACTTAACACGATGGGGAATGGGATGTGCGGAGGAGGAGTGACGTTTTGCAAAGAAACACGGCTGATGTTTAAAGCCTGTAAAAATAAATTCTCTAAAACTATCTAATAATCCGAAATAACTCCATATCTGTAATGGTTATCGATACTGATATTTTTTTAATAGATCCGTATCCAAATCCAAAATATCATCAATCAATAACATACTTAAAACTTATACAACTTGTAACCTCTTGTAGATCTGGAGAAGGTATGGGCATCCGTCTGGACTCCGCTTCAACGTACGCCGGTGCAATCATATCGCCCTACTACGACTCACTGCTTGTTAAAGTAAGTAAATCGTCATTATTTATCTAGAAATTGTGTATATTAAAATAGGAAATAAATAAATTGGCCTAGTCCTAGTTGCTACATTCTATAGAGATATTTTATGGGGGAAAAATGCTGCAATACACACAATTCCTTTTTTAATATTTTGGAAATAATTTTCTTAGTTAATTGATCGATTATTAGCATTTAGTATTCGAGAACAAAATAAGCCAAATAGCTTATTATAGCGTTTAAAACATTAAAAGCTGTTAAAAATATCAATGGCGAAACTTAAATACAATTAGAAATTTATACCAAATGAAGGAAACATTAATAAATAAAATTATAATAATGAAAGTACAATAAAGTTAGGTGGAAAGGCAAAAAAGCCAAAGCCGTAAAACACCATTAAAAAAATTAAAAAATATCTTTAATTAAATGCTGCTATTACGAAAATAGCTACGTGGTAATTACAGTAAAACCTCCTCAATATTTAAGGAATTATGTTAAGACTTATCTTTTTTCAAAATTGCTATTAGGCGTTATTAATTACATCTCTAAATCTCTTTCCCTCATTCCCCTCTCTCTCTCCTCTTTCTGTTTCTCTATCTCTCTCCTCTCCTCTTCCGCTCTCTTCTCTCTCGTCCTCTCTTCTCATGCCTCCTCCTCTCACAATCTCTTCCCTCCCTTTTCCTTGTAACTCGTTCTTCTCCCCCTATCTCCTTTCTTCTCTCAGGTAATCTCCCACGCACAAGACCTGTCAGCCTCAGCGGCGAAGATGAACAGAGCGCTCCGCGAGTTCCGTATCCGCGGCGTCAAGACAAACATTCCCTTCCTGCTGAATGTGTTGGAGAACCAGAAGTTCCTTAACGGTATGTTACTTTATAGCTTGGTTCAATACGGATTGCTTTCTAAAAAGGTATTTTATTCACATACTCGCCATTTTGGATTACAATTTATATTGAAACGAATTATAACATTTGATAATGTAAAAAGATAACTAAAAATAAATAACCGTCTTATTGTTATTCTAATTAACCTAGAATATAGAATACCTATAACCTAGAATATTATCCTAGAATATAGGACTAATAAACGAGCATGCAATCCACCTGATGGTAAATGGCTACTGCCCACCATGGACATATTATGTTATACCCCAGACTAACCCCAAAAATGATTAGATGAATGTAGATGCGCCGTTACCCCTGAGGACTAGGCTAGGAAAAGTATTTCTCCCTTACCACACCTATTTCTGCCTAATAAAAGCAGGCTACTAAGCAGCAATAAGTGTCGCAATGGTGCCGACGGAGTCACGCCACAAAAGATTCTATCACCTTCAAAACTGATTATTTATAGAATTTAATATGTTTCGCAGGTGCCGTCGACACATACTTCATCGACGAACACCCCCAGCTCTTCATGTTCAAGGCGTCACAGAACAGAGCGCAGAAGATCCTCAACTACCTAGGTTACGTGTTGGTCAACGGCCCGGCCACGCCCCTCGCAACCAAGATCCCGCCCTCCGACGTGAAGCCCTATATACCGCCGGTGCCCTTGGGTGAGTGGGTTTGTACTAAAACTTCGCGTAGAAAACATAAACATAACAAATAGAAGGTATCGTACAAAGACCTCAGTACTAAAATTAGGGTTTTGTACTAAAGTTTCATGTAGGCACCAAAGATTTATTAAAAAATAAGGTTTCTTACTAAGACCTCAGATTAAGGCATAGATTAGTAAAGATACTTCGCCGCCTTGAAATTGAATGAAGCCGCAAATGGCTTATTATAGTAAGTTCTTTTTTTGAATTCTTGACAAATAAAAACATTTTTAGAGAAAATTTACGAATAAATAACTAATACTGCGTAATTTACATAATAAATAAATAATTATTTCAAATATTTTAGGGACATTTTAGCACGGAGACGTGGCAAAATTTTTTTACGCAACTATTTCAATTCTCAAAACTGGGTACATTTTCTTGTTAGGAGTGAGTAATCTTTACTAATCTATGGAATAAGGTATCAACTTTGGTCTCGCGAACATTGCATTGAAGCACATGAGTGAGTTTAAGTAAATTAAGGTTTATTACAAGGACCTCAGGACCATATGTCTTGCGAACATCACATTGAAGGATGAGTGAATTTAAGTGTCATAACAGATTTTGTGAACAAGGCGTATGTGAATTTTAAGTGATGTCAAATTATATTTACACAATTTTTAATGTAAGGAAAAATGTTTTGTTATTATTATTTTACTATCAATTCATAAAAAAAAGAAATAAAAACAATTATTATATTTACTTTTGGAAATCATGTTTTCAAGCCTTTAATGTTATATTATCACCGACTCTTTCGAGATTTTTTAAACCTGAATGAAGAAGTGTGCGTGATTTGTATCATATATGTACGTAACTTGACCATACAAAGTGAATGGACAGAATTCCATGTGCTTCAATATTTTGTTCAAGAGAGGCTCAGTCTATCCTTTTAGTATCATGATTCAGTAATAGTTACTGGTAATACGAAGAAGATTAACCAAACAGACTGGCTTACCATGTAAAAATGACCATAGATTTCGTGTGAGTTTCATTTTAAAAAAATATCACTATGTACGTGAAACACATACATATACAATCATATTATAAGTATGTACAACGCCATCTATATTAAATTGAAAATAGTTGTAGGAGGAAATGCAGCTTAAAGGATATTATTATCTTATTATTTTATTCGAGATGTAATGGTGTAGCCAGATCTTGACCTTCGCATTTAAAAAAATTGATATCTCATTGAAGAATTGATTATCTTATTTTTATTTATTTATTACATACAGCCTTCATTATATTTAAGACAACAATATTAAAGGTATTTTATGTTAATGAAAATGTTTTAATAAATATATAATATGTATTCGTGATTTAAAATAGTTTAATGATTATATTACTCAGCTTATAACTAATTTAATAAAAACTAAACAAATAACTATAAGACTATAATAATTTCATGTTATAACTGCTAATATAACAAAACGAAATTCTGATATTAATTATTTCTTAGTTAGACATTTTGTTCAGTGTTCTAAGGGATTCATTATATGTGTAACAAATCATATAAATTAATTTCATATTTAATCATGGGATAACCATGGGGGTAAATAAAATTTAATTTTACTTGTTAACTAAATTTTAATATTTTTAATGAAGGATGAAATTTTATTCATACAAAAATGACATGTACCGTAGCAAATAGCACATATTAAATTTAAAATTGTTGATATAATGAAAATAAATGATTATTTGAGGATATTGCACAGCACAAAAAAATATAAAGTGATTTTAAAATAACATAGTTATAGGATATGAAACAATATTATTATGTAGGTATGGAATATAATATGTATAATTACTTATCAATTATGTAGCATTTCGAGAAATTTAAAACACTCGAATTTTAATAAATAAAAAAATACGACGGCGATATATTTAACGTCTAAAGAAAGCAAAACCGTTGACATATTCTATAAAGTGCGTTTTATATTTTATAGCAATATTGTAATTTATATTTATAACAATATTGTATACTTGCGATATTCTACGCTTGCGATATATTAAGCAAAATAATATATTTACTTATATATGTGTTCCCTTTTCTTCCAGTGCGTTCTGGGCATGGTATGTTCGGACATTATTATTATATTGTATTGCTGTTTTGCAGTGTCCTAATTATACTAAAATACTTATTTAATGGGAACACGTTACGTATTAGAGCACGTTGATGTTTTTTTTTAATTGCAAATATATATTATATGATATATATTTGGTTATGGTTTTGCATCTATGGTAAAATTTCATACTTCATTGCTATGGACTATGCGCAAACAAAATTATGTAGCTAAAAAAACAGTTTTAGAGATAATTAATGATTTTCTAAAAAAAATATTTGGTAGGCAAAACAGGCTATTTTTATTCGTGAAATATAAAAAAAAGGAAAAATGCACGCTTTAATAAATACACGGCAAAAAAAAACAATTTTCCAAAACAAAAAAAAAACAATCATTTATTTCGCATCAATTTTGTTTGCAATCACCTACTAATGTTCTAGATGGCGTTTTCTGTTCATACATCCATCGTGCTCATTATTATTTAGCCACTTGTGCACACCATTGACGTTGCTGCACTCCGCCATATTTTTTTTACTAAAAATATTTTTCAGACCTTTCGCCTGAGGCCATTAAAAGGCAGGAAATGACAGGGGAGAACACAGGTGAGGAATAATGCTTTATCTGATTAATCCGAGTGACGGTTCCGCTAGTGTTGTGCTTCGTAATGTTGTTGGGATGTCGTCGCTTTTGTTGTTGTGTTGTTTTGCTGCTTTTTGGTATGCGAACAGATATTTTTACTTTGACTCTAAGATTTAAACTACAGTGAGATATAAATATTATATAAAATAATGTTATATGAAGTTTCTATTCAATCAAAGAATATATGTATACTTTGGTATGCTATACAATATAATATTAAACTTATGTGCTCTATAGTACAACAGAAATCTTTTTCTTGTGATTTGTTATCATACTATGATGGCATATTATGGTCTTTATTTAAAGAATATTTTATGAAACTAATTTTACTATTTAAATAAAATACTGAAATTTCATTTAAATTTAAATTAATTTTATTGTAATATTAAATATTACTTTGTCAATATAATTTAATACGTTTAAGTCCCAAATTGTGAGTGTGTGCTTATTAACTTTAACGTGAACGTCTTTACATTTTTACAACGTACCTACCTGTGCACAGTCATTTTAGTTGTATTCGATCCTCACAAAAACAAAAAGTATTATAAATTATCTAATAAGTTTGATTATATTTTTTAATAAGAAACGCTACGCTCTATTTAGGTTGTGGTATATAATTATTAGTTTATTCCATTTCTAACTTTATAAAATCATGCTTAAATAAACAGATATACTCAAATTAGTGTATGATTATTATATGATATTTATATTTTAATAATAATATATACCGTAATTATATAGTTTATTATTATTACGGTTTAATACTGTAATATGGTTTATTATTAAGGTTAAATAGTACCAAAATATATATGGAATAAATAATTATTGCAGTAAATGCACTGTATATATAAAAATGCGGTACAGGGGACAATAGGCGGAAAAGGAATCAGGATTAATTAATTAAATGACAATTTTAATCAAAATATATTTACAGCTGTACAACCACCAAAAGGATTCAAACAGATTTTGAAAGAGGGTGGTCCTGAAGCCTTCGCGAAGGCGGTACGACAACACAAAGGGCTCCTGCTCATGGACACGACCTTTAGGGACGCTCACCAGTCCTTATTAGCTACGAGAGTGAGGACACATGACTTGTTAGGAGTATCGCCCTATGTTGCACATAACTTCAGTAATCTGTACTCGTTGGAAAATTGGGGAGGTGCGACCTTCGATGTGGCTCTTAGGTGAGACTATTTTTTTGTGATATTATGATTTGGACCGAATAATCAAAGTTGCCAGTGCTCTTTGACTTTCACGTCGAAACACTAAATATAGTCCTGCTAAAAACTAGCCTATTTTAAAGTTCCTGTTTTTATTCAATAAAAGTGTGCATGTAGTTCATCTGGTGGTAAAGGTCACTGCGACCCATGGAAGTCTCCAAGCATCTCCATATAAACAGAGGTTCTACTTAAAGTCGGATACATGTTCAATCTTCAGGACTAAGATGGTCGCCTTAAACGACAATTTATTAACTGTATAAAAAATTGCACGCCGACAAGGCAGACTGAGAGAAGACTTGTGGCTTCAAGACCTTTTGTTAACCTTATTCTATGAAAATAAAGAATTATGAATTATATCTAAGTCAGTCTACATCCACGCCCATATAGGGAAACTTAAAAAAAAATAACTTGACAAAATATTATAATTATAAAACTGCTTGATTCCCAATAAAGATCGTTATAATCTGGAATAATTTCAGGTTCCTCCACGAGTGCCCGTGGGAGCGTTTAGAGGACATGCGCCGCCTCATCCCCAACATCCCCTTCCAGATGTTGCTGCGGGGAGCCAACGCCGTGGGCTACACCAACTACCCTGACAATGTCGTCTTCGAGTTCTGTGATATGGCTGTAAGTTTGTCTTGATATTGGTTCCGTTGAAACAGTTTCTCAATCGTCTTTTAAATTAACACCTTGTTTCTGGTCCATAAAGGGTTCTCAAAGGTTGCGATATTTCTGGTCCATAAGTAGAGTAATTTACAAGTTTCAATCAAAGCCAAATTATAACTTATGGGATTCTCAAAAATAGATCAGAAACCATATCTTTTAAATTTATGGTTTACCGTCAAACTTTAAAACCCTAGTAAAGCGCTCTTTTATTCAACAAGTTATACTTAAAAATATGTGAAAAGTTTGGTCGTCAAACCACAAAAAGTTTTACTAATTTAATAATGATCGCTTTATGAAATGGCTGTGAAATTTAACAAAATGTATAGATGAAACGTTAACTTACTTTCATGCGTCGATTTAGGAACTTTTTCGTTTCGTTTAACTGAAAGTAACATAACCTATTAACCTGTTAAATTGAACTTATTTTATTTTATTTTATTTATTTCTAGGTAAAAGCCGGCATGGACGTCTTCAGAGTGTTCGATTCTCTGAACTACCTCCCAAATTTAATCCTGGGTATGGAAGCCGCGGGTAAGGCTGGCGGAGTGGTAGAAGCTGCCATCTCCTACACCGGAGACGTGTCCGACCCTAACAAGAAGAAGTACGACCTTAAGTACTACTTGAATCTAGCGGATGAGCTCGTGAAGGCAGGGACACACGTTCTCGGTATCAAGGATATGGCCGGTCTGCTGAAGCCACAGGCTGCTAAGTAAGTTTCATGTTACGATTTTTGCAAGTAGTTTTAATTCTGTTTGGACTTCTATGTGGACTTAAAAAATGCCTTAACGCTATTTTGTTCTTTTTATTTTTTGAAGTTATACTTCTCTCGGAGCGGATGGAATAAATTATGAGGGTGCATTTTTGAAAACATGCATTTTTGCAACATATAGTTGGCTAGTCAATATTGCAAGTTAATAAAATATATTTTTAGGTGAAGATACGATACGAAACATTATTATGTCGTGTCGTGTCGTATCGTGCCGTATCGTGTTATTTATTACCAATCATTATGTAAAGTTTCACTACTTGCGCGTGTGTGTGACATTAATGCAGACATTATTTTTTATTATTTCTTTTTTATTAAATACGCCAAAGTGTGACAAGATAATCCAATGTTACAGCGTCACAGCGCTCATTCACGAGATTTTCCTGTCTCGGTAAACGGCGCTGCGCTTTCAATTTTCTTCGGTGCCACGCAACCAAATTTCGCAAAGGAAAGCCACGGCTCGCCGTGGCGTTGTAACGTTGGATTACATACATGGCCTTATTAGTATGTTTAAATTTTCTACCATTCTCGTAGGTTGCTAATAACAGCGATCCGCGACAAGCACCCGTCCGTGCCGATCCACGTGCACACACACGACACGTCCGGCGCGGGCGTGGCGGCCATGCTGGCCTGCGCGGAGGCGGGCGCGGACGTGGTGGACGCGGCCGTGGACTCCATGTCCGGCCTCACCAGCCAGCCCAGCATGGGCGCGCTCGTCGCCTCGCTGCAGGGCACCGCGCTGGACACGGGTGAGTGACGTCACGCGGCACTGCCGGCCTGCGCGGAGGCGGGCGCGGACGTGGTGGACGCGGCCGTGGACTCCATGTCCGGCCTCACCAGCCAGCCCAGCATGGGCGCGCTCGTCGCCTCGCTGCAGGGCACCGCGCTGGACACGGGTGAGTGACGTCACGCGGCACTGCCGGCCTGCGCGGAGGCGGGCGCGGACGTGGTGGACGCGGCCGTGGACTCCATGTCCGGCCTCACCAGCCAGCCCAGCATGGGCGCGCTCGTCGCCTCGCTGCAGGGCACCGCGCTGGACACGGGTGAGTGACGTCACGCGGCACTGCCGGCCTGCGCGGAGGCGGGCGCGGACGTGGTGGACGCGGCCGTGGACTCCATGTCCGGCCTCACCAGCCAGCCCAGCATGGGCGCGCTCGTCGCCTCGCTGCAGGGCACCGCGCTGGACACGGGTGAGTGACGTCACGCGGCACTGCCGGCCTGCGCGGAGGCGGGCGCGGACGTGGTGGACGCGGCCGTGGACTCCATGTCCGGCCTCACCAGCCAGCCCAGCATGGGCGCGCTCGTCGCCTCGCTGCAGGGCACCGCGCTGGACACGGGTGAGTGACGTCACGCGGCACTGCCGGCCTGCGCGGAGGCGGGCGCGGACGTGGTGGACGCGGCCGTGGACTCCATGTCCGGCCTCACCAGCCAGCCCAGCATGGGCGCGCTCGTCGCCTCGCTGCAGGGCACCGCGCTGGACACGGGTGAGTGACGTCACGCGGCACTGCCGGCCTGCGCGGAGGCGGGCGCGGACGTGGTGGACGCGGCCGTGGACTCCATGTCCGGCCTCACCAGCCAGCCCAGCATGGGCGCGCTCGTCGCCTCGCTGCAGGGCACCGCGCTGGACACGGGTGAGTGACGTCACGCGGCACTGCCGGCCTGCGCGGAGGCGGGCGCGGACGTGGTGGACGCGGCCGTGGACTCCATGTCCGGCCTCACCAGCCAGCCCAGCATGGGCGCGCTCGTCGCCTCGCTGCAGGGCACCGCGCTGGACACGGGTGAGTGACGTCACGCGGCACTGCCGGCCTGCGCGGAGGCGGGCGCGGACGTGGTGGACGCGGCCGTGGACTCCATGTCCGGCCTCACCAGCCAGCCCAGCATGGGCGCGCTCGTCGCCTCGCTGCAGGGCACCGCGCTGGACACGGGTGAGTGACGTCACGCGGCACTGCCGGCCTGCGCGGAGGCGGGCGCGGACGTGGTGGACGCGGCCGTGGACTCCATGTCCGGCCTCACCAGCCAGCCCAGCATGGGCGCGCTCGTCGCCTCGCTGCAGGGCACCGCGCTGGACACGGGTGAGTGACGTCACGCGGCACTGCCGGCCTGCGCGGAGGCGGGCGCGGACGTGGTGGACGCGGCCGTGGACTCCATGTCCGGCCTCACCAGCCAGCCCAGCATGGGCGCGCTCGTCGCCTCGCTGCAGGGCACCGCGCTGGACACGGGTGAGTGACGTCACGCGGCACTGCCGGCCTGCGCGGAGGCGGGCGCGGACGTGGTGGACGCGGCCGTGGACTCCATGTCCGGCCTCACCAGCCAGCCCAGCATGGGCGCGCTCGTCGCCTCGCTGCAGGGCACCGCGCTGGACACGGGTGAGTGACGTCACGCGGCACTGCCGGCCTGCGCGGAGGCGGGCGCGGACGTGGTGGACGCGGCCGTGGACTCCATGTCCGGCCTCACCAGCCAGCCCAGCATGGGCGCGCTCGTCGCCTCGCTGCAGGGCACCGCGCTGGACACGGGTGAGTGACGTCACGCGGCACTGCCGGCCTGCGCGGAGGCGGGCGCGGACGTGGTGGACGCGGCCGTGGACTCCATGTCCGGCCTCACCAGCCAGCCCAGCATGGGCGCGCTCGTCGCCTCGCTGCAGGGCACCGCGCTGGACACGGGTGAGTGACGTCACGCGGCACTGCCGGCCTGCGCGGAGGCGGGCGCGGACGTGGTGGACGCGGCCGTGGACTCCATGTCCGGCCTCACCAGCCAGCCCAGCATGGGCGCGCTCGTCGCCTCGCTGCAGGGCACCGCGCTGGACACGGGTGAGTGACGTCACGCGGCACTGCCGGCCTGCGCGGAGGCGGGCGCGGACGTGGTGGACGCGGCCGTGGACTCCATGTCCGGCCTCACCAGCCAGCCCAGCATGGGCGCGCTCGTCGCCTCGCTGCAGGGCACCGCGCTGGACACGGGTGAGTGACGTCACGCGGCACTGCCGGCCTGCGCGGAGGCGGGCGCGGACGTGGTGGACGCGGCCGTGGACTCCATGTCCGGCCTCACCAGCCAGCCCAGCATGGGCGCGCTCGTCGCCTCGCTGCAGGGCACCGCGCTGGACACGGGTGAGTGACGTCACGCGGCACTGCCGGCCTGCGCGGAGGCGGGCGCGGACGTGGTGGACGCGGCCGTGGACTCCATGTCCGGCCTCACCAGCCAGCCCAGCATGGGCGCGCTCGTCGCCTCGCTGCAGGGCACCGCGCTGGACACGGGTGAGTGACGTCACGCGGCACTGCCGGCCTGCGCGGAGGCGGGCGCGGACGTGGTGGACGCGGCCGTGGACTCCATGTCCGGCCTCACCAGCCAGCCCAGCATGGGCGCGCTCGTCGCCTCGCTGCAGGGCACCGCGCTGGACACGGGTGAGTGACGTCACGCGGCACTGCCGGCCTGCGCGGAGGCGGGCGCGGACGTGGTGGACGCGGCCGTGGACTCCATGTCCGGCCTCACCAGCCAGCCCAGCATGGGCGCGCTCGTCGCCTCGCTGCAGGGCACCGCGCTGGACACGGGTGAGTGACGTCACGCGGCACTGCCGGCCTGCGCGGAGGCGGGCGCGGACGTGGTGGACGCGGCCGTGGACTCCATGTCCGGCCTCACCAGCCAGCCCAGCATGGGCGCGCTCGTCGCCTCGCTGCAGGGCACCGCGCTGGACACGGGTGAGTGACGTCACGCGGCACTGCCGGCCTGCGCGGAGGCGGGCGCGGACGTGGTGGACGCGGCCGTGGACTCCATGTCCGGCCTCACCAGCCAGCCCAGCATGGGCGCGCTCGTCGCCTCGCTGCAGGGCACCGCGCTGGACACGGGTGAGTGACGTCACGCGGCACTGCCGGCCTGCGCGGAGGCGGGCGCGGACGTGGTGGACGCGGCCGTGGACTCCATGTCCGGCCTCACCAGCCAGCCCAGCATGGGCGCGCTCGTCGCCTCGCTGCAGGGCACCGCGCTGGACACGGGTGAGTGACGTCACGCGGCACTGCCGGCCTGCGCGGAGGCGGGCGCGGACGTGGTGGACGCGGCCGTGGACTCCATGTCCGGCCTCACCAGCCAGCCCAGCATGGGCGCGCTCGTCGCCTCGCTGCAGGGCACCGCGCTGGACACGGGTGAGTGACGTCACGCGGCACTGCCGGCCTGCGCGGAGGCGGGCGCGGACGTGGTGGACGCGGCCGTGGACTCCATGTCCGGCCTCACCAGCCAGCCCAGCATGGGCGCGCTCGTCGCCTCGCTGCAGGGCACCGCGCTGGACACGGGTGAGTGACGTCACGCGGCACTGCCGGCCTGCGCGGAGGCGGGCGCGGACGTGGTGGACGCGGCCGTGGACTCCATGTCCGGCCTCACCAGCCAGCCCAGCATGGGCGCGCTCGTCGCCTCGCTGCAGGGCACCGCGCTGGACACGGGTGAGTGACGTCACGCGGCACTGCCGGCCTGCGCGGAGGCGGGCGCGGACGTGGTGGACGCGGCCGTGGACTCCATGTCCGGCCTCACCAGCCAGCCCAGCATGGGCGCGCTCGTCGCCTCGCTGCAGGGCACCGCGCTGGACACGGGTGAGTGACGTCACGCGGCACTGCCGGCCTGCGCGGAGGCGGGCGCGGACGTGGTGGACGCGGCCGTGGACTCCATGTCCGGCCTCACCAGCCAGCCCAGCATGGGCGCGCTCGTCGCCTCGCTGCAGGGCACCGCGCTGGACACGGGTGAGTGACGTCACGCGGCACTGCCGGCCTGCGCGGAGGCGGGCGCGGACGTGGTGGACGCGGCCGTGGACTCCATGTCCGGCCTCACCAGCCAGCCCAGCATGGGCGCGCTCGTCGCCTCGCTGCAGGGCACCGCGCTGGACACGGGTGAGTGACGTCACGCGGCACTGCCGGCCTGCGCGGAGGCGGGCGCGGACGTGGTGGACGCGGCCGTGGACTCCATGTCCGGCCTCACCAGCCAGCCCAGCATGGGCGCGCTCGTCGCCTCGCTGCAGGGCACCGCGCTGGACACGGGTGAGTGACGTCACGCGGCACTGCCGGCCTGCGCGGAGGCGGGCGCGGACGTGGTGGACGCGGCCGTGGACTCCATGTCCGGCCTCACCAGCCAGCCCAGCATGGGCGCGCTCGTCGCCTCGCTGCAGGGCACCGCGCTGGACACGGGTGAGTGACGTCACGCGGCACTGCCGGCCTGCGCGGAGGCGGGCGCGGACGTGGTGGACGCGGCCGTGGACTCCATGTCCGGCCTCACCAGCCAGCCCAGCATGGGCGCGCTCGTCGCCTCGCTGCAGGGCACCGCGCTGGACACGGGTGAGTGACGTCACGCGGCACTGCCGGCCTGCGCGGAGGCGGGCGCGGACGTGGTGGACGCGGCCGTGGACTCCATGTCCGGCCTCACCAGCCAGCCCAGCATGGGCGCGCTCGTCGCCTCGCTGCAGGGCACCGCGCTGGACACGGGTGAGTGACGTCACGCGGCACTGCCGGCCTGCGCGGAGGCGGGCGCGGACGTGGTGGACGCGGCCGTGGACTCCATGTCCGGCCTCACCAGCCAGCCCAGCATGGGCGCGCTCGTCGCCTCGCTGCAGGGCACCGCGCTGGACACGGGTGAGTGACGTCACGCGGCACTGCCGGCCTGCGCGGAGGCGGGCGCGGACGTGGTGGACGCGGCCGTGGACTCCATGTCCGGCCTCACCAGCCAGCCCAGCATGGGCGCGCTCGTCGCCTCGCTGCAGGGCACCGCGCTGGACACGGGTGAGTGACGTCACGCGGCACCGCTGCACCAGCACCCGCCCAGCGGGTGTGGCGGTGACGTCATAAGGCACATGGGCAAACGCTGGTCCATGCAAGCTGACTCGGGTTACGCAACATTTAAATATTTACAACAATTCGCCGAGTGACTCGTCGAACAATAACAAGTATGTACAAATGCCTCGTACTAGTACAAACGCGTAATGCGTGTATACTTGCGTGGCGTACCTTTGGTGCGAAGAACGGACAAGCATTGCAAGTACTAAATACACCCGAATACGCCACTATACAGGATGAATTTTTCCAATGAACCTTTATGGTCAAATCCGAAACTATAAGAATTAACGAAAAATGCTGAAAGGAGTTACGAGGCTGAGTTTAATATACATTAAAACTGCATCCCAGAGAAGGTAGAGATAAGTCAGTCATGTAGTCCCCTTTCTAAACTAGAACCCAACGGCACATAACTGTTGTGATGCAAAAGTAGGAATAAGAGTGGAGTAATTAAACCTATAATTTCCCATTATTTTGCAGGTATACCCCTCCAAACGGTATCGGAGTACTCAGCGTACTGGGAGCAGGCTCGCACGCTGTACGGGCCGTTCGAGGCGACCGCCACGATGAAGTCCGGCAACGCGGACGTGTACCTGAACGAGATCCCCGGCGGCCAGTACACCAACCTGCAGTTCCAGGCGTTCTCGCTGGGGCTCGGCAGCCAGTTCGAGGAGGTTAAGAAGGCGTATAGGTGAATGTTTTTCAAAACTGAACTTTGATTATAAGGTCAACGTGTTTGCTGCAAAACATGACGTCTGATCTAGATTTGGCTGAAAAAATCTCACAACGAAAGTTACCACGCCGTAACCCTGCACCCGGCATGACGCCAGCTGCATTCCGCTGAATCGCGTAATCGAACGATGTACAGTGGTGTTTCACATAAAATCAGTATTGTTACAGAATTCCTATATACATATTTTGTTCTTATAATAGTTAATTATTGTAATAAATAAAGTACTTTTTAAAAACATTATTCGCGTTCGCCCGAATTTAACTCGAGCCAGGTGGTCATGCCTAGGTAACAAGCGTGCTAAGCCTGTCCCAATTCGTATATTGAAATGCCAAATATTAAGATAACAGCGATTTAAAAATACTAATGGCGCCATCTCTTGTATGTTTCGGAAAACCGCCACAAGAGGATCAAAAACTAAACTTTGATTTCAAGGTCAACGTGTGTTGCAAAACCTGAGATCAGGTCAGGGTTTGTGCAAAGAGAAGTTTCCCACCGAGCTAGATAATAGGTAATAGGCATGCTCAGACTGTGTCAGTTCGTAGCTTGTGTATATGCAAAATATTAAGAACTCTTTGATAAATCACGCATTTAACAATACAAGTGGCACCAGATTTTAGCAAGTTACGGAGTTTCCTGTTATGATAGTTTTACTTGCTGCGCATTGTTGGACGCACTCTTTTTCTTATTTTTATACTATTTTTTTTCTAATAAAAACCTAATCTATAACTATCCCTTATCTTTTCCAGGGAAGCCAACTTGCTCCTCGGCGACATCATCAAGGTGACACCCTCGTCGAAGGTTGTGGGTGACTTAGCCCAGTTCATGGTGCAGAATAAGCTGACTGCTGACGAGATTCGCGCGAGAGCAGAGGAACTGTCTTTCCCGAAGTCTGTAGTGGAGTTCCTGCAGGGTGCTATTGGTATACCGCACGGAGGCTTCCCTGAACCTCTTAGGTGAGTCTTTATGTAACAAAAGACAGGTTTTCAAAATAATAAAGTGTCCTTACTAAGTGACAAAGTATTATTACTAAGTCGCAAAGTATTATTACTAAGTGACAAAGTAATGTAACTTAGTGACAAAGTGTTACCACAAATTGCAAGATATTTTTAGTAAAAAAAATACATTGAGAAGAAGTTCAAAAAGTGGCCTAAATTATTATTTAGGCCACTTTTTGAACCTATTTATTAACAGTTTAACTGTTTATTAACAGTCAGCAAATTATGTGATCTATTAATAATAAATAAGTGTGGTGTAATTGTAACATTTATAATACATATGTGTAAAAAAACATATTTGTCTTTGGTTGAAGCTGGTATATATAAAATTTCGAAGATAAAGTGAGATTTACATAAACACCTAAGTAGAATTTTACTCAATGTAAATCTACAGTAAAATTAAATTATAAGTACATTTTCAGATCTAAGGTCCTGAAGGATATGCCCAGGATAGAGGACCGGCCCGGCAAGGAGCTGCCTCCATTAGACTTCGAGAAACTCAAAGCTGATATTAAAGAAACTTATCCTGATGTAAGTACAAGCTTATTCCCGCAACTAAAACGAAATAACAGCAGTGTTAAGCGTTGCTGTGTTCTGGTTTAAAGAGGGTTGTAAGAGAGACATACTTTTCCGAGGCGTTCAAGCTTAGTTTTCGGGGGTAGCGGTGCGTCTGTCGCAGATCTCAGATAAGAAGTTTATTTTATCTGGGATTGATTATAGATGACTATAGGCGGCAGAAGCCACTCACCATCAGGAGGACTACACGCTCGTCTGCTATTACAATACTTAACTTCATACATTGCTTAAATTCATAGATCACGTGAGGTCTACACAAGCCCCGTTAGTATATACTTTCATATTTTCTTAATGAATTGTTTATTCATTAATAATATTGTAATTGTTTTCAGGTTAGCGAACAAGACATAATGTCAGCGGCGATGTACCCACAAGTCGCGAACGATTTCTTCCGCATCCGTGAAAAGTACGGGCCGGTGAAACATCTGGACACGAAGACTTTCCTTGTTGGACCCACGGTGAGATGACCTCTGAGTATAATTCTCAAGAACTTGACTTGGTAAAAATAAGTATGATGGTAAGTAGTCACTATCGCTCAAAATTCTGTAATCAAAAACAAAAGGGTTGAGCACTCAGAACATTCTGTAATTAGCAGCGAAAAGAGTTAAAGTTCTATTTAATGTCGGACATAGATATGTTGCCTTAAGGATTTTTCTTTTGTTTGATCGTTCAAAATAGACTATGAACGTCGAAAGATTCTAAAGTTACTTAAAAAGTGTACATTATTTGAATTTGAATGAGTATGGCAAGGGTGGCGTGGTATAAAATGACGTCACGCGTTATGGGGCGTCAGCATCTGCACTGAAAGCAGTTTAAGGCAAACACAACTCCGTAATTGCGAATTTTAGACTTTACACATTTCAAGTACTTTTTCTTATTTTCGGAAGCATTGATTGTATCTTACAGGTTGGCGAAACCATCGAAGTGCGTTTGGAGCGGGGCAAGACGCTGGACATCCGCACACTGGCCGTGTCGGACGAGATGACGGCGGCGGGCGAGCGCGAGGTGTTCTTCGAGCTCAACGGACAACTGCGCTCCGTGTTCATACGCGACGAGAACGCCAGCAAGGTAGGCTTCACTGTGAGATGACGGCGGTGAGAGTTTATATATAACTTGCTCCGAATTGAGGATAATGAAACACAGCTTTATATACTCGTAGCTTTAGATTCGCGCAGTTCGAGCATGCAGTTCAGTACAAAAGCAGGTATCACATGTGTGAACTAAACTCGTGTACTAATAAAATTATTCACAAACACAACAATAATATTTAAATCGTATTTAAAATATATCTATATCTATATGATTGTATTTGTGCCCGCGGACACAGATGATTTGCTTTATCAGGAATCGAACGCAAAACCCTGTGCGTCCCTGCGCGAATATCATGATGTGCACAATATCTAGAATTCCTATAATAGGAATATAAAATACATGAATAAAATTAAAAAAAAAACTTTTAATCAATACAAAAACTTAATTAAAACAAAATTATTTACATTGATTATGTTTCTAGGAGATGAAGATTCACCCGAAGGCTGTGAAAGGAGACAAGAATCAAGTGGGAGCGCCCATGCCAGGAACTGTTCTCAGTAAGCATCTTCTAATGCCATATTTTATTACTTTTAAATTGCAAATACATTATAACTATAAAAAATATAACTGAAAAAAAAAAGTTTGGTCATCTGGCCCCAGTAACGACACTTTTGTAAATTGTAGTTATTTTATTTTCATTAAAAAATATATATTATCATATATACATACCCACACAATGATTTAAATAAACATATGAACGCAATATAATTTATATGAAAGTGAACTTATAGATTTGGTAAATTTATCTTAATCATAAACAGACTACTCTTAACATTCGAGAACTAATATTCAGTCACACATCTGCTGAAAGAAATTCGTAGAAATAATAATCAAAACTTTTGCAAGTTAATTTATACTTTTTATTTTCTAGACCCTATACATGTATTATTTTTCACTAATCTAAACGAATTTTAAAATTAAAAAAATAATTTCACAGCAATCAAAGTGAAAGAAGGCGACAAGGTGGAGAAAGGTCAGCCGATAGCCGTCCTCTCGGCTATGAAGATGGAGATGATTGTTCAAGCGCCCAAAGCCGGCACCATCCTGTCTGTGGCCATCACCAATGGACAGAAGCTGGAGGGCGATGACCTCATCTGCACCATCGAGTAAATTTCGTACTGTGGAGTACGGAGTTGTACTAGGGTATATTCGTATTGGTTGAAATGTACCAGGTATTGGTTAAGCAAAATAACAGGAAAATTAACGGAAATACGATAAACAATATCTGCTTCTAATGACTTTATGTTCTCATAATATCACGAAAAGATACGCAAGCGTGTATGCAATGACACATGAAAATATCACTCAAATGTCTACCTGGCTCTCGATTCGAATTAGTATTGTTTGTTGTGCCTAAATCACTATCATATATATATTTATAGAAGCAGGAGCATGAAAAGTATAGCTGTATGAATACGAATATGCCCTAGCGTGTAGCCTGTAGCGTTAAGCGCAGTACCTGTTTGATCGCGACTGATGTTTGGTTTATAGTCAGTTAAGTAACATCGTTTAATATTGACACTAAAATAGTATTGTGACATTGTTTTATTACTCTTAGAAATTGAGTAAAGATCAAATTTTATAAAATGCTTATAAATACCTATAAATACTTAAAAAACTTAACAATACCCAGAAAATAAATTTAGAAACACAAGAAAATATAATAAATAGACCACACAATCTTATGATGAATGAGCTTTGCTAATAATCTTTCATTCGTTCATTAACCATTCACTCAGTCGCGGACGAACGAGTACGTTATTCTTAGAATCTGTTACGTTCAAATCACAATTTTATACTGAAAATATGGATTAGAATTTTATATCACAGACTGCGAATTATTTGTTGCTAGTTTAAGAAAAATCTATCATATATGTAACACAAATTTTCTGACTGGAAATTTATTTATTTTTATTTACACTTTTTTTATTTAGAAGCACCAATGTTGTATCTTCTATTTTTTTCTTTACAGTTATTTATCTGTGCTATTTCTTTTCATGGTTACTAGCTTAAGAGATTAAATGGAGTATAAAAATCATATTTGCCATATTCTATCACACAATTTTTGAATGAGTCAGACTCGATATGTACAAATGTATGTTTATTTTATATTGGAAAGATGAGGGTATACTGAAAGTTGGATGAGAAAATATTTTGATATTAATGCAAAAATAACTGTGATATCTCGAAGTCGCAATAATATCAATTCTTTACAGTGACATGCCATTTATAGTCGAGGAGTAAGGTAAAAATAAAATTAAAATTTGTTGTTTGTTATTTGTATTATGGTCAAGTAGTCACTCCATCAGCAGGCTAAATGAGAAGATGTTTGAAAAATGATTCTATACCGATCATGACTAAGATGTAAATGCGTGAAATACACATCATATCAGAGAAAACGTGAAAAGTGTGTGTAAGTTGCTTAATTTTCTTTATTTGCGATACATTTCACAAGTGATACAAACACAAACATGATAAAAATTTAAAGCGAAAAACAGTGAAATAACACTTTTAAACGTAGATTCATAAGAAATTATTGTAGCGTAGTCATTCCAAAATATTTGGTTAGTTAGTCACATATCATTGCAACATAAAGCAAAATACGACCGAAATGTAGGAGATAAAAGACATTTTTGTTAGAAAATGATTTATCAGACATTTGTTTCAACTTATCAATTGTTAAGTTATCGTTAAACGATTTTTGTATGCTGGTGCTCATTGTTATGATTATTTTATTGTTATTATTTCCAAAATGTTTGTATTTTTAATTACTTATTATTAAATGATCTTATTTAAAAATGCTTTTGTTTGATTAACTTTCTCCAATCAATTTGGATTTTTTTTTATAATATAGGAGTAGCAGACGAGCATACAGTCCACCTGATGGTAAGTGGCTACTGCCGCCCATGGACATCTTTAATCAACCCCAGATAGGATTAGATATTCCCACCTATGGTCGGCCACAGATGCGCCGCTACCCCTGAGGACTAAGCTGGAATGCCTCGGAAAAGTCTGTCTCCCTTACCACACCCTTCAAACCGGAACACAGCAGCGCCTAACACTGCTGTTATTGGGTAGAAATAGGTGTGGCGGTGGTGCCGAACTACAAAGGGTTCTACCACCTTCAACTACCAATTTTAATTAACTGTGAATTAATGCACGATTTTAAAAAGTCTGTGAACTTATTTACACTGCATGTCCGCTCTGAATATAGAAATGAATCGCGTCGCTATAGCAAATTGTATGACAATAGCTGCCCGCATCAAATTCATAGCGGACTAGCAGTTTGGCGCGGACTATAAGAAGTTTTTTGGCATTTTTAATAAAAATGAATTAATGTCAACATGTACATGCACAAGTGAAAATATTACAAAAACACAAATAATGTTCGAAAGTATATCTTTATATTCAATAATACAAATTGTAATTCCAATTGTAACATCACTTCACATAGGAACACAGCTATAAATAACACGAATAGTTGATCTATACTTAAACTTTTATATAATAATCTGAATTCTTATCTACTAAATATATTACAAGGACAGACCAAACGAGCTGCATGTTACCATGCCAACACTGCATATATAATTATTAAGATATGCTCTTTATTGTTTTGTACATCACAAAATATCAATATAAATTATTCGTGTTTTATTTTTCACGTATTAATAAAGCTGCTAAATCGATTTTGTTAAAAATGCACTCAAACATAAAGGACTTAACAGAACGTAACGAAGGCATTTTAGCCATGGCATGAAATGTTTGCTTTAAGATTTAAAGTACAGTGCACGTTTAGGAAACAATGTATTGGAATATAATATTAAAGTAAGAACTATATTTGTTAAACTACTCCCTTTTTATAATACTTAAATTATTCACATTCCAAACCAAACAATAAACCACATTTGTATAGACCGTTTATTATTACCTACTTACCGATTAAATATAGTAAATACAATACAAGTCGTTTAGGTAAACCCATTCATATTATGCTTAAATAAAGATTTCCATCTGCTCAGTCAAATTTACTTGTATCGACAATAAATTCAATTGATACGCCAACCCATTTATCAGTCCATTTGCAACGGCAGCTCGTCTGGCCTGTATCAAATAGGCGTCATAATTCTTACAACTTATTTACATAACACTTATCACGCTATTGAGTAAGCTTGTTAGAAAATATATTGGCCGAACGAATGAACATCACCAGGGTTTTATCATCATATTCACGACAATTAGTAAATCTTATGTAATGGTTAATATGGTAGAATTATATGTGGTTCCATGCCATGTAAGATCTGAACTGATCGTATGATAAAACAGAGATTTATCAGAGCAGATTTACTTTAAGTACCTATACTTTTTGGGGTTGCTTAATCTTACTCATGGGCAGCAGAGAAAAATTGCTCCCACTGCCTACCATTAGTCAACACAGGACATTTATTGCTTAATATTAGCTTTCCCCTTTTTGAAGACGAAGTCGGAACACTTCATGTCTGAACCAAAAAGAATGGTGTTAACAATGCAACCACAAAGAATCCTAGAACATTTCTACATTACCATACAGAACATATGTACACTTAAAGTAAGTGTTGCTTTATAATCTGACAAACAATTATTGAAATGATTAACTCTACAATATTATTAATAAGAAACACATTACCTCGAGATTGAATAAGCTTCACTTTGAACAAAGGAACGTAATATAATTAAATAAAATACATAAATAAATAAATACCTATTCAAAAGCTTAAAAGTAATTTCAATATTTTATATATTTACGTATTATTGACAAACATGAACTTGCCACACTACAAAGCGGCACGAAGGGTTGAATCTCAAATCACAATTCGTACGAAGCATGGCACACTATAGGCAATATTTAACCGTTCGCTACAGGCGGACCAAAGTACATAATGCACGGCATCTTACTTACAAAAGAAAACAAACAGTGTAGACGTATTGAAAATGAAGCTGGTCCCAAAATTATAATAAAAACTTTTTAAATATAGTTCGATAAATTTGCAACCAAGATTAAGATTTAAGTTCTTCATTTACACGTGTCATATTAATTTTGTTTCAATAGTATAATATATCATAATCTCAGATATCTTAACACTCTAAATAGTTTTGAATATTTTTAGTTTTTAATATAGCTAAATATGCAATTTTATATTTTTAAAGTTTTTAGTGTATCACATTAAAAAACAGTTTAAATTTTCATAGATTTAAATATTTACATCAGAACAATACTAGGTTATTTTTTAACTTTATAATCTCCTTAACTCTTATAACTGAATCTCTTTAACTATTTATTATTTACAATAAACTAAAAGTGCACATTTTAATATTATTAATTTTCTTAGTACTCGTAATTTAACAATGAAGACACAAAATCTTAAATCAGACCCGCGTCTCACGTCGCCGCAAATACGTGATTTAGTTATAAATATATTATATATATTAGTATGTATGTTAGTCTGTAAGGTATATATGATATGGACCTCTGTATTCAATTATACTTTTGTATCTTTGTCTATATTTTCTGAAATAAATGTTTATTATTATTATTAAATCATAATAAAAGATGTACAGATGTAGCAAGTATTCGATATACAGTAAACTGGGTTATAATAGATTGTTATAATGGTGATAACACATTTTGTTATAACATACTTAAAAACTTTATTTATATGTTTAGATGTTTTAAGCTTTTGTCTATAGATCCCTTAGGACATGAGAGTTTCAAAAAACAATGTTATAAAAATACAATTCTAGGTATCAGTATTAATAATTCTAGGTATCAGTATTAGTAGGTATTTAAAATAATAATTAGTTTGAAAACGAGCTCGTGAGACACTTATAATTACAAGATATTGGATACAATTTTAAAGTGTATAATTAACGTAAGTATATACTTGAGATAATAGTGTTAGTCAAAACAAAAAATAATGTCGTTTAAACAAACAATTAGTAACCGAAGCAGAGACATTACGCGAGTCGATATCAGTCAGTACAAACAAAACAAGTTTACGATAGTATTATAAGTAACTCAAGTTTACACCACTGTGATGGAATTATATTATGCCGTTTCAATATCACATACATAAACATACATAAAATGACTGGATGGGCAGTCTATCCTAAGCAATACTACGAATTTTAATGGGACTTTGAAGATGGGAAAGATTAGAGACTTTATGCAAAGTATACATAATTCACTTATATGAGAAAAATGTTATTACATTATTATTTTACACATATATTAGCCAGTAGTTATTTCCTTACTTGTTACGACATATCCGCGCACTAAAGCTAGTAAAACTAAAGTCATTTCACAAATGACACTTGTTATTATCGCTTATTAATTGTAATTTGTATTCACTTATAACATAACACTTTATCTTACATAATTGTTGTATTATAAATATTCTGATTACATAATCTGTGCCACAATCACTAAAATAATGGCAGTTAAAAAAATAAGTGTGTCGTTTTTATTTTACGCTTTAAAACGCTTCGAGGTACAACACTATTATTCATGACTCTACTTATGGGTTGAATCAAAAATAACTATATTTTATATTCTCATAATAATAATCTACAAATTACATATTAGGCGTAGTTAAGGGTTTTTTTCAAATTTTACTTTTCCTCTACCAAATTACCTCTTAAAAATTGCTGGCGAGTAGTCTTTTTACCAATTCGGTATTTGGATTAAATTTTCAAGAACCTTACAAATTAAAAATCAGTCCACCTAATCTGGATTAGCAAAAACATTTTCGAAAGTTCAAAAGTATATCTATAGGAATCTACAAATTATCCAATCTATACTAGTCAGTTTATTTTCCAAAACCCATATTTACCCCACTAACTAAATGATAACGAATTTCTTCTCATGTTCATACCTTGAATCTTTTCTATGAAGCTGCTTCAACATTTTGGGCAAAAGCATTATACTTTAGTTTTTTAGTCATTATCCCAAACATGTTCCAAATGCATTCAGCATTGCCTAAACTCACAAATCGTTTTTGATACACTGCCGGCAGAATGCCATGAGCGTCTTGCACATCATAATCACAAAGACTACAAATGCATTTTAATCCAATTCTCCTGGATTTAACAAGGACTTATCCACGAGAGAGTATGAGAAATTGTCATATATTTCCGGAGTCATATCATTAGTATCAGTTTTGTTTGTCTCCGGTAACTCCTGACTATCTTCCAGGTCGTTAGCTGAAGGCACAGACTTATCGCTGAGGCTTAAACTAGCATCAGCATCTTCTCCGTAGCATCTGCGCTTGTGATCCGATGGAAAGTTGTGGTAGGAATGTTCTACTCGGATTGCTTGCATTGTGTTGCTGGAAAAAATAGATAAGAATAAAGTCATAAATATATAGAGGTTTAAACTTTTTGAAGGTGGTGACTCCGGCGGCACCACCGCCACACCTAGTTCTACCTTATAACAGCAGTGTTAGGCGCTGCTGTTCCGTTTTGAAGGGTGTGGTAAGGGAGACAGACTTTTCCGAGGCGTTCCAGCTTAGTCCTCAGGGGTAGCGGTGCATCTGTGGCCCACCTCAGGTATGAATACTTAATCCTATCTGGGGTTGATTACAGATGTCCATGGGCGGCAGTAGCCACTTACCATCAGGTGGACTGCATGCTCGTCTGCTACTCTTATATTATAAAAAAAAAAAACTTTTGTTACAAATAAAAAAGTCTTTATTAAAAAAACATTGATGAGAAATCTTAAAGCATTTTTAAAGTTTTGTCTGTCTATTGTTTGTTTAATGTCTAAAGGAGAAGTTGATTAGATGTAAGTTTTAAGCAAATTAGAACGAATTCTAGGTTCCTTCGAAAATTATTTAGGAGTGCTTGGACAACAATCTCTAATATCATAAGATATAAAACCTTTAAAAGTAGAAGCTATTAAACTACTTAAGTTACTATTAGTATTCTATGTATAATACTTTCACTTATACACCGTTATTTTAAGTTATAATACGTACATATATCACTATTCTACTGCTCGTACATTTTATGAATTATACTGGATTTAAGAGACTTGTAATTAACTATTAACCAAATACGAACTCTTATCTTATCTATTTTGGCCCTAAATTAATTCAAAGTTAAAACGGTGTTCAGTAAAAACTTACCGTGTCTTCCTTAGGATCGGTCTTCCCAATTCCACTTGCATCTCCAACGAGTACAACTTGGCCAGCGACTCCAGTTTCTCCTTCTCCTCGGGGTCATGAAAGCTCGGCAACTTTAGCTCAGTCTGACAAGAATCTTGGAGAAACTTTGACAGCTGTTCATTCGCTGCACTCAATATCAAGAACCCCGGCCTTTCCTCCCTTATCCGTCTGCAACCCGCCCTTATCTCTCTGACCTCAGTGACTCCAACATTTCCCATGGAGTGCTCGCTGTAATAATGGTCACTTTGCGGCGATTTCTCACTCAGATTCAAGTCACTCGACGAGGTTTTCTGTAAACTGAAATTCGTGCGCGGTGTCTGATTAAATTGTTCCTCGTTCTTCGCTTTCTCCTGAAACGCCTGAAAGGACTGAAAAAAATTCTCGTCCGCGTTAAGTCCTGATACGCCAGCGTTTTTTATGTCGCTGAAACTTGAAAATGAGGAATGGGGTAGGATGTCTTTATGGTCTTTTAACAAAACTTCGTCATCAACATCAACTACGGTTTTCGAATCAGACATCATGGCGTCATCGTCATTCCCCGAATCAACTTTAGCTCTTTTCTTCTTGAATCTGTTTTTGCAGCTCGCCCAACCACCCTTGATAAGGAGTTTTTCCTTTTTCAGTCGTTTCGGTGGCGGCATGTTGCTGATAGACTTTGTGCAATTATTGTTCACTGATTTCGACGATTTGAACGTTAAGCTTTTGTTGAATACTTTTAATTCCTCAATCCCCGGCCAGTCAGTTAGCTCATCATCGCCTTCCCTATCACTATCGTTAGTAACGACCCCATCAGAATCACTACTACTCAAGGAACTACTTTCATTCCCAGTACAGTCCATGCCACTGTTGGAGTCTTCAAACTGCAGCGGATTCCTCAACGAACTGGGCGGATGGGTCTTATTGAGTATCTTTATTTTCCTGTGATATTTCACGTCAAGGCTGTTCTTGCCTGAACTGGTCGTCGGGCTAAAGAATGGCGGTAGGTCCGTCGCTATTCTATAGCCGGTCATCTTTGAAAGAGTTGGAGTGCCATTTTTGGATGGGTTTTTGTAAACAAAATTAAAACTTGAACTCCCCGGAAGTGAGGGTGTGTTTGAGAATGCGGATATTTTGTCACTTTCTGTATTATGCGACTTTAGTACTATTTTCCCGGGTTGCAATACAGAATCTTTTCTCTTTTTGTCGGTGTCGTATTTTTTGGACTTGAAATCATTTTTGAAAAAGGCCGATTTTGAGGAGCATCCACCACTAAATGATCTTTCCCTCATTTCACACCCATCACCTTTATCCCGATGCGACCATTTCCGTTTGCCACAAAATGCGTTTCTGAAACAGAGATTCTATTAAAAGGACAAATATGCATTATAAATATAATTATTGGTATGACCGAACAACAAGTCGAATACTGAAGTGCATTTGTTGTTGTCCAAGTAGCAGGTTGCTTAGCAACGCAACACATGTTAGGCAACTTTATAAACAGCAATAGAATACATGATCGAAAACACAT
This sequence comes from Epargyreus clarus, assembly GCF_041222505.1. Classification (NCBI taxonomy): domain Eukaryota; kingdom Metazoa; phylum Arthropoda; class Insecta; order Lepidoptera; family Hesperiidae; genus Epargyreus; species Epargyreus clarus. Next base: position 12,123,416 of record NW_027332209.1, on the reverse strand, counting down.
TTAAATTAATCACTTACTACTATAAACAATTAATCTATTTTACTCTGATTATAAACAATGAATTCAAAACACAGCTCGTGTCAATTTAGGAGATGAGGAGGACAATATACCCTATATTGGAGGGATCATGAAACACAACCAGTGTTTATAATAAATTCTAATCTTAATGATTGCCATTAATTTACTAATGCTCGTTATGAATTAAACAATCTATACAATTTTTGTCTATCTGACTACTAGAAATTGTCAAATTTCGAACTTTAGTGAGCAAAACATAGATAACCAGGAGTCACATTGGATAGACTGATTACATAGTTTGTATCATTATCATTACAATAACAGTCTTAAGAAAACAACGTTACCTTTCTTGTTTATGTTTGCCGACGTGAATCATCGGCGACAAGCCTGGGGTTTGCAGGACGATAGTTGTCGTCATAACGTTAGGCTGAAATCACACAAATAACTTAAAATATAATTTAGTTACATTATAATTAGTAATTACGTATATGTTACACTAAAACGGATTCTTAATAAATATATGAGCTATCCACATAAAACACTAGTGTTAATCACCATACTTGTTACAAAAATAAAAAAATCTTTGTGGTTAGTGAACTATTTGTTCATCTACTAACCTAATAAGATACAATTGCCATTTACTACATAGTGAAGTGAATTATAGAAAATATCTATAATCTAATCTATAATCTAAAAATTATGTGTACAGAACTAACCTCAGTAGTAACGCTCAGAATCTCGACTGGCGGTGAAGTTTTCCCATCAATATAGTCAACTGGCATTTTCTTATACTTCCGCTTCCTTCTGGCATTGGCTGGCCTCGTTGGAGAGAAGTTCTCGTTGAACGAGTCTGACTCAAAATTACCGATCTGACTGTAGTGTCGTGATTTGAGGTTCGTTGACTTGTGAATGCTGAGGTGAGGGTCATCGGAATCAGAGAGGGGCTGAGTGATGACCGGCGCTTGCGGTGGACTACTGGAGCTGCCATCTTCCACCAGACTGACGGATACTGCTGCTGCTTAAACAATAATTAAGAAATAATTAATACAATTAATGAATTAATGTGATTCTCTTTAAAAGTGTGTAAAAAAATTATTAAATATGTATAGTTGAAAAAAATCACTTAAATGTAACGCAACAATCTTAGTGCAACACAGTAAGGAGTGGCAAAACATCTGTAATTTTCTTCAGGTAACCTGTATGCAGTTGGAAATGTTTATGACGACTTACAATCAGGTGGACTACCAACTCGCGTACTACTCCAATGGTATTTAAAAAATACATAAAAAATTGGCCTTATTGTAGCAAATACTTTTTAAACTTATTATTATTCTTTTAATCACTATTTATAAGAAGGCCTTTTATTTTACTCCATTTTAGCTTCCCCGAGAGTTTTTCTAGAAATCACATTATCAGAGTCAATTGAGTTTAATATAATAATCTTGACTACCATTTCTCACATAATCATTTAAGTCTACTATAATCTATTAATCTATTTGAGGACCCGCGTGGCGGAGCGGCCGTCATACTGGTCTGACGCGCAAAGGGTCCCGGGTTCGATCCCTGGCCAGACAGATATCTAAATGATGAATTTAGATTTCTGTTCCTGGGTCTGGATCCTAGTGTGGGGTTGTGAATGTAGAAAGTGTTTATTATCTATATGCGGTTTCTTTTTGTGGTATGTACAACCATCTTATATTGTTGTAGATTATTTTACTTATGTGGGATGGAAAATGCTTCCCATGTAGGTTGCACCAATTGAAACAAATCTGCATTACCGTACAAAGCCTGTTCAAATAAAGTAAAGAATGAATCACTGAGTGCACAGTGCAAAATATAAGTTAAATATAAACCAACCATCACGTTTTATCCAATACTTATTTTGTTTACAATATTCCAAAGACTTGTTATGAAATTGAAGGTGATAAAGTTTTTGCAATATAACTGATATTGAGATCATACAAATATATAAATAAGAGTAAATTATGTGTAATTTTATAGACTACATATATTTTTAAATATGATTCAACTCCTGACCTCCATGCCTATTTCTGCGTAATAAAATAATTAAGCGCTTTGTTTTGGTTTTAAATGTCTTATGAGAGATAGATACATTTATAAAAGGCTGTCCAACTTTGTCCTCAAATTTAGCTATCTGAAGTAACGCTAAAGACTGTGTGTCATCTGGAGGCTATTATAGATATCCAGTGACTGCTAAGCATCAGCTGAACTGCAATATTTTTACACGTATATGATATATGTAAAAATGCAAGAAATATACAGTAATGATTTGATATTGTAGATGATTATTGATTACATGTAGATTATATAGTGCATCAACAGCAGATTAACATATTAACAAACTGAGGTAAGAGCGAAAAGTTAAAATTAGATGGACTTCATTCCTTCCATTAGATAACGATAATAATTTGTAAAAGTTATTGTACAAAAGAAGTCCAAAATCAGTCCATAACTAGTCTATAGTGAGCCCTTTAGTCTCATTATGAACTGTGTTGAAATCTTAAGGGAAGCAGACGTCACTCGTCATAAATAAATACCATGGTGAACTTATATAAAAAATGTAATTACTTCAATTAAAGTTGCTTATGGAAATGTCAGGTGTGCAAATCATTTGTCCTTTTACAAACATTAACTGTAACAAAGACTAGATGTAAACAAAAGTTACATGCCACATGCATTACATATGACCGTCATTCATTTCACATTTATTTCAGTTTATTTGAAAATAGAAAATGTATCTAAATATTGTACCTATAAAATGGAAACTAATTTGCGATTTGGTTTGTAAGTAAATTAAGCTGTTCTCTACTGCCTTTGTGGGAGTCTTATGTATTTATAAACAGATAAACGTCAAAATTAATAACAAAAAACTAACGCAGGTTCCCCGCGGACCGAGTGCGCCTGCGGAGCCCTATCTTGCGGCGCTCCGGACGCCCGCAGTTGCTCTCCTCCAGCGCCAGGTTGAGGTCGTGCGACAGCCTCTCCATCTTCACACCTCACGACCCATCACTACCCAAACAGTCTAGAACCTACGATCCGGTGATACTTTATCTCAAGTTCGCCCTACTTTTGCCTCCCTTTCACAAACACTACGAACTAAGTACCAAATTAAAATTGCATTTCACTTGTCCATAAATTATTCAACCTACTAGTTTTTATCCACTAATATCCAGCCGCAAACATGAAAGCCATATCATATCCAACTGTGTTATACTATTATAGTTATAACATAAATTATAATATTATTACTGTATAAAAAACTTTTAACGTTCGGCTTCTCTTCACTTAATCCCTTTACCATTGAATTGATTACTTATTTTATTTTTATTATCCGCTTCAATGGCAATAAGTAATTCATTCACAATTCACAAGTATTCAGAAAGTCCGAATAGTAGGTATTATTTCGTACTATTTCTCTATTCATTCACTTTTCCAGTATCCGTATTTTAACTTTGTAGTCTGTCAGAACCATCCACAGATATTTTTAAGAACATTATTGAACTGGTGGAACCAGACTTTGCTTATTGGTAATGCAGTATGGAGGTATTTGCATAAGTAGTTGCACTCCAAGTATATTATATTATCCGTGTGAAGTTGTTATGATCCTGTGGCCACTATCCAGGATTAAAACGGAGAAATTGAAATGGTCTTTCAAAAGAAACTATCCATTATTAGGAAAAGAATTCCAAAAAGTTTCGTATAGATTTAATATTAAACTTTAAAAACTATGTAGTTATTAAGGAAATTGGTATTATGAAAATAGGATTATGTAAAGTTTCATTGCCATTCTAACAATTATACGTTACTCGTACTATTAAATATTTTTTCCCACTCAGTATTAAGTACATACGAATAATATTCGACATAAAAGTCAAGTCTGGTTTCGTCATAAAAAATAGTAGTACGTTATTTATTACAAATCTGTGTATCATAGAGTAACTTATACATATCTGTGCATTTGACGATTTGACGTTCTGTACCAAAGAGTAAAATAATATATGTTCTGTACCGTTGACGGCGGTTGACGCGCGAGCTGTAGCTTCCATCTGTCTATTATCGAGTATCGCTTTCTTTAATGTCAGTTTGTGCGCCAATTTTTTCTTTTTTTCTTAAAAGTTTACTTTTGTAATTTACGCTTTTAACGCTGAAAACTGGTAAGTTTTGGTTAATTTATCAAAAATATATATGTAATGATTCGTTTCAGTGTCATAATTTCTGAATCAGGGGTATATTATTGAAGATATTCAAATATTCACTGTGTTTACTACAAGCGACACAAGCGTCTGTTATGATTGTTCGCGGGAAAAACGTCTCACATTTACTTAATTAATCGTATTTTAATAACATTTCGTATATTACGAAATCATAGTGTTAAGATTTACAATAAATCGACAGAAATGGAGAGAATAATTATTCTTTCACCAAGTAAATACTGTTAGTGATGATGCGTTTTTTTTTATTGTGCTCCTCATAATCAGTATGTTAGTATCCTACACGATGAAAATTATATTTTAAATCTGCATTTTGTTATACTTTCTTGTATTATTGTTTGTAAGTGGACATCATTAATATATTTGAAATTACTTCTAAATTATGATGCATTGAATTGCATTGTAAGCTCCGAAAGACTTGAAGATGCTCTGAACATACATATTTAAAAAAAGAAAGAACCTGTTTCATTTCCTTCTAATTATGTTAATGTTGTAAAGTGGAAAATACAAAATACTGAACATCTTATATTAGTTATAAGAAAAGTCAATATTTAAGAGCATTTTTTTAATACTGCTGCTACTAAACTATTATTAATGAATAAAATAAAAAAAAAAGTATAGAAACTATCAAAACCCAAGTTGATTTCCATATGATTTCCATTTAATGATTGTATTTTTTTTCCTACCACCCTCAATGGTTCAATTGCAGCTCTCATGTGTGTTTTAGAAAGGTGTTAAGGGGTAGAGCAAAATGTTTGGTCTATTTCAAATAGAATTATCCTATCTACAATTTGTCACAGATGTCCATTAGCCAGACTGAATTTGAAGGTGTGAAGGCCCTGGGGCAACCAAAGAGCAGAGGCCCAAATTCTTTTTCTAATAAAAGTAACATTATTTTCTGCCCTGTCCTTCACATATTTCAAAAGTATGTAGTCCTTAGTCTAGTTTAAAACATTGTTGGTAATAATGTAGAAAGAAACAATTAAAAAAAAAGTTTCTAACTGTCGTAATTTGTATATTGTTTAATCGCATTGTGAGTTTATTGTGGTGGCCCCAGGTCTCCTCCTTGAGTATCACTTAACATAAGGTGGTATATTATGTGGGTACTCATGGATCCACTTATTGATAACCTTGAGTGACCTGACTTTTAATTCGTACATAAAATGTTTGTCAGAACAATTTTTGTAAAAAAAAATATTATGTGAACATTAAAAAATGCCTAAACAAAGGCTCTCAATAAGTATGTATAGAGATAATTAATTTAAAAAATCAAAAACCCGACTGCACCAAAAAGGCTGAAATAGAATTTCCAAAAGCAGTGAAATAGGCATTTCATTATTTTTATCCAGAAAACTAAATACAAAGTTTCAAAGTAGGTGTCTGCTTCAAAAACAAAAAAATTTCAAACAATATTATCCTATTTTATCCTCGTAGTGCTCATTTACGCTATGTAAAGAACCTATGTGTAAAATTCCAGCACGCCTAAGTTCAGCGGTTTCCCTTTGCGTTGATCTCTGGCACAGCAACTCACTCATTTAGTCAGACAGTCATCCCGATGTGTATGTACGAATGTATATGTACTAGCTGACCCGGCAAACGTTGTGTTGCCATATAAATAAAAAAATGTTAAGGGTGAACAACTCTTATCACTTAGGGGTAAAAAAATAGATAGTGGCCGATTCTCAGACATACTGAATATGTATATAAAATTTGGTGAAAATCGGTGAAGCCGTTTCGGAGGAGTACGGTAACTAACACGAGAATTTATGTATAAGATAAAATATGTAATGTATGTGTAATCTCCTCTTAAATTTCTTTATTTTGACACCCTACTCGATAGGTTTGGTTAACTTTTTTTAAAACGTGTTACTAGTTCGCGAAAAAATCCACCATTTACGGTCTATAAATTATATAACTTCAGTAAATCAAAGTTTCGGTCATTATTTTACCTCGTTAGAGGATAAATTTAATTATTTTTATCCAACAAACCTGATACAAAATTTCATAGTGTTTGCTTCAAAATTTAAGATTGTTCAAATGAACTTTTAACCCTTATTTTACCCTCTACGGGGTTGATTTTTCGGACGGGGATAAATTAGTGCGTACTTGTTCCTATTCAGAAAGCCAAACACAAAATTTTATAGTAGTTGCTTCAAAATTAAAGGATTTCAAAAAAACTGTTTTCCCCTATTTTACCCTCTTAAGGGTAGAATTTCCAAAAGGCCTTTCTTAGTACTTATTAACGCTATATAGAGAACCTATGTGCAAAATTACAGGACTGTAAGGTCCTTGGTTTAGGCTGTACGTTGATTTCTGAAAAATTAAAAAGTAATTTAGTTAGTCAGTCAGTCAGTCACCTTGCTGTTTTATATATATACAAATATCTTTTTATAATCTCCGTTTAATTTCCTTTCATTTGATACCCTACTCGATAGGTTCGGTTAACTTTTTTTTTTAAATGTGTTACTATTTCGCGCCAAAAATCCGCCATTTTGTTTTTCTTTTTCTAACACCTATCTAAGGACACTCGGGTCATTGAGACAAATATAATGACACCTTAACTGTTGAAATTCATCCAGCCGTTTGTTAGATCGGATCAAATAAAGAAAGACAAACATACAAGATACGCGCGAAAAACATAACCCTTCCTTGGCAGTCGGGTAAAAAAGGAGAAAATAAATATTATACACATTATGGATGTAATAACAGTGATAAAGTTACTTGTAAACTGGTATTAATAATAATCTATCCAGTGGTTTCAAACTTCAAAGCTTAAGGTGGAAATTGGATAAATTGATTAGATAACAGGTGTACTAAATCACCTTCTTCAAATAGATATTAAAATATGTCAATATCAATAAGCTAATTAAGTAAAACTCTTTATGTCTTCAAGATGTACAATTTAAGAAAATATGTCTATTAATCTATTATAGGTACGAAATGATGGAGGGTGAATCCCCTGATTTGCCGGAAGCGGCGCACATGCGGCGAACTCGAGCGGCCCTGGCGGAGATTCCCCTACGCATGGACCGGTTAAGGGTGACGCCTCTACGCTCGCTGACTAACACTCGTGAGGTGTCGCCGTCGCTGCCTCCAGGGTACCTCAGCCCGGCACCTTCTCCTGATGAACTCTTGATTCAGCAGCGTGGTAAGGCACATATGTCTTAGTTAGCTATAGATGACTTTCTAATGTAGAATAGGTTCATCTGTTGACCTACTGCCACAAATGTTTTGTTTCATGCTGTAATATGGAAGGTTAAAATGTTTGAACCTTCTTAATTTCATTTTTAACTTGTTTTTAAAAAATGTATTCTTCATATGAGCTGGATATAGGCTAGTGTTAGATTTTATACACCTTTAGAGAACATTCAGGGGAAGGTTCAAGAAATTAGATTGTAGCACAAGGTTTACTTTCACTGTTAAAGTTCAACATCATCTTGTATTGCATACAATGCACAACAACATTAGTCAATATCCTGTTCATGTTTACATTATTTATTTTATTAGGTGAATGTCACTACTTATAAACTGAATAATATTTTCAGGCAGAAAACGACATCCGGTGACATGGTCTCCAGACATTGACGTCAAGCGTAACTCGACCTTCCATTCGATGGTTCGTACTCCGCCAAAAAGCGTACCGGGTCGCCTTTCGCCACCAAAACTCGGTGTCACTTTACGCTCGACACCACGAAAGAGACTTCTTCTCGGCGATTCTGAACGTATACCACTTACACCAGAAAAGATAGACTTCAGCGACATTACCACTCCTCAAAAGTTCAAAATAAACACAGCATCAACCTCGCCACCTCCGACCAAGCGATCGAGGATTGAGAAGGTTCTCAATACTGAATTCAAAGGACCTATAGACACGGCCTTGAAAGGGCTAAGTCCGACGCAGTTGGTCAATATGATCAAAAATATAACTTACAAGCATCCGGAAATTGAAAAAGAAATTCGGGAAGAGATGCCTGTACCAGACCTGTCTCCCCTTGAAGAGAGACTGAGTTATTTGAAGTCCAACATATTCAAAAGCTTGCCTACTTCCCGTTTGACGTCCAAGACCGACTCGCCCGCGTATTCACGCGTCGCTACCCATTTGGCGGCGTTCAAAAAGTGCCTCGTGGAACAAGGGAAGGTGTTGGTTGAGTCACAACACTGGGAATCAGTGGTGCAATACGTATTCCTAGCTTGGAACTACGTTAGGGCGACACCAGTATGGGACAATCTGCCCCATAACTCCCAACGGAAACAGTGCTTCAAAGCACTCACGAATTTCTGTATGACTGCACTGAAAAAGGGGGGTTTTGATAAAGATTTTTTGCTGGATATACAGGAAAAGCTGCACGACTTGGTTGCAGACAGTGAGGAAGTACAATTCTGTACGAAATTTGTACAAACGCAACTTCAACTTCGCGTACTAGATTTTTGATACAACCCAATCATATATGATTGCTGGTTTAAACTCATGTGCCTTTACCTAGATAAGTAAGAGTATGTAACCTTATGTGCCTTTTTTCGAGTGATTTGAGTAGAATGATTAGAATTACAAATTCAGGTTGTTACTAATTTTGTGCATTGATGCTTTTGCGCTCGGCGCTGCTCTAGTCTAGTTAAACTCATGAAAATCTATATTTCGTATGAATATAGTTAAATTGAGACACAATCACAGCTTTTAGGCTGTGTATTATTGGATTTGGACATGCTTGTCATATAATTAGAGCAGTACTACCCATAAGTGTTGGCTTACATAAGATCTATTTGACGGATATGATATCAGAATCTATGTATAAGTTTTTCGGGTTGCCGCATATATTGGTATTGGATGGTAGTCTAATGCGTTATGTAACTTACCAATGTACGTAATTTTAATGATAAAAACCTTGGAATGGTGTTGGAACCTTGGTTGAATTTTCGTTGTAGATGTTATAGGTTCTCCACACCTATTTCTGCCTCATAACAGCAGTGTTAAGCGCTGCTGTGTTCTGGTTTGAAGGGTGTGGTAAGGGAGACATACTTTTCCGAGGCGTTCCAGGAGTAGCGGCGCAGTAATCCTATCTGGGGTTGATTACAGATGTTCATGGGCGGCAGTAATCACTTACCATCAGGTAGACTGCATGCTCGTCTGCTGCTAATAATTTATAAAAAAAAAGGTTGCTGTGACCATAATGGCTGGTTAAATATATTGTAGTATGCATAACTAACCCAACATAGCGATGTTGACTGAATGCGTTTATGTAATACATGCATGCAGGCACTGATTATTGTTTTATGTTATTTTTTATATATTGCACTTTCAGTTTTTTTACGGCTATGTAAAGCGTTCTCTTTGGTAATATTTTATTTAGCACTGCTAAATACTATCAAGAATTTTAATAGATTCAACTGTGTAAGCTTATAGGTTTTTATATTTTTGTTAATTTAATACAAGATGGAGCTATAAATGTAATAGAACAGGGATTCCCAACCTCATTTTTTCTGCGACTCCTTTTACAGATTGTATGTTTTAGCAGATATTAAAATTACTTTTTTTATTCATATGCAACAAGAAATCCCAAATAATAAGTCAAAATAATTATTTAATAACCTTCAGAATAGCAGCGACGCCTCTAAGCATCTTAATGCACAGTTTCGGAATCCCTGTAATAGAATAAAGTGGGTATTTTAATACTGTTAAGTATCCTTAGTATTTACGTTGTGTTCAATATTATTTTAGCATTTAGTAACTATGATCGACATAGTAATCAATATTGACTTATTTTTGGAAATTAGAATCATTATGCTTACTTCTTCATGTCTATAAGTTGTGTTCACTTATTTCTGTAAATTGTATTATCATGCAGTAGGGGAAAATATACAAAGCACATAATGTTGTAGTGCAAATTATTTTGATATTAAAGGTCAATTTATATTTTGTATCTTTTTACTATCAAATACATATAAAACAATATACGTTGTACTATTAAGATCAATTATTAGTAAATGATTAAAAATACTCATTCGTTTACCATACATCATAATAATATGTGTAAGCTAATAAATCTTTTCTTATTCTGCTGACAATCTGAACTCCTTATTGATGTTTATTGTCAAAAATTGCCCATATGATATACAAAAAAATAAAATTATAGTACATATATATTTTCTGACTATATAAATATACCTTGGTTCGATACGCGACTTTGATTCATGAACAAAATTCAAATTTAGTTAACCAAGGTGACACAATATTTATGATTTCACGGATTTCGATTTCGATTCGATTTTGAACAATAATGTTTTGCACTTTATGTACTTTTTAAGTTGTATAAAATATAATTGATGAATCATACGATGTAATGTATAATTAACATTAGTTTTGAGAGTTTACGTATCATCCATTTGTAATAAGTGTAGAGTAACGTGTCTACATACACATCATTATCAAGAATTAATACACAAGACTTATAAGATAAACAACATTAAAAAATGCGTCTATTAATGTACGCAAGAAGGGAAACTTTTACAAAAGAAAAAGATATTTCTAAATTATTGGTAGTATGGTATTGGATCGGGTCCAACCGTTACGTGTTATCAAATGATCAATTCATATGTAATATTTATTAGACTTACTCTGTTCATATGTCTACAACACTTGCGTAGTCAACTTCATGGAGTTTAACTTATTATTTTTCCCAAACGCACCAAAAGTATAATAGAAATATCTAAAGTATATAGGTCATTATAGGTCCATTACTAAGGTAATTATGAAGTAATCTACAACCACTTCTATTAGGCTTATATTTCGATGGACAGGTTTATAAACAGTATGTACTTATTGTAAATCAACAACATTACTGTAAATTTGACGGAAAAAGTTCACTTTTACAAAATTAGTCTAATTGCTACAACAATCATAAAATAATAGGCAAATAGATGATGACTACTGATATTTGTCATTATGATAGGGTAATTACTAATTAGTTATAATAATAGCTGTAACTTGATTGTCTTCCATACATCATGGAAGTAATTTAGCTGTAATATTGAAACCTATTGTAATATACCTATTTTAGGTATTTTTAGTTATGTATCTACTTAAATATAATAATCAGTAGCTATACAAAATGGCTGCCACTTTTGTCTGTAATGTTATAATGTGTAGTATTATTTAGTTCCATATTATTTACATAAAATTCGAGCTTAAAGTTAATCAAAATTGCAAGAATTAATAGAGTAGCAGCAACATTCATATGAAAATAAGCTGCATCTTATTTAATAATTACTTATTACTATAGCACTGAATCCTACTCAAAGCTGTGAAAATACCAAAATGCCTTTGTTAGCTGTAAACAAATATAAAGAACGTAATATAAGTAACCAGATACTATACTAATAGAATAAGATCTTTTTATTATGCAATAGAAGCCATAATAACCACATTATGGATTTCTACTCATATAGTATGCCTACTTATAAATTAAACACCAAATTGTTTAATCAGTTGGAGTCGTCATTTTATTTCAAAGGCACATTATCACGTATTCCCGATTTATTTAACACAGCAAAATGGACAAATTAATTGAAAAGATCCTCATTAACATAAAGGTATGATAGTAATTATGATAATTGTTTTATACCATTTAGTTTGTGAATCAATTGTTAGGAACATCGCTATATGTATTAAAACTGCTAAATTGAAGTAAACGTGAGATTTAATTGTGTAAGAATGTAATTGTACCTTACAGTATATCCTTGTGAGCATTTTTGCTTTATTTGCAAGCTTTTGTATTTTGCGTTTAAGATCCAATTGTAAACGTGTGAAGTTGAAAATAATTATGAATATTATTAATATTGTATTTTTCACAAATAAAACTATTCTGCTTACTGTATGAGATCAATGTATATTTTAACCGGAAAATCTAAGTTAAAAAATGTTAAAAAATTACACCTGAAAATATGTGTTTTAGTACATAAATATATACTCATATTATATGAATTTTATATTCATTGTATTGTATTCGGTTTTGTATAAGAGTATCGAAAAAATAATATTTATGTACTATTTCGATTTTGAGTACTTGTTGGAATTTCCCAAATCCCAGTTTTTTATTAATTTTGTATATGCTATGTTTGTATTTTAATAAAGATATTTTTGTAATACGTATGTACAGTATGTATTATTTTTATAATCGAAAGGAGCTCGTCAAACGTTAGTAATTGATGATTCAGCTGAGGTTATACTTTTTAAATTAAGTTATTTAAGTACTTAGTTGCTCCAGATATTTCGTTTTGTTAAAACGAAGATCAAATAATTATTTATCTTGTATAGAGTGCAAGTAGGCACAGAATTTAATAAATATAGGTATCATTTTTTTGACGCCATGGGAGTGACGCCGGGTTATGTGGGATTTTTGCCGCACTAAAACCCCCCCGGTGGCCGTCCTCAGCGTTTGGTGGAGAACTCCGGAATCTCCAACGGAACACAACCGGAGTCCTCCTAACGCGATGCCCTTTTATCGGGCTCTGCCCTGGGGGGAGCGATTTACGCTCCTCTCACATCCCCTGGTGATTACAGCGATATGCGACCACACAAACCGCTGTGCTTCCCGGGGTCGCTTGCTGGACGGTTTGAGCTCCCACTCTTGGTGCCCGCAACCCCAGAAGCCCCTTTTAGTCGCCTCTTACGACAGGCAAGGGATACCGTAGCCCTATTCTGGTCCCGGTACTACAGGGACAGGACTATAATATCTAGTCCTGTTATTAATCTCTATAACCCCATATCATAAGTATACATTAAAAATAGGGATAGGATATTATGAATAATATTGCAAACAAATAAATGCAACGTTAATGGTACGCAAAGATCATTAAGTAATTTTTATGCTGTTAGTTAATTAGGCTCGTTAATGTCATGTATGGATTATCCTAATTATGGAGAGCTTAATTGATTTGTTTACTAATATTCCCACACTAAAATATCATATAAAATAAAGGATCAATAACTTTACAATTACAGTTTACTTTTACTTCTGCTAGAGAGAACAGTGAGTAAAAATAAAAAATGAATTTGTCCGAAATTTGTGAAATGCTTGGTGAACGACTTGAACGTTACAAGTCTTTGAAACGTGTGAAAAGTAAGTTAACGTTTTGATATAAAAGTAAATTAAGAAATAAAATGAAGTGTTGAAGTCTGTTTCCTAAGCGTGTAGATAGTTAAGTGTATATGGAAATATACAATTTCCCAATTGGAGATAACCAATATTAGATTTAGAAGACATATATTTTATTCATGAAATTAATATCATTATTTTGTAAAGCAGATTTGTTGCTAGAGCATAGATTAGTGCTACTCTATGTGTTAGAGATGTTTCTTTTAGAGAACCTTTTAGAGGTTTCAGGTTACTATACTCTTTGATTTAAGGTCTTGTATCAGTATGTTGTATATTTTGTGAGTGAATGTTTAAATGGGATCAAAAACTAAATATCAATCATCATTCATCTTGTTTTAGTAAGTAAGTATAATGTTTTGTCCGATTGTAAGAGTGTCTGGAAGTAAAATGCTGAGTGTAAAAGTTTTTAAGGATATAGGCAGGTTAGTACAAATAACCGATGTCTTTATCACATGTAGATTCTTATATATATCTGGATTGTATTTGAATATTTGCTATGTAATTCATGTTGTATGCTATAATATATATAATATAATATAAGAAAAACATAGGTACTATTTTTCAAGTAAGTTAGTGACTCTCAGTGACTGTCTATTTGACGCCACAAAAACATCTCTTTCATTATAATATTAATGTTGCAGAGAGGAAATCACCAAAAGTATCCAGCATCTTAAAGACAGCTTCTCCAGCTGTTACTCGGACTCCTCAAGCCTCTACATCTAGCAGTTCAGTGTCTAGCGCTGATGACCGACCACCGGTTCTGCTAACACCGCGAAAGTACAGAGTGAAAAGAACAGTAAGAACCCAGAGTAGAAGACTAGCGTTCGATGAGTCAGAGGATTCTGACGATGACACTGGTACATTAAAAAAGTTGAGGATGGAATGAACGACAACAACAATAACGAACAACTGTTTTATAAATGGTGATTTTGATGTAAAGTGTGGTAAGGTAAGCTGAAATATTCTAATATTTACCACAAACTGTAGTTATAACGTTAAAAGATAATGTTTCAAAATTGTTTATAAACAACATATTTAGGGTAATAAAGTAAAAAAAATTAAAATCCAAAGAATAGTTGAAATAAATTCAGACTCATATTGAACGAAAGGAAGTTTAAGCTAAATAGTAGAGTAATTTTATGAAATGTTATTTATTAATTTATTGTAAATCAATATTAACTTATTTTATGTTTACTTTATTAATTTAAGTTTACCTTTATGATTGTTTTGTTTTGTACATAATATAGACAAATATTACAGTTATTGTTTTCTTATAAAAATAAGTTTATAGATAATCTTTTTTGTAATAAAAAAAACTTTAAAAAAAGCTTTAGTGCATTTTAATTTTGAATATTTATTTTATTCTCGATTTACCTAACGGGATTTCCACATACATTTCCATAAATATTATTCTATAATTTCCATCCATATATCGACTGCGGCTTCTCTGCTATTTCAGTTGCAAAATTAGTCAAAGACGATAATTAATAACCACTGAGTTTGATTCCTCAAATGACCATATCTATGATTCGAAAAGCCTTTTTATTATTTTATGCCGTAAGCCGTGAAAAGAAGTATTTTAATGCGTAGGTATTTCACAAAGGTTTAAAACAAATCAAACGTGAATATACGTACCTACAAAATATTATATAATCATTGGTCTATGGTCGATACTGATTAATAAATACTCCGTATTAACATAAGACACTTAGAACCTTTTTCACGGGGTATTCCCCGTGAAATATTTAGTACGTTGATCTTGTGACGTTTTCATGGAACTTTATATTTAACTTTAGAATGTTTATCTTACATAAGTAAGATACTAATATAGATAGTAGTAGTAGGTATATCTTTTATAAGTAAAATATACATCTGAGGTATAGGTACTTACTTAGTGAAATGAAATATATTTTTGTATACTAATAATACTTATATATAAACGCTGATAAAATACTTCTTTCATAATATTTTTTTTATATTGCACTGCTCTCGAATCAATGTTGTTTAAAGACATCTTTTTATCGGCCGTAGGGTGTAGGTGTGGCGACCTCCGGCACGCGGTGCGTCGCCTACTTTTATTTTGAAATATTTCGTATTATTGTGACACAATAATAAATTTAATTGAAAACTATGTTAAAACATTTTATTCTATTAGATTTCATATTATATTATATTTTCTATGAGAATATGCTTCTATGTCGCCAGCCATTTTGAGAAATTGTTACTACAATTAACATGTTTCACATGTGCCAGATGTCTTGCAACGGCTCAGTTTTTTTATACTCATTAGAAACAACGAACGAACAAGTGGTACTGCCGCTTATAGGTATAATATTTGTAAATGACCCCAAATCCGATAGTAATGCCCCTTGAGTAAGAATTGAATTGAAACAACAAAAAATACATAATACATTGTTGTTATGTGTAGCAAATATGTGTAGCGGTGGTGCGCGGCATTCGTATATTATATTCGGCTATGACGTCATCACGCTCAGGTATAAGTTATCGCTGACGGCCCACGGGTTGTGTGTATTGATAAAGTCTCCGACAGAATTTTATGACGTCATCCACAAGCAAGAAGTAGTCCTAGCAACTCTACTCAACAAACAATATTTTAAAGGTTTTCCTTAAAGATATTTCAAGCGATTTTAAACTGTAACCCTCCGGGATACGCTCTAATATTGACTGTTTAGTTATCAATGTAGAATTTAGCTCCTAGGAAATAACACACTTGGAAATAACCTGAGCCAATATAGGAATGATTTAAGGAGGTCGATTAGAGAGTAAATTTATTCTAAAAAGTTCTTTTTTCATAATCCCTTTAGATCTTTCATTGCATACCCGTGTCAGGGGGATGCATACAGATAATTGGCCATCTTGGGGCACCATATTTAATTACGTGACTTAACTAATCATGCATCACAAGCGTGTAAATTCATTTAAATCTTTTGGGGTTTAAAATTCAGTTAAAAGATTTGCCCGCATATGCATACCGACTAACGAGGGAAGTTAATAATGCTAACAGACAACATTATAAAATTTCACTTTATATGGATGGGTTTTTGTCTCTGCATGTTTGCCAATTTCATTTCTTTTTATTATGGGAGTCATTCATTTATAGTAATGTTGCCCTACATAAGTTTGCAAAGCTTTGCTTTTGGGGAAGCTTAAAATAAAAACGCGAGTAAATAGAATGGTGCATGGATGCATGGATTATCAAGTACATTTAGAACTTGTATTCAGCGAATGTAAAGACAAGCACGAGTGAGTAATTAAATTATTTTCCCGCGTTCCTCTATAGGTTGTTTTTTAGTAATCCGGCGCAATTTTATACAATAATATAGTTAATTTTCATATTGCATTAATTCCCATTGATTACCAACTTGCAATCGTGTTCCGCAGTGTTTACAGGCGCGTAAGCGGGGCTACGTAACCGTATGCAGAAAGTAATTGTAACTTAAAAACTAAAAACATCGCTAAAATCGCACAAGGAAAATCGTTAATCCTGATTCCTGACGATCCTGATGAGGAGAATGGGATAAAATTATTAAAATCATGTATTGTCATCGGTTCTTCATAATTGTTCAAAATTTTAAATTAATCGGACTGTTCAAAGTGGGTAAAAATCGAATTCAAATATTCCGTTACATAAATACATACATAGATACAACGCAAGTTAATAAAACCGTGATAAAAACGCTCCATACACTATTATAAATAAGATATTAAAACGTCCCCATCCATCCCATGAGTGCAAATATATATTAAGGTCAAGGGACAATATAAAATGTGAATACTTAAAGTTATTATAGTTTGGTATTTGAAGTGAGAATCACAAAGATAAAAGTACCCGTAAAGTTATATAACTTGTTTTACAATAAAACTATTCAATAACTTAAAATTTCTACGATTAAAAAAATATAAAAATAAAAGCAATATAAATGTTGGGAGAATGGAAATTTTGAAAGCGCCACACTGGTTTTTTGCCAAGCCCAAGCATCGTGGCATATTTACTATTTATGTTTGGTTACTTTGGTTTGCCAGTTGCCTGCGGATTTGCAGAGTGCGCACGTTTACATCGAACGCCGTCGAAGTGTGTCACAAATTGATTATAATTTCGTTCATCCGTTTCACCGGCAGCAACGTAGAGTACGTTTTCTTTTAATACTTTATTTACCATAATCTTGTTTGTATTCATTCATATAGCACTTGTTCAATGTATTTATTCATTTAATTCCGTCGGCTCAGATTCCCGTCGTTTCGTTCATTGAAGATTGGAAGTATTGGAACACTTGCAGCGGTTTCGTATTTGCATGAAGTTATTTTTAGTGTGTACATTTTTTGATTAACCTATTTGATTTTAAACTTTTATAGGTATCGCGCGTGTGTGTATAACGTGATAGATTGAACTTGGAAGCATATTGTGAGTGAGTATAAAGATTGTTACTAAAACGAAATGACGCAAACATATTTTTTGCTGCGTGTTAACTTATTATGTAGGTATATGAACATACTTTGAGGATATTTAGAGACTCCATTTTTGTGCAAGTTATTATCCCTAATGAAGTCGATACCTTTTTATATTCCAATGATGGTAGTGGGTGGTGGTGGGCGGTATTGGTTATATTATCACCTACATTGATATATAGTTTTAATATATCATTGATCAGCCATTTCACGTTTATGAAACTTCTATAACGATTTCAAAATGCTCATAAAGCTCATGTTAACTAATCTACTTATCTTGCATGATCTTGCGTATGAATATTTTAAAGGTCTGGTTAGTTTTTCAATGATTTTGGATTTATATAACCATAAAGCGTAACTAAACATATGGACACTGTCAATCTGCGCATTGCAATACAATTTCAATACGTGTGATTTCAAACAATACAACACAATATGTACATCAATTGATGGAACAAAACAGATAGTTATAGGTACGTATTATAATATGTAGATTGTAGATGTCCAGTTTAAAACCTTTCGCAGTCCGGATGGGGACCGGGGTCCGCTTATTGGCAAACCCAGCGAAGTGGGAACTTTGGCCCAGATTTCTATTACCAGTAATAGCTCAGCTTGGTAGTATAAAGGATCATCCTTGCGGGAGGTTTATTTGTCGAAGTTATGTGTAAATAATAATATAAATTATTGCTTGCTTTAAAGCGGTGATAGTTTAAAATCCAGTCCTCTTCTTGAGGTCATGTTTTATGCATATTATTCATGCACACACCTTTCGTTGTTTAGGATATATTTACTTATTAGAAATAATTTAAAACATTTTAAAAGTAAAGGAATCGATCGTTAACACCTAACTAACTTTAAAAAATAAGAATATTTATAATTTAAGCTCCGAATATTTGCTTGCTACTTTACTATCTCACATAATATGATACGCGATTTTAAGTTTGCAATGACTATTTAAGTATAATTGTAATTTTATTATATTATACAATATAATAAAATATTTTTGTAACAAAAGCATAGCTTCAAACTTCGTTATCAACTCGTGCGGTTTGCAAGCTGTAACAATATTAGTTGACAGAAATATGATAGGTGGATCAAGTAGTTTCAACTTTCAAGCCATTCCGAACCTAAACGTAAACGTATAGAATAGAACCTTATACTCACTTGTTGAATACATTGGCCACATGGTATCGTCCGGTTCCCAGAATTGCTTTGTTGAACGATAAACAAGGTATGTACCCTTATAACGTTTTAAAACGCGAACATAAAAGTGGGCGTTCGTCTTGCATTTCACAACTTTTATTTATGAGCATATTTAAGATTGTTATTCATTCGCACTGCATTTTATCGTATTCAGTTCCGAGAATAGTTTTGTTGAACGATGATGCAGTCTTATTCAAATAAATAAATAAAATTAATAGGTTAGTTGGAAAGTTGGAATAATTAAATTAATGCAAATCGTGACTCATTTGTCATTTGGAATTTTTTTGATATTCAGATTTCAGAACATGCTCGGCGTCATTTCAAGTCTTTTATTAAGTTTTATTACTTGTTCGCTCCGGCGAGTGACATGTGACGCTATTGACAAAAGTGGGGAATTTTTTCGCCGATGGGAATACCGGTTTTTAACTATTCTTTAGCAGCTAGAAAGTAGCATATTTAATTTTTATGTTCTCAAATTTAAACTGGTTTTTACTCTTACGGGAAATCCCTCAGAATTCAACAGTAGAAGTAAATGTCAAATATTCAAACAATTTTATGATGAACGATATTAACAATTTGTTTTGGATTCCCTATATTGAATTTATTTGATATTTGTTTATAGTGTTTTGCAAAGGAACATATAAGTGTGTGCCTACAACCTTCCAGACCCAAAAAACTTTTGGTTTCGTGCCATCTACACTACCTGCTTCTAAGCTGGTAGGTATTTGGAACCCTCAAAGTTGGAAACAAAGAACTTGGGTTCAAAAAGTCCGGTTCTTACACTCATTACCTATAATGCATTTTAAAATAGGAAGTGGTTTGGTCGCACTAATAAAATATCACAATCTACATAATTATCGTGGGTTCGCGTCGCCTAGGGCGAAAGCTGAATTTCCTTATACAAATCAGTCTGCGAAAAAAATTACATACTAGCCGTCCTTCCTTTTCATCTATACAAAGGAGCTTGCTATATGCGATAGCTCTTCTTTGAAGTTATAAATGAATTTCACAAAATGATTGTAAATAGGTACATGACATTGAAATATAATGAAATCATTTGATAAACGTGTGACGACATTGTTAGGCAGACATGATGAAGATTAACGAAGCGTGCAAGCTTTGCTCTTGTATATATACAGAACGCGCGGGTGTGGTCGACGCGACGAACCTCGGGTTTCGTGTTTACAGACCACCAGGCGTTTGCGCGGCCCCTACTTCATAACACAACTCCATATGGTTGATATTGTCGCAAAAGCGCCGCGCGCGCGTTTTGCGAACTCGTCTGCGACTTAAGGCCTCGCCACAGAGAACGCGTACTTAGCGCCACATTAAGTGTAATTTACGCCGCGTTTTAGCCTCACAATCTTTCGACGTTACACGACACACTATCTACCAAATCGCCTGCGAATTGTATGTATGTGGCATAAATAATGTCATAATTGTTTAAGAATAATATTAGGAGGAGTTTCGTGGTCGCAGTCCGCACCCGTGATTTGAATATGAATAAACACTTAGCACTTTAGGGTTAGTTTAGTAGCATCAAACACAAAAATTTTATCTTAGTTTTATTGTTTGACTGCAGAGATAACGCATATCCGAATGGACGATGTAACTTTGAAGCGGAGTAGAACTTAAGATAGAAATATTATCTACTATTGTTTACTTGCTCTACAAATTAAACATATCATTAGAAAGTCTACCATTTTCACTACCATTCATTTTATCTTGGGGATATAAAGAATAATCTAACAAGATCTTAGTTCAGTGTCTTAAGGAAAATGCATAGGAATCTCTTGAAATAATCGAGAAAAAAATGTTTGTTTTCCTAGTATTAACATCGTTCTGGCAAGATGACATCATGATCAAGCAATAATCTAGATTCGAAAAGGCCTTGCCTGCGATATGTATGAATAACGGTATTCTATTAATTTGTATATTTACGAAACTATTCTAGTGTCCACCAAATAGAAAATAAGCGGAAAGGAGTGATTTCTCGTAAATATACAATAAGATACCGTTATTCCTATGTCTATTATTATTCCTATGATAGAAGTAACAAACAAGCATTCCGTCCACCTGATGGTGTAATAAATTAATTATATTTCCATATTTCACATATATTAGAAAGAGTTCTCTTGCCCACCTTCATAAACATAATAGAAAAAGTCAAGGATATATATAATGAATTTATACAAAATGAATTACAATTTCAATCGGTTTTACTCATTGATATACTACTTTTAAAATCGTAGATGGGGTCATACATGTTCGAGAAGTGGCACATGAAATACGGGTTAATTGTCCCATGCGAACTATATTATGTTTGTCTATTTTTTCGTATTTATTTACTATTCCAAGTTCGTAGGGAGCATTTCCCGATGAGTGCTACTAAAAAGCGCCTATTGTTTTGTTATTAACCCTATCTACGTTTTTTACCAGTGGTATATCAATGATATGACCCCATCTGACCCATCTGACCTTGCTTTTCTTGAAGCTTAATTTAAATTTATAAATGTAAATCTTTGCAGATCCGGCCAAGATGTGCTACAAAGGAAAATGTCTGTATTGCATCGAGGTGGAGACGGGTGCCTTGATTTACGCCATTCTCAATGTGGTGAGTATATATTTTGACGATATGGGATATGAGTCACCGAGGTGAGACAGGTCTGGCGCGCAAACGGTTCCGGGTTCGATCCCATCGAGGCCAATTGTAGTGTTCAATAAGGAATGTTTTGTCCGATCAATCTGGGCGTAGACGGTTATGTTATATCCCACCGAGGCCTCGCCGATAGTTAATGCGTATACGTTTGATTTTTGTCTTTTTCTTTGTACCTATGATAGAGAGAATCGGCAGAATGCAGGGCCAAGTGTAAAAAGGGATAATAATCAATTAATATAATCCAGGCTTGGTTCTCTAGGCATAGGTCAATAACGCGGTGGGTCGAGTTATTTATTAACTATGATCCCACTGCCCAATTTCTATGTTCGCGGTTTTTAAATATATTTTTAAAGTTGCCAAACGCGCAGTAGAAGTCAAACAACCAGTTTGTCAGAAAAGTTTATTATACATGTATTTCGTCACATGTTTGTAAAACACGCAGATGGTCAAACATGTTTGTGATTAACTGTGTTTATAAGTGTATTACGGTGAACGGCGTGGTGTAGCAGTCACCATACTAGCTAAAAATTGGGGTCAATCACAGCGTAAATCGGGCTGCCATTTCTTTTTAATTAAGGAAAAAAATATCATAAAAATATTCGTAAAAGCAAAAAAAAAAAATGTTTTGCAGTCTTATTTTAGTAGGTAGGCAAGGTAGTAAAACGGCGTATTTTATATTCTCTGTTAGTCTTTATTTTTTAGCTCCTCATTCCACTGCTAATGAAACCATTTCCAGGGAGACTCACTGCAGAATTACCGATTAAATCTTTATATGTAGTAAAAGTACACAAATCAGTAAAAGTCATCTATTCTGGGTAAGTGATTGTGTGGCCATGGCACACATAAAACGTACTGGACAGGCAGTTTTAGTAAAATTAGTAGGAAAGAAGCGTGCTGTTCATCTAATGATTACTGGCCACTACCGTCTATGGACAAGGCATGTTTAATCGACCTTAGCATGCATTGCAAGGGTAAAGGTAACTAGAGTTTTTGAAGACTGCTTCTGAACTACCCGACTGCTTCTAAATATTTTCTCATTATACTCCCACGATTTAAGTGATTTCCAACGAAACCTCATATGTATAAATTCGTCAAGCCGTTTGTGTTGCAAGGCGGTGCAAATAGTGCATACGCATACGCTCGAAAAACATTTCCTTCCACAATCGGGTAAAAAAGGTATTTATTTAGGTAAAAGTGTACCAAGGTGTGGTTGATAAAGATATGTTGTACCTTACACCTCTGAATCTATGTTTTTGAGGCAACATGTGTATTACAAATATACATTAATTATCACTTTTATGTTAAATCGTGAGAAAACGTTTAGGATAGTTCCTTAAAAAAGTTATCAAAAGTGGATGAAGTCAACCAGTCCGTATTTGGCCAAATGGATGTATTATCTAGCCCGTCTCACTCTGAAAGGAAGAGCCATACCCATAATAAGTTGATGACAACAATGATAAAATGCCT
This sequence comes from Epargyreus clarus, assembly GCF_041222505.1. NCBI lineage: Eukaryota > Metazoa > Arthropoda > Insecta > Lepidoptera > Hesperiidae > Epargyreus > Epargyreus clarus. Next base: position 12,100,218 of record NW_027332209.1, on the reverse strand, counting down.
AGAAAAAGTATTTTTATCTCTAGCGGACTAAGAGGGGGAGTGGAAGAGGTGGCCCGCCTCAGGCCCCTGATTTGGGAGCCCCCAAACACAGCTGCACAAAAAAATGTCGTGAGGAACAATCTGTGAAATGTGCGTAAATCAGCAAAAAAAAAATGTACAATCAAACGAATAGAATTTTTTAAACTGGAGATCTTCATTTAACATCACCGCTTCTCTATCTGGGCCTCCGATGACCTTAGTCCACCACTGATTCTGAAGTCCAAATCCAACTGTTTAAGTCAGATGTTTATGAAATGTTTCTCAATTCCAGATGTGTTCTGCCCTGGGCACCGTGATGTCTATCGGCACTCTGATATACATTAACGTGATGTATCACGAGGTTGTGCACAAGGCTGATTTGGAGGGAAATGAACAATTAATGGAAGGCGCCCTTATCTTCGGTTTGGCCGCCAATATCGTCATGCCCATCTTGATCGTGTCTTGCAGTATTGCATTCGGCTTCGCCGTTTGCCTTATCGTCGGACTTTGCAAGGTACGTTTTACGTAACTGACTAGCATGATGTCCACTTGATGTTAAGTAGCTACTGCCGCCCATGGATTGCAATCAACTCCAGATAAGACCAGATTTACACCTGACCAGCCACAGACGCGCCGTATGTCTTTTTTCCAATACCCTTCAAACCAGAAAGCAGCATCGCTTAACACTGCTGTTCTTAGGCAGAAATAGGTATGGCGGTGGTGCCGCCGTAGTTTAACTACACATGGGTCTAGTTTCTACCGCTTACAAAGATGCGCTGAATTATGCGCTGGTGTTTCCTGGTTACAAGGGTGTGGAAAGGATACATACTAATCAGAGGTTTTAACTTAGAAAAAGTTTAAAAATGATCTATTTTATGCCAGTATGGACTTTTTCCATATCTCACCATTTTAATAATAAAGGAATAGAATACGAGCCTGCTATCCACCGAATGATGATGAGGAGCCTGCCGACCGTGGACGTCTGTCAAGAGCACCGTATAGGATTAGAGCCCTACCCGTAATACGTTGTAATCTCTAAGCACTTAGTATTACCTTACGCCTCGTAAATATGTATTTACTATTCCATTGTTTTATAACAAAATTGATAATGTGTTAAACTACTTTTTATATAATTTCAGAGGAATGCTAACTACGTAAAGGCCTTCTACATCTACGGCTTGTTAAAGATGATGCTTGCTGTACCCGCCGCTTTCTACATGGCATTACAAATTGGAGGTCCTCAGGGTCTACTACTCCTGTTCGGATGCAGTAAGTGTTTATCTTATAGAATCTAATAAAATTCTCGTTCACAATGTTAGTTACCGTACTCCTCCGAAACGGCTTTACCGATTTTCACCAAATTTTATATGCATATTCAGTAGGTCTGAAAATCGGCTTCTATCTATTTTTCATACCCCTAAGTGATAAGGGTTGTTCACCTTTAACATTTTTTTTTATTTATATGGCAACACAACGTTTGCTGGGTCAGCTAGTAATATATAAAAATGTTTGTCTGTTTCTTATGTATTACTATTCTGACGCTATGAAACATTCGGTACTTGTTGGATTCACTCATGTGAATAATTTTAGTTATTTTTTGATTACTGTAAATATTTTTGTTTTTTTTTTTAATTTAGTTTCAGTTATTATATTGTAAATAATTAAGTAAAGAATACTGCCTATTTATATCCTTATATGAATACTTATATTATAATAATAATCAAATATTAGCCCAGTAGGAGAAATTAGACCAGCATAATCATGATTGAAAATATGAAAACATATTTTTTCCTTTTTCGCTTTTACATAGAATTAAAAATATATTTACCATTTTCTCATTTATTAAAATGTTTTTAAGCGTTCCGTTAACTTCTTTAAATAGTACATAATAATATGGTCGTGATGATGATGATGTTAGTACAGTTCATATTAAAATACATGAGAAATAACATTTTATATAGGTATTTACATCGTAACCATACATTATTTGATATGTTATCGCTTCCTATGTCATCACTGGGTCATATGTATAACACTATGAACGTATATATATTACTCATAGGTAGGTATGTCCAATTGTCCATGCTACACAGCGGAACGTAGTATGGAAATTATCATTACATATCTCATTTTTATTTTTTGGCAACATAAGATATATATATATTTCCATAATATTTTTATCATGAATTATCCCTTCTCTAAATTATATAAAAATATATTGAAAACAAAGATACTATGTATTATAGTTCAATGTCACTGATTGAATATAGCTCAAGAATTGCGAAGTAAAAAAAATATAACTTATATTTTGAACAATGAAAAATTGAAGCACTAGTAGCTACTTATTACCTTGATTGTTATAATTCACGGAAATGAAGGTTTAAACGGAAATTAAAACGTATAAAAATGTTTTAAGTCTCGAACTCGCATTACATCAGCGATCGAAATTTAGTAAGGCAAATTGACAAATTTCGAACAGATTGATTACATATTTCTAACGGGCCTAAGTGCGGCGCAAAGTTCTGGAAATATAAGTACACTAGCTGACCCGGCAAACTTTGCACCGCCTCAAAATCTATTTATCAAATATATTTCATATAAAATATAGCCTATGTTACTCGTGGATAATGTAGCTTTCGAATGGTGAAAGAATTTTTAAAATGGGTCCAGTAGTTTTTGAGCCTATTCATTACAATCAAACAAAGTTTTCCTCTTTATAATATTAGTATAGAAGTATAGATAACAATTTAATTACTTTCAGTAATAATAATAAATATTATGTAATTGTTATTTATTACGTAATTTACTTTAAAATCTCTTAAAATAACAAGAATTTATATAGTACTGTACAGGATATAAAATATTTACGAGACTTTAAGAGGCGTTCTATCTCAGTCGTCAAAGACGCAATCTGTGGCTGATTTCAGATGTCCCCATGGGCGGCAGTAGGCACTTACCCCCATGACTGCAAGTTAATTTGTTATGTCTAATTTAATTTCTTTTTGTGTTTTAGCGATCTACAGCATGATCCTGATGATGATCCGTATGACCTACAAGAAGTTTGAAAATGAAGTCGCCTACAACACTTTCTCGAACCCACTAACTGTCGTCTCGAAATACTAATTGTGAATCTCAATTTCAATTATACTAGCATTAAGCAAATCGAAATACAGAGTAAACGTAATTCGTATTGTTATAAGATTTTTTATTATTATATTGTAAAGGTCGAGGACGTTATAACATCCTTTGTAGGGAAGAGAAATCGGAACCCACTAATTCCATTTATTAGTAGTCATAGTGGAAATAACAATTATTTGCATTTTTCCAATTTTTTAACGATAAGGTCGTCTTTATAGCTTACGAAAAAAGACGCGGGTTTTAAACGCCAGCGAAGTGCGATACAAAAAAGTTAATTTTGTAGATTTGTATAACCTGAGATATAATTTTAAAACTAAAAGGCGCAGATCAGTGACGTCATAACATTCACATAAAAAGGAGAGGGATGGAAAGACGACATATTCCACTTAATCTATTCTACGACCACCGCGAAGGTTTTCGTCCTTTTTGACTGTATTTTGGTAACTTCTTTTTTAAATTATACAAACTCGTTCTTTCTGACCCTTTGTAACGAGATTTAGAAATAAGGTTATTGTTCGTATTTTTTCATTCTTGTATTGAAATATTGTAATCAAGATTTTTTCTAAAAATAAAAAAATTAAAATGAAAAATGTTCATTTTATTATTCCTAATATATTCCTTTTAAATATACTTTTTATCCAAATGTTTCTGAAATAAAACGGGCTTATACAGGCAACTGGCAAGTGGCAATCAAAGAATTTCTTGATGGTAACTGATCACTGCCGCATGTTGAAATCTGCCGCAATTCCACCTGAAACTGATTACAGATGCGCTGCAATTTCTAAGAATATTTCTAAGAATATGTACATTAAACAATATTGTATGATACCATAATGTTTTGTACATTATTCTTAACATTAAAAATAAAATGATCATTTTTTTCTATTTGTGATTTATCTTTTAATATTATTATCAATAATCATTAGAATATATCAAAGAGACATAGAAGGGTCACGAGGCATCGCCTGCACGCTGGACAGATCTTCTAAAATGTGTGCTAGGCACAGTTTTCCGTTGTCGACTGTTACCGCAAAACCAGCAATAGAGCCTAGTTGCGAAGGATCGCAAGAACTGTCCAAGACAGCTATGATGACTGACCAGATGATGATGGCATTATAATGACAATGCCACAACCACTACAAGAGTGTACATACATTACAGGGATCAAAGCCCCTGCTTTTATAAATTATCAAAAAATTGTTTTAAATAGTTTTTTTTTATAATTACACTTAAATTATGAGGCAGACGGGCTACTTGATGAAAAGCAGTCACCGTCGCCTATGAACATTTGCAACACAGAGGAGTAGCCAATGCATCGCCAGTTTTGGAGCTCTTTTTAAAAAAAGCTCTTGCGGATCGAAACCAGGGCTGACTCCGGCCACCGACGGACGCGACAGAGTTTGGAATAAAGCATTCCATGTCCTGCCGAATCTCGTCGGCCACAGATTCAGCGCACGTGGGCCCGACCACGCCCGACCTGACCCGATCACCCGAGAGTGCCCGAGACGAAACACAGCCGCCTAGACTTTTATGAGGCCAGGAATTCCCGGAACCCATCTTAATCTGCTGACTTGTATGGCCAAATTTGTCGCATCCCAGGGGGTCGATGATTAGTAGATATAGTCTGTGGCTTGTCAGTTTGATTTCGAATTACGCATTGTGTCAGGTGAAAAAAATAATAAAAATGGAGAATCAAGTGCCTAAATTACAAACGGGCGGTGATATTGCCGAGATTTGGTCCCTATTTATTCAGCAATTTCAAATTTATTTAATTGCTAACGAAAATAAATCTGACAAAGTAAAAGTGGCCATGCTCTTAAATGCTGCACGTCCAGAAGCGCTTTGAATATATAATTCATTCAAGTTAAATGACTCGGGGAAGTAGGTTACAACGACAGAAAGGACTTTCCAGAATTTCGTCGAAGTTTTTGAAAAATATTTTGAAAAATATTCAGTCGTTACCAGTTCTTCAAAAGGGTGTAAGAATATGGTGAATGTTTTGATTCATTTCAAACAAGACTAATTCACTTTTCAGAAATCAACGTACGGCCGAAACCTTGACCTAGAGTTCTGAAAATTTGCACATAGTTTCTCTATATAGCGTGAATAAGTACTAAGAAAGGCTTTTTGAAAATTCTACCCTTAAGAGGGTAATATAGGGGATGACAGTTTTTTTGAAAACCTTTAATTTTGAAGAAACTACTATATAATTTAGTATTTGGCTTTCTGGGTAGGAACAAGGACCCTATTTAATTCTTTCCAAAAAATCAATCCCGTTGAGAGTAAAATAGGGGTTGAAAGTTCATTAGAACAAACGTCAATGTTGAAGCAAACACTATGAAATTCGGTATCTTGCTTGCTGGATAAAATAATGAAATTCTAGCCCTAACGAGGTAAAATAATGGCTAGATCCTTGAATTACTGAAGTTATATATTTTATAGAGAGTAAATGGTGGATTTTTTTCGCGGAAAAGTAACACGTTTTAAAAAAATAAATATTGTGTGTATATATATATATATATATATACTAATATAGCTTTTATACCTTTATATAACATTTACGCTATATATTATATAGCGTAAATTAGCACTACGAGGATAAAATTGGATAATATTGTTTGAACATCTTTTGATTTGAAGCAGATACCTTCTAAGTTCTATGTAACTTTAGCATTTGGCTTTCTGGATAAAAATAATGAAACGCCTATTTCACCGTTTTTGGAAATTCTACTTCAGTCTTTTTAGTACAGTCGGTCTTTTGATTTTTTAATTAAATTACTTATCATATTATAGAGAATAATCGGTATTTTTGTTTTATTATTATAACACCGGGCAAAGCTCGGTCATCGTGGTACTATATATACTCGTATATACAAGAACTGCTCGTTTAAAGATATTAGGTTTTATAATGACAAAATAGTTGTACCCAGGAGTATGTATACTGACATGCTTAAACAAATTCATGGTAATGTTCATTTAGGAATTGATAAATGTAAAAAAACGTGCTAGAAATTTACTATATTGGCCTAATCTACGATATTGACCTAAATGTCAACAATGATTAAGATGTATGTTAAATCATGTAATCTTTGTGAAAAATATCTAGTAACCGTAAGGAAACTATTATACAACATAAAATACCTGAATCGCCTTATATGAAACTAGGGATGGATATTGCTGAGTATGATGGAAAATCTTATTTAATTGTAATAGATTATTTTTCAAAATGGTTTGACATTATTGCTTTTGAGAACAAGTCAGTTGAGATAATAATAACAAAGTTAAAACAATTATTTTCTGTTCATGGAATTCCTAATCAAATAATATGCGATAATAGTCCGTTTAATTGCTTTTTAATGGTTAAATTTTGTAAAGAGAGAAATATTGATTTAATTCATTCATCTCCATATTATCTCAAGTCTAATGGATTAGCAGAAAAAGCGGTGGGAATAGCAAAGCATATGATAAAAAAATGTGATTCAGAACAGGAATTGTATGAAGCCTTGCTTGAATATAGAGTATCACCAGTTGCGGGAACTGATTATGCACCATCAGAAATGTTGATGGGACGTTTATTAAGATCAAAATTACCTGCAGTAAAACAGCAGCTACAGCCTAAAGTGATACGTGATGCGTTTAAACAGCAAATGAATAGAAATAATAAGGTAAAAAAGTATTATAATGTAAATGCTTCATTTAAAAGAGGCTTTAAAAAAGGGAATAAGATTGTTGTAACAAATCCAATTAATAAAACATGGGAGCCAGGTGTGATTATAGATAAAACTGACAATCCTAGGTCATACAGAGTTGTCAGTAGTAAAGGTAAAATTTTAATTAGAAATTCTCTGTATATAAAACATTCTAAGTCTGATTCACATTGTGTAGATTTTAATTCAATTCCAGATGTGTCTGATGTTATAAGGGAACCTGTAGAAATAAATAGAAATATTGTAAGACCAGAAGAATGTAATGATGATAATGTTACTGAAGAATGGCCAGATGTTCGACCACCATTGCACCATTCATTTTCATCATTACATAATTCTAAGTCACCATGTTTCAATAATGGAAATAACATTAGTACTTCCAAATATGGAAGAGTTTTTTTTTTTTTTTTTTTTTTTTTTTTATATGTAACCTAACGATAAGGCAGACGGGCTGCCTGATGGAGAGCAGTCACCGTCGCCTATGGACATTTGCAACACCAGAGGAGTCGCCAATGCATCGCCGGCTTTGAAGGAGAGCTCTTTTTACACCCCTCTTGAAGAGCCCCATGTCATAGTCCTGAGGGAATACCTCAGGAGGAAGTTCATTCCACATTTTGCACGTACGCGGCAAAAATGATCTATTAAACCGAACCGTGGAGGACCGCCACGGGTCCAGTTGATGTGGATGGAACTTCATCCTTCGGCGAGTGGTGCGATGAAGGAAAGGCGACGTAGGCACCAGATCAAACAGTTCCTCAGAACACTCACCATTGTAAAGTCGGTAGAACACGCAGAGGGAACCTATGTCCCTCCGAAGGCTTAAGGGTTCTAACCGATCAGAGATCACTGGGTCATCGACGATTCGCACCGCGCGTTTCTGTACGGAGTCAAGTGGGTTAAGTTGGTATTGTGGTGCCCCTGCCCAGAGATGCGAGCAGTACTCCATGTGGGGCCTCACTTGCGCTTTATAAAGCAGCAGGAGTTGCCCCCCAGTGAAGTACTGCTTGGCTCTGTTTAGGACGCCCAGTTTCTTTGAAGCCAACTTGGCTTTAACTTCCAAATGACTCCGATACTGCACGTCGCACGAGATGTCGACTCCCAGGATCCCTACACTTTTACCAATGGTGAGCGGGGTACTTTGGAACTTAGGCGCTATGACGAATGGGGTTTTTTTAGCGGTAAACGCGCAGACTTGTGTCTTCGAGGGGTTGAACTCAACAAGGTTAAGACGACCCCATTCCGAGACCCGCTCCAGAGAGTTCTCGATTTCAGACACAAGTCGGATTCTGCTTTCTTCCACGAATGTCCGAGAGGTGTTCGCACGGCCTGTGTACACAGCATCTCCCGTGCTATCATCTGCATAGCAATGAATGCCACCGATTTTTAGCAGCATATCATTGATATGCAGAATAAAAAGCGTGGGAGATAATACAGACCCTTGGGGCACGCCAGCGTTGATGAGCTTCGTGTCTGAGCAGCACCCGTCAATTACGACTTTAATATGCCGCTCAGACAGAAAGCTGGCTGTCCATGTGCACAACCTCTCGGGAAGACCGTAAGATGGTAACTTCGCGAGAAGGGCCCTATGCCAGACCCGGTCAAAGGCCTTAGCGATGTCCAGGCTTACGGCCAATGCCTCCCCGTTGCTCTCAACAGCCTGCGCCCAACGGTGAGTGAGGTACGCAAGAAGATCACCAGCTGATCGGCCCTTGCGAAAACCATATTTGTGATCGCTGATCAGCCGGTGCTCTTCCAGGTACCTAAGGAGCTGCGTGTTTACAACACGCTCCATAGCTTTTGAGAGCAGGGAGGTTATCGCTATAGGCCTATAGTTGGCCGGGTCGCTGCGGTCACCCTTTTTGGGAATAGGGTGTACAAGGGCAACCTTCCACGAAGACGGTACTTGTCCTGTGGTGTAGGAAAGCGAGAATAGGCGCGTTAAGACGGGAGCCAACTCGGGAGCGCACGTCCTGAGCACCACTGCGGGGATTTCGTCTGGCCCGCTCGACTTCTTGATATCGAGGGACAATAGAGCTCGCCTGACAGCCTTCTGCGTAAAGCGAATATCCGGCATAGAGCTCTCACACCGCGGGATGGTAGGCGGTGTGGCCCCTGTGTCATCAAGAGTCGAGTTTGAGGCAAAGAGGGTACCAAGAAGATCGGCTTTCCCCTTTGCCGTGTGGGCCAGAGAATCATCTGGTTTCCGCAGGGGCGGTAGTGAAGACCGGCAGAAATTACCCTCGACAGCTTTGGCTAGCGACCAGAAGGCTCGACTCCCGGAGGGGTAACCAAGTAGCCGCTCGCCAATTCTGCCGATGTGCTTAGACTTCGCCTTGGCCATATGCTTCTTCGCTGAACGGGAGGCAGCATTAAACGCGGTTCGGAGCTCGGGGGTTTTTGGGTCCTTGCTAGCGTGTGCTGATGCCCAGGTTTGGAAGGCCTCCTGCTTAAGGCTTAGCGCTTTAGCACAAGACCCACCAAACCAGGGCTGACTCCGCCCGCCGACGGACACGACAGAGTTTGGAATGAAACACTCCATACCCTGCCGTATCACGTCGGTTACAGACTCAGCACACGAGCTAGGGTCACCCGAGACGAAACATAGCTGCCTCCACGGGTACGAAGCCAGGAACTCCCGGAATCCGTCCCAGTCTGCTGACTTGTAATGCCAAACTTGTCGTCTCCCGGGGGGACGTGTCTCCACGGGGTACGACAAGGGCACAGTCGAACTTACCAAGCAATGGTCAGAGGATCCAAGGGGAGCCTTGACCATTACTTGGTAGTCCACCGGATGGGTAGTCAGCAGTAGGTCCAGCAAAGAGGCAGTATGGGTCTCTACATCAGGCACCCTAGTGAAACCAGGTACGACCTGAGAGAGCCCATATGCCAAGGAGAAGTCATATGCAGATCTCCCGGCAAAGTCGGTGGTCCGAGATCCCAGCCAATCAACATGATGAGCGTTGAAATCACCGAGAACCACCAACTCTGCCGAAGGACACTGCTGCAGCATTCTGTCGGTTGCCCACTGGACGTGCTCGAATAATCGAGTTGTCTCCACGTCTCCGCTATAGGACCTATACAGGCACGCGTAGACACGGGTAAGACCTCCGACGTCCGCGCGCAGCCACAACAATGATAGGTCCTTGTCTTCGAGAAAGCTGAGACGGCGATAGCAGACGTCCCCCCGAACATACACACATACCCCGGCACGACGCCTGAAGGCATGTTCTAAATTGTTCTAATTGTCCAAATACGATGTATCGTCCGGGGTAGATATCTGCGTCTCCGTCAAAAAGAGAAAAGCCGGCTTTACCGTCTCAAGGTGGTGGTGGACGGCATTCAGATTGGAATGGACTCCTCTGATATTGCACATATCCACAGTAAATGTGGAAGAGGTCGCCGCTGTGCAACTTTTCTTCTTTTTATTAGACTTTCTCATAGTTGGTGGTTGTTCAAAAAAGGGCGGGAATTTGAAAGGATTTGCAATGCTCCGCCGACGCCTCACGGGACAAAGTATGAGTCTCGTGACACCGAGCCTACGGAGGTGATGTGGGATGCTGGCGCGGGGGACGGAAGGGCCCCCGGTCCCCCCCGTGCACGACTACCTGGCTCCACTCCGGTCTCTTACTCCGGCAAGGTAGCCGCGCAACGGGATTTTTCGCCGGTTGGCGGGACAGCCTCCCGGGCCAGAGGTTAACAGTGTTGCCCGGGTTCGGGTCCTCAACTAACCGGCGGGCGGCCAGCGGACAACCGTTTCACCGGGTCTCCCTGGCCCCCGCGCCAACACACCACGCCCCCGGGGGCAACGATGCTTAAAGAGACTCAACGGACCCGTAAAGTACGCCGTCGGAAGCACCACAGGGGGATGGGAAGGGAGGGATAAGGGGATGAACTGGCTCCCAGGCGCACTACCGAAACACGACGAGTCGTTATTAGCGGTAGACTCCGACCTGAGGGTGGTAGCTAGCCAGGCAGATCCCACGAAGAGATCTTACCACCAAGCGAGACACCTTCGGGAATTACGCCAGGCGGTGTCAGACCCAGCAACCAGTGGGACCGTCGCAGTAGGATGTTAAATGCCCGAGTAGACGCTGCTGCCCATCTACCCGGTAGATGCCCTTAGTCGGCTTCTACGACACCCACGGGCAGGTATGGGGTGGTCTATTCGCCGCCGGAGCCACACGGCCAACATAAGAACCGCCAACAACCGGCAGAGTCATAAGAAAACCGTCATACTTAGTTGATTATTGTAATTGAAATTATTGATGTTAAAGAGGGAGATGAGTAGTAGATATACTCTGTGGCTTGTCAATTTGATTTCGAATTACACATTCGAGCCCTCTTGGGACGCGAAAAGGGCACAGAAGAACTTACCAAGCAATGGTCAGATGATCCAAGAGGAGCCTTGACCATTACCTGATAATCTTCAGGTTGTTTAGTCAGCAGAAGATCCAGCAAAGAAGCACTATGGGTATCTACATCAAGTACCCTTGTAGGGCCGGGTACGACCAAGGAGAGCCCATATGCCAAAGAGAATTCATACGCAGATCTTCCGGCAAAGTCAGTGATTCGGGAGTCCAGCCTTTCAATATGCTACAAAGTGCCGAAGCATCCTTCTATTTGATGATACTCTTAAGATTATGGTAAGAAGACGAGAACTGTGCCCAGCAATGCGACAATAAGGGTCAGTGGCACATTTCAAACCAGGACAAAGCCACGTTACACGTTTCTGTAGAAACAAATGTGACGGTGGTAACTCCGCAGTTCTACAACCTTGGACTTTAAACACCTGTTTATGAACCTGTCACATTATTCTTATTCAAATATCTCTTCTACTCAGTTATTGTAGTCGATTCGATGAACCTATGTTTTCAGACGCATTTATTTTACCCATTTGCATATTATATTCATAATTCAGCTCATAGTATTTGAACAAATTGCTTTGCATGATACGCCTAATTGTGACATTCAATTTGGTACATAATGATGTTTGTCTTCATCATTATATACTTAGTTCTCATTTTAGTATCGATATTTCCTATCGAACAATAATATTAGGTAGATATTTAAGTAACTATAATTTTAAAAGTTTGCTATCTACAAAGGTTAGGCACGTTAACCCTACCGACATCGTGGTTATCAATTGTTTGTCAAGTAATTATTGCAACGTAACATAATGTAGGGGGAGCGTTCAAGTATTACGTAACGCAATTTGGGGGGGGGGAGGGGGTCTTTGTTAATACACGTTACGTAACATATTTTAATAAAAAATAGAGAATTAAAACTCCTAAATTGGCAACCCTTTTCATATACGTTTTACGGGGAATCCCTTGAATGAGTGGGTTCAGCCGAACTAAGTCCTGAGTATTCTGAGTTAGACTTAGTATAGTACAGTATAGTATATATTCTATGGGAGCGTTCGCGGAAGGAACGTCGTGCGCGGGGTGCCGCAGGGTTCGGTACTGGGCCCACTACTGTGGAATATCGCATATGACGCAGTGCTGAGAACGGTGCTCCCACAAGGAGTGAGCATCGTCTGCTACGCCGATGACACTCTCGTTCTTGCAGAAGGGGTGTCTTTTTGTAGAACGGTTCGGCTAGCAGAGCTCGGGGTGGCACGCGTCATAGCGAAGATCCACGGGTTGGGCCTACGGGTTGCGTCCCAGAAGACCGAGGCTATGTGGTTCCATGGCCGTGGGCGAAGAGTCGAGTCAGCTGAAACTTCAGTGCGCGTCGGTGAAGCGGACGTCCGGATAGGCAGGTACATGAAGTATCTTGGCCTTACACTGGACGACCGCTGGAGCTTCGACGAGCACTTCGACCGTCTCGTCCCCCGGATTCATAAGGTAGCGGGTGCCTTGCACAGACTGCTGCCAAATCTCGGGGGACCAAGGGAGGAAGTCCGCCGCCTCTACGCGGGTGTGATACGCTCGATTGCGCTCTACGGGGCGCCGGTATGGTCGGACAGATTGTCTCCCTGCCAGCGCCGTGCGCGGAAATTAAATTCCGCGCAACGTATGATCGCTATCAGAGTCGCCCGTGGGTATCGTACCATATCGTATGAGGCGGCGACTGTCCTGGGGCGGCTTCCGCCTCTGGACATTCTGGCGGATATGGACGCACGGGTCTTCCATAAGATCCGCGTCCTCCGCCAGAGGGCTGAACCCTTCAGCGAAGAGAAGGTCGCAGCGCTTCGTAGGAGAGCCAGGTGGCGCGCTCTGAGGTGCTGGCGTAATCGGCTCCTGGAACCACACAACATACGCCAACGGGTGGTCGACGCAATCCTGCCGAACTTCAGGGCTTGGTTGAGAAGCAAAGGTCGTGTGACCTACCGCTTGACTCAGATGCTCACCGGACATGGCTGTTTCGGTGAGTATCTGAATAGGATAAGGAGGGAGCAGACGGCCCAGTGCCATCATTGTGGGTGCGATGAGGATTCTGCACAGCACACGCTGCAGCACTGTCCAGCGTGGGAGTCTCAGCGGCGGATCCTCGTCGAAAAAGTGGGACCGGATCTCTCTCCATCGGCCATCATCGGGGCGATGGTTCAGCGTAGCGAAGCCTGGGACGGCATGATCACCTTCTGCAATGACGTAATGTCTGCAAAGGAAGACGCCGAACGAGCTAGGGAGCGCGCTGAACCCGCTCGGAGGAGAAGGAGGAGTCGCCGCGGGCGTACGTAACGCCCCAGGCGCGGTGTCCCTGTAGTTCCGGGACCAGAATAGGGCTACGGTATCCCCTGCCTGTCGTAAGAGGCGACTAAAAGGGGCTTTCGGGGTTACGGGCGGCAAGAGTGGGAGCTCGAACAGCCCGGCTAGCGACCCCGGGAAGGACGACGGTATGTGTGGTCGCATTCCGTCGTATACACCAGACGGTGTGGTGACAAAGTCACCTGGGCGGAGCCCGACGGGGCAGTGCGCTGAGAGGACTCCGGTCGCGTTCCTTTGGAGATCCCGGAGTCCTCTACGCAGCGCCGAGGACGGCCACCGGGGGGGTTTTAGTGCGGTAAAAGTCCCACATAACCCCGTGTCGCTCCCACGGCACCGGGTACCTTTCGAAGGTTTCCCCCTCGAAAAGAAAAAAAAAAAAAAAAAGTACAGTATAGTAGTATATATGCTTTGACTATACTTAAACTAACTTAGAATACTCAGGAGACCTAGTTGGGCTGAACACGCCCAAGGATAAAAACTATAACATAACTTTTTAGCGAGTTTAGGGTAAAAATTGACACGTGAGAGTTACGTAACGTTTAGGTATATAGAAAAACGTTACGGTGCGTTACAAGGGGGGGAGGGGGGGTCAAAAATCTTCAAAAATTGCGTTACGTAATACTTGAACGGCCCCAGGTATGTCACTTTGGTATGTATGGACATTTATGAGTACAAGAAATTACTGAAACATGTGAAACCTGAAATATATGTTTGTAATTTCAAAATAACAGTTTTAACTATATGCATATGTAAGTACTAAGTATAAGGTAGGTACCTATAAAAACAGTATTGTTAAAATTTTTGTTGTCTCCCTGCCATTCTTCGAAACAGTTGAATTAGCTTTCAGCGGCACTTAGTTGATGTTACAAGAAGTAGGTATAGGCTTAGGCTTCTGAAAAAGAATTATAGTTCCGCATAATCAAAAATAAATCCATGAAATCTCCCAAATATTTACCGATACTTTTAAACACGAGTCAAATCGCGGAAAACAGCTTGTAAAAATATATAAGAACGGAAAGGCCAATTAGGTGTTTCAACTCGACAGTTGTAGGCACGATGTAAACCTGTTTTGTATCCGATGATTTGAAGATCCTGTTACAATTATCCTTTCCATTTCGCCTGCGTTTATTTTTTTACTCAAATACAAATTCAATTATAAAAATTAATTAATGAACTCATGTACCTACTAAAACATTTTTTTACAATATACCGAGGAGTACTGGACAAGTATTCAGTCCACCTGAAGGTAAGTGGCTACTGCCGTCCATGGACATCTGTAATCAACCCCAGATAGGATTAGATAATCCTACCTGACGTCGGCCACAGATGCGCCGCTACCATTGAGGACTAAGCTGGAATGCCTTGGAAAAATAAATTACCCTTACAACTTCACCAGCCTTCAAACCAGAACACAGCAACGCCTAACTCTGGTATTATGAGGCAAAAATAGTGGCGGTGGTGCCGCAGGAGTCTAATCACAAAGAGTTTTACCTCTTAAAAAAATAATCTCAGTCGCTATATTAGTAAGCTTTAAGTCGCTTTAAGATTACAACCTACTAATGTTAAGATTAAAACATCAGGGCGCAAAATTCAAATCTCGCCGAAGGCACACATGACCCTAGACGGATTAGTACTTTAGACAAACTAAACACGTAGGTTTTTTTTTATAATATAGGAGTAACAGACGAGCATGCAGTCCATCTGATGGTAAGTGGCTACTGCCGCCCATGGACATCTGTAATCAACCCCAGATAGAATTAGATATTCCTACCTGAGGTCGGCCACAGATGCGCCGCTACCCCTGAGGACTAAGCTGAAACGCCTCGGAACAGTATGTCTCCCTTACCACATCCTTCAAAACGGAACACAGCAGCGCTTCACACTGCTGTTATGAGGCAGAAATAGGTGTGGCGGTGGTGCCGCCGGAGTCGAGCCATAAAGGGTTCTATCACCTTCAAAGTCTTCTCAAAGGTGTCTTGTTTAGTAGAGATGTACGGCCAGAAATTCAGCTCGCTAATATCATATTATTATTGCACTGTCATCAAAGTGACATACCTATGTATTCTAAGAAAACGTTAATTAAAGGACATTTGTAGATAACTCTGAGACCCGCGCAGAGGGTCACGGGTTCGATTCCGGGCCAGACAGATATAAATGATGAATATAGATTTGTGCGTCTATGTGTGTCTGTGGCACCGATGACACAAAATCCTGGTGTGGGACTGTCACTGTATAAGTGTCTCTTTATTAATTCAAACCTTCCGAACTTCCAACCACTAGGCAATTTTATTTCTGCCTAATAACAGCAGTGTTAAGCGCTGCTGTGTTCCGTTTTAAAGGGTGTGGTAAGGGAGACATACTTTTCCGAGGCGTTCCAGCGTAGTCCTCAGGGGTAGCGGCGCATCTGTGGCCGATCTCAGGTAGGAATATCTAATCCCATCTGGGGTTGATTACAGATGTCCATGGGCGGCAGTAGCCACTTACCATCAGAAGGACTGCATGCTCGTCTGCTACTCCTATATTATAAAAAAAAGGCAATCACTGCGAGGGCTACGGTATCCCCTGCCTGTCGTAAGAGGCGACTAAAAGGGGGCTTCTGGGGTTGCGGGCGGCGCGATTGGGAGGTCGAGCCGTCCGGTAAGCAATTCCGGGAAGGACGGCGGTGTGTGTGGTCGCATACCGACGTAAATACCAGACGGTGTGGCGAGTCCTGGAGCTCACCTGGGTGGAGCCCGAAGAGGCAACGCGTTCAGAGGACTCCGGTTACGTTCCGTAGGAGATCCCGGAGTCCTCTTGGCAACGTAGAGGATGGCCACCGGGGGGGTTTCAGTGCGGTAAAAATGCCACATAACCCTGTGTCGCTCCCACGGCACCGGGTACCTTTTGAAGGTTTCCCCCTCGTAAACAAAAAAAAAGGCTATCACTGCGATATACTTTTGTATGGTAACATACTTATATGTACATAAAAGATAATACAAGAGTTGAAAAACTGACGATACACTACACACGCGAAGCAATTTGTTAGCCAACAAGGCCTTAATAATTTCAGTGGAATAAAGCTTGCCATCGACGGCAAAAATATTCAAATCAATATATGGTTTAAATTAAATGAAATATTTAAATTATTTTTTTTTTCTTAGTTGTTGCGTACGGGACATTGTGATTACTTATGGTACTTCAACGACATTTAACTTATATTTAAGCGTGTTTAGAAGTTATAGAGACCAACGTAAACAAATACCAAAACAGTCATATTTGTCGGAACCTAAAAACTCCTGGTAAGGATACTGGTGTGTACGGCCACACATACCGCCTTCTTTCCCGGGGTCGCTTACCGGGCGGTCCGAGCTCCCACTTTTGCTACCCGCGACCCCGGAAGCCTCCTTTTAGTCGCCTCTTACGACAGGCAGGGGATACCGTAGCCCTTTTCTGGTCCCGAAACCACAAGGACATAATAAATAATTATAATCCCTAATAGTACTTCAACTTCAACAACCAAAAAATGGGGCATTTCTTAAAAATGCAAATTTAATTTTCATCGCACAGTTAAAGATATAATATAAAACATTTAAAGATGCATCGTTCGTGAATGGAGGGCCGTTTTTATAAAATAACGCAATGGTAACAAGTCTTTAAGTTCAGTCTTCCAGTCAAAGCCGATATATCAGTGGACCATGTCTTGCATCGAGTTTACGGTGAACGGGCAGAAATGTTCAGGTACGAGTTTTAGTACGCAAATATTGCTTTTACTTATATTTGTAGATTGATAAATATGATTACTTTAATTAAACTGCTTGTGAACAACTTTAATTATTGTTGTAGAATGCGAACATAAGTAAGTAGATTACTGTTTTTTTTGGAATAGTGAAGTAGTCAAATTAATATCGAATTTAATTTTCGTAATAATTATTTTTTGCCTCATAATAATTAATGTTATTGTACTTATGTGCAAAACAGCTTTTACTTAAATATGTGAATGATTTATAATATAGCTATCATAAAATAATATTACTTAATTGTAATTAATAGCTACGAACTTAGTGGTCATATTTGATGTTCATCTGCAAAAGTTACCAACCATGGGTTTTAGTAACAGGGTCTTTCGTATTAACAATATACACGTAGCAAACGAGCATGCAGTCCACCTGATGGTAAGTGGCTACTGCCGTGCACGGAGATCTGAAATCAATTCCAGATAAAATTAGTCCTTCACGAGATCGGCTCTAGATGCGTTACTGCCCTTGAGGACTAAGTTGGAACGCCTCATATAAGCCTGTAAATCGGAACACAGCAATGTTTAACATTAACACTGCTGTTATTATGCAGAAATACTTAGGTGGGCACTGGGTTTCACCTTCGTAGTCGAATCACAAAGGGTATTTCTTCGAAGTGTTCTAACTAATAACTGGTATCTTAAGGGGCCATGCCCATTTCGTGTAAGATTATTTCAAAAATCTCATTTTTCTATTTTTTTGCTGTTTTTTACAATATATATTTTCAAGAATATTGTGTGATCATTTCAATTTATCATTTTTCACGGGTATGGCTCCATAAAAAGTAACGCATTTGACAGATTTCCAGTTGGATATCGGAATTTAAATTTGTAATTAATAACCAATGTCCAGAAAAATAACAGTGACTTCATAACATTGTGGCGGCTGCACGCTTATCGCCAGAAGTAGCATTTATTACTTAATACTTAAATAGAAAGCGCTGAATAAATTTATTTTAATCTTCATTGCGTAGTCCTAAAATAAAATGGTAACATGAAAAAAAAAATTGTGATAAAAGCAAGTTACACGTGTTTCTTTTATAATTATGCACGTTCGAAACTCAATATTTATCTATTTAGTGTAAGTAGCTGCCTATCATTAAAATATTATAAGTAGATTAATATTTGCTTAACATTTTTTGTTGTGTTATGTAACTGCATTTTTGGGTTTAAAGAATTTATTTTCTCATAAAGACTTACAATCACTCACATGGGAACAATTATTTAATTCATAGCTAAATATATTAGTCGTTCGTTTAATGAATCGGCAGCAGCTGCTTCCCTCATTTAATGCATTTTATTACTTACTGGTTATGCTTAGATAATTATTAGTAATATATTCCTTTAGTTTTACTTTGAAATGAGTTAGTTTTCATTATAAGTAGTTTTTGGAAGTTTATTGTATAACTGGGCTCCTTCAAAGATGATATTTCTTTTTCTCTAATTTGTTTGAATCTTAGGTATTACTAAAAACTTGCTCGACGCGTCGATCGCTTTAATATTTTTTATAATTTTTTCCTCAATTTTTTTAAGTGTGTTTAACTGTGTACATTTGAGTATATCTACTTATACTTATACTTAATGTACTATATTGTAACTATAATGTAAAATACTGTTTTCTTCGTAGTGGATACATGTATCCCCAGGGACACGACGTTGAATGCGTACCTCCGCTACCACCTGGCTCTTCCCGGCACCAAGGCGATGTGCCACCAGGGCGCATGCGGCGCTTGCCTCGTGGCAGTGCGGGCCTACAACCATACGGATGCCACACTCGAGACATTTTCCGTTAACTCCGTAAGTTAAAATAAAGCTAAAGTCTAAAGAAACAAAAATGATAATCTGTTTTCGATAGGGATATGATATGTTCCCATTTTTGGCTTTTCCTGTGTCTCTCTTTTTTAAGATGATCTACGTGTCTTTTTGGAAGCTCTTACAAAGTACAGAGTGAAATTAAAGATTTTTTTTATTTGTTTATTCCAAAAGATTCATAAGTATAACGTTTAATGACTTTTATATTATCCAATGTTAATGACCGATCTTAATAATTGTAAAACTTGCCCTTGGAGCGCGGAAACGATCTTTTAATTGTCAGAGAATATGTATGTACATTACATTGTGTTTTTGATTTAAATTTGAATGTCACTCAGGCCTCATAACCTTGAGAGTGTGTAATTTCGACATAAAAGTTCTACTAATTGGTTAGGTTAGGTTAGTTTAAAAATGGGCATCAGACAATAGGACATTCAATTTTTTGTATTTGGAATATACTGTTTACATATTCTTCTTTTAGTGTCTTGTGCTGGTTTTCGCTTGCCATGGATGGGATATCACCACCATCGAAGGAGTGGGTAACAAAACGGTGGGATACAACACCATACAGAAACGCACGGCGTTATTCAACGCTACACAATGTGGATACTGCACTGTGGGCTGGGAAATGCAGCTGTACAGGTCAGATATGAGTATATTTACTTCGTAAACGTTTATATTGGTATTTTTTATGTTATAAGTAATGTCCTTCGTTAGGTAACAACTATCATAGGTCGACCATGAAGCAACTGGACCATTACACCCATTACACTTCTATTTTGTCATTTTATCTGACTTTCTATATTTGAATAAACAAGTTCAATTGATGGATTCTAATTTCTAGACGATTTGTCAAAAATCGCAAATACTTACGTACAATTTAAAATTGGACGCTATTTCAAAGATGCCGCCACAGTCGAATTAAAATAGTTCTACCCGCTTAGAACGCAAAAAGACCATAAATTTTTATTTTTCATTGTTTCGGTTTTGGGAGACTCGTAATATATTTTTTGGAACTGTTATTATTATTATTTTCTCGATCTTTAGTTATGCCATCATGTAATAGTCGGAATTCGGAACATAAGACTTACCGTTCTTCATTTCTTAGTCTTTTAGACAAAAGGTTAACAATGGCAGAGCTGGAGGATTCATTCGGCAGTAACACTTGTCGATGTACAGGGTACAGACCAATTTTGGACACTATCAAATCATTCGCAACTGACGCTAGTCCAGAACTTTGCCAAAAGATTAGAGATATAGAAGACCTGACTATTTGTAAAAAGACCAATAAAATATGTGAGAGAAAATGCTCAACTAGCAGTGAAGGTAGCGACTGGAGTATCATCAATGAATTTACGTCATCACCCGGTGATGATATCATTTATCTAAACTTCGGAGTGAAAAAGTATTTTAAAGTGTTCACCAAACAACAGATCTTTCAAATTTTAACTCAACACGGTGTTAATTCGTACATGCTGGTGGATGGAAACACTGCAAGAGGTGAGTTTAGCATATTTACTTTGTTGTAATTCTACAAAATATTTTTGAACCGATGAGATTTGCTTCGAATCGTGAAGTAAAACAGACTTAAAAGTAATATTTTTATACTTAGGGGGTAGCAACGAACTTATCTGCGATTGATTTCTGTCCTGTGTCGTAGGTTGGGGTTACAGATTTAGTCATACTTTTGGGATTATATGACAACTTGGAGTAGGACCTACTACGCGTATGCTTGATTGCAAATTTTATGAATATAAATGAAAATTCTTATGTTCGTAACAAAATAATCTTGTGTTTGTGGTCAGGTATCCTCGGAATATACGATCTTCCTTCAATGTTGATCGACATTCGCGACGTTGGATCATTGAAGCAGTACGAGTTCGACCAGAACTTGATCCTAGGCGCAAACATAACGTTACAAGATTGCATCACACTGTTCAAGGAGATCCCGAAGACACGCAGTGAATTCGCATATCTGAACGAGTTTGCCAAACATCTGCTATTGGTTGCTCAGATTCCTGTCAGAAAGGTAATGTTCTTTTCAACAGTCCGTAAAAGTCTACTGCTGGAAATAGACTTCTAGTAGTAAGGGATATTTTGCCGTAGTATTTGCTTAGCTGTGTATTTAGTTGACTGCAATACTTGAAAACTTAGGCGTTACGGGATAATGATAACCCCTCGATCTCTTACTCGCCTTTTTTTAAGATTGAAGTAGTGAATGAGCCTGCAATCAACCTGCGGTCTTTTAGTTACGTACATATTATTTGTGGTGGATATGTTTACAACACTACATCGAATGGATTGTACGCATTCATATTAAGTACATAGTGAAAAATAATCGGTAGATAATCCGTGAAATTATCTTTTATGGGCTTTTCCTACTTATTGAATATTTATTTCATTGATTATTTTAGTGAAAAACATTTTATAAACAGGTCTGATTGGCATAGAAGGAAATGTAACGCATTAAAGTAACTACGTTGATAAAACATACGATAAGAAAGTCACATTATTTTTTAAATATATAATTAGCTTACTTGTTGTTTTTGTTTCGTTGTATATATTATACTTACTTAATCAGTAAGTACCTTTAATAGATACAAAATGATACAATACAGCTTATAATGTTTTAATTGGTAATTTTTTTTTTTTTTTATATATTTGAACCTGACGATAAAGCAGACGTGCTACCTGATGGAAAGTAGTCAACGTCGCCTATGGACATTTGCAACACCAGAGGAGTCGCCAATGCATCGCCGGCTTTGAAGGAGAGCTCTTTTTGCACCTTTTTTGAAGAGCTTTTTTTATTAATTATGTTTAACTAATTATCTGGTTTCTTACATTAATATGTTATTATGTATAAGACCAATCAACGAATATCATGCAACATTAAGTACCTACATACAATACATATCCTCTTATCCCACCTAACACCACAGGGATTATAGGAGCGGCTGAAAAACAGCGCTACTCGAATCCCTGATTCTGAGACAGCAATGCTGAGCCGAATACCTTTTGTCATATTAATATTACTGTAAAATGTACATTTATTCTTTGTGTAAACTGTGATTCTTATTATTAATAGAGAATTAAATTGAAGGTTTAATAAAAACAGTCGAAACTTATCAAGTAAAAGTTATTATCGTATTGTTGACTGTTTGTAAAAGACAATGTACATAACAAATTTATCTTATCTTTTTAGTAGATGTATATGCGTATTTTGCAGCATGCATTTGAATGAGTGGCCACTGCAGTTTTTAAATAATACAAGTTCGCAATACTACAAGGTCAGCTGGAGCAAGTCAGCTTGAGGCGCATTAGTCGACCTTTGCAACAAAATGTAACCTTGAATGAAATAAATACAATAAATAAATTCAGAACTGGAATACGAAATAAATACGCTTATGCACTTCGATGCAGTCGTCCGTTTTACCGGATCATTGAGACCGGATTGCGGTATTTAAATTATGATGATAGATAAATAGGTGTAATATACTTACCTCTAGGTCTGTTAGCAATCGGCATTTAGCATGTTTTTACTATTGTTTGAGTATACATATTACCGTTGTTATATACCGGAAATAGAACTGGGATGTTGAGGGCACTGATATTAGCTACCGGTTAAATGAGGCAGAAATCCTACAGACATTAAAACAGTATGCCGTATATTAATGACCCCTTACAATGTGCAGTAAAATGGAACACTGCATTAAATTAAAATGGTGTAGAAGAGTACAAATCTGTTGACGTTATGGAATAATACTTTTGATAGATATAAATTTGAATTATCTCGCTATGTGATGTTTTCATTTCATTGGAAACCTTTCCAAAAAATCCGGTAAAAATCGTATGTCGATTTATCGGACGATACAAAAACGGACGTGTGCACTTGTGCATGCTTTATAACAGTTACCGCTGCAATTGGGTTATCTGGTGAAAGTGACAATGCGGAAAAATAAGATCAAATATTTTTGTAATGAATTGAATTATAATGTTTAAAATGATGACAGCTAGATATTGGCGAATACTTAACAAATATTATATTGAAAAAAATAAGGGGTATTCGTAATTCGTATAGCGTAATATAATCAAAGTTGAATGAATATTAAATAGTACCAGCGTTTCGGCAAATAGAAATAAGACGGGGTACCTGCAACATGACAGATGTGAAATCATTTAGTTACACTATAAAATGTTTAGGTTTTTAAGAAAATTATGTAAATTTATAAAATGTAGATACTTGCACAAATACAAACTCCAGCACATATCCCGTACATTTCTGTTTGCATGTGTGCAGCAAAGTAAATTAAAACTACTTACATTTTTAATCATGACCATTTCGGAAGGCATTAATGTATTTTGCATCACATTATTACTGACAGACTGATTGACAGAGTGGTTTCCATTGTTTCAAAGTAAATTTAGATGCACGGCGTAATGATTGATGATGATTACCATGTGTGACTTGCGAGTCTTGTGGGTATCTACTTGTAACAAACAATCGTAACTAATCAATGTGTACATTGGAATATACCTACGTTAATAAAAAGTATTTTATACTATTTTAACCTCCTGGGTACATTTGTACTTTTCATAGTACATAAGAAATAAAAAAAAATATTTTGTACGTTTTTTAAATTGAAACACTGTAATATCACCACCACAACATCTATTGGCCTCTTGAGGTATGTTTAAAATTCAAACGTTCAATGTTAACTTATCTGTTTTTTTTAAATACGACGGATGCGTGAGCGCACGCTCGCACGGCTCCCGTGCGAGCGTGCGCTCACGCAATAGTAATTTAATATGTATTTATCTCATTATTTCTGAAATAATATGTTATAATTAACTATATTACAGTTCAATCTCATAGTTTAGTGTATTATTTTTTACTCAAAATATGAAAAACCTTTCTGACGTCGCGTTTCATTGTTATGTTCTTTATAAAGTACAACAGAATGTATTATTGTTTATTTGTATCTGTATCCTGCTGTACTATATATAGTACATGGTGTGATTTTCTCTTGATTTTAACACTACGGGCGGCAGAAATCTTTCAAACCTTACAAGAGTCAGAGTTAGATTAATCTGGTAACGATTCCGAGGAAGTTCCGGAATTTCTTCAGCTGCAATTATCCTCTAGATATAATAACCATCTTAATAGTGAATGGCTCCAATACCATCTCCAGTGCTATCGGAAAACTCTGATTTAATGACAGCAACATCTTTCTCACCATTAAGAGGTTCACTACGAGCGCGCGTTCGTCGTGGACGTGGCCGTGGCCGTGGTCAGCCTTGAATAGCACAACCGACAGACAGACTAGTCGACAGATTGCCATAAGAAATCGACAGAATAATGCTAAGTTCCAAAACGCCTCTTCTTTCTTTACGAGGGGGAAACCTTCAAAATGTACCTAACCGACGACGTGGGGGGCAACGCCGGGTTATTTGGGATTTTTACCGCACTAAATCAGGGTTTGACCGTCCTCAACACTTGTTGAAGAACTACGGGATCTCCAACGGAATACAACCGGAGTCCTCCAAGCGCTCCAAATCAGGCTTTGCCTGGTGTTCACGACGGTATGCGACCACATATACCGTCGTTCTTCGCGGGCTCGCTTACTGGAAGGTTCGAACTCCCACTCTTGCCAACTGCAACCCCGAAAGTACTCTTTTAGTCGCTCCTTACGACAGGCAGGGCATACCGTAACCCTATTCTAGTCCTGGAACTAACTTCCAAGACACCTGGATACATGATACGCTTAATACGTAAGTTAATTATTTAATGCAACCGGCTTACATCCAGAAGAAAAGTGATGAATGGGAGTGGTTCCAATTTTTTGATCAACACTTTTTTTTAATACTTTTAGAAAGATGTATATTTTGCGTAGATTTTAAAGATTATTATAAATAATAATGAATACAAACCTAAATGTATCTTAATTTAATTTAACTGACACAATTTAAACCAAAATATTATTTTGTACTTTACAGAAAACATATAAAATAAATTCCCTTGTTCTTTATAAAGGACATAGTGAAAATCCAGATTTTCCGGAAAAATATTTTTTTAATTATTTTTTCGATGCTAAGCCTTACTAAAGGAATGCACTATAAAAGTTTCAATCAAAATCTCTCAAAAAAGTTCCTCTGGAACTCAGGAGGTTCAGTTAGGATTTAGTACTTATGTAAAAAATATAGGTAAGTAGGTTCTTTATCAAATTTTGCCTATACCTATATCACAGATTACATAAACTAAAAAATACCATATAGGTACTTAAGTATTATTCTGTGTTTTTGTTTTTGGTCTGGGAGATAAATTATTTTTTATTTATTTTCAGAACGGGTCGCTGGCTGGTAACTTTATGTTAAAACACAGAAAACCAGATTTCCAATCGGATTTATTCGTTTTGTTCGCGACCGTAGGAGCCACGATGATAATAGGTAAGCCATGATCTACTATTTTTTACGAAAATTAAGTAATTTTATGCGTTTTTGGTGGCCAATTCATTGCGGATACATTCATGCTATTAATTATTATTAATGCCTAATGGCATTCTCTGCCGTTACAATAATTCATTTTTATATTGTTTTTTTTTGTCGGAAAAACAATTTACAAATGTTTTATTAATTTTTATCTCACTGTAAGGAAGGGTTATGATTTATATTATAAAATTATCCTAAAACAATATTTTTTTCACAAATATTGAATACAACGCACTCTTGTGGACTCTTAAGGGTTAAGTAGTAAGTATATTAATTATATTGTTGCAGAAGACATCCAATGTAATAAAAGGTATTTGTCAATGCCAGAGTTTCTGAAACAAGACATGTGTGGAGCTGTGATCGTCAGCTTCCAACTACCGCCGTTTGGACGCACTTACGTTTTTAAAAGTTACAAGGTAAATACCAAAATGTGTTTACAAAAATCTTTAATAATTCATTGCCACACAAAAAGTGAAGACACAATTTATTATTGTAAAATTTAAATTAATATTAATAATTAAATGATATATTAAATACATCACCTAGCATATATCTGACTCTTAAAGATTTTAATAGAAAGTTAAAAAGATAAACTTAAAAATCGAGACAAGTAACTTTCATAAGGTCGTTCATTTTACTTAAATATACGCTCTTAAATCGCGATTAAGATCGTTGATTTATATCTTGAATGACCTACTTCAGTAATTTCATTGGTATTTATAAATGGTTTAAATAATTGTTTACAGATTTTACCGAGAAGTCAAAACGCATTAGCAATCGTCAACGCTGGGTTTCTCTTGAAGATTAATGCGAAGAATATCATAGAGTACGCTAGTATTGTGTATGGGAACATATCAGCGTCGTTCATATACGCGAAACGGACACAGGCGTATCTGATTGGAAAGAACATTCTGAACAACGCAGTTCTGCAAGGTGCAATTAGTCTGTTGAATGTTGATATCGTGCCGACCTATGACCCGGCGAAACCGTCACCAGCTTGCCGTAAGAAGTTGGCTATTGGGCTCTTTTATAAGGTAAAAAATCTTGTACCTAGATATTAAAGGTGTTATAATGGCCGTTTGATGTCAATGGTCTAGCAATTAGTTGGGAAGTCGTATTTTTTGTTACTCTAGAGTTGAAAAGTTACATAGATTTACCCCTTGCCAAAGTAAGTATGCTTGTCTGATGTTCTTTACAAACAACACATTGAAAGTGAAAAAAGAGTACGAGACATATATGTGAACAATTCAACGAATCCATGGAAAGATTGATTGCCAAGAAGTCTCGGTATGATAAAAACTCTTTTTCCCATACGATACATGAAAATGATCAATACTAAATTTGGGAAATATTTTCTACAGTTCGTCCTAAGTATTTGTCCGGTTGGTTTCGCATCGCCTCGTCTCCAATCCGGCGCCAACCTCCTCGAGCGTCCAGTGTCCAGCGGCAAGCAAGAGTTTCAAACTGACCCCACATTGTATCCTCTCAACGAGCCAGTGCCAAAGTATGAGGCGATCATCCAAAGTTCTGGAGAGGCTCGCTACGCTAATGATATACCGCCAATGACGAGGGAAGTCTTCGCAGCATTTGTCCAAGCCACTGTGTATAGCGGGGCAGTGGATCGTATAGATGCGTCTGAAGTCCTGGTAACTTGTTTCGATTTTTTTAATAATATAGGAGTAGTAGACGAGCATGCAGATTACACCTGATGTGGCTACTGCAGCCCAAGGACAACTGTAATATACGGCCAACTCTCTAATATATACCAACCCCAGATAGGATTAGATATTCCTACCTGGGGTCGGTCATAGATGCGCCGCTAACCCTGAGGAAGAAGCTGGAACGCCTCCTAAAAGTATGTCTCCATTAACACATCCTCCAAACCAGAACACAGCAACGCTTAACACTGTTGTTATGAGGCGGAAAAAGGTGTGCCAGTGGTGCCGCCGGAGTAGAACCACAAAGGGTTTTACCACCTTTAAATGATTCATTTAATTAAATTTATTATTATTAATTTAATAAACTAAGCATGAGCCATTAATACGGAATCGAATTTTAGAGTTGCGATGATTTTCTCTGATACACACTTAAACTGAAACGCACAATCAAAATATTATCTGATTATTTAGGATTCGAAACCCAATTGAATTATGGAATTAGTTGATATAACGTCAGAGTACTTATTACTAACTCAGTATTTAAACTTGTAATAAGTTAATTATCTCAATCATATTTAGGTATGAATCAAGTTTCTATTAATGTCTGTAATTATTATAAATCTCCTTCATACAAAGTGTTATTTTTTAGAAAATGGAGGGAGTAATAGCGATGTACACAGCAAAGGATATTCCGGGAGTGAATTCGTTTACCTACCCCGGAATACAATTACAAACTGAAGACGAAGTTATTCTTGCGTCTAACAATATCCAGTTCCATGGTCAGCCAGTGGGTATTATAGTTGCTGAATCCGAAGCCTTAGCAGCCAAAGCCGCAACCTTAGTTAAAGTAACGTACAAGAATGCTAATAAAGGACCTCCAGTGTTAACTATAAATGAAGCGAAGAAAGACAGTACTAGAGTTATACCAAGTGACAGCAAAATCGAGCCTAAGGGCAGAGGTACCAATGTAAAGAAGGTAATCAAAGGAGTGTACGAAATTGGTGCTCAGTATCATTATTACATGGAGCCGATGACGTGTGTGGTTATTCCTGCTGACCAGGGCTTGGTAGTCTACGATTCGAGCCAATGGATGGATTTGACACAGATTGCGATCTCCCGATGCCTTAATATGAAGGAATGCGAGTAAGTTTTTATTACGATGACTTTTGGGCATTTAAACTGTTATATTTATGTTAAAACATTTGAGGTATTGATTTCAATTGTTGTTTTTCTTGATCTTCTTCTACCTTCTGCCTGGTAGACCAAAATTTATTTATTAAAAAGTATTTGACCCACATCACGACTTAACTTGAATATCGAAAACTTGAGTTCATACCACAGACATGTATGTTCAGACTGAGTTAAAGTAGTCAAAATATTGGCCTGCCCCATGTCTGCGACAGCAAAAATTATGTTTTTTTTTTGTATCTGAAACAAAATTGTTACTTGTAATTTTAATGAGGCTTAAAAATGTTTGCTTTTCAGTATTATTGTAAAGGTCCTTCGAATTGGAGGTGGTTTTGGGGGCAAAATCAGCAGAAACGTGCAGGCGTCGACGTCGTGTGCGTTGGTAGCGGTGAAGACTGGCCGCCCGTGTCGGTTCATACTGCCGATGCGGACCAACCTGACCATAGCGGGACGAAGACTTGCCTGCCAGTGCGCATACGAGGTAAGCAGTACGAGTTGTTTATAATGTTTACCTTGCCTAGTCTGATTATGTTGCTATGTGTAGACGGCATAGATTAGTAAAGATTACTCACTCCTAACAAGAAAATGTACCCAGTTTTGCGAATTGAAATAGTTGCGTAATAAAGTTTTGTCACGTTTCCGTGCTAAAATGTCCCTAAAATATTTGAAATTATTATAATAAATTATTTATTTATTATGTAAATTACGCAGTATTAGTTATTTATTCGTAAATTTTCTCTAAAAATGTTTTTATTTACCAAGAATTCAAAAAAGAACTTACTATAATAAGCCGTTTGTGGCTTCATTCAATTTCAAGGCGGCGAAGTATCTTTACTAATCTATGGTAGACGAAAAGACTTCCAAATTAACTTGCTTACCATAGTTGAGTTTGCAGTGATGAGTGTGGTAGGCTATGAATGAATTGATATGAATTTTGGCCTCTCGTGGGGCTCAAAACCTAGGAACGTATTTTCGAAGATAGGATTTTTCGAAGCACAAATTAATAGCAAAATATTTATCACATGCTTAAGTCTTGAAAACGGAAAACAACAAAAACAAACGTGCCTTTGAATTTTCTAAAAACCATTAATATCATTTTTATTTTAGGTAGGAGTAGACGATCTAGGGAAAATCCAATATCTAAACGCTTCAATATTAGAAGACGCTGGATGCACCAACAATGAAGACATCATGAGCTACACCGCAGGTGGCTTCCCCAACTGCTACAACACTGATAACTTCAGCTTAACTCTGGCTACTGTCCTGACTAATCTTCCCTCGAACACATTCGCAAGGGCTCCTGGTTAGTATGAAATAAAAAGTTAAAACAACACTTTGCTTTTACAATCGTTCGGATTTACCAAATGTTTTATTATTTATGTAAAATTTCACGCAGGCGACTTTTAAAAGTTATCATGTATTTATTTTAAAAGATAAGTCACATTGCACACTCGTCAGAATTGGCCAGATTAAGTAAAAGGTAAACAAATTGCAATAATTCATTAAACATTGCTTTAATATTTTAATATCACTATTTTTAAAGTCCTTTTTTTTGTTCACGAGGGGGTAACCTTCAAAAGGTACCCGATGCCGTGGGAGCGACACAGGGTTATGTGGGATTAAAGTACTTAAGCATATTTGTCTATTTTAATCTATTCTAGGAACTCACGAGGGCATCTCTTGCATAGAACACATAATGGAGCACATAGCATTTGAAGTTAAAAGGGATCCCACGGCCGTCCGGTTAGTTAACATGAGAACAGACGACAACGACCTTCCACAGCTAATAGAAACTCTTAAAAAAGAAGCAGAGTACGACAGGCGATACAAGGAAATCCAACAGTTCAATGAAGCCAATCGTTGGGTGAAGAAAGCAATGAACATCGCAGTTATGCTCTTCCCGGTAGTGTTCTATGGGAATTATACCGCTGCGGTGGCCATCTATAGAGCAGATGGAACTGTAACAGTAACCACAGGAGGTGTTGAAATGGGCCAAGGAGCTAACACGAAAGCGAGACAAGTATGCGCCTATGAACTAGGCATTTCCATTGAGAATGTATCAGTCCTGCCACATTACAACTTCGTTGCTGCGAACAATATATTCTCAGGATCCAGTATCGTGAGCGAATGTGTATGCTACGCCGTGATAAGAGCTTGTGCTATACTGAAGGAGAGGTTGAAACCAATAAGAGATACCTTAACTAATCCGACATGGTTGGAGGTTATAAAAAAGGCTGGCGATGAGCAAGTGGACCTATTCGCGGAATATATGATGACGGACAAAGAACCTGATTTGGAAGGTTACAGCGCTTTCACTGTTACTATTCTGGAAGGGGAGCTGGATGTGACCACGGGGAGATATTTGCTAAACAGAGTCGACATTTTGGAAGATGTTGGATTGAGTACAAACCCAACTATTGATATTGGACAGGTATGTACAATATTTAAATTTATTTCATTTACTCATTATCTAATACCAATAAACATGAATTTTTGAAAGACTTTGGAAATTCGTAAAAGCTCATTAAAAGTCACAAATACCCATATAAGTATCTAAATAAATTATTATGTTCAGTTTTGACACAAGTGGAATTACAATTTTAATTTGAAATATAGGAGTTACAACGATGTACTGATGTAATCGGTATAATAAGGCAATTTATGTAACATAATTTATAGTAAAAGTAGAGTAAGCCGGGCTCCCTTAAATATGCAGTAATTCATTACTAAAAATTACAGTCATTTTGCATTATAAATTATTATCCTCCCCTGGCGCACATTTAGACGGTAAGAAATAAGTTATTTAAAATTAAGTTATGCTTTATCTTTATATTGCAGCAAATACGTTTAACCACTTTAAACCCACGTTTAACCACTGTTTTTTTTTAATTACAGGTCGAAGGAGCGTATGTACAAGGATTGGGCTATTATACCATGGAAGAATTTCGTTATGATAAAAAAACGGGAGCATTACTTTCAAACGATGCTTTAAGTTACGAAGTTTATTTGGCTAAAGATATTCCAGTCGACATGAGAGTAAAGCTTAGATATAATTCTAAGAATGTTAAAGGTGTCTTGGGATCTAAAGGTGAGTCTTATTAGTAATTTTATTTATAAAAAAGAATAAACAAATTCGACTGACCCGACAAGCAAGTATTTGCGAAAACTGAAACATTTTATTGATTTTTGTGAAGAAACTTAAAAAAAGAACTATAAATCAAACTCTGAAGCTTTTATTACATACCTCGCGTAACTATGTAGGTATTTAGTTCCAAATGTTTATTAAAATTCAACTCATTTTATTATTAACTTCGTTTTTAATAGTTATTAAAAAAAATCATGTGACAATGTGCTCATACCCATTAAAAAAAAAAACAAAACAAATGTATATCCATTCTTTCAATCTCTTATTAAATAATTCTAAACATGAACATGAACGATGAATTTAGATTTATGTTTCTGGGTTTGGGTGTTTGTGTATTTGTCTCTGTGTGTCCATAGCACCCACGATACAGGGAATCCTAGTGTGGGGCTGTGAGTGTAGAAAGCGTTTTATTAACTAAGTATTTTATTACAGCGGTTGGTGAAATGGGCATATGCACATCAAACGGCGTGATACATATGCTACGTCAGTGTATCATGGAGTCCAGGAAGGATTCCGGTTACGACCCCAATGAATGGATCGATATTGGTGAGATTTGTTACATTTTTTTATCCCGATTACTACAACAACACTGAAGTAGCAAACGAGCATGGAGCCTGAAGCAGATCACAAATGCTTTATCAATCCAAGGCTAAGATGGTCGCCACAAGCCAGTCAGCATCTGAACGCTTCTACAGAAACTTAGGGTGTTCGACGGTACATCTCCATTCTTTTAAATTTTGAATGCAATGCTACTTTATTAACGTACCTATATAAGAGGAATATTAAGATGGAGCTATTTTTATTTCAGAAATACCATACACAACGGAATCAATACTGAAGGCGTTGAATGTAAAAGACAGTGAATTCGTTCTTACTACGTAGTTACTTTTTAAAAACATAAGTAAACTTGTTTTTATTTAACTTTGTGTGATAATAATTAAGACTTATTGTTATTAAGCCTCTATCATCTGATAACGCAGAATGTATGCATAAAGATTCCATGCCTCATTCCTGTTCTCTTAACAATTACTTTTTTGGATTTAAATTCCAACGTAGTTATATTATATAAAATTATTATACTATACTTTGTTTGAAAACTAATAAAACATCACAATTGCTTCATTAATACACGTTTATTGTTGCGTCTTAAACAAAAAATAATTAGATAATTCGTAATCAAAACAATTTAGGCCCTAATTACATAATTAGGCATAGATTAGGCCTCATCAACAAAATCTTATAAAATCAATACCAAAAATATCAACCAATTCCGGAACATAAAAATTAATAAATACTTATAATAAATTATTAATTCATTATTTCGCTATACAACTTAATCTCGTTTACAAATACTAGGAAATTAAAAAATCGTCGGTCCTAATGTAAAATATACATAGTCTATACACAATTATATCAACAGGTAAGTGTTATGCAAAAAAGTGCAATCCAAATTTTATTTAATATTTATTTATTACTCTAACATTTTGACGGGCTGGATGGATAAGCGATTATAGAATACGTTAAATAATTTTTCATCATTAATTATTTAATAATCATGAAGCATTTATCGACTAAGTCTTGAAGCATTGTGGTATAATAAAGCTTAGGTGCTATAATCGCATATCCAATGAAGTCCGCGTCTGGCCACGAAGCGAGTTGGTCGAATATTACATACAGTTATGATAATCAGCTTCTATGGACCATACGAGCTACCATAATAACTACATCTATTTAGCCGCCATTCATTTGTAGCTTTCATTAGCGTTACCATACATACAATAAAGGGATATTATACCACCTTTATTATTTAAAATAATGGTTTAATTATGTATCAAAATTACGTAATAAATACAAAATAATCATAATTATTGTGAACTAAATTAAGTCCCTTTATTGTAAGAAGTAGTTAGTGTCAATTATTATTACTCGAGATGGTAACATAATCTTTGATACAATTACTTAATATAGGTAAAAATCCTATATTCTAATTAAATTATAATAATAAAAAACACACATCAAGGTTCTATACATCGTTCATTTCTATACCAAAAAATTAAATTAACAATGCCATTAGTTTGTTAAAAACAAAAATGTTTTCGTCAATAAAAATAATTAAACTATACGCCAAAAATACAGGTAAATTATGTACAATTGAAGTGAGAAATAACATCATATTCCTTCCTTATTTGCTGATGAAATTTCTTTTGACTTGTGCTGTAATAATATTTAAGTTAATATATAACAAATATACTGTTATAATAATGTTATGAAAGATTGTACATAATGATTAATTTTATATCTCGTAGTTAATCATTCGAATAAGATCAAAAATCATTATATTATATTGTAATGTTTCAATCTTAATAATATAATAAATAAATAAAAAATACACAGAAATTTTAATTTAGACTGTAAGAAAAATAAAAATGACAATAATAAAATTTGTAGAATTTCATGTTGAGTTGATGAACAGAGATTTAAACATTTTTTTTTACAACAATGATAGATAAGGTATGAAAAAGATCAATTGTTTACACTTAAATTTAAATACCGAGATTCGTTGAAGATCTTAATGTTACAGTCAGTCCATATCGATTCGTAGACTTCTTCGCATTTAGTATTTTATACTTACAGTCATAGCCTAAGAATGTATATTCGATTGGATGAAGGCGAATTTTGGCAGTTATGTCGATAATATTGTTGAAGATTTTTTTATTTATTGTAGATGCAATCATATTAAAAAAATGGCGTGAGCGGTCAGCAACCTTGAAAGTAAAACGTTTTACGTGTCACTGTTTGCCGTGATATAATTTATGACGTCACAGTAAATGAGATAATTAACATCAGTACTATTATTACGATAATTATCATCTGATTCCAAAAATATGATACGTTATTTGACGTACCTGACGAACTCATAACGTAAGTAAAAATTTATTTTCCAAAATGTTTTCTACTATTTCATGCACTCATAAGACCATAATATTATGTGGTACATAAAGTGCTTGAGCTATCTAGTCTCTGACTGCTCTCCCCATTTTATCAGCATGACAGTAACATTACCCTAAAACTAAAATAGCACGATGCACCTTTTTCATATTTATTAAAATACTTTCTCTTGTAACATACGTTATAAAACTGAATTTGAGATAATAAGCATTAGATTAACAATTACAGTAGATTCAAAGATGTATTGAACGCATGTATTGATATTTTAATCATTTTTTTTAAATCATATTTAGAATCTGCTAGCATTAAGTTGTCTATGAATCTATGAAAAACCATCGCCATTACCAGTCTCATATGAAAAGATATTAAAGATTATTCCAAAGACGCTTCCATTCTATGATCGTACAGGCAACTCCACATTATTATGTAAACAGCAAAAGATAAAACTATAAGCCACATTCTTCATACAGATATTTTACAAGAGTTTGCACCATAGCTCATTTTCTTATGAGAATGCAGTACAATTTTATGTAATCATGTCATTATTTATGAATATCTTTGGAAAATCTAACCGTTTACGTCGAATAAACTCGTACAACACTACGGCTACGTACCTCGACTACATAGCAATAATTATACCCTGCACATATGTATATAGGATGTTTTTCGCTCAGTGACAGAAGTTAAGCAAGAATTTGTAATTTATTTTATTTGGAAGAATTCATTAAAACTTTTGAAATAATTGTCAACTTGCTTATCAGTTGTATGAATATTCTACTTCTAAACAGTCACATTTTTAAGCCATATTATATATATTATAAATAAATTAAATATGTATTGACCCATGTATTATTCCATGTATTTCAAAGAAACCTTTTCTTTTCCTAAAAACCTTGGCACTCCTTAATAATCAGATAATTTGAATCCATACATGTAATAAACCAATACCTGCATTAGTCTATAACACATAGCATATAGCATGAGCAGAGCGACCAAAAAAAAAAAATAACAAATCACTTGCTTAATTTCATTCACCGGACAAATCACACATGTATAATAGCTACATATATTTAATTGGCGTTTTGGACTGCATAGAAACGTATATATTCATATACAAGTAGAAAAAGCACACCAGCACTAAGATAGCAACCATTACAAATTATATTAAAACTATAACAAGCCAATCATACGGAGGCTCATTAATAGACGCTACAAAATATGAGGTATATTTAGTCGTTACAATTTCCTAGCCGCTCTGGAATGGTACATTATCGTAATTGAGCGCCAAGTGAATATAACACGCGTGTCGTTACAGTTACAACTATTCTCTCACTATTTGAGTCTTTTAAGTCCCTGTGTAAAGTCGAAGGCCAATCGCAGAAATTGGGAATAAATCAAAGGAAACCTTCCACACTTATAACATACTGAGAAGACTGTCTAAATTCCATGATCCAGAACAGATATTTAGAGGTGGACTTAAAATCATTGATGCATACTGGTATGAAAACTTCTGTTCAAAATAATACAGCGACTAGCTGTATAAAGGTAGGCTTGGAGATCTTTCACCTATTTGTAAAGGATCTCAAGAGGTGTGTCTAGAAGGAATAGTTGATTATCCTACGATTGGCGAACGACACAGATTTATATTTAAGCTTGTTATACTTAATTTTAAAGTCTAAAAACAATGTTTCTTAAAATTGGCTTTTAAATATAAAATTAAGTATGTAATGAACTAAATGAGCCATGAAACATTTGCAGGTGATAGAAATGTGTTTTATTTGTGATAATTTTACGCTAACTGGTAATAATAATGATGTAGCCAGAAAATTTCAGTTATTAACGAAGCTTCGGAGACAATTCTATCTACTTGGTCGTAATCAACGCGTCTACCTGCTACGCCTAAGTGTCAGTCCGTTTCAACATAAATTAGATATTTTGTGATCCATTTTAATACTGTGAACAATGTTTGCGTACTATACTTGCACTTATATCAAAATATAAGAAAATAATTTATTTTACTTCTGTCTTTGTCTTTATGGGCTAAACTTTTAAACTATTGAAGTCATTTCAATCTGATTGACAAAGTTTTTAAATTATTTTTTGTAGATTCCTGTGTTATAATTGAAAAATTAACACAACAATTAAAATACTTACTTTGACTTCAATTTAAGTACAAATACACATAACTTGTTTCTATACGATTTATGAAAAGCCTTTGTAGGATTTGTAAGCATGTGAAAAGCAAGGATTTAGAATTCATTATTTACATTTTACATTATTTTTTAATATTTAAACATACATAGATATACATGAGTATATTCTTATCATGAAGTGTTATAAATAGTTATTTTTAAGTAGAAAGTTAAATAGACAAAATTATGCGTACAATTTTTACTATTTAACGTATCAGTAATATCTACAAAATACAAAATTTATATCGAAACGGAGCACATACGTCACACCGTCCTAAACGTAGTATCACTTACCAACGTGTTACATCACTCATTGCTAACACTACACTACAGCACAGTTAGTTACAATCGATTACGCACGATACCCTTTGGCGGGGGATAAATATTTACACACAAAAATTTACATTTAAACGAGCGCGAACTTACGAACGTGTAACGTCAGACGGAGCACAAACGATCATGCACAAGTTACGAACGTGTGACGTCATCACTCCAAACTGAGCACAAATGCACTATTTACGAATGCGTGACGTCATCACTGCCAACGAGCGCTTACGTTAGCATTGTAGTCAGACGACGTCGCTGTTTTGCATGCCTTAACGCCTGTCTTAGGCGCAATTTGAGTATTCCTGGTTGATTGTGCGGGAAAGTGGATGTGCGAGCTCAGCTCGCACTTGTACCGAACGTATGACGTCATTGTTGCATTCTGAACGTACACGACAGCGCGCTAGTTACATCGCGTGACGTCATCACTGCCATCGAGCGCGTACGTTAGCATTGCAGTCAAGCGACGCCGCTGTTTTACTTGAGTTCGCGCTTGTTTTAGGCGTATACTTGAGGATGTTTGGTTGATGGTGTGTGCGAGTCGAGCGTGCACTTGTACCGAACGTGTGACGTCATCACGCCGGCGCGCCAGTTACACTGCGTGACGTCATCACGGGCGAGCGCGCGCCTAGGGTCGGAGTCACGCGACGCCGCTGTCCTGGGCGTGCGCGCGCTTCTTGTGGTCCGGCGTGGACTTCAGGATGTCGGGCTGACCGTGCGTGAACGTGGACGCGTGGGAGCTGAGCGTGAGCGTGGCGTTGCGCTCGGAGCCCAGCGTCATGGTGGTGGCGTGGGAGTTGAGCGTGTTGTGGGCGTGGGGCGGCGGCGGGTGCGCGTGGGCGTGGGGCAGCGGGAGTGTGGCGGCGGCGCGGCGG
This sequence comes from Epargyreus clarus, assembly GCF_041222505.1. Classification (NCBI taxonomy): domain Eukaryota; kingdom Metazoa; phylum Arthropoda; class Insecta; order Lepidoptera; family Hesperiidae; genus Epargyreus; species Epargyreus clarus. Next base: position 12,062,244 of record NW_027332209.1, on the reverse strand, counting down.
CGCGCGCTGCCCGTGCGCGTGAGTGATGACAGCTGAGGAGTGCCGCCGCCCGCGCGCACCGCGTTCTTGTAGTCCGCTATCAGGTGCGTTAGCTCCGCCATCTGGAAGTGAGCAAGTTTTTATTTAATATACACAATACAAAAAACATAAGGATACAATTAAATTTATCTTCGCACACTTTAAATTGTATTGGAATAACAATGTTTTATAGAACATTTTTGAATTTAAAATTTTTTTGGAAGCGTTTTTATACATTTAATCTATTAGAAAATTTAAAACTGTAATTAGTAAAAACGTATATATATTGACAGAAAATAAACTTACCTTAGGCTTATTGAGACTGATCAACATTTTATGAACTGGACTAGCCGCATCATCCGCATCGATCAACATCATTAAATCATCCTGTAAATTCAAAATATAATCAAAATTTTAATAAAATTACTTATACAACTAAAATGGTAGAAAAGTTTAATTTTTAATATTGAGGTAGCAAACAAGCATGCAGTCCATGAGATGATATATGGTTCAAAAGATGACACCATGAACATCTGTATGAGGTTGACACCTCAGATAAGCTAAGATTCTTACACTAAGCCGGCCCAAGATACTTACCCGGAGTCGCACCACAGTGTTCTAGCACGTTTAAAATTAGTACACAAATACACACATATACACATGATATATTATTAGATGTGTATGTGTGTGCATTTTGTGATCACGCGATCGTATAAATTATATAACGTTTAAAAATAAAATGATAAACGAACCTGTAACCCGCCAAAGAGTCCTATGGAGTTGAGCGCGTAGCGGCCGATGACCGCCATGGACGCCAGCTCTAGCACCGTCACACCCTCCTCCGATACTGCCAACCACACCATGGACAGATCTGGCTGTTTTATCTGGAAACAAGTTTAGATAGAAGTGTTAAGAGAATAGAATTTGTCAAAGATATTTTTTTATTGTATTGTTTATCTTTTTTATGTCAACTATTTAATTTACATTCTACCGTATTATTAGCAGAATAAGTGTACCTAAATTTTGTAACACCTGATTATGTACCTATTATATGCAAATAAATTATTCTATTCTATTCTAAAGTCCTCAAATTTCTAATAGGAGGCCTTCTTGTGATTCGATCACAGGTATTGAAAGTCAAGGAAACAATCTACATATTTGTAATTCGCGCGCTTGCGAGACATCCTCCTCTTGCCGCTACCGAACTAGAATGCGAACGTAGTGAAGATTTCTACATTTTTTTTATAATATAAGAGTAGCAGACGAGCGTGCAGTCCACCTGATGGTAAGTGGCTACTGCCGCTCATGGACATATGTAATCAACCCCAGATAGGATTAGATATTCCCACCTGAGGTCGGCCACAGTTGCGCCGCTACCTCTGAGGACTAAGCTGGAAAAGTCTGTCTACATATATGTTCCTTCATTTATTCATTATAATATGTATATTAAATCACGAAAAAATATCCACATATGTATTATAGTGCTAGCTACTCACCCTAGCTTGGAAAAGCGTGGCGCCGAAGAAGGGCCACTTGCGTGTGCAGTTGAGGTAGATCCGAACGCAGTCCGCCGTGCTGCGGCCCTTTAGCGCCACCCACTTGGCACGTAGTTTTTCTTCAACTTCCCTGCAATATATTATGTACATATAGAAGAGTAGAATTTCGTGCGAAAAACAAAAATGACACAGTAAAAGTTAAGGAAATTGTGAATTAAATGTTACCTGATACAAACATCGTAACAAAAACCTTGTTATAGGAGAAAGATCAAAGTGGAATTTTAATTTATATTTGCATGTAATCTTATGTAAATAACATGATAAAAGTTTGTCGTTTAATTAACTTATGATGCAGATACTTATTAATAATGCAGTGGTAACCGCTGGTGTATTGTAGTTTGATGATCGTTATTTCATTATAAGTTTCACGCACTTGACTTCATCATTTCAAGTCCTGCGCGATATCGGCAAGGCAAGACGCGGCGTGCGTATGGCTTGGGCGGGGCGGCGGGTGCGTATTTCAAATTGTCTATAATGTTTATAGTCCAACCAACTAGTTACGTATATTATGTTCGTTTCGCGTACCTGAGCTCATCATTCCCGAGCCCGGCGCGATACCGATAGAAGCGGCGCGCGAATCGCTGAATTTTTTGCAGCGCGGCGGGCACATACTTCAAACTGTGTATAATGTTTACGGTAGAATTTTGATTAAAACTAGTTAGGTAATTTTGTTTCGCGTACCTGAGCTCGTCGTTGCCGAGCCCCGCGCGGTACCGGTAGGGGTAGAAGCGGTGCGCCAGCGGCTGGTTGTGCGCGGCGGCGGCGGGCGCGTGCTCGCCCATGTCCAGCTGCGCCATCAGCGCGCCCAGCTCGGCCGCCAGCTCGCGCGTCACCGGGAACCGACCCGCCACCACTGGGAACAAACACGATTGCTTAAGAGCGAGACTAAAAATAAGCGAATTACAGAAGAAATGGTTCCGTACAATAACATTCCCTCCGTAAGAGAATACATTTTTTTTCGTTCGAAATGTTGTTGCGTATTCATTATACCACACATTTACATAGCCATAAAATCTTTATGAAATATTGGACCAATATTTGATTTTGAATTAAATCGCTCCCGCTTGTGAAATTGGGCCAGAACCCTTTGTATACCATTATTGCATCGTGGCGCACGCGCCGGCAAATCGGCCGGCACGTTATAATAATAGGTAATTTAAATTTAATTGCTAAAGTCTTAAATCGCTTTCTTTCATTCTTTCATTCATTCTAAATAATATTCTTCATTCTCTCGCCTTTACATTTATCACTTCCGTTCATATTAGTTAACTGTAATTAATATTAGTTCACGATATTAGTTAACATGACCAAAATGGCCAAAAAACACATCAGCATCAAGTAAAAAAAGTAATAGCTAACTTAATACATTAATTACTAACCTTGTTGATTAACCTGATAGCAGAGCAATAGTCGCTCCTTATCTGTTTCGGTCCTTACAGAATTCTTAAAGTACAGTCGGTTTCTATAAGTCAGTCGTATCACTCGCGAGTTCTCGAACTTCCCTGATCCCTTCTCTCGTAGTGCTGTCTCCCATTTCGATATTACATCGCAAAGCTGAAACAAATGTTGATTATAGAGGATATCTTATACTGATTTTATAATATGAAAAAAAAAACTATTTTTTTATTTAAGCCGCACAATGACACGTCTACCGAAATTATTGGTTTAATTAAATGTCGTGTTTGTCTATTGAGTTCTTATTTTTATATAATTTAGTCACTCTACATTTATAGCTCCACATAAGACTATGGATCAAAAATGGAGATTTGCTCTTGTTTCATCGTTATAATTAATGATGCATCAAGTAAAACAAAGAACTTATAAAAAGCAATGCATTTTTTCTTTTGTTTTCATTACGTCATTAATGTACCATTTTAGTCATTACCTTTTTATCGGGCTTGATGTGATGTTCTAGATCCTTCTCGATGGGGTCGTCACTGAACAGCGCAAAGCCCGAAGAGGCGGACTCTCGACAACCGAGCTCAGTGCTTAAAGTTGACAGGAATTCTTCCACTGTCGTCGAACCGTCGAAACTTATCACCTAGAACATACAACACAATAACTTTTTACTATTTTTGTAAATACGTTGCAAGGGCAATGTTGAATGGGCGTAGACTTAAAATGAACGTTAGATTTTTTTACAATATAGTAGTAGGTACTACCTAGATAAGATTACATATACCTTACAGAGATCGGCTACAAATGCGTTACTCATATGAACCAAGTTGAATCGTCCCGGATAAGTATGTCTCCCTTACCACAGAAATGTGTATGGCAAATACATGCGAATGCTTATCCTTATACACCACGACGTTTAAACATGCCGCCCGCGCGCCGTTGCGGACGGTCCGCCCAGTGCGCTGCCGCCCCACACCCCCCGCGACGCACCTGGTACGTGTTGTTGAGCATGTGCACGGGGATGGCGTGCGGCAGGCAGTGGTGGTAGGGGTTCTTCAGCAGGATGGACAGCACCTCCATGCGCGACGGCCGCGCCGCCCGCCCGCCGTTGCGGATGGTCCGCTCCAATGCACGGGCGCAGTACGCCGCGTATTTTCCGCACTCCGTTCTGTGATAAGTTTTATAGATCAGCGAATGGGATTTAAAAAATAATAATGTAGACATAGTAGACAAGGGGCATACTTTAAATACATAAGCGAACAAATGGTAGAGGGGGATTCATTACGCAGTAATAAGATATAATTAAGGTAGTTCAAAAATCATGGAACGGGGAAAAGGCCGGGAGTAAAAAAGAAAAAGATTGTTCTCCGCACCCCTTCCTCGCGTCCTGACCACCCGTCCGCGAACACACTATATTTGCACACGCCGGTCATTCCTTATGAAATACATTCTACAAACCATACTTGGCAAGTTTTATTACTAAGCCAGAACGCCCAGCACACCACTGGGGCCTGACGTTCAAACAAATAGTATATATTTTTATAGGGTATCATATTCAATAACACTTTCATAGCTAATGAAAATTTAAAAAATGAAAACAATACAATAAAGATAGCGTTAAAGGTTTCCAGAAAAACAAAAACTACAAAAGAAAACGAGTAAAAGAAAAAGTACTTACTTAGAATCAGAATGCCTGCTTAGATGTAGTTTCAGGTACCAGAGTAGCCTGTTATTTCTCGGCACAAACAAACTGACGGCTAAAGCTAAAAGTTGCCACCCTTGCACGAAACTGTACGTCGGTGGGTTACTCTTGCAATCGACTGAGAGGAGAGGCGCCTGAAATATTCCGACATTTTTATTGCAATTGTAAAAAATCCCAAAAAAAAGAGATACATACCTAACTATTACTTCTGTACATATTGAGGTATTTAATAATAGATATATTGTTTATCTTTAATATTTAATGTAGTAAGGTTTTTTTTTATATTTACATTAGGCAAATAAATTAACTGTTTTAATACTGTAACTCCCTTTTATTTTTACTATTGTACTAATAATTACCTCAATATGTCCTATTTCGTTGGACTCAAAGCATATTTCCCTTAAAGAGGAAAAAAAAAATACATGGGCTTTCTGTAACATTGATAGAAACAAAATATAGGAATTCCAACGTTCACATTTTGAACATCCTAGCTTCATACACTTTACCTGCCTTTCTCATACATGTAGATTCTAGAATAATGTAAACAAACATTTATTGGCTTCAATACTACTATGGCATTACGTTTTAGGGGGTAGTCTCTGGGTCTACTGCTGTGGGTATAACGTCCACTGTGCTGAGAAGCGATAAGGATTATGGGATCAATATGATAATTTTATTTGTTTTATTACTTGCCTACTTGTAGGAAGATTTCTTCTTCAGTCTCTTCCTTTTGTCACTCCTGAGCTCCGTGACGTACGTATTTGCTTCAAAGCAACATATCTTTGCAATTTTTTTTGAATAAAAGAAACTTATTTCTAATTTCCCGATTGGAATTGACTATAAGACTAGAATAACTATTAGACTACAGTCTATGTTTGTTTTGTATCATAAGGATTAAAACATGAAATATTCGTATTGAAATGGTATGTTTTATTTGTGATTTATATCTGAGGCAATTGTCACGTGACATTTGAAAGTGGTTACGTCATGCTTTATACAATATGAAACTAAGGATATTTTTGGAGAATAGTAATACTAGACCGACTAAAGTATTAAATGTTGCCTTTGTTAATATGTACTGTATTATACTTGACTATATTCATTTTAGAACAATGCAATGAAAAATCTTTCCTTTAAATGTAGTCTATATCAATAACTCAACGTTACAATCAAGCTGAATTCAAAACTTATTTCTATTGGTAATCGCCGATTTAGAATTCAATATTACACTCTTAGAACTTAAACATACTTATTTATTTCTAAATATTATTTTCACGCTAGCTTAGCATACACCGACATATGAGTCTAATCTTTAACGCCCGTACAATATTAAATCCCAATGTTTTCCCACCAAAGATCGACATTTGACAATTTCTTCGTACTAGACTGTCAAATTATATGTATATTATATACATCTAAAATGTGGTATGCAAACTGCATACATTTGTAAATATGACTGATTCATGGGGCAAACTGAAAACCAGAGTTGTGGGTAGGTGTTTTTAACCGCTCATGGCATAATTCTGAGTTTGTTACCTTTCGCGATTGTTGCAACGCATAGTATTTTAACAGCACTAGGTAATTATAACCTTATTTGTTTTGTTTATTGCCATTTGATTGTTTTGTTAACTTTTCTTATTACTATTTTTGTGTTTTTTGTTTTTTTCTTCAATTTATTTTCGATTTTTATTTTTGTACATTTAGTTATAAAAATTGTACTGTCTGCTGCAATTAAAAAAAAAGAAACAAAAAAAATCCGATCCTTGGTGAGTAAATACGGATAGTACGGGTGTCGAGTACCTGTATGGAGGAGGGCGAGCCGGCGGCGTGCGGCGCGCTGTCGCCGGCGGGCCCGTCGCCGCCCGCCGCCGCGCCCGTGTCGCACGTGAACAGCGACTGGGTCGCGCACAGCAACAGTTGCTGCACAAATGAAATGTTGGTGCGCGCGGGGAGGGGCCAGTTGTTTGGGGGGCTACGGGTGTTTGTGTTTGTTGTTGTTTTGGCTTGCTGCTTGTGTTTTTTTTGTTGTTGTTGTCAGTTGGTTTGTAGTTTTGTTACAGGGTAATGTATAAATTGTAGTGGATTGAATACAATGTCGTTCTTTATTAGTGTTTTTTTGCTATTGGGTCGATACGGTATGTGTGTATGTGTTAGCTGCGTTTTGTTATTTGGTGGTTATGTGAGGAACACTCAAGGCCCGCAGACCCTGCGCCAAGCGGCGAAGTCACGCCGCGGCATAGGACGACCGCTTTCGTTCGTTCGTTATTGTCAGTTGGCTTGTAGTTGTGTCAAATATTGTAATGTGATGTTATGTATAAATATTGGTGGATATATTATATTGAGTACAATGTTATTTACTACCTTATTATAGTTGTTTTTTATTATTAGAACGCTGCGGTGTGTATATGTGTTGGCTGCGTTTTGTTGTTAGTTGTTGTTATCAGTTGGTTTCTAGTTGTGTTAAATGATATGTAAATAGTGATGGATATATTATATTGAGTACAATTTTATTCTTTACATTATTTCAGTACATTTTTTGCTATTGGGGCGTGGGGGCGTTGGGGCGTATTAGCTGGATTTATGTGACATATTGTATAAAAGTGTATATATGTAATATATATTTTGTGTTGTTCGTGTATATTCGTATCAGTAATCTAATATCATCATATATTATATGAAATTGATAAATAATATTTTATTAATATTTTTTTAAATGTTGTGTCATATAAAATCTATGTACAATAAACCTATAACTGTCGTAAAATGATTTATTTATCATATTATTGTCCCCATATTCATTGTTTTTACATAAAATATCTTAAAAAATGTATTAAAGTTTCAAAGATTGGTTCAAGACAACTTGGTTCATTGCTAATTTATTATCTTTCTTTTCATTGATCAATATTAGCCCGCTGATAACTCATTTAACAGTCAAATTCTAGCAATTGATACAAATTACTAAAACAAAGTAATTATTTAAAACGCACTACTTTCGGTTAATATTTACATCATTATAATGCTTTGAATATGTCCATAAAATAGATTTTTGAAATTTTGATGAACCTTATACAGGTTTGATTCAAAATGAAATACTTGTGTGTAATACTTGAAAATGTAATATAAAAAATATGAATAAATCAAACAATATATAAACATGTGTTATGTATCACGCAACACCGTATAGTTAGTGCAAGTGTGTTGTCGGCAAATCTATGTGTAGTGCTTATGTTATATGTAAAACGTGTCGTCATCACTAAATAATACTGAAAATAGTGTCTGATGAAATTCTTTGAAAGCAAATTCATTGACAAATTCACCTTTATAACTCGATTTACTAATATTTATAAAAATCAAACACCATTTACAAATAACCGTACTAAAACCATATAATATGAATTCTACTAATTGTATATATGTATGCACCTGCCCCGCTACTTTTGTATATACAGATTGTTATGTGTGTGGCGGATGTCTTATATATAATTTCATATATAATTAAATGTATACTATTTATAAATAAATAGTACAGCTGCACGATGATTGTATAAAGAGATTATTTTTCAATTATCATTTTTAATTTAGGTAAAAAAATGTAAACAAAGTAGTCGTAGGTTTTGTAAGAAAGTTAAGTGTGTTACTTGTTCTCTTTTTTCGTATTACTTTAATTATTTCATTAGTGTATTTGTCATTTCAAGTGATAATCCTTAGACCTTATAGCACATGATTGTCTGTAACAAACCTTAATAAGATCAGTAATAAACTCGTATTTATGAGTGTTAGTTGGAACTGAATATCTACCATATTTCAGTTTTAAACCAGACCATATAATTCAATTTAAAAATCAATGAATATTAGTTATGCAATATATGTTATTTATTCCATAGCTAAAGGTCGTGCTGAACCAAGAGTTCGTAGTATGACTGCTATAGCACCACCACCAACTTTATTTTTATTGTACAACTATAGTGTTACTTGCTGTGATAAGGTTTGAAGAGTGTAGTAAGGGGTACAGTTTAAAAACGCATCCATGACCGACTTTATGTACGGTTCAGTCGTTCATACGGTTGTTTACAGATGTCTATAGGTAGCAGTTAATATTTACTATCAAATAGATGTACCCTTTACTTTAATTTCAGAGAAAGTCAATAAAAATAGCATTAACATTACAATGTTACGATGTTACGATGTTACAATGTTACGAATACATTCGTGCTTATTATACGAAAGAGTTTAAATAATTGTATGTGTTTTTGTGCTGAAACTCTGTTAAATTTTACAACTAAGTTTTTTGCTATTTATCGTCAAAATGTGACTAGTGATTTAATTTCGTGTGATTGGACATCTAATGCAGCTGTACTGTTTCTTAAACTTAAATACTTACCTGGATAATATGGTGATATACATAGGATATATAGGAAGTCTAAACAAACTTGCAAGTCAACCTTTCAATACAAAGGAGATACAAGTGCGAAGAGTCTAGCTATAGGTATGATAGAGTACGAATGATAAATGTATACGAAACCAACAACATTCCCTAGAACTATGGGGTGGGGGTAGACATTCTTGGATGAAAATATCATAAAATAAATAAAAAAACGGGGAAAATTTACACCAACATTCCATTTGATAGTTTGCGACAAGGAAAACCGCTTTTGTTATGGCAACATTAGTATTTTGCGAAAATCTTTACCGACTTTGCATTTTCTACAGCACATACTTACATTTAATTTTATGTTAGTAATATGCGCTAATAACGAATAGGAATACTAATTTAAAAACCCATCAATGTTGCCAAAACTAACCGATCAAGTTGGAATAATAAGTCTTTGAGACACAATTCCGTTACGTGTTTTTGATACATTTTTCCATAGAAGCCAATAAAACGTTATGTTCACACACACAATTCCAAATTGATCAACCACGTGACATAAGCCTTTTTAATCTCAGCGACACTCAAAGCTGTATACTTACAATGGTTTGTTAGTGTATATTCGTTCTGAACAAAACTTAGCGTTGAAGCGATATTGTACATACTGTGCTCTTGTCAGCTTGTGTACTACTTGAGCCCAAATTCGACATCTACGTCACCGTCACCGATACAAGGTACTTAGCCTTTTTGAGCACAATATTATCTACCAGAGTGTCCACTTTATATAGAATTTTTAATTATTATTTTATGTTATGTGATATTAAAATAAAAAAATATGATTCCTTAAACGGTTTCAGACAAAGCTTCTTAATTTTTTGTTGTTATTAAATTATAATTTACATCGCAAGCAAGTAAGTGAATTTATTAATTTGCTATACAAATATCTGTCCCATAAAATTTTTCATAAATTAAAAATAATAAACATAAACATTTTGTTTTGTAATCAGATTCTTAATTCAGATTAAAAAATATTAATAATGAGTCAAATTTTGATAATCTAGAAGTTAAATTGCTTTATTTATGTTATCAATAGCTGTACTTAAGAATACTAACCGAATCATGTTTCTAGAAAATGGACACTCCGTTTACAATCTATTCTATACAGAGTGAGTTGCAAGTAAACAACACCTGTGTACAATGAGTGATGGGTAGATAATAATATGATGATATATGATATGAGAAAAGCACTTAAGCGTATCGCTTGAAGCTTAGGCTGCATATAAAGCCAATATTTATATATTTCACCGTCTTTTTGTTACGGGAATTTGGCCCTTAGTTGTGTGAGGACCAAATTGTCTTTGTGATCCTATCCTTGCAAATTATGTTGCTATTGGTTTGTATAATCTGTAACACCGAAAGCCATGCTTTTTAATTTAGTGTCATGATACTACGAACAGTTTCTTTAATAATTAAGTTATTCTGTTCGTTATTATTGGCAAATTAAAATAATACTAGAATAACGTTTCTCTTACTATTATTTTTGAAATTACAAATATTGTCTATAACATATTTTAATAATTATTTAATATAGTATATTTTACGTTATAACAAAATAATAGCATTATTGTATTATACTATTAATAAGAAAATGTTAATAACTAGCATTTCAATTTCAATTTAGTAAAAAGAAACGTTATTCATTTGCATGTTATAATAATCAAGTTGCAAGTGGTGGTTGAGGCGTTTGTTTCATAATTTTTACTAAATTATTATATCCGTGAAATCTTTTAAAATAGATGTATTATAGTAATAAAAGTACATACAAACGGATGTGTACAGATTAATTTAAACATTAACGCATTCATGTGCGCAAGTATATGTGTCCGTAGACGTACCCAAAATCTTAATAAGCGGAAAATAATCAATATGTTCAATATTTTATTTACGTATTTAAATTACCTTGTTGGATATAAAATATAATAAGAGAAATTAAAAGTTAATCCCAAGTATTTTCTAGTATTAAAACCAAACAAAAGTGTAATCAACTCCACTAATTCCCCAACGAATTCGCATATGTATTAACATGACCTACGATCAACATTTTACACGCGCAATCGTCCAAAAACAAGCCACCCCAACCACCACTCCCAACCACAACAAACCAAAACTTACATTCTTAAGCTTGCCGCTAACGTTTAGCCTATTCCGTCTTACTGTCGCCGGTGTTACCTGCACGCCGTGCTTGGTGTGCGTGTGCGGCGCGGTCTGCTTCGCGAGCGCGGAGACCAGCTCGTCCTGCAGCTCCGGCACCTCCAGGCACTGCTGCAGGGCGTTCTGTGCCAGTACCGCGTGGTAGTCGATGCCCGCGTGCTCGACTGCCACCGACATGAACAGTTGCACGCACTGTGGGAGATACGGAGATTGTAGACAGGAAGAAATTGAGAAGAGACATGAACAGCTGCACGCACTGCGGGGAGTACAGAGATTATAGACAGAAAGAAAGGTGATAAGGTCCTTTTTTATAATATAGGAGAAGCAGACGAGCATGCAGTCCACCTGATGATTAGTGGCTACTGCCGCCCATCACCATCCGTAATCAACCCCAGATAGGATTAGATATTCCTACCTGAGGTCGGCCACAGATGCGCTGAATAAATAATAGTGAATATCATTTTAAACCATAGTAATTATAAAAACCCAAAAAGAATAATATTATTTAACATTCATACCTTAAATAGTTTTAATGCTTCAGCCTGTAATGCCTCAGAGTTCAGCGATGTCAGTGGCGATGTGATATTTTCTTTAGAATATAGCAGCATGGGATGCCTCCATAGCACGCAATCTGGAAATATATAACAAATAACAATAAAGATAACATATCCATATACCAAAGATAATTAAATATTCTTTATAAAGATTAAGCCCTAGCCCTTACCAATTTGGAGTAAAAAGCATTAAAATCTTAATGCTTTATACTCCAAATTGGCTTAAGTAGTATAAAGCCCAGTCTGAAACATTCCTCTTATAAGCGTTTTTAAACTTCCTTAATCGGAAGAATCTTGGTATAGCTGTACTAATTTTATTTAAAAATGTGATACTTACTAGGATCACCGTCAGTCTCCATAAGTTTCTGTATAAGTTGTTCGAAGTGCGTGCCCTGGCTTAGACCACCGCCGCTCACCACCGTCAAGTGGTACAACCACGAGTCCTTGTCCGCTTTGCACTCGAATAACAGGTACGTTGGACCCTGGAATTAAGGTAAGCGACAAATTAATCTTTAACATAACAATATATGTCTCGGTATTCGTGATAAGTGAAATAAACACTAAGTGAAAAATTTATTACTATTCGGTTTTCTAGTGCAGCTCATATTTCAGAAGTGTAGTATTAAAAGTCCTCAAAGATTTGTTCTTAGGAATTTATAGTAATAGAAATACCTTATAAAACAATCCTGTGTAAAATTTTATGCTTTTACAATTTCGTTTAAGTTGTGCAGTCAATCAGTCAGATCCTATTATATAACTTTTATTTTTTTAAAAAGAACGATGACGAGGAAAGGTCACCTGAATGATTATGAAAGTGGTAAGAAAACCAAATATATTACGGTAGTTTACATATAACGAATGTCATGCTTTTTTGAATACTTAGACAGAAACTAAATAATAAATAAATATAAAGGATTTTGTACACCAATTTTTTTGCCAAATACATGCATGTTACAACAAATTACAAGTGCCAATTATAAGTACCTACAACAAATCACTATTATTATTTTTTAACTTTTTAAAGATTCGTTCTTTTTACAATACTCTATTGCTGCATACAACTTATTTCATTAGGAACTCTTTCAGACTTCGAATGTTATAGAAAAAACATATTCATAAACATATTCATGACATTTATTGTGACATTTATTAGCCAAACGTCTATAAGTTATGTGTCGATTTTAGTTGTCGTAGTTGTATAAATTCATTGTCATATTTATCCAAACGCACCAAACTAATTATACATATAATTCTTACGATTTTCAATTACTTACTAAGTGCTCTACGACATTCACAACCACAGACGAAACTACCGAACAGACTCCTAATAACTAACTACGTTTCTACCAACTACCTCTCGCCAAAGGAAGTAGTACAAAAATACGAGTCTATTCAGTAGCTTCGTCACGCATTCTTATAGTCCAATCTCACTGACCCCTGTTACCTGGTGCTGCGGGTAGATGGCGACGGTGAGGTGGTTCCTGGTGTCGTCGTTTTTCTCCTCGGAGTCTGAGTCCGACACGTGTTCGACGTCCTCTACACGCGCGTCGCGCATGTTGATCTGGCCGGTTGGGTTCTGAAATAAGGAAATTGAAGTAAATTAGAATTAAATTAGTTTATATGTAGAAGTAAAATGTTTTTGTTTTGTTTTGATTCTTATTTTTTTAGTCATGTGTGTGCTGCTATGTACCTATTCCGTGAATATATATTTTTTTATTATTATTATAAATTTTATTGTAAGGTATCAAATAGGTTAAGGGTGGTTAAAGGTAGTAGAACCCCTTGTGGTTCGACTCTGGCGGCACCACCGCAACACCTATTTCTGGCTTATAACAGCAGTGTTAAGTGCTGCTGTGTTCTGGTTTGAAAGGTGTGGTAAGGGAGACATACTTTTCAGAGGCGTTCCAGCTTAGTCCTCAGGGGTAGCAGCGTATCTGTGGTCGACCTCAGGTAGGAATATCTAATCCTATCTGGGGTTGATTACAGTTGTCCATGGGCGACAGTAGCCACTTACCATCAGGTGGACTGTGTGTTACTCCTATAGTATAAAATAAAAAAAAGTTGATGTGTGAAGTTTAATCTGCCAACGAGATCTGTGGTCTTAAAATTATGCCGTACAAAAATGTGGTCTTGTAGTATTGATATTGTAGTTAAGATTGAAATAGCTGATAAATGTGGTCTTCCTAATGCGACAAATAGACAATAATAAAAATATTTTTAAGAACATAACTTGGTTAAGAATTGTTTTCATTTAATAGCGTTTTTTGTTATCATTGTAAGAACTCTTTGTAGTTCAACTGCTATGTCACAGCCGTCATATTTATTTCTTACGTCATACTTATTACTTCATAGCTTTCTATCAATAATGCAGTATTATATTATTTTTTAAATATTAATACAGTCTATAACTTGACATTGTGTGGAATGTAAGCCAGTTTTCTACAAGTGATATAAAGATCTTACCTGATCCCCTGGAGACTTGAAATACAGGAACATCTTCCCAAGGAGAACACACCAACTCTTTTTCGCATGACCGTTCTTCACTTTGGTCAACCATCCTTGTATCGTGGGCTTGTTGTCCTCCTTGCTGAGGAGCAGCTTCGTTGCGTTCCGTCGTTGGACGTTCTGTGAATTGAAATTGCGATGAGTAATTTTTCAAAGTTATGTGTGTATTACAAATTAATTATCATTTGCTATAATGTTGTAGGAAAATATCGTGAGGATATATAAGATATCTTTAAAAAACAGTTCTAAAAATTATGTGAAGTCTACCAACAGTTGGCTAGCGCAATAGAATATGGCCTAAACTCTGAGAGGAACCACATGACCAGCTCTTAGATAGTAATGAATTGACGACACACAAAATATTTCTAATTTATAAGGATACACGTATTATTGCCTATTCGTATATGCTCGGCGACTACTTAAATGTTATATAGAGTTCCAATAGAACAAACAGTTCTGACCTGCAGCACTCGTATCCAGTCCTCCATTGTCGCGATGCTATCAGCAGTGAGGTAGTACGTCCGGCTGCCGGTGTAGATTTCGAAGGTAGCGGCTCCCTCGTTCCTGGAGATCTTGCACGCCTCCCCGAGACCGATCTGCCCTTGTGGCTTACGGTTCACCTCTGATTGAGACTTCCAGTATGATAGCGTGCCGTTTTTCAGGACGAACCTGGGAAATTATGTTTACCAAATTAATACGAGTAAGTGATACGTATTTGTATTTAAACGGAATATTGCACTCAAGTGAGTTGTGTGATGTGTAAGGGACAGCCCTACACGTGAAGGCTGCATCGCGCCAGCTCTACACCGTGCTCACGCTGCATTGTGCCTTCGCGGAACGGCCAACGCTGACGAGGCGCGTCCCACGTGCAGGTGGCCGTCCGCCATGGGAACAGTTCACCTCCATCGCGGAAACGGACTCTACCTATCACATCATATACTTTTTGTTACAAGCTGTGTAAAATTTAAATAAACTTGTTAATTCGTTCGCGAAATAGATTATTTCGATTCTTTCCTCGACGCCCGGCTCCCATAACTATTGTAAATTCTATTTGCATACATGTTTATGTTTAAAATCTCCATATTATTTTTATGATATAAATTTATATAGAAATTCATTCCCATGTTTCCCCTATTATTTATCCGCCTTCAAACCTTTGAAAAACTCATCCCTTAAAGGCAGACATATCCTTTTAGTAAGAAACGACTATTACAAATCGTCTCATATGAGGCCAAGCAACCAAAGCTCCTTTCCAAACCATCTCTTCCGCCACGTCTTCGACTTCCCGCTCTAGCCCTGTGTCATTTGTGAAATATCCGCTTACAAACCTTTAAAAATCTATGCCTTGATGAGCTAAATAGACATATGCTACAAAACGACAATTACAAATAATCCACTAAGAGGCCAAACAACCAAAGTTCTCTACCATCTCTTGCGCCAGGTCTTTAGCTTCCCGCCCAGCTTGGCGAGGTGTCCGCTCTTCTCCAGCGCGTCGTGTCGGCGCGGGGAGTCGCGCGCGCCCTCGCACGACACCGCGTCGGGCGGGATCGCGTAGTCGTGACATACCCGACTTGACTGTCATTAGCTAAAGTGACTACTTAACTGTGTTCTCGTTTGTTTCGAAGCGTTTTTAATTACGATCGAATTGATTTAGTCGTTGTTAAAAATTACTATCTAAGGTGGCTAAATTAAAGCGATCACCTGGGAGCACCTAAAAGTATGGTCGTTTTGTCTCCTAAAAAATATAAAAACTCAGACCACAAGCAGTTTAATAAATAAATGTGTGTCTTATGTACGAAAACATTTTTCCAACCCCTGGGTTACATCCCTGTAAAATCTCCAGCTGCATACCTTTAAAAATCACCCTTAACGGACTTAAAAAAAAATTCATTCTCCTAAAAAACTAGAACAAAAAACACCCACCATCTCTTCCGCCAGGTCTTCAGCTTCCCCCCCAGCTTGGCGAGGTGCCCGCTCTTCTCGAGCGCGTCGTGTCGCCGCGGAGAGTCGCGCGCGCCCTCGCACGACACCGCGTCGGGCGGGATCGCGTAGTCGTCCGACATGCCCGACTCGAACGATGTATCTGTGGACGAGTGGGATCCGGTTTGAACTAGTTTGTTGACCACCCAGCAGTTGAAAAATCAGTTAAACACAAACTGGCTAATACGTTGGTATTAAGGCGCGGTTGCTCAAAAATATAATGAGTTTAGCCAGTTTGTTGTGTTGTAACGCATTTTATACTCGTATTGTGACATTGTTACTACTTGCATATAAGATTAATTAGTAGTATAAAAAAATGACTGCTTTTCTATTTATCGTACACGGGTTTTGTAGAACGAGCGAGAGGTGAATAGAGTGGTTTTTAAATTACAATTGTTATTGATATAAGTTATATTACATACAATCCACGTTTGGAAACATTACAAAAAATAAACATGTAAACTTTAATAATATCTGAATTTCTATTCAGACATTTTAAGGAAAATCAATTTTTATTCTATATCTTTGTTTGCTTACTTTAGTTTGTCAATGGCACCCATCCTGACGAAAATCGTAGTAAGAGCGATCTCTTGTTACACAGGTATTACAGGTATTTATTTATAAACGCTGTCGATTTAACAAACTCACCTCTAGTTTTACTCTGTTTACTCGGAGAGCCAGAGCTGGATCTCTTAGCTGGACTCAGACTAGAGCTGGTCTTCACGCTCTTCGATGGACTGCTAGCACTGAGGCTCGTGTCAGATGAACTGCACTGTCCATTGGTGTTAGTTAGCACCAGACCGTGGGTTGAGGTTTGTTGCATGGAAGCTGGCAGCACACTCGTTAGGTTCACGTTGTTTATCGGCACTTGGGAGGGCTGACCTGTAGATAACAGTATATTTTTAAAGAATAGAAAAGAATGGTATACTATAAATAGTAATCTTTAATATGTAGTGTAACATTGTATACATATAAAGTAATTTTAGAGGTGTGGTTAGACTCTGGCAGCCCTTCAATCTGAGTCCTAAATTTTAGTGTCAAATTCTGTTGTGTGCTAAGGGCGTAAAGGGTGTGTCAAAAGACTCACAGCTTTCTAACTTCATTCCCAAAGTAAACGCATCTCTGGCCGACATTATGTACGACTTTTATTTTAGTTCAAATTTATTACAGACTTACAAGTGCTATAATAACTTCTAACCATTAGCAATGCTACATGCGATATATAGTGAATAGTAAAAGTACAAAAATAGTAAACAGTAAAAACAAAGTCATTTACCATACGCAGGGTTGTGATGTGATGGTGTATTATGAACTGTCACCCCCATTGACTCCTCGCCATCCGACGAGTCATCTGACGAATCACCCGTGAAAGGCATCGACCGGATTTGGCTTGCTCTCTGGTAAAAAAATGTTAATTTAAATATCACAATAGTTTTTAAATTTGAACTTTTGTTTTGAATTTCCTACATTACTGATTTTAGGTATGAGTGATCGTAACCGCAGTAGATGAATAACATCGCAGAGGGACGCCAATCCCTCCCCTGGCTCTAATCCCTCAGACGGCTCCTCCAACAGAAGGGAGGTAGGTAGAGTAGTGCTATTTAAAGACGACAACATATTCGATTATCATTTCTATATATTAGAAAATATTAGTCTATACAACAAAAATATACAGGATGAATTTTCAAGTGGGCCTGGATGACCAAATCTGAAACTATAAAAATGGACAAAATGATGAAAACAACTTTTATGTAAACGAAAGCTGCATCTTTTGATCATTTAAAAATCCTTTTCTCTAGCCGGTAATCGAATACCGGTAATCGGTAAATACGCGCAGTTTAGTAGTAGTATTGCGCTATATTGTGCTATGTGCGGATAATGTCACTTAAAGGTCATCCTATTTTGGATCGGTCAATTCTGAGAAGAAATCGTAAATGATATATACGCGAACAAATAACTCTTTTCTTTGGGATGGCAGTTAAAAATATTAAAAGGCTTACCCCTTTAACAGTAGCGTATACGGGAACAGATATATCCTGATAGCTAGTGGACTCGTGCATCGGCCGAGGGCAGGGCGGTGGACTGAGTTCCTCATCGACAGACTGTTGGAGACCGTCGTCTGCCACCTGGGAAAGCATATTTCAAGTAGGTTTTATGTGTCGGGCTCTGATAAAATCACGTTCTGTCGTAAGTAAGACGTCTACGTAATGATACCATTTCTAGATTATGCTTTTTAATTGTGTTCAATTTAAGTAAAGTGCAAGGAGGTACAATGTAAATATATAGTTCGTAGGAGCAGCAACGCGTATGAAAGAAGTTGTAATCTTAGGTGCTAAGACTACCAAGCTTCTATGCGATGTATGTATTAATTTAACACACCCTGTATATGGTCTAATAGGATTCCCATAACAAAAGTATAACTTATCAGAGCAATAACCAACGATAGGATTATCGCTCTACTGTCTCCAATACATATTTAATAAATAAATAGGCAAGGTATTTCAATTATGTTATTATTTTAATTAGCAATATTATTTCATATTTCAGTGTCCCGGGCGCATAAAGTGTTTATAGGCATATTTCACACTATAGTAATTATGACAGAGTGCTCTTAATTAATTTGAATCTCAGCGTATACATTGGGCATAGATTAGTAAAGATACTTCGCCGCCTTGAAATTGAATGAAGCCACAAATGGCTTATTTTAGTAAGTTCTTTTTTTGAATCCTTGACAAATAAAAACATTTTTAGAGAAAATTTACGAATAAATAACTAATTTACGTAATAATTACGTAATTTACGTAATAAATAAATAATTATTTCAAATATTTTAGGGACATTTTAGCACGGAGACGTGGCAAAACTTTTTTACGCAACTATTTCAATTCTCAAAACTGGGTTCATTTTCTTGTTAGGCGTGAGTAATCTTTACTAATCTATGACATTGGGTAAGTCACCTGGTATATCTTGGCCTCCCAGCTGGGGAACCTGTGCAGGGGCGGCGTGGGCGGGCGCGGCTGCTCGGAGGCGGAGCTGTCGCCGGTGGAGGAGCCGCCGCGGCTGGGCCCGCCCTGCACTATCACGTTCACGTTGCCCTGCCACGCGGGCGTCCGTTCTGGTGAAGAGTTAATTGGTTTGAAGGTGGAACAATCCTTTGTGATTCGACGCCACAGGCACCAAAAAATATATTTTTTAATATTTATTCGTAACAATAAGGCAGCCGGACTACCTGGTGAATAGCAGTCACCGTCGCCTAAGAATAACACACTAAACGAGTCGCCAATACATCTCCGGCTTTGAATGAAAGCTCTTTTTGCACTCTTATTGAAGAGCCCCACGTCATAACGCTCAGGGAAAACCTCAGGAGGAAGTTTATTCCACATTTACAATCTCTTTCTGTCTTAAAACAGCAGTGTTAAAGGCTGATGTGTTCTAGTTTGAAGCGTGTGATAAGTAAGACATACTAATCCAGTAGCGGATTTAAAAAAAATAAGGTCTAGGCTGTACAGTTTTTGCCGCCCCTGCTTCTACAATTGTCATGTTTCCAGGCTCATGCTAGGGTTCCCGTTTCTTTTTGCTCGTCACGCCGGCTCATGATACGGTTCCCGTTTTTTTTGCTCGTCACGCCATCTCGTGACACGGGTTCCCTTTTTTATTTGCTCGCCGCGCCGGCTTACGATACGGTTCCCATTTTTTTTTTTGCTCGTCACGCCAGTTCATGACACATTTAAGGCATGAACGAACTAGCAAAGAAAATTCGGTCCCCAAATTTGCCGCCCCAAAAATATGCCGCCCTAGGCTGAAGCCTGCTCAGCCTGCTGGTAAATCCGCCACTGTACTAATTGCAGTTCTAACTTAATATTCGGGGGTAGCAATGCATCTGGGTCAACCTCAAACAGAACATTTTAGCTTGTACAGAATCTTACCTTATCTGCTGTTGATAAGAGATGTTCATTGGTGCCAATGGCTATTTATATTTAGGTGGACTGTATATGCTCATTTGCTTTGTTAACTATTTATTATAATAAAAAAATGTATGGATTGCTGTATATATAAATGCTACTTTTTATAGTGGTATAATTAGTATTTTTTGATAAATTGTACTTAGTAGCTTAAGTTGCAATGTAAGTTAGTTGTAGAATTGGTGTAGATTTGGGTTAACTTAGTGGTAGAATTGGATCGGGATATACAAAGTTTTAAAAAGGGGGTAGTAGCGTAGGTTCTCAGAGTAGTGCAAGTTAGTTAAATTGTACGAAGTTTTTAAGTGTGTAGTTGGTAGCTAGGTAAAAGTATCTTGACCGAGTTGTTTGAGATTTCGAAAGGAGCAGTGGAGCACCTACTATTGCTGAATTAGATTTAGGGCCATTTGGAGTAATTTAGGGCTATTTGGAGTTTGCTTACCTCTACTTGGAGTGTAGATCTCGGCGTAATCGTGCGTTGTATCTCCGTCAGTCGATGTATTTGGAGTCGTTGGTAACACTACTAGGTTTTCGACTGCGGCCTGTAAACAATAATAATATATATGAAACAAGCAAGCAGTAAACATGATTAATTTTTTCCTGCTACAAATTTACGAAACCGGGAGAGTAAGTTATGGCATTGTAAAGAACGATAACTGATTAGTTTTCTGGATTTGATTTCCGATCATACGTCTTAATAGTGAATTTATTTACATATTTACCTACTTCGTCTTCCTCCTTTCTTTACATTCTGTTTTTTTTAATGAAAACTTTGTTAGCGGCGTTGTGCACTTTTTGTGATCAGTTATAATGTTAAACTCGCGTCAGGACGCGTGACCTGGTCGAAAATTCATAACGCGAAGGGAGAGTAGACCGCCGACACGGTGTAGGAGAGGAAGTATCCCCCTCTCTTCCTACCGCGCGGCGAAAATGTATCCTTGTGTCTGCTGTTTAGGCAGCGCAGACTGACTTACAGTCGGCAGTCGTACTCACCTTATGACATTAGTGACGTATGCGTTTGAGACAAATACCGACCTACCCACATACACTACAATAATTAATGAACTTCAGCTTATGAACAAACACGCGAACGTGTGACCATGCCGTCCTTACCGCTAGATCGTCAGCCAATAGGCTGGCCGTTGTCCTCTCGTCCATGGTTCTGTTCATAGTGTTCAAGCTGGGTCCACTACTTTGCACCAAGTTCGTAGTACCAATAGACAGGTTCCGTCTATGCCGCACCGGGGTGCTGTAGTGAGGCTCTGATGAGTTAGGTAGCTGTGGACATTGGGTGTAATGAGTTGTTAAGTGGTTCTACATGAGTAGTTATACACAGGTTGGTAGTATGACACGGCTTTCGGTAGTTCATCTGCTGTCACCACTTCTACACCTACTATTTATGCATAGAAGCGGTCTAGGTTGTTATGAGTCATATTCTATGAACAACTTGTTAGGTTTGTTTCTATTACATAAAAAGACAAGGTTTTCATAATCCGTTGATGAAGAGGTCTACTAAATAAATGTGACTAATGTATGGAAAACCAACAAATTATCGCTTATAGTAGACAAATAATAAAGGGATTTCTTCATTACATCTAAAGACTTGGCTAGCGTAGTAGTTAATGTCCTCATGACCAAAAAGTAATGAGTTGCAGTTTGATCCCACATAAATAATGCGAGAATATCACAAATATAAGTATACCTTTCTTTTCCAAAATTATATTGTTTGCCGAGTAAGTAATTTCTTAAATACAGTAAATAAATGCTAACATAAAATGAATACTTTGTACATAACTATATCTAAGTCACATTCACAAGTAGTCAATAAGCAGCAAGTTGAAAAGAGGTGCGCATTTCTATAAACTATGAGAAACTTGTCATGTCAAGCTTTGGAGAAACAAAAAATATACACAATTTTTTAACCAATAAACAAATATTCTTAAAAAAATACAGGGTGCGAATCTGACATGAATTACATAAAATGTGATTTTTGCTTTTAAATTTGTATGTTTTACAAAATTTACAGTTATAATAAAATTTAGTTATCATTTCCATAAAAAAAAAAAAAAACTATAAATTAATCAATGTTTTTCATCTTAATCAATTAATTACATCTACCTATTTCTCAAAATAATATATTTCGTTAAATTATTTATATAGTTTGTCTGTATTTAGAAGTATTAATAGTGTTATTTGTATAACATTTTAAACCGAAAATAAAAAAATCACAGATGTGCAGAAAAAACTGTGTCGGCAAAATAAATATAGCTTCTTTTGACAAGACATTCAGTGTCCAGCGATCTTACAATATATTGTTTATGGTCATCATTCACATATTTCTTGAGCTTCTCATCCAAATGATTACATCTATGTGAGTGACAGTACATAATATGATATTACATTAGTCCAGCAGAAACTTTACTTTACATTATCATGGGTACACTTGCTTCAGACAATGTCTTAAGCTTTGCATACAAATATTATATGTAATTGAATATTTAAGAACACAAGTAGGCCATTGTGTAAATAATTATTCACAATATTAAAGCTAAAGTGATAATGGTACAAATCCCACAATTTTATGTCATATCTCAGCTAGACCAGTATTGATCAGGCATTGTCAGGTCTAGTGAATCATGACCCTTAAACAATGTACAACAAATAATACAAAATGTGCTAGCAAACAAACATAGCCTGTCTAACATCAAGACATTCAGTGCCTAGACAACATCTAGGCTACCTGGGGCCCTTCTAGACTTTCTGATCGTCGCCTATTGGCGGCTAAGAGGCTGGAGGAGGCTCGTGCGGAGTCTTCACTCCTCACTTCGAGGGATAGACTCCCACGACTCGGTAGAAACTGGGGAGGTTATGGTTAGTTATACAAACTAAATGAAATGATTGAAATGTTACCTAATAACTATCTAACTTTAAATGTTATAAAATGATAAGAAATAACTATTTTGAAGCCTATTCAGCAATGTTGTCACAATTGTCTGAATTAGTTACACTTATTTGAAGTAAAATATTGGATTTATATGAAAGTTGGCTACTTGTTATTTAATGATCTTTCAAACCTTTATTAAGTCATGTCAACTACATGAAAAAACAAGTAGTTTTATATTTTCTTGTGATAAATAGTGTTCATAGGGTCTATATTTAATGAAAAACTAATTCAAATCGAAGAATGAGTATGAATATTATACAATATAGTTGTAACAATTATAACAAAATAGTGACACTCACAGCACAATTCCTACTGCCCTGTGCCGCTATGTGGTTCCGGAGTAGCTCGAGCTGCTGGTTGCAGCGGTCGTTCTGTTCCCGGAGAAGCTGGTTCTGTTGCTCCAGCTCCCTCAGCTTGTTGGTCACCCACTCCTTGATCCGGGCCGCCTTCGCCTCTACCTGCTTCGCGTCTTGGAGTCGCAGCTGTTTCTGATAGCAAAGGAAATAAGATTTTTTAAATAAATGTATCAATTCTGCGATAATTTTAGTCAAATCATGTAATGAAAAAAGTTTTGTGGTAGGGAAATACATTTCCCTGTTATTTACTTTATTAGGTAGTGTATAAAAAATATTTCAAAACATTTAAAGAAGATTGATTTGATTACTTGAGTTAGTTACAAAAAATAATGTTTCTGTCTCTCAGAATCATTTAAATCCAAAAAATAGGTGGGTATATTTCATTTTTATGTATATTTTAACTTTAAATGACTCTCCCATAAAGTTTTGCCTTCCAAGTGTCGAATTAAGTTTGGCATACATTTATTACTTATTTAGTTTTAATTAAAAGCGAAAGCTAAATAGAAGCATTCAAAGATTTTTATATTTGTAGTATCTATAAAATCGGTATGTACTGTGATGTAAGTAGGTATTCTAATTTCGAAAACGAGCTGATAAGACCAACTTCATTATCTTGTTTCGAACTCACCTGTGTATTGTTTGTTTGGGCCATCGTAAACCAAGCAACGCGTTAGAATGTTTTAGAAAATCCGCGCAGAAATCACTGTAGTCAATAATTTATAACGTACACGTATTACAAACATTTTGGAAAAATCAACATTAAGCACACTTTCATTCAGAATTACCATTTTTAACCATGTTCTAATTCTAAATTCAAATAGAGTTCAACCACCAACACAAACTTTCTATCGTAAAAATGTCATACTGACAGTACGACGTTAATGACGTTATTACTCTCTGTGACGTTAAACCGGTTATGACGACACAAGTTACGTTACGGTTAAGACGCGTTCATGTTACGTAATTTTTACGTCATGAATAGAATAATTAAAAAAATGTAAAGCTGTAGTTATGTAGTGCTTATAGTTTTAAATTAGATTAAAATTAAATATTGTCCATATATTAAAATTTGTCCATTTGTATAAATAATATATATAAGCATAGAAGAAATCATATTTGATATTCCCACATGAACCGTTTATTATTCATAGCACGGCATTTGTTACACCCTCAATCTATCCAACGTTCGAGCTAAAATTTAAAATAATATCCTGAAAAATGGGAAGCTTCATTTCACAAAGGTGAATTTATCGGTTCAATAGCTGTTACTGCTGGCGAGGGTAATAGAAATTCAAAATGCTTTCATTCTAACCGTCGAGTGTGATTTTGAATGGGTAATAAATGGATATGGAGTTTCTTGAACTGTCGCTATAGAATTTGAGACGCTATGGCGGCTAGTATGTTAAAAAATAATAGTATCTAATTTGAATTGTTTTGAATATACTTAAATAAATTTATAAATAGTGCAAAGTTTCCCCTGATTAGAGCAATAAAATAATGTTCCATTAAATTCGTATTTGAAAGGATTTAATTGAAAAAAAAAACGATATAGTCACTTAAAAAGGAATAGTAAATAAATATATTAAGTAGAAGTCGAGTAATTAATCGATACATACTTGTTCTTCAATTTGGCCCTCTAATCGAGTGATGGCTCTGGGCGCGCCCTCAGCGCCCGCCGGCCACTCGCACAGCCGCTGCTCCATGGCGCGGACCTGGAAAATATAAACAATCTCATAAGTTTTGTTTAAAAATTTGCTACCTTAAAGCATATTCAGAGAGTATACAATTTATTCAGAATAACTAAAGTATACCGAAAGAACGCAGTAGTTAGAAATAATCATGATAAATAACACAATACCTCAACTCTCAGTCGTGTCATGAATGATACTATACAAATGTCTCATGAAACCGCGAATTATAATCCACTTGCGACGTGCAGTAAAACCAAGAATAATAATCACAGTAGACTCGCGTTGGAATTGTGTGGCTGCTATCATAACTAGAATATACGAATGTGGCTAACCGCTTGTACCTCCGAGATAGAAATATAATGTTACGATACTGTGCAGTGTGCACGTGGGTGAAGTTACAGAAACATTTCGTATCTAGTATTCATGCAGATAAAATTTCATATAAATTTTAATGAAAATTACGTAATTTGTTCTAAAATTTAGGTATATCCTTAACTATGGGCAATATAATGTCACAAAAGACATTAAATCAAAAATATTGCTAGAATATTAATTGAGATTATTCCTGAACCGATCAGATTAAAATCACCTGGTTGAGTATGCCCTAGATATCCTTCAATAGTTAATGCCCAACAGTGAGATACAACAAAACTTTCAGTCAGAATAAATCAAAGTTCGTTCCAAATGTCTGGAATAGTTATTCTCGTTGCGTCTTTAAATATTCATTTTATTTTCCCTCAGTGAATTCAAATTAAATCATAAACATAATCTACAGATAATTGTATCAAGCACGCTAGTAATTTAATGCCATGGCGTACTATAAAGCAGTTATCAAATCATCAATACTACAAACATGTTCAATAAACACGATTCGAAATTCCACGGTCCACACATCCGTTTCAATTAATCGGAAGCTTTATTTATCAATCGCTTTAATCGACTATGGGCTTATATGAGCTTCAAAGCACGCTCTATCACAATTTCGATGGAAGGATTAGACCAATCGCGTTATGGCATTCGGGGATTATCGAATGGTCGGACGAATTGAAACAACGGGAGTTCCATTTCCATGGGATTAATGTCGTCCCCTTTTTGTAACACCACCGGTCTAGCATATTGAGCTATGTTTTTGTATAGCTTTGCATATTATTTTATGGATATGGATTAGGTTACCGTAGTGTTATTAGTTTCTGGTAAGTAATCCTTGTATATACATTGCATGGGTTCATTAGAAAAGATATATATTTTAATCTATATACATTCAGATATCGTTTTTACAAACTTCGCCTAATTTATTAAAGTTGTTTTACATTTGCAAATCTCTTCTTCAAAGAGTTTATCACAACAACTTGTAAGTAAACAGTACTAGTACTTGGTTTTGTTCGTGTCTGCTTTTGTAGAAAGCATTCCGATGGCTTCACGTCTTACTCGCCATTTTGACGCTGAATCATCGACCCAACTTCAGTTTACAGCCCATAATCCTTACTACATTACAGTACATGGTTACATTATCTACTTATAGACACGAAGACGATTTTTATTGACCAGTAAAATCAAATCATTAACCTAATTGAGTAAAAAAATCGACGAATTAATCGTCCATAAACGTTTAAGGCTACCTATATAATCTTTATTGTGTAATAAAACTTTACTTTTGTTTGAGATTTGTAGCCTTGTTTTACATAAATTATTTATCAAAGTGTTTCGACGTTGGGTCGAATTTTAAGTACGCAATCTTGAAGATGAGTCGGTTGTCTTGTAGTGTCATGTCAGGGCAGACTTGCAAAATATCGTTACAAGGTAGAGGAACAAAGAAAAGTGAGGCGGCAAGTAAAGAATACACCCAGGAATAGAGTACATTAATCACAAAACGCCGTAATTTGCCTGACTCACGACACGAGGGGACGCCACAAATATCGAGAAGTTTCTAAATCGGGAACCAGACGCCTAACATGGGAAAACACGCCGACAAACTGTGATATATAGCGAATAATAAAACAATTACTTAATTAATAATATTTATAACTATAACATTATTAATAAAAAAATAATTTCTCTATGTATGTTTGTTTCTACAAAACTCAAAAAGTTGTCAATGAAATTATCATGAAAACATACATACACAATAACATATACAATGTTGCAATTCTACCTAAATAAGAGTATTGATTATGTGTGTTTCACAAGTAATTTTTACGGGGGTTATCAGAGTGACGGTATCAGAGACACGGTGAATCAAGACTGACTTTGGTACATTGTATATACAAAATTCTGCTTAAACAAGTCAAAAATATAAATTAAAACGAAATGTTAAACACAAACATGCGTGTAATTTTCATCGAGATAACTTAAAAGTGAACTCCTAAATGAATTTGATACAAATGAACTGTTTGTAATTCAATCCAGTTTGCGGTCAAGTGTAAATAGGGCGTAGGAGCAAACACACGACTTCGTTCATTATCAGCCTCTGTCTAATTAAACCGTTGCCAGCGATGAATTGTTCAGTTAGAATCTTCCGTATTTATTCTGTAAGTACCGGCATTAGTTCAAAAGAAATGTATAATAGCTATGTGAAGTTAATTAAATTTTAGCACTGGCCGTATATTTTCTTCAGGTACAGTTATTAATTACAAATATAATTGGTATACGCTACACTACATAACAATAAAACAACTCATTCTGCATTAATAAATATATTAAAAAAAAATAAGAATAATTATAAATCGTCTGCAAAGGACAAGAATGTTGTAAAAAAAATATTATTTATATTAAGGTTATACACGCACTACCAAATACTAATTTAAATTAGTATTAGAAATGATGTGCAGATCAAAGAGTAAGTGCCGATTACAAAAAAAAATATCATAAAACAATATTTAAATTTTATTTAAATATTCAACTTTCAAACTCACAATAACTTATGCTCTTAGTATTCAATCAACTTACTTTTGATTTACGATGTAACCGTAACTAACAAAATAACCCGTTCCTGAACGCACCCGTAAGCATCACCGGAGACACGTCATAGTAGATTTATTTTCGTGTAATGTTACGGAAACAAAATTTTATTAATGACCCATTTACTCCAGGCAGAGGAATGCATTGCTAAAATCATTTATAGTATAACAAATTTTATTTGTGTAGTCTAAATAGCATCTACCTACACGCGGTAATATTACTAGTGTAAAAGAAAATTATCAATTTTGTACTTATGGATGTAATAAAAACATCTTATTAGAAGCTTGCTGATATATTTTTGTTTCATGATTATTTTTCGCTTTAAATAGAATATTATTTGTAAAGAGTTAAACAATCGGTACATATTTCTCGAAAAGCAATATAATGTAAAGTGTAAACTTCTTAAAGTGCTATAATGTCACATTTTTGATAAAAAATGTAGATAGTAGTTACTTTCATCGTTATAGTCCTTTAAAAACAAAATTCCTATAAACATTCTGTAATTCGAACTAGAATATTCAAATGTGGAATCTTAAATTCTACATCCACAGAGTAAAAAAGCGTTTTCCGCCGGCCAGTGTTTGTATAGCTTACGGTAGTACAGTGCAATCAATCTCAATGTTTACCAACGACACGCACCATTTGGCTCTTTAAATAGATCAAAGTTTTCCCCCGAATCGCAATTGGAAGTGTCTCGGAGATGAGCCGGATGGTTTTTTTGGGGTCGATGTTGACGTCACGTTCTTATAGGGTTAGCAGAAACGTCAATTAATTACCGTCCCACATCAGTTTGCTTAAAGAAGGATTACGTAGAAAATTTAAAAAGTTTGTGAAATACAAGATGTTAAATTTAATTACAATTAAGTAATTGCTTCTTTCAGTAATTTTTTTTCAGTAATATGCATATAACATTGAAAATCTCTCCCTGAACTAAATGTAACTCATATGTCTGCGGAGGGACATAGGCTCCCTTTGCGTGTTCTACCGGCTTTACAATGGTGGGTGTTCTGAGGAACTGTTCGATCTGGTGCCTACATCACCCTTCCTTCATCGCACCACTCGCCGAAAGATGAAGTTCCATCCTCATCAACTTGACCCGTGGCAGTCCTCGACGGCTCAGTTGGCACGGTCATTTTTGTCGCGTACGTGCAAAATGTGGAATGAACTTCCTTCTGAGGTATTCCGTCAGGACTATGACATGGGGCTCTTCAAGAGGGGTGTATTGCGACTGTAGGGATGCATTGGCGACTCCTCTGGTGTTGCAAATGTCCATAGGCGACGGTGACTGCTTTCCATCAGATAGCCCGTCTGCCTTATCGTTAGGTTAAATATAAAAAAAAATGTCTAGTGTTATTACACCCATCATACAATTTAAATACACGAGGACAAATATTGCCTTTTTAAGCAAAACTTTCATAAACATACTTCGATTTTTAATAGACATACCTTTTTTATTATTTTAATTTCCTTGCTGTTAGTAGATTTCAGCTTTGAATTTGACAACCCTAAGACTGCTTCTGAGTACGGTCATCATGACGTATAACAAAACAGTGGGTTAGTAGAAAACGTATGTGTACGATAAATATTTATCCGATTAAATTGGTTGTTAACTTTTTTTAGATTTTGTTAGGTGTATTTACCTAACTTACGAGTAAAAGTGATTTTTAATGAGATAGTCGCTAGTATTCATCATAATATAATATAAAAAAATATATTAAAATTAAAGAAAAAAATATTTATTATAAATATTTGGGACAAAGCCATGAATTAGGGAAGGAAATGACCCAAGTGCAAATGTCTCAAAAATAAAAAAATGACAAACGTGACGTAACTTTTTTGCTATCCAGAGAGCAACCTTTTATAATATAACCCTAATATAACAAGTAATTGTATGATACACATACGTATCATTTTAAGATATAGTAATTATACGTGTTCCAGTATAAGTACGATTAGGTAAGGCACCTTAAGCAAGTAAACAAATAGACTCCATGATCCATACAAATAACTGCTAAGTGGCAACGTTAGTGCAACTTGCATGGCACAGAGGTCCCACGTGCATTAGGAGTATATTTGCTTATTCCGTCCATACCTCTTGCTTTAACTTGGAACTAGAAAGCAAAGTGCAAACTTCGACGATAGAACCTACAATTTGGTTCTACAAAGTTGTACCTACATGTACTATTCTGTACCTATATGTAGGTGTGATACAAGTTTCAGCTAACCAGCGTCCATCGGCACCAACTGGGACTTCCACTCAAAACTTTTATTACAAACTGGACATTGAATTTTCAACAAAAAGAAGGTAGTAACAAAGTTTGTAAGTCCACTTTGTACCTATTTGTACTCTAGTTTTTTGTTGTATGAACATTTCCGTGCAATTAATAATTTTCAGAAAACTAAGTTAAGTAGAACACTTTTCGTTTATTTATTTTTACTTCGTGAAGTACCACAATTGATGAAGTATATAATCCAATATATAGAATTAGTTTCACAGTAAGTACACAATGCACATAAAGAACCCAAATATAAATCTTAATCTATTCTATTATATCTACATAACTGGAGATCGAACCCGGAACCATTTGCAGGTCTGATCACTGCTGTACCATGCAGGTACCAAGTACACCTAAAGAAAAAACAAATCCTTAAATACAGCTAAACTAAACTTAATACTTATCTTGCATCAGATGCAAGGTACACCACTAGCCCGCCTTTATCTCAAGTTCTAATTAACTTTGCCTAAGTAACCCGAGCGCTATTCCCACTGATAATAAATTCGCAGACCCGCGTTACGGTCAGAACGAGGTTCTCGCATTAGAAAATTGGCTGTAAATTTTTAAGTGCGATTTTTGTTTTCACGCCTCATCTCATACATTTGGCTCTCGACTGAATTGCGTTAGGAGGGTTTTCGATGTATGCGTGAAGTATGTATGTGGATTTTTTTTACTGTGCCTGCGACTTACAAGGGTAGGGCGTGGTAAGGCTGAGATATTAATATAATTATATATGGTATTACAAGACATAATTATGTTCTTCATAAATGATGCTGCTTCTATCGATTCCAGGACTTTCTGGCCTATTTTGGACCCATATATATCGATCAGACATCAAATGAGCCGCATTCTTTTTTGCTGCATCGATGAAAAGGAATAAGTACAAAAGGCATTCGAACTTAGTTTTCGGTTGTACCAATGCATTTGTGATCGATTTGAGCACCTATGATAGTAACAAAATCTGCAATGTAGTGGAGAGAATATTGAAATACTTAATATTAATTAAAATACATATTTTTTTCATACGATTTAAACCGCAGGATTAAACCACAAAACATAGATTAGTAAAGATTACTCACTCCTAACAAGAAAATGTACCCAGTTTTGAGAATTGAAATAGTTGTGTAAAAAAGTTTTGCCACGTCTCCGTGCTAAAATGTCCCTGAAATATTTGTAATAATTTTTTATTTATTATGTAAATTACGCAGTATTAGTTATTTATTCGTAATTTTTCTCTAAAAAGTTTTTATTTGTCAAGAATTAAAAAAAAAGAACTTACTAATAAGCCATTTGTGGCTTCATTCAATTTCAAGGCGGCGAAGTATCTTTACTAATCTATGATATATTTTTACACTAGGAGAAAGTCTTCTCATGAATAACGTACATTTTTGTTTTCTTTTTAGCAGAAAATATTTAGAATGTAACGTACAATGTTCCAGTTAACGACTATGATATGAAAATGTATCCACCAGTGGTTCCTAGATTACATATTTGTATAATTTTGGATTTTATTTTGAAATATTAACTAGAATTAATATGGATGTGTTTTTTAATCAAGTGATTATTAACTCTACCTCTTTTTTCATAATTTATATGAAAAGAGAGGTAGTATGCAATGATATTTTTAATAAATCTATGGTAGTATGGCAATGGGGCAATGAACATTTTGGATTCAAGAAATACTATATAAAAATATCAAATACAAAAAACTAGTGACAAGTGAATAAAATAAAATAATGACAGATCAACAAGTGTCACAATTTATCAAATATGACAATGGAAATAATAAAAAATAAAATTAAAACACAATAGTTACCTTCCATTTTGCCGGTAAAATGTGAACTGAGCACCATGCAAAAATTAACACTTAAATCTTAATCACTTTAATTTACACTGGCACTAAAAATTCAAAAACGACACAAAAAAAATCATTCATTCATATCTATCTGTCCACACAAAAACGTCACCAAAAACTTTCAAATGAGGAATTCCATTCATAAACCGTATTCACATCGTGAACAGGAATCCTTGACTCGCGAGTTCGTTCGCCGGGCGGGCTATTTCGTATTTCGAACACGGAATGCGACGTACGCGCTCGGTGCGGTGCGGAAGCGAACTAACCGAGGCGACGATATCCTACAGGACGTGCCGCGTTACGCTATATGGATCGATATTTACATAGTGCTTTTAATATTCCACCGTTGACTTGTTTATTTTTATCTTTACGACTAAGATTGCACTTGGGCGTGTGATCTTGAAGCGTCTCTGAGGGCGTCGTGAAATAAATTTAAATAAATACTAAGAGCGTTTGAAATAGCAAGCCGGAATAATAAGGAAAAAATATTATAGATATGGTCGTAACACGGGAGAAGCAACAGCTCGTTTGGGTGATGACTTTGTTTATATATATGAGACGGTTTCTTGTTGAGGAAAAGGCAACCTCTCCATAGAATTACTATTATCTGAGATTGAATGGAGATTAATACATATTGTAGAAGAAGAATATTAGATACTACAGTTTTAGATATTTAGATAACGATCAATCTTCAAGTAAGTTAACAAACTGTCAGAAGAATTATATACCTACCTGTAAAAATTGTCAACATCATTATTTTCAATTTGTATGTATTATTATTTAAACAGATTTCTCCTAGATTAAGAGTACACCATTTGTGAACTTGTGATACCTTCATTTATTTATTTATTTACTCTTTATTGACCATGTTAAAAACAGTGTGGTGCAAAAGGCGGACTTAATGCTAAATAGCATTTTCTCCCAGTCAACCTTAGGGATGTGCAGAAAAATTGAAGGCGGTACATAAATAAATAATAATAATAATAAATAGGAAAAAAATTGAGAACGTTAAAGACAAAACCTTTGAGAACATTAAAGACAAATTCAGGCATGTAAATATCTTCACGATGTTTTCTTCACGGTGAACCAAGTGATAATTAATTTCCAATACGTGACGCGACTTTGAAATATTTGGGCCCGACCGCGGACCTCCAGGGTAAAGTATTTGCGAAGTGAATGTAATGAGTAGTCAGAGAATGATATAGAAAAAAAACAAAAATTAAAATATAGTGTGTGTAATTTATCTATGTAAATAAAATAATTTTCGTTTTTTAATGACTTTTAGATGGTTTCCAGATTTTCTTTGTCTTCCGATGGATTCTCCATAATGTTACAATCAGCTAATATAGAAATCAATGAAATCTCTATAAATATTCATTCATTCGAAGAAATTCATAATAAGTTTAAAGCAATCAAAGTTACACACGTGAACTTGTGTATTATCATCTTGTATGTGATTTGTATGGCTTAAATTTAACATTAATCATATGAAGAATCGTAGCGCCGACGTCGGTCCGTCGAGTCATATTCTATGAATCACAATTTATTACAGAGAAATATAACAAGCTTTAGACTGTCTGAAACAAAAGGTAAATGAAGCGGAACTTTGACAAAAGGAAAAGCAAAAGCACAGAAGCATGCCTGAAAGCGGTTTGCGACTGAAAGTTAAGAAACGTGTCGTATTAACTTAATACTGTTACACTGACAGTTACAAAAACAAAGGAAAAGAAGACAACATAAATTCGCGTAACCAAAATTGAGTTTGGAAAAATAATCAAAATGGAATTATTTTAATGGATTATGTTATATTGTATGTGCCATTAGACTCAAAGATTTGAATCAAATCAGCGCAATTTCTAAAATCTTCGAAAGTGGGTTTACAGTTCCAACCACTAAATCACAAAATTTCGAACATAAAAGAAAAAGAACACTAAAAAAAATTCATACAAAAAGGCTACAAGAGCGACGCCACGTTGAATCACATTACGGCGACAATCTGCGAAGTTAGACACACAAATCATAGAGCATTTATTTAAAGGAAGAATTTCACTGGTTTATTGCGCTCTGTCGCGTCGTATCTTCTGCATATACTGCCATGGGTTTAGCGACTTGCGACTTGTGTTGTGACGCATCTTGGAAATGATCCAGAAAAAGCTGGAGGACGTTTATCTGCTAAGGCGGGAATTGTTGCGAAGAGTGGATGGAGAATTTTAATTTTAGTAGGATTACTAGTGGAGCCAAAGGAACAAAGAAATAGCTCAAAGCACCGCAGCACACACAAACAAAAGGAAAGGCACATTCAAAAGGGAAGGCATATACAAGTAAAATTAAAGTCTGCCTTAAATTGTATGACATCTGTCATTTATAAGTTCATAAAATCTATGTTTGGGCATATAAATAACATTGTCATAGAAATACCAAAACAAATGGGAATGGTGCGATTTGAACGCAAAAATAATAGAGCTTTATAGAAGCTAAAGTTAAAAATAATCAACATAAAATGCCACCGAAAATGTTAATTTTTTTTACAAAATCTAACACAAATATAGCAGTGCGAGCATAATTGTGCATTATGAATGGAACACACGAGTACGGCTTTTTCTGATATCAAAAGATACGTACGATGCCATTACCGCGCGTACGTATTGAGGAAACTGGAGCAAGTTGTGCCGCAGAATGAGAATGGGCGCTCCGCGGTAAATGCAAAACTTATTGCGCCGAGTGTGCTCGCTCTAATGAGCGTTCTTACGACTCTGCATGGAAGTTGCGTTGTCGTGAACTGTATTAAAATAAAGTTATATAAAAAGCATACTTTGCTGAACTATAGGCAACATGACGATTTTAATTTGAAGATTTTTGATTCTCATCATATTTTATTTTATCCAATGCTGGTTACAGATTTGTTGTAAACGAGAAGGGTTTAAACTATAGTCCATTAAGCTTAAATATATAGTCCATTAAGATCAAATATTTGATTTTTTGTTATAATATTGAATTGAAGGCTCTAATAATAAAATAACTTAGAACCGCATCGATAGAATTCAATTTTTTTCAGAATACCTAATTACAAAATAATATAATAATAATCAATGATCCAATTTGTAATTGGGTGGCATGGTGGACTATTGCGTAAACTGTTCTCATTTTGACAGGAGACACGTGCCCAGCAGAGGAACAACAACTTAATGATGATATACGTACGATTATTCATCTATAAATAAAATAAGACTAACTAAAGTAAAAGATAAAAAGGCAATGTTTAGTTTTATTTATCTCAAAAGCGGACTTGGAGCAAGACAGATTACTCTCGAAGGATCAATTGAGTTGGAATGAGTCCAGAATTGATGTACTGTGAAATGCTATCAATGCGGTAGGCTAGAGGTCTTTTTAGTCCGGTTCTTCCTTAATCGTTCTAACGTTGCAAAAGTAAAAGAAACAGAAGCATAGACCTTTATTTGATCTTTGTAGTATTTAGACACTAAGAAAATATTATATACCCATTTTAAATATTTTTTTCTGGGGGCACGGCCGTGCCCCGCCAAGTCGAATATAGTTTTTTTATCAACCAAAGGACCAAATATATTTCTTTTAAAATTTGATGTATCAATCGGGGGTGTGAGGTTTGTATGTCAGATCCGCATCAATGAGTTTTTACAATTATGTCCTTATTAAAAAAATATTGTCACTTGGTTGGTTCGGTGAAGGAAACCTGCATAAAAAAGTTTTCAAGAGGGTCGAGTCTGCAAAATTCGTATTTAGTTACCACTGTGGAATATGGTTGGAACCCTATGAGAACAGCACTGTGGACTATGATCTAACCCTCATTCACTAAGAGGGATTCGTGGGATTGGAATGGGTGTAGTGTACGAAGATTCACACCATAAAATCAGAATACGATAATAAAGAAACTCCGCCTCACTGAACCAATTCCATCAAATGTATTGGATGGGAGCGAATGCACTGATACGTATTGATGATAAGGAATGACCGTTGAAAGCTCTACAGATGATTACAATCGTTGAGAGATAAAGCCAGTTGTTAATATTTTAATAATGAGCCGATTTATAGGTGCGGGTTAGAATAATAATTGTTTTTCTCCTATTAATACCTTTATTCATGAAATGAGATAAATATATAAGTCGTTTAATAAAATAAGTAAAACGCGTAAGGATAACTCAAATGAAGATTAATTTTTATCTAGAAGTCAACCCGTACGTAATACCTTTGACAAAGTTTAATGACTGCTATTCGATGATAACACCGGGACCACAGTTTATTTTGCCATGTCCTTCTGAGCACGGAAACGTTAGTTTAGCGACCAACAGCGATCACCCATCCTATTGCCGACCACATCACACGTTGCTTAACTTTGAATACGAGCTACGATCTACTACGGGATTATGCGCGCTTCATATATACCTGTTTATTTATTACTAAGCGGAGTGTAATAATGTTCCTTTTATCTGTGTTCGCCCGACGCTCCTTAGGTCGTCCGCACCACTTGTGTTTACCCACCCAACTGATATTATATAACCAAAATACCTGTTCACCCTACGTTATCCTGACATTTATAGGTTCAATTTTCTTTGAAAAGTCTGTGGTTTTTTGATAAATGCTTAGGGTAAGGATTTACAGTTCGCTAAAACTTATGGCCATCCGTCCTGCCTTATCTGTCCATTCATTTATGCTCAGAAATCAAGATTCACCACCCCAGTGGTCCTACTATCTATACTTCTTGAATATGTAAATACTAAATCTACATTTTTTTTACTACAGGTTACCTATAGTTTTAGTTCACCTTTATAGAATAAATAGTTATGCATCTTAAGTGGGTAAGTGGCTTTTTTTAATCAACATTAATTCGACATTTCCTCAAATAATAAAATGGAAATCAAGAACGAAGCCATAAGTAAAACCATAACCAAATAGATATAGACTTTTTAAATTGTCTATGATTTCACTAAATGAGTGAATTTAACCGCAATAACGCACGGTTGGTGTAAAATATAAAGTGCAACCCTCGTGAACTAAAACCACATAGTGAAAAGAGATTACTCAGTGAAAATCTTCAGGGGAACAGCGGGGTGGAAAAACGAATGACCAGGTTGCGGTTTAAACGTAGATTAAACTGCTCGTTAAACTCTATTCAGTTAACTTTTGTTGATGCGGCTATCGTTATAAGTT
This sequence comes from Epargyreus clarus, assembly GCF_041222505.1. Lineage (NCBI taxonomy): Eukaryota > Metazoa > Arthropoda > Insecta > Lepidoptera > Hesperiidae > Epargyreus > Epargyreus clarus. The sequence goes on along the minus strand of NW_027332209.1, from coordinate 12,024,728 downwards.
TTTAGGTTTATATGATTCTTACAATTCATGATACTAATCCCATATTAGAATACTGGATTAGAATCTTCTAGAATATGTAACTATAACGATATTTAGAACTTTTGTAGCAATTGAATTATATTAAGGTATATCATAAAAAAGTTACGTTTAACACTGCTGTTATTAGGCAGCTATAGGAGTGGCAAAGGTGCTTCTAGGGTCAAGCATAAGGAGGTCTACCACCTAAAGACATTTAATAATAAAATTTAATAACTATTAAAAAAATAAGTATTTGAAAGTTAAAAATGATAAAAACGGACCCCTTGAATATGTTATCCTTGTAGGTCACGACCTATTTCTATGGCTTCCCTTATCTGATTACAAAATTTGGGGCAAAAATATCGATCAGTGAGTCAAAACAGCCCCTCAGCTAAGGGTCTCACTGAGGGGCATTAAAAATAAAATAGCCTGTATGTCCTCGTAATAGGGGAGAGTGTTTAGAGGAGGGGAGTGTGTTTGTAGTTGCACTCAGTTTTATTATTATGGCCATGAGACCAAATATTTGACCATTAGTTTGATGAAAGACGATGCTGTTTTATTACTAAGATACGATAAGAGTGGTGTTTGGTCGTTTATAGTGAACTAAGTGTTTCACGCGGCATTGCTTACTTCGTTATTGATGAATCAATTTATGCAATATTTGCCTACCGAAAAAAATAATTTTGCAACTTCGAGTAGGCCATTATCAGATTTCGATCTCTGATGGGAAAACATTGATTATTTATTAATATTGGGCGTTAATTAACCATTTAGTGATATTGTAACAGTGATGCACTAATAGACAAGGCACAGTTTGACACGCCGGATGTAGAAGAATGAAAATTTGCACAGAAGTTCTTATAAATAGCTGAAAGACCTTAAAGAAAATCTTCAGGGGAACTGATCCTGATCCTCAGCTATTTATAAGAAGACCTTATAAATAGCTGAGGATCAGGCTCAGGCTATAGAAAATAAGAAAAAATGTTTTACGGAGGTTAAATAGCGTAACAGTTAAAGCTAATATTATTTTATGAATCACATATTTCATCACGTTTCATTTATATTATATTCAACCATTTGTTTTATAAGGTAGTAAATTAAGTTGCTTTTTACTAAAGTTTGCAAAAAGTTGTATAAAAAGAAAGTAAATGATACTCATTCTATAGCGGAATATGGCGCATTTTCACTATTTCATGAAAATGAGTCATATCATACAATTTTATTATTCCTCGCAGAACTATCGAAGGAGGTGGTTTAACCCTAATGTCAGATTCTATACGGAACCGTCCCTTGGTAAATGAAACGGTAAGCCCGAGGCGGCCGGTCCATTTGACCACTGTCCAATATTTGGATTACGGCAATTTGCTATCAGCAAAGTCTTACTCGTGGAATATTTGGGAGACTAAGAAAAAATAAGATGTGACCCCGATTTATTTACGCGAAATTAGTTTTGCGCATCAGTGCCAATTCGGCGTGTAGATATTTGGGTATATATTTATTTATTTTCTATCCTTATTACCGCCCACAGAAATCAAGTCATCAGGAATCAATCCCAAAAATTAGAGCTCTACGTGAGCTAGACCATAGCGTTACTGCCCCTTGGCGTAAATTGGAACGCATATTTATCTCTCCCATACAACACCATTCAATACAGAACAAAACCCTTCATAATGCGGTTATAAGACAGAAAAAGGTGTAGCGGTAGAGCCAGAATCGAACCACAAAGACTTCTGTCACCTTAATCGACGGTGCACAGTAAACCAAAAACTACAAAAACAATAATTTATTCCATCCTTAAAAAACTTATTCAACTCCATCCTTAAAGCAACTCAATTAGAAAGAAAAGAAGATAATTCCACGAGCATTCCGAGCGAGTAATTTGAAACAGTCAGCCGTACAAATGGTTCAAACTCGTTACAACCGGAGAAAAATGGTCAAAGTTAATCTAGACTTACAAAAGCAAGCAACCCGACCTGAGATAACACGGCTTCCGCTAAATGAAACATTATTTTCCCTGCGAAATGGGTTTTCCGTTTCATAATAGGCTACTTTTATAAATAACAATTAAGAGTCTTAAGCCTGTATAGTTCCATGGCTTGAAGTAATCGATATAAAAGTTAAGTAACAGAGGACGTGGTCGGGAATTGGATGGGTGAGCACTAGTGGCCAAGTTTTGTGGCAAGTTAAGTCATGGATCACGGTTGTTTAAGGGAAAACAATAATTAGACTTTGTTATGTGCGGTTAGAAAATATCCGTCATGGGTTTGCAAATAACCTGTACCCTTACCAGGAGTTTTTACGTTTCGACAAATATGACTGTTTTGGTATTGGTTTTGGTTTACGTATTTGCCCATACAAATTCCAATCAGCGCCCCTAGCGGATTATGTCAGAACTAGGAAATCGTATGGGCCAATACGTAAACAAATACCAAAACAGTCATATTTGTCGAAACGTCAAAATTCCTGGTGAAGGTACTGTACGTTTCACTAATTCAGGCCTCTCTTTGTTGTAAACAGAACCCCTTTCCCAACAGTGGGTACATGAGGTATATCAAGGATTATAATAGAAACATTATAATAGAATAATAGAAAAAAATAGGTACCCAAACAATTCCTTTGTTAAATAACACGCTATTACTCCAAGAGCACCTTCTTGCAATAACCTTTAGTTAAATAAATAGTAGTGAAGCGAACGGGAAATTTAATTAAACTACGTACACGGGGGCCGCATACCTCTGACTGAGGAGTGTGGATTAAACTCACAAACGTGACGTTCGTTCTAATAAAGGTGTCGGGGTAGACATTTTTGAGATATTGAAAAGCATACCAACGTTTGTTCAAATATTTGCCCATAAGTTTTTAATTAAAAAAACGAAGTAGGTGATTCTGTTGTCTTATTTATTTACTCATTTGAAGGTGATGGAATCCTTGATGACTCGACTTCGGAGATATCACGACAATATCATCTTCAAGGTGGTAGAACTCTTTGTGGTTCCAGTCCGGCGGCACGACCTCCATACTTATTTCTATCCAATAGCAACAGCGTCAAGCGTGTCTTGGTTCAGTGAAGTAGGAAAGATACTCATATATGATGCTGCCATTGCTGCTATATTATAAAGAGTGCTTATATAAAGTTCCTTTTTCGGAAGACAGTAGAGATCAGAGAAAAATGCGTTCATTTGGAGAGTCTATATGTGTTTATATTGGTGCCGAGGGAATTATACCGGGTGAAAATCCTACATAACCGGCTACTATGTTTGTACTACTTGTAACGTGACTATTGTCTTAAGGGTATGTCTACGTCATTTTAATTAGTCTTTCTAGCCGCATGGTAGTGTAGTTGTGTTGGACCAATGACGTCCAATTTTGCAAAACTTTGCCAATAATTGCTATATCTACAAACTGTGCGTTTAAAGAGATCTTTTATAAAATAGTTACCTTCGAGTTGCTTTTAGTTGTGTCGGCTGCTTTCATCTAAATAATAGTTACAAATTATTTAGGTTATTTGTACATTATGACTAATACGTACTAACCGAGATGTTAGGCGACTAAGGGCAGTTTGTCACGGCTCAGAGGCTTGTACGACAATAACGCGTTCCTTCACCCACGCGCCGCCCACCGCCGGCGCCTGAGTGTCGTCTCAACTGTTTCTTAACATTGTATGATATCCGATATCTTTCTATAGTCCGATTCATAATTAGGTGTCCAAAATGTAAACAAAGGTATTAACCTGTCAAGAAAATATGTGTCAAATGGCAGTTTCTTATTTTTGACAATATTAAATTAATACATCGATAATAAAATAATAATCTAAATAAATTAAAATCAATTCACATTTTTCAATATATATATTAACTCAATTTCATTCCATACAGTAATAATAATAAAAAACAAGATTTATGACAGAAAATTAAATTGTGATAATGGTCACACAATCGGCATCCAAAACATTTTTTGTACCGCCATTTTTAAGTTTCGTAGTTGATATTATTCATTTTCGTGATCGTGATCGAACTCGAATTTTTTCTAGTTTTCATAGCGCGTTTTTTTTAATTGTGTGCAGTTATTAAGTTTGTCTTTAATGTTGAATTTTGTGAAAGTTTTCGTTTCTTGTTAATTTGTTAAGGTTTACAATACCTGTCATTGAATTTTGACAATGACATTTCTTTGTTTACATTTTGGACACCTAATAATGAATCAGACTTATAGTTGAACTTTCTATGGTTATCCGCCGAGTAACTCGCGTAATAATGACAAGTAAGAAAACTATCGCTTGCGGAGAACGGACGAGTATCGTGGCGAGTACCGAATACAACTGAATGGTTATTTATATACTTATACTCGCGTGTGTTCGCCTGTAATCCGCGATTCCCAAAACTTTACATTATAGGTGAGCTGGTAAGACTCAACAACTGCTTCACGTTAGAAATAGGTGGTAGTATCCTGCCCAGTCGAACCATACTGCCTGTACCCTTACCAAGAATTTTTACGTTTTGACAAATATGACTGTTTTGGTATTTATTTACGTATTGGCCTATACAATTTACAAAGTTCTGACACAATCCGCTAGGGGCGCTGATTGGAAATAGTATGGGCAAATACGTAAACAAATACCAAAACAGTCATATTTGTCAAAACGTAAAAACTCATGGTAAGGGTACTGGTCCTATCCTATCTATCAAAATACCACTTTAGATTTTACCACTTCACTAACAACATTTATACAACCGAGAATTTTCCGTATAATCAAAAACAAAGCGGTTCCAAAGGAGTACTTCTCACTGCGACATTAGTGCAGTTTCATAACCTAACCTTTCTCCCACGCGTGGCGCCAGCTCCCATGCCTGATCGACAGAATGAGTCGCAACTCGCAACATAAGAGCATTTGCATCGCTGATTAAATCAAATCGATACTTTGTTTTCGCAAATGGCAATGCGTGGGTTATCTCTGCTTCTGTGCTGTCATTTGTGACAGTTGTCAAGATTTAATTTAGATTTCATTCGATAAATACGGGTTGGAGATGAAAATCTGTGTGCATATAAGATTTATAAAGATTTACTTATCTTGTATCACTTATCCTTTCTTATCTTGTATTTTGGTTAACTTAAATATTATTAATCTAAACTACCACTTAGTTTCTTATTGATGTTAATAATAATTCATAAAAGTATCTATCTTCTATTTTTTCATAAAATTCTCGTATGTACTGTAGGCGAAATGATTAGACCCAATTGTTGAAAATTGCTGCAATAAATGCGATCAAAATCGATTTCGGGGAATCGGCAATCGATTGCTTCCTTGAATCGATTATTGAACCCGTCAATTGATCCGTGCATCTGCGTCATGCGCTGATTCTTCGGTAGGCGCAATTGTTTCAATACAATGATTTATGATACCGATCATTGGTAAATACTTCATTTTTTTATAATATAGGAGTAGCAGACGAGCATGCAGTCCACCTTATGGTAAGTGGCTACTGCCGCCCATGGACATCTGTAATCAATCCCAGAAAGAATTAGACTCGGTCGGCCACAGATGCGCCGCTACCCCTGAGGACTAAGCTGGAATTCCTCTGATAAGTATATCTCCTTTACCACACCCTTCAAACCAGAACACGGCAGCGGTTAACGCTGCTGTTATGAAGCAGATATAAGTGTGGCGTTGATGCCGACGGAGTAATAGTTAATATGAGTATGTAATCAAAAGGTGGTAGTAGGAAGACCACCGCTACATTATTTATAGCGTGAAGCAGATGTACGTTTCCGATAAGAACGTGTATGCCGGCTGACTTTCATATAAGGCGACAATCTTAGTCTAGGAGAGGCCACGCATGTGAGATCGGCATCAGATAGAATAGACCATAGTTTTAGATGTCTTTGGGCGGTAGTCAACTTTTACCATCAGGTAGACTACATGCTGGTTTGCTTCTTCAATTTTGGATGGAATCTTCAATTCCACAATGGATATTTTAGTATTACCTATCTTCTTACGAAAATTAAACGCTAAGTTAGGAAACTTGTATTTTAAAGTACACTAGCTGACCGGGCAAACGTTGTTGCCATAAAAATAAAAAATGTGTTAAGGGTGAACAACACTTATCACTTACGGGTATGAAAAATAGATAGTAGCCGATTCTCAGACCTACTGAATATGCATATAAAATTTGGTGAAAATCGGTAAAGCCGTTTCGGAGGAGTACGGTAACTAACATTGTGACACGATAATTTTATATATAAGATAAGCTAAACATCTGAAAATCTCAGACTTACACAGTGCCTTATTTACAATAAGTTTCTAAATAAAGTTCTCCGTATTCCTCAGTTCATTTGAAGCCGGCTTCCCGTCTTCCGTCGGCGTGATTTCGAAAATCTCATAAGTATTTAAGAGCAGACGGAGAAACTAGGGATTGTGAAGTTAGTATCTAACAGGCACTTGGAAACTTTCGCTTGCTTTAAAGGACTGAAGTAGATAATGACAGTTGGGAGATGCATTAGGAAAATTAAGACTGTGCCATTAAAATCTGGCTAAGACATTACTTAGAAATAATAGAAGTGAGGTAGGAACTAGAAAGTAAATAGGTATATGTGACAGGTTACAGAACTCAATGAAATAAGCTTAATCTTAAGATTACTTTTTTTTATTGTGGAACTGCTCATAAATATAACAGCTCAGTCATTATGGCTCTTTAATATAATAAAGTTACAGATTACAGAGTTATACACCTTTCTTAGGTAAAAATAATGTTGAATTTTTTTTAATGTTATTTAATTTGTATATGACAAAAATTGTTATTTAAATTTTAAAATTAGGTCCGAAAATAAAATATTCACTATCAAATTTTTGCTCACTAAAGATCGATGGTAGACAAAAGATTAAATAAAAATATTGAGCCCGAATAATTTCCCGTCCGTAGTTAAAGCAAGATTTTGCATACTGTTTCCTTAGTGCTAGTAAGCCTTAGACACTTCACTAAACAAACATGGCAAAACACGTGCCAGATCTCAGCGGTCGGTACAAATTATGTCGTCACGTGTTAAAATTAGTGCTCATTAAACAAGCGACGCTAATGGCTTACTCATCGCAGCCCTGGCCCTTCAGTAACAGGTATTAATAAACGGATGGGGTGAGCATGATTCACTGATACGATTAGTTATAGTGTGCTAGGTAAGGGACGCTTCGTGTGTGTGCGTAATAGTTTCTACACTTATAACTCATACTTGGATACTGTTAGACCTACGTACTGTTAGACATATTTGAAGGTAGACGACGGAATTGTACCCTCTGAGGTACGATTCCGTCGTCACCACCCACAAGGACTTCTGCTTCTGCTGGAAAAGATGTCGGTATGCGTGGCCGTATATCGTAGTAAACACTCGAAGGAGTGGAAGGAGCGTTAAATAGTAAAAGTAGTTAGTAGTAGTTAAGTAGTAGTAGTTAGTAGTAGTTTAGGTTAGGAACTAGTCAGTAACACCGCACTCAGAGAACTCCGGTTCCCTTCAGTTGGAGATCCCGGAACCCCCTACTCATCGCTGAGAACATCCACCGTTGGTTAAGTGCGATAAAAATTGCAGGTTACCAAAATATCTTGTAAATCTTTCCACTTTGAAATATGAGATAAAATCCCCATTTTTAGAGTACCGTTCAGTGGAAAATTATCACCCACTCAAACACCTTCATACCCTCAAACCCTTCATAAAAAATCACTAAGAACAAGAGCCAAGGTAAGCAAGTAATAGCTTTGGGAGATGGTCCTTTACAGCTAACATTTAGCTTTTATCGTTGTGATGTCTTATTCCCGGAGGCTATGCTTTTGAATCGTTTTCATTCACTTACTTTGATTGTGTTTAAAATTTAAAAAAATAATCTTAAATATTGTTCTAGTTTCAAACAATTTGAAATGTGATGGATGCAAATGCGCGTAGTTTTTTTACAAGATGCGATAAATATTTTCTAGGTAAAATTTTGGGTTACCTACTCTTCGTAATCTTCTATCTTTGAGTGTAAGTTCTATTGAAATTGGTTCGTTAGTTTCTAATATTTTAATATTAACAGCCAGATTCGGGGAAAGTTTAAGCTAGGATTTTTTTTTATAATATAGAAGAAGCGGACGAGAATGCAATCCACCTAATGGTAAGTGGCTATTGCTGCTCATGGACGCCCGTAAGAAACCCCTAATAAGATTACATACTTAAGAGAGGTCGGCCACAGATGCCTCAGAAAGGTATTTACTTTGAAGTTAACTATATTACAACTAACCACAATCGTCCACAAATATTTAGATAAACTTATTATCTTTATACCTGTGTATTCAACTAATTAATTAACGCACCAGACAGGTTTCAGTCAAAGCGAATAGTAATTAATGTGGGAACCGCCGGCTTGAATATTCTAGTCCAATCGGAATCCTTTGAATACCAAAGCTGATATGATAGGTTCGGTTTGCGGTTAACTAGAATTGTTAACTGTTGTGTTTACATACGAGATACGAGTATATAATGTTTCTAATTTGGGTAAATATAAGTAAATAGTTTTCTTAGTGTATGGTATCCAAAGTACATAAACGTTTATGGATTACAGACTCATATTGCGTGATCGATAGTACCTAATGTGTTTGAAGACTCTGAAGTATATAGTGTATTACGTATTATGATCCTATACATTAATTGTCATTTTCTATCATGTTTACATGTCTATCAATTTTTATATGTGTAGTAAAAGAATTACTTTAGGCATATCGTGATATCATGAACATCTTGACGTTCGGTCAACGGCGTCAAAGCCTTTAATTTTGAGAAATAGGGTTAAATTAATCGACAAATCAACCTTTACTTATCATTTCTCTCCAACCTATTTACTTATTTATAGGTTATAAAGGTGGCGATGTTTTCGAGACTTATTTTTCGAACCAGAGCAGCCTTTGCCCGGACGTTTAAGATAAGAAAAGCAGTTATTACATAAACCTCTGGTTAAGTTGCATGTACTTGTATGTTATCGCAATAAATATGCTTGGAGGAGTGCCAATGCGTAGGTGGACAGCCAAGGTTGGTCCGTGCCTCTTAGTTAGTCGTGCTTGCATAACGCTGACAATGCATGTTTCGACAACCTTGACTCCACGCCAATTTTGATAACAATATTTCAATCTTGCTTATACGTAAATAATAGCAATAATTCAAAATTACTGTAATCTTTAAGCTGTATAGCTTATTTGCAATGTACTAAAATATGAATGATTGAAACATGATTTAAAACTTACAATTTAAAACATTACGTTGAATGTAAGGGTTTTTGATATAATTTAAATAAAATAAATCCAAAAATAACAATATTATGTACAATAAAGTCGTGGACACCAGGGGAACACAAGACGGATATACCCAGACCAGAAATCTACATTCATTATTAAAACGTGACCGGGGTGTAGGACGCCCCCCGGCACGTTGGACTGACGACCTTAAGAAGGCTGGTGGTAGTGGCTGGATGAGAGCAGCGGAGGACCGAGTGTTGTGGGACACCCTAGGGGAGGCCTATGTCCAGCAGTGGAACGATAAAGGCTGAAGTGATGACGATGATGTTGATGATGACCGGGGATCAAACCCAGAACCTCAGAAATCGGTACGATGAACGGTACCGTATTGCCTTACTATTTTTGTGTACGCAGCCAGACTCTACAATTTAAAACCAAAAATTAGAAAGTAGTATAGATTGAAATATGTTTTTAAGCTTTCCACTTATGTATATTAAAGTCATATATCAAACTTTGCACGGGTCGGTAATGTCTCATTGCTAGTAAATGTACTGCATCGGACAGTACTCCTGAAATATAGTCACGTTCAGTAATGGGAAGGTATACGACTGAAATAGTGATAGACGGCGAGTGTTTAAAGTATGATATATTAGTTTATCATTTACCTTTGCCATTTATCAATATAAAGTATAAACACGTTTTGAAGTTATCATAAAGTGTTTAGATCTATTTATCATAAAAACTTTTATTTAAAACTATCCAGTACTTATGTGATATGCGTTAAACAATATAAGCTGAGTACATGAGTAGCTCAGTGTTCACATGAAGGTGGTAGAACCCTTTGTGGTTCGAATCCGGCGGCACCACCGCCACACCTATTTCTGCCTAATAAAAGCAGTGATAACCGCTGTTGTGTTCCGTTTTGAAGGGTGTGGTAAGGGAGACATACTTTTCCGAGGCGTTCCAGCTTAGTCCTCAGGGGTAGCGGCGTATGTGTGGCCGAGCTCAGGTAGGAATATCTAATCCTATCTGGGGTTGATTACAGATGTCCATGGGCGGCAGTAGCCACTTACCATCAGGTGGACTGCATGCTCGTCTGCAACTCCTATATTATAAAAAAAAATACCGACCTCCCGGTCTGACACGCAGAGGGTTCTAAGTTCGATTTACGGTGCTACATTTAGTTGTTATTTTCAGCTAGAAAATTTAGGATTTCTGTTTTCCTACAGCGCAACCAGTCGGACTGCATATCTGTTTTCTCTTAAAACAACATACGATCTCCAAATCGCACTAAATCGCTCAATGTATGGATTTTCTATTTTTGTTTCTATCTTTTATTCTTTTAACTTCAACATTACTGGCACGTGGCCAACGGACACGCTGCATGTAGGTGAACTGATGTGGTATCATAAATGGATGGTCGTGTTGTTTTATCTTTGTCTCGTGGGAGGTAACACGTGAACTTATGTAATGTGAACCAAGGTTTAGTATGAAGCTATAAATCAGACGGGAGAATTAGACAAAGACACTTGTAATAAACTTTTAGGCGTTTGAGTAGCTGGATTGCAGCCATTAATACATTACGGAGACAAAAATAAACTGTACCCTTACCATGAGTTTTCAAAACATCCCACAATTTTACGTTACGTTACGTTTACTCCCATTATTCTGTTCAGTTTGACTACTGACTGTAGACTGAGTAAACGTAACAATAAGTAAGTGCTCAAGTCTTTGTGTCTACCTCACATGTTCGCAAAAAATAGAGACAAAACATAACGCGCCATTTTGTCAATTTAGACATTTAATGTTACGTTACTGACACTATAGTTCTGATACAATCCGCTAGGGGCACTGATTGGAAATTGTATGGGTAAATACGTAAACAAATACCAAAACAGTCATATTTGTCGAAACGTAAAAACTCATGGTAAGGGTACTGACCTTAGGAATTGCTAATGTCTGATGTATTTACCTACAAAGATTGAAAAATTCTATAGGCACAGGCTATAGGCACATATGATCAAATTTCGATCTTTGGAAGGCAAAACATTGGATAGATTATTAATACCGGCGTTAGAAGCTTATAATGATTCGTTGTGATATGTTGTGATTCTGTTGATATGTTGTGATTTTACAAGTATATTTATGAAATTGGACAGCCTACGAGTTTTCACCACCTAATAGTAAGTTGTCACTGCCGTATTTGGTCATCTGTAAACGAAAATAGGATTTCAGGTGCTTTAAGTTGCAAAGTTGTTAAGGTGTTTAATGATTGTCCCTGTAGTTCCGGGACCAGAATAGGGCTACGGTATCCCCTGCCTGTCGTAAGAGGCGACTAAAAGGGGGCTTCCGGGGTTGCGGACGGCAAGAGTGGGAGCTCGAACCGCCCGGCCAGCAACCCCGGGATGGACGGCGGTATGTGTGGTCGCATACCGTCGTGAACACCAGATGGTGTGGTGAGTTTCAAGCTCACCTGGGCGGAGCCCGACGGGGCAACGCGCCAAGTGGACTCCGGTTGCGTTCCGTTGGAGATCCCGGAGTCCTCTACGCAGCGCCGAGGACGGCCACCGGGGGGGTTTTAGTGCGGTAAGAATCCCACATAACCCCGTGTCGCTCCCACGGCATAGGGTACCTTTTGAAGGTTTCCCCCTCGTCAACAAAAAAAAAAAAAAAAAAAGAAAGGTGTTTAATGATGCATTCTATCATATTCCTTAACAAACATATTTTATTTCAATTTCAAAGTGAAGGCATATATACGAGTAGATGTTAAAGTAGGTATCTCCGGCTAGAAACCGTAGAGCTTTACAATCATTTGAATAGCTAGTATGACTTCAAAACCCTTTCATCTTTCAGCCACTATCCAGAACAATAAGATCCTATTAGCAAATTGGAAAAAAGATCCAACTGTCAACTCGCTCTCTGACGATCCGAATCGCACTAAATCGTTCAGCGTATGAGAGCTACTTCTTTTTGTTTCTTTTTCCTTCTTTGAGCTCTCGGCGCCAGTGCCGCTGGCATCCGGCCAAAACCGGATATGCGGTGGATTGAACCGGTGTGAAATGTCAAAATGGATGTCATAGCGAATGGATAAGTTTATTATATTTTTATGTTGTGAGTGTAGACGAAGAAATTACATTTCTATTAAAATCGCTCTTACAGGTAATAGGTGGCTGAAGTTCATAACTCCATATTGGGCCAACTTGGTAAAATAAGTCCGACACTCCTTTTCTTAAGTGACCATCCAGCAGCCCAGCAGTGGGACAGCTATATCTGGATGATGGTATCGATGATTTTTACAAGTTTTTTTACCGTGAACAAGTAACTTTTAAAAACACGTATAATAATGTATGAATATTCCTACATTTTATAAAAATAATGCAAAACATCGCATCTTTTATATCGTAATCACAGATTTGTGGATAATTAAATTAACATCATTTCGTTAGAGATGCAAATGAAAACAATTATTGACAAACATGATGAATATTATTGTTATCCGCATAATGGGCTAGAATTATCTATTGTTTCGAAAACCAAAAATATGGAAATCTTATTAAACAAGTTCAATAGATGAATTCATCGCTATAATAACGTTTAAATGCCCTATTGAATTGACAAGATCTTCATTACGCATTTTTGCAGCAATTTTCATTTACAAAATTTGATGTTATGCGTGTTGATAATAACTTCAATTCAATCAATATTTATAAGATCGTATAATTTACGTGTCTGTGAAGTGTGATTTCATGCGCCCTTTCAAACATCACACATTAAAATCACGTTTTGTCCTTTCTCTATTTTGTATGATGAAGAGTAAGATAATCTTAGCTTTAGCTAAGCCAGAGGTTCACCACTGGCGATTTCTACAAGAAGATTTAAAGAAATACTCTTTGGGAAACATTTCAGTACAGGTTGCTTGCAGATGGTTGGAATATCCATTTCTAGCGTGAAGCAATTTTTAATCTCGAAGGAAGGATGTGGATATCAGATTACTTACATATGAGGTAATCATCTTAGTCTTCAGGTAGAACTTGTTCGATATGGATTCTATAGACGGCAATGACGTATCAGGTAAACTATAAGTTCTTTTGCTAGTCCAGTTTTATATAAGCGGGGTTGTGCACACTTCATCCTGCACTCAAGATTCATATAAAACAGAACAACCTTGAGAAGAAATTTATGAATCCAGGTCATAATTTTGGCAAGCAGTACCAGGTAAGGTAGTAGTTAGCAGCCAAGAAATCTACAAGGCTAAAAGTAGATTTATAGTTCAAAAGCTGAATTAATTTGTTTTAAATAATGATCATAAATCAGATGCACAATAACATACTAGACAGATTGTATAAATAGATTATGGTAACGTTAAATACTTAGATATCCCCAATGATACCCCTATACCGATTTCTAAATAGTCTGGTTATGTCATTGCAGAACTCAGATGTGAAATAAGAAAAGATAAGTTACAAGTTTGAAACCAGAGATGTGAAATGAAAAATTTAAATACCTATAATACGAGATTATTTTATGATTTGGAATCAAAAGCAAATCTCTCCCAAAATTTAGACTAAATAAACGACATTTCATATGTTAAATCCATTAAGCTGTTTGGGCATTTGTTTTGGACGTGCCAAAGAATGAGCCATACTTACATACGCTCGAAAAACATTACCACAGTCAGGTAAAAAGGTAGTCTTTAATCCTTGGAGCAGCTTTTTTTATAATATAGGACTAGCAGACGAGCATGCAGTCCACCTGATGGTAAGTGGCTACTGCCGCCCATGGACATCTGTAATCAACCCCAGATAGGATTAGATATTTCTACCTGAGGTCGGCCACAGATGCGCCGCTACCGCCGAGGACTAAGCTGGAACGCCTCGGAAAAGTATGTCTCTCTTACAAAACGGAACACAGCAGCGCCTAACACTGCTGTTATTAGGCAGAAATAGGTGTGGCGGTTGTGCCATTGGAGTCAAAACTCAAAAGCTTCTACCACCTTCAAAAAAAGCTTGATGGCATAGTGTCAAGTTCCTCCGACCAGTAAAATATTTTATTTAGCTTCAATTTCCGAAGAATCCAAACAATAAAAATGAAAGCGCAATTTCCTAGATATTTAACTTAAACGGAATCGAAATCCTTCAAGCCGTTTATAATTATGTGAACGGACGGACAGCAGGGACATCGGACGAATATAGATAAGTTGAGTTAATGTTATGGCGTAGACGTGGTGGTGCTTCCTGTGACATTTTAGTACGTGATTTCCTGTGTGATTCGTGGACAATTAGTTGTATTATGTGTAATGTCCGCAATGTATTGAATGTAATGGTTCATGTTCGGTGTGTTTGTTGAAGAAAGGTAGACTTTATGGCGTATCTGTCTGTGCAAAAATATGACGTCACTTTATGGGATTTTAAATTTTCTTGGGACATACGTTTATTATTTCCTCACTCTGACTATAACGATTTCTCTATTTGTAATGTAGTCATTATGGTACAAGATGTGATTTTTGTAATCTTAAGGGTTAGCTATATCTACATTAATATTATAACGAGGAAAACTTTGTTTGTTTGGTTGTAATGAATAGGCTCAAAAACTACTGGACCGATTTTAAAAATTCTTTCACCATTCGAAAGATACATTATCCACGAGTAACATAGGCTATATTTTATATGAAATATATTTGATAAATAGATTTTGAGGCGGTAAAAAGTTTGCCGGGTCAGCTAGTTTGTAATAATACCGTCGAATAAACCTCAAATGAAAAAAATACTACATATATTGAAAAAATATGTACGTTTTTTTTTTATAACAATTATATGGAACTCTAAAATATACCTAATTTCACTACTGTAAATTGTAAGGAGAAGCGCTTAACGCATCATTAATAAATTGCAAGAAACCTGCAAAAGCATACAAACTCACACTCACAAGGCTAACCACAAATTAAACCAGGATCTACACAGTACCCTTACCAGGAGTTTTTTTACGATTTCCTAGTTCTGACACAATCCGCTAGGGGCGCTAATTGGAATTTTTATGGGCAAATACGTAAATAAATACGAAAACAGTCATATTTGTCGAAACGTAAAAACTCCTGGTAAGGGTACAGGACCGTTTTAGAACACGGGTCGTCAAAAACGTAACGTAAACTCACTTTCAATACCAACGCATATATTTAACATTTATTCTCTCGACAGCTGTGGCCGATGGCCGGGCGATACCTCGTGGGGTACCCCGGGGTCTGGGGTAGCCCGGGGTCCGGGGGGTATATTTGGGAATGTATGTAAATGCGCAACGCTATACAATATACTCATGAATTATGGAGCGCTCGCCGCCAGTAACCGTTGAAGCGATTTATTATAATGGCGTGTGTTATTTATATCGCCAATACCCAAATTTATATACACTATGAATTTGATATTGCAATTTCTAAGTTACTATCTTCTATGTATAACCAAGTATGATTTAAGTTATTGTTTTATTTTTAGTATTTCATTTTTAATAAATTTATTTAAATTTTCAGTAACATTAGGTTAGATTTTCATTTGTCAAAGTAATCCGATCACCATGAGTATCATATTAGCTACGATTAAGTTCGATAAATTGATCGGTAATATAATTGAACCATAAAATTTTCGGACCCTATTTAAATTCCATAAAGTAGCAGTAACTCCTAGTGTACGCAGGACTGCCACAGGATATCGAAGAACAAACATTTTATATTAGTGACCCCGATTTTACATCTTTTGTAATAAAGGCAAAATCACCCACATGACACTATTAGATCAGATAATTGGACAGCTCTTAGATAGCTAAATATCAGAGTGCCAACGAGAATAAAAAATATAATTATTATTATTTACACTAATATTACAAAGAGGAAAACTTTGTTTGTTTGTTTGGTTGTAATGAATAGGCTCAAAAATTACTGGACCGATTTTAAAAATTCTTTCACCGCTTTCACAAAATTCGAAAGCTACATTATCCACGAGTTACATATTTTATATGAAATATATTTGATAAATAGATTTTGAGGCGGTACAAAGTTTGCCGGGTCAGCTAGTTTTATTATTATAAGCAATAAAAGATATATTTCGCACCATAATAGTATATCCGTTTAAAGCTCGCGTGCGTAAGCTCGCGTGGAAGTGTCCTTGATAGATGACGAACAAACTTTTGTTTACGTTAACTTTCCGAAAAGCTTTAATCGCATTAATCGAGTTCAAATCTAACGCTATTAATCAAAGTGTTGATTAGTTTCAAGTTCTTCAACGACCTTATTACTATTTGGTAATTGTTTTGGTGCGTGAAAATAAAGCGGTGACTATGGAGATTAGTACTGTAGTACATAAAGCTACATAGTTGAATTAATGTTTATTTACACTAAACAGAACGAAAAGTTTTAAAATGTATTTTAAAGGAAAAAAATAAAATAAATATACAACTGTCGTTATGTTAAATTAATTGCGTTACAACGCAATATATCAAGGAAATAATTATAATTTAACTTGAATACCTGACGTGTCTTAATTGTTTATATTCCTAACTAGCTGACCCGGTTAACTTTGTACCGCCAATATCAAAATCTATTTATCAAATATATTTCATATAAAATATAGCCTATGTTACTCGTCGATAATGTAGCTTTCGAATGGTGAAAGAATTTTTAAAATCGGTCTAGTAGTTTTTGAGCCTATTCATTACAATCAAACAAACACACAAAGTTTTCCTCTTTATAATATTAGTATAGATTAAATGTCTTTACTCCCTATACATAACGGCATAATATATTAACGGCAAATATAGCGATAAGTCATATCCCACAAGTTTTAAATTCGCGTGCTCTACGGCTTTTTTTTATTTTGCCGCCCACAAAATACTATGTGAGCTCGAAACGTACGAAGGAAATATTGTAACACTAGAAATGCTTGAGAACGCGTCTGTGGGAAAGCCCTAAGGCAAAAGCCCGTACCATTCTAAGTGCTACGTCCGACTACTTAGTAACTAGCGAACTGTAGTCTATGTCTAGGTTGGGCGCTATCTAACTGAAGGAATCCTTGAGCTTTTTATATTATAGGAATAGGAAATGTAATTGCCATCAATCTAATGTTATGGAGCAACTGGCGTCGTACATGGATTGTTCGTAATTTAAGTCCATATAGGATTAAATTTCCAACTTGTAGTTTGTACAACTTGTTGGTACATCTCGTATAGCTCTTGCTTACCACATACTTCAAACAAATAATAAAACGGCGCTTAGCATTGCCGTTTTCAGGAATAAATACACGTAGAAGTGGCAGTGGTGCAATCATTTTAATATACCATGATTAAAACATATAGTTTATGATTTTCTGTAGCATCTAATCGCGAAGCCTTTGGTGTTGCCCCAGCATTATTGTGGATATACCCGCGCCATGCAACTGAGTATCGGCAAACTTCCTATCTCGACGTATTGTTTTACAACTAACGCATTAATAACTAAAGTTGGACTGTCGTTTAGCAGTCTGCATTGTACTTTTATAACTTACCGTTCCTGATGTTTCAAACTCTATTGTTTAAATGCATCCTGAAAGTAATTACTTAGTACATACGCACTGCCTCTATATTTCATATAAGGTAGACTTATGCCATTCTAATATAATGTAGAATAATAGGGATTCTATGCTTTCAGATCTTTTATAACCTATGACATTGAAGTACGCTCTGCGCATTTTTATTGTCGCTCTCAGCCAGCAATTAAGGAATATGAAATTAAAGAAATAAAATCCTTACTAATATTATAAATCCGAAAGTAACTCTGTCTGTCTGTCTGTCTGTCTGGTTGTCTCTTCTTCACGCCTAAACCACTGAACCGATTTTAATGAAATTTTGTACAAAGATAGTCTGAGACCCGAGAAAGGACATAAGATAGTTTTTATCCCGGAAATCCCACGGGAACTAGGGAAGGCGATCTAAGATCGATTAATCGATTAATAATCGATCTTTTGGACCCAACACATCGATTATTTTAATCGATATTAGTAAGGATTGAATCGTAAACTATGCATTTGATCAAGTGATGATCTTTAGCAAAGTTGAAGGTACGAATTTTCAGTTTTATGTATGTTAGTATGTTATATTATTTTCTTTTAAACGCGGGCGAAGCCGCGGGCAAAAACTAGTATAATGATAAATGATCAACGAAATATTGAATGTTGAGACGGCGAAATACATTTCTTTGTGGTGATGACGTTAAGGAAAAGGGAAAAGTAAAATTTTGCATAGTTTTGGAGAAGCAAACGAACTTACACCTGATGGTGAGTGTTCACTGCCGCTCATGGACATCTGTAATCAACTCCATATTAGGTTCTAGCTGGAGTCGATTACAGATACATTGCCACTCGTATGCGTTCATGCAATTCCCTTAAGAAATTTTTCAAGATAATTTATTCCTGTTATCTATGTAGGTCTAATGAGTTAGTTCAGTAGTCGCTTGATCGATCTAGCGACACATCCACCGACGGGTCTGCCTTGCCATCTGTCTAGGCGAGGTTATTGCCCCGTGACTCATTCTATCCATCGATCTGTTGTCACGCTAAAACATCCTCAAACACTTATAAAATAGCAACCATTATTCCTCAAAAGGATGATTATGATCAATAATTTTCTATAAACGAATATGAATATTCTGCGAGCATTTCCGATCTTAAGCCGTAAGTTTTTAAGTTCGAAATTGAGCGAAAAATATAGGCTGCGAAATAAATTTGGACGGTGGTTTGATTGGCTGTGATCCCCATATTGTATCGTAAACGGTTTAGTCAACTTTTGGCTGATTTGATTGACAACTATTCATGCTTTGTTAAGCGTTGCTAATAAGCGTAAATATTTATGATAAACAGGTATGTTTAGGTAGTAATAGGTATACTATATATGTATTTTGTACTAATTTATATATAAATTATTTTTCTATGTACGTATTAGATCTATTATTTGTATCTATGTATTCTAAAAGAAACTATGATTGTTTTGTGAATAAGTACAAGCCTACTGTAGGACTTTTACCAAGAATCTCACGTAGAGAGCCGCAATTCCTAGTTCCTATATATTTGTCGGTCAAGATTGAAACTCACTTACCATCGACAAACATGCTGTAATCTTTTTACTAGTAGCGCCTTGTAATACCGTGTAGCCATCTTCACTTAGTTTAATAATGTCAGTTTAACAATGTAACTAGTAAAGTTTTTGTTGTTTACAAAGGTTTTATCAATTAAAAGAAAAATCATGACATATGACAAAAAATATAACTAAAAATGGAAAATATTTTAGTTGGCGCTCATTAGTATGAATTTCATTGTGAGCACAGTCTGTTTATTTCGTCCAGCTAATTCTTGGTGGAAAATGTATGGCACAGTGTGGTTGCGGCCTAAAGCGGAAGTTCAACGTTTATAGGTAATGTCACGCTAATATTTCATTTACCGGGAGTTTATTGGATAATTTATGTCCTACTTCTTACAACTGGGGAAGGCAGGAAGTACACTTCACTGTACTGCAGTGCGGAATGTTGGATCTGAGTGATTTAAGAGTCCAACTTGCAATTTACTACGAAAGTTTTGTTCGTTGTCAACCCATTACTTCCCAATACTAAGCACAGGTCACCTCTCAAAACGGCTTTAGGTCATGGTCCATCGCATTGGTTAAGTGCGAATTGATAGACTTTACAAATCTATGAGATATATATTTTTAAAGACATCAGGCGCGTAGGGTCCACATTATGGTTTTTCTTCGCCGTTACAGCAAAGTAGGTAAAGAGGTACAGTAGTACAGAGGTAATATACATGAATACGTTAATGAAACCACACACTTAAAATGTATAATTGCATTATTATGCAATGCAATTTAAGAAGTTGATTGATGTTTCTTAAAAGTGCTTTCAAAACTTTATTTAGGTATTATGGCAAGGATTTGATACTTTGTCCAGATTAGAGATGGGCAAAGAACCCGGTTTAAACCCTGTGCAGGGTTTAAACCCAATAAATACCCGTTTATTTCTTCCCACTGGGTATTTATTTGGGTGTTTATAAAATGAGTTAATAAAATCTACACAAAGCTTTTAAAATAGTTCAAATGTTTATTTAATAGATATACTATAGGTTTTTACTGTATTTCTAATGTTTTAACATTTTTAAATATTACATTTTTAGGGGTTCATCTATTTTTATTACCTTTTTAATTATTATTTGTTTGACGAAACAAATAGCGCACAACTAAAACAAATAAATATACCTCTCGTATACTATTACACAGGTGGTGTGGGAATATGGGCATATAATGTAAAATGTAATTCTTACGTAATATCTTAATAATTATAGCTTTAAGAAAAAAATATAAGCATTATTTTATAGAAAATTTTAAGTGCTACAACTTTGGTTCAAGGTACTTTTCGATAAAATTTACCGTTTTCGAGAAAAATCCAGAAACCCGAAAATTTTGACGTTTGACCCCGAATAAGTGCCGACACACACATCGATGAGGACTTTTGGAACTTTACTTGTGATGGTAAACCCAAGGTTTCTACGGAAATTTAGCTTTATGTTATTTGATTACTATTTTTATGTCTAAATAACGGACTATAAAAACTCCTCTATCAAAATGTTTCAATGTCATTTTCTGTAAATTAAGTAGAAAAAAGTTAAAAAAAATGTCTTCCCAAAGTTTAATCTATTATTGTTATTATCTTTGTTATTTTTGGTTTAACGACAAAAAGTTATAGAACTAAAATTATAGATAAATCAATTTGAAACCATAATTGTTCTTACTAAATTTCTGTGCGACAAATAGTTTGCCTGGTAGAGCGTAAAAACGCTTTGTGCCCCTTTTTTCAAGATGGCGGCCGAGGGACAACAGTTGGGACTCCACAAATTAGGATTTAACTGTACACTAAGCCCTTTACACTAATCATTGACATCTATAAAATAAAATTGGGTCTTCGAAAATTCCAACCCAAATGTAACACATCCGAATGGACTATAACAGCGTAGTTAAATGAAATATGTGCTTTTAGAGTGCATATTTAGTGAATTGTTTACAATATTATTTTAAAAATGATATTACATGAAGAAAATAAAAATATGTATGAAAATAGTTTACACCCGCTGTTTGAGTGTTTATTTGGGTTTAAACCCTATCTCACCCAAAATACCCGGTTTAAACCCGTATCCGCCCATTGGGTTTAAACCCTTTGCCCATCTCTAGTCCAGATGTCTACAACCAGTTTATCATGACCGGAATCGGCTAGATATGGTCAATGCACCTTAGTAGAGTACATATTATTTCTTATGTAGGTATTCTACTCCACTAAAACTAGATAATTTTAGGCAGTTATAAGATGTATCTTGGCTTGGCAGTGTCCGGTGACCACAGTAGATAACTTTTCCGGAAGGCGTTACTATACATCATACTTTTCTTGTGCTTGAGGTATTGAAGTATATAAGCAAGTGAGTTTTCCTGATCGTAAGTGGCCACTATCACCCATGGACATCTGCTACCGACTCCATATATAACAGGGATCTGAAGTTGACCACAGATGCGTTGCTACCTTTGTGGATTATGGTCGTCTCATATGTAACTCTGATCAACACTATAATAGCTAAGTACGTCCATAATACTTTGTACAAGAAACGATGTTATGTTCCCCTAGTTAACGCCGATACCGTTTAGACACGTGGGCGGGGAAATTCCAGTGTCTTCGCTTGTTATAGCTACGATACCTATAAACACAGTCTAAAGAAAGTTTCCAGAATGTGTCATGTTCAGTATAAATAATTATGTAGAATCGATTGCTTCACTCTACTTTAGTACTTACTTAGTAACATTAGATGTTTTATCTCCGACAAATGTAACTAAGTTCTAACGACTCTATCTAGAGTTTTTTTTATGTGCCAATAATTTTCAGTTTTGCTGATTATTCATATGAGTTATTAATGTAAAGTGAATTTTGATAGTAACATAGTTTTTAACTCTTAAAAACAAAGTTCCCTCATAAAAATAGATTCGTTTTTATGATAATGAAGTTTTTGTAATGACTTCATCCTTCGAGTAGGTATTCGAATGCCATCCCAGTAAAATTACAGCAGATCGTTAGCATAATTTTAATAGAAAAAATGTTTTGAATTGAGAACCTTCTAAAAGTAAGCAAGAATCCCGTTTAATATAAAACTGAAAAGACAAAACATTCACGCCGCCAAAAACACTCCACTTAATGGCATCCGCAAATGGCGTTGTTTCTACAAAACCGAGATGAGATCTCAATTAAAAAGTTCAATTTTACTACCAATGTCACTCAACGAATGAACGAACTACTTGTGCCACGAGCGTGAGTAGCGTAACGTCAAACATGGCGCGAAACTGCCGCGCATGCGCGAACCAAACAGCTGTAAGGCGGCCATGTTTCCTACCACGCTTCGTACGCTGATTTTTATCTATTGAAACCCTACTAATATTACGTCACGGAAATTGTTAATGTAAATGATTTAAGTAAGCTTTTCTAAGGGAAAATATGATTAGAGTAAATAAGGATAATGTTTTACTTCGCCGCTTATGCAATGCGCACAGATAACTTATCTGTCAAATGAAGATGACACTGTATTATTCATAAAAGCGTAAAATTCAAGGTTAAAAAGTTATGAAAATAATTAATTTACGAGACTGCCTTAAAGTGTGTCTTATAAATATTGTTGCATGTGATGATTTAAAAAAGATTAGGAAAAGTAAATAAAACGTATTACTTAAGGAAATTTTATTAGACAATTTGTCATTATGTATAGAGAATTAGGTTAATTCATTATTTTCATAAATTAGCTATAAAACTTAGGCACGTGGGGACTATAAATAGGTTAAGTACCCACTTAGCGATTTTATGGCTATGTCTCTTATAGGCTACAGTAAGTAGGTACTTAGCTACACATGCGAGTAGAGCATCACACATGATGAGTAGCCGTTTTGCATTAAGGTATTGTTATTGCTACTTTATCTTAAACGACTGTATAATTATCACTAAAACTCCGGAAACGACATACTTTTCATCACACACACAGTAAACACATACACACACATTGCGTATAGACTCCATTTAAATGACATTAAAACTTACTGGTGATTGCTATGGATTCGCAGGATCTGCCTTCTTCAAAGCAAGACCTCTCTTCTCAGCGAACTCCGCGCTCAGCCTGTGGGCCTTCAACGTATTCGGCTTCGACATATCACTGGCTTAACAGTAACAACTGTAACTAGCAATTGACTCGAACACAAACACGCTACGTAGACGCGTGGCTTCTAAACGAGAACTTTACAAGACCTTATTGATAAACACGCTCCTTCAAATAGAGATGCTATCGAACAAGAACACAAATAATTAATAAGGAGATTCTATTGATCACTTTATTTCTAATGTCCTTTGCGGTTATTCGCACGCGGCGACGATACGCGAACGGTGTAACGACTGTACCGACACGCGAACTTTCGATTTATTTAGACGGAATACGTTGGATGTATCAGATTATTTTACAGTTAAAATAACAAGGGAATTTTGTTATGTATATACAGTTTAGGAGTGAAGTTGACGCGGACGGAGGCTTGGTATCGTGTAGCTCCCAACTTCAGGGAGAGACTGAGCGCATGCGCGAAGGGTGGCTGGGGGTGACTTCGTATTGTTGCCAGAACCAGACGTTTTATAAAAAAAATACAGATTTACTATTGTTCTTGCAGCTGATTCAACCCGTATCTGCATTTGTGTAGGGATTAATATTGCGTGATTTCGTTCGGTTATTTTTTAAATGCGTGCATAGGGCGACGCATGGGGCGATAACGGTAGGGTTATTATGTCATCGATTATGTCGTATTATAAGCAACATGAGACGCGGGGTCAATTTTAAGAGTACGATAATGTTTGTATCAAGTTATAACGATTGGGTAACTGACGTTATATGTCATATTTGAATTGTTGTTTGTTATAGTCTCCCATTTAAGGTCACTTATTTACTACTTATTTAACACTCGTCCATGTGTAGGCATGAAACACCTTGCTGCTGGTATAAATCAGAATATTGTTACTACAAATCTTCGCTAATTACTGCTAATTCACTGCTGCCCATCCAATATCGGTAATAAATTCGAACAGGATTCAAGTTCTGCTTAATATGTAGTAGTGTTATTTTCGTTTACTAAGATGGAATGCTCTTATCACATACTTCAAACCAAAGTATCTTCATAAAATGAATCTATTGTCCAAATTATAAATCAATCAGAATCCTTAAGCTTTTATATGCACATTTTTGTAAGATGGTAGATGGTTCATCGTTCAATTTCGGCGGCATCACCGTCACACCGATTTCTACTTAATAACAGCAGTGCTAAAACATTGCTGTGATCTGGGTTCAGAGGTGTGGTAAGAGAGACATGCTTATCAGCGGCGTTGCAACTTAGTCCTTAGGAGTAGCAAAGCATCTGTGGCTGATCTCAAGTAGGATTCTAACGTTATGTGATTACACATATCCACGGACTGCAGTAGCTACTAAAAATCAGGTGGATGCATGCTCGTATAAATAAAATAGAAAAGGTATAGTCAGCGCCAAACTGCTAGTCCGCTCTGAATATAGAAAATAGTCGCGTCGCCATAGCAAATTGTATGACTATACCTGCTCACAACAACTTCAGAGCGGACTAGCTGTTTGGCGCCGATTATACCATACAAAAAATACATCAAATATTTTTGTCTACTTCATCTATGAGCGGATTCGCGCTTCGCTAATGACTTGCATCGTGCTGTTCGAGACAATTCATAGAGAACAATGGGAAAGTTCGCCATAATGCCTTTCTGTTTACAACAATGAGGCTGGGTAGGGCCCGCCATTTTAATGCATTCGTGGCTTTTTTGCCTGTTGAGTTACGTTAAGCTTTTTAAGCGGAAGTAGTATGAGGCAAGCTGACCATAAAGGAAAGATAAACAAAAAAATCTTTAGATAGAAAGAAACGCAACTGTAAATAAACGAATACATCACCTACATCATCATCAACAACCCAGTACTGTCCCACTGCTGGGCACGAGTCTCCTCTCATATGAAAAGGATTAGGCCATAGTCCACCGCGCTGGCCAAGTGCGTATTGGTAGACTTCACATACCTTTGAGATTTTTATTATAAATCTCTCAGGTATGCAGGTTTCCTCACGATGTTTTCCTTCACCGTTTAGCACGTGATAATTAATTTCTAATACGCACATAACTTTGAAAAATCAGAGGTGCGTGCCTGGGATTTGAACCTCAGACCCCTCGATCGAGAGGCCGAGTTTCTTAACCAATAGACTATCACTGCTCAACTGCTGCACTATCAAACGAATATAATTTAATATAATAAAAATGTATGCGCTAAAAATGTATGTCCGAATTTCTTGCCTTCATACGCCATATAAAAAAACTTCAACTTTTATAGGTATCTTATTAATCGCCTAATATTATCTTTAGGCGATACATCAATCAATAGACACCTATTATTTGGCAGCGATATTTTCAACATTGAATTTTACTACTCTTCAAAAGCATGACATTTTATACATATTTGTCAAAAGAATAAGTTATAGAATACTTCTATGAACTCTATTTTTATATGAAAAACACTTATGTGTATTCATAGGTGTTGTAAGAGCGTATGTGAAGTGGCAATTAGAGTGATCTTGACTGAGTCAAGGTTAGGTAGGCCTCTACAATGCTCTACAACCCTAGTGTGAATAGTTATAACTTACTTAGAAGAAAACGTTGAATAAAGTAAATAATAGAATTGTGTAAGAATTGTTATAAATACTCGCACTTTACATAACTTTCCGACAAAAGTGGTTGAAAGTAAATATAGTGAGTTTTCTTAAGTGACATGACATTAAAAATTATTATAGGTATTCACTATGTCGTAATTTATTCAGTGAAAAATTGAAGCAAATGCTAATGACCGAAACATTGCTGCGTCCTTTTTTGAATCACTTTCCCGTAATATTTAATATCGTTGCTTTAAAAATTCGAAAACCCCACAGGGATTCCCGCGGCGGAACAAAAGGCCGGAAGATACTGGAATAACGTTTTATAACTTAAGCCGATCAGTCTGCCAATTAGATTCAAAGAAAGATTGAAGTAATAATGTAACGATTCAATTGATCCTCGTTGTAGAACCGTTATTGATATTAGAAATAAGATGTAAAGCACATTTTTAAAATTGTATTAAATATGAAAACAAAAATTGTACACGATATTTTCTTTCTACAAGGTTTTTCTGTTTCTATTTAAAGGGACATACTTTTCCGAGGCGTTCCAGCTTAGTCCTCCCATCTGGGGTTGATTACAGATGTCCATGGGCGGCAGTAGCCACTTACCATCAGGTGGACTGCATGCTCGTCTGCTACTCGTATATTATAAAAAAAATATAAAAAAGGGCGTGGTGAAGGAGAGTCACGAAATGTTTCAAATTCCTCAAGGTTAATAACTATTAGGCTCGACCTTAGATACGACTTTTTTATAATCTAGTAGCAGACGAACATGCAGTCCACCTGATGGTAAGTGGCGAGTGCCGCCTATTGACATCTGTAATCAACCCCAGATAAGATTACATTCTTACCTCAGGTCGGCTACAGAGCGTCTGTACGACCAACAAAGCTGCAGTACCGGAAAAACTATATCTCCCTTACCATACCCTTCGACCAGCGCAGCGATACGGCAGCGCTGAATATTGCTTGTTGTTGGCAGAAATTGGTGTAGCATTCGAGCCACCGGAGTCGAACAACAGATGCTACTATCACCAAAACTAATTTAGGGTTGATAACGATACGTTGATTTACGATTAATTTATAATCATTTTGTACGTCAGTGATGCCACAAGACATAGTATTGTGTTGTTAAAATATGTATATGAAGCATTTCACAAATAAATTTGATTTGATTTTGATTACGGAAGTTTTCTATTAAAGTTCAGGAAGATCAAAACCTATCCATTAATAAATAGACAGTATTCAATCTGAGTAGTCCAGAGCATCTATAGAACAGGGTGAGTCACTGTTGTGCAATCCTGAAAATCAATAAACGCCGTTCCGATCTGCAATAGTGTGAACACTGAACAGTGCTCTCGTGTTTGTAGCGTCAGCAAAAACCACCCATAATTTTTATGGTATTAGATATTTTACATTTTAAAGATCATAAATGACTTAATTTCTTTTATGAGTTATTGAATTCCATTTTGCAAAATTATATGTGTGTCGTGTATTTACTATAGTTAAAAAGTTTTCTTTTTTTCAACCCAGGATATTTAATAAGAGCCCGATTTCCATTAACATATTTTTGTTGTTGGACTTTTAAGTTTGCTCTATAGTAAAATATGAGAACGTCTTGAAGAGTGATGAAAATTATTTTGTAATTTGCATTTAGGACTTATTTTATAAATCACTATTTTTCGCCAGAAACGAATATTTTGATTATTTTTCGGATATGTGTTCAACAGTTGGACAATAGTATATTATTGTCGGGGACTGTCCATTCATTTACTACATGTATTAAGTACATAAAAAATATCTTCGAGGCATTTTTTTTTGCAAAAAACCGTTAATAAATAAAATAACTTTTTTGCAATCAGTACACGTCGTCCATCCCCAAACTCAGCTCCCCTGTCGACAGTGTTTAAACAAGTACCCCGCAATGAGGGTCCCTTTATGATGTGCCGCCTATAACGATACAATTTCATATATCGATGTGAATGTAGTTAATAGTTTTATGTTTTGTAGATGTTGCAATTGCAAATATGTTTTAAGGGATTTGGTTTTGTTGCTAAGAAATTCTGTTACGGTAACAGTTTTACTTTGGGAACTCTTTGTGGTTTTAATGTGGTGACACCATCATACAATATTACCTTAAAGATTTACAGGTGGCGTTGCTGTAATTGAGGGGTTGGATAATCCAGTGGTGACGAGGCAAATCATTATTTGTAGTATAAACTTTTTTTGTGATAGAACTTAGTGTAGAAGCAGATGCAAATTATTTATTTCTTTCACATGACAAAAAAATAGCACTCACTAAATATCGTTAAAAAATGTATAAAGTTGGAAACACGACTTTATAATTTATGAAATTCGTAAGTTATATATTACTTTTTTTTTAAATTATAAACATGCATTTATATGAGCACTTACTTTCACTAAGAACAAAGTATTAATAAGGATGTATTACCCTAATTTTGCGCACATGAGGTGGTAAACATCTTTGTAACAAAACCCGGTTTCAACACCCTTTTGGGGGTAAACAGAGATTTACGACTGGGCTCTGTTTCATTAATGAGCTCAAGTTGAACTCTTCGTAATTAATTAATTTATTGGGCGGTGTTAATTAAAGTAGACCCCATTGAGATTGAAATGTTGAAGTTTGTTTGAATACTTTGTGGATGAATATTTGTGTAAACCGTTAATTAGTAAATGCTTGACAGGTAATGAAAGTTGTGGGTTAAATGGAATTAAAAATTTGAATAAGCTCGCGACGTTAAACCTTGGTCAGAACTCTAATTACATTTTGTAATGAATTTTTGATACAATTGGATTACATTAATACGTTTAATAATTTTTTCATTGATTCATTATTTAATAACAACAGTTTTATTTTTTAATTGATGTTTTATACGTACATTTAAAGCTAATTATATTGTCACTTTCATGTAAAGATAATTATTTTGAACCAAAAATATACCAAATTATGTTATTAAAACTTGAAAATTAAAAATAAAATGAATACCGAAGTATCTGGTATGATAAAATCAGAATTTAAAAGAAAACGATTTAAAATTTCTCTCTTCACTCCTTTTCTTTTACAACAGACGCTTTATACTGAACAGCTTCCAAAAAAAGATAATTAATGACAGTTCTTGTATCATTAATTATTTCAACGCCGACGAAGGACGGTCTACACGAAACAAAGGCGTAACCCCTGACCGGTTGGTAATGGATCGTTTTTGCTGACCGTCCTGACTTGCACATCGCCTACCTTGAAAACATGAACGCTTATCTTTACGCCTGAAAAACTTTTTTGGACGAAAATGGCTATTTAAAGAAGTATTTTTGGGCTTTTGTCACGTTAAGATTTTCAACTTTAAAGATCGTAAAACTTTCGTAATTTCTTTATCATACATAAATCGCTAACTTACTAAGCATAAAATAATATAATTATAAAAATACTATCTAAGTAATAAAGTGACATAATTACCGTTGGCAAAGTGAGAACCTATATTTGAATTACTTAGAAGTAATGTTTCCAAAAATGTTGAGATTAAAAGATCTTACCTTATCTTCCGCCTCCTCCGCTCTGCCCTCTGCCTCCAGAACCCTTTGCTCGAGCTCTGAGAGCTGTAACAATAGAAAAAATATAATTAATAAATGTTCTAAATATTTTGAGTAACTATGCACATGTTTTGAATAAAGGTTTTCGAATCTCGAACTTGGTGTAGGAAATTCGTTGAGAAAAAATGCAATCATTTATACAAGCTGAAAATATGTAATATAAGGTATATAAAAGTACTTCGAGTCAGTTTAGAATGTTTTAATGATAATATATTATGTAATAACTAATATATACCTAAAGTAAGTAGGTAGGTATAAAAAGGAGTATGAAACATTTTGTCGAGTACCTACTGATAAACCGTTACAATATTGTTTATTTTCCGATGTTATTCTGACATTAGTTAATATTTAACCAGAAAGTTGAACTCCGTATTTTTAAGTATGAGTCCTAAAGGAAATCTAGACAAAGAAATCCGACATGATACAAATCTAAAGTCACGTTCGCAACGCCATCTTTCGGAAAATGTGGCGTAACACGTAACTTCATGAAACGGGAACCGCTCCACATACCGTGTTTCGTTTCCCACCTCACCACGTAACTTCGCACCCACCCGGCAGATGGCGTTGTGTCCAGTCGCATAGATTATTGAACCACGTGGTTCCGTGTTATACAACATAGGTACATCTATCAGGGAGGTTGTAGGAAACGTATATTATTGTTATGTAAGAGTATTCCTGCGGTTTCTGAGGCGGGTGGCAGTTGGGATGGGGAGGTGAAAGCTCTAAAGGGTGGATGCTACTTGCAAATGTAGCAGTGATATACCAGTGCGTATGTAACAGGAATTAGATTGTATTTGAGAGGTTTATTTCATCGGGCGAGGATTTTGTATGCGGTTGTGTGGATTGGATACGACATATGTTTTCTTGCTCAAATCGGAATATAATTTTAGCCGTATTTCTTAATATGAAGTCGCAAAATGTTTATTACGACGCAATCATATTACAGACATATTTTGGATATAGTCAGTGATATGTAAAGACAATTTTCAAAATCATGTGTCGCTATAATAGCTTAACTAAACTATAAATAGATCCAATTAGTATAACTTCTTACTATAAGATCAAATTAAACGGTTTAGAACTCTTCGTGGTTTGTCTTATAATCGTCTAAAGATACGACTGTGGAACCTATATCTGCATTAGATGGTTTGAATACTGTGTTATGGCGGATACACTAATATGAACCGGTTCAACTTAATCCTCAGATTTGGCCACTCATTTACTACGGATTTTAGTTAAGAGTCCGATCCTATTCGAGATTGTTTACAGATGGCTACGGACTATAGGTACCACTTATCGTGAAGTGGACTGCATGCTTGCTTACTACTTTAACTTAAACTAACGGGATATTAATTCCCAAAAATTTTTCTTAATATTATAATGCCGTATTTTTTTGTAAAGTTTTGCTACTTACCTATATTGCTGAATACACAAAAGCTACTTAGATAAAAAAAATATCAAAAGCGTGGGCATAAAAAGTCAGCATCACATCAGGGCCCTTGCAAATGTTTCCTACATTGTAGTGTTTGTGAAAGACAATCAAACGTTTTGTTTGTTTCTTTTAGCTCAGCTCAACGGAATCCGTCCTGACATTGATGGCTTCCTTTGAATTATTCGATTTATTGCATATTTCGCATACGATGGAAATCCGTTGCACTTCTGACATCCGCGCGCTCGGAATACGAATGCGGTTTTGTGCATACTACGATAAAAATATCGAAGTGCACAAATCCGCTTTACTGCGCTAACTGGGAAGTAATATTTATTTATTGTGTTTATTTTATTTTGTATTGGATCATCTTTTAAATAGCAATGGACGTAAAGGTACTGCAGGCATGTAAACTTAATGCCTTTAGTAATAAATCCTAGGCGGATATTGCGTAAAACTAAAAAGTACAGTTAAGGTGCAAATGATACATTATATAAAATTGAAATAGTTTTTTTTTGTTAGATACCTTAAAGACATACATTATGATACGTACTTGATCTAAATGACATAGACTATGTTAAATATACCATCATGTATACGGTCCGAATTGCGTACAGAAAATGTCGGTAAAAATATAATAAATCAAGCCATTTATTATCACGAAAGAGACTCATGCCCAGCAGTGGAGTAGTAAAGGGCTGATGACGATAAACCACTGTTGTGTATAAAACCAAGTGCCTACAACGGAACGTCTACGAAAAAAGGTTCAGAAGTGTCTAATAAAACAAGCAACTTATTTCAGGAAGAGGCATGATCCTAATTATCCCTTATCCGGATAGCTAGCGTTACATCTTCGCCAACAGCTCTACAGGCATTCTTTCCCGTATCCCGAGTAAACATACGTCAATGAGACATACGATTAGGAATGTTGTAGAGGAGACGTTTTAACTTGTGATCGTTGTTTTGTTTTATTAAATTGAAGTAGGGAACAAGCGTGCGTTCTGATGGTGTTTTCTGCCGTTGGATAATTGTAATCAATCCCAAATTGGATTATATGATTGGAGCACTACTTGAGCTCAGCTACGGGTGTGGTACTATCCCTGAAGATTAAGACAAAGTGCCTAGTGTAATTATCTGTGCCTTACCACACCTCTAAACGAGATCCTAGCAGCTAGCTGCAAAGAGACTTAAGATAACCATCAACAGAGTGATTTTATTGTGCTACATCGAATACAAAATATTGAGTGTTTATTTTATAATATTCTCTGTATATGTAGTCGTGGGCGACTCTACAAATTCTGATGTCACGGTTACCAAAAGATAAAGATAGATAAAGTAGGTATTTACTCTGATAATTTCTAGGGATTGTGCATAAACGGAAACTTGCCGTATTATGTAACTCTAAAGTAAGTACAAATTCCTACCTAAAAGCTAAGTCATTTCTACAACATATCAGTCCTATAGGAACATCCTATAAAACGGAACGAAATTCCCTCGCAAGCTCATAAACAGCCCCATACAAGATCTATTACGGGACAAACGTCAATAAAATTGACGTGTCCCGACACTAGTTGTCAGTGACCCAGATGTGTCATATTATTGAGCTATAAATATATTTGGCCTATCCCGGACCCTCGCTTTACGGTTTGGCGCGTGACGTAATGAAAGCGAATGATAAGAGATGATTATCCTGTCGCTTGGTTCGTTTTATGCACAGATCTATATCTAAAGATTTATATGTAATGAAATAGTGTCTATGAACAACACTACTGCGAAAAAAAAACTTGAAGGTATGTAAAGTCTACCAATATGCACTTGGCCAGCACGGTGGACTATGGCCTGATCCTTCTCACTCTGAGAGGAGACTCGTGCCCAGCAATGGGACAGTCATGGGTTGATGATGAAATAGTGTCTTAAATCTGTTATTGTCCCACTGCTGGGCGCGGGTCTTTTCAAAGTGACAAGGGTTTAGGTCAGCTGTCGGCAACATAGTAGGTACATACACGTTATAGCGTGCTGCATTCGGAATTGGCCAGCCAGTAAACAATAACAGGATCATCAATGTAGAAACACAAATAGCTCCTGAAATTTACCGGGGAAAAAATTGCGGGTGAGACATTGGGTTTAAGGTCGCAAGGAGAGGTTCCAGGTAGACCCGCGTGCCCCAAGCTGCCGATCCGTGGTCCATAGTCCACCGCGTTACCAAAGCGGATAGGTAGACTCCACTCTCAAGCGCTTTGATTTTTAAAGGATCAATCCAAGATTTTCTTCGACTTGCTTAAACTAGGTGGTCTAACGCGTCTGGCGCTAACGCCAAAACTACCAATATTTGGAATTGAACACAAATGTCTACGAGCGACAGTGACTATATATCAACAATTGCACTGCATGTTTCCTTGCATCAATAAAAACACCTTTAAAATATAGTGAAAAGACATCGCTTCCACGCCGCCAATGAAACCCGTCCCCCGCCGAATTCGCACAAAACTGTCGTACGCCAGCTTAGGGCCCTGTTCATTGGTTAGGGCTTTGCCATTAAGACAATTTAGTACACATGTGTGACCCGGCTTTGCGCGTGTTGTCTCGTAAACACGTGTTGACAACTACGGGGATATGCTCGATTGGCTTTAACAGATAACGGGGATCTAAGTTGCAATCCAGTAAACTTGTAGTAAAACTGATTTAGTAGGAGATACTACTTTTACGTAATATCTGTCTATGTCATCGTTTTATTATGTTTTTAAAGGAAATATATGGCTTTATATGAGGTCTGGCCTTAAATGCTACAGATTTTTATTTATTGTATTTTTTTCGAAATTAATTGACACAATGATAATAAATTGCTGTAATGGAGTAATGAAACATCATTAGAATACTCGCAGTTAGGTTTTCCACAATGATCTAAAACTGTAAGTGTACCAATCCACACTTGGCTAGCTTGGTACGGTCTATTTTTAAATGTGAGAGCCGAACAATGCTTACTGCTCAGCCAACTTAGGTGTTAATAATAAAGTAGAAAAAAATAACAATAAACAGCCAAAATATGTTGCATTTGCATGTGCACATTTTCATCCACATAATACAATCATCAAATAATCTAAACATATGAAATTGATTCTAAATGCCACAACCAATAACCATATAAATAGCTCCTTCAATAACCCGACAGAAGAGAAAAGCGATTTCAAATCGCAAACGTAAGCAAACAAAGGTGCCTCGAGTTTAAGGCTCCGCATTGAATTATTCGATTTATCGCGAGTTCTCTTTTGATGCGCCCTGCAACCTTTGCATGTCGAATTTGGAAAGCATGCGTTTTGTACCTTTTTGTATTATTGACTGTTTCGTTTGCAATCGGATGTGTATTTGAGAAAATAGAAGGAAAATTTACACGGATAAATGTAAATGACGAGTTCGATTTTGATTTCGATATCATAAGTTCTAATACCGGTAAACTCCGGCCATTTTGAGATACACATATCAAGCGAGAAAAAACAACACTAGAGTATTCTGACTCGGCCAAATACCCGGTGAAAATTACGCGTAAGTCAGTGTTGTTCCATATTGAGTTGAGAGGTGCCGAGCACGATAATTAAAAATAACTAAATAAGGCGGGTTTTTTTGCTACCCTGAAAAGTTGGTAATTTTTAGGCCCGCGGTATTAGAACTTTAGCGATGATATAGCCATAGTCCTTTGAGGCGCTATTTAACTGTTATAAATACCTAACTACTTTAAATCGCAGCGATTTCAAATCACAATCGTAAGCAAATGAAGGTCGCTCGAGTTTGAGGCTCCGCATTGAATTATTCGATTTATCGCGAGCTCTCTTTTGATGCACCCTGCAACATTTGCATGTCGAATTCGGAAAGCATGCGTTTTGCACTTTTTTTGTTATTGACTGCTTTGTGTTTGCTATCGGATGTGTATTTGAGAAAATAGAAGGAAAATTCACACGATTAAATTAAACTCGGTTATGATTTGAAAATTCTTTAAGCTTGCGCTATTTATATAAATAATTCGTAATAATTAATGGTAGTAAAAAAACCTTAGAAATAGGTTTTATTAATGGATTTTTTCGAGTTTGAAGTAATGATATCTTTAAACTCATTATTTAGTTCGAAATCTCAACTGTATTTTATTTATGTACATATTGTGAAATATGAAAGACCGAATCCAAATATTCACCGTTTGCAATAACTTGTTATATAATAAAATCATAATGTTTTATGTTACCTAATAATAAGAATCTCGCGTGCAATGGAAATAGATAGAAAATTTTATTTAGCGTTTAAGTAGGAATGTAGTCCTACTACTAGACATCAGATAAACTGCATTTAATTTTATAACTATTACATAAATATACTACGAGTACATTGTAAACAGTTGACAATATTGCATTTCTGCTTCTGCTTATTGGAAATATCCACAAATATATATAAAACTTAATACCGAGCATAAAATACATTTTGCGAGCGCGGCGAAGTAGGTAAAACCTAAATCCGTTTCAATTTTCTGCATCGTATCCGGGGCCAAAGATTGGAACTGTGATTCGTCGAATTTTCCACCGGACTTGCCTTCGGACCCTTTCGTACGGAAACGGAGGCCCTTTCGCACGGAACTAACGAAACCCTTAGTGGAGCAGAACTAAATGGTTGCAAGTTTTGAAAACGCGTTACTATGTTTTGGAGGGAATCCTTCATTATAGTTAACGTGTTCAGTGGGAATTGTTCGAACGGACATAACGTGGATTTAGTTTTGGAAATGCTCAAGAGAACTCTAAATTATAAATTTAAAATATCTGTCCCAGGTTCGTGTATTTTTTGGATTCATATCTGCGTAGGGTCAAGACGCGACCGGAGAAATTCAAGTGTGGGATTGTAGAAAGTTATTTGCTTTATAGAACTCTGTAAAAATATGAAAAACCTCTTCGTATCACCAGTAGACTGATCATTACAGTCTAGCTTTAGTTACTCTATTACTGAATTACAGTAGCAACTTCATTTGAAACGAACTGCAAACTTCTTTGAAACGTTAGCGCTACTAATTAAAAAAGAAACGATTCCAACAGTTCTATTTTCACTGTAGTCTATATTTTCACTACAAAGTGATAAAACATATGAAACGCAAATTTATTAAGACGCTTCTTACACTCACAACCCTACACTGGGATAGCCCATCTTGTGGGTTCCATGGCCACATATAAAGACGAATACATAAACACCCAGACCTAGAACAGATGTCTAAGTTAATTATTTCGGTATCTTTTTGGCCGGGGATCTAACCCGGAACCCCCTTCGCGTCAGACCAGTATGGTGACGCCACACGGGTCGTCTATTATAACGAATAAGAATTAAGAATCACTTTAATCTAATTATGAGGCAGTAATCAAATTCACGGACCTTTCATTTAGTAATCAGATTGATGACGTCAGTTTTATAAATACACCGGCTTATGATTGCGACCCTTCCTATATGCATTAGTAAGGTTATTTGCAATGCCGTTTCGCGTAGCAGAGTGGTCATTATACCGGCCTGAAATGCAGGGGTTCTTGGTTCGATCCCCAGTCAGACAGACATCTAAATGATAAAAGTAGCTCTTTATTCTGTTTAGATGGCTATTAAAGTTGAATATAATCGATTCTGAAGCTCATGTTGATCAAAATACATCTAATATGTTAATATCCGGCAAGCCGTTTGAGCTATTGAGGGCCAAAATACTCTCGAAAAACATTATGTTCTCTCTGCACTTGGTTAAAAAAAGTTTTATTGAAAGAAACAAATGAACGAATAGGCCATCAACACTGCAGATGAATCAAGAGTTCGAACATCAGTAGAACCACCCACGTGTTTTAAACGCTAATTCTAGCAGTTTATTTATATCTAAAACCCGTATTTTTCCCAACTCGACCGTAAATCCACGTGATCTGGAAAGTATGTCAACCTGAACAGCCGAGACCTAGGTAAATGATCTTGAACTTTGCGAAAGGTCAAACGCTTTCCTCGTGCACGTAATGACCGGTTTTATTATGAGGGCACGTGTCTTTAATCCTTTTAATAACACAGGTTTGTGATGCAGCTTTGGTTTTCTATAATATAGGGAAAGGGGACGAGTATACAGTCCACCTGATGGTAAGTCTACTGCCGCCGACATCTGTAATCAACTCCAGATAAGATTAGTTTTCAACCTAAGGTAGCTCACAGATGCGCCGCTACCCCTGAGGACTAAGCTGAAACGCCTCGGAAAAGTATGTCTTCCTTACCACACCCTTTAAAAACAGAACACATCAGTGCTTCACACCGGGGGTGGTGACGCTGGAGTCCAACCACAGAGGGTTCTATCACCTTCAAAACCACATTTGTATGGTTTGAAGGGTTGTTTTATCCATAAGAAGTATGAATAGGGGTTTAAATTAACACTACGTAGTATGTAGCTACTTTAACGAATGGAATCGGGGCATTTGTTTAATGTCTATAGGCGGCTTTAATGTACCATATTGAACAGTGGTAACAAAAGAGCTCTCCTTCAAAGCCAGCGATGCATTGGCGACTTCTCTGGTGTTGCAAATGTTCATAGGCGACGTTGACTACTTTCCACCAGGTAGCACGTCTGCTTTATAGTTAGGCTCAAATATATAAAAAAGACAGATACTTGTGTCTACCCAGCTTACATTTAGCAAAGATAAGAAAATAAATAAATATGGAAAAAAGATTCAAACATATGATTATAAATGTATTTTATCGTTTTGTATACCTGTACTGTTGTCATCTGACAACAATACTATCGCCTTTTAAAAAACTAACTGACACTAAATATAAAACTAACAATTTGTGATTTTATTCTAAAAAATATACGTTTAAATGTGGTAGAACTCTTTGTGGTCTGACTGCGACGGCCACCATCCATTTCTGCTTTAACGCAGTGCTCTAAACCTCAATTAAACTTTTAATCTTTTCAAATACCTCTACGTTCAAATGGTTTTAATTAAACGAAAAACTGTTCGCATACCACATTCCATGGTTTTAAAGTAACTTCGTTTATAATACTGAGAAACGAAAGGTTTGTGAATTTTCATTTAATCTAATACATTCACGAGATTATTCATTTAAACATTGAGTACGAAATTATTAGTCATCATCATCATCATCATATTATGTATTAGTATTATACAAACGATGCTTTCATAGACAAGATACTTTGGATTAATTTTCGGGTTCGATTCCTGTTCATATCGATATGTAAAAGATTAATTTTGTAACTATTTCCAGGTGTACGAGTTTGTTCTTATCTTTGTGTGTGTGAAGCGTTTAATTTTACTTTTGTTTAATTTTCGCTTTCAAAAATTTTCCGATTCATAACAAAATATTATTAATTACAACAAAATATTAACTAAACCAGCCCCTATTATAATAAATTCATCTGTCCATCTGTCACAGATGTTACTACCCTAAGGATAGTACTTCA
Organism: Epargyreus clarus; assembly: GCF_041222505.1. NCBI lineage: Eukaryota > Metazoa > Arthropoda > Insecta > Lepidoptera > Hesperiidae > Epargyreus > Epargyreus clarus. The sequence continues at coordinate 11,986,192 of NW_027332209.1, read as the reverse complement.
TGAGTGTTTTAAAGCAAATCCGTCAAGCCGTTATCAGTCCCTTAAAGGGAGATTATAACTCGGGCCCATTATGCCCGGTTACGACCGGTTATAACCGGCTATAACCGCAGAGTAAGTTCGCGTCGTCCCAGTTACTCGCACCTGTGGAACGGACCCTTTACAATTTGCCTTAACTGCGGTAAAGGTTAAAGTTTGAATGGATTGGACTCTATTTTGTAGCTCTTCCTATTTTTTTTGTGGAATAATTTTAACATCAATAATACGTAAAGCAATATAGCAACATAAGAATTATCAAAAATGTTACATGCTATCGTACATACTTAATGTACGTTAATTACATTTGATTCTGTAAAATATAGCAATCCAATAAAAAAGCAATTTACACCCGATCCATATAACTGACGCGAAATATCGGAAGTAAAGAAAATCAAGACCGCATATCTTGAGTACCAGTTACATACTAGAATCAATACCGCGATAATATTTGTCTAACATCATCATCTGTTAACACATTTGTTAATTTATTGCAAATATCCATAGGCGCCACAAATCACTTACAATCGTTAACTGACTACATATACATGTTTAAAAGAAAACCATTTTCGTGAACAACACATTTCGGACATATTTCCTTACTCTACCAACTCTACGCCGGCATGTAGCGCTTAAAGTTGGAATCGCTTCCGCTGGCTGAGGTAATTTCAGTGAACTATGAGATTACTGAACTGTAGTTTAAACTTTCCGCCCAGACTCCCATTTCCGCCCAACTGGTAATGATAAAGACTTTATAAGAAGCTTTACTTTTGTGATAGAGGTGGTAAATCTTTAGAAAATAATTATTGTTTCAAACTATTTAAAATTACTTCTAATCACGCTTCTAAAGTACCTACCTCTTTTCAACCGCCCTCATCCAAGGCCTGACTTTCTATTTTTATCTAGATATTTCAAGAAAAAACAGTCTGAAATTTATAAGCGATAGATAATGCTGTTAAAATCCACCCAAACTCAAACACCAGAAATTAACTCTCACAGACAGACGACAATAAAAGAAACGGGCTTTTAAATTTTGGTATCATGGCAAAAAAATAATAATGAAATCATAGGAATAACTTTCATCAATTTATTTAATTGTACGGGTTAAAACATTAATCATACCAATTAGAACAACAATACGAAAGCAATACCAACATCTGAAGTAAAACAATAAAAATATCCCAAGAAACATTCTATTAACAATTTAAACTCACGAGTTTAAGCGTATCACATAAACAGCTCCAGCAAAGAGTCATGAGCTGCAGTAATAAACCGCTACATTTGAATCGCGATAAGGGAGGGTAGTTTGTTAATATTTGAGTGCGCACGTCGTCTCGTAGCACCGGGGTCATTTATCGTACGACCGCCGCGGAGAACGGACGTCTTGAGAGTGCTGCCGTAAACGTTTATCGCTTTGAAACAAGGCTATAAGGTTACGACTTGAAATGGGTCATCAGATAAAGGTTATTGCATTGTTTTACGGATTGTCTATGTTGTTTTGTTATGAGGTATTTTGTTATATTTCAGCTTTTGATGTAAAAGAGGTAAAGTCTCTCGTGTTTTTATATTAAAACATTTGTTTTTGTTTCATTGTGTTTTTATTTTGAAAAGTATGTCTCCTTTACACCATATCCTTCAAGCTATAACACGGATGCTGTTATAAGACAGAAGGACGTGTGGCGGTATTGCCATCCACATAGGGTTCTACCTTCAAAATTCATCATATAAAATCAATGGTGCATATTTTAAGTTCAATAATCGATTGGAACAAAATCCGCTAGCAAATTAATTTAATTATGATGAATGTATTGAAATGTGAGCTTAGTGGCGGACTAGTTAATTACTTTGTTAGCAGGTGGTGGACCGTGTAGATCGGAAAACGTGCACCCATTGTTTTGGGTAATTTAATTAACATATTATAATAACTGCTGAATGAATGTTCGATGTCAGGTAAGTGATTTCAGTTAATTTTAGGTGTGACTGTTAATTATAGTGTGCAGTAACATTGACTGTGGTAATTTGTAAAATTAACTAAAAAACTAAAATGTAGGGTTCTAAATGCAGATTTTGTTTTCGAAAAAAGAATAGGCACCGAAAATGTGGTGTAGTATCCTCTTTGATAAAGGAGAATCGTAGCCAGTAAAGTCACTTGAAAAGGTTTGCAACCAAGGGCGTAAGTTAAAACAATATATAATTAGAACTGTGAACCTCAGGCGAGAGAGGTCAAAATTTACACCACTTAGCTTGCCACCGAAGACGAGATACAAAAATAACACTATAATTACCTAATTGTATAATGTAGAAATTATCAACAATAGTTTAATTGTTATCAAACTTAACAACTCTGTTTGATTTTAAAGAAAAGCACTTAGCACAAATGCCCGCGACAAAAGAGGGTATCATGTAATTACACATTAGCTACGTGTGCTACGGTCTAACCGTCCAGGGATTACATGTTGACGCTCCAGCAATTAGTGTGAGGATTTCTACTTGTGCGAGGATTTCAAGATCTATCTGGAAGACGTTTGCTTAGGACTTACATTGATGTAATTGTAATGTTTTTATGCGTGTTTTCGTACAAATCTTTTATATTCTTAAGATGAATGAAAGATACACTTTTAGTTTATGTTTTAATTGATCAGTTTTCTATTTAAAGTGTTCATCTATTTATTTGATATGAGTAGCTGTTATTGTTTGAAATATTTTAACCATTTTATGTCTAAAATTACAGTTATAAAATTCAGTTGTTATTAGTAGCTGTGACTTTTTTTTATCAATTTTCACTGGAATCTTCATGACACGATAAATAACTTTATCGTGCCGTAAAGGTATACCTTTTTTTTTGTTTACGAGGGGGAAACCTTCAAAAGGTACCCTATGCCGTGGGAGCGGCACGGGGTTATGTGGGATTCTTAACGCACTAAAACCCCCCTGGTGGCCGTCCTCGGCGCTGCGTAGAGGACTCCGGGATCTCCAGAGGAACGCAACCGGAGACCTCTTAGCGCGTTGCCCCATCGGGCTCTACCCAGATGAGCTTGGCGCTCGCCACACCGTCTGATGCGTACGACGGTATACCTAGACCATTATTTTCACTGAATATAATCAAACTTAAGAGGTCTTATTACAATTATTAAAAACCTTCACACATAACTGTACAAAATAATTTGTTTATTTTACTCTACCTACAAAACAAATAATAAAAAATTAAGTTACCAACCTTAGCTACCGGTATAGGTTCTATAAAATTTAAAAAGCTTGTTAAAGTCCGAACATTGTTAATCAGTGTAAAAATGCGAATTAGGCCGCCGGCTTACAGGCGTGCCAATCAATGTCAGATTACGTCACAAGGGCTGTAATTGCGCTAACTGGGCTCACATGAGTATGCCTTTTATGCACCACACAATCACATAATATAGTAATAATGCGGCAAAGCTTTCGAGACTGAAGTATGATTTTATGGGTTGCAAGTTAATTTAGCACCATAGACGAAGTAATCATATTTTAATGCTTTCAACTATATTGTAATTCTTTCATTTTTAAGTCATGTTAATACTTATGTAATACAATCTTTTTAGTTTCCTGAAAAGTGACATTAGGCTCCAGGATCTTTATCATTGTGACCAACGGAATGAGGAAGATGAAGTGTTTTGTTTGAACATACACTAGTGGCGTAGAAAATAAAATGACATAGTTCGTCTTACAAGACAATACTTACAGTGATTCTTCATCATCTGCCTAATAATGTATTAAAAAGATGATGATATTGATTCTCTTATAACACTCCGAGACTCTTACTAGCACGATAAACGCTGTCGACTGAATTAGGCATGCTTTGATTTTTTCCAATGTCCTTTTAACCCGAGCCGAAATATACAGGTGGTACTGAAGTTGCTACTGAAGGTGGTAAAACCCTTTGTGCTTCGACTCCGGCGGCACCACCGCCACACCTATTTCTGCCTAATAACAGCAGTGTTAGGCGCTGCTGTGTTCTGGTTTGAAGGGTGTGGTAAGGGAGACAGACTTTTCCGAGGCGTTTCAGCTTAGTCCTCAGGGGTAGCGGTGCATCTGTGGGTCAGGTAGGAATATCTTATCCGATCTGGGGTAGATTACAGATGTCCACGCGCGGCAGTAGCCACTTACCATCAGGTGGACTGCAAGCTCGTCTGCTACTCCTATATTATAAAAAAAGTTCAGGCTAAGTATTTTAATCTCATTCTGTATGGCAAAATACATTGAACCAAGTTATAAAGTACAGGAAAATCTTATATGTTTCGCTTTTTATCTCATTTCTTTAACATAACAAGTACGGACGCTATTAATAAATTATTCGGTACCGCTCGCCCGCGATTTAGTTGCGTATCCATTTAGTACCTTTGTGATTCTCAATGCCCTTCTGGGAAAATACAGGTAAAGGTTACGTAAGATAAGCAAACACATTTATTGATATCACTACTGATAAATGGTCCTTTATTTTTTACATGAATACGCGTTTAATTTTAATTTTACGAGTTTGTCCTTATTAAAAAACTTTGATCTGTGGGCCAGCTGGCAATTTTGTATGTTGTGTTTTATGTTATTATAAGTAGGGATTCACACTACTAGGAAAAGCGGAGCCGTACTAAGATAGTTAATAGAATCATAGGATTTTACAAAAAAAAATGCTATAAAATTAGTAAAACTCTTGGTTTGTTGCTAAATGCTTACTTGGTGGAAATTTATGCCAAAAACTTAGTATTTTATTGCAATAATATGCAATGGATGTATATGTTAGTATAACATTTTATTTATGCAGTATGCTCTATCCTCCTTTACACATGTTCATGCAAGCATAAAAAATATGCACCAAAATACACACCAACATCTGTTACCCTTTGAGCGGTGGTTTTTATGCTGAGAATTTTTGGCTGCATTTTAGTATATTCTAAAATTATATCCATTATATTACATCTTTAGTTCTAATTTCTCGAAGTTTGTTCGAATGGGGTGTAATCCTTCGTTGGTTTTGATTTGGTTTGGTTGAGGCAACAGCTGTACAATATTAACAACAAACCAATTTTATCTCATACAACAGTAGCATTAATAGTGTTATAAAGGGTTGAAAGGTGTCGTTAGACTGAAAAGCTTAGGCGAACTGTTGCTACTTCCCCTCTCCCTTCTTTTGTCCCTCTACAGGTAGCAACTACAGGTAGAACTCCAATCCGTTCAATTATCCATGGGCCGCAGTAATAACTTACCATCAAGCGGGTCGCAGGCTTCCTAGTTCACTTATATAAAACCATGAAAATTTACGACATGATGCGACACTCTGTAAAATATTCCAACAATGTCAGTGAATTATTGAGTAGCTAAGTTTAAAAAATTGGAAACGTATGCAAAAGGTCAACCACAAAACAATGTGATTGAAAAGGCACGCCCGGAGCTAGAGCCAGTTGCAAAGATAAAACAAAAAGAACACACGCCACCGCCAATCAACAGAGTGGGTGCCAATCCATCAACATGTCACTGCGGCGAATTCCAATTTTCATGCGAAGTTTTCATCGTCTCCGAAAAGCAATTAAAATAACTCCGCGACCAGATCATTTATCATCAACTTGAACGACTCGTCACAAATGCTTGATAGATCGAGTTTACACTTAATGGGAACGGATTGACCTATTTCATTCATCGTCCTGGATGGCAGTTGTTAAACCTCAGAGGCTTTGAAAACTATCAACCCGGTTTTCTATAAGATCGGGTTAATTAGTCCATCGCAACGCGAATGGTACGGTCGACTTTACTGAGATCTTCCTGTTGTATAAATGTAATTTCGCTTGCGAACTTGCAGGTCTATGTTGCATATCATAGGGCATACAAGAATCATACTAAAATTCGGATTCTCTCGATTGCTCTCTGCTCGATTCATTTATGTACAATGAAGAATACAAGTCTGTGTAACATCTCCCAGGGTTGGTCTCTAATGCATTCTCCCTCCACCACGTATTGGAACCGCGTGGTGGAATACACTCCAAGCCTTTGTCAGACTTTCCAAAGAACTGTGTTCAGCATTGGGACATTAAATGGGTTGCAGCCATGTCCATACAATGCTTTGTGATGTGACAACCTTTTGCGGGATGCTTTCACATTTTATGACCCTGCGCGCAGGATTTTAAAAACCTTTTGTTCGGTTTAGTCGCGTAAAACTATTTTGCTGTTCAACACCAGAAGATAATGCATAAAATCATTCTAAAGAAGCGAGACCCTCTCCGAATGTTGGCACTCAGCCGAGAAAGCTATAGTCTCGTGAGCTATGGCTCTTCCAAGGTTTAAGTATTCAAATAATTCTGGGGAGCAATTTGTATAGGCATACGGGAACGCTCCGCTTGGCACATACGTTAATAAGCAGGCTAGAGCAGGTGAGGTTGGCCTGTATCCAACAGATGATATTAAAGGATATTTTACAGCCGAATTTAAATCATTGTAAGACCCGGGTGGTTGTGCCAAATAAGTCTTAGCAAACAATGTGCTTAGGTTAACGAACGTTTAACTTATACATTCTATGAAATATATGATGCAGTTACGAAGAAATAAATCTTGCCTTTAGGCGGTGAGTTAAAAATGAAATTGAGTATTTATCTTCAAAAAACATTTTCATGTACATTTTTTGTTGTTAAAAGTTTTGGACTACAATCATGTTATGGAATACGAAGAGCATTCCAAAATAAAAAAAAATATATAATTTAACTTATACAATTATACAATGAATTCCAATAATAGCAAAATAAATGCCATTTTAACCCATACATTTTGCATGCATAATTTCTGTAAATACAGCACAATTGTTTAGGTGACTTATTCATAATAGGATGTTAAACAATTATAAGCGCGTTTCATACTAATGGTTTCATCTTTTATCAAGGTAAAAACCAATTCTAAAAGAAAACACAAAGAAATCAAACATACGCAGTTCCAATTCGGAAGTTTTTACAATAGTTGCGTACATGCATACGAGCGTTAGTTTCGAAACAAGGGGTATTACGACTTCACCTACACAAAGAAGTTTGGGAAACGAACCCCGAAATTGGTATCGCTTAATTCGACTGTAACTATAAAAACTTCAACTGTAGAAAGTTCTGGTGCTCAAACAAGGTTCTCGATTCAACAAGTACGAACGACAGCCGTAAATAAGTGCTCAAGTCAAGTAATTACTCGACTTGAATTCGAGAAAAGTGCGGCGAAGAAAAGTAAAATTGCAACGAGTTTCAAGATATTTTACTTACCTGTATATATGACGTTTCTATTATTTACTAGTGTACAGCTTATATTTCATAAATGAGAAATTATATTAGAGCGGAATCTAGCGTGCTCCATTCTTCTCAGTCGTATGGTGAAATGATTTCAACCTTGAGATATAAAAAGTATCTCAGGTAATTAGAAAATAACATTGAGATTATAAAATAACTTTTTTCAGTATAATTAGATTGTGGTCATTTTCAATAATATAAATAAACTGTAACTATAAAAACTTCAACTGTAGAAAGTTCTAGTGCTCAAATTATTCTCGATTCAACAAGTACGAACGACAGCCGTAAATAAGTGCTCAAGTCGAGTAATTACTAGACTTGAATTCGAGAAAAGTGCGGCGCGGAAAAGTATAATTGCAACGAGTTTCAAGAAACGTTAAGTAACGTATAACGTAAAAAGTCATATATACAGGTAAGTACCCGTATATATGACGTTTATTTTGTTTCCTACTTTATGTTTTATATTAAACAATTATAATTCGTATGAGTGTGTTATTGCAGTCTATAGTTTAGAGTTGTATGTATCTAATGTTTATAAGGGCAGTATGCTCTAGACATCTCAGTTGTAGGGTGACATGTTCCCAGAAATGGGACATAATAAGGCTTACATAATAATAAGGAATATTGCCATTATAAAAAAACCTTTTTCAGCATAATTCTTGTGGCAATTCTTAATTATAATAACATAAATTATAATTATAAAAGTAAATTAATATACTTTTTTATATCATAAATATATTTTGGTTATAGTTTAGTTAATTTTGTTATTTTAGAATATTCATTAGGTTGTAAAAGGGAAAATATAAAGTAAACTTATCTCTAGGGACTCTTAATTTCTTTAATAATTTACACTGGCTTCAGGTCAGTCAAAAACTACTGTAAATGAATATTAATACTAATATATTTTGTTAGACAAATATCATACTGTTTCTAAAGTTTAGTTAATTTTATTATTTAAATATATTCGTCGAAAGGTGCAGTATAAAGCTAATGTAAAACTATATCCCCGGGGAAAAGCTCATTTTAAAGATATACGTTGGTGTAACGGCGCTTGAACTTAAGTAAGCTGCACCAGCCCGGAGCTTTCACGCTCGGCTACACTTGAGCTTTCATCGACTTTCTGTGGTGCGAATGATGAGAAAGAAAAGAATGATGTTAATTTATAGAATGCGGATAATACGAGTATTAACCAGTTGTTTTAGATACTCATACAGTATCCTTATTATTACTTTTTAGGTTTTTACAAAAATGACTGTTTGTGTATTTGTTTACGTATTTGCCCATACATTTCCAATCAGCGCCCCTAGCGGACTGTATCATACTGATAGGCAATGTATGGGAAATACGTAAACAAATACAAAAACAGACATTTTTGTAAAAACTCATACTAAGGGTACAGACATTTGAAAGGCAGTAGCCACTTACCATTAGGTGGACTACATGCTCGTTTGTTTGTCTATAAAAAATCTTTAAGCTAATCTTAAAAAATACTAAACTGATTTTGGAGAAACTATTGATAGATAATTTTTGACAGTATGGCGTACGCCCAAGCCTCTACGAAGAGCTGAAACAGATTTTTTTATCAAAATTTTTGTTTTAATTTTCAATTTTCTTTTACGAGTTCGTATAATTATTATTTCGTCTATTTAAATCCTAAGTGAAGAAAATATATAACGAGTCCCTATAATTATGCGCTTCATTTTACATACGATTATTATACCCATGTAAATTTAGCACAATGCCAAACCTCCTTCCCTCATGGCTGCATTGTATTTAATCCAACACTGAAATGCTAAACGTACCGTTTCTAACTGTTCCTTGCAAGGGCTTATTCAGGAGGGGAATGTATTTTACGTAATATCTTTGATGCAAAGATGGTTTAGAACAATACGCGCTCTTCCTGTAGATGTAGGAGATTAAGAGATTAAATCTAGGAGATAAACAGTAGGTACTTTCTACGGAATTATAACTTATTATTCCGTAGAAACTAATTATAATCTTAACTTAATAGCATGGATTTCTCAAGTTAATATGTTATTTTTAGCGACATTGTTATTTGTGCAATAGTGCCATTATAATAAGTATTAGGAAGCTTCATTCATAATGATTTTATAACTACTGTGTGAAATGTAGCGATAGCCTAGTGGTTAAGAAACTTGGCCTCCCGATCGATTGTTCGATCCGAGGTTCAAAACCCAGGCCTCTAACCTAACCTCTGATTTTTCAAACTGATGTGTGTACTAGTAATTAGTTATCACTTGCTTAAACGGTGAAGGAAAAAATCACGAAAAAACCTGCAACCTGAGAGATATTATAAAAAAAAGATCTCAAAGGTATGTGTCTAACAATGTATGAAGTCTAACAATACGAACTTGGCCAGCGCGGTGGACTATGGCCTAATCCTTCTCATTTTGATAGGGGACCAGTGCCCAGCAGTGGGACAGAAATGGGTAGATGACGACGAACTACTTTGTGATGACTTCAGACTAATGTTATCGCATTGACACATTTTACTACGTATATACTAGGTACTCAACATAAACGCTATTATCTGTTTATTTAAGGCTCCAACCGCCCATCTAGACCCGTTACGTAAATTTTATTACTTAACGGGTACTCTAAATATTTTATTATTGTATAGTTATGATAAGCCTATTTTTTTTATATAATATACGAGTAGCAGACGAGCATGCAGTCCACCTGATGGTAAGTGGCTGCTGCCGCGTAGAGTAAGAAGAATTGTAAGCTTTCTTTTTGCATTAATTTAGAATCCTTTGTGGTTCGAGTCCGGCGGCACCACCGCCACGCTTATATCTGCCTCATAACAGCAGTGTTAAGCTTTGCTGTGTTCAGGTTTAAAGGGTGGTAAGGGAGACATACTTTTTACAGGCGTTCCAGCTTAGTAATCAGGGGTCCGCTACCCCGTATCTGTGACCGAACTCAGTTACGAATATGTAATCCCATCTGATGTTGATTACAGATGTCCATGGCGGGCAGTAGCCACTTACCATACAACTTCTATATTATACTTCTATATTATAAAAAAGCTATTTTGAAATCATCAAAACAAAATACTCTAAACAAATTATATTATAAACCAAAAAAAAAGAAACATGATTTCTTTCAAACCAACAATTTCTTTACGAAGTTCCCGATTCTCTATCAAGAGCACGAGGTGGGATAATTGAATTGCGGCACCGTCTTTGCATATAAATATCTTCGTTAAATGACTTGTCTGTACTCTATAACAATTTATCTGGGGCGCCTCTTTGTACGGAAATTGACTCGTGGTTCCCTTTTACAACGTTTCCCACGGTTTTACAGTTTTCCGGTGGTTTTATTTTGTTTATGTTTGGGATTAGTGTGGCTTTTAAAATTATGTTACTGTTTGGTTTTGTCGTCAAGATATGACTGTCCCAATGATAGGCAAGCCTCCTTTTAAAGCGAGAAGGGCTTAGGCCACGGTCCACTGAACTGGCCAAATGCGAATTGGTGGACTTCACACACTGGGAACGTTCTATTTTTAAGAAATCTCAGGTACGTTTTCCTTCACCGTTTAAGCAAGTATTACACAGAAGTGGGTCAGGAATGGCCAATATAACCAGGGATTCCAGTATAATACACTTTATGCCGTTGGTAAAGAAAAACAGTTAATTAATAATTTTATCTTTTGTCAACCACCGTTGCGCTAACCTCGTCCATTTATTATTACTATAAGGTTCCTGACAAAGCAGTTTATTTTAGTTTAAATTAAATAGAGTAGCTTGAAGTTGCGAGCAGATATAGTCATACAATTTACTATGGCGACGCGATTCATTTCTATATTCAGAGCGGATTAGCAGTTTTACGCGGACTATACTTTATTGAATTTAGTGTTTGTTTAAATTTTATTCTATTTACCCCGCAAATATTTATTGTAGACCTATTCACTCAACATATTTCTGCAGTTGAAGTTGTACGATAGAAAAACATTCCACCAAAAACAGACCGACTGCACGTCAGCCACTGTACCCCATACGTTTGATATAGCCTTACCGTGGCGTGTTTTTGAGACTTTTTTCATGCCGCCAATTTATTCAGTCGGATAACGACCCCTCGTGAGCTTTTTGCTGCGAGCGCTGTTTAAATAATCCTTAGTGACGGTGAGCGTAAGGCATGGTATTATGGTGGTCATGTTATGAAGTAGATCTCTCTTTGGTTGGAGTACAGCTGAGCAACTCAAACCTGTTTCTGCTTTACAACAGTTTTATGTTGTGGTGTAATAGTTACAAAAAATTGTGTCGAGGCGTAATAGTTAAAAATGTCTACTGTAGTATTGATTGAGTAGGTATACATTTTCCATATAATGTCAGTCTATCGTGAATAGCATGAATGCTATGCCTGTAGTTGTAGAAGGCAACTAAGAGATTCAAGTTCAAGTAATGAGTAATAGCGTTTCTCTATGAAGTTATTTATTTCGGATGGTCACCTACACGTACAACTAGGTGATTATGGTACTCCAAACTCCACTCATGTTTGGGCAGATTCATGAATTCATTAAAAAAAATTGGAATATCATCTAAATATTTTGGAAATATCATGGTAACCTATCAATTCATGTGTTTATTGATGAGGTATATGAAAAATCATATAATGTTTGACGTTTCGTCGACTATATTTTTTTAAAGTCGTCATTTTCCAACTCATACGTTACACATTACCAATGCATGAAATTTCGACTTATCATCAAGTATCGTATTTTGGAAATATTTTGTCAAAATCGTCACCATCCGCCAATTTATTCACTTGGCAGATAGCGGCCCTCCGCGCTTTTTGTTTGAAGGGCCATTTAAATAATCGCCGCGCTTTGTTCTTGTTGTGTCGCTGTGCATTTGTCAGCGCTGATTGGTCGCTGTTTGTCAGTTTTGAAGTTATTTGCGAGGATACGAAACTGTATTCGAAGTATTAAAGTAGAAGTGACATTAAGAGGACGTGTATTGAAAAGGACGGTAGGAATTAATACTATTTTTAATGGAATCAGAATTTACACATAAAATATTGATAGCATTTTAGTAGTATATAGATATAGATTGGTAGTGTAATTTTTGGACTAAAGTGTTAAAGGACCAGGTTCAAATTCAAAGTTAATATCTACTAAATAGGTATATAATAGAAAATCCTGTTCTCTAATTAATTAGTTATAGATGTTTTTGAATTAAATTAAGTCATAGTCATTTAATCAATAACTTTTAATGTAATTGTGTTTGTTTTGTTGACTGAGAACCATAAAAGAAATTCCTTATTTCTTTCCAAATTTTCGCATTATTAAATTTGAGCCACGAATTCATAAACCATGGTAAGTAGCGTTTATTTTAAATAACGGAGCAATTAAAGTGCCCCCTAATGGTGGAAATGATTCAGAATTTCCAAAATTAATACTTACCCCATGCATTCCAAGCCATTCGAGTGCTAAAAATACTTTGAGGGTACTTTGGAAGTTATGACGTCATAAAAATATTTTATAACGTTAATAACTTTAAAATATTTACCCAATAACTTAATGCGTATTTTTATAAAATAGCATATGAGCATGCAAGTGATAGCAAGCAGTCACTGTTGCCGACTACAGAGTTCAACACTCATCAGAGGTTTTTTTAATAATATTGGAGTAGCAAACGAGGCTCAGTCCATCTGATGGTAGCTGAGCTGGCTAGTGCCACCCGTAGCCAACCAACTCCAACGTAAGATAAGAGTGCTACCCGAAGTGAGCCACAGATGTGTTGCTACCACTGAGGACAAAGATGAAACTCCGCCAATACATATGTCTTGTCCCTTGCAACACCCTTTAAGGGCGCTTTTCCTGTTGCGCGTTTCTACGCCCGCACGCGCGTGCCACACGCACCTCGCCACAGTGCCTTCGTGACCTGTATGCTTGTGTGTATGACACAATAGGACTCAAGAAATGTGCGGGCGGGACGCGCGTGCGGGCGCTCACAAGCGCGACAGAAAAAGTGCCTTAAGCCGGGACACAGCACCGCTTAAAACTGTTGTTATTAGGCAAAAACAGATGTGAAGCCGGCGGTGCCTATAAAGTCGATCCACAAAGGGTTCTATCATCTTTAATATCATGAATCCAGTATGAGTATCCCGGGCAATCAGCTAGCATGATGTTCCCTAAAAACGTTACAACACAAAATAAAAGCGTACAAAAGATAGATTAGGAAAGGATAATCTCTTTATTACCGTAAGATACTTTGTAGCAGCCTGATGAATATTTGAAGTGGGTACGTGAGCTTATAGACATTTTTAATACAGATTTTATATATTATTACCGCGATAAGCCGATTTATCCTCCTTTGAAGTTAAAGATTTAATAGAAGTTAAAAGGATTAAGTATAATTAGGTTTGCGAAGGTTTCTCTGAAGTTGGTAAAGTATATTCGATGCTCTGAAAGGTAAACAACTGATCGATAATTTTTATATTTGGCATGGTTCTGGGTGTTACCGTATATTTATAGAACACCCACAAGATGGGAAGCTCAGTGATTTTTGACAGTAAATGAAATGAGGTAAGCCTTTCAAAACAATATGTAGTGAATCCCGAATTCGATTCAAATCTACCTAAAGTTAGCTTCAAGTGCTGAAAAGACTAAGGTTGAAGACCATCCATGGAGATCAGTGATTAATTCGATATGAATAGGGTTTCTATCAGAAGCAACCCTTTGTGGTTCGACTTTGTGGTCCGGCGGCACCACCGCCACACCTATTTCTGCCTAATAACAGCAGTGTTAGGCGCTGCTGTGTTCCGTTTTGAAGGGTATGGTAAGGGAGACATACTTTTCCGAGGCGTTCCAACTTAGTCCTCAGGGGTAGCAGCGCATCTGTGGCCGACCTCAGGTAGGAATATCTAATCCTATCAAGGGTTGATTACAGATGTCCATGGGCGGCAGTAGCCACTTACCATCAGGTGGACTGCATGCTCGTCTGCTACTCTTACATTATAAAAAAAGAAGCAAATCATAGACGCACTGCCACTTCTGTGGACTAAAATGGTCAGCTCACATGTAAGTTAGTCATGCACAGCCTTACACCGAACGGCAAGAACTGCTTTTCGCTACAAAACGATGTAGTTTCGCGGTCAAATCACAATAATACCACCTTTAAAGTATTACGTCACTGCCACTACAGCTAAACCACAAAAGTATCTACCACCTTCAAAAGAGAATTTCTAAAACGAAGCGTTATTATTTATTTATCATACACACTGTCCGAGCTAGTAATTTATTTGCCACTATTACGTTCACATACCGGCCGAACTCGCCATATATTTGGCGCGGACAATGAAAAAGCCCATACGTTCATATTTATATCCCCCATAAATTACCACCGTTTCGTAGGACCCTCATAATAGAGGTGCTGCGAGATTGAGAGAAGACACGTGTCAAACATTTTATTTTGGGACACGTGACGTCATATTGAGTTCTTTTATACAAGTACCGGAAATATTTCTAAACTGGTGAATATTTAAATACAATGAAATATTTTCATTTTTTACACGCTTACGAAAGCACATATTTACCTAATTGATACCATATAGTAAAAAATCCACAATATTTTTTTATTAATAAAGCATAAATTGTATATATGTACTGTTTAGTAACCATATCATTCTACTAATTGTTATCCGCGATTCATGTGCCTCGATATTATTCTAATATTTAACATTTAACCACTTTAGATCCCTAAAGTTGTTAAGCCTAGGAATTGAATATTTGTACTACAAAAAATTTGTTTCTAGTTGAGAGTTTTCATCACATTATAGATTGAACCTTTTGTCCAAATTTCATGGTTCTAGCTTTAGTAGTTTAGGCTGTGATGATTAGTCAAAGTGAGCATACTTTTATATAAGTATACAGATTAGTGATCTATGATTTTAGACTAAAACTATCGCGGAATTGAGACATTTTATTATGTAACGGGTACTCACGATATGCGTTTTTTATTGCCGATATTTCGACCCAGTTGCATGGATCGTGGTCACGGCGAAACTGAGGTGGAGGGGAGAAACCGTTGACAAGTACTAGTGGTAGATTAATCTATCTACCCTACGTCTAGTTCGTTTTTCTTTTCTAGGTTTCATATCACGACACACAACACTGACAATATCCTTACGCTCCGTACTTTGCACTATTTGTGACTTGCATAAACTAACCACTGGATTCCACGTTTGGGCTAACTTAAAACCATCTTCTCTATTGAAGTTCCTAGGATGTTTCTTGATCTCTATTGCTTCTCTTACTAAACGAGGAAAGTAATGACGCTCAGTGGAGATCACCTGAGGTTTGTGTAATTCAATATCGGCAATAAATAATTATTATTTGCAATCTAAAGTTGCGATGAACTTTGCTGAAGGTGTTTGAAAAATCTCGCCTCGAAAATCGTTAATCCAGAGGATGTTGATAAGGACAATGGTACAAAACTATTAATGTTTAAAATATTGAATTGTCATCGGTCCTTAATAAGTATGCCAAATTTCGAGTTAATCCGACGTTTTGAAGGGGGTTAAAATCATGTTCAAAGATTCCGTTACATACTAACATACCAACATACCAACATACATACGTCTGAAGCTAATAAAAGCGTGTTAAAAACGCATATCGTGAGTACCCGTTACATAATAAGATTAGTGATCATTTATTATTTTCAAAATTAAATACCCATGCCACAGCAGGCCACATGTTTCCTCACAAAATCCCTAAGGTCGTAGACTACCATGCTAAGAAGTGGGTATAGATTTTTACATTATAATATAAATTAAAAATATACTATTTAATGATCCTCTATTTTTCCTACGTAGGCGTAGCACTTCCAGTTGAAGAGCTCTAGTAATGGACGTGATCTTATCTATTTTCGGAGTTCTCGAAATTTTCGTCGGATTTGGAGCAAAAAACTTCCACCGCCTATTAATGTCAATCGTCGACCATTTGTCACGAACGTTACGCCTAGCATAGCTCTTTTTTGTAAAACTAAAGTAGTAACATAGCATGTAGTTCCTCTGATAGCAAGTCATCACTGCCATACAGATATATCTTATATATAAAATTCTCGTGTCACAATATTAGTTACCGTACTCCTCCTAAACGGCTTTACCGATTTTCACCAAATTTTATTTGCATATTCAGTAGGTCTGAGAATCGGCTACTATCTATTTTTCATAGCCCTAAGTGATAAGGGTTGTTAACCTTTAACATTTTTTATTACATAACATTTTTATTTATCATCATCATCATCAACCCATTACTGTCCCACTGCTGGGCACGGGTCTCCTCTCAGAATGAGAAGGATTTTTATTTAAGGCAACATCAATCTACCCGATGGTAAGTGGCTACTGCCACCCATGGATATCCGTAATCAACCCTAGATAAGATTACATTCCTAACTTAAATCGATCACAGATGCGCCGCTGCATCTGAGAACTAAGATGGAATGCCTTGAAAAGGTATGTTTTTCTTACAAGATTCAACCCAGAACACAGCAGCCCTTAACACTACTGTTATAAGGCAGAAATAGGTTTGGCAGTGGTGCCGTCGGAGTCGAACCACAGAGGTTTCTATCTTCCAAATCTGATATCCGTAAATAACCGTTAATAAATAATTAATTAATAAGTATTTACTTATTTTGTGAGCTTTAGTAACTATGTTAAGCACTTCGCACTATTCGGAGACAAAAACGCCGAAAGTTTCCGAATCTTCTATAAAAAATCTTTCTAACGCCTATTAACGTCAATAGCGCCATTCCGTTGACCATTTGTCACGACGCACCCCGCCTCCTCCGATATGATCCTTACACCGACGAAGCAACTCAATAGACTCCGGATTCCAAAAAAAAAAATGGAAATAAAAATGTTATTTACAAAATAATTTGAAAGTACTTTAGACGTTAAGAAGCAGGAAAATGATTATAAACACAAAAAACTCGGATGCTTAAAACTAAGGTCTATTTCAGTCCCACAACTTTAACGAATCCATAATCCAAAATAAGTCATCAAGCTATTTGGGCTGCAAGACGTAGACACATTTACGGTCAAATACAGGGTGAATTTTTCAAACGGGCCTTCAGGGCCAAATCCGAAACTATAAGGATTAGCGAAAAATGCTAAAAGGAGTTACGAGGCCGATTTTGATAAAAACTAAAACTGCATCATTACTTTTTTAAAATAACTTTTTCCCTAGCCGGAAATCGAACGAGTTCATTTTGAAAAAAAAATACACCCTCTATATTATTCCACTATCTGATAGTGTTGCTTATAAGGATCAAAATCTGGGAAGTAATGATAAATGACAAACTAAAGGAAAAGCCTCAATTTTAAGAAAATACAAATTTTTTCATATTAATTTGGCAGTTAAGTTCCCGCCATTCATAAATTGAAACATTTCGCGTATTAACTATTTTTTTTGTCTCAATGCTTCAAATCATTCGAAATGGACGTTTTGCTCTTCAAGAATTCATATTTTTATGTCCGACTTAGGTAAAGTTACTTTTAAGACCATTGTAATAGATTTAACTTGCTATGGGCGGAGTTTCGTTTAATGCAGATGTAAAATTGACAATTTGCGAGAATGTCTTTTTCGAGTCAAATCCGAGTGATAACTGAACAAAGAGATATAGAAAATCATATTTACTGTTTAAACAATAAAAAAATATATTTAATCACTTATCTACTCTTATTAAAAAATGAATCCTAAAAACGGCGGTAATTTATTTGCCAAACTATTACTTTCTCATACTAAGCCGTATGTCACGGTTATAACATCGAATAATTAGTTGATTAGCCGACAAATTCTTCAATGGTATGACTTATGTATGTTTCTAAAGAATTATACATAAATCATTTGTTATGTATAATCCTTAAGGATTAGTATGGCAATGTATGGAAAAATATGTATTTTCTTCAAAATTTTCCTTTTCCTTTAATTTGTTACATAACATTACTTCCCAGAATTTGATCCTTATAAGCGACACTATCAGATGGTGGAATATTATAGTGTGTATTTTTTTTTTCAAAATGAACTAGTTCGATTCCCGGCTAAGGAAAAAGATGTTTTAAAAAACTAATGATGCAGTTTTAGTTTTTATCAAAATCGGCCTCGTAACTCCGTTCAGCATTTTTCGCTAATCCTTATAGTTTACGATTTGGCCCTGAAGGCTCGTTTGAAAAATTCACCCTGTATACTCATATTACCTTTTGCAATGGGTTAAAAATATTTATACATATCATTCAGTTACATATAATGGACTTTATTTTAGAACAAAACTTTAACATTTCAAAGAAAATAAAAAATACGTAATGATACGTATATTTTAACGTAACTTTACATTTTAAAGAAGTCAAACATTGTAAAAGCAAGAGCATTTTATCAAAAATAACATGATAAAATCGCAACTAACTTAAGGTAAGCACATTATGCTAAAAAACTTAACGTCGGAGCAAAAATGCGTCTCTGACCCACTTTACGTTAATTCGCTCTTGCTACGTTATTGTGACCATATTATGCAACTAAGCTGGATATTCCAATATCAGCGATATGAACAATATGTTTATGAACAAAAGATTTTTTTAACTGTAATTTTTACATTTAATTTTTAAGCTACGGCATTTAATACTTAAGCTTTTTTTACCCGACTGCCAAGGAAGGGTTATGTTTTTCGCGCGTATCTTGTATGTTTGTCTTTCTTTATTTGATCCGATCTAACAAACGGCTGGATGAATTTCAACAGTTAAGGTGTCATTATATTTGTCTCAATGACCCGAGTGTCCTTAGATAGGTGTTAGTAAAAAAAAAAACAAAATGGCGGATTTTTGGCGCAAAATAGTAACACATTTAAAAAAAAAAGTTAACCGAACCTATCGAGTAGGGTATCAAATGAAAGGAAATTAAACGGAGATTATAAAAACATATTTGTATATATATAAAATAGTAAAGTGACTGACTGACTGACTGACTAAATGACTTTTTCATTTTTCAGAAATCAACGTACATAACACTTCTGAAATTTTGCACATAGGTTCTCTATATAGCGTGAATAAGTACTAAGAAAGGCCTTTTGGAAATTCTACCATAAAGAGGGTAAAATAGGGTAAAACAGTTTTTTTGAAATCCTTTAATTTTGAAGCAACTACTATAAAATTTTGTATTTGGCTTTCTGGATAGGAACAAGGACGCACTTATTTATCGCCTGCCGAAAAATCAACCCCGTAGAGGGTAAAATAAGGGTTTAAAGTTCATTTGAACAATCGTCAATTTTGAAGCAAACGCTATGAAATTTTGCATCAGGCTTGTTAGATAAAACTAATGAAATTCTACCTCTAACGAGGTAAAATAATGACCGAAACTCTGATTTACTGAAGTTATATATTTTTTAGACCGTAAATGGTGGATTTTTTCGCGAAATACGAGTAGTAACACGTTTTAAAAAAAGTTAACCAAACCTATCGAGTAGGGTATCAAAATACAGGAAATTAAGAGGAGATTACACATACGTCATATAATATATCTTATATATAAAATTCTCGTGTTAGTTACCGTACTCGTCCGAAACGGCTTCACCGATTTTCACCTAATTTTATATACATATTCAGTAGGTCTGAGAATCGGCCACTATCTATATTTTTTACCCCTAAGTGATAAGGGTTGTTCACCCTTAACATTTTTTTATTTATTTGGCAACACAACGTTTGCCGGGTCAGCTAGTACATATATACTCGTATATAAACATCAAGATGACTGTCTGACTAAATGAGTGAGTTGCTGTACCAGAGATCGACGCAAAGGGAAACCGCTGAACTTAAGCGTGCTGGAATTTTACACATTTTTTAGGTTCTTTATATAGCGTAAATGAGCACTACGAGGATAAAATAGGATAATATTGTTTGAACATCTTTTGTTTTTGAAGCAGACACCTACTATGAAACTTTGTATGTGGCTTTCTGGATAAAAATAACGAAATGCCTATTTCACTGTTTTGGAAATTCTACTTCAGCCTTTTTGGTGCAGTCGGGTTTTTGATTTTTTTAATTAATTACTTGTTTATAACATAGGAGTAGCAGACGAGCATGCAGTCCACCTGATGGTAAGTGGCTACTGCCGCCCATAGACATCTGTAATCAACCCTAAATAGGATTAGATAGTCCTACCCGAGGTCGGCCACAGAAGCGCCGCTACTCCTAAGGACTAAGCTGGAATGCCTCGGAAAAGTATGTCTCCCTTACCACACCCTTCAAAACGGAACACAGCAGCGCTTAACACTGCTGTTATTAGGCAGAAATAGGCGTGGCGGTGGTGCCGACGGAGTCGAACCACAAAGGGTTCTACCACCTTTAAACTACATTTTAACTACGGTAATAAAGCATATTATTAATATTTAAATTTTGAGGATAATTAGTTTATGTTCATCGGGCACTTCCCAGTAGGAAATGCAAATGCAGGAAATGAACTTTAAAAGTTTTCAGCAAAGTGTTATTGAAGAAAGTGAAATAAAAGTCACATAATTTAGTAAGTAAGGTTTTATCGTTTAAATTACTATGATTTGATTTTAGTTGCAATCAAAAACATAGTATAAAATCCTTGTAAGCGACCGATTAATGATAAATAATGCTTTCTTAACTAAGTTTATTATGTAAGGTTTTGTATATTACATTTTACCACATTTTAATCAAATCCATAGAAATATTTATCCCTACATTTTCGGACTAAATTTTCAGTTTTATGGTCACCCTAGCTTAGCTTACGAACTTTTCACGAGTTCACTGGAAAATAGAGTTTTAATGTTTTATTCAAATAATTTCATTTCAACATTGTGCATTTGTAAAGTTAAAGTCTTAGTTTATTTTGTAAAAGTAAACCTGATAAAAATGCTGCTTTATAAAGATAAATGTTCTTAAAATTATGCATAATAATATCTAGAATACAGAAGCGCATGAAGTTTCTCCAGTGTTGAAATAATATATTTTAAAATTGGAATATTTTTTATGTTGCACATAGTCTCGCAAATATTTGGCTTATCATTCAAATTTGGGCACAGTCTGGGAATGGATGGTTGACCACGATAGATTGATATTCTAAACATTTATTAAAAAAATTGGAGGCCTTTTGTGTTGTTTGAAAACATTATAAAGGTTGGCTAACCTGTACCTTTCTTTTGTATTTTTTGTTAAATCAGAGTGGAGCATGATCAATGGATCATGCTGGAGAATGCTCCAGACCTCTGAATTCTAGGAAGAAATTCGTACCCAACAGGGGGCTTAAAATCTATGCAGCTTATCTAAACCTTATAGTTACATAATACTTTATTATTCTTATATACTTCTACACTAGGACTTCCTGCGTCATGGATGCTATAAATACACACAAATATACAAAACAAACACCCAGACTCCGAACAGAAATCTAAATTTGTCTTTGAGATGTCCATGCGGAGATAGAACCTGGTACACTTTGCATATAAAACCGGTGATCGCTCCACCACACGAATCGTCATATTAATCGCTATAAGTGTAGATTTACAGAAAATTAAACTCAAACATATAAAGCACCGGAACACAAAAGTATTCCGACATAGAATTTCGTAATGGTACAGAATTCTTTCCGGCGTTATTTGGCGTAACTCCAGCGGCGGATATCCGATGCAATCTTCTCCAATTTGCCGCTCTGTGACCCTATGATGAGTGAACTCGTCATTTACACGGTTTAAGATAATCGTGTGAGCTCTGGAATCACATAACTTGCGATAGCTGTGTTACTTGCGAAATGTTGTTTTTAACACTTACGTTGATTTGAATTATTGGCTAAATTTTGAAATTAGAATTAACAAAGGATTTTGTAGTAAGGAATAAAATTTGCATATCCTTCACCCAGTACTGTCATACTGCTGGAAAAGGTCGACTCTCACAATATGAAATAATTAGGCCAGATCTATCGCGTTGGCTAAGTGCGAGTCGGTAGACTAGTACGAATTGGTAGACCATTATTAAGTGTATTTGTATAAAGGATTGGGTAACTATAAGTACGGCGTGGGAGATTTCATATACTTTGTACAGTTTATGGAACTTATCACTATAAGAGATGTTTTAAGTCAAAACCTAAAAAAAAAATCATAATTTAAAAAAAAACGTCAAAATTTTGTTCTTTAGAATGGTTTTGGCTTCTCACACTGAATCCCCAATGATTATGTTTGAATTCCCAAAATGCTTCGATAACTAATTTATGGAAGCGATGTGCGAATTAAATATTATAGACTAATTGTGTAAATTTAAACGAACATATATATTATGATAACAGAAAATAACTAATATTTCAAAGACAATCTTAAGAATCTAATCTAATACGTGCCATAAAATCTGGACGTCCCGTATAAATTCAAATTCCTAAGGACTCTACCTCCGAACTAAGATTACTATTTCCACACTATCGTATGTTCCCATGACTTTATATGAGGGGTATAAATTTGTAAGGTTATTCTGTTATTAAAATGCAGAGGCGAGCTCCACCGAGCACGTCTCATGGATAAATCCGTGCTGTGGCCGTTTCTGAATGCTTGCCATAGTTTTAGTGAAATGCTTTAAGAATAGATTTTGTGTACTTAACTAAATTAATATGTAGACTTGGTAATGTATACGGAATTTGGACAATTTGTTAAGTTTTTGTTTCTTCATTGACATAATTTCTTCAATAAATATTATAATACCGCTGTTTACACGGATTACTGTTTGGATTTTTAGTATTATAGATGGCATGAACATAAACAATAATTATACTTAGACTCAAAATAACAATTTTAATTAATTATAAAATTTAGAGTTAAACATGTTCAACTTCAACTTGATTCTCGTGAGTGGGAATATACGAGTATTTATGAATAAGTGTTAGTAAATTAAGGGTTAAAGATCACTTCAGGGTGTTCGCATAAAGAATGAGAGATCGCTTATTTATTTTATTAATAAAATAATTTAATAATATTGAATAGTGCCATAAGAAAATATTGTTGTCAACTTATTATTGTTCCACTGCTGGGCACTGGTCTCCTCTTAGAGCCAATACAAGTTTTTAATTCATCAATATTTAATACAAATGACACATTTTATACTAAATCTTCTATAACTTTTACAAACAACGCATTAAAATTAACATTTGGGTGAATAAGCATAATAAATGCACCCTTTTGCAAACAAATTGGACATGAAATCTTCAAAATCAAACACAATTTTCTGACAAAATGCGCTTTGAATTATCTTCGAAATAATCCTTCAAGGGAGAGCAAACTCAAAATACATATCTCTGTTATCGTTATACGAAAATAAACCCAATCATGACTTCAAAGACGTAGGGTGGTTTCATCCCCGTCTTTAAGGAAATCGAGTTTGTTAAAAAATGTAAAAGCTCGACTGTTCCCATATTTTGTGTTTCATAGGGCATATTAGAATAAGTCAATTTAATATTCAATCTTTTGATCTCATTAGCATTTTCTATATTTTTATTTTATTAAAATGAAACTTCATTTAATATGTCATGCATTGTCAAGTACAAGCAGTAAGGTAAAAAAATAAAGTGTAAATCGTATTTACTTATTTATTTAAAGATGGTAGAACCGTTTGTGATTAGACTCCCGTGGCCACACCGATACACCTATTTCTGACTTATAACAGCAGTGTTTAGCGCTGCTGTGTTCTGGTTTAAAGGGTGTGGTAAGGGAGACATATTTTTCTAAGGCGTTTCAGCTTAGTCCACAGAGGTAGCTGCGCATCTGTGGCCGACCTCAGATAGGAATATCTAATCCTATTTGGGTTTGATTACAGATGTCCATGAGCGGCAGTAGTACTTACCATCAGGTGGCCTGCATGCACGTCTGCTACTCCTATATTATAAAAAAAAAATATTTTTATAAGATTGAAGTAGTAAGCGTGAGTGCAGTCCATATGATGATTTAAAGTGGTCACTGCTGTCCATGGACATTTGTGATCAATTCCATGCAGGGCAGGGCTTCTACCTGAAGCTGACCAGAAATGCTACTTCTGAGGACCAACACGATTGAATCTTGTAAACATTTTTGCCTTCGACTGTTTCTGGTTGAA
This sequence comes from Epargyreus clarus, assembly GCF_041222505.1. NCBI lineage: Eukaryota > Metazoa > Arthropoda > Insecta > Lepidoptera > Hesperiidae > Epargyreus > Epargyreus clarus. The sequence continues at coordinate 11,961,773 of NW_027332209.1, read as the reverse complement.
CTTTAATTTACCATTATGCCATTTTTATCCCGAAAATATCATGTCATATTTTGCTAAAATAAAACATACCGATAATCAGGCTATATGGACCACAGGAATTATCCGTGCAAGCATAGAATGTTTTGCCACTATATCTAGAGTAAGTAAAAATAAAAAATAAAAAAAGGAAAATCTTTTAAAAGCCATGGAATTCCAAACTTAAATATTTAAGAGCAAACACTGGAATGATAATGAAGAGGGCTCGATGTCACTCACAATAATACATTGATGTACAAACCCTTGGGCACTCTAAGCGTGTAACTTGTTAATAAATCATTACGCTTGCCCACTTGTCTGCCCTCAAACGTTGTTTAATAGTCATGACACGACCACGACACGATTTGTTCAATTTATTCATGCTCTGGAAAAATATTCTTTAGCTTGCAATTTGGATTTTTTTAATATTCGAGACCAATGCAATAGTTAAAGGTCATCATCATCATCATCATCAACAACCCATGACCTTCCCACTGCCAGGCATGGGTCTCTTCTCATAATGAGAAGGATTAGGCCATAGTCCACCGCGCTGGCCAAGTGCGTATTGGTAGACGTCACATATCTTAGAGATTTTTCTTTTATAAATCTCTCAGGTATGCAGGTTTCCTCATGATGTTTTCCTTCACCATTTAGCAAGTGATAATTAATTTCTAATACGCACATAACTTCGAAAAATCAGAGGTGCGTGCCTGGGATTTGAACCTCGGATCCCTCGATCGAGTGGCCGAGTGTCTTAACCACTAGGTTATTACTGCTTATGTTAATAGTATTTTCTTATATTTTGTAGGCACTATAAAATACATTTAAGTATTAAAAAAATACGTACTATAAATAAATTATAAATTAATAAACATCAACATTAACAGCGAAATGAGTGGCAAAAGATTCCGTCCGATTCCAAAGTCGTGACGTAAGTCGTGACAGGATCGTAAGTACTAAAAAGCTTCGCTGTTAACCAACCTATGACGTAGCTGCACGCTGTCTGTAAAATTAATGCCGCCACGCTCACTAACGCAATGTACTGCACACTTACATAATGTGCTTAATTATTCATGTTACACGAGCTATTTAAAAATGAGTGCTAATATAAAATCGTTATACTCGTAGACCTTATGCATTTTTTAAAGAATTCGTTATTATGAAATCCGCAGACGAACTAAGTGTATCGTCACAATTAATAGAATTTTTCAAAAATTTAAAACCCTTCGTTGGTTGATTACAGAGGCATCACCATCATGCCTTTATTTATTGTTATACGATTAAGATATCTACTAATTATCCTTTTAAGTAATATATTTATAGTAAAGCGTCAAAAATTGTTAGGAACATATATTTATAATAAAATATATTTTAAAATACACAGGCATGTACGAATACAGATGGTAGTTAAAATACAACCCAAAAAACATTCGACATCGAAAAAGAATTTAGCGAAACCGGCAAAACGCCATGAAAGTATTTTTATATCCAATGAAATCCAGCATTTTCAAACTTTCCAAAAATTCGAAAGATTTATTTAGACACGTATTCCTGGATCGGGGATAGAAAAAGCGTTGGCAGCAAAGGAAAAACGACCACAGGGATTTCATAACCGAACAACCCGGTTTCAGGGTCTCGTAGATTAAAAATAAAAGGAATATTACACATTAAAAAAAGGAAAATATGAAATATGGCCGTTCGCACGAGCTGCGCATGTGAAGAGGTTTACAGGCCTTTTTACGAAGGCCCCGTTTATTATAAACTTTATGGTGGTATAAAGTATAAAATAATGGCTTATTTTTACAACCCGATGCCGTAAAACACCTTTTACGATTGTGATAACATCGCTATTGGAGTTTGGGGCGTTGCTTTCAGCTTTTTCCCAAATGTGACCTGTCGTTTAATCACACGTATATACCCTGAAGTTAATGTGCTTTACGTGCGGGAAATTCAGTCTTTAAATCGGTTATCTTTATATGGTTAGGATATAACAATTAAATAATACGTGATTCAAAACGCTCACCGCTAATGTTCTGTTTAAATTTTACAAAGTGAACCAATATTGAGCAAGGCCAGAAGTTGGATGGGTGACCGCGAGTGGATTATCTTACGTGCTATATTGTTTAGAAGGACAAGTCAAGCCGTCCACGCCTGACAAGCTGAATATTTTCTACTTCAGCTTTTCCCCATTAAGTTACAAGAGAGACAAAAATATATCTATCTTGTTTGTATGGTAATTTCCCATTCTCGACTTTTTAGGTCGGTAAATTCTGAAACCCCCGCCCTGACACTCTCAGGGAGAAGGATTCAGTTTCCCCAATAAATATATTATTCCCTAAAATTTTTGATAATATAGTGTTGGTGTGAATAGCGGCTTGTTTCTGTATAATGTGTATGTTTATATTTGTGTCTAGTTTATCGCAATATTTATGTAAACTTTTGGCTATTATTCCAGTGGTTCCTATTATTATTGGTATGACGGTGGTGGGTATTTTCCAAAGTCTAGTTATTTCAATTTTAAGTGGGTGATATTTACTTAATTTTTCTATTTCTTTGGCTCCGATGTTATAATCTGATGGGATTGAGACGTCTATTAAATAAGCATGATTTTCTAGTTTATTAATGTAAATGATATCTGGTCTATTGTGTGAAATTGTTTTGTCAGTTTGTACCGGTATCTCCCACATCAGCTTAGCTGTTTCATTTTCTATTACTTGGGGTTGTGTTAGTGTTTCTTTCCACCACAACGGATTTACGTTAAACTTATGTTTTTTAGCTATTGCCCAGTGAACGTATTGCACTATGTTGTTATGGCGTTTTGTGTAGTAAGTACCGGCCAGTTTCTCGCACCCCGAGACAATATGTTGTACGGTCTCGTCTTTTGCTAAGCATACTCGACACTTACCAGTTACAGGTTTCTTCATAATATCTCGTTCAAACTGATTTGTAATAATAGATTGGTCCTGTATAGAAAATATGGAAGCCTCCAGTATTGGAGATACCGGTTGTTTTTTTAACCACCGGAACGAGTATTCGGTGTCTATGTTTTCTTTTTCTAATACTGCTTTCAGAAATTGTCCATGAAGTACTTTTGATTTCCAGTTATTAATGTATTTTTTTATGACTGCTGCTTTTAATTCTTTTTCTGTATAGTATTCTTTATCTTCTATTCCTATTTCTTCAGAAAATCGCCTGGCTTCCTTATAAATTGAATATTTATCTCGATTTTTGTCATGTACTACTATAGCTTTAATAAGATCATCTTTACCTGATTTTAAATATTTGTTATATTTTATGATTTGAGTTTTGTAAAGCATTTCTATATTAGTAAGTCCTCTTCCACCCTGTTCTATGGGTATGTACAATCTGCTAACATCTGCTTTTTTTTGTTGAGCTCTATTTATTGCCAATAGTTTCCTGGTTTTAGTATCTATTGCTTTTAAATCATTATTTTTATAATTGATCACTCCAAACGAGTACAACAAAATTGGTACAGCATACACATTAATAGATTTGATGAGATTTCTAGAATTAAGATGTGCTTTAGTAAGGCATTTAACGCGTCTGAAGTATTCCTTTTGGATCTGTTGTCTGACTTCACTATGGTCTATTTTTCCTGATTCGTTAATCCCTAAATATTTGTATCTTTCATGACTTTGCAAATGTTGAAATTCTTCTCCACTTAACAATATGTGTCCTTCTCCTTCGTGACCTTTTCTTCTTCCTGCTATTAAATGTAAAATGCTACACTTGTTAAGACCGAAACTCATTCCAATATCATGTGTAAATATTTCAGTACTATCTAATAAAACTTTTAAACTATTTTTATTTTTGGCATACAATTTTAAATCATCCATATAAAGTAAATGGTTTAAGTAAACACTATCTTTCAGATGATATCCTTTGAGCTCATACTTGTTAAGGATGTGAGACAAAGGATTTATACTTAAGCAGAACAAAAGAGGTGATAACGAATCCCCTTGGAATATTCCTCGCCTTATATAAATCGGGTTTGTAGTTATCGAGCCGTTCATGCTGTGTGCTGTCATCACAACTTTCCATTTGGGCATCACCACTTGCAAAAAATTCCTAATCGCCGTTGGACATTTATAAACTTCAAGTACTTTTAGTAACCAATCGTGTGATATGCTATCAAAAGCTTTTCGATAATCAACCCATCCCATACTGAGATTCTTTTGAGACTGGTGGGCGTCTTCTAGTATAGCTTTATTCATCATGAGATGGTCTTTACATCCTCTGGCACGTCGGCGGCATCCTCTTTGTTCTGGGGCTATAATGTCGTTATTTTCACAGTGTGTATATAATTGATCAGCGATAACAGATGTTAACAGTTTGTACATAGTTGGTAAGCATGCTATTGGACGCCAGTTTTTAGGATCTGTAGTGTTCTTATCTTTAGGTATTAAAATAACTTGTCCCGTAGTAAACCAATCTTCTATAGTTTCGGTACCTGTGAATATTTTATCAAAAAGTTGGGCTATAAATTTATGAGCATTTGTAAAATATTTAAGATAATAGTTATGTATTTTATCAATACCCGGCGTCTTCCAATTATGTAATTTGTTTATTGCAGTTTTTACCTGATCTAAGCTGATACTACTAAAGTTATGTTCATTGAAATTTAAGGTGGATTCTTCAACTTCTTTAATCCAAGTTGCTGTTTTATTATATGTTATTGGTTGTTCTAAAATATTTTTCCAAAACTCTTCAAGTGATTCTTGTGTAGGAATGTCACGGGCTTTGTTGTGTTGTCCTGATATTGTTCTGTAGAATTTGTGTTCATTTTCTAAAAATAAATTATTTTGAGTTTTTCTATCATTTATATCCTCATAACGTTTAAGTCTAGCTGCCATAGCTTTAAGTTTTTGTTTAATAATTTCTACCATTTTATCATGATCTTGTTGACTAAATATATTGTACTTATTGTATAGTGTGTTTTTTATTTTAAGTATTTTTTTGCTATTTACTCCTTTTCCTATTTCTGTTAACTGTCCTAATTCCTTTCTAATTATATCTATTTTAGTTTTTAGTCTACGTTTCCAGGGTGGATCTTTAGAGGGTTTTTTCGTTGTTGATGGATAGTAAGGTTTTTGGCCATTTGTAATTATTAGTGTTTTTGCTGCAGCATAAATAACATCATTTGTGTCTCTTAGTGTACAATTTGTAATGAGCAAAGTGGGTAGAAAATCGTTGATTTTACGTAAATTGTTGATAAAGAGCTTATTGAATTTAGGTTTCGGTAAGAAATTTCTTTTGTCTATTGGTGTGTGTTTAACTTCAGCCAGTGTTTGTAGGAAATCTAAGATGATTTGTTCTTGGTCTTCGCTTGTGCCTATGTTTCCAGTATTATCAATAAATTGTTGTTGTTCAGCTGCATCTATGACATCTTCATTCTGATGATTATCTAAAATAATGTCATCTGTGGCTACTTCAACGTTTATCCTAAAGTTTGTTTGTTGTGTATCTGTATTGGGTTGATTGATTTGAGTGTTTGTTGTATATGTTTGTGTATGTGTTGTAGTACAGACTGGATCTGTGCCTATTACAATGAGTTCAGCTTGTCGTTTAATCTCCTGTAGGACTTCTTCTGATATACAATTACGATTAATTATGCTTCGCGCTTGAGTCGACAATGTGTTTCTAGTATATTTATTGATTTTAGGATTATTGGGATTACGCTGTTTAAATATTCGTTCGAGTCTTTTAATGTAACCCGGTCCTTCAGCTTTTGCTTTGTAGTAGCAAAACATTAATTCGTGTAATTCATCTTGTGACCACTTTCTTCTAGCATCCTCAGATATTGTTGAACGTGTAGTGGTCGTCTCCGATGTACCGGCAGAGTTTGTGGGAAGTCCACTACTCTGCAAAGCGCAATCGGCATCACTGAATATTTCGGCTGTAGTAACTTCGGGTTCCCCGACTCCTGCCCGCCTGTTCAGCAAGGAGCCACTGGCGGTTCGTATGCTGTCACGCTCAGCGCCAGCCCCAAGCGTGCCCCGGCGAACCCCGGGTAGCGGCCCTGAATGCAAATCTCTTAATACTCTTTTCATATTTGAAGGTCACTAGTGCTCCGTTAGTCATTGGTGTGTATCTAACTCTAGGAGTTTCCAATGTCCGCCCCTCACGTGGCATCGATGGTCATGCCGGACGTGGAGTTAGCCTTTGAGGGGCATATCTATCTATATACTAAACTACATAAAATATATTAAAATATTGTACACATATATATCTTAACGCAAATACGTTTACCCAGTACATACAAGCTTAAAATGGCAGTTACTTTAAAATCATAGACAACCTGTTTAGCTTATTTATTTACAAAGATATTTAAGCCCAGAGAAGTCCCAATATGCACTTTGGGCAGACGAGACGGCTTTGACGAAAAGTGCATTAGTGCTCAGTGCATCAGACGAGTAGTGAATAAAATCATAGATTAGTAAAGATACTTCGCCGCCTTGAAATTGAATGAAGCCGCAAATGGCTTATTATAGTAAGTTCTATTTTTGAATTCTTGACAAATAAAAACATTTTTCGAGAAAATTTACGAATAAATAACTAATACTGCGTAATTTACATAATAAATAAATAATTTATAATAATAATTTCAAATATTTTAGGGACATTTTAGCACGGAGACGTGGCAAAACTTTTTTACGCAACTATTTCAATTCTCAAAACTGGGTACATTTTCTTGTTAGGAGTGAGTAATCTTTACTAATCTATGAATAAAATATAAAAAAATATCGTTTTGGTATCCTGAACAATTGAAAATATGCTTACCCAATACATACGCGCTTAAAATAGCAATGGTTTAAAATAAAACTGTTTTCCTTATTTATTTCCAAAGACATTTAATCTCAGCGAAGCATTGTTACGTTCCGATATGCACTTAGGGAAGGCTAGACGGCTTTGACGAAAAGTGCATTAGTGCTCAATGCTAGATAAGTAGTGTCTGGCTCGGAGATTGCGCCTTGATTAGATTAATGAAGCTTAAGGCTTTAGACAGCTGCCTCTAGAGGCGTGTTGGGACAATAAAATAACGGATGAACAATCTTGTAAGGGAGTTTTTTCCGATTGCGAAGGGAAATGTTTTTCGAGCTTGTAGGGTGGTAGAACCCTTTGTGGTTCGACTCCGACGGCACCACCACCACACCTATTTCTACCTAATAACAGCAGTGTTAGGCGCTGCTGTGTTCCAACTTGAAGGGCGTGGTAAGGGAGACATACTTTTCCGAGGCGTTCCAGCTTAGTCCTCAGGGGTAGTGGCGCATCTGTGGCCGACCTCAGGTAGGAATATCTAATTCTATCTGGGGTTGATTGCAGATGTCCATGAGCGGCAGTAGCCACTTACCATCAGGTGGACTGTATGCTCGCCTGCTAGTCCTATAGTATAAAAAAAATGTATTTCTTATTCTTCGGTACGCCCAATCTTGGATTCGTCTAAATTATGACAGTAACATAGACTATATTTTTAAATAGTAGGTATTAATATATATCCATAAAAGGGATAAAGTAGAGGGAGTAAGAAAGATACATTCGAAGTTAGTCCCCAATGTAAGTCGACTGGAAAAGGAGAGAACCTTAATTCTTTTAGGGTAGATGGCAGTGACGACTAAATCGAAGTGACCACTAACCATTAGATGCACTGCTAATTATTATTTGATTTATTTAAACACAACTTTAATGAAGGCAACGAAGCGAAGGAAAAATATATCATTATTTATTTTCCTACATTACTTTGTTACTGATTGAACAGCCTCATCAATCTATTTATAACTATTATTTACGACAAAAACATATTTGGGTAAGGCGGCAGTATGTCTGGGTTGTCTATCGGTTTCTCTATAAAAGAACCCATTCTTGAAATCCTATTAGTCTATAATGCCTTAGATAAGTGCGTCAGATAGTCTAGTCTACTGTCTGGCGCAAGATTGCTAGTTGATTGTATTATTAGAGTTTAGGGCTTAAGTTTATTTTCTTGTTGATTCTGAGCCCGTCTCTAAAAATAAGTGAATAAGATTGAATTGTTTATACACTTTTTAAAACCACATTAATAGTTAAAACTTTTGCCGATCAGTTTGTTTATTTGTTAGTAATCTTTGAATGAGAGCTGTGACTCCGTATTTCACGCATTTTTGATACTGTGCAATATTGACAAACTTATTTTTATAGCCGATAAAATGAGTTATTCTCAAATATTTTTTTATGTGTAATTTAACACACTTTGCTTTTTTATTTAGTCAAATTATTTTTTCAGAGACAGTCAAATCATTACTGTTCCAACCGAAAAAAGTCAACGGGATTTACAAACAGTGACATTTCGTTCTTCAAAGTCAGAATTAGAACTTAATCATCTCGACGTGAAGGGCGCGCTCCTTTGTACCGTCTCTGGAGGCAACGCGGGGTTTTCCACGTGGTCTGTCAAAGGAGTGATTTATGAAGGATATGAAATGTCCCGAATTACACCCGATTCACGTGCGACATAATACATACTAACAAGTTGCGAGAGTGGCCTTGGCGGGCTTCAAAGATGGAAAGGAGGGCTGATATTTTATTTATTAAACCTTTTGGAACCTTGTAAATGTAGGTAAAATGTATAGCGATTGTGACAGTGTACATATTTGAAAAAAATATTTGAAATATCGACATTTAATGCTTTACATTTTTCTATTTTTTTGTTATAAAATTGAAATAATTGATTGCCATTTAGATTGTCAATTGGAATAATTAGACTGTCAATTTATCTAGAATAGTAACACACATGTGGCCGATCTCATGCAGGAATCTAATCTTATCTGGGGTTGATTACAGATACGTATTATCAGCAATAACCCCTTACCATCAGGATTGAATACTCTTTTAGCATTTTACATTAAAGAATAAGTATTTAAAATAATTGCTAATATGTTCGGCGGTGATGTCATCAGAGACCCACGAAAAACTCTACTGCCTTTAAAATCTTCTAAAACTAAACAGGGCCATCAGAATCATTCCAGACGTGCACAGTATCAGGTCGGTAAACCAGTAAGGTCTGAACTCGCAATAAACAATCGGCAAGTGATTGTGAATTCACCGCGCGAAGCGATCGCTCTTGAAAATTTTCACCCATTTTCAGAAAATAGACTTAGTTGAATCAATTTTGCGGAACCGGGTGAACCAACTCTTTGGAATAGAAATGCGCCTCTGGCTACCTGTTTCGGGTCTTTTCGAGTTTTAGATCTTACTAAAGATTGTATTTATTCTTTTGATTCTGATTAAGTAATTGAAGAAGCAAATGCACAATGCACATACCTACAGTCTGTCTAATGTTAAAAGGTCTTAAAATAAGACCTGACGTCGAAATAAGACTTGGAATCTAACTTAACGGATTGTTGCGAAGTAATTTTAATCGTAACTTAACAGCATAGATTTCCGCAAAGTCACGCCTGATACAATTAACTTTCTAGCTTAACATTGCTGACGGACAGATAAGACTTCCGTTTTTTTTGTTTGTATAAAGCACCGACTGAGCAATAAGAGCTTTATGTGAATTACAAACTAGCCTAATATAACACTAATATGTGAATCTACGCTAACCTGATAAATAATCAGACTACGTAAGGAGGCAAAGAAAGACCTTCCAAACCAGACCACAGTTTTACACTAGTGTACCACATATAGATGCAACATTAAGAGTATGTCGCTCCACCTTCAAATCAGTAAAGAGAACTATAACACACTGCTATAAGGCAAAAATAGGTGTCGGAACAAGGTGACAATGAGCACTCAGGGCATTCGATTGGAGACGTGTGCTCGCAAATTTAATAATACCCGGCACCACGCCTGTTTGTGTACAGTCGGGGTGAAAAGTGATTTAACCACTAGGTTTTGGGGTTCCATGTCGAGCTCCATTGTTCAGCCTACGGCGTTTGCCAGTCTGTCTGTGTTTTATTTAAATAGCTGTACTTTTTGTACCGTAATGATTAACCACGTGAAATTTGAAAAGGTAATCTCCGTTAAATTGAAACTTACCTCGTACCTAATATTTAAAAAAATCTCGTAATAGAATGTTTTCTACATTGTTCTTGTTCAAGTGAGTTGTTAAAAAAATGTTTAAAATGGTAAGGCTAATAGGGTTCGACTGAGTTATAACTTATTGTAGTGTTAATGTAGTGTTGTACGTGTCGGTGCGGTCAAGGTGTGGTTGCCGGCTTACATAAGAGGTAGTCCTCGCCAAACAGCTAGTCTGCTCTGAAGTTGTTGCGAGTAGGTGCAGTCACACAATTTACTATGGCAACGCGATTCATTTCTATATTCAGAGCGGACTAGCAGTTTTAAGTGGACTATACTATCTTAGACCTCAAAAGTGGCATCGCATCTCTGATTTTTAGATAGGTAGATACGTATTGTAATAAGTAGTTTGTTACAGATGTCCTTGGGCAGCAATGACCACTTACCCTCAAGACTATCAATCATGCTACGTCAATATTAAAAAATATATATTTCAACTTTGACTGTTAAAACATTAAACAACATATAACCTATTTCACCGACTGTACCGATAAAAACTGTATGCGCGGAGAGCCCTCAACGAAATAAACACGAGTACCATTGCTTTAATGGACCGATAATTTTCCTCAAGTGTACATGCACGTCTGCGTTTATACATCCCAACTTTATACTTCATTCCTTACTCATAATGACCAGAATCGTGTGAATACATACGTATGCTTTTAAAACCGTTTAGAATCTAATAATATGGTGAGAAATGTATGCAGGGTTTATTGTAATGTAGACATTTGTATGCAAAAATCTATGACAGGAGAAATATTCATAAAATTCTTAGCAAAAATATTGCGCTAAATCTAATCTTACCAAATACCAGTATAAATTGCCATGTTGATCGTACCTGAAACAAAATTAAAAATTACATAAATTTGGTTGTTATAACAAAACAATTATGTCAGTTGCATAGAGGGCTAATAGCTAAAGCGCTCCTGAATTCAAAATTCACGTTTTCATGGACCGGAGGGCGAACTGTTATCAAAAGGGAACAGTGCAAAGGCTTGTCGACCAACAGACGGCCAACAGATTGTTTGGAAACCTTTAGTTTGATTAGGAGCGGCTTTACTAGGGGGCTTCCCCATTTACAACATTCGGAGAGTTATTTACATGGAATAGTATCAAGAGATACTTAGTTATTAATCGTGTGCCGTATACGAGTAGATTTGATTTGGAAATAATTATAGTTAAAAAAGTAAAAAGTACGCTAAGGGGCCGTTCAATTATTACATAAGCAGATTTATTACAATTATTTACCCCCCCATCCTTCTTGTCAGTAAAAGTAAGCAAAGCTCTTACCCCCTCCCCCATGCTTAAGTAAACATTTTTCAATTAATGTATTTTTTATATTATAATTATTATTATTTATTGTAATTATTATAATATTCTACATTATTATAATAATGTAGAATTTTTTATGTGTACGTGATACTACCTAATCGAAAGTCTTAATGAAAAGAAATTATTATTATTAAAAACATAGTTCAGATCTAAATTTAATTTTAAATCACATCGCCGGAAGAAATATAATTGAATGCACTTTGATTGGCTAGATCGCGCTAGACGTCACGTCCGGTCGCCCACGTGGTCTATTTCCTACCTCTACGTCTTGCAAACAACATTCGAATCGTCGAATTTTAATTCGAAATCCAATTTTATAGCAACCGTTGACGGCGTCTATAATTGAATACGCGTTGATTGGCCAGTTGATATCACGCGCTCGACGTCACATCCTGTCGCGTCACGTGGTCCATTTCCCGCTCAATTTCCGATACAGCCAATGACATTTGTTGACCGGCGGTTGAGTGGGATGGGCGTCTTCAATTTTCTTATTACTGTGTATGAAACTTTTATTTATTTTTTGATGTGGTACAGTAAAAAAGGATATTTTTGTATTTCCTTCTTTTTGCTATGTTAATCTCATCTTAAATTTTATTACTTGGTATATATAACATAGCAAGGATTATCAAATCAAAAATCACCAATTGGCAGCATAGTATAATAAGTAATCACTCCTAAAAGTATCATTCAATTTCTGACAATATTTTCTTATGTATCGACCGACGTCAAACAAACCTTCTTTCAGCTTCTCTATAAACGCACCCTCACGCTTCATATCCCGCCATTTAAAACTAGACGAGAAAAGGTATAAAGCGTTATGAATTTCCGAAGTACCTCTTGAAAACCTAAAAGCGCCGTCATATTTCAAATATGCAAAGTTCGATGTTTTCGTCGAGATTAAATCACGGAGCCGACCTTTGTTCCGCACTTCTTTGTTTAAGCCCCATTATGTTTTTAACGGTATATTAATTAAATTTCTCCCGCACTCCTGCTAGTATATTGTTATCCGAAATTGATAACTTTAGAACCATTGTTCGTATTTTGATATTTAAGAAACCATCGAATTGTTTGCTAATAACGGATCGATGACGGTAATAACTTTATCCGCTTACTGATTTGAATAATTTTAAAAGCTCATTTAAGTAATACAATTTGCTATAATAATGTTGTATGCCCATGAGGCCGGAATATGGCGGATAATTACCCAATGTACACCTATGTTTTTAAACCTATGTTCCACAATAAAGTTATTTGATTTGAGTAAATAATCAGATAAATATAACGAAAATGTAATCGATTAAAAATTGAATAATAATTACTTTTAAAACAGTATCTACATTCTGGTTCGAATTATTTTATCATAGAAATCCTTATTTATTTATACAGTGTTACATTTTTTTTTTCAAAATAATTTACGTCTAATAAAGTTATATGACGTAGTAAGCTAAATGTTAATTAATTTAAAAATTCAATCACTGAAAGGTACGTTTCCGATTACCGATTACCGAAAATTAATTGCGAAGTAAATCAAAATACTTCAGAAATTTTCGAAAGTTCTTAAAGGCACATCAAGTGCATGAATGCACTTGATGAATATCGGAATATAGCTGGAATTTCTTACATTCAGAGAGAAGACCCGACTCTATTAATAGGACAAAGACTTTTTTATATTTTCTGTCCAGTCAAGGAAATGAAAATAAACAGTGTGCTGCACGGTCCTTGCTTCTTGATGAAATTACACCAAACTACGGGTACTTGCAGCCGGTTGTTGCTATAATACAATTATATGGACATGTACATACCATGTGGTGTCACGTGAACTATTAAGAATTATTTGTATGCTTAACTTAGATACTTCCGAAGTAAATGTACCCTATACACTCTTATATTTAATCCTCTCATGCGGTACCGAGCAATAAACAATCTAATTACCCATTTTTACCAAAAATATATATTTGACAATTATGAAGAAATTGTTAAATGGTGATCTTTGATAAGCAAAACATTGGTTAGATTGATTATTAATAACGGATATAACTAGGTACAGGTTGTTTAAGCGATACTAGCCAATGGGCGTTTAGTCAATATTTGTCAAACTCTCCCAACTATACCCAAAATTATCTTGTACATATCGAGAAACAAACAATTTTAGTTCTATGTTTCAAATAAATTTTCAAATGACCGTTATTTTAAAATGGACGGATACTTCAATTTTAGTTATTTGGTTCGTATTTCCAGTCCAGTCAAGGGAATAAACGTGAACGGAGCTCCGCACGGATTGTCTTTCTAGATAAAATTACTAGAAATGACAGCCAACTGTTATAATAGTATTATATGACAAGAAAATACTGTATTAGTGTTGTATTATCCTCCTCCGAAGCGGCTTTACCGATTTTCACCAAATTTTATATGCATATTCAGTATGTCTGAGAATCGGCTACTGTCTATTTTTGATACCCCTAGTGATAAGGATCATCCTTAACAGTTTTTTATTTATATGGCAACACAACGTTTGCCGAGTCAGCTAGTTATTTATAAGACCTTTTAATTGGGAGGCCCGAGGTTCGACCTTTCATTTTTCAAAATTATTCGTATATTACAATTTAATAATCATTTGTTTAAACGCCAAAGGATAAATCTTAATGAAACTTAAACTAACCGGAAAGTTCTTAAAAAAATTCAAAGAGCCTGTAAAATTTACCATTTCACGCTTAACTAGCGTGGTGTACCTATTATGGCTTAAGCTCTTCTTTCTCTAAGAGGAGAGTCGTGCCCAGCAGTGCATTCTAAACCTAGATTTCTAAGCAAAACATTTGTCATACATTTAAAGCATAACTATTTATTTATATTGTGCAGTAGTAAGTAATGGTAGAATCTTTTAGGTTTATTTATATTCAAATTCGCTATAGCCACACCATTTTTTTCATTAAAACAACAATATTTATCATGAAAAAACATTATTTAAACTTAAAGCAACATATACGACCTGTATGTGTGGGTGTAGACTTTCAGTATATTATGTTTGTATATGTTACACACTAATGATTAAAATGTGTCCTATCTGTCAGCTGTGCTGGACACCTTTGTGTATTCTTGGAATATACCCTGATGCCATTTATCATGTTAACATCGTTAAATTGTTTGTCCATAATAAATGAGGACGATGGGGTAGGCAGGCAAACGCTGTGAATTATTAATGATTTAATTAGAACATCCGTATATTTATAGAACCTCTCTCGTCAACGTTGATACCAGTTATAATAATATAATACTTTTGACGACCCGCGTGGCGGAGCGGTCACCATACCTGACTGTAGTCTAACGCGCAGTGGGTCCCGGGTTCGATCCCCGGCCAGACAGATATCTAAATGATGGATTTAGGTGTCGTAATAGAGTAATTAATTTTGTAGATTTAAAAAAAAAACTTTATAGTAGTAGTAGTAGTAGTAGTAGTAGTATAGGCGCTTTTCGAACCTGATAAATGGAGTACACCACGCTTTTTTCACAATTATACTATTTACTGTTTCTTATTGAAGATTATTTTGTGCTTTTTAGTTGATTTTATCATACAAGCGTGTTTTTTTTAGTTTTTTAAACTATATTTATTTTATTATTTTTTAGTATTTGTTGTTATAGCGACCACCATCATGCATCATTTGTAAAAAAAAACAAGTATCTATCTATTACGGTTTAAGAGATAAAGCCCAGTGACACACGTACAGACAGCGGAGGGTTTCGTTTTACCCTTTGAGTACGGAATCCTAAAAATCATTCTACAAGAGGGCGTTATAGATATGTTTCAGAACATTTGAGTTATAGGGAAATAACATTATTATTTTCTAAACTAAAAATCACGCTATAACTGTTATTGAAACTAAATAGCAATCATTTGCAATCTAGTAAATTGCGATGAACTTTCTCACAGGCGCTTTAACAATCTCGCCTCGAAAAACGTTAATCCTGAGGATGTTGATAAAGACAATGGTACAAAATTATTAAAATCGTGTATTGTCATAGGTTTTTGATAATTCTTCAAAATTTTGAATTAAACTAAACGTTCAAAGTGGATAGAAATCGGGTTCAAAGATTCCGTTACTGTTACGTACATACATACATACATACAAACCAAGCTAATAAAAGCGTGTTAAAAAATAACACGATTTTTTTTGTATGAGGAAAAAATGCGTCTCTTAACATTTTGTAGAAATTTTTGAATAAAAACTGTTCTTTTTCGTATTCTTCTAAAAAACCTTTTATTTCATACAATATGGGGGTGCATTAAAAATGAAATTGGTCCGCCATATAGAGCATCCGCCATTTTGGATTTAGAATGACAGTACTAAGCTATTGCATGTCATCCGAGCCAAAAGTTAATAATAACCAAAAATATTTCAGCTCGAACTGAGTAAACTGAACAAAAGCTTGTAAAAATATTACTATTCACAAACCGGAATTAGTCTTGCGAAAATATTTTGATATCATCATAAAGATCCTGTCACGGCGGCGGCAAACAAATCACCGTTAATGTGAGTCAGCTTCCTCATTACATTTTTTAGAAGGTTGACCCAGTTATCCGCGGATTAAATCCCTATTTCCGGGAATTTTCCGGAATTTCCCGAATCGCGTTTGAATTAAGCCGACTGACATTTGCCGTTAATACGTGTTTAGCCTTGAGCGGGGATCTCGGGCGAATAATCGGTTGAATAGTAAAATTTGGGTAAGGAATAGCATGGAATCCTGGGGAATAAAGGCAATTTGCCACTAAACCATCCGATATTGAAATGCTTGGATTTATTCAGGAATTTCGGGAGATTAGACGTTGTACAAGCGACATTTATAGCAGAATAGGTTTTGAAGCGGCTCATAGTAATCAAAATTGATTTATTAGCGTCATTGTGTGTACGATGGAGGATACCTGGGTACCTTAAAATAATTAATGTGGGTTTTTGAAACATGACTAATGCTTTGCACATCAAAAACCGAAAGTACAACTTTTTAAAATTCGAAATCAGCGCAGTGTGAACAAAACTTTTTTGTAATTTGGTCCGTGGAATTTCTATGCTGCTTTTTCTTTTTACCAGACACCGAAATTATTAACAAACGGGTAAGCTTGGTATTCAGAGCATTTTGAATAATGCATCTCCAATCTCCAATAGAGTCTTGTATTGATTTATCATCGTTTAAGCCCTAACTGGGAGTATCCATCTTCACGCTAGTAATTAATATATGCCGTTAATTATCTGAACCGTCTTAGCTCAATTTACTGTTATGAATTAGGTAGGCAGAGATTGGATATCCACCAATATGTATTGGAGCGGAGTGATATTATATGTATCGAGAGTTCCCCAGTTGTGGATGAGATCTAAAGAACATAATGTTGTTACGGTTGGGTAGAAGTTGCACTGATGATACTGATGACGTTGCACTCGTGCAAGTAAGGGTGGACACGAGCGCCAATGCGTTAATAAACGTGCGACGATTCATTTCGGCAAGTGTCGTAAACGGACGCTGGTGATCGCGAGGGTCGGCGGTAGTCACTGTCGGTCGCTGGAGAGAGGCTATCGCTTGTATATTAGATTCCTTAGTAGAGTAGGTGACTTGCAAGCGATCCGTAAAGTTAAGCAAACAGACACGTCATTTAATGTATTTTAGGTATTGGTAACGAACTTCAAAAATAAATGGGGCTCCATCTGAAGACGACCTCAGTTGCTTCTCTAAGTATTAAATTCGAAAAATTCATATCGACAAGGCCCCAAAAGACACTTCAAACTATAACATAGCAGAGCTATACACCTGAAATAGCTGAATAATGTCGCCGTAGTCAAACCATAAAAAATTCTACTCTTTCATCATAACTTTGTACTTTAAATTGGTGCATCAAAAAAACTACCCATTAAAACCTTAAAAAATAAATATAGTTTAAAAAACTAAAAAACACGCTTTTATGTTAAAATCAACTAAAAAGCAAAAAATAATCTTCAATCTAGGAATCAATTAAGGAACAGTAAATAGTATAATTGTGGAAAAAGTGTGGGGTGCTCCATTTATCAGGTTCGAAAAGCGCCCCACACTTTTTCCACAATTATACTATTTACTGTTCCTTAATTGATTCCTAGATTGAAGATTATTTTTTGCTTTTTAGTTGATTTTAACATAAAAGCGTGTTTTTTAGTTTTTTAAACTATATTTATTTTATTATTTTTAGTATTTGTTGTTATAGCGACCACCATCATGCATCGTTTGTAAAAAAATCAAGTGTCTATCTATTACGGTTTAAGAGATAAAGACCTGTGACTCAAGAACAGACAGCGGAGGGTTTCGTTTTATCCTTTGAGTACGGAATCCTAAAAATCATTCTACAAGATGGCATTATAGATATGTTTCAGTACATTTGAGTTATAGGGAAATAATATTATTATTTTCCAAAGCTAAAAATCAATCTAGTAACTTTGCCTGAACGCTCCATAAGGCGCTTTCTCTCGCCTCGAAAATCGTTAATCCTGAGAATATTGATAAGGACAATGGTACAAAATTATTAAAATCGTGTATTTTCATCGGTCCTCAATAAATCTACAAAGTTTGAACGAAATCTGGCCGTTTAAAGTGGGTCAAAATCGCGCCCAAAGAAGTCGGTTACAAACATACAAACAAACATACAGGTGAAGCTAATAAAAAGCGTGTAAAAACAACTTTATCTCAGAAACAGTTTTATAAAAGTCCTAACAATGTTCAGAAGTTCCAAAGTGTAGTGTTTTCTGTTTAAACACTTTTAAATCTGAAAATAAGTGCGCTAAACCCAACAAGGCTAAGCGCATAAAACTTTAAACTCTTGAATCAACCTTGTTAAGGAGTTACGATCTGTTGGTTCCGTAAGCTAACGAAATCGGTAAATATTTGCACTTAGTATTGAACGTTTTGTTTAAAGATGTTTCTTAGAAGCATGCTATTATAGAAGTGTTTTTGGTGACTTTTAATGCTGAATTAAAAACATCTGTCGATTAAATATGACCATTAAGAAATACGAATTATCTTTTTATTACTGAATTGACGAATGTCACAATCGCCTCAGAATATTATTTCTTAAATAATGAAAAAGCTATATTTGTATATTGTAACACGTTTAGTTACCACCCCTAATGGTCAGTGGATATATAAATAACTAAATATAGACCAGTCATAGATGCTTTGCGGTATATATAGAATATATAGATAGATAGATACTTTGTACAAATTAAACGACGGAGATAGTAAATAGTAATTATTAAAAAACAAAAATACGACCGCTTAAAAATAATTAATTGAAAACGGATATGGTAAAACCGATACATACACAAAAAACGCCAAAGAATACATAATTACATACAAATGCCCAAAAAATCATTACCCTCCACTGCCGAGAAAAATGGTTCTAACATTTTTTGCTTTACTAATTTGTGGAGTATTCGTTGAATAACAGATAAGGACATGTATACTAGACTATCAGGAAATATTTTAGTATTTGTTTTCGACCAACTTATAACACTTACCTCAGAATAAAAGGATATTAATCACAGAAGGAGCTCGCACTAACAAAACGCGAGGATAATAAATCAAAGAGCCGGATAAGATTAACCTGCGCGTATCTACACCTCACCCGGGTTTAGCTGTAGCCGACGCGCCGCGAATACATTAGGGACGTTACATCTGTACGTTAACCGGATTGTATTACCGGTAATCGTACGATTTATAATTTTACAGTTCGTACAGAGTACGTACTAAATATACTCCTAATGAGTCGAATGTGAATTTCAACTTCTTAAGCTATTGTTCCGGATCTGAAACACAGGTTCTACTTTCTACTTGTATGTGTTACAAATTAATTATGTTATCATTTATTCGTATAGCCGGATAAGATTAACCTGCGCGTATGTACACCTCACCCGGGTTTCGCTGTAGCCGACGCGCCGCGAATACATTAGGGACATTACATCTGTACCTTAACCATCCGGTTAAGGTACAGATGTAACGTCCCGGTAAAACAATCCCGTTTTACCGGTAATTGTACGGTTTATAATTTTACGATTTAGAGTACTTACGAGTTTGTGTTAAATAGACTTCCAATGAGCCGTATGTGAATTGCGACCATCTAAGCTCGTGGCCCGAAACATAGGCACTAACTTTCGAAGGCATTAATGTGTTACAAAACTATTTCTATTTTACTTTTGCCTTATACGTCTAAGTTAGCCTTAGAAATAGCTGACATTGCGACAATGTTTATTTTAATCATTGAATTAATTGAAATACATACATTTCTTTAACATCAATTTGTATAACAAAATTAAATTAAATTCCATAATAAAGACACCCGCGGCGAAACCTCGTTAATGTTAATAATTAATTCGGTATTAATATTGTGATACCACATTAAATTGCTTTATACAAATATTATTAAAGTCTTACCGAAAGCTCTTAATCGAATGTCAACATCATAAACATCATAATAATATGTCAATATTACAAATTGGATATTAATATTCATTGGTAGGGAATTGGCAGATAATTGAGGTGTATATGGAGAATAGTTTCAAGTTTTAGTAATATGAAACATATATAATAATATCATACAAAGTGAAGCAGCCTGGTGAAGTATACTCGAAGACCACAATAAAATTGTGAAGGGCAAGGGCTAAGGATGGCAAGGGATGAGGGGCAAAATCATGTCCAAGGGACGAAATCAGAGATTGAAAGGTCTCATTTAAAGTATTAAGATTTTTAAGTATATCGTTTAATATTCTGAGGCGTATCGCAAGTAATATGACAGTTTAGGCTAAGTGTGGTCAACTGTTGGATGAGTGACCGCTTTACATTTTTGCTACTTATGTCTATTTAAAAATAGATACAATAACTGGTGCATTATTATTTTAACCCGAGTAGTACCAATTATAATATACACTCCAAACCTAATCAGGATATGTATCTCTGGCCGTGCATGTGATAAAGTACTGTAACTGCTACCAGTAAACGAATGGTAACTACTAGAAATTGATACTTTGAGCGAAATTGCTAAAATCCTGAGAGGAAAGCAGCGCACTCACTTAGGCTTCCTGAATCACAACGGTACCTACTAACGTACCCAACTTTTCAGTTTGAAACCGTAAAAAGGCTATTTGCTTTAAACTCACGTAGCGTAAACCGCGATCTTTATCGGGAATAACAGCTGAAAGGTCTCCCTGGGGAACTTTTAGAATGCATACGTACCGAGGTGTCCACTCGCTCAGCCACTTCCAAGTTCGTCCACTTCTACACTTCGCCGACCACTTTCAAACTTAGCCAATTGTTTTCGACATTTGTTCGCCGGGAAGATCTTGGGGACTTTGACCACTGACAACTATTTGCGAAGTTTGCAAAATGCGCAATATTGTAGGGCATTTCATCATCGTCATCGTCATCAAAAAGATGGTATTCTCAGACTTTGAAGAGTTAAGTTAGTTTAGTTTTTTTAAAGATCGAAACACACAAAAAAATAATAGATAATTGACGAATAGAAAACCTTTTTCCTTTGAAACGTCGCCTAAAAATAATAGTCATTTAAGTCTTCAAGGATAGTCGCTGGTGGCTACAAATTTATGTAGATTTTTATATTTCTTAGAGCACGTTGAGATTTAAGCTCCGATTGTTTTCATGATACATTGTTACTTAAATTTGTTGAAGGTCTTATGGGCGACTTAAAAAAACATTTGACCTGATCTTTTTATTCAAAAAAAGAGTTTACACATAAGGATGGATGCAGTCAAATAGCTCGTGAACTTGGAAGAGGGTACTGTACCATTGCCTTTAAGGCAAGTTATAATTGTTTTGTAACATTCTCTTTCTTCGTTTCTCAAGGAATAAAGAGAAATCCTAGCTACAATACATTTTCTCGCCTGTCGCCAACCCGCTCGTGGTGGAACCCTAACTGCTGGTCGCTGACTGTCGAACGGGTGGAGGAAATGCGGCAAACAAGTTCTATTCCAAGAAACTTTTCTGGTCTTCCCACAGACGTAACGCGCGAGGAATATTACTGTCCTAGTGTCTCGGCTGACACGTTTAGTTGGGAAATTAAGAATACTATCTTCTTTGTGAAATAGTTTCTGTTTGATGAAGTAAAGTTCTTTTTTCAAAAGATGGACAATTCTGTATCATTATCATGTCATCTGGTTTGGCTGATATCAATGTTAATATGATCATTTCAGCAGAAATTAATCATTGCTTACTTTGGTGCAAGATAATTTGTAAGGAAAATTAAAGGCAATAATATTCTTATTATTACAGGTGGCAGACTAAACATCTGAAATTCTTGAGCAGCATGTCGGATAAAAACTCTATTTACTCATCACTACTCAACTTGCCACTGGATAATGCTCTTCGTAAATGCAATTGCAATGGTTATTTACCTCTTGAGTATTAACCTATTCTTGTGAAGATTATTTCATAATCAAGTTTTTCCGTATTTACTTTCATAGTCCTCATCTACCTTAAAAACTTGAATGGAGTTCGAAGCAATATCCGTAAGAAAAAAAATGCAATTGGTAGGTTACCCCCTAGGCCCATACAAACTAACTACATTTCATTCATTGCATATCATAATGTGTCATTCCCACGCTGAACAAACACTGCAAGCAGTACAGCTCACATGTGTTTAGGATTAAAGCTGGTACATAAAATCGAATGCCTTTGCCGTCCGCCCGAGGCACACATTTTATTGAGCCTCCCTTTGATCGCGACAATGGCGCCTGTAATAAAATTTCAAAAAAGAAACGTAAACTTCCATTGTACGGTACCCCCGAGCGACGAAATTACAAACTGCATTTGTTTCCGTAAAACGGAGCGTGACGTAAAAGTCACATAAATCGGGCGTCTATTAACTTTTTACGGCGCGAGTAACCTTTTAGGGACGCAAGAACAGGATTGCGATGATTTGATACTTAATCGATTGTCTCGATAACAAACGTAAGCACTTTCGGTCCCGCCGGGGTCGCTGGGAGATACCGGTAAAAACCGCTTTTGTCGAGATTTTTCCTGCTGATCGCGGGGCAAAAACCATTCCCTTATCAACATATAATTATTATTGAAATATCTTTCTGTAATATCATAATGACTAAGCTTGTTCGCACGATCGCAAAATGCAATCCAGTCTTTGATCATAGACGAATTAATTCAGATCTATTTTAAAGTAAAATTGTCGTACAAATAGATGGTGGTAATTTTGAAAGTGGTAGAACCCTTTGTGGTTCGACTCTGGCGACACCACCGCCATACCTATTTCCACAGTTTTGAAGGGTGTGGGTAAGGGAGACATACGTTTCCGAGGCGTTCCAGCTTAGTCCTCAGGGGTAGCGTCGCATCTGTGGCCGACCTCAGGTAGGAATATCTAATCCTATCTGGAGTTGATTACAGATGTCCATGGGCGGCAGTAGCCACATACCATCAGGTGGACTGCATGCTCGTCTGCTACTTCTATATTTAAAAAAACGGTGGATAAATTCGCTTGAAGGCGCCTCTGTCCATTTGTCGATTATGTCCTATAGTCTATGTTAAAAAAATACTTGTGAATTAGGCCCGCATCACGGGGCACGACATGTTAAGTATATCGGGTAATTGGTCAGTACTGTTATATGAGGGCTGCACAGAATTGGGTGAAACTGTCAACGTGTAATAAGCCCTTATCGGTGCAATATGGCCGCTATAAAGTAACGTCGGCTTGGACGCAACCCAAATTATCGATTTCAAGATAAAATTGAAACCACTATTATGTATCGTAAAAACTTGATGTATTGTTAAAAAAATTTTTTTTCGATAATCATTTACTATTAATTAATGGCAATATTCTCGTAAAAAATATTTTACTTTTATAATATTCGACATTCGATTGAGCTGGCAATTTTCATACACGTTTGCTATCAACATTGTCATCAAAAACAAAACATACCATCGTAGTGACGTCATTAATAATCCAATATCACAAACATCCTAATATGTCGGACCAATTATTTTTTATGTCCCTAATTCCATGATATGGGTATCAAATAAAAGGGTTTCCTGAGAAAATTCTGAAATACAAAGGTAAACATGACGTTACTAAAACGCTTACTTAAAGATTTTATATGTATTTGTTACGAGTATGTCCCTTAAACATTCAATCCTGCTTCCATATCTATAATACTAGTTTAATTTTTTATTAAATGCGTGTCTGTTTAACATTAAAACGAACAAACACGTTTTTTTATGTTATTCAACCGATAACAACTTTGAAACAGAGTTGTCAGGCGACGGTACGGACAATATCACATTAATTTAGTCAGCGATTAAAGTATTGTTAAGTATCAGCTTTATTAAGTTGTCCAGCTATAAATATAGTAAATTACTTTCAGCACCGTGATAGTTCAAGTGCTGATCGTAATCGTTAAGTCGTTAGCGATAGTATACTTATTGTAACTAGTTATATTTCTTTTATAGTTTGTATTAGACTGTAAATGTTTATAGCTTTAGAAAGATTCGGCAATCGTCGGTAACATTCGGATTTGCCGAGCGCTGTTTTCGTTGCATGAAAACTAAGTTGGATATCTATTAAGAGTTGTTATAACACACCTATGCTTTAAAATTCCATAATGTTTTTGGTAAAATAAATTGCAACTTAGTATTATGTATGTAGGAATGAGCGAAAAAATGGCACACTGGTTACAGAGGTCACACTCTACAATGTCAAAACCAACAAATAGTTTCTTAACGGATACTACTATTGTCAAACCAGTACCCTTACCATGAGTTTTTACGTTTTGACAAATATGACTGTTTTGGTATTTCTTTACGTATTTGCCCATATAATTTCCAATCAGCGCCCCTAGCGGATTAAATTAGAACTTGGAAATAGTATGGCCCAATACGGTAACAAATACCAAAACAGTCATATTGGTCAGAACGTAAGAACTCATGGTAAGGGTACTGGTGGGTAGAATTATTCGTAGATCGCCAATCGCCGATTATGAATTGTTAATAGTATATGAATATTGTTTGGTCCAAGTAGAATCATGAAGTACATCACCTGTTTCATAAATAACAATATTGTGTATGTATTAGTGAGGGTTCTCAGCTCAGAATTAGTATGAGTATGAGTGTGGGTTATTAAGTATAATAATAAGTCCGAAATAGTTGTAAAGTAGAGCAATTCAGGTTTAACTGCGCGGTCGCGTGTCGCACACACATCAGTGTAACTCTAGCACTGTTAGTAGGACACGGCGCTCGCTGGTTGTGCAGTGGGGTGCAGGCATAACAATTCACTTTGTAGTTCATTTTTATATTTCATTAAGTTTCTCCAAAGAAAATAGTATTGAGAAGTTAATATAACATTTTTTTAAGGCTCATCTCTCTTCTCTGTCCCGAGTAAGCCACATATATTTTATTTTTGTTTTTTCATATGTATGCAGTTAATATGTGTTTATTACTTTTTCTTTTTCAATAACATGTCTCAAATTTGGCGATAGTTGTACACTCCAGTAAGTGGCATGCATACTGGCCTATATCTTGTGAATGTTACTTATATGAATGTTTGTATGTTATGCTGTTGTTGTGTCTAAAATAAATAAATAAATAAAAAAATGTGATAGAATTTGTAGGTACTTGAGTTTTTAAGATACCAACGCCACTGACACTTTTGATGTACTCGTATATTAAAAGTGCATTTATCAGACAGGCATATTATTAGAAGGCGCCGCGCTATTGTGTTTGTTAGGCAGTCATGCACATATAGGATACCGTTCGTCATAATTTTAAGCGGTAATAATCTATTTCCCTATTGGGTTGATTTATACGCGTTAAAAATATATTATTTACCTGTTTCATTTTTATTCAAGTAAAGAAAAGCAGAAAATTATTTAAATGGTATATACGTCCACGTTAGCTAGTTTAAAGTCACATATTACGAGTAGATACGTAAATAGCTTCATGCTTTCATTATTTTTTTGAAAAAAGGTTGACTTACACAATTTTTGATACGAATATGTAACCACATATACATGTGTGTATACACAGTTCACCATGACAATATTATTATATATATTGAGGACGCTGACCAAAGAAGCCTCAAACCGGAAGGGTGGTTAAAATGAATAAATAATCGAGTTTACGAATTTAGGGCAAATCTTCTCGTAACGAGTTGAAAACAAATAAAGCCGAGTGAAACGGGGGCTGAAACTTATTATGCCGGGCAATAAATAATAAAGCGGGGTAGAGTTATTCCTGAGTCCTGTGGGAGAGAGCAAGTTTTAATACAAATGCTGTGTAGCTGACGACAATATGGATTGGCGGAGTGATGAAAACGCTGAAAATTGGGAGTTGTTTGGTATTGAGCGGTATGTACAGCTCGCTGGTGCTTCATTATCGATGCTACGAGTCAGATATAGCCATGAAGAACCAAATTGTCTCTTCAAATATAGGTGGTAGCAGTTATTTGGATAACTTGGTGAAATCACATTATGCACACTAGACTGGTGTAGATTTTATTATTTTCCAATATACTCGTACAATATTTTATTTTCCATTTTAAGTTTAATATTTATATTAACGTGTTGTTCAAATGAAATAATATGCCTTTATTTATTTTAATAATGTATTTTATAATGTATTTTATAACTTAGTCCACTACGACCAATCCTTCAGGCGTCAACAATATTCTTACCAAGTAATATATTTTTATAACTAGGGTTGCTACCTAATTTTGAAGAAAATAATATATCTTTTAAAATAACACAAAAGTATAATATACTTGCGGATAATCGAAGTATTCACATACATTAATTATACAACTATACAGTAAAGTAGATATTTCTATAGTAGGTATACAGAATGATACTACAATATAGTATGAGAGGCAACTCTATTTGCGATAGGTATACCTTGTATTTTCATAAACAAACACCCCCCGAACACCCATCCATAATACCTAGACTGTACCGTATAAAGCTAGCATCAATTACGTCTACCGGGTTTAAGGTTTAAACGCTAGAGTTCAGGCAATTCTCACTTGTCGGCGAGCACAATAAATCGGTCGGTTTAGATTCGGTCGTTACGTTCACGGCAACGCCGAGGTGTTTGTGCCAAGGTAAAGAAATATTCCACTTTGTACAGATTCATTATGGAAGTGGGAAACAGGTTTGTAGGTGATTTTATTTATAAAACTGTCCTAGTAAAGAGTATGCAGACGATCTGATGGTATGTGGCCACTGTCTATGGATATTAGTTATCAACACTAGGCAGGATTGTAGTCCCTACCACAGATGCGTTACATCTGTAATCGTCTCCAAATTGGACTGAAGTCTTATCTAAGCTCCTACCTAAGGTAGTACTTAAAGTCGATCTTATATAGCGTTCACGGCATCGCCAAGGTGCTTGTGCCAAGGTAAAGAAATATTCCACTTTGCACATATTCATTATGGAAGTGAGAAATACGAGTAGGTTTGTAGGTAATTTTGCTTATGAAACTGAAGTAGTTACGAGTGTACAGTCTATCTGATGGTAAGTAGTAAATACCTAGACTGTACCGTATAAAGCTAGCATCAATTACGTCTACCGGGTTTAAGGTTTAAACGCTAGAGTTCAGGCAATTCTCACTTGTCGGCGAGCACAATAAATCGGTCGGTTTAGATTCGGTCGTTACGTTCACGGCAACGCCGAGGTGTTTGTGCCAAGGTAAAGAAATATTCCACTATGTACACATGTTCATTATGGACGTGGGAAATGGGTTTATAGGTATCTTTGTTTATGAAATTGAAGTAGCTAAGAGTGTGCAGTCTATCTGATGATAAGAAACCATTGTTATGGGTATTAGTTATCAGCCCTAGGTAGGAGTGTAGTTCCTACCACAGATGCGTTACAGCTGCAATCAGCAATCATAGCCAAATACAACTGAAGTTTTACCTAAGTTCCTACATAAAGTAGACCTTACCTTCAAACCAAAACACCGTATAGTGTCACACTATGACTACATATGAGTAACAATATGACTACAAAATAGAAATTGGCTAAGTTGTGGTGACCCAAGAATGTGATAAAGGTGAACCTTAAGTATTTACTGTAATGTATATAACACACTTGTATTAGAAGAACATATTTTTTTCTTCAAAATACTTTCAGATTGTTACCACAAAAAGTTTGAAAGCGGAAAGAAAAGAATTATGCTCCAATGGCTATTTATACAATGTGACTATTTGTACAGGTACTGGATTAATAAATTATATTTATTCGTACATTTATTCATTTTTTTTTCTGTAAACAATGTGACAAATTCAATTTTTTTTTAAATATATTTATTCGTACATTAATTCAATTGGTTAGGTTAGGTTAGGTTAGGTTTTTTTTTTAATATATTTATTCGTACATTTATTCAATTGGTTAGGTTAGGTTAGGTTAGGTTATTTTTTTTTTTTAAATTGATTTCGAACGGGTTGATGGCGATCGACGTCATTTTTTGATGTTAAGAGCTTAGTTTCTAAAATCGATCGGTAGAGCCGTTTAAAGGTTATTAAAAAAAAACATTTCAAAAAAATTTTTTTTGTAGTTTTTTTGAGATTTCACAAAATCTACCGGTTCGAATCGGATAATAATAAATTGCTTGTCCAGTACCCGTATTAATAATTATAAATTATTCGTACGGTAACCGTATTAATAATTATAAATTGTTCGTACAGTACCTGTATTAATAGACTCAGCCCTATTTATATGGCAAGATAGCTGAAGTAGAAAGCTTTATAATTTCGCACGTTAAATCGTATTTTGCGCAGCGTTTAACTTAAATACTAGTTTCGCCATTAAGGTGTGGCAAGATGGATGCGCCCGGCTCGTAGCGATCATTCAGATGGGCGGGATTAGGCTACAAGGCTTAGAGTTTCTAGGTGGGCTCTACTATATCTTTGTATGGGATAAACTATTTTAACTGGTACTGACCATATGCGTGTTATGGACATAACAATAAATATTAGTCGATAAAAAAATTAAGCCACCTATCAAATCGACAAATAACACTGCTGTAATGAGGCAGAAATAGGTGTGGCGGTGGTGCCGCCGGAGTCGAACTACACTGGGTTCTACCTTTAAGAACCGAGTGTCGTAGAACAATTAAAACAATGAAAGAATTTTTAAATAACTTTTTTATTTTAAAAATATTAAATTGTTTACTACTCCTCATATATAGATATATTGATATTCCGTTTAAATGAAAGAACAATGATATTTCTAACAAAATATAAGTTTTATCCATATTTTATTTATTTAAAACTTTATTGAACCATAGACATTGGTACAAAAGGCGGACTTATTGCTAGAAGCATTTTGACCAGCAGAAAAATATGCAAGGCGGCATTTATATGAACAATAATAATAAATATATACTCTTATGTGTCCGTTACATCCTGTTAATTGAATGCACTAGCACCCGTTATTAATAACCAATCTGTCCATGTTTTGCCTACCAAAATTTGGAAGTTGTTTTAGGAGCTCTCAACAATGATTATTGATAAGTGACGTAATATCACATTTAATCCACTGCATATCAAATTAATACGGAATCTTTAAAGCAGTAACTAAAACAGCCAACTCGGAAACTTCTACGGAACGCTACAAGATATTTCCATTACCGAGACGTAACTATCGCTGAGCGGAGTAGCTGAGGATATGATCGGATCGGGTACAGGTGGAAACCTGTAGGTTTTGTAGGAAATGTACTGGGAATTTTTAGGAATTAGGGAATTTATGGGGAATTTATTGTGAAGGCGGAGAATTTTTTGTGGTTCGATTCCGGCACCAGTGGTAGTAACAAAGGGTTGATTACAGATGTCCTTGGACGACAGTAGCCACTTATAATCAGTTAGACTGCATGCTCGTTTGCTATTTCCAAATTTGAAAAAAAAAACCTTTATGTTGCTATATCCTCGTTAAGCGGGGTTCCAGACCAAGGTCTGGGAAGACTTACTGCTAAAGTGAAGGGGGGGAGGAATAAATAGATATATGAAGACGGTTTTTATCTATTCTAAGGGGCGGGTCGGTATGCTCCCGTATCTAAACTCTGTTGTCTTTCCTATGGAACCCTACAAGATATTTCCATTACCGAGACGTAGCTATCGCTGAGCGGGGCAGCTGAGGATATGATCGGATTCGAACAGGTAGGAATCTGTATAGGTTTTGTAGGAAGTGTACTGGGAATTTTAAGGGATTATTTGGGAAATTATGGGGAATTTGTGGTTCCCGTCCGGCAGCAGAGCTACCACTGTTACTACTAACAACTGACAGGGATTGATTACAGATGTCCATGGGTCTGATAATCTCCTCTATGATGTTCCGATGTGGATTGCGGGAGAATCAGGCTCTACGCCAAGATTAAGGACTGTCATGCATTCAAAACAACCGGGAACGTCTTCTTGCGAAAGCGTGTGAAATTTAACCACCAGCGGTTACCCATCCAAACACCGACCGCGCCTGAGGTAACTTAAAATTACGGATCGATGACGATCTACACAAGCGGTGCTATGAGTGTCTATTAAATATCTGCCTCAATATACCTTACTTAATATGAAAGGTATTCGGTCGGTTTGCGTTTGAGCTGGCCTCTAGCCGGTCTATTCGGTCATTCAGTCGTGGTTTCCCGACGGAGGCTGTATTGCACGCTTGAATAATTCCGTCTAAGGATGTTAACTGTTGGTTTTAGGGGTACCGTGTAGAACAATATTTACTATGCCTACTGTACCGTGATACGTCATCAGCTCTGTTTATACAATGTTAAATAATATTATTAAATTACATCCACTGTTATTAGGGGGTGTATCTTGAAATTCTTTTCTAGGTGGTCATGCTATGTTAAAGAATAGGAAATCTGTGAACAATTTCATTATTTTAGAGCTATTTAAGACCTAATTTATTATGGGAGCAAAAAAACATACACTGCATGCATGGTGTTGTAATTTTTTTGCATACGCATTTATCCTATGTGAGGAGTAGGGTATATTGCATGGTTTAATTTAAGATTTAATTTTTTAAGCTACTTCTTTCCATAAATGAAACAACTTGCGGACGCTATAGTAACACTGGACGTTCAAGTAAAATTACAATTCGAATTGAATCGGTATAATTTATTAATGGCACCACCTTTAAATTATCTACTAAGAACGCAGAAGGAATGCATCGATCGCTAATGGAACATTCGAAGATGGTTAGAGTTCATCAGTTATTCACGGCGTCTGTCATTTCGGATTTGCATTTAAACTGCATACAGTCGTACTGATCTAGAGCCAGAGAATAAAATAGCTGAAATTTATACAAAAAATCAGGATAAGATGTTAGTAGCTTTTGGTCTAAGGTCCAATATAGGTCGACGGTAGGAGACATACTCTT
Organism: Epargyreus clarus; assembly: GCF_041222505.1. Taxonomy (NCBI): domain Eukaryota; kingdom Metazoa; phylum Arthropoda; class Insecta; order Lepidoptera; family Hesperiidae; genus Epargyreus; species Epargyreus clarus. The sequence continues at coordinate 11,930,960 of NW_027332209.1, read as the reverse complement.
CCCAGGCGTTCCAGCTTAGTCCTCAAGGGTAATGGCGCATCTGTGGCCGAACTCAAGTACGAATATCGAATCCTGTCTGGAGTGGATTATAGATGTCCATGGGCGGCAGTAACCACTTACCATCTTACCATCAGGTGGACTGCATGCTCGTCTGCTACTCCATATTATAAAAACCTTCACCGAGCTGGTTAATGGATGTAACGTTTTTTATAAAGTTAAATATGTATATCAGTTTATTTAGTAGACAATTAGCATTTCACCGATGAATTTCAGAGACTTCATCAAATCCCAATATTAGGTCATAATTGGCTTAAGTAAAATACTGTTATTAACACATTCTCTTCCCAATGTTCATAAAATTCAAGCCCTAATTCATTTTCCATGTTGTGTCCACTCGTAAAGTTATGCCTCGTACGACCAAAAGGGGTAATAAAGATTAAAAACGGGACCAGGCCAAATTAAGGGCCGAGATGGCTTGATCTGCGTGGGGGTTCCGATAAAATGTAACCCGGGACAAAATAAAAAAGCCCTTTTTATTGTAGGTATACAAGAGTTCAGGGTATTTCGGGTTGTTGTGAGATATTTTAGGGCCTGAAATCGTTTTTGAAACTCGATTAAATTTTGTGAAACTTTCCACAAAACTACTCCAGCTTCATCTAAGTTTTTTTATTCTAAGTATAGAGTAAAGGAGTAAACAACATTGTTTATTTATATAAAGGTGTACAGACAACATGCCAAAATTTATTTTTAGGGATATAGAGATTTTTATCTTTGCAATGAATCAAAACACGTTACATTTATTTCTGTATTATAACAGCTGTGTAGCATTGCTGCATTCTCCTATATAGATGTGGTACGGAAGACAGAGACATACACATGAGGCGGTCTAATATAATGTTTAGGGTATAATGAATCTGTAGTCGACCTACGTTAGGGTGCTTTTCCACTAGAGATGTCTGAGGTAGCTAATTATATGCAAGGTCAAAGCTAAGCTGAGCAAATCGAATATGTGCTATCAAAATACATAGCTACATCGATCGCGTCCTTAGCTCGCACGCGTAGCTCTGATCCTCAGCTCACATTCCTCTAGATAAAAATATCGCTAACTATCAGAGCTATACTAAACAATTGAAAACTAAGTTAACCTACTGGCGGATTTGAAACACGTCCATAGCTTAGCTACGCTGGTAGAAAGGCACCATAAGATCTTAACCTACTTTGTGTTTATTATATAAAGCTATGAGGGGCATTGACCATCATGTAGACTGCACGCCAATTTACTTCTTCAATTTAAAAAAGAAAATCCTATAAAACGATTAATAATGATGTCCATATCGTGTTGTTTGCGAAATTATTGCTCGATCAGCGTACCAATTTGTAATAATTGAAAACATAATCATTCGTGCGAATAAATAAATTGAATAATTAAATTGGGAAGCGTCAGCCTGTTGTGGATTTGAGCTGCAAATCGATTTTGGCGGACAAAGCCGTATTCTGGCTTGTGACTTTTTCGTTCGTACTTTTTTGACCAATAATACCATTATTATTCATGGTTTTGTACAATTATCACAGATATCCGGTATCTGAGTTCGTGTGATGATACGTTTCTGTATTGTGGTAAACTGACAGGAATAATTTAAAGTAAACTAAAGAGCTGTTAAAATGAAAAGAATATAACTATTTATATTAAGGCTATTTAATAACAATATAATTATACGACCCGCATGGCGGAGCGGCCATCATACCGGTCTGACGCGCAAAGGGTCCCGGGTTCAATCCCCGGCCAGACAGATATCTAAATGATGAATTTAGATTTCTGTTTCTGGGTCTGGGTGTTTGTGTATTTGTCTATGTGTGTGTCCATGGCACCCACGACACAGGGAATCCTAGGGTGGGGCTGTGAGTGTAGAAAGTGTTTATTTATTTATTATCATTTATTTATTTACTACTACAATTTAATTTCTAACTAAGAGAATTTTCATTAAGTGTTTAAGACAATACCTTCTTAAGAAAGCAAGTTATTTTCTAAGAATTTTATATATTCAAAACATCGAAATATTTTCTAGTATACACAATTAGATATAACAAAATTTTAATTAAATTTAAATATTGTTTTCATGAATAATTTAGCTTTATGTTCTTAAATATAACGTTTATTATGATTTCCACGGGGCGCTATGATGGAACTCATTTATATTCACGTCACTGAGAAATAAATGCACGATAGCAAATGCAAATACTATTGCGGCGCCAGTTGTTTGGCGCCAAAAGCCATCAAAAACTTACACCGGATTTTGGAAGTCCATAAAATTCACTGCAAATTCTATAAAATTTACTACTTATTTCGAAAGAGATTAATAGTGTGAAAAAATACTCAATAAGTATTTTTTTAGAATGTATGATTTTTTATTTTTGAGTCACGACTCAGTCGGCCAAATATTCATGGTTAACATCAGCGACGTGTGAAATAAGTGAGTTAATTAAGTTTAAGATAATTATTTATTTTAAATTGTATGAATGATGTACGAAACAGCCATACAGTACATCGTAGACCTTGCATCAATTGTAATCCAAATAGACTGTAGCTTGGTTAACATAGATGCGTCACTATTTATGTGGATTGGGTTGGAAAGTCTCAAATAAATACACAAACATCCACCAAATCAACCCAAAAACACAAAACAAAAAAATTAATACAAGTAAATTAACTAAAGAATTTAGTAAAATCGGAGTCGAACTGTTATTAAACATACACAGGCACATAGATCCGTCCTACAAAATATATCAAAATTACCATTTCAACCAGAATAGTCCACGATTCGCATTCAAAGGGAGATCAGCGCGTGGCGTCCATACAAGTTTTTTTTTTTTTTTTTTAATAACATAAGAGTAGCAGACGAGCATGCAGTCCACCTGATGGTAAGTGGCTACTGCCGCCCATGGACATCTGTAATCAACCCCAGATAGGATTAGATATTCCTACCTGAGGTCGGCCACAGATGCGCCGCTACCCTTGAGGACTAAGCTGGAACGCCTCGGAAAAGTCTGTCTCCCTTACCACACCCTTCAAACCGGAACACAGCAGCGCTTAACACTGCTGTTATTAGGTAGAAATAGGTGTGGCGGTGGTGCCGCCGGAGTCGAACCACAAAGGGTTCTACCACCTTTAAAGTATTTACATAAACAGGGTTTTTTCGCTCTCCCCCGAAACCTCATACAAGAACGCTTGCAGTTAATTAATAATTTAACGTACAAAATGCGAGTCCGTAATTGTTATTGATACTTCGAACATGCGGGATATTTATGCATACATCAGTGCTTCTTTCAATTAACTTGTAATAAGTAGAAGTAATACTCAAAATAATAACTTATTCTTTTATGTGGAACGATAAATAAGTTATGATAGGGGGTGTTTTAGGCGGCAAGACTAGAATTTGGTCTAGACACACACAGTGTATCTGAATGAGATACAATAGGGTTTATAAAGAGTGTATCTAAATGAGATACAATAGGGTTTACAAAGAGTGAAGGAAATTATCCGTTTGAATTAAATGTATTACATATAAGCAGTAATGAGTTATGAAAATCACAATTTAAAAATCACGGACAGTCACATGTTTCTTTCTTTACCTTTATAACTTTTTTCTTTAATAAAAGATAAAAAGAATATTGTACAGATGAAACCCGCAAGGTAGACGTGTAAAAAACTTCGTGTAGAAATAAGAACACCCTGTACTCGCCCGAGGCGTCGACGCCGCACAATATCATATTTTTTGCATCTACACGCGCCGCGTTTCTCATTTTAACGATTGAGCAGGATTGAGGTTTGAACTTAGACGTGCTTCCAATATCTACCTACCCATATGTATCCGTAAGGCACGATTGTTGTGTCTGGCACGTATACTTGATACGTGATACATGGTGTTGTTATTAGAGATGAGATAAAAACCTGAAAATTTCTTTCCGGTAGTTTTTGATAGATACGTCACTTTTATAACGGATGAAATAAAAAATGAAAAAATATTTCAGGTAGTTTCTGATAGATATGTATATAGTCAGTTGTATAAGAGATGATTTTACATTTCTTTTGGATCTAGGCTTTGGATTCCTCTTTTGTGTCTATCGTATCACTAAGTGAAAATCGTGCTTATATGAATATAGAAAGCGTTTTTATATGACATCACCTGAAAATGAGTTTATTTTTTCTATAAAATTAAAACTCATTAGCGTTCGCATCAAATACATTATATTTCAATAGAAATACTCGTAACAACAAAACCTTTTTAATTCAAACAATATTCAATAATTACATTTTTCAAACATATAATACGTTTAATTTAATTTTAGTTATTTAATAAAAAAGTTAGTTAGAATAGCATATTTAATGTAATTGAATGTCTATTTATGTATACTATACAGAGTACTACGAGGGCAGTTTCAATTTGTCAATTACAATATTTTCCCCACACTACCCGATCGGAAAAACCATGTAACGACATCGCAGCCCCATATTTTCAATTTCTAACACCACGTTTTTCATTTTAACGACTGAGGCGCGTGTGGTCCAGACGTACCTCCGTTTGAATGGATATGTGGATGTATGTAATATGTATGTGCCTGTATGGAAAGTGTTACTAAAGAGACTGAATGGCGAGTCTGAACTTGTGTGGAAATTTCAAAATTTAAATTAAATCTTCTTCGTCAAAACTTTTATCTAACTTCACTTGTGTGTAATGTGCATGTCTTGGAATTTAGCAAGTTAGTCATATTGAGATAACCCGAATTCAGGGAATTAACAAATAGAATTTTTAGACATTACGACTCTACATCACAACCAGTAAACAATAATTAGTAATTTGCATATAAATGTACCTTTTAAAGGTAGTTTGCTTCGTGGTTCAAGCAATTCTACCACTACTATTCTACTCCTATTCTCGGCTTAAAGCAGCTATATGCGAGGCTACGTTCTGGTTTACACAGTGTGTTAAGCTAGAGATACTTCTGCTCGTTATTATTAATCGATCTATCTATTTTTTTGCCTACTAAAGCCTTTGCCAACTAAAAATTGATAACTTACGATCTTTGGTTTGACTGGATTTTTGGTTGGTCATCATGTGGCTTAGTTTAAATAAAATTCCAATTCTATATGATGTATGACAAATGTCTACAGGCAACAATAACTGCTTACCATCAGACAAAGTGCATGTTTCCTACTTCAATTTATAAAAAAAAGATAAAAAGGGACACGCAGCCCTTACACATTTCATTTATGAGTACCATTCTCATTCCGCTAATTAGCTGCGCTCAGCGGGCCGAGGTGCGAAGTGGCCTTTAACTATCTCACGGTTAAGTAAGTTAAGTAAGGTTAATTTATATTGTAGCGTAGCTTGCCCGGTAAAGTGTTTAGGCTTTTAGCGTTCAACTACATTGAGGTATGGTGCGGTAAAGTATTTTCTTTTAACTAGTTTTGTAGCTGGACGTCTAACGTCTTTATTTATTTGATTTTTTCTTAAGTTACAACATTTTTGGTGTTAGGAAAATGAAAATTATATTTTTGTGAAAATATCGTGCGCCGCTAACGAAAATTAAAAAATGAATCAACACTATTTAATTGAATATTTTTAAATAAGAACCACGGTAATTTAGTTATACAAACGCACACACATATTTTTTACGAGATAAATTTATTAAATGAGCTTGCGATCCACCTGGATAAAGTCATCGTTCACAAACTTCTGTACTCAACCCGTAATAGATGTAATTCACGAAATTAATTACAACTGGATAAATAATTCATTAAAGTCATGTTTTAATCAAAACCATAAAACTTCGTTTCAATACTCACGCCTAACATGAGTTATTATATGAAAATGATATCCCAATTTAGTGGAGGTAAACCAACCGACCGGTGGACGATAAACAATGTTAATTACTGTAATTAGTGTCAATAAACCTTTTCGGCTTTGGCGCAAACAAATCAAGTTCACTAATGGATTGTGTCAATATTTCATTAACTTTTTGTTTTGAAACTAGAGTACTAAACTGGCGTGCTGTCCACCTAATAGTCAGGGATTACTCGTTTGACGACCCGCGTGGCGGAGGAGTCACCATACCGATCTGACGCGCAGAAGGTCCCAGGTTTGGTCCCCGGCCAGACAAATACCTAAATTATGAATTTAAATGTCTATTTCTAGTCCTTGATGTAGTTTTTGATGTACGTTTATAGATATATGTATTATAATTAAACCCAAATGTGATTGATTTATGTGTCTGTGTGGTCAACTATAGATGCTTTGCTGCCTTTAAGGACTAAGGCAGGAAGCTTCACACGCTACTTTGATTTGATTGATTTAGAAGTGATAATTTATTTCTAAATATCAATTATCACTTAATAACGCGTATGAACATAATTAATTCACTATTTTACCAACAAAAAATTGAATTTTTCGGTATAACATTCGTAAAGAAACTTACACGCCTGAGAATCATCAAAAACTTCACAAAGATGTCTCGAGTCTACAAATCGCATTTGGTTAGCCTATGACTTAAAATCTCATTTTCTGAAGTGAATCGTGTCATTGGTCATATCTATTTTTTTTTTTTATAGTTAACCTAACGATAAGGCAGACGGGCTACCTGATGGAAAGCAGTCACCGTCGCCTATGGACATTTGCAACACCAGAGAAGTCGCCAATGCATCGCCGGCTTTGAAGGAGAGTTCTTTTTACACCCCTCTTTTATATTAAAATAGTAATAGTAAACTCATACACGTACATACTCATACATTTATACGTACACGAATATAATACATCTCGTTACACGTATATAAGTGCGGTTTGCTTACACCGAGCGTTCAGACGCCCTGATTAACGGTAAACGCGTTAGTTTAATTAATTCGCCGTAGTCGGCGCCACTTGTGCACGGGCAGTGACAAATGATGGACGCCACTGTCCCATTTGTTGCTATGATGTATCACTGTGATGGAAATACGTATATGGGAATAGTCGTAGGTGAGTTTGGGTAATTAATGTGACATGAATCATGCGAAAATGTCAAGATTTTGTATTTATTTGAAATGGGATTGTTTGTAGCTTGTATTTGTGTGTGTTAATTGAAGTAGAATTATGCAACTGTAATAGTTTCGTAATTGAACTACGTACAATGCGGTTGACCTGATGAGTACAGTAACTGACCACTGCTGCCGCCCATATATAAACATTTTTTTCACATGTGGGGTGTGATTAAAAGTGGCACGGTTGAATAATGACATCGGATCAATTATTTCATAAAATGGTACACTATTGTAGCATATTTTGGTACTTTATATACTGAACATTTTGAGTACAATCCAATGTCCATCTGTAGGGAGGGGAATGGAATATGGTGGCGACTTCATTAAACTTCGTTTACTAAACCTTATACATCATTTCTTACTAATTACAAGGAAGTTATGTTTACTAATGAATTCAATTGTCTCCTACCTTACGCAGCATTTCCTCGAGCGAGTCCATGTCGGCGGAGGCGGGCAAGCCGCCCGCGCTGCCGTTCGACGAGTTGTTGTTGTTCGTCATAGGCACATCGGGTTCCGCGTAGCGAGACCGCCTCTCACATCACATCACCGACACCACTTCGATAAACACAACTTTAAGTGCCGATGTCGTTCACTGGATTCGACGTAGCAAAACCGCCACTTTCATAACACTGAATTTTGTCGTTCGCAGTAGCGAGACTGCCTCGTATGTCTACATCATGTGGTAAGCAAAATAACTTCTTCGTTTTTATCGATGTAGATTGCAAATAGTTGTCATAGATATCGCAAAATTTGTTATAACGAGTCGTCACTTATGTTTCAGGGTTTTATTGCACTGTTTCCTATATAATTAGTTTGACGAGATTGCATTCGGAAGACTGATTTCTGAACAAAATGAGAAATGTAGAAGCCTACAACATGTAAAAAAGCAATTAAAATGTATTTTAAGGCATCGAAACACTGTTGTTTCCAGTTGTTAGCGTTCGGATTCCCTGTAAGGAGACCGCCACTCGACTCTGACAACAAAACATTATTATGAACTTTAAAATTTTGTATATTTTTCATAAACCAGTATTAAAGATAAACTCTTAAAAAAACTAAAATGCAGACAGTTCTTTCCAATCTACAAGACAATGTCTAACTTTTCAGCTCAGACAGGCAAAAACATACAAAAGCTTCGAATACCGAGACAATAAACCTCCACAATTTACAAAGGGAAAGCTGCAATAACTCGATAGTCTCAAAGAGCTTGCAGCTTAGCGAATTCCAAGAAATCAGTCTTGGTACAATATTACAATGGTGGACGACGAATATGTTTTCACAAGCTGTAAAGAATGACAAATGTTGAAATTGCTGTAAAACATTTGTATGAAATTTCAAAAACTAGCTTTGATTATACACGGATCGAAATAATGTTTTACACTTATCACTAGGCAATAGGATTAATTATGGTCTGGGTGGTGTGAAAACACATTCACGTGCATAAATATCGACACCTAACACAGAAATCTAATTTGATCTTTTAAATGTCGGTCTAATCGATGAATGAGCCTAAAATTTTGTCAGTGACAAATGATTTCATACCGCACATAAGGTTTTCAACAAGTTTTAATGAATTAATGATTATCGAACTTTAAAGTAACTCAAGGTATTGATATTAAATCAGAATAGTATGTATATAGAAAGTAAGTTCGAAATGGTTTCCAAAATTTATCAATAAATAAAAAAAGAAACAATATTCCGCAGCTGAAAGTGGCGAGTGATCCACTCGATGTGCGGAAGACGAAGATTGATGGTCCGGTACAGCGCGTATGACGTGATAAATTGTGAAACAGTTCCGGGATCATCCGCGCACATATAGGCCCTGTAGTGGTTTAATAAATACACTCATAATTAGACACTACACATAATCACGAGCACTGGGGCGTGCGGTAGTGGGGCGTTCTGGCGACATCTAGGTGTCAGTTGCTCAAGCTGAGTCACTCTGAGTTTGGACGCCGTGCGGGTAGGACGTGTTGTGGACCGGTTTGTTTTGTATTTGTACTAACCGAACCAGTACAGGCCCGATCTTTGGAAATTAAATTTTGATCGGTATCGATCCTGATTGAAAATGATAGCAAACAGCGGTGTTAAGCGCTGCCGTGTTCTGATTTCAAGGGTGTGGTAAGGGTGACATATTTGAATTTGTCGATCAAAGTGGGTAAAAATCGAGTTCAAAGATTCCGTTACATATCCTGATACATATATATAAGTAAAGCTATAAAAGCATGGTAAAAAGAAACAATATGCTACAGCTGACAGTGGCGAGTGTTCGCATCCTCTCGATGTGCGGAAGACGAAGATTGATGGTCCGGTACAGCGCGTATGACGTGATAAATTGTGAAACAGTTCCGGGATCATCCGTACCATATAGGCCCGACCTTTGCAAATTAAATTTTGATCGGTATCGATCCTGATTGATACTGAACGTTTATTGTTTAGGATCACGATACGTGCGTGAAGTAAGGTGGGTTAGTAATCTAATTTTAATTTGCAATCTGTTGATAGAATTACATGAGTAAGAAATTCATTTTCACTTGCATTAACGGCACAGGAAAAGTGCGGATTGCAATGTTTGTTGCCATGTAAAATATAATTTTTTTCAGGTCTTGTAAGTGGGGATGATAGACAATCACCGACTGTGTAAATATAATTCAATTAAAATTCATTATTCAATTGCTATTCAAAACAAAATTCTTTCAATTTCTCTTAATAAAAACAAATACCTACTTTTTTCTTACTGCAAGTATGCATAGACAAAATTAAAAATAGAATTAGAAAATATCGACGAATTTTTCAATTTTATTATATAAACCGACCAAAAAACCCGTAAAACATCTGTTACACTCTTTTACGGGAACCGGGAAGCAAATAGCATTTTCAATTTCAATTTCGTTCAAACATCGTTTTGATTGCAATGTAACCAACTGTTTTTGAACTACAAAGCGTAACCGCTAAAAGTGATTGCTTGCGGCCAGTCTATGGATTTTTATTTTATTTAAAGTACCACGGATGCTATTCGCAAATGTTGTGAGCAATTTCGAACGATCTCGTTCTTTTATTTTGTAAAATAAATACCTACCCCGTATTAAATATACGTAAGTCCAAAAAAAACCTTATTCATTATTTAGATGTGGCTGACCGGAGATTGAACCGTAAATACTCTGTTGTTTCGTACTAGTAATATTTATTGACTGACAAAAAATACCTTCGATGTCTTCATATCATGGTTGGAGCGTCGCCAATTAGGGAGGCATCAAAAAGTTTGTAAATGGATAAATGGAATATCTTCCTAGTGAGTTTAAAAAAATCGGCCAAGCCAAAGTCCAAGTTCAAGCCAAGGCCAAGTCGAAGTTGCGCACTTAGGGTTGCCGATTTCAGATAACTTTGAAATAAGTAAGACACGATTTACTTATATTTAAATAAAGATGGACGTCTGTAATGAAAGTGCTTAATTGCACTGCTATTATTAGGTGTGGCAGGAATAGTGTTGAATATTCACAAAGCATACAGAAATATCCCTCAAAACAGTCTAAGCATCACGTCGAAGACCCAAACTTATCTGACAGCACAGAGTACACATACAGAGACGGGTCCCAAATGTATGCAAAGTCACACGTGTCGCCGCACCACTATCTGTGTTTGTTCAGACCTGCCGCAGATCGAGTGCTTCAGCCTGAGGGATTGGAGCGTCTGTGTGTCTCTGTCTTGTGTTTATCTGTGGGAGATTTGTTATAACAGACGTGTAAAACATTATTCATGAAGTAAATGTAAATATAACACTAGCTATTAAAACGTGACGGTTGAATACCTACTTTATTATTTTTCGAAGTAAAAGTTTAACTACTAAAAAGTTTATATGTCATCTTTAAATAAACTTTTTCGTACTTTATATTTTACATTAAAATACTACATATTCAATTTATTTTCAACAATGTATTATCAGACATCGCTTATAAGATTTTTTTTAAGGTATCTTTGATAACGAAAATTGTTTTTTTAATGAGCTTGAAGTAACAACTAAGTATGCACTTAACCAGGTGGTAAAAAGCAATGGTTGCTTAAACATCTATAACCAAGTGATAATCTGTAATCACAGATGATATATGAATATGTATGTCGGCCGACATAGACATCTTCCCATCGAATCTCAATATCAATTTTGCGTTAGAAATAGACGTAGCGGTGATATCTCCCCAGTCGAGCCACCCGCGACAATCAAAAACCAAATTCATATTACAAGTGGTCGAAATATCCAAAATTTCTATAAACCGCAAACAAAGCCACTGCATAATAATGTCTAATAACTGAATTATGTACATTTTCAAACTTTGACGTCACACGAGGGTGAAAATTTAATAACTATTTGAAACGTTTAAAGCGCACGTTGTGGCCAGAACTAATTGGGACTGATTTTGAATAAATACCAATTAGTTATATTGAATTCGTACATGTGAATAAAAATTTAAATGTCTGCGTGTAATTTGGGAATAAGTGTTTTTCTTAAGTATACAAAATTAAATTCATGAGATGAAAAAAATCTCAAAAATCTAATCTATATTTTTATCTGCCTGTGTATTTTCACCTTTCTATATGTCAGTTTACTATCATTATTCTTGGAAACGGCTTTTGTCTGGATTTTTGGGAATATAGAGGAATATGTAGGGGGTATTTGGGGTATTTCTACAAGTATTTAAGGAAGAGGGAGTAATGTACATTAGTAGGAAATGCCTATTTATCCACAGAAAAGAAGCATGGAGTATCCAATACTCCATTACTTGTAGGAAAAAAGCCCTCGTCAGCAGTGGAATAGAAATCTTACATTAAAATCTTACATTTTTTTTAAATTATAATGTCCATGAAGTGGCAAAGGAATATACAGTAACCTTTTGGTAACTAGCTACTGCCGCCCATGTAAACTCCGGATAAGATTATATTCCTACCTGAGGTTGGCCACAGAAACCCTATCCAAATTGCATCCACACAGACAAACCCGCGTACAAATGCTAGTTTATAATAAGCCCGATACTTGTTAGAATATAATACATACATACATCAACCATCAAACATGACGAGCATCGAAATTTCATTAGCGACCACCGCTAATTTGCCGCAGAACGATTAAACTATAGATACCTAATCATAACATATGTTTTTATTGGCCGAGTAAATATGTGGCCATTATATTATTAGTAAATAAGTTAAGTACATAAGAGTTACTAACAATTTTTGGGAGCAGAAAGATTCTTCAAGATTCGCGCAGTATAGTTACACTTGGGTAGTAATAAACCTATTCTTTATTATTTGTGTGGTAAGGGAGACAGACTTTTCCGAGGCGTTCCAGCTTAGTCCTCAGGGGTAGCGGCGCATCTGTGGCCGACCTCAGGTCGGTATATCTAATCCTATCTGGGGTTGATTACAGATGTCCATGGGCGGCAGTAGCCACTTACCATCAGGTGGACTGCATGCTCGTCTGCTACTCCTATATTATAAAAAAAAAAAAAAAAATTTCTACCTCAGTATACTCGTAGAACTATAGTTATTAGGTGCCCCTGTGGTACCGGTTAAAGGTATGGTACTGCAGAAAAATTTAGACCAGGTGTTCCAACTTATCCCTGGTATTAAATCAACTGCTTATATTTCACTAATGTTTCCGATTTTATTTTGTGGGACGGATGCTTGGATGTGACGGAGTAGTCGATACCGTTACCGTTACTTAATAGCAACTTTACTACCAATCTTTTGACACTTGAGACATGTAGATATGTATATCTATGTTTTATAGTTAATCCACGATAACCATGACAGTCTCTTATTGTGGGATTATGAGTATAGGATTCGTTATTTATTCTATACAGGTTCGATACTGGTTCAATTGTGCATTTTGCGAAACTTTCGAAGCACCACAGGGCTTGGTTATTCAAATACCGTAGCAGTTCGGTTTGGATCTTGTTTGAAAGAAAACAGTTTGTTTGGTATATTCAACGAATGCAAGCAACTCCGAGAATATACAAAACATTCTTCATTTCAAATATCTGAGATAACGCAGTGTGGAGAGACAGATAAACGCAGTTGAAAATGTACTAGTTCTTGCCAATTCTTATGAAATTTATTATATTGTATTTGTAGAAGTTAAAAAATATAAATGACTTAATCCCTATCAGCCAAGAAGATTGCTTTTGATCTACAAATAGTACAATTAAAATCCGCATAAAAATCAATTTATCCGATACAAGAAAATACACTTTATATTTGGGTTACAAAATTAACAAGAATAAAATATAAATCGGGAAGATTTTAATATTAAGATTAGGCAATAAATTAAAATCCTATTTTAGTTGAACGTAAAAAAATACAGAAAGCCAATTAAAATATGTAAAATAAACATTTATCTTTGTCTTCACACCTCCGAATTAAACAAATAAAAAATCCCCAACACAATTTTCCAAACTTTTCGAAATATTTTAATTGTTCCTTTCCCAGTTTGCCCTTCGTTGACGAGAGGGAAATTCTCGGGAGCAAAGAAAAATCCCTCCACCCGTTTGGCATGTTCAAACAACCCTTCGAGACATCCAGTTAGCAAGAACAAACACAATTATCTTGTACACACGACTGAGTTTCTTTGTAAAGGAATTTATGATTTGAAACATCTTTCCACTTTACATGAAAGGGCTTGGTAGATGGTGTCGTGGGGCGGAAAAGTTCGGGGTTCGATTAACTGACAAACGGATGTCAATAATTAATTTAGAGGTATGTTACGGGTCTGGGTATTAGTTTCTTTCTTTGTGTGGGTCTATGACATCCACAGAATAGGAAATCTCGGCATCGGACTCTAAGTTTAAAATGGTTTTAAAGCACTTTTATCAGGATAATAATATACGTATGTATTGTACTGTGACCAAGTATTCTAATGGGAAACCCTACATGGGTTCCTCTCAGCTGCGGGGGCAGCGGATATGCCAGACTCCTACCGGCTAAAACCTCACAGTGTTCCTCTGGGCGCCTTTTGTCGGGACCACGGGTACACTAGTAGCACTCATCCGCGGTCCGGGATGGAGCTGATTTACAATTTTCAAAAACTACCTTTAATGACAGACAAATGAAACGAAATATTCTTTGACTAAACAATATTGCGCTTCATTACTCCAAAGATCGAAATTCTTGCCAAAAAATATACCCGCAAACCATAAGTCATTAATATCTTTTCATCCATTAAAAGTAACAATAAATATAAACTTTAGCGTCTAGACGAAAAACAGTTATTTGTTACCGATAAATAATGTCATAATGTCATGACATTCCCAAGGACGCATGATTTTGGCAACTGAGACGACTTATCTGTCCAATATTTTGTCTGCCTGTCAAATATTTTTCGAATATTCCTTGAAAGCAATTTATTCTGAGTAATTGGTTGTAGTAAAACGAAGTGGTCACATATATTTTATTTATTTCTAGTATTTATTTTATTTATCAATTTGATATTATTGAATAAGTTAGAAATTTTGCTGCAATAGTGATCGGGGATTTTGGTTGTTTATTAGTGATAGCAGTAGAAGAACCATTTTGAAGGACGCAGGTCCTTTTGGATTTGTTCACTTAGACGTCTCCCACAGCATTTACGTGGTATTAATATTCTGCGGAGATGTCCCACTGCTGGGCACGTTAGGTACTTCGAGTGAAAGGGGTTTAGGCCATTGACAACCGCGCGTTGTAAATTATTTTTAATCAGCACATAACCATATTGACCAGCATATTGACCAGAAATATATAAATTGGGTACACATTTAACGGTAGATATGAGTGACATACAAATTAATATTCTATCCTAGGTAATTCTTCTTAATATTCAACGGACGTTATAGTTCAGGAATAGATTGATGATACTTTTACTAAAATTAAACCTGACATTAAAATCAGATGTGTCTTTATTTTGTATCATTCATTGATCAGTAGTCTACAAAAGGTTACAGGAAATATGTCTGTGTCAAGTTAATTCTATGTATGTTTTTCTTGTATATGAAATGTTTTCTTTTAATAAGTCTTTTAAGTGATAGGGCCGCCTGTTGTACTTTTCATAATGTATATGTATATAAATATATTTGTCATTTATAAGTTGTTATAAGCACAACATTTTTGTATTGTATTAATATAGGTACTTTATTTTATTAAAACACAATCTTGTTATATAAAAGGAATTGATAAATCAAGTAAGGAAGCGCAGTCAGGATATAAACTTGTATAAATAGAAGGGTTCTGTATAATTTACAGATAAATATTCTGTTACTCCGGATCGTCGGTTCAATTACGATAATGGATTTCACTTTGGAATGCTCTAGGAGCTGTCGATGTTTTGGACAGTAGTGTGTGAGCTTAGTGGGGGCGGAGCGGAATTCCAGGGCCGACATCTCTCATTTTCTATTATTAAAAATCAGTCTCTCCCATTTTTACCTACCGACGATCGAACTTAGACAATGTCTAGAAGAAGAAATTGGCATGTCAATATTTGGTATTTATGATATGATAGGATAGATCGCTTATTTATAACGGGCGATATCTGTTGTTATACAGAATGCGGATTTTCTTCACAATTTGATTTTGTGACATGACAAAAAAAATTGAATTATATGGATATCAAAAATACAAGTCTCTTTCTGAAAATATAATCAATATAATCAATATTTTAATCATTTATGCAGATTGTTTATCCATTCCGTTATCCGCTCCTGCTGGTGCGTATTACTTTGTGCGTGTCCTTGTCTTACACTCTGCCAAGATTAGTTTTAGAGTTAAACTTTAGTTTTAGGTCTTGTGATGTCTAAGTTGCAAGTTAGCAGCTTACAAAAGCAAGTATACAATGGGTGCTAATAAGAAGTTTCTTAGAGATTGTTTTTAACCCAAGAATCTTTTGCAGTAATTATAAGGATTAAAAGATAGATAATGATATAAATAGCCCATACAAAAATAAATAAATGAAAATAAATATTATTTATTGAATTAAATTTGAATTATATTTACAATTATGTTTTTTGCATAATTGCACAGATAAACTCTAAAATTTTAACGAAATACCATACAAATTATGTAATAATTTGTAAATATTAATATATTATTATGTATTTAATGTATCGTACGTATTAAGCAGATTATAGTCGGCACTCGGTCTATAAATGGTTGTCGTAATAGAAATCAAATTGCGTAGGCCGGAATTCATTAACGAGTTTCAATTTCGTTGTAGTGTTAATAAATTAAAAAAGTCAGCTACAAAGTGAGGTTTAATTGAGACATTTACGTAATCAGTTTAAAAGTATTACATGATTCAACTGTCTCATTTACCACTTCTATAGGTACACTGGATATTAGTTAGCATAAGGTCACTGCTTAAGTCACTGGGTAAAAAACTTGGTCTCTCGATGGAAGGGTCCGAGGTTCAAATAGCAGGCCTGCACCTCTGATTTTTAAAGTTTTGTGCGTATTAGAAATTAATTATCACTTGCTTAAACGGTGAAGGAAAATATATTGAGGCAACGTGCACACCTGAAAGAATTTGTATAAAAAAAAACAAAACCTCAAAGGTATGTCAAGTCTACCAATTCGCATTTGGCCAGCGCGGTGGACTAATTTAACGCTCAAAGACAAGTACAAAACCGGCTCAAGAGATAAATCTACATTCATTATTATATGGATCAATAATCGAACCCTGAAATCTCCGTGTACCCAACGAGTATATGATGACAGTTTTACACTGATCGACTATTACTGACAAACTTTCACACACAGTTAAATTGAAAGTTCTTTCCAATTTCAATCAGTGTAAATTCCTATCACAATTATAATATCGACACGTGTACGTGGAACAGTGTCAACGTGTCATTGACCCCAGTGACAATGGGTGCAGCGACGGGTGACATGCTAAACGAGAGTAGAGTTTGAGTGAAAGGCACCATGATTGTATGGTTCATGTCTCGTTTGAACCACCATCCGGTGGAACTAAATGGTTGTTATGTCCATTCTGAGTATGCAGGATGGGAATGTTATGTTTGTTTTCGAGGGCACTGTAGACCAATTCGGAAACAATACCTTATAGGATCTTAATTTGTTTTATCTTATAGGCTTGCGTTTGGCTGCAGTCTTACCTGATTTTAAGTGAGATGCAGTCTTGGACCCTTGACTTGAAAATCCTATCCTATACTAAGGACGTTTAATCTTAACAGAAATAGAGTATGCATTAATTGATATAAAATGTTACGCTGTTATCGTAAAAAACATCAACAAACAAAAGTTAATTCCCGTCGATAGTCAGGCTTTCGACGGGAGGGAAGGAAGGTGTCCCTTCAATCGGGATTGTTTTGAGCTAGAAAGCTCAAAACAATCCCGATTGAAGGGACACCCTCACTTATTTTCTAGAGTGGTGTATAAAATATTATTGTTTAGTTTTATTAACTAAATGTACCTATCTAAACCTAGACCTAATTTTGCCAATTTTCGTGGATGTCTTTGGATGTGATCAAGATATTAAACACAAACAGGAAATAGGAAACAACATCTTGCTCTTAATTTCCTTAAGTAATGCTTTCACCAACACACACCGCTAAATGCGGCAACAGTCAAATGCAATGATTAACAAATCCTTCAGATGATAGTACGTAGGCCAGGTGTACCCAGTAACTGTATACTCCTGTACAAAATGAAATATTAGTGTTGTGGTCTACCACATCAAATATTGAGCCTTGCGAAGTCGCGGCGAAGTAGGCAAGTGAACTATTGTATTCGTTACTTGATATTTATGACCCCTTGTAATGTTAGCTACATGGCACATATTATTTACTACTCCGCGTAGCTCTAAGCGGTAATATCGTGAATAAAGTGTAGTGCGCAAATGCGCTTTGCATTTTTAATTAGCTAACCTGCTGCGCCTTTTAGTTTGGGTAAGGTAGTTTTAATACTGGTTTTATTGTATAAGTTATCAGCTGATATTAGTTCGAGATTTTGAAGAAGAAATCTTGTTCAATTAAAAATATCTCTAAATAATAGGTAATAAAAAAGGTGTTCGAAAACTATATAATTTTGACATAATTTTTGTATACGTTTTTAACTTACCTACGTCAAATATTTTAACTTTATCGAGTAGTCCAGGTAACTTTTGAAATCTTTCAACCACTTTAACACCTTAGTGAAAACACTCTTTCAATTATAATACTTACTACATTGAATATGCCATCCATCTGATAGTAAATAATCTTTCTAGATCCAAATAGATCTAGAATTAAAATAGAATTGGTATCCTCCTTAAAGTCCACATGCATTGTTATTAATGAGGAAAGGTTTCTACCTTATCACACAATCTATTAAAATCATTTATCGTACACTTTTACAATGTCCTTTATACAGCACTCTAGTTATAATCCGCTTCCTTTTTAGCCTTTTAGCACAAAACAAAACAACAAAGCGTCCTCGAATCCGCATTCCGGGCCGCATTCCGCTCGAATGTCAAACGAAAAGGCGAAGCTAAAACTGTTGTCCTTTGACACGGCGACACGTGACACGGGACATGTGACACGTGGCTGGTAATGAAATTTGAGTAAGAGTGAACTGTATTGAGAAAGAAGTTGACATCAATTGCATCGAAGTATTTGAGCAATAGTTATCAAAGTTGGTACAATTCTGCGTCCAATTTTCTCCTTTTATCTCTTGTCTTATATCCGCCACACCTATTTCTAGCTTATAAATAGCAATTGTGATCTTAAGTATTCATTGCCGCTCATAGCCTTCTGTAACCAAGTGGATATATAGCAGTCAGTCATTCAAACCCGATTCTACCGAAATGTATAATTTGTTTAGAGTTAGATCCCCGGTCAAATCATATTACTTTTCACCTTTCAATTTTCATTTTTTGTTAAAAACGCACAATATTCTGGTCGTAACACAGACCTTTGACTATAAAACAAATACAGTACCCTTACCATGAGTTTTTACGTTTTAACAAATATGACTGTTTTGGTATTTGTTTGCGTATTTGCCCATACAAATTCCAATCAGCGCCCCTAGCGGATTGTATCAGAACTATAGTGTCAGTAACGTAACATGAAATGTCTAAATTGACAAAACGGCGCTTTATGTTTTGTCTCTCTTTTTCGTGAACATGTAAGGTTTTCTTAGTCTACTAAAGCAAATGGAACAGAATAATGGATTGAGTAAACGTAACGTAAAATTGTGGGATGTTTTGAAAACTCATGGTAAGGGTACCTACTGGTCTGTGGTTCATAATCTTTATCGTATCTTGTTTACCAGTATTACATTCATAAAACACTTACTTAGCTAGCTATCGAGGTAGATAAGTGTTTTCTCACTGTAATATACTACATTCATTCATTGAGCAAGTGTTCCGTAGGTGTTCGTGAATGAACCAAGGTGAACTGGTGTGACGTAACAGACTTGCAGACAAACATTCGCCAATGAAGGTAAATGTGCCAATAATTCCGTACTAATCTGAATTTAATTAACAAGTGTTATACAAGTACAAGCTTGTGGAACAAATTCCAGAAAAAAATATACAAGTTATTAAGTTACTAGATTTTTATTTGAACGTAAAAATAAAAGAAAATATTCATATTTTGGACGTTTTGCTCTTTGCACTTATTAGTTTTCTGTGCGTGTTTTAGGAGTTTTGCTTTTTGGACATTGTGCGATAGTTTGTCATTTTGCGCTTGCCATTTGGCACTATGTGATTGTTTGACAGTGTGCGCCTAATGTGCCTAAACCAAAACATTTTTCTCATGTCGCAAGCCCAAACCACGGAAATCCTACATCAAGGCCTATCAACATTTAAAACACCAAAACCCTCTAATAAACTGAAAAAAATACATTTTAATTAGCGAGTGCTTAATATATTTTTATTGGTACATTACAGTTTCCTTTGCAGTAATTAGAGAGATCAATCACATTGGTTTGAACTAGAAACACCCACCAAGTAAGCGATCACTACCCACATTTAACTCAATTCCACAACTTCAAGGAACAGTATGTTAATTATAAATATCTGTGTACAGTCACGTCACCTTGGCTCATTCATCGCCTACATACTCAATGAACTCTTGCTATTCAGCCGTCGTACGCGACACGTTGGACCGCATTATGCAATAGCGACGTATTATGTTGTCATTATACGTACGGCATCCGGCCGCTAGGGTTGTCAACTAAGACAAGTTAAAAGAAAAATGTAAGGTAAGCGAATTATAATCAATAGTATTTTAGTCTTTACTTTTTACGATAAACACGATTTTATACTATTGATTTTGAGACAGCAAATAATAGAAATTGATATAACAAATGAGCTTGTATTTCACGCGATGGTAACCGCTCACCGCTAAGTATTAAAGACACACTGAAGGGCAGCCTTTCAAATCAAATGAAATGAAATCAAAATAAAGTTCAAAATCAAATCAAACATCTTTATTTGCCAAATAACAAATTTATTTTGAGCATGAGTTTACTAAGATTTAATATCTTATAAAAATATATTTGACTCACAAATCAAAACAAAAGTGTTTAACACTAATGACGAACAATGACAGCTTTCATCCTTTCAAAAAAACTATATCATTATTTTGGATGTTTTTACAATTCATTTTAACGTGTATCCATGTTAGGTTTGAAAACAACCCTCGAATAAACTCCCGACACTATTTTAATTTCTGTTTATTTTTATGTTATCACTGTATGTTGTAGTAACTGTGACAACCCTGGAGCCGATATCTCATGAGTGTATTTATGAATTCGGACACGTGTATCTACAAATGGAATACGTGTGGCAAATGGATTATGGACAATTACTTACATGGATGAAAGGAAATTAAATAAAGATTAAGTTTCTTAATAAATTGGGTCACTGGATAAACTTGTTGTTACATCTATCAAAAGTATCTATTAAAATATACCTAAATTAAAATGGATACAGTATGCTTTCAACATTATTTAAAAACGTCTTTAAATAATGTTGAAAGAATACTAAAGGTTTTTCCATATCAAATGTAAAAAATAAAAACCGAAATTTACAAAATAAAACAGCATTAGTTATGTCAAGCTTGATCCGATATTTTTATATAATTTTTGGGTATTCAAAAGTAAAACAAATTAAAAGATATTTATTTTAATAGAAAAGTTTCAAAGCAAATAGGTCAGTGGAATGAGAATAATAAACCCCCAAAATATCTATGCATTCTAGTAGAATTCATAACTTACTACTTTAATACCAGTCTACAATAAATAAGTTAAAATATTATCAATAAAAATGATAATTGGTAACGTTTAACGTGTCGGATATGCATATCGCATCCTGTGATCAGGTCTTACATTATTGATATCGTCCATTGTGTAACATTGGCCTTGTCAATACTGATAGAAGTAAGGTTTTTAGTTTTACCTTTACCATTTTACGGACACAGCGTTCCGGTTTCGACCCCGATAGTAGCATATTTTTGTTAAGTGTTGTATTTCAACAACAATATAATTTTCATGTATAAGTAAGCACATGAAATAGTTTGAAAACATTAGTCAATAATTTTAAACTTAAAAATTACTACAATTTGTATTCGAATGACAGATATTACAATTAAGCTTTGTACACATAAGTATATAGGACGTTAATGAAATCGGACGACATACGACATTTTTAAATGCATCGTGTCACAACGTTTTAAGGTGGTAGAATCCTTAGTGGTTCGACTCCGGCGGCACCACCGTCACACCTATTTCTACCTCATAACAGCAGTGTTAGGCGCTGCTGTGTTCCGGTTTGAAGGGTGTGGTAAGGGAGACAGACTTTTCCGAGGCGTTCCAGCTTAGTCCTCAGGGGTAGCGGCGCATCTGTGGCCGACCTCAGGTAGGAATATCTAATCCTATCTGGGGTTGATTACAGATGTCCATGGGCGGCAGTAGCCACTTACCATCAGGTGGACTGCATGCTCGTCTGCTACTCTTATACTATAAAAAAAAATGTTAGTTACCGTACTCCTCCGAAACGGCTTTACCGACTTTCACCAAATTTTATATGCATATCAGACCTACTGCTGAGAATCGGCTACTATCTATTTTTCATACCTCTAAGTGATAAGGGTTGTTCACCCTTAACATTTTTTTATTTACATGGCAACACAACATTTGCTGGGTCAGCTAGTAAATTTATATAATTTTAATAAGAAACTATACCTTGTTTCTTGTCTTAGTACTGATCAGGTTTGGCATGGGTTTTTATGACTTTATCTTTTATCTATCTATGTGTGTGTTTACACAGAAACAATGGAGTGCTGTGAGCGTCAAAGTGTTTTACAAACTACACGGAATGCATACAAAATAAAGTATGTTTAAATGTTTGAAACGTAGCAACTTTAAATTGAATTAACAAATAACAAGTTGCCTTCACTTTCACAACTTGAAAACTCCTTTAAAATGTTTCAAGCAACGTATAATAAATACGGAGTAAACTGCAAGTTAAAGTTTCGGCTGCAATTAATGTTAGAACACAAGTTGCGAGTACATAAGGAAGCATAAGTTTGTAGGCGCTCATCATGCTTTTACCTGTTATTTAATGAAAAACTTAAGAGTGCCAAAGGAGACTGCAATCTGTCTAATTATTATATCCTTCTGTAGCCTCTTGGAAAGTCTCTTGAAATGTACGTGTACTGTACTTTTATAAAAGTGAATAGATAGCCGTAAGCAAGTTTCTTCAGCCATTTCTCTTTATAAGTCCGTTTTGTTTTATGTTTGAATGTGAGTAGAGTATTATTATAAAAACAAAAAAGCTGTATGTTTAAAAATATAGCCCATGTCACTCCGACAATTGAGACTTACCCGACTTTCGATTAATTTACTACAGCGATTAAATATATTTATTGCGTGTTAATATAATGCTTATGTTTTTTAATGTTAATATTATAACACCCACATAAATGATTACAATAATTTATTTAAATGGAATGATGTCGACGTGATCTTTTCGATGAGTGTCTTAAATAAGAATAAGTTTGCCAAAAGCAAAGCTCTGCAACTGAGTCGGAAGTCTAAAACTTCAGCATTCAGGTCCGACGTCTTAACTGAAGCAGGAATGGAGTTGAACTGTATCATTATACATATACCAAGTAGCAGCTTATAACATAATGAGTGTCTACAAAATTATAGGGTCCAGGCTTTTAGATTTCGATGTTTTAAAGGTGGACAATAACAATACCCCGGCTACTTAAATAAATAATTGTATAATCCGATAAAAAGTTTAGGTTTTACGTTTACACCTCCACGTAACAATTGCACATATGTTCACAAAGCCAGACACATACACACATTCAGACCAAAGATATTTTTTTAGAACCAACTATTAATTTGTCTTTTACTCGTAAGTCACTAACGTTATTAGTATATGTACCCTGCTCTTAAGGCAAAGTTAAAAATATTTGAATGACATCATACTTAGCTTTAACAGATTATAGAGTAAAAGCCCGTGAGCACAAGACCTACGACATTTTATAAATCATATTCTTATTTTTATTTTTATTTATTTTATCTATTTCTATTATTATTATTTTATTTCTTCTTCTTATTTTTATTCGAATCTTTGTATCTACTCTACCCAACAGTGGTAGCAATGATTGGTTATAAACTAGAACTCGCTCTTATCATCGACTGCTATAAAGATAAATCGATTGGTTATCCCCTTTAAGAAAGTCTGTACGCACCTTAACTTTTAAGGTAAGAACTTTATAGCAACACAAGGTAAGCCTTTACAGAAGCTTGGTAAGAAAGCCACGGCAAGACAGGGCCTGCAACCCTTTGTCAAATCACCGCGGGGGAAGTTTTAAGTGATTTTTTGCGAATAATTATTTCAGTCTACCAACTTCCTTACAGGACAATAATTAATTGTGAAGACGCGATTAAGAAGTTCCCACTGCAGTTTTTGTGCAAGAATAGTTTAAAGGAAACTTTCGTCCGAGGCTGTTAGAAGTTTTAGTTGTTTTTCTCCCTTTCCGTTCTAACAAACCGAGTTTAATAATGGGGCATAAAAAGGAAATGAAGGAGGTATACAAAGGAATTGTCGCTAACGAAGCAATGCCCTATTAGTATGGCAAAGAAATGAATAAAAGACCGCTATTAGATAATTATTTTCTATGTTCTGTTGGTATATTAAAAAATAAAGAAATAAAGTCAAGGCTTAGAGCCAAAAATAATGTTAAACATATTGGTAAAAACATGATGATTTGGTCTATACTGCAATTTATTGATTTGATACATAAAGTTCCGCAAAGGCTTAGAGCTAAGAATAATGTAACACATATCGGTAAAGACGTAATGAATTGGTGGTAACTGCATTTTTTTTTTTCATTTGATGTATAAAGTTCTGCAAAAGCTATGTAAGAAATATGCTGACCGCCTTATATACCTGCTTTTCATACCATTAAACCACAATACTATATAATAAACAAAGCTGACATAAGTGTAAGTAATAGGTGGGTACTCTTTAAAACCCTGTCAAAATAATAGCTTCTACATAATGTTGTTATTATAATCCAGATAATTTTGATACAAATTATTTCATTTCATTAATAAAAATGAAGTTATTGTTACGAAAAATTTCAATTGAAATATTCGATGCTTATTCATGAAATCATTGACCGTAGGGCCATAAATTATTCGCGAGCTTGTTCATATTATATTGATAAGCGAGCTTTGAGAATTGTAAAACATTTTATTCTTACTTTGAAACAGAAACGAAGCCAATATTGATGTTTATATAATTGCTTCTCCTAATATTATCATTATATTTCCTGGCCGACGATTCAATCACTGTTAATCTTCTTATTCCCGAATGTTATATAAAACAAAGGGGACCGCAACAATGGGTTTCGCAATTTTCGTCGAGTTGGGCACCGTCCGACGAGACAGACTCCGACGAAAGTCAAAGAAATTTCCAGACAAAAGATTCGTCGACGCACAAACTCCGCTGGGCTTACCCAATGGTGGAATTCACCGAATGTATTTACATTGAATTGTAGATTCTGGAACTTTTAAATTCGATTCTCATTTGACTCGTATTGTCGTGTGGTCATTGAAAGCAACTGTTGAATGTTGTTGCGCAAGTTTTAAATTCGTCGACTTTTCTCTAAATTTCGTCTTCAGAACTTTTACTCACAGCGGTCACACTTGGGATTTTTAGTAAGGAATAAATGCACGAATTTACCATTACTTTTATTTCGAGAAATGAAATATGAAACTAGAGAATGATTATAAATCTAAAAAACGCGACTGCTTAAAATATTGCTAATGTAACTTCCACAATCTGGACGAATACAACGATACCTCATATTTTTTGATACGTCAAGCAGCCCAAACAGCTGCAAGGCGCCGGGTAACTTATGTTTATAGTTCATTAATTTGCTTTTAATAAGTAAGCAATATGAAACCTTTACCAAACCTTAAAACTAGAATTCACAAGTGGACCCACTGATTATTTAGCGCTATCGCTAAAAATAGTTGCAGCGGTGGCACCATCGCAATCAAACTACATCCCTACCACCTTTATATTGTTTTTACACACAAACCAAACAATACGCTATCAACCAATACAATATTCGCTGATATCAACATAAACAAAACTACTCGTAGTTTTGCATGAAAAAAACAACAACATGGACCAATTATATCGCCCATTCCGTTTAAGTGGTCGTAAAAGCGAGTGTTTATTCATCACGAAGCCGACCACAACACCACTTGAGCATATTCATTAGATTTTAATTTCAATTCACAAGCACTTGAAGTAAAGTTTCACATATTCGGAGGGATGTAACATGCGGTTGAGTTATGAAGTGTTGGAAGTTTCCGGGCCGGTTTGGAAGAATGGAATGTGTATTAAGATTTATTTGAAAGGGATTGCTTCGGAAAGAAGTAGTTATAGGTTGCTAAAGAACGCCTTTTCTGGTTTGATTTCAGTACTATCACGACTAGTATTTGTTTTATAATGGCCGTGTTGTGCGCTGCTGTGTTCTGGTATGAATTAAAGTGCAGATATTTGTGTTGTTCTATCTTAGTCATGAGGCATCGCATCTGGTCAACCTTACTTATGATTCGAGTCTTATTAGCCATTTACTACGAATATCAAATCAAAGTCATATGGGTATTAGAAACTAATTATCACGTGCTAAAGCAGCGAAGAATAATATTGTGAGGAAACTTAGATACTTGCGAGTTCTTTAAAAAATCTTAATGGTGCGAGAAGTCTACCAGTTTGACTTGGCCAACACGATGGACTATAACTATATAACTTAAAGTCTGCGATATGAGAAAAGATCCTTGCCCAACAGTGGGACAGTAATGGGTCGATGACAAACATGTCTTCATAATTTAAAGACATTAAGTGTATATTAATAATCCTGAAACTCTGCGTATCGATAGCGTAATCTATATAAAATGAAAACCAATCTCCACTGATGACAAATTGAGGACGAAAAACAAAATTTTCCAAAAACTATTTTCCATTCACTCTTAATCTATTTTTCACTGTCGAGCGTAATCCTCGTCGATTTAGTTTTAACATAGGAAAAATCTTTCGCAGCAATTTTATGCGAACAATTCGCATTTAGTCGGAAACCGGGCTTAGATAAGCCGTTGACATATGATAGTGTTTGCTGAAAAAGTTAACACTATGAGATACGCGTCATTTTTCAGTTAAGCCTATATGCGGATTTGGATCAGTTGTGCGTAAAAATGTTGATCAAAATGGCCGTTTTTTTATGTATCTCACATGCTATGGAGTAAATAGTAATAACGGCATTTTGAATTACAATAACTGTTGAAACATAATAATTAAAGTGTTAAAGCTAAAATAAAAATGCTATGATTATTTGTAAGTTGAAAACTATTATCCACGTAGCGTAGCGGTGACTTAATCGAGCTACTCGTACTAGAGTTCTGGGTTCGATACCGGCCAGGCACAAAAACTGTATTATTTTAAATTTCTGATTTGGATTTTGTTGGCGACCGACAATATTTGGTGTTTTTAAAACTTTTACAAAGGATCTATATTATTATTATTATATTATAGGTATTATAATATCACTGTTCTTTAGATACAGGTCTTTGGTAATATCGTATTCTTTATTCTTGAAGTATTTTACATTACGTGCCTATTTAGTTGCTTTGTCTTGAGACCCATGGCATGCTTCGTCCGTAGGCTGATAGGTCGTCGAGGGCCGAGGTCGTAGCAGAAGGCTACGTCGAAGCTTAGCGTGTACCGTAGGCATTGTAGGCCTTACGCCTACTTTGAAGTACGGTTAGAAAAACTATTTTTTTTAGATGAGTAAAAAATCAAAACGGAAATCGAATAAAAAAAAATTATATAGGTACTAATTTTGTTCTAGTAGGTTTGTTCGTAATGACCGTCCAAAACCTACCGTTGTAACCTTATAAGGTCTAGTGTTTTGCTTATAAGCATAAGGTATTTAACAATTAGTAAGGCTCGTAGCAAGTATTTATAATAAGAACCTTGTGTGAATTACTTATTTGCTTAATTTTACATCAATTTGATGTAACACTATTTACAATCAATATAATGTTAAAAGTTACTCCTATTTCTACTTTGTATATTTGGTAAAGTTTTTTTTTTTTTTTTTTTTTTATAATATAAGAGTAGCAGACGAGCATGCAGTCCACCTGATGGTAAGTGGCTACTGCCGCCCATGGACATCTGTAATCAACCCCAGATAGGATTAGATATTCCTACCTGAGGTCAGCCACAGATGCGCCGCTACCCCTGAGGACTAAGCTGGAACGCCTCGGAAAAGTCTGTCTCCCTTACCACACCCTTCAAACCGGAACACAGCAGAGCTTAACACTGCCGTTATTAGGTAGAAATAGGTGTGGCGGTGGTGCCGCCGGAGTCGAACCACAAAGGGTTCTACCACCTGCAAGTTTCTAGTATATCTTAGTATATTTTAACTACGAAAGGTATATTAGTTTAAAAAAATACCGTTAAAATAACATTTATTTTTTAACTTAAATATGTTTTGTTTATTATTCTAAAGTACAAACTGAAGTAATGATGTTAAATACATCCATTAATACCTCAAAATATAAATTAATATATAACTAACACCACCAGCACATAATTCCGTTGTATTTCTGCCGAACTCATAATTCTAGTCCGTTTTAACAATAACCTCAAGTTGTTGACTGTACGCGGATAGTACGTCAAGGCATTATGCAAATTTATACAGAAACCCGATGCAAAACCCGCGGTACAATGCGGCAGCGATACATTTATAAGACCTGCTATCTAATTGCTTTTAGATTATGGCTCGCTGTTCCTGAATATTGTATTACTGCGGAAAATTGATCAGTTTAGGTATGAAGCTTTGTTTGTTTTCTTTATTGTTCATTTGAATGGATATATTTTTAAGTTTTGAATGTTTTAGGGGATGTTAAGTTAGGAGTAAAAACTTAAGTTTATAACTTTAATGTGTGATAACTTAATGGTTTGGAACTAGGCATCTCAATCGGTTTGAATCCTAGGCACCCTAGAATTTTCAGTTTTTTGTGAACGTAGAAATTAATAAATTATTACTAACTTTAACATGTAAGGTATTCTATACGTTTAAAAGTTTCTTTAAAACACCAATTTACAC
The DNA here is from genome assembly GCF_041222505.1 of Epargyreus clarus. Lineage (NCBI taxonomy): Eukaryota > Metazoa > Arthropoda > Insecta > Lepidoptera > Hesperiidae > Epargyreus > Epargyreus clarus. The sequence continues at coordinate 11,902,229 of NW_027332209.1, read as the reverse complement.
TTGGCCAACGCGGTGGACTATAAACTAAACAATTCTAAAGTCTGGAGGACCGCTCCTAGCAGTGGGATAGTAATGGGTTGATGCCGATGACGACTAGAAAGTTACTATACTAAGTGGTAATTCAGCATTATTATTTACTTAATGTTACCACTTGTAGCATCACGAATTTCTAGAATTCAATGAATTTACGAGTAAATAACGTAAATTATTTGAATGATATTATTAACAAAATCATTCATAATAGAAAAATGTAACTTTCACTTTAAATGTAAATTTAACATGTACATTGAATGTAAACTTAGCGCGAATCTTGTGTTTTGAGAGAATAAAAAAGTATTAGATATTCCGATCGCTTAAATCCTGTTTTTGAAAACAATAACTAGCCACACCACAAAAAATATTTCTGAGGAATATTTTCTTTAAAAAATATTGTTACGCACACGTATACAGTATACGTATAGTATACGTGGGTTTATTTAATAGTTACTGTAATTGAATAGAATAACATAGGAATCTAGGTATATATTTATATGGCTTTCTACTAAGTTTCCCAGAAAACTCCACAAATAAACAAAATGAACTTTATGTTAAGTTCCAATGACAATACATCAGTGAACAAAAGAGATAATACTGATAATGCGGCATTGAAACAACAACTGTGATCAATCTCGCAACTCGACTAACATCTGCCCTAACGTTGTATGAGAAACAGCTTTTAGTTGTTTCTCGGCCCTAATCAAATTTGTATTTAACTTAACTTGATTAATTGTTTGCAATTTTCTAAAAGGTATAATAATTGTTATTAAGTTTGTTATTATAACCGATATAGTAAGAATGTTGAATTGTTATATTTTTTTATTTTCCAAAACGTATGATAATTGTTATTATGTTTGTTGTTATTACTAATATTATAGAAATAGTAAATTGTCTTCAGATTTTTATTGACCCACAACTGGGCACAAGTTTCTTATCAAAGAAGAAAAATTTCAAAGTCATAAACCGTAAGCCCATAATGTTCCACTCAAAAAACGTTCTAAAGTTTAATATTTATTTTATTCACAGATTATATTGTTTAACAATAGAAATAAAATAAAATATTGCCAAATAAATTAAAATCTCACATCTGATTCTATTATTTAGACAAGTATAAATATCCCACTAAAAATCTCATATTCAGTTTTCTAAATGTTTATATCTTGTTAAAATATTCATTCAGTGTTAATACTGAATATTTTACGAAATACGATATTACTCGATATTATACGATATTATAAGTAATAAAATAACAATGTTGTTTAGTTCACAGGTGAATAAATACGAAAGGGATAGGACAAAGTATGATTGTAAGAGCTCTTTACTAACATTTACAACCAAAGCCCGTAATACTGTCCAAGTATTAAAAAGAGCTCCTTAAACAGTTCTAATATTTTTTAATCATAATCACCACAAGCCATAATCAAAATAGTCAAATCAAACCATTTTCTCTTCTATAAACTAACACTGTAAAAAGTAATCATTCCCCAAATAAGAAGTAATTGCTTATCACCAAGACTATATTCGCATACAATACTCACATGAGCGAACAATACATCCATTTCACTAACAAAACCACTCAATAGGTACTCAGAGCCGAATCTGGCATCGAGGTGCTTCATTAAGAAGAGATAAGGCCCGCAGGCCATTGACCGACAAGACAAAAGCTACTAGTCGACTATAGAAGAACTCGTAACACTCCTATTAAATAAATAATCACGTTAATTATAGCAAATTAATAACAAGGTAATTTTTAACAAGGTACTTTTAAAGAAAAAAATAAAAATTTAAAATCACGTCTTCCGAATGCAAAAACGCATATAAACACATAAACACCAACAATGCGGCGTCACATGAAAAATTGCTAAGAAAATTAAAAAAAAACCTGTAAACCTAAACACTCAAATCACTGGTTACCGTAATCACAATCTCACATCAAGCCGTCGGCCATCTTTGGCTCAACACATTAATTAAAATCCGGCTTTTGAAAGGAAAATATTCGGAAAATACGCGATGGGAATGCAACCGGCGTATCGTTTCGTAGCACAGTACGCGCGTCTACGCGGTGCGCGACCGCGGCGGAGACTGAGCCTAGCGGTTACTATAGCACCCGCCGGCTACGGCCCGTAGCGCTACGACCGTAGCTACGTAGCGTACGGGTATAGCGAATTGCGAACGTGCGAAGTCGTGTTACATTCAAAATGTGCCCCTTTATGACGAACCGCTGACAGATTGTCGTGAATAAACAACTTCAAAGGTTTTGTATCTTTACTCCTTTAACCTTTGACATATCTCGCGTTGTGTCACGTTATGTATTATTAGCACACTCTTACGCTGTTTGCCTTTAAGGATATTTTTGTATAAGTAATCGAGCTGTTTTACGTAACAATTCGGATTGTGTTAAGAGCGAACAACAGGGATACTTTATTATAAATTTGAAATATTCTTCTATTTGTATTTTGATAACGAAAATGAATAGCTTTTTGACTTACTCAGTAGTATAAAGCATCTAAATATTTTAAGCGCTTATATTTATATTTTATTCTCTTTTAAAGCGCTTCAAATTTGAATAAGTTAGGAAATTTCAATAATTTCAACCCGTTAATGCTCCCTGAAATGAATATCAACCCGTAAGCGACTAAATAGCTAAACTGGGGCCATCTGTCGACCAATCACGCAGCTGTTGCCCAGACTGCTGACAGATTGCCGCTGCATTAATCATGAGATCCTAATAACCGGTATATCCTAATAACTGCTATAATATACTTGACATAGATCGAAAGGTACTGCATTTAATAGGCGACTGGAACTTTGTAATATGAACTATAATGGATATGTTAGACGGATCATGATATAGGAAGTTTGTAAGATGCTTTGTGGTTTGACCCTGAGAGTATCAGTGCTACCTTGCTTGGTTTATAACAGAAGCATTAAGCGCTGTTGTGTTTTGACCTGTAAGATGTTATGAGTACTGTGAGACAGATACGAAATTGTGATACGAAACATTCTTACTTAGCCTAAACTTAGCCTTAGCCTATTAGCCTAGTCTAAACATTACTCTCTACAGTCGAATAAAATTGAGTTGAATCACTGCAAAAGTCAGGGTAAATAACGTAAGTTCATATTTTCCATTTTAAACTTTTCACTACTGCCACACCGATTTCTGCCTAGTAAAAGCAGGTGTAGTAAGGCACACATACTTTTTCTCCTCAGGGATAGCGGCGCTTCTGTGACCGACCTCAGGTTGAAATCTAATCTTATCTGGGGTTGATTAGACCGGTCCATGGGCGACAGTAACTACTTACCATCTGGTGAACTGGATACTTCAAACTTCTAAATTATATAAAAAAATATTCACGCGCATAAACATACATAAATCCGTCCGTTTATCCATTACACAGTTATAAAACAAACTTCCAAACAATGCATTACAGCGAAGCTGGTTTTCATGAGCATGTATGAAATGTAACTTTGTAGTGCAAGTAGTTTCATGATGAAGTTTATTCATTGTGGCATGTTGGTTTAATGTTATACGCTAAAGAGTTTAAAATGTGAACTTTAATCTAGATTTTGCTTGAGAATAGTCAAACGACATATCATATTTCACATCTGATGACATGTCATATTTTACATCTGGATTTTGCTTAAGTATATTGAAACGACATGTTCGATATTGTATGTATTAAGTAAAAATTGCGGTTTTCAATCACTACTTGACTTTACCATCATAGGTACTCGTACTATACTTCTGACAACATACAAAGGTGATATACCTAAGTAGCATAAATATTTTTTATAAGATAATGGAACATCATTATCATCTACTCATTAAAGTTCTGCTGGACAACAGCCTCTCTTGAACGAGAAATATTAGGCCGTTGGCAAACTAACTGGCCAAATGCCGCTTGACATACGTTATGCAGATTTAGGAACATTATGGAAACATCTTGCCCCAGAGATATTGAAGCAGTAGGTCTGCAGTTGGTCGAGTATGCTAAAGGCTTACCATAATCGTAGGAAGAATGTCATGCAGTCATGCTCAGCATTGGGACATAGAGAGCCTACCAAACGTGATTGTTTACAACTCCAATAAAAAACTATATTCCACAGGAAACCTCTTCATTCAAAATTTAAAAAACAATTACAATCAGACCATCAAGCATTCAGGTATGAACGCACCTTTACGCTGTTAACTATGCATTAACCCGTTCGCTTTAATGGAAACGGATTTCAAGTTACAAATTCATTAGCCATCGCTGATTGGGTATTAGTCAAAGATACAAGCACATAACGTATAAATGGTGTCATTGATGGTTAGATTGGAAAGTGGCCGCATGTTCTTTGAGTGGTGGAGACAGCACAAAAAACCGTGTGTCCAAAATACTTTAATATTATTTTAGATGGAAGTTAGGATTAACTGAATAAATGATAATATTTATTTTACTCATTTTAGTATAGATATGAGAATAAAATAAATAGCTTATCTGTAAACAAATAATATGAATATTTTAATTTGACTTAATATTTAGTTCTCAGTAACATAATGGTTAGTTTTTATCATTAAGTTGTTTAACACAATTGAATTTAGATAGATCATCTAAATTAAATGAAGTTCAAAATTTGGCAGTTTTTCTACGCAATTGGTTAAATTGTATAAGCTGTAAAATATGAACTTTTTAGGTATATGTAAAACATCTAAGCATATAATAATAATTTCATAGACTTCGTTACTTACCTAACAATATGGTAAAACTTACCTAAAAATGGTAAAACAGAGACGCAAATACAGTGCGAGCGAGATAGCATGAATTCTGCTGCTGTACATGATTTCAGTATTTCCTGACTCCAATTATACCCATTTACATTAGAGGTATTTGCTTACATGGCGATGTGTACGTTTAATTATAATAATGCAGTATTACAGTTGTAGGATATTTGGCTTTCAATACCAGGAGTTTCATGTTATGGTCTTAGGAATACATACGCATTCGAAATGTATATATACTTCTCCCATGGCGTCGTAACGGACTGCAATAAGCTTAACTCTAAGTTTTTTATATTACAAAGTAGGGGATCATTTTTTTTAGAATATAAGAGTAGCAGACGAGCATGCAGTCCACTAATGTTCAGTCTTATAACCCTTATAACATAGGAGTTATAACACTGCTGTTATTAGAAACAGCTGTGGCGGTGGTGCCACCGGAGTCAAACCACTGTGGGTTCTACCATCTTTAAAATCCTACTACCGAACTCCTACAGACAAGATCTTATTTTATAAATTGGTGCAAATAACATTTAGTCACAAAATCTTGTTAGAGATAACATTTAGTAGGAGTATACAAGGTGAAATCATGTATTCAATTCAATATTATTTGTATCAAATTTTAAATAACATTTAGTAGAAGAAAACAAGGTGAGATCATGTATTTTGGACTAAATGTTATGTGTATCAATTTGTAAATTTCGCCAAATTTTCCTTCACGGTATGCCTTGCGCGGGCTGTGGCGGACGAATTCTAGACATACCTTACGAACGGCTTTGGTGTGGTTTTACAGCTAAGGCTGATAACAAACGGGCTACCTAGATTCTAAGTTCTAAATCAGTACGAAAATACTATAATTATCACCTATAGCATCGCGGTTTGTGTGGATTTTTGATGGGGAAGTTCAGCGACGTTGGGAGATTGTAGGGTGACCATAGTGGCTAAAGTGGATATATAGAAGGATAACTGCATTAAGTTAGTCAATTCAATTGTGGTGTAGCAACTTATCTGTGATCGACACCAAATGCAATGCATTAAAATCTGAATCTAGTCATTTTTACCTTTTACTATTTTATGAAATAAGACAAAAAAAGACTTTTCTATCCTGTGTCGTTCGTGTGTAAGCACCCTAACAACAGTGTATTGAAGCACTTAAGCAATGTGTACAATGTTAAGTGTGTGCTTAGGTTTAATCTGCGTTCGTTTGGGGTCTTTCAGTGTTTGTACATGTTAGGATACTATTTATTTGTAGTGGGATTTAGATAATTTTTATTTGTACGCTTTAACGTATTTGGAATGTTGCCAATAATGTAAAATAAAAATATTCCCGATTCTTTGCATGTCTAGAAAATTCGTTCGAGTTGTTTTTCCGAGATTCTTCTCTTTAGTGAAACCTTGCGAAGTAGTGGTAGATTGGTCCATCCTGTAAAGGGTCTATTTTGTATGAAATATTTTTTATATTATTTTTTTTTCATTTTGAGTATGCTTTTAGCATACTGTCCCTACACTAATCCGCGTTAGAGCAGTGTATTAGAGAATACGTACAGTTTTTTGAGTGAGAGCAAACCGTACTGAGTAGTAAAATTTTAAAAAGTAGCGGGACATATCTGAAATGTGCACTTACTTTTGTTACTACTAACTACTTGAATAGTTATTTTTAATGAATAACATAATTTACAATTAATTCAACTATAAATTATGTTATTTATTAAAGTTTGCTTATGCACATTTCGTATACATCAAACATTATTTAATAACATAATTTACAGTTGCAGCAAACTTTATTCGAAGCTCACAAATTATCAGAAATAGGCAATACAAGTTGATACATATGTATGTATTATACACACACGTCAGCATAACCGTGTAACCGAAATAATAACAAACACTGAAATCTTTCGAAACAACTAGAAGTTGCGGCCAAGTGGAACAATATCCCTTCCCTTAATCCCGCGTGTTTATTCGCATGTAACTCGAGAAGCACAATCCGATTTCTGCGGTTTTCTGTCTTACGTATTTTGTGCGTTAGGTTTCCGTTCGCGTCTGTACTAGTGTAATTTAAATATTAGATTAAATGAATAAATGTTTCAGTGTCCGAAGTTCGAACTATGGTTTTTGGTATACTTTGATAAGAAAGAAAACATTGAAACTGGTAATCAATATGTAAATGTAAATTCTTTCAGGCAGTCACACAATAACCTAAACTTTTTTCGCTTTCGCCTTGAGCCCAGAAGGGGGATAGTTGATACCGCAGACGAGTGCAACTAGCATACTCGTGGTCCCGACAAAGGGCGTCCTGAGGGACACCGAAGGGTTTTAGCTCGCGGCTGTGAGGAACCCATGAAGGGTTTCCCCACAAAAAAAGGGGAAAAGTTGATAATTATCAAGAATATAATAAGTAACATAGTATTATAACAGATAACAATTAAATAAATAAACATTCAAAAACACATTTCATGTCTTGATAGGTATAAAAATATATAATATGTGTACCTTAGTAACAAGTACCAGTTGTCACAAGACAGGATTTCATTTACCTACACTTTTAATTTCTAACAAAAATGTTCCTACAGCGAGCTCCACTCCCGTACTTGTCACTGCAGGTTTAATATCAGCGCTCTCTACATTCTACACATAGCGGAAAATAACTAGAAAAATAAAAATTTTCCGCCACCCATACTCCTACCTAGTCACAGATGTTGCGAACTTGGCGACATTTTTTCACGCTAATTGCCACATATTGCATAAAACTATCCATATACAGGCGGCCGACTGAACACCGCTAATAGATATGGCCGTTTTTCGTTTTTTTAACCAGTTTGTAACCGTTTCGTTTTCATAACGATATGGAAAACCTTTTCTTCATATCGATATCAGAAGCGTAGTATGTAAAGTTACGCTTGTTGTTAATAATCAATCTATCGAATGTTTTGCCAAAAATTCAATCTTTGGTAGGCACGGATTGGATGTATTAGTTATTAATAAAAGGTTGCACGGTTGACAAACATGCTTATTTCACTTTCGATACATTTAAATTTATTCGCGTCATCTCTTTCTCACAACAATAACTGTTGAAAATGGAACAGTGATGTAACTAATATAAGATTTAAGACACTTTGGTTATATCTTTTCGTACGTTTGTCGATTTGGTTTTCTTATAATTGTAATATATATCTTGTGTATCGGTACGACATGATACATGAACAACCGTTTTTAGTTACGATATGGTGTCTACCAACATTGTCCGTGAAAACTAGCTTACAAATGCACTTAGTTCCAATGTTATGCCTGTGGTATAAGACACAGTTTGCTTCGAAATATCTCGTTTATTACAACACCGTTACAGCCAGGATGTTTCATACGATGTAAAATAACAGTATTAATTAAATTAATGAAATGAGTGCGGAGCGAACCACAGAATGCGCGTTTTCCAGTTATACTCGTATAACATCGTTCAATATGGTCTAATTTAACGTACAAACATCATCATCATCAACAGTCCATTACTGTACTACTGCTGGGCACGGGTCTCCTCTCTTAATGAGAAGGATTAGGCCATAGTCCACCACGCTGGCCAAGTGCGTATTGGTAGACTTCACATACCTTTGAGATTTTTTTTATAAATCTTTCATTTATATAGGTTTCCTCGCGATGTTTTCCTGCACCGTTTAGCAAGTGATAATTAATTTCTAATATACACATAACTTTGAAAAAATCATGGGATTTGAACCTCGGACCCCTCGATCGAGAGGCCGAGTTTCTTAACCACTAAGCTATCACTACTACAAACACTCTAGGTATAATATAGTGTTTACGCTATTATTACATTCATGTTGTAATACAAAATTAAATACAAACGAAACCAATAGAAAATATGCAAGTCGTTATCTATTATTACAAAGAGAAACAAAAGCACAAAGTACCATCACGAAGTTTTATTAAATATTTAGTATAATTCAAAATAGTGTTATATCTATTCGTATCTTCTTCTATATGTGTGAATGAGAGACATACAAAACTGCCGTTAATAATAACAATTTATTACCATATCGATACCTTAATTCGCAAATCAGCCAACTCCACTTTTTGTCGTCAAATGTTTTTTTTTTATTTATTTTCATAATAAATGGCGTTGAACGAAATCAAAACAAAAAACAAACATTTTGAAAAAAGTGGAGTTGGCTAATTTGCGAATTAAGGCATCGATATGTAATACTTGTAAAATCTGGGAATATTAGTTGCATGGTGATATATATTGTTGTGAGTTAAATACTTCACGACGGAAGAGAACCTTCAGTGTGCGATCGACTCGCACTTGACATTTATACAAGAGCATGTCAAAGCATAGTAGAAGACAAACTATTCGCTACACAAATAGTTGTGACATTAGTGCCAGAAGTATGTTTAAAACAGCGATTAGCTTATCTACACTACAAAACATCTGATTTAACCAAGGTTGCTGTCAATTGGCCAATCTGCGTGGGAGGCCATTTCTAAAGTGGAACTAAACAGGGAACTTTCAGACTTATTTTCAGAGATGTAGAGTTTAGTTTAGTTTCTTTATTAGTCTATTACGTTTAACTGTTTGTATAGGATAATGGTAACGTAGGCGATATTGCTTAAACCGGTTACATAAATATTTTAATACGAGTCGTGTCTCGTGGTTTTGCGCGTTTATAAGTGTAAATACTCGGGAGTTTTCATAGGTTTTTTAGAGCGGTACCCTAATTTTTATCCTAAAAAAAGTAGATTAAGATATACTTACAACATTAAGTAAGTGCTAGACTAGTAGACACAATTAATAGGAACAAACAGACAGACATTCTATTAATTGCTATTTCCTTTGAGTTGTTATATAAAGGTGTACGCTTTCATATGCATTTAGTAAAAGGCTGTTAATTTTTACATTACAAACAGATTTATATTTAACTTTATATCTGTCAACTTTATTCACAACTGTTTGATAAATGATAAAAGTTAGGTGATAATCTCATTTAAATTTCTTTACGAACCCCTAAAAGGAGATAAAGGCTATATTCATTTATATTTCAAAATTTCAGTCCCTATAAATCCATCCTCGCCACAGGACGTGTGTCAGAATAATGTTGCAAAATTAGGATCGCTACTGACTGTGAGCGAATAACGATGTTTGGACACGAGTAAACAATCATCAAACAATAACGGGTCTGTACCCTTACCATGAGTTTTTACGTTATGACAAATATGACTGTTTTGGTATTTGTTTACGTATTTGCCCATACGATTTCCAATCAGCGCCCCTAGCGGATTATGTCAGAACTATAGTGTCAGTAACGTAACATGAAATGTCTAAATTGACAAAACGGCACTTTATGTTTTGTCTCTCTTTTTCGTGAACATGTAATTGTCAGATGTTGGAAATAGTATGAACCAATACGTAAACAAATACCAAAACAGTCATATTTGACAAAACGTAAAAACTCATGGTAGGGGTACTGATGGTAAAACTCTAGTACGACTGTACTGAAATCTAAGGTCATATATTTGTAATTAGACCGTGGTATTTCAATGTTGCTGGTATATTCATAATTATAGTAAGCTATGTACATTAATCTTATATCACTTCAATTTTTAAACTTTGTCACAATAAATTGTGCTGCAATAATATGTCGAAAACAGCAAAGAAATGAATACAAGCTGATAAGTACTATTAAGTAAATTCTTCCTAATATCCCATTAATTTCAATATACTAGCTGACCCAAACATTTGTTGCCATATAAGTAAAAAAATGTTAAGGGTGAACAACCCTTATCACTTAGGGGTATGAAAAATAGATAGTAGCCGATTCTCAGACCTACTGAATATGCATATAAAATTTGGTGAAAATCGGTAAAGCCGTTTTGGAGGAGTACGGTAACTAACATTGTGACAAGAGAATTTTATATATAAGATAATACAGAAGTGAAAAGTTATGTAGCGTCTCTTTGGAGCAGTCATCACCACCCATGATAACCTCACATCATTATTGCTATTCGCTACTTTATCGCAGCTCGCGTGCAATATAACAGAGCGGTGTTCCAAAATGATGGTGGCTACCCAATTTCCGGGTTAAAAGTAACACGCCCGCACCTGCCCTGAGCACCCCAGCGGGTAATGGAGGGGAAATTTATCCCACATTACGTGTAATTTTAATACAACACGGACATGTATGGTGTGTTACGTGGAATGTGTTTGTCATCGACCTACAGGATTCACTATTCCTATGGTATGGGTGCAAAATTTCATGCTAGGAGTTGGTCCTTTATTTGAAGATTATTAAAGGGCATCAACAGACGTACTCTCAGCGTCGCTGATCGACAATTTTTTAGTCGCATTAGAATAATTTCGGTATGGGAGACACAGATTGATTATTACTAACAACGTCAACTACTTTTATTAAGCCATATTCATCGATTAGATGATTCATCCCGTACACATTTGAATGGTTTAAGCTATTTTTGAATGGTCGTTGCAGGAACTGAACGCGAAAAGCGCTAGTCGCTAAGATGCGCATTTTCGATACCATAACCGAACGCAAGTCCAAAATCGTATATACGATGAAGCATCGACATAATCGCTAAAAGGCGAATTGCCGATGCTAAAAATAGGTAAATATTAAACTGCCATTAACTTTCCGAGCTCATAAGAGTTTGTGTACTTAATATTTTAGTTAACCAAATAATAATAACAAGGTTGGATTTTAAATTAAATAAAATGTATTTAATTTAAGTAAGTTATTGGACACTAGCTGACCCGGCAAACTTTGTACCGCCTCAAAATCTATTTATAAAATATATTTCATATAAAATATAGGCTATGATACTCGTGGATAATGTGGCTTTCGTATTGTGAAAGATTTTTTAAAATCGGTCCAGTAGTTTTTGGGTCTATTCATTACAAACAAAAAAAACAAACAAAGTTTTCCTCTTCATAATATTAGTATAGACTAACAGATTGTCAATTATAAAACTTTTTTCTTATACTAACGTCTGGATCATAGGTATTATTAATATAATAATATCTCAAAAAATAGCCAAATACAGAAGTGAATTACCGTCTTTATCCATTGGGTACAAAACCTTAAAAACTAAAAAATAGGTCAAACGAACAAAGAATAAGAATAGCGGCGCGATAAAGAACGCAATAGGATATTGGCAATAAACATGTAGGTACAATCTGGTTCAATTTTAACTGGAACGACCACTGCCATGGACAGCTATCCCCCATAACCTATCAATTCCACTTCATTTCGTATGTCATTCACAATCGCAGCCATAAACAAAAGCCTCCATTATAACTTGATCCCTCGGATTGTTGAACCATACATCTCTAAATAGCTGTATGAATATACCTTAGAATGTAAAATATTGTATGTTATCGTATTTATGTTATAGTGATGCTGCTGTCCAAGAAAAATCATGCCTTGGATCGAATCCAGTCTTTCGATCCGATCCAGACTTCGACATAATGGTCATTAAAGTATGTTTACTTTATATATCTTCATATTAATTAGTTGGCCTAGAAGGAAAATATCGATAAACCACGAATTTACTACTGTAGCGGTTTACTGCAAATGGCCAAGAGATGGCGCCACATTTTTCTGAACATATACAAGCTCCGACATTGTCGGGAGCACGGTTGCTCTCAGGACATAATCTCCTAGCCCGTTGGGACAGGTCCCTTTGACAAACTATAATACAACATTCTCAAAAAATGAATCTGTATAAAATAAATGAATAAATTCATTATACTTCGTTACAGTGACAATCATGGGTTTTCTATATATGTTTCTATATATCATTTCGTTTAGTAGCGTGCAGCATATGATCTAACATGTATAGGGTCCCGGGTTCGATCCTCGATCAGACATTTTTTTCTGTTTTCAGTTCGAATGTTTCCGCTTTCGTTTTTTTTGTACGTCTATGCTACCTATACATGGGGAGCCCATGTCTGGTTGTAATCCTTTTAATTGGCAAAGCATTGGTATCAGTAAGCCTCATCTATATTTTCTGTATTCTAACACAAGCGATAGGTATAAGGTCTCGTTAAATTGGATGCTTTAGGATATATCCAGCGTAAGTTGAGCCGTCCCGGTCGATTTTGCCGAGACAATTATGCGAGGTAGGGGGACCTCCTCAATGTGGTTACATTGGTCAGTGGTTCGGAAACTCGTGATAATGTAACTGAATTATGGAGCATTTCGGTTGAGTCTTCGCAAAATTAATTTCTCTGGGTTCGCTGGTGGGTTATCTGCGATTTATGTTTAACTTGGCACAGTGGTCTAATTTTCTTATGTAAATCCGTTAAACCACCGTTAAAAAACCCTGAAGCGGACGGCGGGTAACCGCTGGATGCAGAGGGCTCAAAACCGGTCGGAGCGGCGCAGACTAGGGGAGGCCTATGTCCAGCAGTGGACTTTAAAGGCTGATAGACAGATAGATAGAAGTCCGTTAAATGGTATTTTAAAAGGAGTTAAAGCAGCTCACGAGCCCTACATTTTTTTGTAACCCATCTGATGGTAAGTGGCTACTGCCGCCCATGGACATTTGTAATTAACCCCAGATAGGATTAGGATTCCTACCTGAGGTCAGCCACAGATGCGCCGCTACGTCTGAGGACTAAGCTGGAACGCCTCGAAAAAGCAGGTCTCACTTACCACACCCTTCAAACCAGAACACAGAAGCGCTTAACACTGCTGTTATTAGATAGAAATAGGTTTCCGGAGTCGAAACACTAAGGGTTCTACCACCTTCCATCTGAAGATTTTTATCATTTATGGAGATTTGCAATCACCCCCGTATAAATCAGCAGTTTCATGGTGAAGTCGACTATGGATACGCTAAGGTACAACAAGAACGAATAAGGTGGAATTTATACAGACCCAGATCTATATAATTATGTTTCTAGTCCGATGTCTTTAGATTATATTGATCGCCTACTATGTGAGCTGCATATTCCTCAATCTTTTCTATTTATTACATAGATAAATATATTTAATTTCATTCCACGTAACTATAGTCCATTGAAAAGTTACATTTGGGTATGCATTTGTCAGAGGACGCAATTTTATTTTTTTAATGTGTAGGGGGGGTCAGTAGAAGCTTAAGTTCAAGTTTGTGGGGTCGGCACCCTTGTCCCCCGGCCGCCATCTTGGAAAAGGGGGTGCAAAGGGTTTTCGCGCTGTATCTCGTAAACTAGTTACCCTACAGAAAATTTAATCAAACATAAAATGTAGCAAATTAAATTTCCTACAATTTTATTTCTATTACTTTTTATCGTCAAGTGACCAACAAAAAAGTTATAAACAAAAATAAATGAAAATTTTGTAACAAATTTCCTTTTGGAGGTTATAACTTTTTTTCAGTTCATTTTACAATAAAATGACATCACAGCAATTTTGTAGAGGGTTTTTCAACGAACAATTTCCTCTATATAATTGTTTCATTTTATTTATTTATCTAGGTTTTACAGCGCTCCAAACTTGAACGGATTCTCGAATGCTCATAGGGATGCAATAAAAACTAAAAATTAGGCTTACTTTTCTATCTATATTTTTTTTATTCATACAATTTATTATGATCTTAACATTCCTATGCTATTATTAAACTATGTTTGACCCTTTTACCCACCACCTATGAGGTAATCCACGGGCAATTTCTAGACAAAATAATGTTATTTATTATTATATATTGAAAAATGTCTATCAGCTATTATTTTTTCATTCTCTTCGATGGTCCAGGCTGCGAGAAAAAATCTGAATCAGTATCCGAGGTGAATTTTTGTAGTATAATGGGAGTTGGTATTGGCGTCATTGGCGGTAATTCATCTTCTAATTCATTTTCTTCAAGTAATGTTGATATGTCCACGATGTTGCTGCAGCTTTCACCACCACAATGGAGGCAAACTGGTGAACATTTAAGGCCTGCTTTTCGGCAACCGCACGCACTTCCACAATTTCCTTTGCATCTGCAAAATATTAATTTCATAAGCTCGGGGGGTGCTGGAGGCTTGGAAGCTTGGATTGGCATCCAAAATTTTCCATGCTTTTCCAGCCCCATTCTTCTGGATCACAATATTTACCGAGCCATAACTGAATCTGGTGATACACTCGGAAACTGTGGAAACGGGCTGCATCTTGTGTTGGAGGAAGTGAAGAGAGATTAAATGCATTTTTTGTCACTGTCTTAGCAAATCTTTTGTATCGCAGAGTGTCTACAGTATCGTCTTTATTTCCGCCATATAAAGAGACGAAAAAACGTTCGCCAACAACACTGAGTAACGATGACTCGACTTTCTCACTCATAAATAATTTAGTTCCACTTGCTAACTCTGGATGCTTCTGCAAAATTTTTATAAATTTGACTTTGCCCATGTTATACGCTGCTGACGTTGTGTCGCATCCTGAGAAGGCATGGAGAAACAGTAAATTCTCAGCTATTACGTCGTCATATTTAAAACTTGAAGGACAGTACAATTGTTCGGACGTACGCCCTTTTGAATGTTTTAAAAAAAATACATTTGTTTGATTCCTTCCTAATGCCGTCAGCAATACAAGGATGTCGATGTCTTCTGCTATGATTGTCACCGAATCATATGACTGTGATGCAGCAAGCGCACAACGGACGATGACTGCATCTGCATCCGATTCAGCCTGGTCGACAGTAAAATCCACCTCTGAAAGCTGCAGCAACATCGTGGACATATCAACATTACTTGAAGAAAATGAATTAGAAGATGAATTACCGCCAATGACGCCAATACCAACTCCCATTATACTACAAAAATTCACCTCGGATACTGATTCAGATTTTTTCTCGCAGCCTGGACCATCGAAGAGAATGAAAAAATAATAGCTGATAGACATTTTTCAATATATAATAATAAATAACATTATTTTGTCTAGAAATTGCCCGTGGATTACCTCATAGGTGGTGGGTAAAAGGGTCAAACATAGTTTAATAATAGCATAGGAATGTTAAGATCATAATAAATTGTATGAATAAAAAAAATATAGATAGAAAAGTAAGCCTAATTTTTAGTTTTTATTGCATCCCTATGAGCATTCGAGAATCCGTTCAAGTTTGGAGCGCTGTAAAACCTAGATAAATAAATAAAATGAAACAATTATATAGAGGAAATTGTTCGTTGAAAAACCCTCTACAAAATTGCTGTGATGTCATTTTATTGTAAAATGAACTGAAAAAAAGTTATAACCTCCAAAAGGAAATTTGTTACAAAATTTTCATTTATTTTTGTTTATAACTTTTTTGTTGGTCACTTGACGATAAAAAGTAATAGAAATAAAATTGTAGGAAATTTAATTTGCTACATTTTATGTTTGATTAAATTTTCTGTAGGGTAACTAGTTTACGAGATACAGCGCGAAAACCCTTTGCACCCCCTTTTCCAAGATGGCGGCCGGGGGACAAGGGTGCCGACCCCACAAACTTGAACTTAAGCTTCTACTGACCCCCCCTACACATTAAAAAAATAAAATTGCGTCCTCTGACAAATGCACACTAAGGCCTAAAAAATGTAACATTTCAATGGACTACTAATCCTTCATGATAATCCAATTTATTTAACTCAAAATCGCATTTTGACATTTCGCGTGACTCACGACATGCCTTATCGGATTTGTTGGAATCTAGACAGTATTGCATTGTTTAGAACACAGCAACGCTAAACACTACTGTTATAAGGCAGGTGTGGTATACATGTGGCGGTGATGCCTTAGTCAAACCCCCAAAGGTTCTACATCTAGCATGTCATAATTAATAATTTATTACGAATATGACATACATAAATTCTGATTTATCGCTTTTTATTTTTAGGTACTCTGGTGCTGAGATTTGGATCCCCTTAAGGTGGAGACTAAAATTAACATCACTAGCCTAGCCTATCAATGCCAACTTCCGATGACTTTGACGACCCCCTTAGCGGAGCGGTCACCACACCGGTCTGTATGCGCAGAGGGGGACGCTGGGGCTCGATCCCCGGGCAGAAAGATATCTAAATGATGAATTTAGAGTTCTATTTCTGGGTCTGGGTGTTTTGTATTTGTCTATGTGTGTGTCTATGGCACTCATAATACAGGGAATCCTAATGTGGGACTGTGAGCGAGAAAGCGATATTTTTCTTGTTTGATATATTTTTTCCCAATGAATGCATAAATATAAAGAAAAGCTGATTGCGTAAAAATAGTTTTTCGTAAAGGCCCATCAATCAGGTCTTTTAGTATAAAACCCTCAAAATCCTTTCATACCCGGCCGGTTAACCGGAAGGTCCAATTTGCATAACTCTCAATTACACCCGGATTTAAAAACAGCGTCGCACGCACTGACGGGAATAAATAAAAATATATATTGGTGCAATACGGGCTAACTGTAGAATATACGATAACAAGAATTATTTGTTCAATTTTTGTATTTCCATTTCCTAACCGCATGGCAACACAGGTACATTATTGTTTAATAAGGAGTTACGTAAAATCATTCTAGCAATATTAAGTCATAACTTCATGAATATTTCTCTTTTAAAAGGGAACATAATTCGATGTGGGGATTTTTATTTCACATCAAAGAATTCAAGTGTCTGATGACGCGCTATGATTTTTATTTCTATTTATTTCTACCATAAAACAGTGTTTGTAAATGCTAAGTTCACGCTATTCTATCTGCGTCTTCAGGACTAGCACAGTATATATGGTAGATCGAAACTAAAATATAACTCCAATAACATTTGAGGTTGATTACAGATGTCCATAAGAAATCATACCACTGACCACCATAAGAAAGCATGCTTAGTTACTTACATTCTTCAATTTCTTAAAAAATGTACAAATACCAGGGACATGTACACGCGGACACGTGTGCAAACAATCGGTTTACAGATCTTGTTGTACCCAGGCGTATGCCACGTGCTCGTAATGCACGTGTTTGCCATGGCAGTATTGCCTTCTTATATAGCAAATGAATATGCAGTCCATCTAAGTGACTACTGCCGCCCGAAGACAGCATGGAAAATCAAGCTCAAATAAAATAAGAGAACTAGGGTCGGCCGTATTACTAATATGCTACCCCTGAGAGAAGCATGAAAATATTACGTAATTGTAGCAAGTACCTAGTAGTTTCACGATTGGCGTGGCATGTCAGCGTGATATCTGAAAGTCATTATAAACCGCAATATACAATCATTCCGTAGGCAAAATATAGACCCGTGGGGCACACCGACATGTGTACTGACAATCAGTATGCAGATCTCGTTGTCCCCAAGCGCACAACATGTGTGTTTGCATGTCTCCATTACTTCTCACTAGGAGTCGCCGATTTTGTACTCGTATATTTTTGTTGTTGTACTCGTATATATGTATGTTCTTAATTGGAGTAGTAGACGAGCATGCAATCCACCTGATGATAAATGGGTACTTACACCGATGGACCTCTGTAAACAACACTGAACTGGCAGTATAATCAGTTTTATTGTTTAAATATAATTTTGGCATGTGAACGATTCTACTACGATGTAACCATGGTATAAAGACACACATTAGCACACTAACTAACAGTACAAAACAATTCTATAGTGAACCCAGGCCTCGAGAGCCACGGGGCATGCGGACACGTGTGCAAACAATCGGTATGCAGATCTTGTTGTCCCCGGGCGAACGAAACGTGTTTGTAGGACATGTTAAAGCAACATTGACGACACGTGTGGCGGAGTTGACACGTCGAACACGCAGTGAGAGAGATATGAGCAAAGATAGCATTATTTAATTGCTTGTGTGTAAATACAAATGCGATATAATGCAAAACTACGTTATTATATCATCCCAGAACTATTATGTCCCTTTATTTTCTGTCTGTACCTACTTACCTACTAACCTACTTCCTACAGAAACTCTGCAGAAGTAGTTGATGCTATATACGAAGATTGCTACCACATTAAACTTCGATTTTTCTATAATACTCTTACATGTTCTTGTTACTCGTATGATAGCATAAGCTGTTATAGATGACATGCATGTTTGCAGCCTCGCCTCCATCAGCCAAACAGCGTCTGATGTCTGCATTGATCAAACTACCACTTAAGATATTGTGATAAAAAATGAACGAAGCAGCCTTACTGAGTGCGGAAATTCAACGCGAAAATATTCAACGCAGGTGATTTATTTAGCGGAAGAGGCACAGGTGTATGGTATACGTACATCAATCTAGCCCCCTTTATGTGATCAAAAAATCTTCGCGTCGATGTACTGTGTTCATCGAATTCTTTGGAACAACATAGGGTTATTTGTAGTTCATGTATTTCTCGGTCCGACAACTCTGAAATTATATCTGAAAACGCTATCAAGTTATTGACATTGACATCGCTATTTTATTTAACTGATTGAGCAGAGAGGAACTATTCTTACACCAGAGACACAAAATTGGCTG
Organism: Epargyreus clarus; assembly: GCF_041222505.1. Lineage (NCBI taxonomy): Eukaryota > Metazoa > Arthropoda > Insecta > Lepidoptera > Hesperiidae > Epargyreus > Epargyreus clarus. Next base: position 11,882,980 of record NW_027332209.1, on the reverse strand, counting down.
AAATAATTTATCTAAATTAAGATGAAATGGGAAGTTAAACTGGAAATCTCAGAATTAACTAAGACTTTAGTCCACCATGGGGTCGAGCAGGTTTTCAGGCATCATACATCACAGCTTACTCTGCGTGTGGAAGTAAATACCACAACAACAGAAGGTACCGGGTGCGATTCTCGGCCAAGTTTAGATTCTTGTTTTGAGTCTGCGTACTTATATACTTTCTTTAACGCGTGTATAACGTTCTTAATAAATACTCAATAAATTCAATGTTTTATCTACCAAATAATAAAATTACACAATTCTTGATAATTTGAGAATGTCCCGTGGACAATTTCAAATTCGACCTGTGGTATGTAAAATTGTATAGATTAATCATTAATACCAGGCATAAGGCATCCACAATATTAGACATCTTAGTACGGGGATATGAGTATAGTGTACTACACTGTAGTGTGTGTGTATATATATAGAAAAGGCATACTATACGTATAGATCAACATCCTGAAGATTTGACTATCACCCGGTAAATAGCTAACGTCGTTCGAGAGGCAACATGACACCTCCATTAGTGGACCAGACGCTAAGACGTTGACGATAATGGTATGAACCGGAGCGGCGGGAAAAATTAGAAATGGCGGAAGTGTCTCAGATGTACTCAAGTGTCACATGTAATGTCTATTAATGAACTTGGGAAACGAAACTGGAAATTGTGTTAATTATACATTTTTAAGGCAGTAAAATCGTATGTGGTTCGACTTCGGCGGTACCATTGCCTCACCTATTTCTACCTAATGAAAACAGCGTTAAGCATTGCTGTGTTCTGGTTTAAAGCGGCACAAGATTGTTTGTACAAACATAAGTTTCTCAAACTTTCTAAATGAAGATCAAAATTGCAGGAAAAGACAAAAAAGTAATATTATTCAACTTATTTCAGTCTTATACATTAGGATCAGTTACTTTAAAAAATAACCAACCCCATCCAAATTGGATCAGCAGTTTTTGAGAAAATCGTTCACATACAAACTTACACACATAGCGGTCAAATACAGAACCTCCCTTTTTTGTCAGTTATAAACGACAATATTATATCGGCCAATTGACTTATTTGTGATTATACTTTAATCAAATGCATTGGAAAGTTTAACCCATTCAATGCATAGGTAAACCAGACACGGTTATTGCGTCTGGGCCGAGTGGCAATAACTCAGCGGTGGATGCAATTAGCGGGTTAGGTGATAACATTACACCCCACCATACATCAACCCTGAATAAAACCTATTATAACACCATCGAACGTTAATAACGGATGATCAGTATTAATGGTGAAATTTAATCGAATTTGCAGCTTGCATGCAAAAATTACAACCTGATGTATGTTGGAAGTTTTGTGATTTACTACTATCGCTTGTGGGAGAAAGTTGGCTAGAAAATAGATTTGTAGAGCGGTAATACTACGAGTACCTATGTATGTATTTATTTTTCAGAGGCTTTCATTTATTTTTTATAATTTATTCATACATTTTGGAAAACTTATTTATTTACCTTGCTAAATAACCTTGTTCTGTCTATTAAAACAAATGAAATGGGTATTATTGGTGCGCATAAAAACTTTCATATGCTTAATAAAGATAGATAGAATATATTTCTACGTATATAAACACAAAAATCTAAGTTCGGAAGCTATTCAAGTGATGATTATGTAGCGTATCAACGCTTCAATATCAAAGTAATCAAATCAGTCAATCTATTAATCAATCAATAATCAAAGTAGTGGTCTGTCACAGGACAGACCACTAGTTTTTAAGGAAATAAAATTAGCAAATAAACATGCAGTCGACACATTATTGTTTTTTGTTTTATTTTGTAATCAGTTCTTACTCTAAGATTGAAATCAAATATCCATAATTGCATCTTGTGGACTAAATTACCATTTCCTAGTCCAAAAAGCAATACCGCAATAAAATCTAGCCAATTCGAGATAATCCGTACTGTTACGCGGGTCCCTTCACGAGGGTTTTTAAAAAAGGAAATTTCGAAGACACAAAGAGTTTACTGTTTATTTAATTAATTGAATTATAACAATGAAGAGAAAATACGGAAATTAAAAGACGTGTGGCCGAATTGAATGATTAGATCTGACTCCCCGAGTGAGAGCCCACCTGCCCTTTTATATATTAGATAATGTATGTGCAGCACTAGGCACTGCACTCTAGCTTACATAGGCCGGGCGTAACAACCCCCCGCTTAAGTGAAAACTTACACGGTCGAAGCGTGAAGTTTTCCACAGAAAAGAAAAGAAAAATGGAAATTAATTATCTACTCTTAATCGCGGTCTGAGTTCGATTTCTTCAGGGCTTGATTCACGAGGATTTGAAGCATTAGAATTTACTTTAAATTTACGAGAAAAGACCACGCATCTTTTATAACAAAAGTAGTATATAAGAAAAATTACAAAAAGTGTCCCAAACAAATAAGTAGAAATAGAATAAGGAGTTAGAACAGGAATAGAGTCATTTTCTGAATTTAGTTTTTGTATAGTCTTTAACAAATCATCAGATTTTACATCAATTTGACTTAATCTATGAAAATCTAAATTAGGAAGCTTAGGAACAATTTTATTGAGGTTAAATTTCTTAAATTTATCAAAATTACAACATGAATCATTTATTAAATTGAAATCTGAATGGAAGTGACTAATTTTATACATAGGATGTTTCTTAGTTAGTAATTTTACATTTCCACAATAACCAATACAGTCTGGTTTTAAAGTTAAAATACCTGTTCCTGAAATAGTAAATTCTTTAACATCACTTCGGCATTCTACACTTAATTTTGAAGGTTCAGATTGGGTAAATACCCATCGATTGTTATCTAATGACTGCCAGATGTTAGTATGACCATATAAAAAGTTAGTTTTACATTGTTTTGGCAGTATTGTTAACACTTTCGTTAATATTTCTGTTTCACAAATAGGATAATCTTGTACATTAAATTCATTAAGATCTTTACAAATATAAATATCGGAATTAACATTTTTACAATTAGAAATATCATTTAAAGTTATATATTTGGATTTATCCTGATTCAGAGCTACAAAGGCAGTTGTAGGAATAATTAATGCATAAGACTTAGAATTAACATCATCATGCGGTACAGGAATTGGAACATTCTTATATAAATCATATTTACTTATCTGAACAAGAGGAATCTTAAGGATAAACATTAATTTATTATCTATGATGTATGTTATTATTTCAGAAAGATTAATTAATACATTTATGTTATCTAATTCCAAGTTTACAACAAATTCTGTGTATTTAGGTAAATATTTTACATTGTTTACCAAATCAGTATATAAATCACGAGGTTTTACAATTGATGGATGCAGAGTATTTGTTTTAGCAAATAATATAGAATTAACAATATCTTCTAATTTATACGATAGACTTAACATAGTAGACTGAAGAACGCTAAATGCACTATGAATAGTAGATTTTAACATAATTGAATTAGAAATAAGTGTTAAATTATTCACATATGAAGATAGATTTTCAAGCATAGTATTTAATTGCTTCTCATTTTTGTTTATTTCGGAAATAGAATTATTAAAATTAGTAATAGCAGATTTAGAAAACATAATATTATCTTTTACCAGATCTAACAGTTTTTGATTACCATGTTTTAAGGTTTGGATAGCGTTATCGTATTTAATAGCGTCGTCTTCGTCCATTGTGCCGAATACGTGTTTGAAAATTGTACCGACACCGGAAATCCATGCGGATCTCTTTGATCTAGCAGGAATTAAATGGGAAATAGAATAGTAATCTCTAGTGATCTCATTATACATTGAAACCAGCGGTTGAAAGGAATTTTGACATTCGTAATCTTTTAATGCATCAGTCTGAGTACAAAGATACTGCGCGGAATCAAAAGCGTTTTTAATGTTATCAACATGAGATTTTATGTAATTTATTTCTATTGGCATTAAAATATGCATATAATCGCTAATTAATTTAACAGAACCTGAGGGATTGAAATAAATTCCTGGACTCTTCGTTATTTGTTCGACGAATTCTTCATATTTGAAACCGTGACAATGTAATGCCAGGCTGAAATAGGATAGAAAAATAATAAGGAAACAGCAAAAGGTAAGTAACAAGAATAGAATTTACTTACAATGACTAATACGAAATAGTAACTTAAAACTTAAAATCAATATACGAGTAAGATAGTTAATATTCGGTTTTAACAAACCTTTAAAATGATATAGTAAAATAATAGTAGAATATAAAAGTCAACCTATATTTTAAAGGTTGAATAATGTTTTCCTTTTAAGGAAAAAACGATTAAAATGACATTGTTAATAATGAACAATGTAAAGAAACAGTGTAATAAAAATTTATGATTATACCTTAATTAAAGTGTATATATTGAAATAGCAAAAGAAATAGCAGTGTATAATTTGTATAAAATAGAATTGTATAAGAAATGAAATTGTATAAATTGTATAATTTGAAATTGTATAAGAAATAGAAAGACGTAAATTGTATAAATTGAACTTGTATAAGAAATAGAATTGTATAATTAGAACTTGTATAATTAGAATTTGTATATATTGAAATTGTATAATATTTAGTCTACATTAATAGCGCCAGTGTTAACATTTGCTCGTTTGACTTGATCGTAATGGTGTCTGACGTGACGTCTATTAATGAGAAGGGATAGTGTATTATTTCCATGAATTTTGACTACCTTAAATGGACCTTTCCAAACAGGAGACAGTGACTTACCCTGCCTTGGATGATTTTTAAGGTACACGAAGTCACCAACTTTATAGCGTACAGCACGAGTGCGGGAATCGTAATAATTTTTAGAGATGTCCTTGGATCTACGAATGTTCTCAAGGGCTTTGTTATGAGAATAGTTTAATCTATTCTGGAGCATCTTTACATACTCTGGATAGGTTGTACCAGGTGTCTCATCAAAGAGAGAATTTGGAATAAATGGTTTGTGACCAAACATTAACTCATAAGGAGTATAATGGGTTGTGAAATGGACGGCTGTGTTGTATGCTAACATTGCCGTATAAACATAACGAGGCCAATCAGTTTGGTCATCATTGACATATGACTTTAGGTATTCCTTAAGAGTGGAATGACTCCTCTCTAGGGCACCTTGGGTCTGAGGATGATAAGGAGACGACCAAAGTTGTTTAATTTTTAAGAATTCACAAGTTTTCTTAAATAATTCTGACGTGAAGTTAGTGCCTTGGTCTGTAAGGATCATTTTCGGTATTCCAAAGACCGAGATAAAATGAAGAAGGCACTCACTGGTTTCCTCGGCTGTAGTGCTACGAATAGGATAGGCCATGGAGAATTTAGTAAGGTCATCCTGTAAGGTCAGTATGAATCTGAGTTTAGCTGGTCCTGATTCTGGAAGGGGCCCTACGATATCGAGACTTACACGTTCACAAGGTGTAGTCGAAGTACTAGTAATTTGCATAGGGGCGCGATTAGTCCTTCTAAGGGCTTTATTTTGTTGACAAAGTTCGCAACGTTTAACGTAGGATTCTATATCACTTCGCATTCCTTTCCAATAAAACCTCTCTTTTATTCTGTTATACATTCTGCCCATGCCCACATGACCAGCGATGGGTATGTCGTGATTTTCTTTTAGAATTTTAGGAATTTCCCTCGGAGTTGGATAAATAATAGTATTTCTGTATATTTTAATAATGATATCAGTATTATGGAATAGGAAATTAAGAATATTATAGACTTTAGCATACGAGGGTTTTACGAAAGGATCTCTGAAGTCGGAAATAGCAATTTCTTTGCATGATTCATGCAAAATGATTAATAACTCATTACGGAGTTGTTTTAAGGATTCGAATAAATCTGGATATGGCACATCATCAAAGTGATGGACTTTACTAAAAAGGAAATAGTAAGATTTAGAACTTGTTTCTAGTTTTAGAAACGAATGCAGTCTCCTTTCTCTATTAAGGAATTCTGCGGTATCACTTTGATTAGCAAGGACTTCTTCAACGTAAGGATTTGATTCATCAAGATCAATAGAAGTAGGTAGAATAATGATTTTAGAATCTGTCGTCAATAAGCTATTCGTATATTCATGAATAGTAGTATTAAATTTAGCTCTAGGATTCGACATAGCTTTTAGGAATTCTGAATAAGAATTATCAGAGACATTTGGACTTGGTATATCCAAAGGTAAGTTATTATTAGGACTAGTAGAAGGATTTAGAATATTATCAGAAATAGGAGGAGATGGAATTGGAGTATTATTAAGGTGAGTATTAGGGTTAGATAAGTTTTCATTTTCAGGAATAGCAGGAGGACTTAGAAGTTCATCGAGTGTTGGTAAGTCCAAAGGAGGTGATTCATTATTAGATTCAGCGACGTTTTCAGGAATAGTATCAAGATTAGGTGAACTAGAAGGTAAGTTAACGTTTTCAGGACTAGGAGGAAGAATTGGGAGTTCACCAAGTTCTTGGAGAGGATCTAAGAAAGGTAAGTTCCACTCATTAGGATTCAGCGGGCTATTCAGGAGTTCCATATCGACATGTTCAAGATTCGGAGGATCTTGAGAAGTAGAAGGAAGAGTCGATGGAGACGATTCAGCGGGATTTTGCATATTATTAGGATTAATAATAGGATTAGCACCAGTTCCGATTATATTTACAGGAACAGAAGAATCAGAGGGATATCGAGATAAGGCATCTGCTACAGAGTTAAGTTTGCCTTTTCTGTATATAATCTCATACTCGTATTCTTCGAGCTTGAGTCGCCAACGAATGAGACGGGATCCAGGGTCTTTACATTTAAAGAGCCATTGCAGAGGCTTGTGATCAGTAAGAATAGAGAACCGGTTACCATAAAGGTAAGGGCGGAATGTTTTAGTACCGAAAATTATTGCAAGACATTCTTTTTCTGTGACGCTATAATTGCACTCAGCTTTATTGAGGGTGCGAGAAGCGAAGGCTATAGGGCGGTCTTGTCCTATTGTGCCCTGGGATAGAATGGCGGATATAGCATAATTTGAGGCGTCACAGGTAAGTATGAAGGGTTGAGTGAAATCTGGATATGCTAGTATTGGCGAAGAAATAAGTTTATTCTTTAGGGATTCAAAGGATAACTGTTGGGTATTCTCCCATTTAAAAGGAACATCTTTCTTTAATAAACTTGTTAAGGGTCTCGCTAATTTGGAAAAGTCTTGAATGAAACGTCTATAGTAAGAGACGAGACCTAAAAATGATTTAATGTCCTTGGGCGACTTAGGAATTGGAAATTTTATAACTGCTTCTATCTTTTCAGGATTTGGTTTGACACCTTCTTCGGTGATGATGTGACCAAGATAGGCTACTTCTCTTCTAAGGAATTCGCATTTTTCTGGTTGTAATTTAAGATTAAATTCTCTTAACCTTTCGAAAACACATTTAAGATTTTGAATGGCAGATTTTAGATCAAAACCGTAAAGAACTATATCATCTAGATATACGAAACAGCGGGTGCCTTGCAGGCCTGATAGAGCGGTATTCATTAACCGTTGGAAAGTAGAAGGGGCATTTTTAAGCCCAAAAGGCATGCGAGTAAATTGGTAATGACCATGAGGAACAGAGAAAGCGGTTTTAGGTTTATCTTCTTCTTCGACAGGAATTTGATGGAAACCAGAAGAAAGATCTAATGTGGAAAAATATTTACTGGAGCCTAATTGATCAAGGATTTCGTTAATATGAGGAATAGGATAAGTGTCACCTATGGTGATGTCATTGAGCTGGCGAAAATCAATAACAATTCGCCACTTCTTCTCCCCAGAAGCATCTAGTTTCTTGGGGACTACCCAAATAGGGGCAGACCATGGTGATTTGGAAGGCTCAATTATGCCTTGGTCTAACATTTTATTTATTTGTTTTTGGACTTCAGCTTTATGAACTTCAGGAAAGCGATAGGACTTTACGTGAATAGGATTCTCAGAAGTAGTTTTAATAGAATGTTTTATAGCATCAGTGTGAGTTAGGTTGTCATCAGGAAGATGGAATATATCAGAAAAAGAGGAACAGAGGTCATAAAGAGCATCAATCTCTTCAGAATTTAGATGTGTGACTCGTAGTTGTTTTAGGACTTCTCGAGTTCGATGATAACTATTAGAATATTGGACATTGTTTACAGGATATTGAATTTTATCATCGTTATTAATAAAATTGGAAGATTGAGAGTCATCACACGGAATAAGAGTTACATTTAAATTAGAATTAAGCGATATAGCAGATTCAGCAGTATTAACTACTGTAAGGTTAACCCTATTATTGGTTTTTACCTTAACGAGACAATTCGCAATTAAAAGATCTTTGAATTGATTTTGATTTAGCACGAGTCCTTCTTTAATATCAGGATTGGAAACAGAGCATTCGATAACCATTTCGGTTCTTGCAGGAATAGTATAAGTAGGCTCATTGAACAGGAGTTCGATGTTTGTTTTATCGATTCTCAATCGATTTTGATTATAGTCTATATTACAACCGAATAGATTTAGTAAGTCTGTGCCGATTATACCATCATATGGAAGATCGATATCATCTATTACATGAAATTTGTGTGATATAGTTTTATTAGAAATATCGCAGATTTTTAATTTTAATGGAAAGTGTCCGGATGTTTTTGTAGTACATTTTACAGGATCTATACCTTTTAAATTTATTCTTTCTTTAGTTAGTTTCGGCGGATTTTGAATAGAACAGGATTTAATTAAGCTAACAACGGATCCAGAGTCTATTAATAAGGATAATGGAATATCAGACACAGAGGAATAAACAAGAATATGTGGAAGCAGAATTTTTTGAGGATTAGTTTTAATTTCGTATACTTTGTTTTCTGTTTCAGGTTCAGGAGCGGATACGGCGGATACAGCGGACTCAGAGGATACGGCGGACTCAGAGGACACAGCGGATACAGCGGATTCAGAGGATACAGTGGATACGGCGGATACAGCGGATTCAGAGGTTACGGCGGATTCAGCGGATACAGCGGATACAGAGGATACGGCGTTTGCAGTCGGTGCTGCAGATACAGTGGATACAGCGATTGCAGACGGTGCTGCAGATACAGTGGATACAGCGATTGCAGACGGTGCTGCAGATACAGTGGATACAGCGATTGCAGACGGTGCTGCAGATACAGTGGATACAGCGATTGCAGACGGTGCTGCAGATACAGTGGATACAGCGATTGCAGACGGTGCTGCAGATACAGTGGATACAGCGATTGCAGACGGGGCTGCAGATACAGAGGATACAGCGGATGCAGTCGGTACTGCGGATACAGTGGATACAGCGGATTTACAGGCGTCGATTTTAAGATTAGACTGGTGTCTCGCACGACACCGACGCGAGACTTGATTTAGTTTTTTGGAATGTCGACTTCGTCACGGCCATAGTCGTTTGTCTCATCTTCAGCCACAAAGTTAACACGCGGTTGTGGTCTGTATGAACTGGTTGATGGACGATTATGGTTATTAAAATATTCCCGTTTGCGGCATTGGTCAATAGTGTGACCTATATTTTTGCAATACCTACAAATTAATTTTTGATTGTTATTATTGTTATTCTGAAATTTGGAAACGGGAGGCCGTCGGAACGAAGTTTGTTCTGAACCTCTTGATTGTTGCTGCTGCTGTCGATTGAACGTAGATTGCATTATGCGTTCTTCACCTATGGCGATGCTTATTGCCTGTCCTAAGTTTTTGGGTGATTTACACCGCAAAATTAATGATAAATTGGGCTTAAGACCCATAATGAAATGATGAAGGGCTAGGTCTTCCATAGCCGCGTTGCGACCTAACACTTCAGAATGTTTATAATTTGACAAAGAAATTTCAGTTAACAATTGTGATAGACAGGTTTCAATTTTAAGTGAATATTGACTTACCGATTCATGCTGGCCTTGCCTGCTCTCTTGTAAATTAGTAAGTAGGTGGGAATAATGTTTCCTATCGGAAAACTGAGATTTTAGAAAATCCCTTAATTGTTCCCAGTTTTGGAATTCTTTAATTGAGCAGGCAAGCTCAGCCTTTCCTTCAAGTTGGCATAATATATATTTTAATAGAATTGGTTTCTGCACATCTGACGCTAGTTCGATTGCGTTGTTGCAATTTATTATGAAGGAATTGAGACATTCCCGATTGCCATCATATGGCTTAATGAATTTGAACAGTGTGTTTACGTCCATATCGAATTTATTTTTTGAACGAGTGACTCTAGGTAAGATTGGAGACTTTTCACTTTCAGCAGTATTTTCAGAATTATCTGTTTGAAGTTCACTTTTTGACATACTATGATGTTACGAATGAATAGTATATTTTTTTGGCAACAACGAAATCGAAAGAAAAAACAAAATTATACACACACATACAAGTACACAATAGGATTTAGTTAAAGACTTACAGGAACACGGCGATAAGGCGCACTTGCATGGCGACGCGATGTCTAGATGTTGACACAGCGGAATTCGGTGTTATCTGAACCGAACGTAGTCTAGGAGACGGTGACGGGAACAGAGACGATTTAGTATGCGGTATTACGTTTTTCTTTCCAGGAACAGCGGCGACGACTTCTAGCAGAGAACGGCGTAGAACAGCACGGAACAGCGGAGAACGACGGAGAACAGCGGAGAACAGCAGAGAACGGCGTAGAACAGCACGGAACAGCGGAGAACAGCAGAGAACAGCGGAGAACGGCGTAGAACAGCACGGAACAGCGGAGAACGACGGAGAACAGCGGAGAACAGCAGAGAACAGCGGAGAATCAGCAGAGAACAGTGGAGACACGATGTTGTAGAGATTCAGCGGAGAACAATGGAGTCAGAAGATACAGAGAGGATATCCGTGGCCACAACGATATGGAATGTCACTTTGTTTCCACTTCACTTTTGTTCACTTTTACACTTTCACTTTCGCGGAGACGAACCCGGGGATAGATTTGATATCCCTTTACGCTGCCACCAATGTTACGCGGGTCCCTTCACGAGGGTTTTTAAAAAAGGAAATTTCGAAGACACAAAGAGTTTACTGTTTATTTAATTAATTGAATTATAACAATGAAGAGAAAATACGGAAATTAAAAGACGTGTGGCCGAATTGAATGATTAGATCTGACTCCCCGAGTGAGAGCCCACCTGCCCTTTTATATATTAGATAATGTATGTGCAGCACTAGGCACTGCACTCTAGCTTACATAGGCCGGGCGTAACAGTACGTAGTCAAAAGGAAATTTCTTTCACAATCGAGACAGCCCTGGCCGGTGCAAAAAGATCAAAAACCCTCCCCTATCTTCCACACCTGAATTAATGCGGTTTTTGCGCTAACGACTAACGGTGCAATATTTTGTGCATTCCGAATTGTGTCTTTATTGTCCGTTTCAAATGTCCCTGCTTTTGTACTTTCGCGATGTTTCGCAGATTGGAATACCGGATGATTATGTTTTTGCAAATGTGTCTGAAAGCGAATAAAGCTAAAGTGACTGCGATTTATGCTTCATGTGTTATTTGAAGTTTAAATACAATAAAATGTTTATGCTTACCTATATAATTATTTCCCTTAAAACAAAACCATAAAATTATTATATATTTAAACATCTCACATGAGTATTGGGTGTGTACATAATACTTTTGTTTATGAAAGTAATGTAGAAAATAAGCATGTAGTCCACATTTTTTGTTTTGTTTTTAGTTTTTTTATTCTAAAGTTGCTTATAAATATAGACAGTTGGACATGTTGTAGACTACATGTCTGTTTCCTAAATGCGCTTTTTGCGCTAGCGACTATCGGGACTATTTTGTGCATTCCGAATTGTGTCTTTATTGTTCGTTTCAAATGTCCCTGCTTTTGTACTTTCGCAATGTTACGCAGATTGGAGTACCGGAAATATGTTTTATGTTTTTGCAAATGTGTCTAAAAGCGAATAATGCTTAAAGTGTCTACGATTGATGCTTTGTGTACTATTTGTATCATATGTGAATTCATAAACATGCTTAAATGTAAGTGTAAGGGATCGCCGAAAATAAAACCCGTCGTGTTACGAAAATCTCGAATGGTCGACTGATTTATTCTGTCACAATCCTAAATTTAACAATTGTGAAATATATATAAGAATCTGTAGCTACCGACATTGTTTTAGGGTTTTCTTTGCGTAAAAATATTATTTTAAATGTTGTAAATACAAAGGAAACGAAATAAATAAAATCGTGTCAGGAATAAGTATGCAAAATTACAAAATTACAAAAGGAGTACAGGACACCCTCCGACCAGGAGGACTGATGACCTGCAGCGGACGGCGGGTAACCGCTGGTTGCAGACGGCTCAAGTCAGAGTGGCGCAGACTAGGGGAGGCCTATGTCCAGCAGTGGACTTTTAAAGGCTGATAGATAGATAGATACCAAATAACTAATGCAACTATGACAATCATACAATAAAGCAACGTTGCAACTTTAGAAATGTTGCAACCTGCATCCCAAATTGGGGGTTTATCGTTCATCAGATCAAACGCACCCGTGAGTCAATCCTTTTATTTTCCCATGTTACCTTAACAGTGACGTTATTGGTATCATATATTAGATGTTTGGAAATAATGGAATAATGAGATAAAACGAAAACGCTCAATGTTTTTGAATACATATTAAAATCTTATATATAAAATTCTCGTGTCACAGTGTAAGTAACCGAACTCCACCGAAACGGCTTTTCCAATTTTCACCAAATTTTATATGCATATTCAGTAGGTCTGAGAATCAGCTACTATCTTATTTTGATACTCCTATGTGATAAGGGTTGTTCACCCTTAACATTTTTTTATTTATATGGAAACACAACGTTTGCCGGGTCAGCTAGTATGCCATAAATATCTATGTGGTATTTTCAAAATATGAGTACAAAAAACTCAGTGAGATACAGAACATAAAATTTTCCACTGAACTTAGTTTCAGTGGGTATGTAGGATATAAATTTTGAAATACCTTTTTAAAAAACATTTTATAAAAATGAATTCTGAATGTCAAAGGCACCACAATGTCAAACTAATATTTATCACATTTTTCCATTTAATATCGTTTTCCAAAATTCATTTTTGAGAGAGGCATATTTCATGTCATTATGTAAAGTGATGCTAAGTATTACTTTACTCAAGCGTCAATTCGTACTTATATAGAAAATATTTAAAGTGCTATTCAATTACTTAAAAGGTTAGAAAATATTGTAAAACTATTATTACGGACGACAACGGCCTAAGAATTTAAATGTAAATGTTGATTAATGTAACTTGTGTATGTAATTAAGACTATGTAAATAAGACATTTTATTGCAATAGATATAAGTCCTACGTAATAAGAATAGATATGTAAGAGTAGGATAGCAATAGAGTGTAAGCATAGAATTGTAAGAGTAAGACAGGCTATGTTAGAAAGGGACGGCAATAGGACGCGGTTGCTGACTGAGCCTGCGCCTGTTGCGGTACCCAAAATAAGTACTTAAGCTCGCCTTTTTGTATGGAAAAGTGTGTACGCCTCGGAATAAAAACAAGAAGAAAAGAACTGAAGATTCAAGTTGGAGTTTTATTTGAAAACCCATAATCTACATTGGTCCTTCGAGAAGCCGGATTTAAAGAAGACTCAAGATGAATACGCCGATCGCAATGAACACAAGGGGTCGTGTTCGCTCCGAATCGGGGTACAGCGAGTCAGAAGCAGCCCCGGGCGCTAAGGGTGCGCCAGGGCCATCGCTACACCGAATTTATGAAGATTCTCCGCAGTCGCCGTCGACGGTCGCAGGAAATTCCCAAGAAAAAAGGATGGAGCACTCTCCGCCAGAAGGGGCGAGAGAGACAGCACCAGCGACGTCAACGCGGACGTCCGTCATGGGGCCACCTGCACGACCAGCTAGCACGCCACCAAGGCGTGAAACTTCATCGCCGGTGCGGAGACCTACATCGCCGGTGCGGAGACCTACGTCGCCGGCACACACCGCTCGCAGTAACACTTCAAAGCGAAGCATCGACGCACGTATGAAGATGGCACAATACGAAGCGGAGAAAGAACTCGCGGCTATAGAAGAGAAGCGGCTACTTATGAAAGAAAAGCTAATCAAATCGAGATTAGCCGCCGAAATGACTGCAATCGAAGCCGAATCTGAATATGCGGCGAGCTCATGCAACGAAAGGGTACAAGACTGGGTGGATAGAAGCATGGAACAACCAACGGCGACGAAATACAGGGAAGAACCGGAAGAGGTTCGCCCTCCCGTTAGTAAGCAACGGGGGGAGAACGCGAAAGTCCAAGGCATTCAACGGCTAGCCGACACCTTAGAAAAACTAGTCGCCTCAAGACCGTTGCCTCGCCAAACAGCGGAACTACCTATATTCACGGGAGCCGTCGCCGAGTGGCTACCGTATAAGGCCGCCATGGAAGATTCTACAAGACTCTTTAAGTTCTCTCCAACGGAAAATCTCCTTCGACTGCGAAACAGCCTGCGAGGGGAAGCGAGAGAAACCGTGCTGTCACAGCTATTCACCGCATCTAACCCAGATATCATCATGCGCACATTAGAGATGAAATATGGAAGACCGGAATTCATAATAGATCGGGCCATGGAAGAGCTCAAAAAGATCCCGAAATTAGGGAGCGCGAGCACCGATCTGTATGAGTTCGCGGTGAAGATTCAAAATATTGTCTATACGATAAAAAGTATAGATAGAAGAGGCTACCTACGAAACCCGCTACTCGTTCGAGACGTAATGGACAAACTGAGTCCTCATCTCATAAGCAAATGGGCGGAGTACGCAGCCAATAACGAAGCACGCATCATGGAAGATAATGAAATGATAGTACTCTCCGAGTTTTTAATGGCCGAAGCGGACCTTATGATAAGGTACACCCACACAACGAAGCGAAGCGTTCCGGTACCCGTCAGAAGAGAAGTAGCACCAAAGCGGGTTGCTACCAAGGGCGTATACACTGCGGGGGAAAGTCAACCGGAAGAAAGAAAATGCTTCATGTGTCCAACTGGGGGACACTACACTACTGAGTGCGATAAACTCAAAGCACTCGACGTCAACGAGCGATGGAAGTGGGCAAAGGACAACAAGATGTGCTTCAAATGCATGAAAAGGAAGCACAGCAGGTTCACATGCAAAGCCAAGGCCTGCGGAGTCCACGGATGTACCTACCAACATCACGCGCTACTACATAAAGAAAAAGTAACGGAGTCTACGACTACAGTGAGCACTCCGGACGACGGCAGGGAAGACGAAGCAGCCGCGCTAGTAATGAGCGTCACGACAAGGAGGTCGCCTATTACATCAGTACTGCTCAAAACCTGCGAGGTGAAACTCAGCGGTCCACGGGGGGAGGTAAATACGTACGCCCTCCTAGACGAAGGGTCTACTGTGACGCTAATAGACGAAGAATTAGCGAAGCAACTCACTAACGGCGGACCGAATCGACCTCTGAACATAAGGGGTATTAACGATCAGAGAAGGATCGACAGCGAAGCGGTCAAGGTTCGTGTCAAAGGGGTACACGAACAAGAAGCCTACTTAGTGACAGCCCGCACAGTAAAAGGACTACAGCTACATCACCAACGCGTACCGCACAACTTAGAACGGTACAAGCACCTGCGAGTTGTACAAGATAGCATCAGTAAGGGAGAAGCTCGACCTCGCATATTGATAGGTGCCGACAACTGGCATCTAATAATATCGCGACAGCTGCGCGCCGGCAAGAGAAATGAACCCGCCGCGTCGAGAACGAAGTTGGGATGGGTACTGCACGGGTCGGTACCCAGGAAATCGATTTATCAAGACCAGGCGGCCGTACTTCACATCTGCGCGAGCGACGTCCAACTACAGAAGCTCGTCGAGTCACATTTCGACGTGGACTCGCTTGGCGTATCGACTAAAGAAAAAATTAATAAGCATGAGAAGAGAGCCAACGACATTTTCGAAGCGACCGCCACAAGAAAGGACGGCCACTTCGAAGTGGGTCTGCCCTGGAAGATAGATAACCCCACGTTCCCAGATAGCTACGAGTCTGCCCTTAAGAGACTACACACGCTCGAGAAGAGGATGACTAAGGAGCCGGCGTTTAAAAAGGAATACGCGGCTCAGATCGCTAACCTTATACAAAAGGGTTACGCGGTGCAATGCGACGGCAGCGAAAGGGATAGCAACGTAAAATGGTTCCTGCCGCACTTCGCCGTCACCAATCACAACAAGCCGGGAAAAGTTAGAATGGTCTTCGACGCGGCGGCTAAGGTGAAGGGAGTCTGTCTCAATGACTTCCTACTAGAAGGACCCGACCTACTAGCTTCACTCACAAGAATATTGTTCGGGTTCAGAGAAAAGAGAATCGCCGTCACAGCGGACATCGAAGAAATGTTCCTTAGGGTTAAAATCAGACCCGAGGACCAACCGGCACAGATGTTTTTATGGAGGGACAAGCCTACGGACCCTCCGAGAAGATTTAAAATGGTCTCCATGATATTCGGAGCCAGCAGTTCGCCATACCTCGCTCACAGCGTAAGAAACCGCAACGCCGTCGACTATGAAAGTAAATACCCAGAGGCGGCCACGGCGGTCAAGGAGCGACACTACATGGACGATTACCTAGACAGTTTCCCATCTGAAGAGGAGGCTATTAAAATGGTGAACGAAGTTACCTACATCCATCAACAAGCGGACTTCAACTTAAGAAGATGGAACTCAAATAGCAAGAGAGTTTTAGCTAGCATACCCGAAGATAAGAAGTCTGAAAGCGCGAATGTAAAGTTAGCAGCACACCAGAAGGAAAAGACATTGGGGCTGCGCTGGGACCCGAGCTCCGACACCCTCACCTTCAACACTGACATCAAGAGGGTTCCCGATGAGGTCAGACTGCGGTTGAGAGCACCGACTAAACGCGAAACCCTAAGCGCGGTTATGTCGGTGTACGACCCACTGGGGCTTATCAGTCAATATACGATCGTCGGCAAGATGATATTACAACGCTTGTGGCTCAAGAAGGTTGATTGGGACCAGGAATTGCCATCTGAAGACGCTAACCTATTCGACGAGTGGATAAGGCGACTCCCAGATGTCTCAGCACTAGCAATACCGCGGTGCTATAGCTACAACGTAACGCCGGAAACTCACATCGAGTTACACGTGTTTGTCGACGCAAGCGAGCAAGCCTACGCTACGGTGGCCTACTGGAGGATCGCACACGGCGATCACATAGAAACAATACAAGTAATGGCCAAGGCGAAGGTGGCTCCACTGAAGTTACTAACCATTCCGAGACTGGAGCTCCAAGCTGCGTTAATCGGGGCACGAATGGCTAACACTATAGTCAGGGAGCACAGCTGTTGGAAACCCAAACGAGTCATATACTGGAGTGACTCCCGCACCGTCCTTCAGTGGATAAGAAACGAGACGAAAAAATACACGCCGTTCGTCTCACATCGCCTAGCTGAGATCGCCGAGCTCACACATACAGAGGATTGGCGATGGGTGCCTACAACACTCAACGTAGCCGACGATGCGACCAGGCTTCAAACCGACGGGATCGACAGCCGGGACCGGTGGTTCACGGGACCGCAATTCCTACGAGCCACAGAAGAGCACTGGCCTACGGAGAACGGGGAAGGTGAAGAGACCGGGGAGACGTGTTACACCGTCTCAGAAGAGGACTCGGACCGCAACGACTCATTACCCGACATTAGAAGGTTCTCCAGTTACCTGAAGCTTATAAGGGCGACGGCACTTACTCAGCTATTCGTCGAGAAGCTTCGATCTAGAGACAAGACTCTACACTTAGAAGTGTCACACTTAGAAGCGGCCGAACGACGGTGGTTTCAACGCGCGCAGCGGGACTCCTTCAGCGAAGACTTAGCGCGGTTAAGTCACAACCAGCCGCTACAACGACACAGCAAATTTAAAAGGCTCGACGCAGTATTGAACGACGGGCTAATAACCGCAAGAGGCCGTATAGGTGCGCTCTATTCTACAACGCACTCTAATGAGCCGGTAATACTCGACGGGCAGCATCCCTTTACTCACCTGCTTGTCGAGCATTATCATCGCCGGGCGGGACACGCGAATAACGAACGAGTCGTCAACGAGCTCCGTCAACGATTCATCATACTGCGCTTGAGGCCTACAGTCAAGAAAGTAGCACGAGCGTGTCAATACTGTCGCGTGTACAAGGCGACTCCGACGACACCACCGAAAGGAGACCTACCTAAAGTGAGGTTGGACTCGGGGCACCGCGCCTTCACCTATTGTGGCGTGGACTATTTCGGGCCCCTAACGGTGACTATCGGACGAAGACACGAAAAGAGGTGGTGTGCACTATTTACCTGTCTCACCACAAGGGCCATTCATTTAGAGATCGTCCAGTCGCTCTCTACGGACTCAGCTGTTATGGCGCTGCGAAGGATGGCCGCCAGAAGGGGTTGGCCGCGCGTCATATACTCCGACAACGCCACTAACTTTAGAGGGGCCGACGTCGAACTGAGAAATACATACGGAGCATGGATCGCAGCACTACGGGACTACGGTCTGCAGTACAACACCGACTGGCGTTTCATACCGCCGGGGGCGCCACACATGGGAGGAGCCTGGGAGCGCTTAGTGCGTTCAGTAAAAACCGCACTAAGCACCACGCTCAAAGAAAAGTCGCCAAAAGAAGAGGTACTGCAGACGTTAATCACCGAGGCCGAGTACAGCGTGAACGCGCGACCGCTCACGCACGTCTCCGTGGACCCCGAGGACGAGGAAGCACTAACGCCGAATCACTTCCTCATCGGCTCATCGACGGGGCTACCGCGGACGGGGCCATGCACCGAGGCGGACCGCAGCACGTGGAGAAGGGCGCAGGCACTGGCGGACCAGTTCTGGCAGCGATGGCTGCGAGAGTACCTGCCTACGCTCATTCCGCGGGGGCCGTCCAACGCACAGGCGTCACAACTGCGGGAAGGCGATCTCGTAATTGTGGTCGACTACGCCTTACCCCGCAATACCTGGCCGAGAGGAGTCGTCGAGCGAGTTCACCCGGGACCTGATGGCATCGTCCGGTCTGCAGACGTCCGCACAAAGGGAGGTGTGTTCCAGAGGCCAGCGACGAAGCTTGCCGTCCTTCAGATGGAGGAGGCTTCGAAGAATCTACGCCGGGGGGAGAATATTACGGACGACAACGGCCTAAGAATTTAAATGTAAATGTTGATTAATGTAACTTGTGTATGTAATTAAGACTATGTAAATAAGACATTTTATTGCAATAGATATAAGTCCTACGTAATAAGAATAGATATGTAAGAGTAGGATAGCAATAGAGTGTAAGCATAGAATTGTAAGAGTAAGACAGGCTATGTTAGAAAGGGACGGCAATAGGACGCGGTTGCTGACTGAGCCTGCGCCTGTTGCGGTACCCAAAATAAGTACTTAAGCTCGCCTTTTTGTATGGAAAAGTGTGTACGCCTCGGAATAAAAACAAGAAGAAAAGAACTGAAGATTCAAGTTGGAGTTTTATTTGAAAACCCATAATCTACAACTATATACGCGACGACTTAGTGGCGGGGTCTACATGAAATAGAGAACTACAGAAATAGAGAAAGTGGTAGAACCCTTTGTGGTTCGATCCTGGCGGCACCACCACCACACTTATTTCTGCCTATTACCAATGTTAAGCGCTGCTGTGTTCTCGTGTAAACGGTGTGCTAAGGGAGACATACGTTTCCGAAGTGTTCCAGCTAGGTCCTCGGGGGTCGAGGCGACATGTGGCCGACCTCAAGTAGGAATATCTATCTGGCATTCGGACATTTTAATATATAACGGACATTTTGAAATGACATCTATTACTTGACCAAAGAGTAGAATCTCTTCTTCTTTTGCCACTTTGTAGTATTGGATGACGTAGATACCTTAGGTTTCACACAATCGTATACGGAGACCTATTCTCAATGTGACATTGTGCCACCAAGCTTCAACCCACAGTATTCATTTTATTAATTCAATCGAATCAAATGCCATTATTTCCCCGCGTTGTATAATACCGTTCTCGAAATAAATTCTAGAGGGGCTTATTCCGAGTCATTACGTACCAAAGCGACACTGCGAGTCGAGCGACAGTCACTCATCTCGAAATATTGGCACGAAACACAAAGCTTATTTATGCTATGTTATTGTTATGTGTAAAATACGTTTATAATTGTGTTATTGTTAAAATAGTATTTATTAATTGTGTTACCGAAATAAATAAATTCTGAATGTGCGTTCGAATTTTGAAATTATGATACTTATGATGCAGGATGCGTGTTATATAACAAATAAATAATTAAAATAATCTTTATACTTGTGTTATTTTTAAAAGTATTATTTATTAATTGTGTTACCTAAATAAATAAATTCTGAATGTGCGTTCGAATTTTGAAATTATTATATTTATGACGCAGTTGACGCGTGTTACATAACAAATAAATAAATAAAATAGCAATAAAATAGCAATAACATCTTTATTACATTTATAATCTAATCGTATATAGTACGCATTTATCCTTTCATATTTTATTACACAATTCTGAAAATACAGTCGACTCTCGTTAATTCAAACCTGCGATAATTCGAACTTCTCTATAATTCAAAGTTATCACAAGTTCCCTACGAAATCTCTTTATATTTCGAACTAAATCCATACATTTTTGTACACTTGGTAATTCAAACGAAAAAATCATTGCTCTATAACAAAACGACGCGTTAATTCGAACTCATCGGCGTTCAACATTCGACAATTCAAAGTTGCAGAGAGAAAGAGGCGGAAAGATTGTTAGTACAAATACGATTTTGCGACAAGTTCAAACGTGTATTGTTTTTGTTATGATTAGTTTGACTATTTGACACACACTCTAACGAATTAGTTTGTGTTCACTCAGTTACTGTTACTCTTTCGTTGTGTATACAGATTAAAATTTTCTGTTAGTCATGAGCCCTAGAAAGTATAAATGTTTGACGATTGCTGAAAAGAAGTAGTTAATCGAAAAAGTAGAGGAAGGTGAGAAGAAAAGTGATGTTGCAAAAGAATTTAAGATTCCTCTGAGTACTCTCTCAACCATAATAAAACATAAGGAGAAAATTAATGCTGTTCAACTGATGTTGCTGTCTCAGGTACACTAACCGATGGCGAAATTTTATCTGTGATAGATACTAATGAAAAAAGTAACGATGAAGATGAGGCCGATACATCAGAACCTTTAGCAGAAGTGTCAGTTAAGGAAGCAAGATCCTCATTCGATACCTTACAAACCTTCTGTCTACAAAACGAAAGTGATGAAAAAGCATTTCAGGCATTTTTTCTCTTAAAAAAATTATTGAGAAGTCTGAGCAGCAGCAATATGCTTTGAAGCAAACCAGTATAACAGAGTTCTTTCGAAAGATTAATTAATTCACGTTATGATTACATATATGTACACGAATGTACCTCTAAACTTTTGTCATTGTTATAGAATAGGAGTAATAATAATTGATCAACACTTAAGAATTCGAAGTTTTATTTATTTACTCTCACAAATTTCGAACCATTTGATATTTCAAACACTCGATAATTCGTAATATTTTAAGAGTCCCTCGAGTTTCGAATTATCGAGAGTCGACTGTATCAAAATTTAAATTGAATAGCTGTGACATTTATAAGCCCTTATTTGTCTAGACTTTGTAAAATAATGAAAATGTGCTTAGCTTAGGCTCATAGACCGGACTTAATTAAGCTTTATACAAGCTTCCATAAGCTTCGCATGAAAGCAACGAATAAATTCCCAAGTAAACGAGCCATTACCTAATTTGCATATTTGGTACAGAACCCTCAAATCCCATTCAATCTTCGATACAATCAATCATATTGAGATCGGAGTCTAAATAAAGTATTAGAAACACATTAAGCGAGAAACTTTAAGGAAACTCATCCCTAACAATAAGGATGCAGCACACTTGCTACTTTGATGCTCGATTTACTGATAAACTATTCAAAGTATGCGGTAGGAGTATGTTGACTTTGTTTTTAGAAAGATATATTACGTGTAATAAATTTTAAATTAAATTTGTTTTCTAAGCATTTAAATACTTGTAATATTTTTTTTTGGAATAATTGCCTTTTGTAACTATGCTAAATTCAGACATAATGTTTAGTGTTATTTAACTTGAAATAAAATTATATCCTTCCTTCCATCCATCAGCCTTTAATAGCCCACTGCTGGACATAGGCCTCCCCTAATCTGCGCCACTCCGACCGGTCTTGAGCCTCTGAATCCAGCGGTTACCCGCCGACCGCTTCAGGACATCAGTCCAGGTCGGGGGGCATCCTGTACTCCTTTTGCCGACACGTAATAAAATGATAATAATATAATATATTTGCGAATAATATTACGGCTATTATCCGTAAATACCTTATTTTATTAGCTAGAAATGCTGCAGACATTTTATCACAGGCAATTTAGGTTGTTTATGACTAAGCTGATTGTAATAGCACTCATGTATTATTTATCGCTTCTCAACAACGCAAAGCTCTATACGAGATGGCACCTACGGGGTCCAACAAACGTGCTACTTTTAGGAACGCGATTGAGGATTTAGATGCTTTTTTGGTGGTCTGATACAACGATCCCGCGATAACTAAGGTTCGAATCACTTGCTTTAAGGGTGAAGGAAATCATCGTGATACCTGAGAGATCTTTAAAAAAAGTTCTAAAAGGTGAAGTGGACTATGGCCTGATCCTTCTCATTCTGAGACGAGACTAGACCCCAGCAGTGGCGCAGTAATGGGTTGACGAAGATACAGTGATCATATTCTATACACTGCACAGTGTACAGTGCATATATTAGAGAGACGATCGCAGATACCTTTAGAAGCTCTCTTTAACAACTGAACATCATCATCATCCCATTACTGTCCCACTGCTGGGCACGGGTCTCCTCTCAGAATGAGAAGGATTAGGCCATAGTCCACCGCGCTGGCCAAGTGCGTATTGGTAGACTTCACATACCTTTAAGATTTTTTATAAATCTCTCAGGTATGCAGGTTTCCTCACGATGTTTTCCTTCACCGTTTAAGCAAGTGATAATTAATTTCTAATACGCACATAAATTTGAAAATCAGAGGTGCGTGCCTGGGATTTGAACCTCGGACCCCTCGATCGAGAGGCCGCGTTTCTTAACCACTAGGCTATCACTGCTTGCAGCGATGCAATCGCCAAAACGCAAACTCGCTAATACTGAATGTAGCTAGTCTGCTAGCACCGTATGATCGTAAAAGCAGTTAGTGTGCGGTCCCCCTAACCAGTATCTCATTGTTCCCCCGCAAACGCCTCACCCACGTACTTAGTGCGTAAATACGCGATAACCCTTGAAAAGAACTAACGATCCGTGTTCAAGAGTATTGAAAATTTATTCAGAGTACGCGAGCGTTTGATGGTTAGTTATGATACTGCTCTTACAGATACCGCACCAGATTAACTTGAGCCCTATAAGTCTCTAATGCTACTCCTGTGCGTCGTTAAAAGTACAGTCACAGAGGGGAGTAGGTCATGATAAAATGGCACCGCTTTTAAAGATGGTTTGCGGAGTGAACGCGCCGGAAATATGTAGAGTGCAGGCTGTATTTTCGGTTTATAAACAAGAGTTTATTTTATAGTGGTGTTAACATGAGATGTAGTTGGAATTTTTGACGATAAAGTTCCATGAACGGCGCTACGAGAAGTTATTGATAGTAGTGCAAAAAATACTGCGGGAAACTTGCGTTTACAACACTCGAGGGTTCATACCAATTTCTTGTACCAAGAGTTCACAATTTATTACCGCGGAGTTTTAAGTTCAGAGCGTGACAAGTTTTTAGTGTTTTACAGTTTTATGGGCAATTTCGGCTTAGATTTAAAGTTGGGTATGGGTAAGTTGGTTTAAATGTCGTAGAAGCCTCTATGGTTCGATTCCCGCAGCATCACCGCCTCACTTATTTCTGCCTAATAACAGCAGTGTTAAGCGCTGGTGTGTTCTGGTTTAGTATACAAGACATAATTATTCGAGGCATTCTAAGTTAATCTTCAGGTAGCGGTGCATCTGTGGCCGACCTAATCCTATCTGGGGTTGATTTCAGATGTTCATTGGCGGCAGTAGTTACTTAGCATCTATCTATCAATTAGGTGAACTGCTTGCTCGTCTCCTACTCCTATATTATTAAAAAATATTGTAACAAGTGAGTTCACAATTTATTACCGCGGCTCACATCTGAGGCCGACTTCTAATCTTATCTGGGGTTGTTTTCAGATGTTCATTGGCAGCAGTAGCTACTAAGCATCTATCTATCTATTAGGTGAACTACTTGCTCGTCTCTTACTCCTATTTTATTAAAAAATATTGTAACAAGTGAGTTCACAATTTATTACCGCGGAGTTGGCTCACATCTGAGGCCAACTTCTAATCTTATCTGGGGTTGTTTTCAGATGTTCATTGGCAGCAGTAGCTACTAAGCATCTATCTATCTATTAGGTGAACTACTTGCTCGTTTCCTACTCCTATTTTATTAAAACATATTGTAACAAGTGAGTTCACAATTTATTACCGCGGAGTTGGCTCACATCTGAGGCCGACTTCTAATCTTATCTGGGGTTGTTTTCAGATGTTCATAGGCGGCAGTAGCTACTTATCATCTATATATCTATCAGGTGAACTGCATGCGTCTCCTACTTCTATATTATTAAAAAATATTGTAACAAGAGAGTTCACAATTTATTACCGCGGAGTTTTAACTATAGACCGCGACAAGTTTTTAGTGCTCTACAGTTTTATGGGCAATTTCGGCTTAGATTTAAAGTTGGGTAATATCTCAAAATTACGTCAATTAAAATAAAAGCGAGATGAACAATTAAATATTCATTCGAGTTGGAACGTTTGAGGTTCATCAGACATTCTGATGTGACTAAGACGCTTAATTACCTCGTAAATCTTGGGTTCGCTTGTAAATCTTTTGTTACATAAACTTTGTAGATGAAAAACTTGAGTGTTAAAACTATTTTATGTTTAATTAACTTTAGTTAGTACTTGTTTTAATGTTTGCACTAGTCTACATTATATTATACAACTATTACATAGGTCAACAATTTTTTAATTTTTTTTTGTGCATGAGTTTTACTTAATATATTCTGATTATATAAGCAAATATATATAAAAAAATGAAATTACAAATCGATAATATTTGCTTTTATAGAAATTAGAGCAATTTAACATTTTTTTTATTTTCGAGTCCAATAAAGTCGGTCTTGGCACACTAACGTTGTCAAAAGAGTGGCAAGGGGGCGGAGTGTAGTGTTTCTTGCATCGCTCCTTGTGTACGAAAGTAAGTGATTGCTTATTTCAGTGGAATAACGTAATTCATTTTTTTTTTCGTTGTATCAGTCTGTACAAAATGACTTCGAGATGTTGTAAACGAGACGCCGACATATTTTATTATATTTGCGGCGAATTTATGAAAATATGAGAGAAAAAGGACGATTTATGTACAAATTTAAATATTTCCGAGGCATACCAACTTACTTCCATCTGTATACTGTATACCTGTTAAAAATCAAGATAAAAAATGGGCCTCACATATTGTGTCAGGTAACACTTGCAGAAATATTCTGGACGGTGAGTTTATATTCATTTTTTTAATTTAATAGCTATTTTATAATAACTTTAATTAGGTTATAATATGGTACGTTTTATTGTAGGTTGGTACCGAGGTGAAAAAAGAGCAATGAAGTTTGCAGTGCCAAGATTTTGGAGGATACTCAGTAATCATCGCATAGATTGTTATTTTTGTATTGTGAATCCACACAAAGATAATAAAATCAAAGAAAACATATTATCCGGATCTACCAACGATGTTTAGTGTTGATTAATAAGTACTTGCATTCTATTTTAAAATTTCTGTTATAAGAATGTATCATTAATTGATGTTTGTGTATCTTTTAATAAATCAACTGTGTCCATTTTTCATGTATTATTGAGCGTTTCCTATCTTTAAAATTATATAAAACAAATTGTGTGTGATATATTATCGATCTTATTTATTCGTTTGAAGGACTTATTGCTGCCATTATGTGTAGAATATAACATCGTTCAAATGTCCGCACGGCTTTTATGGTTATGGTCTGCAAAAGGCAGAGTTCTTATGGGCGACGGGAAATCGACTGTCTCAGATTCTAGTGCACACGCTCACGGACAGCGGCGATGTTTTCGGCAGATCTTCCGTTTCGTTGATATACGAATGTTAGTCAATCATTTAATGACCCAGTAGACTTTAATTTATCCACCAGATTGCGAATAGTCCTCTCGGTAGGACGATTATGGCGACCACGCGGTAGCGGACGATTGTAGCACGCGTTGCCCGAACAGAATAGCTTTTTGATACAATAATTTTATTATTTGTTCATGTTGTTGAATGCTATAAACGTCCATGGTAATTTGGCAAAACAAACTGAATAAATTAAAACTAATTTGACAGATGTTGCTCCAGTAAGATGACCGTTATCAACTTTCAAAGTTCGGAAGTCCTTGTTAGAAGACCCTATATTTTCATTG
This sequence comes from Epargyreus clarus, assembly GCF_041222505.1. Taxonomy (NCBI): domain Eukaryota; kingdom Metazoa; phylum Arthropoda; class Insecta; order Lepidoptera; family Hesperiidae; genus Epargyreus; species Epargyreus clarus. Next base: position 11,856,342 of record NW_027332209.1, on the reverse strand, counting down.
ATTTGAATTTTCCAATTTGTACACATAAAAGTAAATTCAGAACTATTTTCTGTTCTTTTTCTTATTTCTAGGTATAAAAGGAATAAAAATAACGTATGTATAACCCATGCTCAAAAATTCTGTAGACCGGTGTTATCAGAGTAAAAAAGTTTAAACCCAAATTTAAATCTCATATAAGGTATAAGTAAAGTTATTACTTTGCGTTCAAATTATTTGTTAGCTTCGTTTTCTAACTTTTTTAATAAATATAGTAATTTGAAATTTCTAATTAATAAATTAGTAACCGGAGTTGTGAAAGATGATAAAATTGATAAATTTACCCATTAACTAATTTAGTGATCATAAAATTTCGTAAATTAATTAAAATACGTACAGTAGCATTACCATGAGTTGGCATAGAAACGCCACTATAGAAATGGTAAATAGAAAACTATTGTCATTTTGCTAGTGAATAACATAACTACTATCGTTACGGTATTTCTTGACAACGTCTGTCAAATTAATGACTCATGGGACCGAATTTGTATGGCAATAGATCATAATGACATTCGCTAGCGATTTGATTTCGATAGGTTTTTTACGTATCGAGTTACGTCACTACGGATTTTAGTTCTACGAGTAACCACCAGAGGCGCTGTACAATTTTTCATACATTTATTTTACGCAGTCGCTAGCGAGTAATACTTTTGTAAACTCATGGTAGTCCTACAGAATTCTACAATTTAAACAATTTTCCTATTAGTAAAATGTAAAATACAAACTTCAAAATTCGCACTTCGAAAGTTAAGCGTTGAACATTTTTCATTGTAATTCGATATATTCGGAAAGCTACCGGGACCGTTTCCCGAACTAATATTGCTGAAAGATTTGAAAATTTCGACGTACCGCGAGCGTTCCGGGAACATTCTCCGGCTTTGATTTATGACGGATGCCGGATCGGACCTCTTTTGACCGTCTCGACATATTTTTCGCATTACTCGAATGAAATAGAAGGGAAAAGCGCGAAGAGAATGGAGCGGGGGGAGCGGTGACGCGTGTTGATTTTTTATTTTCCGACGCCAAGGAATTTCGTACTCTGGTCATTTTTTACTTCGACTTGTACTTGCGTCGCTGCTTTTTATTATGTAGAGGATTAGTGTCGTCGTCACTCCATTACTGTCTTGCTGGGCACAGGTCTCCTCTTCGAGTAAGAAGTAAACGGCATATAGATACCACCGCGCTGGCCATATGCGAATTGATAGTCTTCACACACCTTTGACTGCCTTTAATACCTTTGAGATTTTTATTTTATTTTTATTTATTCAGGTTTATCTACAGTTGTACATTAATAAAATCTTCCTTACAAACTATACATCTAAAGTTATAAAGTCTAAAATGTACAGCTACTTACAGATAAACTCATCATGCAGAAACGGAAAGACGTACCAATTTAATCGTACACTGCAACTCTAAACAATTTGACAACGTAATAATAACGATTTTGATTAATTTAATTCTACTGAATTACGAAACTTTGTCAATGAATCTTGATTAATATCTAATTCGCTAAGGCTGTTAAGTAGTTTAAACATTTTAACGAATGGAGAGTTAGTACCTAATTTAGTTCTTCTGATTGGTATTACGAGAGGGTCTATTTGCTTACGAGGGTATCGAATCGGAACTCTAAAAGTAAACTCTGACAATAATTCTGAGCAATCGATTTTATTTTTTAAGATTTTGAACATAAAATTTATAGCACAGATGTCTCTGCGCTTCTCAAGACTAATGATTTTGAAGAATTTCAATCTCTCATTATAAGATGTTATTTTTTTCGCAATACCGGCAGAATAAGCCAGGTTCCACAGAAAACGTTTCTGTACTCGTTCGAGCCTCAACGTATGTGTAGCGTAATGCGGTCTCCAAATAATGCAATTATATTCCAGAATACTACGAACCATGCTATTATATAGAATCATTTTTGTTTTAGGGTTATGAAAATGCTTACTATTGCGATTGATGAATCCTAACATTCTTAGTGATTTATTAATAATATTATCAATGTGAGGTAAGAACGTTAATTTTGCGTCAATTGTTACCCCTAAATCCCTGATACAATCAACTTCTTTAAATTGAGAGCCCTCTCCATAATAGTCCGATGGCAAATTTTGCGACTTCCTAGAAAATTTTATATGATAACATTTAGTCGTATTTAACTGCAATTTATTTTCTTTACACCATTGAAGAAGTCTGTTGATATCCGATTGCAATAATTTAATATCCTCGCTTGTTTCAATTACTTTTATGAATTTCAGATCGTCCGCGAACAAATATGCCGATGAATGCCAAAAACAGTTTATAATATCATTGATAAAAATAATAAATAGCACTGGACCCAAGTGAGACCCCTGAGGAATTCCGGATGTAATAGGATAATGTGCTGAATTCCAACCGTTGACCACCACATAAAAAGCACGATTGCTTAAAAATGATTTTATCCAATTTAGTACTTGATTGGCAATACCATAATAGCTTAACTTTTGTAACAATATAGAATGAGAGACTGAGTCGAAAGCCTTCTTAAAATCAGTATATATGGCATCCACTTGCTTATTGTTATCCATTAATTTTATCAGTTTTTCGACGTATGTAACTAAGTTCGTACAAGTAGATCTGTTTTTGGTGAAGCCATGTTGATAAACCGATAAATATTTCTGAAAATAACGCTGTATATGTGGACATATCATTCCCTCAAAAACCTTTGCAAGAGTAGATTGTATAGATATGGGTCTATAATTGTTAATAAGACTATTATTACCATCTTTATGAATTGGCACAACTTTAACTACTTTCCATCTATCAGGAAATACACTTTTTCTTAACGAGCTATTAAATATGATTGTCAGGGGTTTCGCTAAAGTAGAAGCACAACTGGCGATGAAGATAGGTGGGATACCATCTGGTCCCGATCCCTTATTCTTATCTAAGTTCTTTAAGCTGTCAAGTACATCTTCTTCATTTAAAATAATTTGGGTAAAAGAATCGCTATGCATATTGATTTTTGATAAGTAATCTGAACTAATAGTAAATTTAACGTTTTGGTCCGTTACAGTGTCTTTTTGGTATAAAGATGCAAAATAAGATGCAAATAAGTTACAGATATCAGTGCCTTCTGTCGCTACCCTAGTACCGTCACTCATAATTCCTGGATAAGATCCTGTACCACCTCTTTTATTTTTAATGAACGACCAAAATAATTTAGGGGAAGTCCTTATATTACTCTCAATAACATCATGGTATGTTTTATAGCAATGTTTTATTTGACTATCGCAACGCTTTTTTAATAAATCAAGTTCTATACCATCTCGAGGATTAGCAAATTTTTTAAATTTTAATCTTACTCTATTTTTTTCATTTAACATTTTAATTAACGTACGACTATACCAATATGGGTATTTAGCAGATTTGACCTTATATTTAGGTACATATTTATTTATTGCGTCTTTTAATATCCATTCGAAATTGTCAACCATTTCATTTATATCTGTGCAAGAACCTAGAATATTTTCCCAATCTTTTGATTTAATATATTCATTAATTAAAGTATAGTCAGCTCGGAAAAAATTATATTTTGTTGGTGTTGATTTAGTATTAAACGTCTTTGGAGTATCTAATGGAATATTAATTTGCAGTGGTGGATGAAATAGGTCAGCCTTACTAAGTATATCATTTGATCTAGTGATATGAGTATTTACAATATCTGTAAAAATTAAATCAAGTATACGATTATTTGAATTTGTAATATCATTATACTGACGGAAACCGTTAACAGACATAAAATCAACTAAAATCTGCTGTATTTGTGAGTTTCCTATTGAATTCTCTGTATTGTTAGCTGTACTCCAGTTGATTCCGCCCATGTTAAAATCGCCAGCAATGAGGGTGTATGAATTATTTATGTTGATTCTATTAGTGTTATAATTATCAACGAACGATTCTAGCAAATTCTTATTTACCGGTGGTGGAAAGTATACTGAACAGATATTTACTTTTACAATTGATTTACTTGAGGTTATAGCTAACTCTACCCAAAGATCTTCGTTATAAGTTTCTAGGTGCGATAGCCTTTTAGAGCTTATTGACTTTCTAACGGCAATGAGAACACCTCCACCATCTTTTTTTTTAATGTTTACTACTGATTCTCTATCGCGCCTATAAACTACATATCTGTTATCGAAGGCTTCATTATTAAAAATTTTGTTATTCAACCAGGTTTCCGTCAAAATAATGACATCAAAGTTGCAACACGTTAAATTACAATAAAAATCGTGAGTTTTGGTACGCAGACCACGAATGTTTTGGTAATATATGTTTAAGTTTAATGTATTACACCGCGAGTTCATAATTGTCTATCCGGGGAGTCAGTCTATTTTATCTAAGCAGTTCAAATCCTTTATGATATTATAATCGGAAGTATCATTCTTTCGTATAAATATTTTACCATTGCGTACCCATACATAACGATACCCTTTTTCTCTAGCTCTAATTCGAGCCGCAGCATGAATTTTTTTGTTGGTCGCAGATAAATGTTCCATTAAAAATATAGGGCGTGTTTCTCCTGATAATCCTATGTGACTAGTGTTTAATTTATCCTCTATTTTCCTGGACTTGTTGAATTTTATAACTGCGGCAAGATAATCGTCACGTGTTTTAGGTGAGTTAAATTGCACTATTACATTCCTTGGCCGATTGCTCCCGCGATTTAATTTGGGAATACGAGAACAATGCAATATTTTCTCATCAACCACATCAAGTCCTATAATAGTACCTATTTGTTTCACTATAGATTCTAAGTTTTCGTTTTTTCTTTCAGGTAAGGATTGTATTTCGACATTACTGGCACGAGCAAATTGTTCCATAGAATTTATCCTACTAGATAAATCTGTGATTTTATCTTCCATTACGACACGTTCATGTTGTAGCAATTCCAGTTTCTTACGTGTTAATTCACGTCCTTTTTCTATATCTTCAACTTGCGTATTCATAACGGATATAGACTGTTTCATGCTAGATACTTCTTCTTTCATAACTTTAAATTCATTGCTCCAAATCGATTTCATATTTTCAACCATTTCGTTCATCATTTCATTCATTATATTTCTCATTTCCTCGCGGACCACTGCGCGCATATCCTCACATGACCTATCTTCAGTTCCCGGAGGTGATGATAGTGCTGTTCTTTTCAATGGACGTGTAGTTATATTAGTATTTATTCTTCCTGATTGGTCTTTTCTGCTCACCGGTGTATCGTCGTTCCGAATACCTTTACTTAAGTTTTTACATAGAGGACATTTCCAATTTTGTGATTTTAATACTGACCTGTTATAATCATCTGCTGCTTTTAAACATTCATGATGATAGGCTTTATGACACTTCACGCATTTAACATAATCACCCTCTCTTATACCTTTATCACAACATCCCCAAGACATCCCCGTAGTAGACATTATGAGACTAAAAAAAGTATTAATTAGTCATTAAGTACACAAGGAAATAAATTGTCCTTAGAACTTAGGTATTACCGTTTCACTGAGGTTTGTATAAAATAACTACAACAATTTATAATTTATTATTACCTACTTTCTAAACTTATTCTAAGTATTTATATAATATTGTAACTTACTACTAGTGACACACAGTAATACACATGTACTTACCTAAATGCAAACATATTATACTACTATAGTAAAGAAAAAAAAAAAGAAAAAAAAAAGTAAATCTGTCATACAAAATTCAGTTCCTATATCAATGTACAAAAAAGTTTATAGTAACCGTATACATAGGTACCTATAATCAGTTAGTTCATTGTATTTAGTATATTTATATTTGTAGAATTAATGAAAATGGTATAGTAGAATTAATGTAATAAATGAAAATGGTAAACAAAAACTGGTTAAAGGTACCTCAGTTTATACAATTTATCCAGAGCTTAAAAGTATATTTTAAGTATGCCTATATTAACTGATAAGATAATTAATTTCCTATACACTATATACATTTTATAACAAAACCAGAACAAAAGGAAAAAAAAAACTTATTACTACTGAATTACAAAAGGCGAAGAACAAAAAAAAAATATAAAACAAACACCTACTAGACACCAAATGCAAAGTTATATAAAAATGAAGTAAACATGAGAAAAAATATATTAACTTATTTTTTTTTTTTTTTTTTTTTTTTAGTTTTTTTTTTTTAATAAAAGTTATAACAAAAATTAAAAGAATATTGAGAGAAAAAAAAAAAAATACTTATATTAGCTGGGATTCGATCTCACATCACAGGATAGTAAATTGCATACGGTACTCTTGTGCATTACACCATACTAGTATTCTGTATAAAATTCAAATATTGTATTAGGTTATTTCACGACAAATACGTATTACAAAAATTGTAATTCGAAAGTTTATGTGGTTTAGTTCTTAATCCAATTGTATTTGCACAAGTAATTTCTTATTGTTACACTGCTTCACTGTTCATATAACACTGTTCATAGCGGAAAATATTGATTTGAGATACTTGAAATAAGTGACATAATTTAACACGTCTTGTTTAATTATAACTTGCTGCACAACTTATTTTTTCCTTTCTTGCACCAATTTCTTATTTATTCTTTTTAGTTGTTTCCACCAAGGACCAAGATGACCGGAATTATTTTTGAATTTGCTGGGGAACTATAATTTGTCGTGCTTTTGTATTGATTGAATATTAACTTGTTAGGTTATAACGTGAGTTCACAATTGTTGAAGATTTTGTGTTAACTGTTGATTTTCTACACCACAGAAGATAATACACGATAAACACAGCTGGAGATTGTTACACAAGTTCTTTTTAGTCTTGCTGACTGTAAACCGTTATCACAGTCCCGCTTCGTTATAGTTTAGGTCCAAAAGTATGAGCACTGATCTTCCCTGCTAGATTTTTATACACCAATATCTTCACTAACAAAAGTTCTCTCCACTTATATTGAATATGCTAAGAAATATACGTAATAACACTAAATTTTTAATTAATTTCTTTAGAGCTCCAAATGGATACGTCAATCCTTTCAAGTACCCACATTTTATTATGGAGATTATGTCTCCATACTTAAGATTGTTTATGTTTACGCCGTCAATACCGCTATAAAGATACATCTTTTGCAAGTATTTAACTGTAAAAAGACTATTTAAATCATCACGAACTTATAACTCATTTTAGAGATATAGACAGGCCACGACAAGGCATTCTAATTAAAAATTTAATGGACGGTTAACTGAACTCACAAATTTCTTCGTCAAAGTAAGTCGCAGCCCTTAGCGTCAACCCTCTGTCGGATCATAATTAAATTTGTGACGTTTTACCGGTTGCCAAATTAGAAAAGTTGAATTGTAACTTCAAAGAATATTCCTATCGGAAATATCGGGGAATTGCGGGATATTTCCGGCTCGAAAAACGTTTTACGTCTAATTTTACACAGTTCGTAAAAAATAGGACAACCAAGAATAGTTTTATGATTTTCTACAAACCTTGAAGATTTAAAACAGTATTTAACGTAGTGATTCGATGTTATGAAGTTTTTTTTTTCAAATCAAATTCGTTTATTATGGAATGTAGATAATCTAGGTACATGTACAGTCATAAAATAATATTCCTCTACATTCCCGCCGCAAGCGGGCATATAATGATTATAAGAAATACAAAAGAAAAAAAAATTACAACGTGAAACATAAAAATTATGAACATAAATTTAATTTAAATTACATAAATTTAATTATAAGAAATACAAAATAATGAATACAAAAGTTTGAATTAAAGATCATGAAATTTACTTGCACTTATTTAGTGTTATTGTTTAGAGCATTTTGGAGTTGTATTTTTTGAAATTTAACTTATTTCTCTTGAAAATAGAATATAGAAAACCACTTAAAGGAGATGTTTCAAAATGTATGGGCTCCCGGCCACCTTTTGTACACTATACTAAAAACTGAGAAAACATGCAAAGAACAATTCGTAGGGGTTCATTTTCTTCAAATCATGTTCGTTTAATTGTTTAAAAACAATAATTTACACTTAAACTTGCAACACAACAGTCGAAAAACATCATGGCGGTAGTGATTATCGTAATAATGTCATCTGTCATTCTATTTTAACTTACTATGTACATTATATACTTTTTAATATATTTTTTACGCGAATGGGCGTAGATATATAAATATTGTATTGTATATATTGAGAAACAATACCATTATTTGATAAATATTAATTATATTTACTTTCATAAATCTTGACTTAAAACAAACATACCAAAATATGTACTTCTATACCAATTTATTTTAGTTAAAACATTTAAGTGTGTAAATAAAACAACTTTAAGTACACATTTAGATAATAATTTATTTATTCTTCACTTTTTTTTATTCATACATTATTTATTCATTTTCAATATCTTCCCTTATCAATATTTTCATCCAATCATGTAGCAGGTTCTGTAATATCCTGTGACGAGCTCAGCCCAAACATCAAACAATGGTCATAATGTGAGCGCAGCTACCTACGATTACGGTTCGTTACTCGGCGATGCAGTTGCAATAATAACTGATTATTTTGTCATCCCAAGAATGTCCTTGTCTTGCCATTGTAATTATCTAAAAAAAGAGAAATGTAAAAAGATTAGCATCTCTAGGTTAAAATTATTAACGATTATTTCACGATTAATACAACTAACTGATGTATATTTTACCTGATGACATTGAATCTTTGTCAACACAATCCACAGCGATCGCACGAAAATGTCAAAAAGAGTCCATAAAACATAAGCTGGGTAAACAATTAAGGTAGAATCAGTCCAAAATCGTAAGCAGCACAGAGCAGAAACATATTCAAGATTGAAATGGAATCTTCTCATCAGTACATATTTATTCAACGTTTACATTGGATTCCACTATTATATGATATGTATATATCCACTTGTCATATCAAATTGACAACGTCTTCTTTTTTAATTTGACATGTCACTTACATCTATAAAACCAGATACTATTTAAAAGGTGGTTTTGTTATAATTATTATAAATAATTAATTAAATTCAGAAATAATGACGGGATACCCAAAACAAAAGTCAGGTTGTAAAGTTTAGTACTTTAACAATAACTTTACGACAAAAACAGCGAAATAAAGAATTACCGACCTCCAAAGAGTATAGTAACCTATGTGTGGGTTACACAAAGGTTCCCTGACCGACATCGACAGTTTTGAAATTTGACATTGACAGTATTCCGCCATATTTAATATTTCAATGAGGAATGCTTATTTTAAATATTTTTTAACAGGAATACTTTAGGTTATCATAATATATGTGTATTTTTCTTCAATTATTCAAATTATTCGTGTTTTTTAGATATAGTGTACATAAGATGGCCGAAAATGAAACATCTCCTTTGCACTTAAATTTGTAACTAGAATACAAATTTTAAAATAAAATTCAACCACTTATAATAATGAAACCTTTAATATTGTAAAAGGTTTATTATTTATGCCGATCGAAGCGTTACATTACCAGACTTATATTAGAAAAATATTCCCAACATAAAATATATTTCATAATTTTCCACAAATATTTTCTCTGAACTATCTATATTGAAGTATGAAATTCAGTTGAAGTTGCTGAATGGCTTGTATCATGTCGTCGAGAGCTTGGACGGAGCCTTTGTAAGTGATTCTGATAAGATACCTTTTGCCGTATACGAAATAAACACATGAAGATATTTTATTTTAGAAATTAAATTTCTTTGAATTGAAGAAAACTAATACAACCATTAAATACGAGGCATTTAAAATAGAGCTGAATCATTTCGACGCGACGCAGATTAAGTAGACATTATAGTTCAAATATTTCATAATAAAATAATAATGATATTTTTTTTTCTTAATTTTCTTATTTCTTTAAATGCTGGAAGAACGACATAGAGAAAAAAACCGATACAGCACTTTGTTATCCATTTAATTATAATGTCTGCTCATGATTTAGCCTTACTAAACAAATAAACAGCTGCTGCAGCAACTTTAAAGCTTTTAAATTTGTTGGGAATTAAAACGAGTATATAATAATTTCTTTTGTACGTAAAATAATATTTCAAACATAATCCGAGAGAAAGTCCACTATCCACAGTAAGCGATTAGAAACATGGAAATAAGAGAAATACAAAAGATAAATAAAAGAAAAAAGAACAAACAGAGCACTTGTAAAACAATATGAGAAACAAGGCTGCAATGCACATTAACAAAGGTTATACGTTACGTTGCAAACAATCCTTCGCTAAACTATATTGAACTTCATTCCGACCCAGTCCTGTTATACTTTACAATTCTATTCCCTATTGAAGTGAGTTAAGCATTATTTTCTAGTACGGAAAATGTTGTTCGGCAGTGTTTCTCAAAGTGAACGGCTTACTGGGGGTCAGGGGGACGATGAAAACAAATTAGGAGGCGATATCTGATTTGTGTTTTTCAGCTTCGTGAGGTCCAAAAATTGTATATGGTTCTTTCGCTGACCTATTTAAAAGACAGGTTAGTATCTATCATATGCTATTTTATTCGAGTTATGCATAAAGTGAAAACATAATTAATTGAAATGTAGACAGGTTGACATAACTTTGAGAAACTCTGATGAAGAGCATTAATGCAGAACGTAAACGGTTTGAATGGCCGTTTAGTTGCTGTTTAATGAAAATTCTACGGGATCTCGTCCAATGGAGTTTTCTGTTGAGATCACAGAACAAATACTCGTAATATCTAGAATTTTTGTTCAGTTATAACAGGAAGACTGCAAGGTTTTGTTTTATCCAGTTTTTGCTGATAATCTTGCGTTGTCAGTATTATCTTTTCATGTGACATTTTTCTGGAATCACAACTTATAAGTCAATTATACTGCTATGTACCTAATTTCTATAAAATTTAAGTAACAAACGAGCATAATGGTTTGTGATCCTTGCCTCCCATGGACATTTATATCCAACTCCAGTTAAAATAGCTCCACCTGAAGTTTATCACGGGTGCGTGCCGCTCCTGAGGACTGAGATGGTCGCTGCGTAATTAGGCATATATTATTGTGTATATATGATAACGAAACAACAAAACTACAAAAAATCTGTAACTTACATGTACATATGTCTTATAGTACATACATATCTTGGAAACCAATGAATCGTTTCTGAAGGGATTTGCCAAAGAGAAATCTTTATTGAGAGTGGCATAAACTACTTCCAACTGGAGCGAAGGTTAAATCGTTAGAAGGAGACCTCGATACAGTCTCAAGAAGTCTTCAAGCTGTTATTGGAGAAGAGTCCACTCGATACTTAAGTAAGACCACTTTAAGACTACAGTTTAGTACTTTAACAAGGCCACTTGATCCAGCAAGCTTGAGCTACGGATTATCTGCTTCAATACCATTTAGTTTAGAGAATACATTTTTATAATGGACATATTCAATAATATGTGGTCAATTCCGCCTAAAGGCATGAGTAGCAAACTCCATATACTCGTAGAACAAGGGCTCTAGGCTCTACCGGACACTTATCACAGATTCATAGTCACTTTTGAGGACTAATATGGTTGCTTTATATGTAACTAGTTTTTGCCCGCGGCTTCGCCCGTGTTTAAAAGAAAATAATATGACATACTAACATACATAAAACTGAAAATTCGTACCTTCATTGGAATACCAGTGGCTCCATCTGGCGAAAATTGGTCGTACCAACTCTGAAACCTTCGTGGGCTCATGGGCTAAACTAAAGATCATTACTTGATCAAATGCAAAGTTCACGATTCAATCCTTACTAATATCGATTAAAATAATCGATTTTTTTGGTCCAAAAGATTAATCGATCTTAGATCGCCATCTCTAGTTCCCGTGGGATTTCTGGGATAAAAACTATCCTATGTCCTTTCTCGGGTCTCAGACTCTTTGTACAAAATTTCATTAAAATCGGTTCAGTGGTTTAGGCGTAAAGAAAAGACAACCAGACAGACAGACAGAGTTACTTTCGGATTATAATATTAGTAAGGATTCAGTCGGCATCTACCACCTTTAGCCGTAAGTAAGGACTATTTTACCCTAAAAATAGCTATGACAGGGGCTTTGTCACTATCGAATCATATTGCTTCAATTTCAACTTACAGGATTCTTGGTCAAATTAAATCAATCAAACTATCTGATCTTTACCTACCAATTCTAGTAAGTAGAAATTTATGATTTTAGACTAATATTATAGCGGAATTGAGACATTTTAATATGTAACGGGTATGTAGCGAATCCATGCAACTCAGTCAAAATATAAGCAATAAAGGTATTAAACACCGCGTATCGTAAGTATTAAAATGCAGAAATTTATTCATTCATTTCTACTAAGCAAAAATTGACAAATTTCGAACTTTGGTTGGATTTTTTATTACTAAAGTATATGTATGTATTAAAGTGTACTAAAAATGGCTAGTAACTACGCTATTACCGCATAGCAATCTTCGTGAAAACTGCACCCTGCCGCGCGAAGCAGTGCAATGTTTGATTTACAAGCGACCGCCCAGGGTTTGTCCATGATTAAAACATTTTCCACCATATATTACATAGTTATTGATATGTTTGTGATATATAGGGTAATGTTCAGTATTTTAGTTGCTAAGGTTGATAACTATTTTTATCCGACTACGAAGGGTAATGTATGTCGAGCGGATGTATTTCTGATATTTGGCACGCCTTTTTTTCCAATAATATAAACTTTGGTTAAAGCTGTGGAATGCACTTAAATATATACCGTAAGGTACACTTTCAAAATATAAATATTGTATGTTTGTAGTTGACAACAAACAATTGTTTCTAGTGGTAAAAATATCGTGGAACAAATAGAAACCGTTTATTAATATTTATAAAATTTAAGGAAGATTTGTCATTATCACACCCTGTAAATAAAGTATTTCATATGAAAATATATAAATAAGTATTTTATTAAATAAAATGGATACATAATTTAATGACATGACTGTTAAAATAAAATTAGGATTAATATTTTTTATATTCGGAACTAATACATACACACATAGATGATGGACATTACAAAACAAATGCCTCAAATAGCGAAAACTATGGCATTCGTTAGGTCCGTGGAACAGATTAAACAGTCGATATGAGGTAAACTAAGGCGGTAAAACTTATAACGAGGGTACTGACCGAAGTTCCTAATGATATATCCCTGCAACGGATTTACTGCCTACTGTTTGCGAATAAACTTCGACGAGTATACTATGGCGTTATACAGGAGGTTTCATAATTTGAAAACGTAGAAAATTGGAAGGCATTTAGATCGTCATTCTATTTTTAATTTTTAATAAGTTCTTAGAATCTGTGGTAAACTTGCTTTATAAGGTTTTACGAATCTACCACGGCATTAAAAGGGTGTACAAAAAGACGGTAGGCACTTAAGCCATACTTTGATTAATTTATTATTTTTCTTTACTCATACTGATCTTTTATATATATTTTTTAAGAGTTTATTTTTATGATAATACACATTTTTAATATAGAAACAAATTACTGATAATTATAAAATTTGTTATCAAATACTATAACTTATCACTAAGTCGGTTATTTTACTTTTATAGCTAGTATTTTTTCAAAACAAACCTAGTATAGAATGACAATAGAAAATCATCCTGTATAACCCACGACCCCTACGAGGTAAATCTCTCCCTTGATTAAGTAGGTACCTCGGGAGATGCATTAGCGTTGGGGGAACTGAAGACTACGTACCACTATTGTCAAGCCTTTGTGGCCCTTAAATTAAAACTCTGTAAAGTCTGTGCACACAATGAAACAGCTTATATTTTTATAGGGATAAAGTAATATTGGTGACTGTATTTTTATTTATAGTAGACTAGCTTTTTATTTATTGTAAACGTTTGTGGGTTGCAATCTTTCATTTAAAAAACTATAATAAATATCTAAGAAAGTGTTTCTTGTCTGTGATTCACAGATGAGTCTTATATGTGATTTTGAAGATAGTTTACATATTTATGACATATTTTCTATGTATTTCGATACATTTTGATGACATGACTTCGGTCATATTTATTATAGTCCGTAGTAATATACAGATGCTACAAAAATTAAGCAGGATTTTACCGTTCTCATATGTATTATTAATAATTGTATATAACTATATAGAGCTCCATGACAGACGGACAGACAGAAAGCAGAAGCTTAGTTATAGAGTTCCGTTTTTACCATTTGGGCACGGAATCCTAAAAAGCTTATACTATCTTAAGTATACAAAAAAGTCATAGTAAGTCACAGTCTTACAAAAAAAATCACAAAATACCAGTGTGTTGGAGCCCTTACCCTCTCGTTAGGGTAACAAAACCTCTAAGTGGGTCCAACTATTAAGAAGACCATGTGACGCCGTCATTATGAAACTTCCGCGTGTTTTAGCGTCGTTCACGTTGTCTCGGATAATGAGAGGACTTTAGCTATCGTTTTTATTATAACAACAGAGTTAGTAAAATGTTATGGAAAATATGGAAGCTTGGTTTCTGTTTTAAGCAAAGTTGGTGTTACGTAAACTGTGATGTTTATGGCTGAGGAATGTTGAAAATAGAACAAAGATTAATAAACATTCATGATGGCCGAATACAGCAATTAATGAATATTTTGTAATAATGTAATTATGTACTAGATACATGAGCGATACCTAACTAATAAATTGTGAAAATTCCTATCTAAGGTTAAATTGGTTTACGTAATAAAACAGAATTAAAAATTCAATAAAATTACACCTTTAACATAAAATAAAAACACGCTGTGTATGCTACACAAGAAAAAAATCATCACAAGTCAAATAAATAAACTCCCGCTATTCATAATCAATCATAATCAAGTTTTGCTGAAAGATCGAACAAAATTTCTATTCGCAAGAAATTATTAAATCGATATTTAGTAGCGAAAACAATGGATAGATTGAATATCAATAACGAGAGTAAGTTGGTAGTAAACAAAGAGCTAAGTGCGTACATGTGTCGATATTTTTATGACTACGTCCAATAAAGCGCGAACTCGAACTATATAGAAAATATGGGTCAGGAGCACAATACATTTATCACCTCGCGATATCAATATCCGAGCCGACAATAACTAATGTTATCCGCACTCGCCAGACTCCGTTGTGTGGAATGTTGGGAAAACATTTTAAGAACCACTAGTTTGTGGTACAGTAGTAGTATACAGTAGTAGCGTAGGTATAATATAAAAGATAAAAAAATTAAAAATTGAACCCTTTGTGGTTCGACTCCGGAGGCACCACCGCCACACCCATTGTCAAATAACAGCAGTGTTAAGCGCTGCTGTGTTCTGGTTTGAAGGGTAAGGTAGCTGTGTGATTCTTACTATGATTAAGTTAGAACGCTTGGAATGAGTATGTCTCCCTTACCATACCTTCCAAACGGCAACAAATCAGCGCTTACTATTGCTGTTCTTTGGTAGATATAGATAAAGCTGTGGTATCTTCAGTGTCGAACCACAAAGGGGTTTACCACCTTTAAATAAATCAAAATGATAATTCAACTTGCTAAAATAAACCAGAGCATTTGTACTTAAAAATAAATAAACGAAAAGTACGCTCCAAAAACATTGGAGGGTAATGTAATTCAGTCGTGTAAAAAGGAACTACACCGACGAAGAGTATACCAGCTTTGTAAATAAAACAAAGTTAAAGCTGTTATTGTAAAATGACCATTTATACCAATTTCGTTCAAACATGTTTCCGGGCAAAAGTTTTTGAATCGACTGCAATTCAGGTAAACTCCATTCTGGGGAGAAATTTGCAAAATTAGCAGTGTGGAACTACAAACTCGATTCGAAAACGGAATATAGTCCCAGTGCATTGAAAACATAAGGAATAGATGCTCCAATAATACGTTTAAGCTGTAAAATTTACCGGCAGTTTGTAGCATCCCTATATGGTCGTATTATAGCTTGTTACTTATATAAATTATATCCTATTAATAGTATTAGTCCTAAAATATTATTAAGAAGACAATTTTAAGAGCAGTGATGAATGAAATGATTCGATTTATTGGAAAATTATGTTTACTATATTTCTATTTCAACTTTGTTACAGAGTTAAGCGTGGTAAGGAAAAAGGGCTCTTAACGGTAGCAAGATAGCAAAGGCATCTGTAGCCCAACTCGGATAGAACTTCACTCTAAATTTAGGTAATATAAAGAGGACAATAATTAGGGGAATCATAAAAATACAGGTATAACGTAATATCATCATCATCATCATCGTCAACCCATTACTGTCCCACTGCTGGGCACGGGTCTCTTCCCATAATGAGAAGGATTAGGCCATAGTCCACCGCGCTGGCCAAGTGCGTATTGGTAGATATAACATAATATAAAAACTTGAATTTTTAACGAAATGTATGTCATACTAGTAAATGTCATACTAGTATGTCTGTCTATAAATATCCCACTGTGCACACTAATTGATTTAGGGCACTAAGATAATAAATATCATACAGATTTTTAATAAGTATTGCAATTTAAAATATTTGTCTATTTTTAAAAACCTCATTTTCTTAAAACTCGCTATGGCAATTCCTACACGAAAACCTTTTTTAACTGTGGAATCCATTTTGTCAACAGAACTTTCACGACAGTATAAAAGTAGTCTGAAGTAAATTTAAAAGGAATGCAAACAACCAATAAAGCCACGCAGCCTGTCTAATTAATGAAATTAATCTTCGTTTACAATGTCGCAAACACGAGAACTAAGTCATGTTCGCTTATACAAAACGAAGTTTTATAATAAACTTGTACGCTTGTCTGATTTCGAAATGGAAACGAGTGCGATAAACGTCTTTTAAGCGAGTGAAAGAGTTTATCGGTTTTTGGTAACAGTTTGAATGGAACATAATGTGTGCTAAGTGCTAACGCTAAAACAGTCACTCCGAAAGGTATTTAGATTACACATTTAGATTTTAAAAAATCAAATACAACAAAATCTGGTCTAAAGTTTATATTTCTGGCAGCTTCGGATTTTAATACACAATATTACAAACACTTACGCATTATACCTTTAAAATGAAATGTGTTCAATTTTAATTTTTTTACGAGATATTAGAATTTTTTAATTGAACATTCTTAAAATCAAACATCAATCAATTAATAATCAGGTTAAATTTAAAATACTAATAACTTTAACCCGATTAAAATCCGTCCAAATCATATAAGCATAACATGCCTCCAACTGACTCAATATCTGGGGGCACGTCCGAGCCGAACCATTCTTTACTCGAAGCAATTCAGGACATTATTTCGGTTTTCCACTGTTAAGTTAAATTCTCTTCAATAGTAATTACATTATCTTAACATTCGCACTAATTTCCTCGCTGACAATAAAACAAAACCCTATCCTTACAAGTTTCTCAATATTCCTCGTCCTTCGCCAGTTTTTCTTTGGTAATAATGTACGTAGTTTAAAACTGTTTGCTTTACAAATAGCTAGCATGTGTCACGCTACCAACTGAAAGTCAAGGAAACTATTGACTTATATTTTCGTCATTATAAATACCCAGTCTAGTTCTTTTGGAAATTGTTTTTGGTGGAACGCGACCGTTAATCTGCCGTTTCAGACAAATACAAAATGTTTAGCCTGAATATCTCATTGAATATAAAATTCGGAATCAAAAAAAATTGTGTTTTTGGATATCGTTTTTATAACTGTTTCAGGGTGATTAGTATCGTTCATTTCTGTTTATTCTTATACCGAATGGGTTCGCCATTACCCCTATTTATTTAAACTTAATTGCATATTTTATGAAAGTGAAAACATACCAAAACACTTAATTAATTACTCGTAAAATTGACATTCCTATTTAGGTTTACAAGCAGTAATTTCCTATGAAACATGATTTAAAACCCTTAGTATAATTTCGATGCGAATTGGAGTGTAATTAATCTTAAAATTGTAGTAAAGTTTAGTGCCTAAGTAAATAATTAAAATTATCAATTTATTACTAGTCAAATTAGCAAAGTACTAGAAAAATAGCTAAAAAAATATTTCTTTCTAAGTTAGAGATCATCTCATCCAATTAATATACAGTTTTATACCAATTAGCGACGACCTTAACGAGCAGACAGCTTAACCTTCGAACTTAACCGTTTTGAAAAGGCTAAATTTAGAGCGGAGTTCTTTTACGAAGCCTACAGAGGGCGTCGCTATGACAACGTAAACATTAATCTTGTTTTTGTACTTTGAAAATTATTTTGGGACTTTACGCGTCATATAACCATTAATATTGACCTCTGCTTGAATGTACTGCTAAAACATGTAACATTCATGAATAATGATTTCTATTAAAATAATTTAAAAAATATTTGATGTTGCATAAATACTCCAATATTTTTTCAGATATAATAATTAATAGAATAATTTTAAAAATATTTTAAGAAGCATAAAATTAGCAAATAAAGTAAATTTATACTACCAAAATTTAGACGAACCCAACGGCTTATATTACAATCCGTCAAGTTTGGGCTGGACAGCATGTCAAATATAAACATAAATACATTACCCTCCACAGGGGGGGTAAAAAGTATTTTTTGGAATGTTTTTACTTTCAAAAATCTCTTGTACTCGTATTAAGAGGATAAATTTTGGAACATACTTCGTTGCATGGGAGGAAACCAATGATATATAAAAACTATAGATACGATACATGCCCACTATACTTTTTTGTTTGCTTAGTGGGCATGTAACGTATCTATAGTTTTATATATCATTGTTCTAACCTTAAAAAATAAAGCCGAAGAAACATCGCATTCAAAAAGGTTACCCACGTAGATATCAAAGACACATATTCTTTGTCATGATAAAGTAATCTTTATTACCACTGCAAGTTACATAGTAGCTACACCCGCGTAGTGTAATTTAAACTACCAACGCCTCGCTATTAATTTTATTTATACATTATACGCTACTGGAAGTTATATTTACGTAATGTATCCGTGTCAACCACAAAGCCACCGTTTCGCTCACTCCTATCTGGTAAACATGAAGCAATTATGTACTTCAATACATATATATCAGGAATAATATATTATTAACCACATGAAAGTGATTCAAGCTTAACCGCATATTACACAAGTGACATGGATATATAATTAAACATATGTAAATTAAATGTAAACGTAACATAAACGAATTGAACGATTTTTATGAGCTTGTATCCTTCCTTCTATACAGTTATATAACAGCTGATGTTGAGAACGGTTAACTCATTTCGTTGGAAGTTTCAACACAAGACGTTATAAGCACTGGCATAAAAGTGTTAGTACATACCTAATATAAAGCGTCTACACACTTGCACAAATCATCATAATGGTTCGCGTAGGTGTACAAGAGTTTGTAGCAGCTTTTTTTCAAGCCAAACTTGAAGTTTGCGGTAAACGCCAAGCGTACGAACGCGGCATAGGGCATTATTAATTTATTCAATGTTTTTAGAGTCATGTGAAAAAGTTGTAACTTATTGATTTTCCCGCGATGAAAAGCGGTCACAAAATCGGTTTAATACGCAAAAGGTTCCGGGTTCAATCCATAGCCAAGTAGATGTATAAATAATGAATTTAGGCAACTGTTTTGGATTAGGATAGGTTTTCAGCCGGTAGGAGTCCGGTATATCCTCTCCGCTGCCTCTGCAGCTCAGAGCGACACATGAAGGATATCCAAACGAAAAAAAATTAAGTGTACTTTGTGTGTGTCCGTGTGTCAACTATCACCAAGCTACGCAAAAACAATTCGTTTAGAAGTAATTTTCGTTTACAAGTAATTTTCTTCATACAATCTTTAATAACAATTTTCATCAGCGCCGCCTCAGTTCCCTGTACATTAGCTTAGCGTGATCCCGTTGCCATGGTAACCTCTTGCCAATTTTGTACAAAGGCACGTCGAGTTATTATACATCATGCTTCAATTATCGCCGTCTCACAGAGCACCCTGTATCTTGTATTTCAGCTTTGTTGAGTTATTTGCGTATTTACAAAGGGTTTATATAATATAAAATGTTATGATTATATATACTTTACATTTGTTACGGATCTTTATAGGTGTTATTTGTTTTGTTTTGTTTGTTTATTTTATTTGCCGTGAATAAATTACTATTCTATTCTATGTTTATTATAGTAGAGTTCGTCTACTACGTCGTGGTCTTCGTTGCCCGTTATTATTACCTACCTAAGGTGAATATTTGTAAATTTCTGCCTACTCGAATTGTCAAAATTAGGTCTTTGGTATCCACAACATTACATCAATTAATTTATTGATAACGAGCGATAGTAAATAATAAATAGTAATCAGATAGGACAACAATGCAAGACAGATTTTCTGTTATTATCTGTCAAATAGATCCAATGTAAGGTCATGCCTAAGAATGTTATTGGATTATTCTGTGACGCGCTTGCCGTAGCAAATCAGTAAGTATCTCTTACAAGGCATAATAAAAATTAAGAACTAGTGTCCCTTGGAATTTTATCCAAAACAACTAGTAACATCTAAAGATGCTTGCTACCGTATCTACAAAAAAAACTGAAATAACTTTTGGCAATATTTTTGTGTGCACTACCTATACAATCGACGTATATACTTATTCATATTACTTTGTACCTCAACGATTGCATTATGTAAAATTTAATTATTAACTAACAATAGGACTGGTAGGGGTTGTTATTATGTGTATTCACTAAAACCCCCTCGGCAACTACATTGCAACGTAACTCCGTGATGTCGAGGATAACGGACTAGATGACGGATAACGGACGACGAACAACGAATCCGGATAACGTGGATCCGGTTATCCGGATTAGTCGTCATGAGAATGTATATTCGGTTAGGTTCGCATACGGTCCGGGCTGAAAATCAGTTGCCGAGATCCAATCTCGGTTTTTTTCTGAGCTGCTCAGCTTGCTCTTCTTCGGAACCTTTTTCACAGACTTTAGCTGCAACACTCGATTATGTATTTTGTTTGTTTTTATTTTTTAATTTACTTTATTATTTTCAGTTTTTTTTTTTTTATATTTTGTGTAATTTTATTTCTTAAGAAAATTTAGTCAATAAGTTCATAATTAAGTTTGTGTTTCCATATGTGTATTTTTGGATTTCATTGTTTATTGTGTGTTATAATTTGTTGTTGTTGCTTAAGTTCTTGAAATAAATAATCTATCTATCTATCTATCTATCTATCTATATTATGTATCTACTAACACGTTGTGAAAGTTCGATTCTTGCAAATTTTGTCTACTAAAGTACGAAATTTGTCAACTTTTAGTATGCAGAATTGCCTTTACTCGTAGATCAAAATATTGGACAGATTAGTTATTAATAATGGGAGTTAGTGAAACTAACACTGACTCATAAAATTTCGGTCTATAGAATTTCTAAAATAACGTAGATAAGAGTTAAGAAATAAATTTGGAATGTCATCTCCCTAAGGTGCAAAATAAGAGGTGAAAACAAAGTACTCGTAACTGTATATTACTATGAATGAATTAAGTTCATTTAATTTATCACGTATTTGTATAAATTATAATATAAACTTCATTTGACAGTAACACAAAAACTTACTTATTCTAGAAACCATTTCAATGTAAGAACAATCGCGTATTTCAAAGTTGCATTTAGTTGCACAGTTTCATCGCTTTCGAGCGAAACTTGGCGAAATTGTAAGCAAATTTTAATCTGCACCACCTTGTTTCACCGCCGGCATGTAGCAATTAACTAACAAAACATTTATAGTAATGATCGACTTTGTATTTATAAGTAATACTTGTGTTATCAACAACAAATGATTATAGCTTACGAACCGCATTTTTATACTTTTTCACAGAAAGTCGCGCTTAGTATGTCTGAGTGACGGTTAGTGATGCGACACTGAACCGTTTTTATCATAGTGATGTTTTAACAATAGATACATAATACTGAGTTTTATACAGTATGAAATAGTTTTTGTTTATGTTATGATTAATAAAATGTGTACATTTAAAAATAATTCAGTTAAATTGAAATACTTAAATGATGTAATTAATTAATAAAGGAAATTGGTAAATAAATTCACTTTTAGGTACATTGTATATAAGGCACTGACCGTGGAAAAAACTGGACCACAGAAATACTAGAAATAAAAAGATAGCAGCGAAGCTACATAAAATTAATTTTATTGAGTCCTTATTTTAATTAATATTTCGGACGAGAATCTCGTTTGTTCGTACACCGCTTGCAGTGAGACAAGACACTCTAGCTTCACTAGAGTGGGTTTTCTTGAAACAATGGAATTTAAAACGAATATTTTGCAAGTACTTACTACTCGCGAGCTGGAATTGCGCATTACCTGAAACAAAAACTTAAGTATAAACAAGCCGCTTCTGCTGTTTGCGAATACGATGGAATGTGAGATAATGAATTACTTAAGCAATTAAAATAACACTTAAATTCTGACGAAGTAATTCCTTACCTTCCTTACAGTGCAGGTGGTAAAGCTCTTCATGGTTTGATTCCGTAGGCACCAAAATTGTGCCTATATTTGCCTAATAATAACAATTTTAAACTATTGTGTTAGGTTTGAATTAGTAAAAGGCTCATACAAAGACTCATTACATAAGTAACTGATTCAAATTTAGTCCCAGGGGGAAGCAAAGCATCTGTGGCTGTGTTCACGCACGACTTCGATCATATCTGGGATTGATCACAGATGTCTGATTATCTGTGGTTGATAATGGACGCTTATCATCAGGTACCTCGTTTGCAACTTCTGTGTTACCAAGTATTATTATATTCTACAAAGTAAATTTTAAATTACTGAAACTACAAACAATGCTCAACTTCAACGAGTGAACGTAAAAGTACGATTTTTAGTAGATGATTTCCTTATATAACGTAGATGAGCGTTATCAAAGGATTTTAATGCACATGGAGCTAAACTGTAACAAAAGCTTTAGAAATCTCATCAAAACATACGTGTCTTATCTTCAAACAAACCTCAACAAACAATTAGCTGGGGGAGACATGGAACCAATTATTGAGGAACTGATCGTGAAACCGTATTTATTGTATTATAACTTCCGGGACCAATGATTATGCGTTATTTTCACACATATATATTTTTTTTTCACTTAAAATGGATACACTCCTTATTTAAAAAACACTTTTAATGTTTTAAAAAATAAAAATGACTAAATTATTAAGATTCAAGTAACACGACAGGGAATGCCACTAAGTATTGAACCCGAAAAAAATATATTTTAAGAAAAAAATTTTAGCAATTAGTATAAAATAATCCCTGAAAAGAAAAGTAATGTTGCTAATGTCACTCAGTATTTAAAAGAATCTAACGACATCCCGTATATACTATGTTAAAATCAGTCAAGCATTTGGCCCAAGCATTTGCCAAAGAATGGGACACACAGATATACATACGTTCGAAAAAGATTACCCGCCACAGTTGGATCACAATAAGATACTCGTACTTTACTCCTAAAATATATCCAACGACTTCAGTACTTGCAAAAGCTTGTAAAAGTAATCTACAATAAAACCTATGTAAATTCTCAGTAACATAATATTATCCTACCAATCAGACGAGTGAACAAAATACGATAAGAATCTCATTCAATTAACCTGTCACAGCCAGACCTGATTGTAACTGCATCGTACGATATCGCAATACTCGTTACAGAGTGAAGGTTCCATTTTGATTTTTGTTTACAGGACAGTTTCAATTTAAATTCTTAAATTTCAGTTTCAATAAAATTCGACTATATTTCGATTATATTCGACAAATAGTTAATAAATTTTTGAAGTAATTCTTATTAGTATTTGGCTGTATATTTTACTCCGAAGTGGGAAAGGCCTGGAGATCAGTTTTGAAGACGGTAGAGACATGTGTATTTCGACTTCGGAGGAACCATCGCTACAACTATTTCTACCTAGTAACAGTAGTGTTAAGCGCTGCTGTGTTCCGCTTTGAAGGGTGTGGTAAGGGAGACATACTTTTCCGAGCTGTTCCAGCATAGTCCTCAGGGGTAGCGGCACATGTACGGCCGACCTCAGTTAGGTATATCTAATCCTATCTGGAGTTGATTACAGATGTCCATGCGGCAGTAGCCACTTACCATCAGGTGGACTGAATGCTCGTCTGCTACTCGTATATTATAAAAAAATATCGTACCAATCAGACGAGTGAACAAAATACGATAAGAATCTCATTCAATTAATCTGTCACAGCCAGACCTGATTGTAACTGCATCGTACAATATCGCAATACTCGCTACTCGTTACAGAGTGAATGGTCCTGAAGGTTCAATTTTGATTTTTATTTACATGGCTGTTTCAATTTAAATTCTTGAAAAAATAAATAAAATTCAGCTATATTTTTATTCGTCGTACCAAACAAATAGTAGCTTGCTGAAGTATCTATTTGGCTGTAACTTTTTATGGTCCAATGCCGGGGATGTATGTTTCCAAAATTGGGGAAGACCTGGAGGTCAGTTTTGAAGGTAGTAGATCCCTCTAGCATTTGACTTCACAGGCAGTACCCCCCGCCTATCCACCGTATCTCTAACAAACTTTATCTGATTTCCTATGAAAAACGCATGAAATAGTTAGCGACTACTCATCAAACTTCGGGCTACGCCTGACATTGCTTAACTTTTCATATTTATTATGATCTAGACAAGCCATGATCAGTGTATTAATAAATCTATGCAGTTTATAAAATATTCTTCGTGATATTATGGAATTTAGTAACGTTAAAATAACAGCAAACTAAAGAACATTACGAAAACCGTTTATTATCGGAAACGACATTCCGTTTCGCAAAGGGGAGCAAGCTTCATTATTATTTTCCCATCATCCTATTAGAACATACGAGTACGTGCGTTATCTATAATCCTAAACGACAATAAAATTGTTTGCACAAGAACTGAGTCCGCTTTCAATTAGCGAGTGTGGGGAGATGCTAGCAATTAGGGTGAGTCTGGTAGCCCCTCAGCCTCTGGACCGCGTCTTAACAACATCCGCTATTAACCACTGACATTGTTATGGTTGTACTAACAATAGGTTTAATTAAAAAATATCACCTATCTCCAACTACGGGGTCGTTCTGTACCTACCTGAGATATTCGTATAGTTGACAAACATTTCTCAAAGGCTTTGACAGTTTTCGAGACTATTAAGTGACGAATTTTCTCTTATAACGATCATTCTTAATGAATTGATAAAGAATTAGATTAGATTTTTACCGGGTATTTTGAATAATGTTTAAAGAAACGTTGCCAGGATGTAAATAATTAAAAAAAGTCTGAATAATTCTGCACTAATAAATCTCCTGTTGGAACTGTTAGGATGAGTATGTCTTTCTTACAACATCCTACAAAGCGAAACACAGCAGCGCTTAACAATCTTAAGCAGAAATAGGTGTGGTGATGGTGCCTCGTATAAACACCAAAGGGTTTTATCACATTTAAAATGTGGCTGTTATTGTTCCGTGGTGAAACGTGGATTAGAACAGTAATAACTTGCATACGATGCAATAATGCAAGACAATATGAACACAAGTCTCGCTAAGTTTTCTAAGCTTCCAGTTATTAAGAGTCACGCGAAAACCCAACTTCCACCATTACCGGCTGACATTTGTTATGAATGGGACGTACGACAATAGGTTTTAATTAAAAAATATCGCCCAACTAGGGGAAACTTTGGACCACTTCTGGGTACTGTTGCGCAAATTGCAGGGTATTGTACTGCGGTGCGGTGTTTTCTTATTTATTGTAGGTATTTCTGAGCTGAGCTATCTAGAAATACGTGTAATTTTTATTATAACATTTTTTTTGTATAATATAGGAGTAGCAGACGACCATGCAGTCCACCTGATGATAAGTGGCTACTGCCGCCCATGGGCATCTGTAATCAACCCCAGATAGTATTAGATATTCCTACCTGAGGTCGGCCACAGATGCGCCGCTACCCCTGAAGACTAAGCTGGACTCGAACCACAAAGGGTTCTAGCACCTTCAAATTAAATGAATTCAAGTTAAGTGAATGTATGGAATAACATCAAAGTAAGCGACAAGCTATCATCTATTTCTTGTAAAATCGTTTTTGTTTTTTTCTTAGTGCTCATTTACATTAAAACCTGATTAAGCCTAAAGTAGAAAAAACACTACGTCAGCCACTCAGTGCTACGTTGTTATTATAATGTCAAAATTGTGCAATTTTCTTAACATAATAATTGTCATATACTCACAAGTTGTGAGTATATGTGCAAGACATGTAAAAGAAGTTTGTTCTATGCACAAAATATAAACCGATTTTAATAACCATTTAAAACGAGTTATCGAAGACAAAATTTATGACCAATAACGTATTGAGCCCATAATGAAAACCATTAACTTAGAGAAAGACAAGTAATAGTCTCTCTCATATACAATCCCTACAAACAATGCATCCCTGGGAAAAACTACACCTCTCCACAACAACTGTCATTGCCGAAAACCTTCATTTAACTAGGTACGTGGAACCACGTGCGTAGAAAATATGGAGGTGGCCGTAATTTTACTATTAATTATTTGTATTATGCTGGATCAGACTAAACCATAATTAGAAATAATTGGTCAAGTGGTAGTCGAAAGCGCACGCCAAGAGTTCCGTGTCACGGAATGTTTATTTATTATCAGTATTATTATTTTTAGTATATGTTGTTTTCTATTTATTGGACAGTTTAAGAAATGGAGTCCTATGTGAGACAGACATACAGCGGAGACCAAATAATAGAGTTCCTGTTTTACCCTTTGAGTACGGAACCACTAAAAAATGTTGACACTTATAACTATTGTAGACGAATCAAGCTTTTATATTATACTAGCTGACCCGGCAAACGTGTTGTCATATGAATAAAAAAATGTTAAGGGTGAACAACCCTTATCACTTAGGGGTATGGAAAATAGATCGTAGCTGATTCTCAAACCTACTGAATCTGCATATAAAATTTGGTGAAAATCGTTAAAGCCGTGTCGGAGGAGTACGGTAACTAACATGGTGACACGAGAATTTTATATATAAGATGTGGCGCATCCAGTTACTTTATATCTTTGTTACCAATGTTCGCGTGTTACGAACATATTCTTCGTTGATAGCGAACGACCGAAGTCCATTTATTTTCACAAGTAAAAACCTGCAGTTGCGTTACACCAAAACGTTTTCCATTTACCATAAAAATAGAAACTGATTTCACGAGCGAGCGATATATATGGACTTTATGTATAACCCATATATAAAAACGTATTATAGGAATAGTAATTAATGAATAGTATTGAAGCTATACTTGTTGGTTAAGAGTTGAACTATATAAAGTGTCACCGCCTCCACATTTGTCTACTGTGTTTAGTTTATTAAGAATTGGTAAGGATTGTTAAGGACTTTTAAATCATTTACATCTTAGGTGATAACATAGGTAAGAGCGATTTCGTATAGGACATTTGTTTTATAAAAAAATGGAAATTTAGTTTGAAGGGAAGGAAACTTGGCTCTCCCAGGTAGCGACGCATTTTTTACCAAGCTCAGGTGGGATTTCAATACCATTTGCCACTCGTGACAGATTTCTACGGGTGTCAGTGACCACATCACATGGGCTACACACTCTTTTAGTATATTTATTGGATCAAAAACGATTTTCGGAATCAATTTTTTCAAGGGCAAAGATTATTATATCAATATTTGAAAGTATACGGAGTATTCTAATTTTTAAATATTCTAATATAATGAAATAGCATAACAATGCGCATGTTCCTTCTAAAATATAGATAAATAAAGTACATTAAATATCCATTTTAACGCAGCCTCCTAATTTCTCGATCAGTAACTCAGGCGGTAGATGGCGGCAGTGTCGTAAACTGTCAATACGACAGCTTCCGGCGGCTTCTGGCACGCGACACTTCCGCCCCAACTGATACCACCGAGAAATATTAGTTTAATGAAATATAGAAATAGTAAAAATAACGCTGTTTCTACTTATAGCCAGTTCCATAGTCATTAATATCAATAATCATTTAAATCAGCGACCGGCAACCTTTTGACAACACGGACCACATAGTAGGTCACATGCTGTTGTCCCTGTAGTTTCGGGACCAGAATAGGGCTACGGTATCCCCTGCCTGTCGTAAGAGGCGACTAAAAGGGGGCTTCCGGGGTTGCGGGTGACAAGAGTGGGAGCTCGTACCGCCCAGCCAGCGGCCCCGGGAAGGACGGCGGTATGTGTGGTCGCATACCGTCGTACGCACCAGACGGTGTGGCGAGCGCCAAGCTCGCGGAGCCCGACGGGGCAACGCGCTTAGAGGGCTCCAGTTGCGTTCCTTTGGAGATCCCGGAGCCCTCTACGCAGCGCCGAGGACGGCCACCGGGGGGGTTTTAGTGCGGTAAGAATCCCACATAACCCTACGTCGCTCCCACGATACTGGGTACCTTTTGAAGGTATCCCCCTCGTAAACAAAAAAAAAAAAAGGCCACATGCTGTAATAGCGAGCCGCATTTGCAAGTAGGTTTGAGAATTTGGCGGCGAAAAAAAAACTCGTCAAGTAAAAATATAAATAGTCTTTGAAATGGGAAGGCAAAAGAAATTGACGAAAAAAAACACAGACGAAAAACTAAGTTCGAGGTCCGCGGACTACAGGGACAAGATCTAGGAGAAGACGCGGATCGGAGTCACAAAGAGGTTCACGGGCCACATGGCCCGCGGGCCATTTAGATGCCTGTACAACCGGAAGTAGAACCTATTAATGCAGTTCAATATAGTAGTGATACAGAATTAATGCTGGAATAAAATAAAGCCTGGAAACATAAAAATATCACCGTGTGTTAAAAAGTAGTACAAATAAATCAACATAATATACATCTCATACTTACCACATCACGAAATGTACCAAAGCACTTAGTCACACACTTCAACGCATTTGAAGGAACCTTCCTTTTTGGTTAACGAAACTAAAACCCACACAACACATGACAGACTCATTACACTGTAGAATGTTAAGGTGTAATTCCACGATTCATTAAGTCCCCATCATTAGATGACTGTGAACATCGCAGGTTACTTCGTACGAATTTAAATAACCCCAGCTTTTTCATTACGCGGTGAACACTCTTGAATATTTATGTGTTGTTCCTCATTTCCTTCATATTCCCTCTCGCTCTGACTTAGGGATGTGTTAGCGAATGTGGCCGAGAGCGAGTAGCGAGGTAAGCGATGAAATATATAGAATAACGCCTTGGTTTAACATAATACTAAAAAGGAGAACAGATGCGTTTGCATTGTTCCGCATTGAAACACTTTTGTGGGACTATTTGTTTCTGTAAGGCAATGCCTTAGTTCTGAATACTGCGTAAGAAAAAAGTGGTACGAGAAAGAAGCTGTGGGTAAATAGCTGAGAAAGAATGATGTCCCAGTATTATACTGTTTCTTCCATTATCTAGACATAAATTTGAAATTACTTAACCCGACTTTAATAAAAAGTTTTTTGGTTTTATTCCTAAATTTGTCTTTGGCAGAAATTGTTTTCATCGCATTTTATATCTTTACCTATATCTATTTAATATCTGGCAATATTAATGTTAGCTTCTCGCTTATCCCGTCGGAGTCTATTAAGTCCACGAGCCTATGAAAGTCAATTTAGAGCGAAGTCCTTTGTTTCTCAACTAGGCTTTGTGAATTCTCTAGTGCGCCTTTTCAAGCTTAGCCTTTTATCTTTTTAGAACGCTGAACGTACCTAATATTCCTCCATATTGAGCTTGCATTCGGATCACAATGAATCAATGGTACAATAGTGCTGTACTCGGATCCCAAACTCAATAAAGCTTTGAAATCTATTGAAGTTTCATCTTCCTGAAGCTCTTCTGTCGTGAGCCAGCGCGTCTGCAATGGATTTGTTGCGCTAAATGACGCTGCTCTGTTCGAGTATACTATTGAATGGGGAGTAATCTTTTTTATTTTTAAAATAAGATAGACTATTCTATTTATAAACGCTTCTATTTATATAAACTACTGAATAAAGAATAAGTTAAGAGCATTTCTTATTGCATGGACTTAAATAAATAGCAAAGCTACTAAAGAGCGAACTCTAAGTCACATTGATCCAATCCATTCAAAACATGGCATTTGAGTGAAATATACAAATGATATCTTCTTCTTAGTCGTTCCTTCATGACTGAAGTTCGTGCCTGCTTTGGAAGTCTTTTATGCAGGTGTGCTGCATATCCAGCCAGTGTGCTCGGTCGTCTGCTTTTCTAAAGCACTCCGTAACAGACATCTTGGTGAGGCCTTTGATCTGGTCAGACCACCTAGTTGGTGATCTTCCCCGAGGTCTTTTTCCCTCCACTTTCCCAACTACCATGATTTTTTCTAAGCAGTCATCTCCCCGGCGTGCTATATGACCAAAGTAGGACAGAATTCTTTGGAGGCAAATTCATACAAATGATATAAGGCCCTCAATGGTATTGGGTGCGGACAATTGAATTGTTGTTGCCCCTTATGTATGAAGGTATGTTGGAACGCTATCTATGAAGCGTTTTCTACCTTAAAACGTCATTCTACCCAGAGTACAGCATCGCTGGTATACAACAAAAGTGTAATGGAAGTACCACCAAAATCGTACCGGGAAAGTTTCTTCAAAGTTTAAAATGTATGTGCATGTAACAATCATGCTTAAGTAAAACTTTCTCACTACTCAGCCACAAATTGCAGAATGAATTCATTACGGGAACCAGCAAAACTTCAGGTAAAACGAAGTTGAGCTACGAGACAGTCCACATGTTTGCATCTCGTAGCTCACGGAAGGTTAGCGCTAACGTCTCATTTCCTGCATGACGATAACTGTTCGTTTGAAATGTAAATTTTCACAACCAACATCGGGTTACATACGAGCATTATCTTGAGCGTTGCACACGTTTGAAGTACATTGCGGGCTTAAATCGTAAGTTAGATAGCGCAACATTGTTGAACTCGCAATGGAGATAGTTTATGTCGGTGATTGCGGAACTTTACACAATCTGCGTGGTTCACATGTGGAATAATTGAGTCCCCCAAATGTTCGAAGCGCTGTTTACGGTCTAATGTTTTGCGGAGCATTTGTGGCAAATGTGAAACTGTACGAACATCAGCTGCGATTTATACCGACTATTTGCGTATGGTAAATAAACATAAATATCCAGGATGCAGACGGTTTTATTTTATAGTTTGCGCTTTTGCCATTAAATAAATTAATCAACTCTGGAATTTAATTATAGGGTTTCAATCTGTTGACGTGTGAAAATGAGTAGTAATATCCCAGTGGCTTAGAATTTAACGACTCAGACTGGGAGTCAAAAGTTCAAATCCCAGACAAAAACGTGTAATTGCGATATGTGCATATTAGACAATAACTAACACTCGCTCTTGAAGAAAATACATCAATAAATTTGTACATAAAAGTTCTGTGCAAAAATCTTAAAGATATGTGAAGTCTAGTAATCAGCACTTGGTTGATATGCTGAAATCCTAAATTCTTATCCGAGGTAAGACCCATGCACTGTCCTGTCCTTATACGAATGGATTGATAACTATATGATTTTTTATTGCAATCAACAATTAATTGCAATCAACATTTTATTGCAATTGACGCCTGATTAAAAACTAAACGAAAAAGACTGCGATAAAACGAAGAGAGAAATTGCCAATTTTAACGCTTGCTGCTCCATGACACCATGTTTACTGTAACCAAACATTTAATAAAATACGCGAAATTCTTTCGAATATCCCTTAGAGGTATATTGCAAAAATAAAATTGAGTTCACATTATTATATTTACGAACAAGAAGCGTACAATTTCTCAATACATCTCAATTTACTATGATATTCTATCGCAAACTCACGTCGCTACTTTGAAAATTTGATTGAACATCGAGTTTAAACACGGCACTAAAGCGTACGGATATTTTAAAGGAGAAATTTTACAGACTTGTCTCACTACGAGAGGGGAAGCGATAAGCGAATTTATTAGGTAGCATATTTTATTGAAGATATATACTGTAATATATATTTTATATGTTGTTAATCGTAATACAAAGGCTAAAATGTATTTGCGTGTTTAGTGTTTAGTCAGTATAAATTTAGAAAAAAATGTCAATGAATTAATTATCATTACATTTATTTTTATTGTATAGAGCTATACAGTACATGCTATTGACCTAGTTAATGACGACAGCGAATTAAATGATAGAGTAAGAAAGAAAGAAACGCTTTCTACATTCACAGTCCCACACTGGGATTCCCTGTATCGTGGGTGCCATGGACACACACAAAGACGAAGACACAAACACCTAGACTCAGAACAGATACCTAAATTCATCATTCAGATATTTGTCTGACCGGGGACCGAACCCGGAACCCTTTGCGCGTCAGACCGGTATGGTGACCGCTCCGCCACGCGGGTCGTCAAACTACTTATCACTATTTGCAAAACATTTATAAGCCTTACTTAGAAGTTAAATGCATGCGATTAGATTATGATATTAAATTGCTTTTCATTCGCAATATCAAAAGTGAGATATTTTAACATTTGTTTGCGATTTCCTCGTTCAACTTAACTCGTTACTAGCTGTCGATACAGCAAGTTCTTGCAACTAAGGCGCGGATATTTTAAAGGAGAAATTTTATCTAGGTTACATTCGACTTGTAGGAAATTTGAAAGCTGTAATATGAAAAGTTCGATGCCAATACCGAGATTGCGACTTGAAAATATCGTTTGAAGATGTTTGCCTTTCATATCGACGTACGTTATCAATATTTTCAAAATAAATTTTAGTTATTTTTATATCAAAACTTTCTTACCAAAAAACATCGACTGCTCAAAAATATCTGGAAAGACAAATTATAATTTACAAAATTTTGGCTATAAAAATAGCGATTACAATACTCGACTATCTTCAGTAGACAAACTCAATATTTTGATAAATTCTCGGAAGTCCCACACCTTTGATCTTTACCTAAAACGTCTGTCTTAACACAGGTTAAGACCTTCGACCTTTACTGAACCAACTGTTTACTCAATATCGGTCTCAAAACAAAACATCTAACTAACCCTTAAGAACACACAAACTTTGTCCAACAAGACCAGCCCGAAAGGTAACTTATTAATACTCTGATCCATCTTAATAGAATCTTAGTTTATCTTCTCTAGGTTTAGGTTTACGTTTAGGTTAGGTTAGGTTAGGTTAGCTTCTTAGTTTAAGTTTGTTTTATATATTTATAAAAATTAGATACTGACTACATTACTACCTATAATAAAGTAGTAGTAAAGGACTAACTTTATTATATTATTATCTTATTAATTTTAAAACCGTGACAGTTTTTGTTTGTTATTCAATCACAATAAAAACTACTGCATGGATTGCAATAAAATTTCGTACGCAGATAAAGCACAACTTGGAGTCGGACATAGTGTTTTTAATCCCTGTAAAAAGTCCCCGAGGGATAATTTACGATGTTCTTTCATAGTGCACGCGAACGAAGTTGTGGGTGGGAGCTAGCAATAAATAATAACGCTTTTTACACTTATAAAGCTAAGATTCCATGTGTTGCTGGTGTCATGGACACACACAATGATAAGTACACAAACACTGAAATTTTTCTTGAACATGTTTGTCCGTCCAGGGATCGAAACCGACACCCTGTTTATATTACGCTGTTAAAATAATGAATCTTTCACATAACTATTAAAAATAATTTCTTATTCAATTTTAATACCATTATTAAAAATTATCAATTCTTAAGTATTATGGAAAAATAAGTAATTGTACAATTTAAAATTAAATTATAAAGCTCTACGTAAAAATCGTTAGTGAACTGGAACATCCGCTCCCATTCACTCGTTCTCCATTCATTAAGAGCGCAATCCACGAATAATAGAACGATAGATAGAGTTTACGAGGTGTCACTCCACCTTTCAGCGGATTGTGAAATGAAAATTTGTATTGCAAATAAAATTGTAAAAATATCTGTATGTAATATTTTAAAATATGTAGTTTAAAACATTTTGTTACCGCTTTTTTGCACGATAATAAAATTTTAAATTTATATTTTTTTCGCGAATTACGGGGTAATATTGGCCATAGATTAGTAAAGATACTTCGCCGCCTTGAAATTGAATGAAGCTACAAACGGCTTATTAGTAAGTTCTTTTTTTGAATTCTAGACAAATAAAAACATTTTTAGAGAAAATTTACGAATAAATAACTAATACTGCGTAATTTACATAATAAATAAATAATTATTTCAATTATTTTAGGGACATTTTAGCACGGAGACGTGGCAAATCTTTTTTACGCAACTATTTCAATTCAAGACTGGGTACATTTTCTTGTTAGGAGTGAGTAATCTTTACTAATCTATGTATTGGACATAGCTGACTTTATTATCATCATCATCCATCCATTAATGTCCCACTACTAAGCGCGGGTCTCCTCTCATAATGAATGAATGAATTAGGCCGTAGTACACCGCGCTGACCAAGTGCTTGTTGGTAGACTTCACATACATTTGACAACATTTTTAAATAATTATACGTAGAACAAACGAACATGTAGTTCACCTGATGGTAAATTGTCATTACCGTCTGTGGATCTGTCGTCCTATCTTAAGTCGAGATGCGTTGTTACCTTTGTAGACTGGAACGTTGCTTGACACCATTATGAGGCTCAAGATATCTTGTATTATATCCACGTGGGCTACGGCTCACTGGAAAGTCTCACATATCACATATTTTTAACTCATTTATGAGAGGTCATAGAAAAACACTTTTTTCCACTAAATCGTGGTCGATATTTCACCTTCCATAACTAATTCGGTGACAGAATCATTATTCTTAATCGCCTTTCAGACCACTTTGCAAACTGTTAAAACTCTCACAGAATTTTGGTACATTGAATATGTGACTTACGACAGACACTTACGACAGATCATAGAAAATCTCATTTCAACGGAATCATGGTCAACATTTGGTGAAATACATTGTTCGGCGCAGAATTAACTATGGAAGGTATTCCATAGTTAATTCTGTGACAGAACCGTCACTCCTAATCGCCTTTCAGGCCACTTTGCGAACTGTTTAAACTTGCCAACTGAATCAACGTTAACCTATTTATTCCGGAACGGGTGACTTTGGACGGCTTGCGGCTGCGGTACGCGGCCAATGCGTTACTAAAACATTAGTTTGTCTTTAAAGCATTATTAATTTTGAGTGGTTAATGGTAGTAACGCAGTCCGTTTCATTCAAGTGCCGCCTATGGACATTTATAACCAACTAATAAATCCTTAGATATACATAAAGCTATTTACAGATTAATAACTTTTTAGAAACCGAACTTTGAATGCAAAGAAAGGATACAGTCATTTTTTTAAATTAATATGAATTACATTTAAAATTTAGGATAAAATTAAAATGAAAAATCTGGCAATAAAGCCGCCTTGAGAATTGACTTAACCTTAAGTAAAACAAGAACAAGAGATGATTGAGCATTAAAACATTATTAACAAGACATAAGTACAAGTTATTAAAGAAACAAGTGTTGAACTCAATAATCGCACATCCACGACTGAACTAACGCAACGCATTGACGTGACGCAGGCCGCAGCGGCTTTGGGAATCAAATATTATATTCAAACATTTTTAACAAAAAAATACAACCGACTTCTATGTCACTACAAAGTAAAAAATAATTGAATTAAATGTTGGTTTAGTACATATTTCTGAAGTCGGCACTCAATATATTTCGTTGGATAACGGCGTAAACAACGTGTCCAATATGAGCGCCGACTTCAGAAATATGTACTAAACCAACATTTATTTCAATTATTTTTTACTTTGTAGTGACATAGAAGTCGGTTGTATTTTATGTTAAAAAAAAAAACACTCTTTTTAATGATGATATACTAACGTTTACATTAATATAATATACAATAAGTAAAAATACTTAATGAAAAAAATACAAACGCACTAGTCGCCATTTTTGAAAGTTCCCCTCGATTTCTCTGGTTTGCCATTATCAGACCCTGATTTCCTTAAAATGGAACCTTGGACATATATTTTTTCCAACAAAATAAGAATCATTACAATCGGTTCATAAACGACGGAGTTATCGCCGGAACAAACATAAAAAAATACGGTCGAATTGAGAAACCTCCTCCTTTTTTGAACTCGGTTAAAAAATTGTTAAACTAGACGTTGACTTACTGACGTAACGCATTGACAAGGCGCGAGCCGCAGCGGCTTTGGGAATCAAATATATTCCGGGTCCACGGCCCTTGCCAGTCGCCACATTTTATCAGCTCCAACTGCCTCTAAGAAAACTTATTTTCTACACTTTATCCCAGTTACAGATTTGAGTTATTTCGCGTCAAAAATTTGGTTACTGTTTTAAGGTAAATACGATCATGCTACTCTGAACTTTGCGATACCAAATTCTTCCTTTAACATCATGCGTTTTAATATTTTTAGTAAAATTAGATTTAAATACGCAGTAAAAACCTTGTTTTCTTTTATAACTGAATATCTTAAAAATGGATAAAGCCAAAAATTGCCTTAATTTTGTTTATATAACCTAACATCTAGCTGTCCCCGATGTCGAAAAGTCAAGTAGACTAGTTAGCGTTTAAGGCAAAATAATATTATCATAATTTAATTCATAATCAAAATAATTTAAAAATTGTAAATAGTAAGACAGTAACAGAGCAAATAAAACTTTCAGTCGCTCACTGTTGCTACACACTGTTTCCAATGTGGAATGAAACTGAATGTCATACATACAACAGGAGAAATAACATTGACAAAAAACAAAATCTAAGAGTTAAATAAACACCATGTAACTCAGTAGCTCACCGAATAAACTTTAAATCACTCGCAACAGTTTATTCCAACGTTAAAGGAAACAAACCGAATCTCATACATACAACAAATCAATAACATTGACACAAAACAAAATCTAAGAGTTAAATAAAAACCAAGTAACCTAGTAGCTTACCAAACAAACTTCCAATCACTCACACCATTTTATTCCAACGTTACAGGAAACAAACCGAAGCTCATACATACAACAGGAGCAATAACATTGACACTACATTCAAACAATCCGGCTAATACGTTTAGTGGCCCAATCTCCGACCCGGGCATACGCTCCTCACCTCATGAAAATGTATCAGAAAAATCAAGTAGCCCACCTCCGTTTAGAGTGTGGTCCAAGTTGTAAGATTTAATTGTTTTATAAACAAAAAAACACTTGTTGAACTTTTAACAAAAATATTTTTTAAATCGAAATAAATTCATTCATTGACCATTAAAAATGTTGTTCTATGTTAGGATAATATTTCGTTACTTTAAACATTGGCTAAAATTATTATTCACACAGTATTTTGAGCAATTCCATATCTTACTGTAAAATGGAATTTATATAATTTGATCAAATATCGATACAAACTACATTATCGATACAAACTAAACAGTAGGGAACGCCGAAGAAAGACGCGTACGTAAAAATTTAAAAGTTTTTTGAAAAACGTCAATATAAAACTTTCTTTGCATAATTCGACAACATATTTTCTATAGTAAATGGAAAATTGTTAAAAATATGTACTAAACGAGGCTAAAATTGTAAGCCACACTAAATAACATGTTCTGTTAATGTAATTTTGTATATCAGAATAAATAGTCTTTCTCTTGTCACTTGGACCTAAACCACCGTCATAAATATTCAGCGTGGAACGAAGATCTCTTATTAATGAAAAAGGGTCACGAGGTATTTTAATTCAACTACGTGTTAAGGATTTTGGTGGGTTCGCACGTGCTTCTGTTAGGTTTGGGTCGGAATTTCGGGACCGACACCATATAAGTACTATAGTTTATAATTAATGTTCGTATAGAAACAAAACTGTACCCTTACCATGAGTTTTTACGTTTCGACAAATATGACTGTTTTGGTATTTGTTTACGTATTTGCCCATACTATTTCCAATCAGCGCCCCTAGCGGATTATATCAGAACTTGGATTTTAGCGGCTGTTACAATGAATACATACAAGTTTAGAAACGACAGATCTATATATAAACAAAACAAACAGTAGCACTACCATGAGTTTACAAAAGTATTACTCGCTAGCGACTGCGTAAAATAAATGTATGAAAAATTGTACAGCGCCTCTGGTGGTTACTCGTAGAAGTACAATCCGTAGTGGCGTAACTCGATACGTAAAAAACCTATCGAAATCAAATCGCTAGCGAATGTCATTATGATCTATTGCCATACAAATTCGGTCCCATGAGTCATTAATTTGACAGACGTTGTCAAGAATACCGTAACGATAGTAGTTATGTTATTCACTAGCAAAATGACAATAGTTTTCTATTTACAATTTCTATAGTGGCGATTCTATGCCAACTCATGGTAGTGCTACAGGTCTGTGTTTGAAACGCATACTATAAGTTATGGCCACAATTATTACATTTTTCTGAACCAAAATTTTTACAATATGCAATTATTACACGATTACAAGGACCAAAATATTGTAAATAAATATGTTAACAAAAACAAAAATGGACGTCAACTACACAGATTTTACACATACAAATTTGTTGGTTCAGAAACACTCAAATCGATGAAGTTCATGCAAATTACTGGGACAAATGCTTTATACAATGTGACTATTTGTACAGGTACTGGACTAATAAATTATATTTATTCGTACATTTATTCATTTTATTTTTTTAAATATATTTATTCGTACATTTATTCAATTTTTTTTTCTTTAAACAATATGACAAATTCAATTGCTTTTTTTTAATATATTTATTCGTACATTTATTCAATTTTTAGGTTAGGTTAGGTTAGGTTAGGTTTTTTTTTTTTTTTTTAATTGATTTCGAACGGGCTGGTGGCGATCGACGTCATTTTTTGATGTTAAGAGCTTAGTTTCTAAAATCGATCGGTAGAGCCGTTTAAAAGTTATTAAAAAATAACATTTCAAAAAAAAATTTTTTGTAGTTCTTTTGAGATTTCTTAAAATCTACCGGTTCGAATCGGATAATAATAAATTGTTTGTCCAGTACCCGTATTAATAATTATAAATTGTTCGTACAGTACCTGTATTAATAGACTCAGCCAATGCTTTAATATAAATATTATGTATAAGATTGGTAATTTGTGCCAAAATTATGTATATTGTACAAGTAAATTATTAGTAAGTGTACAATTTTACAATACACCAATACGATATAAACAAAAAATTCAATCGCTTGATACATAATTGGCAGATCGATTTATATATCGCAGTAGCTGTAGTAGTATAGTATATCGTGGATAAAAATAGAATATATAATGTGGATATAGATAGAGAAATAGTAACTTAAATATAATTTCTATTTCCATGAACGAATACTCGTCACAAATAACAGCAACTGAGGTAGCAAAACGGTCGCAAGTAACCGTGTTTATATAAATTTCCTTAAGACGAAATACTAAGAACCTATTACAGACGGAGCCGGCCTCTCACCACAAAGGGGATTACACCAACGAAATAATTTCCTCATGGCTACGCTTCGGGCCATCGTATTTTACTGTACCCGAAGTACGTATCAACACTGCCCCTGTAATTACTGAAGACTAAGCGTTAAGACCCGAATTCCGTGTTAAACGTCCCAGAGGGATATAGCAACAAACGTTATCACCCATCATTTCTGACCCTCCACACAGCTGCGTATGATCGAGATGCCCATACATCACAACAATTGTGATAGCTCAGCTTACACTGGTAAGTCATAGAGGAATCCTCGCAAAACCTTGGGACACTCAACTAAGGTCTTACTCAAACGTTAGAGGTGGTAAGATGAAACACAGCTCCAAATCGACCTCTAAGGCGATGCTGTAAGATCCGTTTTGGAGCGAAATGCACTCACAAGTAAATCAATTTGAAAGTTGTATCGAATTTATGCTCGAACTCCCAAAGTTTTGCCGGAATTGTTTGCATATATTTGGTAATTATTGAAACGACGTCTATTACGTTTTGAATACTAAGGATCTAAGTTGGAGAACACGCGAAATGGAATAATCAAGTACTTACAGTTGTTACAGCTCAACTTTGTTACATTATTGACTGTAACTGAATTGTTAACGTTAATAAGATCGTTTTGTTACTCCGCGCCATTATCTCCGAGTTTCAAACAGGGATGTTAAAACTTTGTGATGCGGACTTTGTAAGCTTCAGCCACGTATTGTGAGACGTTTTATAATAGCATTTACAATGTTACTTACTATACATACTAGTTTAATCAAGGAAGTTTCGACCAAGTTAGTAGTAGTTGCGTTATTTGTCTTTTCTTTTTTGTCCCTTTTCCTGAAGATAAGAAGGTGTACAAGATCTTAGAGGCACCACCACAAACAGGGGAGACCTGAAGAATACTTTAAGTTGCTACAAATTAGGCTCATGGAAGCTGGTGAAATGAACTGCCTTCCAAGATATTCCAACACCGCAATGACATAGGGTTCTGCAAAGAATGAAACAGTTCTTCTTCAGAGCCAGCGATACATTGACGACTCTTCTGGTGTTGCAACTACCATAGGAGGCGTTGACTACTTTCCATGACGTGGAACTTATCGTTAGATATTAAACATATACAAAAGGATAAGCGACCGACCCATGACAGATGTTTTCAAATGGTCTCTATAATTTTTATAACTAATAGGTTCGAAATTAATTATCACTTGTTTAAACGGTGAAGGAAAACATGGTGAGGAAACCTGCATACCTGAGAAATCTTTAAAAAATACAGTTTTCACAGGTATGTGAAGTCTACCAATTCGTACTTGACCAGCGCTAAGACTATGGCTTAATCCTTCTCATTCTGAGAGGAGGCCCGTGCCCAGTAGTGGGACAGTATCGAGTTGATAATGAATAGGCTTTCAATTATTAATTACAATATACTAGACGAATACTAATACTAATATTACGCAGTAGCAAAACAATCTGCTGTCCAACTGTAGGTATAAACAAGAAAATCCAAACAATACGTACGTCGAATTCCAACTACTGTTTCTAAATTAACCACTCGTATCAAGTCCGAGATTTCTCGTGTATTTCCCCAACAATAATCTACAAAGTGCACAGTCAGCTATATGAACATTGACTGACCAAACCACCTTGACCTGTACGAGCTATACGATTATCTATGAACATAATAGGTTCCTGGCGATCTAAATATACTGGACAACACTCAGTAACCAATCAAACAAAGTTGACCCTTCCGCTAGCATGAGTTTATTTCAGATATAGTAACTTCTAGGGGTCGGTGTATACTGAACGAATTTACCGAAATTCCAATGATGGTATTAATATACATTTCGGCAGGGATCGGCATGTCAGTGGCGCTGAATGGTTCCGTGTACTATTTTCTAATTTAATGGCGCGTAGAATTAGAAGGCGTCGCATCTTCTACCCTTTTACAGTTTCTGATTTTAGTAGCAATTCTTTCAAGGAATGCATAGATTCACGAGCCTGCTATTTGTTTCACAGCTAATATCTTTTAATACGAAGAGTGCACTTTTTAACCCTACGAGCGGAAAGAGGGTTAGTACAATGAATTCTTTGTTTCTCTGTACGTATTAGTCCTTATTAAGGCATTTTTATGATGGGTAGATAAATAATGATGTTACGTAAGTAATTATAATTTTGTCATGTCTGTAAATCCATCTACGCGTTTATCATAGCAATTTTATTAGGATAATATTGGCATGAGAAAACTGTGTTCTAGGATCATTAAAATTTATATAACAAGTATAATTTGTAAAATATACGCTTCTAAAATTTTTAATAATTAATGACTTCGAGAAATACTATGAATTATGAAACACCACCTAATTTTATCTGTCGTTTCCTTAAACGATACATTGTGTACGTACAAAAACTATTTCAAACAATAGTGGTGTATGAATGTCCTTAGCGCATATAAATCTGTTAGTACAGTTTCTCCACGGCACAAGGCACACGGCACCTATCTTCTTAAATCTAACGCACTCCCCGAGGACATTTTAGTGTTATTGCCACTCAGCGAGAACTCAGACGTATTACTATAGGATTAGATGGGGTATAAACGACCCTTTTTTATAAATTACTAATTGGTCCCTGAGTGTTTAAAATATCAACATCGTCGTCATCCGCGGTACAGCTCTTTTCTCAGAATGGGAACGGTCTAGGTCTTATTCCACCGAGTTAGCCAAGTTTGCGTAACTGCATATTTAAGTCATTTTACAACTTTTTAAGAAAACTTTTAAGCATAGTTATCTTATTACTTATTAAACACACGATTGATTTCTAAAACGGACATAATTTAGAAAAAAAAAGACAGGTGATCGAATTTTAACTAGGGTTAAAATTGCCTCTTATACAAGATGATGAAATCCATACCTGAAGCTGTCGCTTTCTTTTAT
The DNA here is from genome assembly GCF_041222505.1 of Epargyreus clarus. Classification (NCBI taxonomy): domain Eukaryota; kingdom Metazoa; phylum Arthropoda; class Insecta; order Lepidoptera; family Hesperiidae; genus Epargyreus; species Epargyreus clarus. The sequence continues at coordinate 11,813,736 of NW_027332209.1, read as the reverse complement.
ATAGATATGTAAGCAGATTAGTTATTAACTGGTACATACTTTTCACTATACGAGCATAAACTGTGCATTTAAAGCTGTTATACAATTGATTGATTGGCTGCAATCCTTAGATTGGCTAGGGTTCGCAATAATTAGGAATGACTGGAACAAATGCCTCCGCGCTGCTCTAAGAGGACTAATAATGAACAGGACGTTTACATTAGAAAACATCTCGATGAATAAGACTTATGTACCTTCCACCTTCAAACATACTTACGTATAATTCTATAAACACTGTCCACCCCACTAAAACCATACAGTAAATAAAATGACAGGGCTGACACAATCAGATAAGGGGACGTTGGGGCTTTGGCAAGCTCGGAGCATTACGGACCGTTGGTAAGAAAATCTTTATTAATAGAGGCAGACGACAACCAAGTGGCAAGGATTGTACCTCTGAGTGACAGAGACGAAATATAGGGGTGTGCTTGATCCTCCAGCCAGATGTAACGGATTACCTCAGTTTTAGGTAAGCTTTGCATTATAGATCGCGGTGAAAGGTTTTTTTGTGCCAACTGTACCCTAAATGGAGGTGGTAGAAGTTTACATGTTGATGGAGTAAGAAGATTATGTGAGGTTGATATAGAGTAACCATCATATATACGATCATTCGAGTATTAGTATTTACTAAAATGGTCGGTATTTCTTATACATTTATTTATATATTGAGATAATAATTGTAGTTTAAAAACTAAAAACCACGCTAAAATCGCACAAGGAAAATCGTTAATCCTGATTCCTGACGATACTGATGAGGAGCATGTTTTAAAATTATTAAAATCGTGTATTGTCATCGGTTCTTGATAATTGTTCAAAATTTTAAATTAATCGGACCGTTCAAAATGGGGAAAAATCGAGTTCAAGATTCCGTTACATACATAGATACAATCCAAGCTAATAAAAGCGTGTTAAAAAAAGAAATAAGTATTTTCCTTCTTTTGTCTTTATATTAATAGAGGCAGACGACAACCAAGTGGCAAGGATTGTACCTCTGAGTGACAGAGACGAAATATAGGGGTGTGCTTGATCCTCCAGCCAGATGTAACGGATTACCTCAGTTTTAGGTAAGCTTTGCATTATAGATCGCGGTGAAAAGGTTTTGGTATTTTTATGCCGACTGTACTTAAAATGGAAGTGGATGTAGTTTACATGTCGATGAATTATTGATCAGGAAGATAAGAAAATCATTTGAGGTTGATATAAATTAATCATCATATATACAATAATTGGAGAATATAATAACTTCAATTTTCTATAAGTGTTACATATAAATAAATTGTCGATATGATCCACGTGGGCGCTATATGCGCGAATTTGTAAACGTTAAACGTTTTCGAGCAAACGTAAAATCTCGTACTATGGGTACAGAGTGACAGAGACGAAATATAGGGGTGTGCTTGATCCCCGAGCCAGATGTAACGGATTACTTCAGTTTTCGGTAAGCTTTGCATTATAGATCGCGGTGAAAAGGCTTTGGTATTTTTATGCCGACCGTACCCTAAATGGAAGTGGCAGTGAAGTGGAGTGGTCTACTTGTTGATGGAGTAATGGACAGGTGAGTTTTAAGGTCGATGAGGATTAAAGGTCAAAGTGACGGCAATATAGTACTTTCAGTTTTAAAAGTAAATGTCAGAGGTTATGTGTATTTTTTCGTGTGAGGACATAAATATGTTAATAATGTCTTTTTAGAATCTTTATCCTGAGGATATATTTAAATTAAATATACTAATAAGATATAGAAACAAATATTGTGTCTGTTTTAAAAGGTATTCGTAAGGTATTCTGAATCGATTTGTATAATACATAAAAATATAGTTATAATAATATTTGACTGTCTATCTGTTTTTACGGGTTAATCTAATAAACTCACCTATTTTGATGTGAGTTTCTGTTCAGACAAAGATGAAATTTTCACAGAATTACTATTTTCTACCCAAAATAAAAGTATGCCAAGAGAAAACAGGAATAAGTCATACATATATAGACATAAGCATACATTTTGATACTTCATAAAATAAATAAATAATGTTTTTTATTATTCTACTATAGAAAACGAATAATTATTAACAAATAAACCAACATTTCTTCAAAGTAGTTCCAGAAACACAAAGAGCAATTACATAATAAAAAAAGTAATTTCACTTGTAATCAAAAACTTTACGTAAATTACGTTAAGTTAGGGCCCAAGTTTTCCGACATTCGAAAGTAATGTTGATTATTATTTTCCACTTTGTTTGTGCTGGAACCCATATCAAAGAATGTAATGAGAAAGTCTGGGTGCTATACAAAGGGCGTTGTAGGATGTAGTGTACTTATGATATCGAGTGGTCTCACAAGGATCAATAAGCGAAAAGCGATATATTTTTGTAGGGGTCTAAAATCATGGATTTATCTAATTTAAGTACGTACTTTTTGAAAACAGAATTCGTAGATTTAGTAAATTGTTGCCTTTAGATCCTTAAGCACTTCATAATAGGTATGACGGATACAAGTATAAGGTCATAAATTATATTTATTTGAAAGTTAAATAATAATGTTCGTTTTATTGATTGTGACACACTCTAAAGACAACCATTCCTAAACTAAAACATTAAAAATATATAATATTTTACAAAGTTTTATTCCCCTTTTCTAATGAAGTCGTGATCAAAATACAATGCAAGACGAATCACTATTTGAAACACAAAACCTAATTAGATCAAATAAAAACGCAAAATCAAAAGTTCATCTGCTTTGATTTTGCTGCTATATTATTTTTTTACATCTATGTTATCATTTTCCACAAGCCCGATGGAATACTCCGTATTTTATCGCCTCAAATCACCAGTATCAGTAGAACAAGTCCCTTAGGTAGCCGCCGACATTTTTTTCAGTGAATTTATTAGGAACCCACACGCACTAGTGTGACTTGGAACTGTTTGTCATTCTCTATGTTACTCTACTTATTTCAGAATGTTCCGGTGAAACTTGTTTTAATTTAGATTAGTTATTTCGGTGCGGTGGTGCCCAAATTGGTGATTAAGTTTTTTATTGGGGCTAATAGAAATAATGTATACGTCGAAGCCCGCGTTTTGACGATTTTGAACTGTCGATAAGAACAATTTTTTGAGTGGATTTTAAAATGCACGCAATGTATTATTAAAATGTTCATAAATTTAACAATTTATACTAATAGCACTTGTGTGTAGGTACTGTGTACAAACCGGTAGGTGTACAAAACTTAGACCAAAAGACGACGATTTTATTTTTTATACTTTATGAGTACCTAATGAAGCAGACGATTAGATGATAGGTAGCAACTGCCGCTCATAGTAACCTTTGATCGATCACACATAGTCGTACCTAAGGTCGACCACAGGCGCCTTGCAATCTATGAAGACTAAATTGGAGGGCCTCGTATAAGTATCTTTCTCTTTTCATAACCAAACCAAAACATGGCGGTTAATATTCTTCTTATTAGAAGTAAGTGTAGTGTACACTGATTTCTCCAGAGTTAAAATATAAAGGGGTTCTTCAACTTTTTAAACTTAGCAATTTTGTGAGCGATTATGCCATGATTTCGAAAATATCACTAAATTTTTCCCATGATATAAATTTTGAATGAAACACCACATTCAAATTGTGTACCAGTAGAGTACCTAAATGTTATTACATTATATACACTACGTCGTCAGACTAGGCACTAGTTCGGTAGGTATTTACTTATGTAGTAAATATTTACATTGGCAAAATACGAAAGTTTATGTCTTAGAGATAAAATTAATGGGAACTTTTACGTCAAATAAATACAATACAACAGAGGACGCCAGAATAAACATCCGAATCTTTATAAGAGAAGCCTTATCTTGAGATTTAACGATTAAAGTGCTTATTTTACTACAAGCGAATAGTCAAAAAGAGGAAAATAATCATTGAAATGTAATAGTGCATAAAATTTTCGTAGTAGAAGCCTCTGTGGGTCAACTCCGGAGTCAATACCGCCACACCTATTTCTGCCTGATAATAGCAGTGTCAAGCTCTACTGTGTTCCTCTTTGAAGGTTGTAGTGTAGAAGACATACGCTTCTGAGGCGTTCCAATTAAGTGCTCAGAGGTAGGAATGCATCTGTGGCCGACGTCTATAATCTTTTTTAGGGTTGATAACTATTATTTATATACTAGCAATAGCTTACCATTAGGAGGACTGCATGCCCCTAATACTTCTATATTACAAAAATATTTCTCACAAAAAATATATTCAGACTTTTATATATATTAGAATTTCCTCTTTCAATTTCGTCCTATCGCCACTAGTGAGACTCTTGCCTAAATCTAGAAATAAAAATATGTCTTCTGACCTAAAACCTAACGTCCCAGCCATATTTGATCGGTCGTCAAGGATAAGACGCCTAGTAAGTTGGGAGGACACTTTTTATCCGCTTCAGCCTAATCTGACGAGAATATGATTTCTCTGAAGTACATAGGAGATATTATGGCGTATGTTGAAGAGTGATAGCAATGTGGATGTTCCGTTTCTGAGTTGTGGAGCCAGGTTCGAATCCCAGACCACTGATTAAGAGCAAAGCTATGAGCGTTTTAGAAATGAATTATCACATGATCACTTGAAAACATTGTGAGTTAATAAAAGGTGTATTTTTTTGTAGGTGAACCTAACTATAAAACAGACGTGCTTCCTCGTGATAAAAAGTAAACATCGTTGCCTATGGACATTTGCAACACCAGAGGAGTCGCCAATGCATCGCCGGCTTTGGATGAAAGCTTTTTTTACACCTCTTTTGACGATCCCGTGTCAAAGCCCCAGCCCAGCAATACAAGACATCGTGAGTTTCAACAAATCAAGAAATACTACAAAGAAACAAATCATCAAAAAATAAACCCACACTATAAACTTTAAGATACTCTAAATAAAACGTTGATTAATAAAGCATTGAAGTCAAAATCTATTTTGAACTCGCACATCCAAACCAAGAAATATCCCTAAAAAATCCAAATAGGATCTCCGTTTAGCGAATAAATCCATACAGTTTTCGGCTAAAGAAATTTTCATATATAAAACGACCATTACAATGATATACTCGCGCTCACGTCAACACTCGAATAGAGATCGGCTCATTATACCGCGCAGTCTAGACGAGAAGTAATCTGAGATATAAATCTTAGAAATAAACAATTTCGATCGTGGACAAGACGAAAATATAAACGGGGAAATGACTGCGATGTGGATTGAAAAACGCGTTTTTGACGTTATTCTTCATTTGGTGCGAGATTTTGTAGAAAACCGACAACTAAAATTGACACCATGAGTTTGGACAGGGAATATCGCAAATTTGCAGATAAGACTACCAATAAAACAATTTTAAATATTTTATTTCGAATAATCTTTATATCCCATTGCTGGCTACGGGTCTTTATTGGGGAGGCATGAAACATACTCCAGCAGGTATCTTAATTGCGTGATTATAAAGAAGCGTATATAGTCCAACGAATAAAACTCATGAGAATTTTGACAAGATTTTATCACGAAAATGTCCCAGCCCTACATATATTCGGGCCCTTTATGGCGTGCAAGTAATTTAGACTTGATATCAATTATCTAAGTCCAGATGCACCTTACGTTGGTTAACTTTGTAATCCCTTTAGGCTATGAACACTTCAATGTATAAAATTACAGCACTATACTTAATTTACTTAAGATATAAACACAAAATCTATTTTTATACCTTTCATCTCTTGTAAAGTATTCATATAACACAAAGTTAAATTGCCTATTTAATGCGTATAGCCGAAAACGTGATACTTTTTCAGTTAACCAAGATAAGAAGTGTAAAACAAGAGCCTAGCTATCGGTGAGGGATGGAAATCGAACCCCTATTAGCATAATGAAGTCGGACGCTATAAAACTCGATCCAATACCGCGGTTTAGGAATACTGGAAATGCCGCGGCGACGAAAAATATTAAATGCATTTAAAAATAAGAATAAAAAATAAATCAATTAAATAACAATTATTGTAAGCGGAATTATAATTTAATTTATTGTCTAAGGTACATTTAATTTTAGAAAACGTTTTTTAAGGACATTAAAGACAGCATACTTGTGATAAAATTACTATTGTATTCAATATTAAAAGCTACGTTTGCTACGGGAATTGCTACGTAGCTACGAGCTACGAGATAAGACATAAACCATAAAAAGTGGTAGAAGCAATATGAGTCGACCAGGGAACTGTCTATTCTCGATCTTCAAGGGTAGTAGTATATCTAGCGTGGAGCAGTTGTTGGGATTCGTTGGTTGAGTGTGTATGTATATGACATGTCTTACATAAATGACTTAATCCATAGGACAGGCAGGGATCTACTATCTACTAAAACAGCACCTAGAAAGCAGTATACCCACTGCTTTCTAGGTGCTGTTTTGAATTTTATAAAAATCTTAGGTAATAGATAAAACTATGTATATTGTTTAACAATTTTTTTTTAATTTCCACAAAACGGGACCCCCTGTGAAACTAGTCGCATACAATGGTGTTTGAATCATGTCGATCGGTCATACGTTGCTGAACATACATAAATATTGTTGTAAATATATATATGTACGTCGGGAAGTCGGTTAAAAATAGCCTCCTATGACGAAAAGCGTCAGCAACACGTGAAGACAATATGGCGTCAATATTCGTAGATATCCACTACTAAGGTTTTAGATTCTAAAATATAGATTAGATTTAAAAACATACATACTCGTACATTTAAAGATGAAGCCACATTCAGTACTTCACTATCCGTGTACTAAGTGTACTGTACAAGTTTGATTGGTGGATGATGGCGGCACTGACAACTTTGATGGTTTCGAAATGGGATTTTTTAATGGTGTCCCGATAAGTGCGTCTGCCCGTGGCTTGTTTATTGACAAAATCAATAGGGTCCTTGCTTCCTTCCTTGAAAATTTTTGCGGTTTTTTCGCCATTCATGTTTTGATGGTTCGTTAAGTTTGAGCTCAGTGAATAATTCAAGTCGGTGGACCTTGCTGGCATTTTTCCTTTTAAAGAACTTCAGTTTATTTATTTATAGATTATACTCACAAATGATTTGACATGAGCAATATACACATGCTTTCATATATGCACATGTGCTGAGGTCGATTTGAAGAAAATATTTTAATTATGAAACTAAGGTAGCAAATAAACCTACGTGATGACAAGTGGTCACTGCCACCCACGGGCGTCTATAAAATTCCAAGAATTGAAGTCTTAACTTACGTCGACCACATATTGAACCTTTTATTTTTCAACACCCAAGGCACCACACCAATTCCTGCCAATTAACCAGCTGTGTTCCGTTTTGAAGGGTGTGTGGTAAGGAAAACATACTTTTCCGAGGCGTTCCAGTTTAGTCCTCAGGGGTAGCGCCGCATCTGTGGCCGACCTCAGGTAGGAATATCTAATCCTATCTGGGTTTGATTACAGTTGTCCATGGGCGCCACTTACCATCAGGTGGACTGCATGCTGGTCTGCTACTCCTATACTAAAAAAAAAAATTAAGCGCTGCTATGTTTGGTTTGAAGGGGAACATACTTTTCCAAGACGTTCCAATAAGCCGCATCCGTGGCCGGCCTCAAGAAGGATTTTACTCTTATATGAGGCTGATAACGAAATCTTTGAACGACAATAGTCATTCACCATTTACGCTACTGCATGCTCCTTTGCCTATTTACATTATTGTTTTAAAACAAAATATGTCTGACAGTCGTGATTCCTAAGTTTAACTAGTTCTACCACTTTTAATTATATGTCAGACAGTTTCTTGTTGGAAGACCGAACAACAAAGGCCACAATTACTTATACTTTTTTACAAAATCTATACATATAAAACTTATATGTAAGGAGTCTTCTCAATCTTAAATATGGACCATAAAACGCAGCGCCACGGCGTCGTTACTTGCAGATATCCATTCGCTACGACTGAACAGGGTTACTAGATAACTGGATGTCCCTAATGGTCGATATTTTAAAACGGAGATTCTTTTAAGAACAATTTTCAGTATAAATGTAACCAAGGCGAGAAGAAAACTCTGACTTTAATTGTCGCTTAATACAAGTTTTCATCATCCTAATAAATTTAGCACGATGGATTATCGCCTACACCCCCCCCCCCCCCCCACTCTGAGAGGAAACCTTTACCCTTACCATGAGTTTTCAAAACATCCCACAATTTTACGTTACGTTTACTCAATCCATTATTCTGTCCCGTTTGCTTCAGTAGACTGAGTAAATGTAACAATAAGTAAGTGCACAAGTCTTTATGTCTGCCTAACATGTTCGCAAAAAAGAGAGACAAAACATAAAGCGCCATTTTTCAATTTAGACATTTAATATTACGTTACCGACACTATAGTTCTGATACAAACCGCAATAATAAAAACTCATGGTAAGGGTACTCTGCTCAGCAGTTGGATAGTAACGAGTTCAATACACCTAAGCAAAACAAGGTCGTGATAACATATTTATTGAAATTTGGATAAGGATAATATAAAATATAAAAACGACTACTTAATAAGATATATCTCAAATACAAGTATATCACGTTAACTCCTTTATTACATCGTAATCGTATACAACCTGTGATTGGCGGGTAATATTATTTTTATAGTTTCGCGTTTATGTGTTTTTCTAGCTAAAATTATTTGAAGGCAATATATAAATGTATTGTTAGATTCGTTACCAATGGAAATATATTGATAGTAAGAAAAGGGTTAAAAAGAGAAAATAATGTTATTTTTAAAATATTGAACAAATAAAGAAGAATAAAGAAAAATATTTATAATTATTTTCGATTGGGGACTTCGTATTCAAATTATTTGCCGCTTCGTCAACGTCATAAATACTCGCAATTTAATTTGATTCTTTTTGTGAGTAAAATTGAGAACTCAATATTTAAAATGTTCCCATACAAAAAAATATCCCCTATTTATATGATACAATTTATGAAAACATTTTTCCAAACAGTAAAATTGACTTCCATTTCATACACTGAGGTAATGAAATATTTCGCTCAATTTGCTCGTGGCTCGGTGAAAAATAATTTTATAATCGGTGAAAACTTACAAAAGAGGTTCTGCGGTGGCATATTGCGTGCTATATTGTTTTTATGGAGCTTTTAAAAGCACTCAACGAACACCCCGCTGTTTTGTTGACTGTTTAATTGGTTACCTGAAACAAAGAGAAAATTAACATTGAAATTCGTATCCAATAATAAATCTAAAAATGTATAAAAATATCTGGTTATATCTTAATTCTTATTTCTACATGTTTAAATAGATGAATAATATCAATGTGTGAAATCAATATTTTTTATCGTATAAATTATATTTAAAATATACTTATTATGTTGTTATGGTTGCTGGCAGAGATCGCTACTTAGCGATAAGACCGCCTATTGCATACTGTTTGACCTGTGTATGTATATTGCTTATTGATTAAATTTAACTACAAGTATGTAATAACGAGTATTCTATCTATCTATGTTATGTCTATGCTAAAAAAGAAATGATTGTTTAACGATATAAAAAATAATAAAAGATGTATGTATGTAAATTTGTTGCTTTAATCAATTGTGCATTTTACTATTTTTAGACGAGTTTTACTTTATATTTGAACATTAGAAGTATATCTTTTCATATGACTTCAATATAAATAGTTGCCCACTACTAAGAAACAAAATTTATTAGATCCTTAGTATAAAGAAGGAACGTAAAACTATCATCTTTACTACTTTTTGCTTACATTGTACCGTTAAAATGTAACGAAATTGCATGCCATATAGAGTTGGTCAAGCACGAACTTATTTTGTAAAGCGGTGGGAATCGGTGAGTGGCCATAAGATCTCTGTAATGAAATAGAGTAACCAGCACGTGTAGGCTCGTTTGTAAACCCCCTTTTAGTTGCCTCTTACGACAGGCAGGGGATACCGTAGCCCTATTCTAGTCCCGGAACTACAGGGACACCGCGACGGGGAGCGCTATCTGCGCCTTCGGCGTCTTCTTCTCCGCGCGGGATCGGCGCGCTCTCTGGCCCGTTCGGCGTCCTCTTTAGCGAGCATAACGCGGTCGCAGAACGCGACCACGCTATCCCACGCTTCGCCAGAACGGACCAACGCTGCAACCACAGTCTCCGGGGAGAGGTCCGAAAACATAGGGTTTCTGCACCAGGATCTGCCGCTCGGCCTGCCACGCTGGGCAGGCACCTCTGTACCTAGATGATATCCAGGGTCTGAAAGTGAAGGTCGTCATGATTGGTCATAGAGACTCTGTAATTAAATGACGCAACCTGCTCGAGTTACGTCAAATAATATATTGCTAAGTTTGTTAGTTTGTCGAGAAATCGAATATTTAAATTTAAGTTCGAAACAACATATTACCCCATGAGCACACTCCGGGGAACCAGCCCACCGACAGTCTCACCTCGCATCACACTAAATGTCGCCACCTATATGTATACGCTGACTATCGTATGATGCGTGGCACTTAGGATGTGATGTTGAGCGATGCCAAGTTTACTAAGTTTAATTCACATTAATTTCAATAAATATTTTTAGAAGATGTACTTCATTAGGGCTTCAAGCTTTTCCAAAAGACGTAGTTGCGTAATATCAGATGAACTGTTCATTCATCGGCTACCTTTATACAGAAAATTAACGTAGAAACAGAAAGAAATCACACAAAATAACATTTCGAACGTCACGTCATGATTTCGATAGTCCTACGTGCTTGGCGCACCGTGCGCGCCCGCTTTACCATAAAGTAGATTAAATTGAATGGTCAATTCGGTTTTACGATCGCCGCCGAGTGCTCTAGTTTGATATAGAGCATGATTTCAGTGGGTTACCGTATTTTGAGTTTAATGGTTTGAATTAGAACATGCATTGGTTGTAAAATGGTGTTTGTAGCTGTGGTATCAGGTTGACACAGGTATATTCATAAAGGTTTTAATAGATTTCAATGCTTCTAGAAGTAAGATAATACAAAGATTGTAGTTGTTTTATTGCAAAATAATAAGATGAGTTGATTAACAACACGTACGAATCAAATAAAACCCTTGGTTAAACGCGCCTCTTTATTTAAATTTGTGTGCGTATTACAAATGTTTAACGGAGAATTGTGTAAACATACACATCTGAAAGTTATTCATGGCTGTTGCCGCCCATGAACATCTGTAATCAACCCCAGATAGGATTAGATATTCCTACCTGAGGTCGGCCACAGATGCGCCGCTACTCTTGAGGACTAAGCGGGAATGCCTCGGAAAAGTCTGTCTCCCTTACCTCACCCTTCAAAACGGAACACAGCAGCGAAAAATAGGTAGAATATTTAAAATAGTTGTTAAAAGTGGTGGTTTAAATGTCACACCGAGACCAGATCTGTGCCTAGTGGATAATATTTGTGTTAGTGTGAGTCGAACACACTGAGGGTTCATCAATACCAAATTATGTATTTTTTATTTTTCATATTTTTATCACAGCTGTTTTGTTCAGCATCTGAATTTTCACAATGCATTTACCCTAAAAATGAGTTAAGAATATTTTTAGTCAGAATGAAATATTTTTCAAAAAACCTCATCACATTTACAGCATTGACCAGAGTACGTCCTGGCCATTACTTGACTGCAGTCGTCGGAAATATATTTGGTGGATTTGCGGAACCGAGTCCGGCCTGTGTTTTACTGCGACGTTCCAGTGATTCAACGCTGTCGCGATACGGACAGACCAACTGTACTTAAACGTATAATTACGTTGCTGGGGTTAGACAAAACATTATAATGTTTATCCGGTTTTTTTTATATGCAGTAGTATATTGGATGAGTGAGAATAGCCTACCACCTAAATATACATACCTCGAACGATCCATTTACCAGGAAATCCTATTCATAGTCCATTATGTATTTTGTAAGATTTATCTATTTGATATTTTCTAAGATTATAACTATTATAATCTTAGAAAATACCAAATAGATTAGAATATAATTATTTTTCATCAAGAACCATTCATCTTTACGTAACGTGTGTAGTTAACATACAATATTTTGATAAATTCCTTACCTAGTGCTACAAGCATCGTAGCGGTGTCGTAGCGAAGCGCACTGTGCTACGCGTCATATAGTGACTGATTTTTAATAATTTCTAGAATGAATTTATTATCAAATATCGATCTTTAGTAGGCAAAACATTGGATACATTGGTTATTAATAACGTTCGTTAAACTCATTGCATGCTACTTTTCCCTTTTTATAACTTATCAAGTCCCAATTTATTATTTTTTATAACCCGATTGTCAAGGAAGGGTTATGTTTTTAATTCATAAGTACACCATACGAACATTAGATTTCACACTTCCTCTAATTACCTTTCCTAGTTATATCTACGTGCAAAACCAACCGCTCGCTTCCCGGATTTTTAATTGAAGTCAGTTCGAATTGCATTTAAATTGCAAGTCTTAGTTTCCTTGCGGCTTAATTACTAGTGGCTGAAACGAGTTTTCTAATCTTTGCTTATCGTGCTTCGCAAATTGTGTTTACGTCAGTTGCTTTGCTGAGATTTCAGGAAGTAAGATGGGCATAAACAAGATGTTATTAGTTTAGTATAGTATAGTAGTAGTAACTGAAAAAATAATTATTAACAGAGTATGATTGATGCATGTATTCAAAGTATTAGAATCATTTGTGGTCAGACTCTAGAAGCATCGCCTTACTTATTTGTGCCTGATAGCAATAGTGTCCCGCGCTACTATTTTCCGGTTCAAAGAGTATAGGATAGGAAACATACTTATCCGAAGCCAACTAAGACCTTAAGTAGTAACACATCTGTGACCAACCTCAGGTAGGAATCTCATTTTATCTGGGGTTGATTACAGATGGCAGTAGCTTTTTAATATAGTTGGATTTCATGACCATTTGATATTTCACTTCAAAACGTATTATAATAAGTCACCTTTTACTATCAATAATTTTACGCTTGTTAAAATATATGTATGAGTCAGTACAATTAAAACAAGTGTTTAAAATTTCTCCAAATTGATTCAGAAAACGAACCAACAATCACTCAACGTGTAAATATGTTTCACTCGTTATTCTCTTATAAAATTAAGTTAATCAGCACCGAAACAGACATTTCGAATTCCAAGTAAATAATTCACTGAAAAGCGACTGTAAATTTACCTTTCAGTCATACGCCGTAAATATTGTTTCTGCATTCAGCACTAATAAGCATTATCGGAGAAAATAATTTCAGAGTGAAATTCAGATGCTGATAAATTATTTATTTTAATGGAAATTCAATTTATTCGACGCGTAATTGAAACTTTATATTGCTGCGTCGACATTAAAATTATACGTTGAATAAAATATGATAATGTTAAGTACGTCAAACGCATGTATGTAAGCGCAGACTTGTATAGAATTCATGAATACTATAATTTCAAATAAAATTATTATCAAAGGCACTTAGTCATTTTACTTTAAGCAAATTCATAATTTAACATTGAATAATAATGATTTTCATTTTTATATATTATTTAATTCATATTACATTATGGCGCGTCAATATAAAACGCCTTACAAGTTTTTAAATCAATGAAACATAATCAACGTTGTTCGTGTGTAGACACCGTAATTCGTGTTTCCCGTGAATAGCACCTCTTACTCAATCGTTCGCTTTGCAACGAATTCGATTCACCCGACACGGTGCAACAAAGCTAGATACCGAATTCCTTTCAAGTAAGCAGATGGGAAACCTTTGAAAATCAGTTGAGATTCGATAAAACTCAGCTGCCTGTCAGATTTGTGCGAGCAATCTCGCTAAGGATGCGAATTCAATTTTCTATTACCTTTCAAGGTGCTCCGAACGTGTACTCTACACCGAATTGCAATAAAAGTGTGATCGCACGTCCTTCAAAGCCTTATAACGACGCGAGTGAAGTGGTCGATGTGATGGTGAATATATAAAACGCACGCGTTTATTATCGTAAGTGAATGGAAAAGCTTGCTACGTTTTTAAAATCAAAATTACACACTCAAGATTTGAATAGATATGTATGTAAAGTAGGTTATGTGTGTTTCTACAAGTCCAAAAGAAGTTAAGCTCATTAGCTTCTATCCTATGCTAGACATAAATATCGCCGCAAACAGAGCCTTTGAACTGTTTCAAGGGACTTGTTTACAACGAGCTTTTGCCCGCGGCTTCGCTCGCGTTACGAAGTACTATTTTCATCCCCTATTTTATCCCTTTAGGGGTAGAATTGATCAAAATACTTTCTTAGCGGATGCCTACGTCATAACATCTACCTGCATGCCAAATTTCAGCCCGATCCGTTCAGTGGTTTGGGCTTTGCGTTAATAGATCACTATGTCAGTCAGTTACCTTTGAGTTATATATATTTAGATGTATGCTTAATAAATACGAAATATGTTAAGTGAAGCATCACTAAAATCTCTGAGATTATATCGAGACCAAAGACCATAACTCAAAAGTAATTTTTAAAAACATTCGCACCAGCCAGAGAAGAATTTTTGAAGGCTGTACGTAAGTAATGCATTTATTATTAACAAGGGCGAGATGAAGTGCAAAAACTCGCTCACGGCACCTGCTTTTTGCTATGCAAATGCAGTTAAGATAGCGCTTGCATCGCAGATTGCATGTGAAATTTTGATTGGGTGCCCTTTGTGCTTTAAATAGGTTTTATTTTCATTTTTTGTCTACTAAAAGTGTTGTTAGAACGTCATCATCATTATTTTCGGACACTGGTATTCTCTCAAATAAAGATTAGGCTATAGCTAAAATGCGAATTTGTAGCAATCACAAACTTTTGCGATTTTTTCTTTTTAAAGATCTCTTAAGCATACATGTTTTCCTACTCTTTTAAAACAAGTGATCACTGATTTTACTACGCGCATATCTTTAAAAAATCTGATATCCGTGCCAAAATTAGATCCAAACCTTGGCTCCTTAGATTGAGAGGCTGCGGTTTAACCACAAACCGCATGTTGAATGAATGATATGAAGATTATTAAGTTTTACATTGTAAAAATGTAACCAAACTCACTAGAAAACTAACTGAAATTAACTAGAAATTTATAAGTACGAAAAATTTTTCCTACCAACAACTTTATTACTACTAATAAACTCCAGTATTTCATATTAAAACTAAATTACCTCAGTTACACCACCAACTGGGACTTTTCAAAGAACTGTATACAATTTAATTTCCTAGTTCCTTAGTTTTCAGTTCCACGTTATTTCCACCTTAACGGAGTTTGAGAGCATTATTTATCGAGACTGGGGGAGCAGGACTCAAAAGGACCGCGGGGAGCTGTATACAGGGTTGCCTAGTGTCCACTTCACTGAAACAGTTAAGTGTTTTTATGAGAAGAAATCAGGAGTACTATCCAACAAGTAGCTACTGTGCCCTTTAAAATTTTGCAATGCATTGTAAATTCTCTTTACTACATACGCTATATGCATTTTATACATATCGATAACTTGATTCGAATTATGCGAATTATGGAATCTATATATGTAATATACATACACATATGTAGCTATCTAAATTATTATTTAGACCTAATTTCGATAATCAAACTTCTATTGTATTAAGGATTAAAGGGAGTAAGGCAGAAACACTTATTCAAGACATTCCGATTAAGTATTCAGGTGCAGTAACGCTCCTATTGCTAATGTTATGTAGGAGTAAATCTTTTCAGGGTTTTTAACATGTATTGGATACTGATACATAGATAATAATATATTTATAAGGTTACTACGACAATTTTTATATGCTAGTATGCTAACAGTAATTGGATGTTATTAAAGTAGAAGACAACATTTTATTCTGCAAAGACTTACCCAGGGGTATTTTACGAAGTTGATAGTTACAAAACCAAGACAATATTAAACGCAGAAGCGAAACCGCGGGCTTTAGCACTTATTTGTTGAAACCAAATTAAGGGAGAATTCAAAGACTTATATAATTCAAAGAGCCCTTAGGGAGCGATAGGTGCCCTGCAGTTACGAATTAAACTTCGAAGGGCCAATAATTCGCGAAGTTCGCAATATGTCGCTTCGCTTGACGAAACATTAAGGGGCGCGTTGTTGATTAATTCGCCTCTTATTAAAATTTATTGGCAGGTTCACAGTTTGTCGTAAAATAAATTAATGAATGAACGGAAGTTTCCTTTGGAACAAGGAATCGAAATTGTTGGACCAACTGCCGCGAATTCTACTGGGTTATAGTACGAGTATGATATGTATTTCCTATTATGTTTTAAATGTATG
Organism: Epargyreus clarus; assembly: GCF_041222505.1. Taxonomy (NCBI): domain Eukaryota; kingdom Metazoa; phylum Arthropoda; class Insecta; order Lepidoptera; family Hesperiidae; genus Epargyreus; species Epargyreus clarus. Next base: position 11,797,383 of record NW_027332209.1, on the reverse strand, counting down.
CAATTGCATATATTAAGATCTTTTAAATAAATGCACTATATGGTACAGGAAAACAATCAAAAGGAAAACCATGTAATCTTCCGATACCAATTTTTATTATATGAAGTAGTTTAAAAAGTGGCAGTTACTTTAAAATCAAGGACAGTTTTAAAGTAGCAAAAACACACGTAATTTCTTTTCCAGCATGTAGGTACTGTAGGTATTTTTGAAGGTGGCAGAACCCTTTGTGGTTCGACTCGGACGGCGGCACCATGAGTATGAAACAGAGGTTCTACCTAAAGTCGGTCAGAGATTCGTTGTCACTCTTAAGGACCAAGATAGTTTCCTTGTAAGACAAGCGGCATCCATACTTTTTCTCCAACGCTCTGAAATGCTTGACAATAGAAATAAGTACAGCAGCAGTACCTATTTGGACGAACCACATTCGCTCTACCACCTTCATATATATATATATATATATATATATACTTTGAAATGCTTACATCACCGTGATATTATAAAAATCACGGAACATACAAAGAAACAAAGTGATTTAACGTTGTACATTGCTTGCATAGGGGACCGAAATGATTGAACCAATTCTTTTGTTATCTTAAGGGAGGGATTGCAAGCCCACTGGTTCCCACGATCTTGGGTAAACATGACCGCTTATTGAAAGTAAACACCATTATACCTCGCTCCAGGGCTGATATAGGCAAGATATTTTATGGCATAACATACATACAGGTAATTAGAAATATCTCTATGATGTATCTTTTTATTTACACATGTTATGATGTTTGGAATTGGTTTCGGAATATGTTTTTGTCGAAAGATTTTAAAGGTATCTTTATGAACTCCATATTATATACCTACTGCTTTGAAGGTTGTACAGTGTACACATAGATTAGTAAAGATTACTCACCTCTAACAAGAAAATGTAACCAGTTTTGAGAATTGAAATAGTAAAAAAGTTTTGCCACGTCTCCGTGCTAAAATGTCCCTAAAATATTTGAAATAATTATTTTTTTATTATGTAAATTACGCAGTATTAGTTATTTATTCGTAAATTTCCTCTAAAAATGTTTTTATTTGTCAGGAATTCAAAAAAAGAACTTACTTATAAGCCGTTTGTGGCTTCATTCAATTTCAAGGCGGCGAAGTATCTTTACTAATCTATGGTTGTACTTTGTACAAACCGCGGACTCCGGCGACACCACCGACACCTATTTTTGCCTAATAATTGCAGTGTTAAGCGCTGCTGCGTTCCGGTTAAACGGTGTCGTACTTATGGTGGTGGTCAACCAGTTCCAGGCAGAAATCTAATCTTATCTGAGTTGATTACAGATGTCCATGAGCGGCAGTAGACACTTACCATCAGGTACACTGCATTCTTGTTTGCTTCTTCAGTATTAAAAAAAATCTATTGCCTTTTAATTTTCCTGCGCTTATACAAATAAGTATAATAACATGAAAGTCCCATCAGATGCGTCATACATCAGCAACAATCTTCAATACATATATACTTAGATAAAGGTATAACTCCACAATGCTCGTAGAGCGACGCGCGGCAAATCGACATCGCCCGTGGGAGTCAGTTCCAGCTATATGGTGTTTTATTTTATTCCCGACTACCTGCTAGCAACACACGTTCTGTCTCCGCAAAGTTATGTCTTTTTTACGGCGCGAAATTCACATGATTTAGCTGCTAAATTATACAAAGGATAAATCGACAATTACTATGTAGTTTTACAAAAGGCAAACTGAGTTAAGAGACTTGATATAAATGGTTATTTGTTAATTTTTGGTTTTGGTATATTTTTATCGAAAAAAATTTACCCGACTGCCAAGGAAGGGTTATGTTTTTCGCGCGTATCTTGTATGTTTGTCTTTCTTTATTTGATCCGATCTAACAAACGGCTGGATGAATTTCAACAGTTAAGGTGTCATTATATTTGTCTCTATGACCCGAGTGTTCTTAGATAGGTGTTAGTAAAAAAAAGTCAAAATGGCGGATTTTTGGCGCGAAATAGTAACACATTTATAAAAAAAAGTTAACCGAACCTATCGAGTAGGGTATCAAATGAAAGGAAATTAAACGGAGATTATAAAAACATATTTGTATATATATAAAACAGCAAGGTGACTGACTGACTGACTAACTAAATGACTTTTTCATTTTTCAGAAATCAACGTAAAGCCTAAACCAAGGACCTTACAGTTCTGATATTTTGCACATAGGTTCTCTATATAGCGTGAATAAGTACTAAGAAAGGCCTTTTGGAAATTGTACCCTTAAGAGGGTAAAATAGGGGAAAACAGTTTTTTTGAAATCCTTTAATTTTTAAGCAACTACTATAAAATTTTGTATTTGGATTTTGGATTTTTGGACTTTCTGGATAGGAACAAGGACTCACTTTTTTATCCCCCTCCGAAAAATCAACCCCATAGAGGGTAAAATAAGGGTTAAAAGTTCATTTGAACAATCGTCAATTTTGAAGCAAACACTATGAAATTTTGTATCAGGCTTGTTGGATAAAAATAATAAAATTCTACCTCTAACGAGGTAAAATAATGACCAAAAGTTTGATTCACTGAAGTTATATATTTTATAGACCGTAAATGGTGGAAATTTTCGCGAAATAGTAACACATTCAAAAAAAAATTAGCCAAACCTATCGAGCAGGGTGTCAAAATAAAGGAATTTAAGAGGAGATTACAGATACATTATATAATATATCTTATATATAAAATTCTCGTGTTAGTTACCGTACTCCTCCGAAACGGCTTCACCGATTTTCACCAAAAATTATATACATATTCAGTAGGTCTGAGAATCGGCCACTATCTATTTTTTTTACCCCTAAGTGATAAGGGTTGTTCACCCTTAACAGTTTTTTATTTATATGGCAACACAACGTTTGCCGGGTCAGCTAGTACATATACACTCGTATATACACATCGAGATGACTGTCTGACTAAATTAGTGAGTTGCTGTGCCAGAGATCAACGCAAAGGGAAACCGCTGAACTTAAGCGTGCTGGAATTTTACACATAGGTTCTTTATATAGCGTAAATGAGCACTAAGAGGATAAAATAGGATAATATTGTTTGAACATCTTTTGTTTTTGAAGCAGACACCTACTATAAAACTTTGTATTTGGCTTTCTGGATAAAAATAATTAAATGCCTATTTCACTGCTTTTGGAAATTCTACTTCAGCCTTATTGGTGCAGTCGGGTTTTTGATTTTTCAAATTAATTACTTGTTTCTTCCTTGCAGTGGGAAATAATGTAGTAATTATACAAAACAGTATTTTACGTAATACTCATTTCAAATACCTCAAACAGTGTTCAGAATAATAAAATACTAAAACGTCAAAGCGTCTCCAATACGGGCTGGATCGACGTCGCCCCGGGGATCCTGTTCCAACCTTTCAACTAGCTGGCTGTGTGTTTTTTTTATTTCAACTACCAATTCAGGTGTTTCCATTTCAATTGAATTACGTTTTGTTTGAACGTATATGTAGTTGAAAATTTGTAACAATGTAGACAACTGTGTTGGATAGCGTTAATACTTAACTTTACAAGATTACTGTTAGAAAATGGATCGAACCCAATCCATATTTTCAAAATCGTGATCGGATTTTTTTTTTAATTTAATAGATACAAATAGACACATGTACCCACATCTCTGCGATACAAACTTAGTACCACTACTGACATTTTATACGACAAAAATAGAAGCAAAGATAAAAAATACCATTTTTATTCTCACGCGTAAAACGCTAAAAATAACTTCTGTTTATGCTTGCGTATACAGCATCGTACTCGTACGTACCGTTTACATGCACGTGCCTCTAGTGGCGCACTCTGATGGCTCCGGGGGGAAACACCTGCTTGTACGTCAAATGACGCCGATTGTTTGCTACCCCCGTGATGTATAGCTCGTAATATCAGCACTAAGGGCTTTGGAAGCCATATCATTTGTTTGGTTCGTTTTTAGGAATCTGTGCTAGGAATTTTTGTTTGTAGTTTCGTGTTGATCAAAGTTATTCTATTTCTTCATTCATCGATAAACTGTGTTTTCTTTTTTATATTTGCTAGTAACAGCTTCACAATAACCAGTTTTAAATCAGATATTCAATGACGTGAATGCATGTTAACAGTTACTCACGGTCACCCAAATTGCATGGATCGTTATCGCGGTGAAATTTAAATAGAGTTCTATTGAAATATCGCTAAAAACCGTTTATCGTTAGAAACTTACTATTAACAATATAAGACTAAACAGTTTTTTCAACATACTATACTACGACGACGTAACCAATATTTAGAGTAAAATGAAAAAAAATAAACGCCACTACAGTAGTAGTTTCGATAAATAATGTATTCAACGGAAACCCCAAAAAAGGTAGTTCCTAATAAATTTGCCTCCCCTTTACCAATCTAATACCCACTTAGTAGAAACATTGAAACCTCAACGCATTAGTTTATTAGGTGTGTAAGGGAAGATAGATCCATCACAGTCGGTTGCAATGGGGAGAGTTACGTTCCATTTTATCACTATTTGCAGTTGTCTCATATGTATGGTACAAAATACTAGCGATAGGCGGACGAAGTACTTTCTATCGTAGCCATATTTTTTAATTTAGTTTAATATGTTAGGGCGTGAAACAGCAATTGTTTTTAAAACAGATTAATTTTTATTTTTAATTAATGAAAAAGAAAGATTATATGCAACACTTCTCAGAATACAGTCATGTTGGGTAAAGCTCAATAGAAAACTGAAAATGTCCAAAAAATAAAACAACTTGTAGTGTGTGAGGAGTATCATGATGTACATGTTTAGATATTTAATTATAAATTCATACACGTAGTTGGGTTTCTAGTGGATCTTCTATTCTATTTTATCTAGGATTCCTAGTTTATCTTGTATAAAAATTGTAGTAAAATGAGAACATTTTACTTACAATTTTTTTCTGTGGTATCAGTACTAACTTTTAGAAAAATTAAAAACAAATACGAATGATACGCTGCTGTACTGTAGCTTTGTCCTTTCGTTTCTTTTGTGGCATAACTTAAAGCTTCCGCTTATAACTTGAACCATACAAGGATGCAACGAGGGGACATGTCGCTGTCCCCCGGGTACGTGCGGTGTGCACGCCGATTTGTTTCTTTTCCTACCGATTAAGATATTGTGGTGCGGTTTCGGTAATGTCGAGTGATGGAGCGTCGCCATTACGTTGTTTTAAGTGTGGTCGTTTTGTAGAGGGGAGTCCAAACGTTGTTTGAATAATGTTATTGTAACTCTTATGTGTAAAATTTGAATGCGATACGCCGAGCTTTATAGTGCGCTTTTTGTATAATATTTGTACGAGGATTTTGGTGTTTTTTTTGTTTGAAAAAGCAATTGAATTATCATACATTCATTGTATGATTTAGTCAAAAAATGCGCATTAAACCTGCTGGTGGATTATGCTTCCGGTCTTCTAAGTGAGTCTTGTATTCAACATTAGGAAAACAAGTGTTAAAGCCCAAGACAAGATGCAAAATATAAAAAAAATCTGAAGACTTATAATAAAAAAATATATATGCCCTATCACTGTCGCATTAACCACTATCCACGTACTGAAAATAATTCACACATTTTACCAGACCATTACGGATAGATTAGGTAAGTTAGTTCCTCAAGTAACTTATTTCATCATTACCCAGTATAGTAACAAAATTAAATCACACAACAAAGACTATTGGGACACAAAATATAGAATCCATTTAAAGGTATATCGAAAAAAGGTAGGAAACGACAGAACAACAAGACGTTAGGCACGACGATAAGGTAACACAGAGGACTTCCATAAACAATTGCAATGGTGGCATCCATTACGTCTCCGCGATGTTCTTTTATCATAGCCAATAAATCCGAGTCGGTCGCAAATTGCATCAGCCATCAATCTAAACGGCGCTATGTAGTTACGCACCCCATTGATGGTTGGGCGCTAGTGTAAGCGATAGCGGATGTGGCTAGCAGATGTAATATGGTTATGTATTTCAACACATGGATTGTGTAACCAATTTTTGCAGCCGCTTTTAAATAAACACATGTAATCAAACTGACATTTCAACTTAATCAGTGGATTTACACTTATGCCTTGGTGCTTTTTTTTTGTTATAGGATTCCAGTATTACATAAAAGTTCATCAAAGCGATATAATATCCGATAAGATAATAAAGTGCGTTTTAATCATCCCAGTCACAATTTACCTATTTTTAGTGCATTTACAATTGACTTTTAAAGGTAAACTTTCACATTGCTTTGTTCGGATTAAACTCAAATTCTACCTTCCAGTACCATTTCCTTCAGGTAAACAACACACTTGCTTAGTCCTATTATGCCATAAAATATTGCCCAATTAAACCGCTTTACAATCACCGCTAGAACTAGCACCACACCCTTCCCTTCCCTCGCTAAAGACACCCGATGTTTACGTAGTTATTTCTCTTCGTTACAGTACGATTTGTCATGAATACTTTAGCGATATTGTTTTTAGATTGAGCGCACTGTTTCAATCCGATTTGACGTGGGGTGAGGGTGCTGCCTTAGTGGTAATTTAATTGGATGCCCACTTAGACGGAATTAAGATGTTTATTGCCTGTTTGCTCAAGTCTGTTTTTGTACAGTGAGTCTGGTAACGAGTACGCAATCCGCCTGGTATACTGCCGTCTATGTAGACAAGCTCAAAAAGAACTAAACTTAGTTTCATTAAGTTTGAACGTTATATATGTATATCTTACTTTCTACTGTACGTAGATAGGTCTAGTTTTTTTTTAAAATATAATATAGGAGTAGCAGACGAGCATGCAGTCCACCTGATGGTAAGTCACATCTGTAATCAATCCTAGATAGGATTACATATTCCTACCTGAAGTCGGCCACAGATGCGCCGCTACCCCTGAGAACTAAGCTGGAACGCCTCGGAATGTATGTCTCCCTTACCACACAATGTATGTGGTAGGCATGTCGATGATATATATATAATTTAATTCAGTAAAGATTGTAATAAACATAATACCTATGAATAGAAAATAATACTACGTATACTCAAATAAACGTAAAAAATAATAAACAACAAAACTATAGTCATGATACACGTGTAATATAGCCTATATGTCACGCACTTCCCCACGCACCAAATTCTACACATAAATATACCCAAGCGGTACTTGAGAGCCAAAACTACCCAAGACAGTGAAGCGTCGCTAGAGGGCGCTTACCGTGCAACCGATCCTAATGCACTCAGCGTTTATTGCAGCACCTCGCCACTAGCCACGCCGTAAACCAAGGCCCGTTGTGATTGTGGAATTTAGTGCGCTTTTAAATTCTCCCCCCAGGATCATCGGTATATATAAGCGGAGTTTTAATAGTGATGGGATTGAGGACACTTGAGAATGCCTTTTCCTGAATGTGTGCTATATTTATTAATCTAGTATCCAACGGATATCGAATAGATGACTTTACCTTTTATCAATTTGAACATGATAATAATAAAATACTATTTATTAAATCTAATCTATAGATACTTGTGTACATGTAAATGTTCAAAATACATTATTACATGTTTATTACGTCTGACGTATAAATAATTATCTGAAGCTCACAGAAAACCTGGCGTTAAAGCTTACACATATCTAATTATAACACAGTGCGTTTTCTAATCCTAGTCTAGATAAGATTAATGTTCTACCTGAGGTGAGCTGCATAGCTAGATCTGAGGACCAAGTTGGAATGTCGCGTATGTATCTTTATCATAATAGCCCTCAAAGCAGAACACTGTATCGCTTAACACTGTTATTAGGCAGAATTAGGTATGAGGAAGGTGCCTCTGGAGTAGAACCAAGATACTACTTTGATCTTCGCGAATTTTGGGAACAAGTTGACTTTCAGAGACAGTTGTAAGTACGACCAGCAATCAACAAATGTACGGTGCTAAGTCCTAGAACCAGTCTAGACGATTCTATCAGATCAGATCCCAAGCCATAACTCACCATGGGTCCATAATTTACGTGTGGGTGCGAAGGTTGCAGACGATTTACGTTCACCCAGCTGACGGATGGCTCGTGTTAGCCCTATTCGTCTCCCGAATGCATTATTTAGTACTCCAATGCAACTAAGTGCATAAGGAGTGATGTATGGTATTGGTTGCTAATGGTGCCATGAGGGGTGCGGGTTTGATGCCTGAATAGGTATTATTTTTAATTTTGGGTTAAGGTGGTAGGTCTGGGAGGGTTTCTTGTTTACGTGTGTGTGCACATGGATAAACATAAGGTATGCTTGTGTCATGACGTATTTACTACTACACGAAATAATGTGCCTTAAAATTTATTATTTCCAATTATTTTTTACAAGCTAACAGATCTATTTTAGAGAAGATCTGTTTTTGGTTAATCGTATTGGGAAAAATATAGTGATTTTTATACGCTACTTTATATTTATCATAAAAGTAGTGAAGTTCTCGTTTTAACAGCCAAATTAAACGAGTATTGAAATGTATGCATTTTTCAAAAGTTTGATTTTTTTTTTAAAAGGAGTTTAACCCAAACCATTAAAATAGCCTTAAAATAGCCGAACATTTCCAAAGCCTAATATTTGATAGCTAAACTGATACGAGCAGCCCACCATGAAAGCCAGACAGCTGCCCCATAATTGAATTCCCTGTCCTGTGTCTGTGGCTTGCATTTTGTGACGTCCAGCCTTCGACTAGCCGGCAATATTGTGCATTCTGATGTACGGCTATTATATACCGGTTTCCATTGACGGTTATGTAAATATGAAAAATTGTATTGAAGTGTTTTTGTTATTACTACAAAATGCATATACTTTAACAGGGTAGCAGGGTAGGGTCTTTATATAGTTTTAGGTACGGCAAGGTAATTCTAAGCAACCCCAGATAAGATTAGAGTCCTATCTGAAGCCGACCACAGTTGCGTTGCTAAGTTGGAATGCCTCTGAAAAGTTTGCATCCTTTACTACATCTTTCAAATTAGAACGCAGCAATGCTTTATACTGTTATTATTAAGTAGAAATAAGTTTACCGGTGGTGCCTCCGGAATCGAGCCAAGTAGGGTTCTACCACCTTGATAAAAATGTATTTAGTTAAAGTATTTGAAATCATTTTAACACATTCCGTTAGTTAAAATATACTTTCATAAATTACAACTTAACATTTGAATTTGAACAATTTTTCCATATCAATGAAACAATTTTTTTCATATCATGTATGGAAAAAAATTAAATATCTTTAATGGCCTGAATAAGGGCGAAAGCCACCACAAACAAACTGATTAAAAAAAATTTCAGCAAACAATTTTTATATCAAAGTGAAAGCACCAAAGTATCGGCAAATAACTTAATTAAAAAGAGCATTATCTCTCAACGCCGGGGGCTAATTGACGTGACAGAAACAGAGGCGTCTCGTAATGGATCGAATATTGAGAGGTATTCGATCTCTCGTCTAAGTGTCCACGTGTTTTTGGGGTGAATCTTCTTTTAGGTTATACCTTCATTACATTATCTTTAGGATTATTGTACGATATACCGGTACTTATATAGACTAGATTTTGACAAGATTCGTCTAGATCTTTTCCTAGATTTTTTTTAGCAACTCATAAAGATAATATCAATTAAGCTAATATGAGGTATATCTCATTTGACTGAAAGAAACATGCACAGAAAATGTATTTCAAGCACAAAATATATATTTTTTAGATAAGATGAAATAAAAAAGGAAAGGAAATTGTATCTAGGGTAAGGTTGCCACTATTGGACCAGTTAACTTTGGGTGGCCGTAACAGAAGAAATATTATGATAAAGGGAATAGTGACTTATGATTTTAGTAAGTCTAATATAATATTACTTTAATGTACAACTTTAGATTTTTTGAAAACAGCATAAATAAATAAAAAATAAAAAAAACAGGTTTCTACTAGTTGCTTTATTTGGACCAGTGTTTCTTTGATTGGACCAGCCAGTTGCTATCATTGGACTTGGGAAATTTTCTGTAGTGGTCCATTTAACGCACCCATGGGGATTAAGGAGAATAAAATACGGAATAATAATCATCAGTCTTATGCTTTATTTACTTAACGCCTTTTTCTATATGGGCAATGTTAAACTTACACTAATTTTAGATTCAAACAAATAAAATTAACAAATAAAACAAAAAAAGGTTGTTATAAGTTTAGAGTATAAAATATGTCTTATATATATTTATTATTTATCAGATCAATCAGCAACATTATCCCTTTTAAACTTAACACTAATTTTAAAGTCAAACAAATAAAATTAACAAATAAAACAAAATAAAAGCTTTTTCTTGACATACATATAGAACATAGAATATGTTCTATGTACATTTTTATTATTTATGAGATCAATCAGCAACATAATTGACAAAAATATATCTTTATCCATTTTAATTTTAAACTCAAACAAATAAAACAAAAAAGTTTCCTTGATATAAGTATAGAGTATTAAAAAAGGTATTGGACCACTCCCATGTTCTGTATAATTATATATTTATTACCTATTAATGAGATCAATCAGCGACATGTTGGACAAAAATATCTCTTTATCCCTTTTTTCACACAGGCACACTCTTCATGCACCCAACCTTTACAAGCTAAGCACTGTATCATATCTTCTATAGAGCACAGCAGACAAATCTTACAAAACCACTTTTCAACTTCATCTTCATTAACCTTTTTTAAGTTTACAGATTTCTTAACTTTTTTAGGTTTTGCTTTATTTGTCTTAGCTTTTGCTCTCTCTAATTCCATTTTGTATGGAGATGACGTTAACTCCAATGCACGTTGTGGTTTTCGGCTTCTTTGTCGCAATTCTTCAATAACCTTTTTCACTCCAGGAGAAATACTAGCAATTTGGAAATCAGCGCTATTGCATTGAATGGGCTGTTTACTTGAAATTGATTCTAAATGAGTGGTGCCTGTTGAATTCGGATCAATGGAATTTGAACACATAAGAGGCTGCGTTACGACTTCAATTTGATGTTCAGAAGAACTGCTTGCAACGGGGTGGTTATATCTTTGCATCATTTGAGAAGAGAGTTGGATGTTGGGAATAGCTGGTTGGATGTTGAGAGTAGCTGGTTGAGTGCTTGACGTCAACGATAAAGGATCAATATCTATATTTTCGTTGTTTTCAATCAGAGGGTTTCCATCTTCTGCTAGTGTTATAAATTCATAGTCTTGAAATACATCTTTATTTAGGGGCCAAATACCACTTTTCTTAAATCCATTTGCTGCATTTCCTACGGACGCTGCTCGGGCATATGCTTTTCCAAATAGCATTGAGATTTGAAATGCTGTGACGCATCGCCCAGGATGAGAGCGCAGCCATCTTTCGGTCTCATCTATAAAATATAAGCTCAACGGTTTGAAAAAAGAGGTGTCCAGTGGCTGCAATTTATTTGAAGTGTGAGCGGGAAGTGATAATAGGACAACATTGTGATCTTTAGCATAATTAATGGCATCTAAATTTTTGGTGTGGCTCGTATGTCCATCAAGTATTAAAAGAACCTTCTTTTCGGGCGTTGGTTTAACACTTTCTACAAAATGTTGCATCCAGACCAAAAATATTTCTTTGTTTATATAGCCACTCTCGGGGTTGAATGCAAAAATTGTTCCAGGTGGCGCACCATCTTGTAGTTCGTCTTTGGCTCGTTTACGTTTAAAAATTATAAGCGGCGGGACAAAATATCCAGCTGCGCTAGCGCAACAAACGGCTGTTGTAGTGGTACCACGTTCGCCACTAGTAACGGAACCTACTTGGTGTTTGCCTTTCTGCGCCAGGATTTTTCTCGGCTTTCTTTGAACTGTTGTGAGCCCTGTCTCATCAACATTAAAAATGTATCTCGGGTCGTTTATGTTATTTTCGTTCATAACTTTCTCTAACTTCTCAAAAAAATCTTTCACTGTTGGTTTGTTAAACGCCGTAGCTCTATTAAAAGAAGTTGCCCTAGGTTGTCTTAGACTTAATTCAGGATGTCTCTTTAAAAAACCGTAGTACCATTTTTTCCCAGCCGTTTCTTTATCTTTGTTAAATCTGTGCTTTAAACCATTTCTTTCAGCAATTTTAAAAGCTAAACTTCTAACATCTTTTGGTGTAATTCCATATAAACAACCTTCTAATTCCAAAATATGATCAACTAATTTATTTTCCAAATCAGGAGTGAGATCACCAGTCGAACCAATTATTTGCTTTTCTCCTTTAGCCTTTGAATTTTTGTCGTCAAATCTTCGCTTCAGTGTCGCCTTTGGTACACCATATATCCTGCTTGCCTCATTTAGACCAGCTTCTTGTTTGATTAAGGCTTGTAATGCCAGTTTCATACTTTCTTCATTCCATGCATAATATTCGCCACGTTTTGCCATGCTGAAATAGAAAAATAACCGATGAAAATTTATTTTTTAAAAGTTGCTATGATTGGACCAGTTCAATGAATGATTCTCGCACTGGTCCAATGATGGCAATTTTCTGCTCAAATACAAAAATTATATAAAAAACAAAACGTTACTTTTCAAAGTATTTTGCTTATAAAATTAGATGAACAAATAAATAAGGTGTGCAAATACTAAAAAAGTACATTGCCAACACGTAAAAATCGGTACTTACATGGTAAAAAAGTCTCGGGCAATATTACATCGGGAGCGCGTGAGACAATCCAACGTACGTCCTTCCCCAACGAAGCACACGGCGGCACTGGCGGGAGCAGGGGTGTGTTATAGTACAAATAGGTTATGTTTCGTCGCCTCGGTAGATTTTTAAATTTGTTCGGTTTCGAGAAACCTAAGCGGTCCAATCAAAGAACCGGTTCAATGATCGCAACCTTACCCTAAATTATCATTCGTAACAGTAATAAATAAACAATATTACCTACATTAAAATACAACGCTAAGGCAAACGGCTAATAAGCTTTTACTTTACGTTTCATAATATATCACATCCACACTAGAGAGAGCTTGTAAATAACAACTTGTAAGTAACAATACGCTCAATAAACAATAAAATACGCGTTTTAATTTTAAAAGTGAAGAGTTCTGAAGAACATGCTCCCCACGCTATGTCGGCAAGGGCTCTCCACGTTTTAATATCAAGAGATTACAACCCTACGTTCGACTCATTAATGCACAGTCACACGCGAGCGTTTAACAGTTTATTGCATTCACTATTAATAGGGTTGGCATCATTTGGAATGTTTATGTATGTGGGTTTTTTAAGAGCAATTTATATGTACACAGAGCGTGCTAATTGTCATGTGTACTTTATACACAAGTGATTTTAAAATTAGATTTAATTCAGGACTTGCTTAGCGAACAATAGGCTTCCAAAGTAAACTATGCAGGATTTACAAAATAAATATAATTGTTTGCAATATTACACAAATAATACAATGTTAACAAGAAGAGGATTGAATTCTGTAATTTATTTTCCAAATCAAATCACTTCTATTCTTATATTTTGTCGGCAACGTATATATTTAGTGGCCAAAAATTCAACGTTGGACTAATTTGTAAAGCATTTATTTTTCTAATTTATAGACCGTTTCTCACATTGCGAGGTTTAAATAATATTTTTCTGAAACAAGTTTTATTTATCAAAGCGCTCAACAACTCGCTGACTAAAAACTAAAAAAAACATCGCACTCGACAACCCTGAACGCACACGTGTCGATCTGCCGAATTGTCTAGTGATTTCATTTCCGAATACACCGCTCTCGCCCCTTTGAATTGCACATTTTTTGAAAATATTTACTGCTACACATTGTCGGATTTACTGACGGAATCTTGGTAATGGTTTTAAGCCGTAATGGTTTAGGTAAACCGCAATACAAAAAAAGAAGTATTTTTTTTATTTAGGGTTACATGAAAATTCACGAGCATGAAGTCCACCTTGTACGTGGTGGCTGCCGTCCATGTTCGTCATGGTCATCTATATTCAACTTCTTATTGAAGGAATAAAACTATATCTGGCACCAATTTACAAGTTGTATAACTGCTACGTCAAAGAGCGTCCTTTTTATTTTTTATGCTAACTCATACAATCGTACCGGCCAGTGATTATATAAGTGAGAACTTGTTATTATAAAAAAAAACACAACATAATTAATTAAAATATTACTATTATTAAATATTTAAATAATTTTAATAATATATTAACACAAACTACAGTTTAACAACAAACTACAGAGCTTTTCAAATTCACAGTAACGCCAAAATATTATAATTATCAATCTGGTATTCAAATCTCAAGCAAAGTTTACCTCTATATATTCTCCATACAACATTTCGTATGTTCGCATTTATCTTAAGTATCTCAAATGCGGGCTATTTACACGATGCAGTGAGCTTCCTTTAGTTAGTTTGAAATACCATCTGTCAACAATTTGCTATCTCTCAAATTGAGTGATTTTCGCCAGATAAAAAAATATAATTAATATTTTTGTAAGAATAACTTTTGGAAGATTATTAAGACCAGTCAAAAGAAGTAAACATTGTACCTTAACATAGTATAAATGATAACATAATACATATGAAGTAAACATAGTACCTTAGTAACCAAAAACAAAGCACACAGCTCTTCAAATTAAAAAAAAAACTATTTTTAGCAGCGTAATTATTATTACTATCAACCCACTATTCAAGTTAATCTCTTAACTAACTTTACCTCTGTATATTCTCTCTACAATGTTTCAGTATGTTCCCATTTATCTTAAGTATCTCACATGCGGGCTGTTTACACGATGCACTGAGTTCAATCTGGCGGTAATCGCCGCGGGCTGCGCGAGACTGATAGAGCTGGTTAAGTTTAAGTTCACTATGTTAATCTTGTAGTCTTAAGTCAACAAAGATAAATCACAGACTTCCTTATATTCACTATATCGTTTTTAACAGCGAAATTACTATTATTATTAATATATGCGAAATAATATCCAAAGTAAAGGTGGTAGACTGTGGTTCAACTCCGGCGGCACCACTGGCACATCTATTTTTGCCTTATAACAGCAGTGCGTTATTGCGTTATAAGCGTTGGTGTGTTCTGCTTTGATGGATTTGGTAAGGGAGACATACTTTTACGAGGCATTCCAGCTTATTCTTCAGGGGTAGAAGCGCATCAATAGCCGACTTCAGATAGGAATCTGCTCTTATCTAGAATTGATTGTATATATCCATGGGTGGCAGTAGCTACTTCAGATCAAATGGAATGGATACTCCTCTACTACTTCTATATCATGTAAAAAAAATGTGTTTAGGTATTTTCTGTACAATGTTTCAGTATATCTTAAGTGTCTCACATGTATCCCACATGTGAGACTCTTAAGATTTACACGTTACACGTTTACACGATGCACTGAGCTCAATCTGGCGGTAATTGCCGCGGGCTGAGCGAGACTGATACAGCTAGTTAGGTTTTAAGTTAACTATATGAATCTTGTAGTGTTAAGATAGAGGATTATGCTTAAGGCAAGTGCCTTGCTTAATTAAGCAAGTTAACAATACCTTACAGTAAAAAAAAATGAACTTTTTTAGCTTAAAGGGAGTTTTTGGTTAAAAAAATATATAAAAACAAAACTGCCGCGTTGCCTCTGAAAATTAAATAATAACGCCCTAGTTTATAAAAAATAATGAATATGAAGCTAAAATTATTTATGTTTTTTTTTAAAGTAGTCAGGCAAACAGTTAGTTTTAATAGTACGTAAGTAAAATGACAAAAAGATTTGGTCGACAAAACTAATGCACTTTAGTTCGGTGTAAGTATATAAAGGAGTTAAATTACACTGATATTGACAGTTGATATTTAATGAATGGTTACACCAAAAACTCACTCCTTAGTCTCGTCTTTTTTTAATAATTAAGCTTACAAATTTCAGAAGTGTGGACTATCATAGAGTTATGTAAATTTTAAGACTAATTTTAATTAACTCAATTTCTTGTTAAACAAACCCTATTCATCCATCTAGTGCCGTTAAATCACAACGTCATCCCATTACTTGAATATGCGGAGTTTAAAATTTTCTAATGTTACTAAAATTTTCAGCGGCAACTTTAGCTTCGGCTTGCTCTCGAAATTGCATGACTAAGCTGAATAGCAACAAATGACCCGGAGGTAACTTTCAAAGCTTTTAAAAACTAGTTGAGAAATGTTCGCTAATATCCTCTATAGTTATATAGTGTATTCTATATAATAAGCACCCGCTACTTTATAGTATCTTATAAATTTATCCGTCATAAAATTATTTCTTAATTACATACGTGTTTCGTCCAAAAGATAAATAGAGATAGGCAAAAAAATAAGTAGAAATTTTACAACTGCCGCAACATAACAGTTTTTATACTAAAAGAAGATTTTCGATGTACGCACGAGATCCGTAATATCGAAGTTCCGGACAATTTGTACTCCGACGCTTTTACGGATATACGTTTCGGACGAGCGTTAGGAAAAATGACATTGATTGACAACAGTACCCTTAGTATGATTTTTAAAGTTTTGACAAAAATGACTGTTTTTGTATTTGTTTACGTAATTCCCATAAATTTCCAATCAATTCTGATACAGTCTGCTAGGGGCGTTGATTGGAAAAATATGGGCAAATACGTAAACTCATTCACTCATTTTTGTAAAAATGTAAAAACTCATACTAAGGGTACAGAACTGTAAGTATGTTAAATACATCCGAAAAACCGAATCTGATACTTGTTTCATTAGAACATTTTCGTTAAACCGTTGGAAGCTTAGAAAGTATTGGTATGCTAATATAGGGGACTAATTGAATTCCGTAATCTTTCCACGTAATAAAGACGGGGTTCTTCCTGGATCAAATGACGTAATAGGAAAGACGACGGCTTCCTTTGATTCTATATCGTAAATTAAGACGTGTATAGATAGATGTTGAGACGAAGAAATTGTACATGCTATTCGAGTAGCGACAATGCTCGCTTTTTGTAAAACAATAAAGGTGCGAAAATTATGTAAAATACAAACATTTTTTTTTATAAAATCGTATCAAATATATACAACCGAGAATGAAAAAAAATAGTTATTTTTATCAAATAAATGCAAATTTGAAACATCATTACTGTATTCAAATTTCCCTATTTTTAATCTTGAAAACAACTGTAGTTATTTCACTCAGACGAAACCTAGTCTCTACAACAACGAAAGTTCGTTAATAATAATTATTATTAAATGTTCTACCTAATAAACCTGCTAACAGTCAACCTTTTGTTTTAGTCCACAAGCCAAGAAGTTTCATTGAATAAATAATATAAGAAAGACGCCCTATTATTCGCCAAATGGGTAACATTAAACATAATATACACGTATAGGCTTTTGCAAAATCTCCAGCAGGCAGGTGAAGGCACGGCGCACGTCAAACTGTTATTACGTTAAGCCAGAGAGGGTGACGCTTTCGCATTCACTCTAATTGAAAGAGAATTTAGGGGCAAAATTCATACACTTTTAAGGACTTCAAATAGCATGAAAATTTAAAAGGTGGAAGGTGGTAGAACCGGTATGATTTGACCGTCACAACCGTCAAAGTGGTCACTGCTGCCCAAAGAAATCAATAATCAACCTTAGCTAGAGTTCTTTGTAGAGCAGCACGTAAACCTCATCCTGGTTATAAGGCGTGTTTGAATCTACATAATTTGGTAAACGTAACTTGTATTAAATGATTAACATACATAAGTATTCATACCTCCCTATGTTTCTGACTATATTACTCCATTCATATCACAACCGAGAGTCAGTCAAACAACACTAAAGCACAGCTTATCACAAACTTGCTCTCATTATGTACTCAGAAGCCGCAAAGCGTGCTAGACTAGTTCCTTATCTATGCCTCAGGCGCGACAGTTCTAGACGAGTTTAACGGACTAGAACATTATGCTCTTAGACACTTCTTAGTTCAGGTAAAAGTTCTTTAAGGGTTCTTATGCATAAGTGGAAATTAACCTGTCGTCGACAGTAATGAAAGAAAGTACTCGTATTTGAAGAAGAAAATGAATTTTGGAAGACTGTTGTCAATTGTACTAGAACTTTTATTGTTCATTCTTATTTATTTAATGCCTAATTAATGCTTATCCATGTTATGTCGTCAGTTTTAACAGGATGTCAGTAAGCGTAATTTTTTGAATGTTGAACGAATGAGAGAAATAACTATTCCCTAAACTAGTCTTCGGCATTTAGTCTATTGCCGCCTAAATATTTTGAGACAAAACGTTTCGTGTTATTTAATTTATATTACGCATAAAAATAAGGTTAGTAAATATAATAACATCGTATTTATTACTTTAAGTAGTGTCACACCATAATTGCCAAACACATCTCTTCGTACAAAAAACATTTGTTTTATATATGTGTGGTTGTATAATATAAAAGTAATCCACCTCCATGCACCAGCGCAGTTACGTGGTCCTTCGAGCCGGATTTATTCCAACGAGCGGTAGATACAAACATAGCCATGATAGATACAAGTCTGGGGATGTGCCTTATGCCTATTTGGCAAATTTGGAACTACTAGATTTTATAATAGACGTCTCTAAGATGCAGAGATGTCACGTAGCATGCAAAACTCCCGTTTCCTGCATTCCATAAAAACTTAAAAACAATAGCATCCGGGCATCACGTAGATATTTACTACGTCCATCCCTCCAAGGGGGAAGATCGTGTCGGAATTTTTAATTCAATTATGATAGCGATCTTGTTTAATGACCGTCCTCCACGTTACGTCACCCCCCATAGTCTCCGATTTCATTCGCAAAAAAATGCCACCTAAACGTTTAATGTTTGGAAAAGGTCATAAAATGTACCAAATGAGATTGCGAACGCTGTACTTTCGCTTGTCTATTTGGGATCCTTGGTAAAACTTAAAAATGAAATAGGCACTGAAATGTAGTAACCGAAGTATTATTTACGTTCAGTTTTTTTCCAAAATTGGCATTATAAAACACTACGAGTATGTAGTCTAGATGATGGTATGTAGCCACTGCCATTGACATCTGAAACCAGCTCTACATAGAATTGGAGTCCTACCTGATATCAGCTATAGATGTATGGCTACTCCTAAGTTGGAAAGCCGCGTAAAAAGGTCCTTTTCATACCACAATTTGTAATATTATTTCATTTATAGCAAACATGTAATTGTTTAATTGACTGACATTTTTTATAATATTTTATTTCATACACTAATCTACATATCTGTCACAAAAATGTTTTAACACAGCAGAATCGCAAAAAACGCTCAACAACCAAGCAATTACTCAGCGTTTTCCATTCAAACTGAAAACAGCATTAAAAAAAAATCGCGAACAAAATCAAAACATTCCCATTGAACTCATCCCAAACTGATACACGTCACAAAGCAATACGCTGAAAATTGGAAGGGTAAAAATACAGTATTCCAATCGTTTTTAAGGTGCTTTTGAAGGTGGTAGATCCCTTTGTGGTTCGACTCTGGCGCCACCATCGCCACACTTATTTCTGCGTCAGAACAGGGGGGCTAGCCAAGTTGACATTCTACAGTCGCTTGCGCTGTAGAAACGCTATAGAAACGCTAAAATGTATGAAATTATCAATGATCACGTGATCAAAATAGCGAAGTAGAAAAGTCGTAGCCAAGTTACACGATAGAATAGAACGCTAGCGATTCTACAATGCTCATGTCATTGCTTTTTTCCATACAAATGACAACCTTTGACAACCTTTTGATAACCTTTTGACTTTTTTGTCAAATTTGTTAGCGAAGCGTATTCTAAGATAAATGTCATAGTGAGCAATCGTGCCGACCCTGTAGAAAACGTAAACGCTAATATAATGGCGGATTCTGTATCAGCTGTTTGTCACTTCACTACGCGCTATCACTGCATTATAGACTTTAATTACTTTTCATCATTTGAAAATGTATACTTTAAATGTGTTGAAATTTGAATGGCTCTCTATAACTAGGGTACCCTAAAATATTATAGAAATGAATTACACAGTCGTTTTTCTATTTTAAATTAATAGGAGCATATAATATAATAGATAGATACGATAGAACTTAGAGTTATTCCAGTGTTTAAATAAAAATATTGTCTCAGTTTAACTATTTTATTGCATCATTATTAATGCTTCTAATATTAGCTTTACTTGTAACTAAACCATTTATTTACACCTTAAAAGAAAATATAATATTAATATCTGTATCCTTTTTTTCATTATTATCTCCTGTTTCCCAGCAATCTCCCTGTCTAGGAATAAAGCTGGTTAGGTTTCATTTGTTGGCATGGCATGTATGGTATACACTCAGTGACATTTTAATTTATAATAATTGCCTCCTTGGAATCCGCTCCTACGATGGAAGAAGATCCTGAGTACCTCTCCTTTTGATGAGCCTTAAAGTGCGGGTGGAATTCATAAGTTCACTAGCAAGTTCATTGGAGTGTCTTTATATGTACGAGTATATGATTGTAGTTTATTTGTCACTTTCTCTCTCACTGTTGTCTCTGTGGCATCAGCTCTCATGCGAAGCATTTTCGATTGGAAGCGCTGTATGATGTCCAAGTTTGAGTTGGATGCGATTCACCAAAGTTCGGATCCATATGACCATATCGGTTTTAGTATGGATTTGTAGTGGACAAGTGTGTTGCTGAGAGACTTTCGTGCCATGAGCCAGTAAATCTTAACAAGTTGGACGTCCAGATATTTTCTTTTGTTCAAACGTATCCTAAGTTGAAGAAGGTAATTTTATACAAAATACATGCAATCGCTGTCACTGTCATTAATATCGCTATGAACAATTTGTGTACTCTTTGTAAACAATCACCAATCACCATAGTTACCGTCCATAAACACATTATTAAGTTTAGTGTTTGCAAATAATTTTAAATAATAAAATACATGTGCCATAAAATATGGTATATTTTTTATTTATATTATGATGATATATTGTAATATTACTATTAAATAATTAGTCATTACCATGTAGCTATTTTGGCTGGTGTAGAAACCAGACGATATTGTATTTGACGCCTAATTGATGTAAATGTGATAGCTAACTATAGACTTATCGTATATGTAGAATGACATTAGCTAACGAAGAGAATAGAAAACGAATAGAATGCAAAGTTTGTAACATGGCTAGCCCCCCAGCAGTCTTAAGCGCTGCTGTGTTCTGATTTGTAAGGTGTTGTAAGGGAGACATACTTTACCGAGGCGTTCCAACTTAGTCCTCAGAGGCATCTTTGGCCGACCTCAAGTAGGAACATCTTATCCTCTCTGGGGTTGATTACGGATGTCCATGGGCGGCAGTAGCCACTTACCATCAGGTGGACTGCATGCTCGTCTGCTACTCCTATATCATAAAAAATACGCTGAAAATTGGAAACATAAAAATACAATTCCAATAACCAAAATTAAATTCGCGAGTTAAACTTGCTTTACCGTGTCGGTAAAAAAATTTACGTCGATAAATTTTCTGAGACCACAAAGTTTCGTGTTAATTCAATCAAGCCCGGCCTGGCTTATGTTTGATGAGGGGGAACCGCCTATACCTTTTTTAACAATTTTATTAATTGAGTAACGTAACCCAATTACAACGGAGCCAATCATATTCTATTTATTGGGGCCTATCAATCATATTTTATCTTTTATCTTCGTGCATACGAGTATATATGGTCCGTAAACCTGCGCTTGCTTAATTAAATACCGCCATACCTATTTCTGCCCAATAACAGCAGAGTTAAGCGCTGCTGTGTTCTGGTTTGAAGGGTGTCATAAGCGAAACATAATTTTCCGAAGCCTTCCAGCTTAGTCCTCAGAATTAGCAGTATATCTATGACCGACCATAGGTAGGAATCTTATCTTATCTGGGGATGATTACAGATGTTCATGGACGGCAGTAGCCACGTAGCATCACATTGACTGCTGGCTCGCCTGCTCATCCTATATTATATAAATATATGATATTAAAACAGTGAAATTACAACCACTAAATGACAAAAATAGAATCAGACATCTAAAATTCTAAAATAGCTACATACCCATTAAAGTTTTTTTAACCAAATAAACCGGAATACGTAGCATTGTTGGAACACGACTTACTGACGGTTAATTTGCACATTAACAGTCCCAAAAGTTTTGTGCGCGAATAAATGAGCGCTGCGGACAAAGACTGCCTTCAGCACATTCAGAATGGGAATAGGGTTGCCACTTACGGTTAATTAAAAATATGAGACGTTTCTATGTTTCGTGATGGAGCGGTCATCGTACCGGTCTGACACGCAATGGGCTTTGGGTTCGATCCCCGGCGAGACAGACATCTAAATGACCAATATTAGACTTCTTTTCTGGATTTGAGTAAACGAATACACGTCGTTGTAATACGTTGTAAACGAATACGCGTCCAATTGTGCATGGCACCATCCAGATAGAAAAATCTTACGTGTCCAATGTCCATGTTACCTTTAAAATTGTAAAATACTAGTGTAGGCCTATATATAAGCTATATTTAAAAATGATTTTACAATAATTTTAGACAAATTAAAATTGTATTACACGTTTATAAACATGATTTCTTGTTCTTATTCAATTTTAATACTTTGTTTCTGTTTTACTAAAATACACTTCAGAGCCTACGAGTATTAACCCTAAATAGTATATACGCAGATTATTAATGTTTGAAAATATTTTTCAAACATTAATTAATTTAGTTTCTGACAACCCTAAATAGAATACACGCGTAGTAATGGCCGGAGGAATGACTTTTTTTAAGGGCCGTTTTTCATGGCCCTTTACCGTTTGTCCTTACAAACGTCTATTATGTACTCGCTCTTTGTTTGGATATAATTAAATAACTTAGACTTAGGTATGTTTATATAGAAGCCGATTTACAAAATC
This sequence comes from Epargyreus clarus, assembly GCF_041222505.1. Lineage (NCBI taxonomy): Eukaryota > Metazoa > Arthropoda > Insecta > Lepidoptera > Hesperiidae > Epargyreus > Epargyreus clarus. The sequence continues at coordinate 11,774,448 of NW_027332209.1, read as the reverse complement.
GACGGCTGTGGGCTACAGTAAAATATTTGACCAATTTTCAGTTTATGTTTGTAATATATAAAGGAGAATGCCCATTCTTGGTACTGATTTTTGTCATGCGTCAAAATGAAAGTAATATTAAAATTATTTTTTGATTTTTTTACATATATTCTCGATCAGAGTAGTTTCTTTGAACAGGGGATTCCATTTAAGATAAAATAAGACGAAATGTTGATCGTTGATCTTAAAAATTAAAATGGCGGAATTTTATACTCTGAATTCACTAAGATCTATTAGTGTTTTGACTAATGATTTTTCTCATGCATCAAAATGAAAGTAATATTAAAATTATTTTTTGATTTTTAAGCTATTGCATAGCTTTTATCGCGGGCTTTGAGCGCGGCGACCGATTCGAGAAATTCCGTAACGAAAATAAGTAACACCTTTCAACAACTCGGTTGCCTGGAGACTTGATATCCAACTATCAAGTCTCCAGGCAACCGAGTTGTTGACTGTCAATAGAAAAATATGGATATAATTGAATAAAGTATTATTTTACATTCCTTATTATTTTATTTGATATTGGCGACGAGATGTCGAATGAACTAAAAAACAATAAGGAAATACGAGCCACATTACGTGGGTTAATGAAACGAACCGAAAATTACATTTCGGGAATAGAAAAAATTGACATTGAAGAAATAAATATACGACTGAATTCTTTACAAGAAAATTTGAACAAATTCTACGCGTATCAAGAAAAAATTGAATGGCTTACAGAAGAAGAAAATTTAGAAGAGGAAATAAAATACAGGTAGGAATTTGAAGAAATATATACAAAGCTAAAATTTAAATTTTTGAATGTACAAAAAGAAAATAATCGGCTAATACCTGAATGTTCTTTTATATCAGCAAGAGCGGAAGTTTATTTGATAAACTGTTAACTGTCAAGGCACGCTTGAGACGTACACCTAATACAAAAGAGTTATCACCTTATCAGTTAATGTTCGGCAGAGAGGTAAGAACCTATATGCATGCCTTATTTAAGAAATCCGCCCCACTATCCAGATTACATTACAATGCACCGCCAACGCAGGAGTTCGGACAAGGTGATAAGGTACAAGTCCGCAGTTACACCAACCCAAGAGTTAAATGGGAGTTCGGAGTCGTCATCCGAACAAGTCCGCAGTTACACCAACCCAAGAGTTAAATGGGAGTTGGGAGTCGTCATCCGAAGATTAGGTAGACTCCATTATGAAGTCAGAACTGAAAATGGCATACTGGTGCGCCGTCACCTTGACGAAATGCTGCCGGCGCCCCTGGTGGTATAAGTGAAAATAGCGGTGGAGGACTGTTGGATATCAAGTCTCCAGGCAACCGAGTTGTTGACTGTCAATAGAAAAATATGGATATAATTGAATAAAGTATTATTTTACATTCCTTATTATTTTATTTGATAACCTTAATTCGTCAACTTGAACACATCTGTGTTCAAGTTGACGAATTAGCCAGTTGTGTTGAAGTTGTGCCATCTGGCAGTAATACACTTTTTTTATAATCCGTGCAGAAATCTTAAAATTGCGTGAAGTATATTTTATATTCCCATTATAAAATTCAAAATTATATTACCATATTATCCAAATAATATGTTTTATCAACATAAGCTATGTTGAATTCTGGATTGATAAAATAACGTAAAAGAGTGTTTGTTATTTTTAAACGTACAATTACAACTGACAGACTTGACAGCACAAAATCAAAACGCCATTATGATTTATGGTACAAATAATTTGTGTACAAAGTGTTTTAAATATGAATAAACAAAGTGCATTTATTAATGAAAAATGCGATGTACCTGTAACATTCGGCTAAATGTCACAGGCACATCGCATTGATCCATTTATATTGCTGGTTGTTAATACTTTATGTCACTTATTAAATACTTTTCTATTTTATATTTTAGAATGTTCAGTCTTGCTTGGAGTTATGAAATGTCAGCTGATATTTGCAATGTCTTATATAATGGAGATATGATAAAATAGTGGATAAAGATGTATTAATGTAAATGTTGATGATTATGGAAGAATATATTGTATTTCTGGAATTCCTTCTGAGCGTTTTCATAGCATAAAAAATGCTATGCAATAGCTTTACCGCGGCAGTCTCCGAGTGCCACACGTATTTTTTTTACATAGTTTGTCGATCAGAATAGTTTCCGAATAGTTTCAGAATAGTTTTATCTTAAATGGAACCCCCTTGTTCAACAAGGGGGTTCCATTTAAGATAAAATAAGACGAAATGTTGATTGTTGTTCTTAAACATTAAAATGGCGGTATTTTATACTCGGAATTCATTATTTTAGGTTTTTAGGATTAATTTAGGTTTTTTTACCTACTACCTTTAAAAGTAAATGGAATATGTTAATCGAACTACATTATAGGTACCTACTATCAGTTAAAACCGACCATCTATCTATCGTCGGATATTTTCGATTTTGAGGTTATGTAACATTTCGGTAAATAACTTCAGAACCCGGGTGCTGATCTAAAAAATAAATATTGGTGGTAGTATTTGGTTAAATATACATCGTCCACAACAAGTTTCAATTTGATGCAACTCTGGACGGCGGTCCATACTTTCATGGGCATTGTCCTTTAAAATTATGATGAATCTTAAACTGTGTTAAACCTTTTTAAGTTGCTATAACTTTACATGCTCGACCACTGATGCGCCGCTACCCCTGAGGACTAAGCTGGAACGCCTCAGAAAAGTCTGTCTCTCTTGTTATTCATGTCTCAGAATTCGTAAAAGAAACGATAATTATAACTATTTTTCGTGCAGATAAAGATAAATTTACTACGATCAGAAAAATAAACAGCACAGATAATTTTACCATAATTATGAAATAAAAACAAAATCGAGAAACTCGTAGGTACAAACATACCTGGCGGCTACATTTCGATTTCTTGTCAAGTCGCCAATTAGTACGGTCCGCCGGTATTGTGACTGTCTTTGGATCATAACAAAATATTATCTATCATTTATTTTATTTGATAAAAGAAAAACATTTTTGTTTATTTTAATCTATTATTTAACCGTCGTTAACGAACAGTGTGACGGAGCGGTCACCATACCGGTCTGAGTCGCAGAGTGTCCCGGGTTCGATCCCCGGCCAGAGCTATCTAATGATTAATGTAGGTTTCTGTTTCTGGGTCTGGGTGTTTGTGAATTGTCTCTGTGTGTGTCCATCTACGTACAGGGAATCCTAGTATGGAGGTGTGAGTGTAGGAAGCGTCAAAGCGTCTTATTATATTTACGAGCTAGTATCTACGTATCATACATTATTTTCGTATCGATAAAATAATTTATTTTAATATAAAAACGGATGGAAATATAGAGTTTAAGGCCACCCTTTAGGCTTTACTTTTGTGTTGAGAGACACCGCTTTTCCATAACATACTATTTTTTTTTTTTTTTTTATAATATAAGGGTAGCAGACGAGCATGCAATCCACCTGATGGTAAGTGGCTACTGCCGCCCATGGACATCTGTAAGCAACCCCAGATAGGATTAGATATTCCTACCTGAGGTCGGCCACAGATGCGCCGCTACCCCCGAGGACTAAGCTGGAACGCCTCGGAAAAGTCTGTCTCCCTTACCACACCCTTCAAACCGGAACACAGCAGCGCCTAACACTGCTGTTATAAGGTAGAAATAGGTGTGGCGGTGGTGCCGCCGGAGTCGAACCACAAAGGGTTCTACCACCTTGAAAATATAATAAATATTTATCCTATATTTGTTAAAACTCAATCTAATATATAAAATTCTCGTGTCACAATGTTAGTTAACGTACTCCTCCAAAACGGCTTTACCGATTTTCACCAAATTTTATATGCATATTCAGTAGGTCTGAGAATCGGCTACTATTTATTTTTCATACCCCTACTGATAAGGCTTGTTCACCCTTAACATTTTTTTTATTTATATGGCAACACATTGACCGGGTCAACTAGTAATTAGATATACTTATACGATATTTCCAAAAAAGTTCCAATCGAATTACTTTTTACCGAACAAGATTCCATACTTAAGTAACCGATATTGAAAGAAAGTTTAAAAAGCTAATAGAATGGGAACCAATTTTTCTGAGATTGGAACCTACTCCTAGCTACCTTCAACAAACAATATACCTCACCTGCGCTGTTTCCATTGACTTTTTTGACGTATGGAGAAACCGATATTCCGTTATTTAATTTCTTTATTTAATAATGATTAGTTGTAATAATGCGAGTATATTGATAGCATAAAAGATCTGATAACTTCTAAGTCTAACTTAAAATATTATTTATTAATTGAGATAAAAAAAAATACATTTCTTATAAAGAATAACAACATTTAAACGTATTTTTAAATGAGTATGTATATCGGGTTATAGTCCTAATACCGTCCTCAGTGATAACGCATCTTCGATCGACCTTATGTAAGTCTCCTCTGTACCCTTACCATGAGTTTTCAAAACATCCCACAATTTTACGTTACGTTTACTCAATCCATTATTCTGTCCCGTTTGCTTCAGTAGACTGAGTAAACGTAACAATAAGAAAGTGCTCAAGTATTTTCGTCTGCCTCACACGTTCGCAAAAAAGTGAGACAAAACATAAATCGCCACTTTGTCAATTTAGACATTTAATGTTACGTTTGGAATTTGTATGGACAAATACGTAAACAAATACCAAAACATTCATATTTGTAAAAACGTAAAAACTTATGGTAAGGGTACTGTATCTGTATTCGCTTACAGATGTATTTATGCGGTAATAACTAACATCAGGTCTACTGCACGTTCATTTACTTCCAAAGCAGGATTACCGCAAGAACGTCACCAATGGAAACGTCACCAAGATCCTAATGTATCTCGGCACTCGATCACTGGAAGTACCTCGAAATATCGGATCGGACGTCCAATCCCGGATGCATTAGCCGTGGAGCAGCGAAACGTAAGTAATGGCCAGTATTAACCACTATCAATAGATCCCTTCCACGTACCACTATTTTTCAGCGATAAAACATCTCTTGAGTAAATGACCTGCGACCGTGACGTCATCGTTCACCTGAGCGGGGTCGTTGAACTCGCTCGGAAAACCCTTCGAATGCTTTTCTCAATAATGTTTGATTCTATAAACGGAGTTGATCGAAAGTTATAATGTTTGATGTAGCCTGTACTTGAAACGTCTACAAACCCTGATTTTGTTGTTAATTGGAGAGAACACACGAGAAGTTAGGCATTTTAGTATTAAGAGAAGAGAAAAGAGAATAGTCGCAATTTAATAAAGAGGAAAGAGTTACACCTATTACTAACGGTCGCCACCTTTCGAAAATTGTATTATGATGCAGCGCTTAATACTGCTGTTATTAGGCACAAATGGATGTGGCGGTGGTGCTGCCAGAGTCGAACTACAGACGGTTCTGCCACCTTCTTAATAACTTTTATAAAAACTATAACTTACACTTCACTGTAACTTGAAAAATATGTATTCAAATTAAAACCTATTTCCAAGTTAATACTATTCCTATACAGGCTTAACAAAAATATTTGCGTGACCAGCAGTGTAATTAATCAAAACGTAATCTTTGGTCGTCAAGTAAAAATACCAAGTAATTACCACAAATAAACGGCAACAACTTGTTCTTTTGATAAGAGGAAAACTCATTAATTACATTGTAAAACGTATAATACCTGATTAGGTGGACCTATAAATCGTTTGTGGCTGCCTGTATTAATCAAGACATATCGGGTTTTTCATAATTACTTTTTAGTTGGACGTCAAAAGTCTCAAAACTTGGCGTAATTTATGTCGGGGCTCCTGAATTTCGTCGACTGCTTTGAAGGTTAAACAAGGATTTTGTTTTGAAAGAAATAAAAATATGTTTTTATATTTCATTTTTTTCAACGCGACTCTTTTTATATGTCCGCTACCCATTTATGTTGCATTGGAGCTCGCATCTGTTTACACAGCTAGGTCGAGCTAAGATTACTTTATCAAATTGCTTAAGAGAAGCAAATACTGCACGCAGTATACATGATAGAATTCAACTTCATCTAGAGCGGGAATTCTTAACATTTTCATAATAATGTTCCATGGTAACACGTAACACGTTTATGTCTTCCCATGAACCAATCGGCAACAGAAATTGCCGCTTGAATAAAACACAGATTTTCCTTTATTCCTTTTGGTTTAACACTTTAAGTTTCATGCCATAGCGTTTAGAATTAAAATGACACTCAAATCATACAATTCAAACTTAAGTTAATTTTTGTCATCCATCATTCACCCGTCACAATTTTCATAGACGTAGTTCTAACTCTCAAAGTTAAATAAAATTCCTTATCGAAAATTAAAATTATAAAAGTTTAAATTTATAGAAAGTGGCGTAAAATGTCTAAGCATATCGTTTAAGGCCAAAAATGAGCCATGTAACCAAAAATGTAATGTATCTCTTTATTCTCGGCACGACTTTATTGTCCAAAAAATAAATTCGAAAGTGATTAATCGCTCGTTATTAATAATCAATCTATCCAATGACAATCAAAAGACTATTTAGTATAAAAAAAATGTCAAATCGATCTTTGAAAGGCAAAACATAGGATGAGTATAGTAGAAATAAAAATTAATAAGGTTATGTACGTTATGATTCCCCCATTTTCGTCACCTCCTTATTTTTGATGGCGTACACATTAGTACAAATGTAAAATAAGGACCATTAATTATAAAACCATATAAGCAGGGAGGGATAAAACTTTAGTACAACAATTAGTATTCAAGGGTTGGAGGCATTCCGGGAATATAAAGCAGCCGACATGCCAGAATTTCGTGCGACACTAGTTCGACATACAGACATAGCGAACTAATCCTTTTAAAAAGCCTTTTAGACTAGTGTACCACCATGGACTACATACATAACTAACACATATACATGACTAATGGACCTGACTAATTTCATCATACTAGGAAATGTCGATGTGTGCCTATGGCATCCAATTCAAATACGTTTGAAGTCATCTGATAATTAAGCTCGAACGCTTCGTATAAGCAACAATAAAAACTGTGGTTCTGCTTATTAAAACATTCGAAGGTGGAGATGATGCTAAAGAACCCGTTGTGGTTCGACTCCGGCGGCACCACCGCCACACCTATGTCTGCTTGCCTTACAGATGTTCATTGGCAGTGGTAGCCACTTACCATCAGGTGGACCAATCTTCCTTAACTGCTTCAGTTAATATCTATAACTACAATAAAAGAGATGGATATCCACCTTGCGAGCTAACTGCTGGTTGGTATACATGCCTTTGATAAAGCCTCGATAAACCAACGTGCAAGTGACGTCATGCCATCACAAATAGTCATTGAACATCAACCAACCCCAAATAAATCATACCGAAAATAACGCATAACGCTAATATCCGTGTGTATCATTCTTAACGCATGATCCTTACGTGATAACACACCACGACATATAGACGGGACAATTATATTCAGAGCTATTAGAATGCCTGTAGGAAAACTAGAGAATCATTATAAAAACAAAATAACGGACTGCTTAAGATATAGCCTATATTACACCCACAATTAAGACGAATCCAACGATACCTCATATGTTAAAATCCTTGTAGTCGCTTGGACTGCCGGGCGTACCAAAATGAATCATAAATACATGCACTCGAAATACGAATAAAATCAATACCTAGAGGCAAACAATAATATAATGAAATATATACGAGTATTTTAATGTTAAAACCCAAAAAGTTGCGTAAAGCTGCAGCACATTTTAACCTAAACGAAGCTAATATTATAAACCCGAAAGTAACTCTGTCTGTCTGTCTGTTTATCTCTTCTTCACGCCTAAACCACTGAACCGATTTTAATGAAATTTTGTACAAAGATAGTCTAAAACTCGAGAAAAGACATAGAATAGTTTTTATCCCGGAGATCCCACGGGAACTAGGGTTATCGATCTAAGATCGATTAATCGGAGAATCGATCTTTTGGACCAAAAAGTCGATTATTTTAATCGATATTAGTAAGGATTGAATCGTAAACTATGCATTTGATCAAGTGATGATCTTTAGCAAATTTTTTTTCCATGAGCCCACGAAGGTTTCAGAGTTGGTACGACCAATTTTCGCCAGATGGCACCACTGTGATTCCAATGCAGATACAAATTTTCCGTTTTACGTACGAATTTTCAGTATTATGTTTGTTAGTATGTTATATTATTTTCTTGTAACGCGGGCGAAGCCGCGGGCAAAAACTAGTATGTCTATAAATTAACGAAGTTCTAATTATAAAGGTACAAACAAATTTTCTACCCCACGACTTGAATCCAACTCAGTTGTAGTGACCACAACAGACAAACCTAATTCACCCCTCCACATACTCCTCATGGCCAGCAAGTTTGCATATCAATGACAACCATCCATCACACATTTGTCCGAACACGTAAACAATGCTACAAGACAAACACAGGCTGATCACAGTGCGTTTTCAATTAAGCCCCCAGCGGTCGGGCATCGGAAAGGCATTAGCTCCCTGTAATTAAGAGAACAGCCACGCCACACGGCACTCGCCAATCGCCACACGCGTATAAAGGAGATGTTTCATTTTCGGCCATCTCATGTACACTATATCTAAAAAACACGAATAATTTGTATAATTGAAGAAAAATACACATATATTTTGATAACCTAAAGTATTCCTGTTTAAAAATATTTAAAATAAGCATTCCTCATTGAAATATTAAATATGGCGGAATACTGTCAATGTCAAGTTTTCAAAACTGTCGATGTCGGTCAGGGAACCTATGTTTACCCCACACATAGGTTACTATACTCTTTGGATGTCGGTAATTCTGTATTTCGCTGTTTTTGTCGTAAAGTTATTGTTACCTTAGTACTTTACAACCTGGCTTTTGTTTTGGGTATCCCGTCATTTTTCTGAATTTAATCAATTATTTATAATAATTATAACAAAACCACCTTTTAAATAGTATCTGGTTTTATAGATGTAAGTGACATGTCAAATTAAAAAAGAAGAAGTTGTCAATTTGATATGTGTAAAAGTGGATATATACATTTTATATAGGACTCCAATGTAAACGTTGAATAAATATGTACTGATGAGAAGATTCCATTTTAATACTGAATATGTTTCTGGTCTGTGCTGCTTACGATTTTGGACTGATTCTACCTTACTTGTTTGCCCAGCTTATGTTTTATGGACTCTTGTGATTTTCGTGCGATCGCTGTGGATTGTGTTGACAAGGATTCAATATCATCAGGTAAAATATACATCAGTTAGTTGTATTAATCGTGAAATAATCGTTAATAATTTTAAACTAGAGAAGCTAATCTTTTTACATTTCTCTTTTTTTAGATAATTACATTAGCAAGACAAGGACATTCTTGGGATGACAAAATAATCAGTTATTATTGCAACTGCATCGCTGGGCAACGAACCGTACTCGTAGGTAGTTGCGCTCACATTATGACCATTGTTTGATGTTAAGGCTGAGCTCGTCACAGGATATAATAGAACCTGCTACATGATTGGATGAAAATATTGATAAGGGAAGATATTGAAAATAAATAAATAATGTATCTAAGTGAAGAATAAGTAAAATATTATCAAATGTGTACTTAAAGTTGTTTTATTTACACACTTAAATGTTTTAACTAAAATAAATTGATGTAGAAGTACATATTTTGGAATGTTTGTTTTAAGTCAAGATTTATGAAAGTAAATATAATTAACGTTTATCAAATATAGGCATTGTTTCTCAATACATACAATACAATATTTATATATCTACGCCCATTCGCGTAAAAAATATATTAAAAAGTATATAATGTATATAGTAAGTTAAAATAGAATGACAGATGACATTATTACCGTAATCACTACCGCCATGATGTTTTTCCACTGTTGTGTTGCAAGTTTAAGTGTAAATTATTGTTTTTTAACAATTAAACGAACATGATTTGAAGGAAATGAACCCCTTCGAATTGTTATTTGCAAGTTTTCTTAGTTTTTAGTATAGTGTACAAAAGGTGGCCGGGAGCCCATACATTTTGAAACATCTCCTTTGCATGGCCTGCGGTCTATGGAAACACTACGCTGTGGTGGTCCAAGTTGTGAGCTGACCGCGACTATGATTGTCTAAGTGTTATGAGCGCATCGAGCTTAGCTTGACTGGTTGAGTCTCTACTAAACTATTCTGTAAAGTTAAGAAATGGGCGCGGTTGGTTGGATGTGTGCAACACTACACTGTGGTGGTCCAAGTTGAGAACTGATCGCGAATATGATGGTCGAAGTGTTATGAGCGAACCGAGCTTAGCTTGACGAGCTGTGTAGATCTCAACTAATCTATAAAACTACGAAACGCTCGGTGCGGTCGCAAGTTAGGTCGGAGTTAAGTAACCGCTTGTGGTAAAATTTTGTCGCGCCGCCCTTTTTTGACGCAATTGGTCCCAATTGTTACCATTATATCGCAGTCGTTAAATCTTGTCGGAGGTCTTATATGAGTTAGAACTAGCATAGCCAAAAAGCGTTAGAAAAAAAAACCCTAAAAAGTTTGACGCAAGAGTTCTAAGGGATATGTCACAAGTAGTTACTGCGTCGACAGCAGCAACACATCTATTTCAGGTTTATAACAGCAGTGTAAACGCTAAAATGGTTGTATACAAATCCCCATGGGCAGCAATGATTCCTATGCATCAAATGAACTAAGTATTAGTCCGATTTCCTCATAAAAACTTTACTTAAGTAAGTATCATATTGGTCCGCGTGTCATCACTTGCTTCACTTAACATTTATACTGTAGTTTCTGATCTTAGTTGCTCTCAGAACTTACTCTGATATATCATACTACTTCACTATTAGACCGTCTAGTCTAGAACTTTGAACTTTGAGCTGAGTCGTTATTACTTTAAGTTTTAAAGCTTGAAGATTATCAGCTATTTGAGATGAATTTCAGTTTAAAAGGAGTTGAAAGTTGAAAATATTTGATGTTTTGATATTTCTAATTTTTCTAACGTTTATATTTTTTCCTTTTTCTAAGATATCCGTTTTCTAGAAATATATGAGACAAAAAGGGCAAAACTTCATAACGCCTAATTCTATCACAAACCATTGCCAAAAATAAATTTAAATCTAAAGATGAAGATACAATATTTACCCATCTTATTACACTCAACTACTAATATAAACGAGTTAAAATATTAATAAAAATAGTTATCTAAATAACTTCATAACAATAATGTAATAAAAATGTTCCTAACCCGGACATGAACCTGAAACCAACTACGTAGAATTGCAAAACTACTATACCATGCCGGATATTACGCCTCTTTGATTTCGCAAAATTCCTTTATCCGACACAATTTAAATTCGAGAGGGCAGGTATCTACAGAATCTGCAATAAACGGTGTATCAATTTAATATCGCCCGGGATAACGTTTCAGCCATTGCATAGCAACTGAGTGCTGAACGAGTATGACTATTTTACTGGAAGTCCGAGCGAATGGCACGGAGTTAGGATAAACGCACACTGAATTTTTTTTGACAAATTCTGATATGTCAAAAAAAAATTTCAGCTTACTTTTAAGCATAAAAATGAATGATAAAAATAACATAAGTAAATTTCGCTATTATGTTGAGTTTAAAAATTATTAAACATAAGTTTTTGAGCATTAAATTAAGAATTTGACTTATTTGTTAAATTAACTATAGAACCTATTTCTGTTTCTGTCTTGTAGCACCTTTATAAATTAAGTTAAGTTAAGAAATAAATACGGAAGTCTGCTTAAAGTCTAAGTGATACCCTAGCAACACCAGAATATAACGATACTCCGTAGCACTACAAGAATTTGACGGTACACCGTAGCGTTCAAAGAGACATTAAACGCCATAGCGTTACAAGAATGTAACGGTACCGTAGCGTACAAGGACAAAAGAGTTAACCGTAGAACTACGAGTATAAGGTACGTCAAGGTACACCGTAGCCGTGTAAGGATCTGATGGTAGAGCGTAGCGCTACAAAAATGTAACATTAGGCCGTAGCGCTATACTCGTAGGAATATAGCAGTACACCGTAGCGCTTTGTAGTGACATCTTTCTGAATGTCTACACTTTCCTTCCAGTATGCGTCGCGTATAGCCCTCGGATCTCGTACGAGGCAGTTACGTAGCGCGACTGACGCGATCGCCATTCCATTTGCAGTATCTTTCACTGTATTGCGCTGATTTCATGCGCCCGGTCGCCGGAGGAAAGTGTTTCCGAGTGGACTGAACCTGTTACATGCTTGCTGCTTAACGTTTCGAGTTTCTGGACTCATGGAGGCGGATATGTATATAAAGTTTTCAAAATAGGTATTCATATTAACCCGTAAATGGCCCCTTGGAATGGTCAGTACTCAGAAAGAAAAGAATTAAGTCCTTGTGTACTATGTAAACATACGTAAATATATATGAAAACTTTGAGGATAAAAAAAATAGTACGTTAAGCCGATACAAATACCAAAATAAAATAAATATAAGATATATCAGAAGAACATAATAAAATAATTTTGTTTATTTTTTTTAACAATATAAGTTTTGTCTTGTGCCATCCCTTTCAACAAAGAAAAATCCAGCGGTCGAAATTAGTTTTTCGAAGTCGGTAAAAATACTGAACAACAATTAAATATCACAACAAACATATAATCACAAGAGAGACACAACAAAATACAAACGGGGTCATAAATATAACAAAAACAAATTCGCACAACATCTATGTCACACAACAAATCAAGCATTTGACATTAGCAATATTGGCGTTGGGGTTGGTCAATGGCGTTTAGATAAAATATTTGTTATTCGCAACTATTTGGGGAGGATTGATTTATTGGGACTGCGGGCCCGCACCGAGGTGATGTATCACCCTATTGAGATTAGTATAGAGTAGGTACACAGTAGAGGCAAATTGAAATGAAGTTATATGTGTTTATGTTGCAAAGACATGAAATTACGAATCTTTTTACAATTTTTTTATCCATCAAAATTCCACTTATTAAATATTTTACGGGATATTATTTAAATTACATACTACAACAATTGAATACTTTAAATGGAAAGTGGATTGTGGTTTAGACCATCGTCCGTAACGCTGACCTAGTGTGAATTTACTTTACAACTTTTAAAACCTTTTGAAACACTTCCCGAGATAAAGTTGCATGTTTCTTTCATTATTAAAAATACGTCCTTCTTTTAAAAATAAGTCTTTTAACTTTAGAATGAAATAAATTTGTTCAGCCGTTTCACACAACAATAAGAAAATGTTTAGTTTATTTTGGTCTTTTAAATAAATAAATAGTCAACAAAACATTTATTTAATCGAGAAATATTTACATCCTAGTCATTTGCATACAACCACGTCTCTGTTGGAAACTACTCTGTGCACACATGCAGGTTTAAAGGCACGATTTGCGAAAGTTTATCCTTCTGCAGTACAACATGCACGGGAGACATGTTAAGATCTCCGCTTAGTTTAGACTAGCGTGTACACGTGATGTTGCTTGTATAATGTATAGTATTGCTTGGAATAAAACTTATTGATATTTGCGATGCACATGAAAATATTGTTGGCTTTAAGAGTAGCACATTCAAGAAAATATGAATTAACGTCGCATAGTGTTTATTTTGACTGTCTACCAAGTAGCTTTGTGTGTCCCAGGCAACTACCAACACAGTACTAATAATCCAATAGGAGTGATATGTATTTTTAGTTGCTATGTAATGTATTTAAATCTACTACCACTGGTAGCTCGATCGCTGCGATGCTTCTGCTCCTGTTTTTACTTCATAGCAATAGTTTCTAAGGCTTCTGTAAAACTCTCACGAAGCTCCAACTTGGTTCTCAGGGAATATTTGGCATATTTGGCCGAACCTAATTAAGACTTCCGACATATCTGGGCCCTCTCTCTTAGTTAATAATATTGCCATTTTTCAAGGGCTGCCGATGTGTGTAAGTGACCACATAACACAAGTAAAATTGGTACATTTCATTTCATTACTTAAAGTAATATTTCTTTTAAAATACCCACATTTTTCACTTCCAGTAGTTGCTGCAATAAAGTATGCGCTTGGGAGATGTATGACGTCTCCACAACTGTAGAGAACGATGTTTCATACAAAACTTGAATGTTTTCCCAAAGCTTTCCCCAAGTCTTTAAGTTTTGACGATAAGCGATGCAGCTTAAGAAAATTTTGGTTTTTTACTATCTTAGAGTGCTTTTTTGTTTGAAGTGTTTTTTATTTTTTAAATACATATGATGAGAAAATACAATTTATTAGCAGCAGAAAGCAATAAATATTTTCGTGATGCAACGTTTCCTGAGATAACTTTAGATGAGAATTAAGTTCCAATCAGAATCGATTACAGACATTTACAGACATCAATAGATAGCAATCTACAAATATCTGTAGATCAATAGACAGAATATATAGCCTAATGTCATTATTATATTTTTCGATAAAAGCTCCCACAATAACGAAACCTTACATTAATGATATTCCTTACGTTCTCGAAATATTAAGCTCAAATATCAAGTATAAAATTCCTAACAGGCGTACTTGTTACTCCGGAGAAAAATGCGCTATTATTGCATCAAAAATCCTTCTGAAGCAGCCGTATTTGCATAAGAGTCTCAAGCGACGGAATTTACATTTTCAAGTGCACTTGTACGTATGTTAGCAATAATATAGAAACGAGATAAGGCTAACCGAATATTATGACAATGGTAATTGGTTGCTTGGATTAAATTTACAGTTTCTTTTTTTACAGAGGGTAATGTTCGGAGGGTAATGTTTTTCGAGAGTATGTGAATATGTATTTCAATCTTTGACACGTTACGGGTTCTAAGCTGGCATTAAGGTCAAGACCCAATAATGAAATCCTATGGGGAATGCAGTTTTCTTAAAAAGTTGTGCCAAAAACGCTTTTATTTCAAATACCGCGGTGAATTTTCGACTCTGCCGCTACGCGGATTAACTGCCTCTTAGATATAAAATCAAAACATGACTGTAATACATGAGTGTACAAAGATACATTTTAGGACAATTTTATCTCACGTTAATAAGTCCGGACTGCTACAATGTACATTTTCAAAAACTTTAAGGACAAAAAAGGGTATGAAAACTCAAAATGTAAATGATAAATCGTTACTCATGTAAAAACTGACCATTTTCAGTGTTACTCAGTTATCTAGAGTAGAACAATTATAGTTAAAAACTAAAAATCACGCTAAAATCGCACAAGGAAATTCGTAAATCCTGACGATCCTCGACGATCCAGACGATCGGTCTGACGTGCAAAGGGTCCCGGGTTCGATCCCCGGCCAGACAGATATCTAAATGATGAATTTAGATTTCTGTTTCTGGGTCTGGGTGTTTGTGTATTTGTCTATGTGTGTGTCCATGGCATGTGTCCATGGCGGTAGAAAGCGTTTATTTATTTATCCTGAGGAGAATGGGATAAAATTATTATAATCATGTATTGTCATCGTTTCTTAATAAGTGTTCAAAATTTTTAATTATTCGCAACTTTCAACGTGGGTAAAATCGTGTTTAAAGAATCCCTTACATACATGCATACAGGTCAAGCTAATAAAAGCGTGGTAAAAAGAACAAAATCATCATTTTAACACACCACCAACCTACCAAGTCAATAAAAGGCGTCCGGTGCACAGTTCTCTAAACTCGGCAAATTGGTCCAAACGGCACTGCTTAATTAAAAGTTTTCTACAACCCAATCATGGATCTTTACCGCCGATTCGAGCCGTCGATTCGCCGTTTACTGCTTGACGGATTGAGAATTGTTTGCTTGAATAGCAGTTTTACGGAAAAACCCGGGAAATGCAAATGTCGGGGCAAACGGCCTACTTCAGAAATTAGAGGGATTAGTATATTTTAGTGTTTATGGTAGACATATATAAGTTAGTGGTTAGTTTTTAAAGAGATGTTATACATAAATGACGTCATTATGTTGTAAGTTAACTCCTAGGCCGACTGTCCATTGGCTACTAGTAATTTTAGCGTTTATGTGTTATTGCGTTGTATTATTTGAACTTATGCATATATACGTACGCGTAGACAATAGACTGTAGAAAATTTTAGGAATAAAATCAAATATATACCGCTTGCTCCTTACCGGTCGCTCAAGCAACCCCCGAAATGCAAATGTTCAGTAGTTTAAATGACAATAGCTCAAGCGACATCAAAATATGGGCGACTAGCGTTACTATACTGTCTTCATATCTTGGTATTATTCGAGAATAATAGAACTCTAATTGTTCCGAGGAAGGAATATGGTAGAAGTGAAGAACCCAATAGGTGATACGTTAGACCTTTAAGAGACGTCCTTAAGATCGTCTGAATACTTTTACATATAAAGTATGAGCACATAAGAGCACAGAGCACATAAGCAAAACTGCTTTCATAATAACAAATGAGGTGGAAAAAGATACCATAAACATACGTAATGGCAGGCAAACAGCCGTTTAACTAACTTTATCAAAAACTTCTACACGATTGGTTTTTAACGAATATTTTGTACACATCCCGAACGTATTATTTTCAGTCTATTGGTTGAGTTTAGCTTCAGAATACGTGGGAGATTCTGAACATATTTATACAATAAATACATTGATGTTAGATACACAGGGAACGGAATATACTGAAGTTAGCATCTGATTGTATTTAGGGGATGGATTCCTCTTATTTTTCGAATTTATATGCATTTTAGAAATATTTTATCACTTCTTTTAACGGAGGATAATATTGTGAAGAAACTTTATACCGGAAAATTATCCACAAAGCTTTCAAAGCTACCATTGGAAACTTATGGCTTCTACTAATCCCCGAAGCTAACGAAGACTATTTCTTTATTTGATTTATATAAAATATATTCGATTATAGCCGATTGATGAAGTAACGAGAATGTTTGGCCACATTCCTAGCCCAAAGCATGAATCTAGAATATTGCGTGTAGGAGTCTACCGACTCATCCAACGTAACAAATGCATTTTCCCCAAATATATCCCACAAATTCCCTTCCTTAAGCATAAGAATGAGATATGAAGTATAATTCCTCGGTTCTTCAGCAAGAACAATGAAAAATGGATCAAACATCTATCATAAACTCTTTCGGAAGCTGCGATGTTCAACGCAAAAAGTTACGGGACGTTGAATAATGTCACGAGGAATTAAACCCTCGGCTATAAAGAGCAGATGACGTGCCGCTCGAGCTCTGGTTCCAGTGGGTAGCCGAATGCAAATTGTAATGGATTTAGGGCTACACAAAGAAAAGATAACATTTTGGAATAGTTAGCTATTTACATGAGACATATTTACATTTTATATGAGAGTGAGTTTGCACCTATACGCGATTCGTTAACTTTTTGAGAATTGCCACAATTATTTCGAATCCAAAATGTGCAAAGCTCGCCCGCCGCAGTCCCGTTTCAGAAAATTTCAGCAGAAATTTTAGTAAAGTGACAAAAATCGCTAATCATCAAAGCTAGTCTGAAAGCCCCAGGTTCGAAATAAGAGTAAACAGACACCTTTGAGGCGCTGATTTCAACTTTGAGGCAGAACAGGCGATAACGACGTAATATTGACGCGGGTTTTTTGGTTAGCACCTTCCAATTTCGTATTAGGCCTCTGGGCGCCGTTATGTGTAAATATGGAGAAAGATTTCGTGAAGTTGGTTTTTATAGGTAAAAAGCTTTACGATTATCACAAACCTCACAATTTGTTTTGGACTACTAAGTATATATTTATAAGAAACGAAAGTTATTATCGACATTCCATTATTGTCTTGTTTACAGAACACAATCCTCATTTTAGAATAAGATGGATTTACGCCATATTTAAGTAGAACCCAAGTTTGTATTGGTAGATTATATACAACTTTTTCCATATACCAAAATTAGCGTAGTATATCAGTAATTTAAAAATTTGTTCTATCTATATTATTTAATTTTGAGATTTGTTGTACATAACAAATCTCAAAATTCTATTTTTGTGAATATTGATGATATTGTTATCCCATCAACCCATCAACCCATTATTGTCCCTCTGCTGGGCACGGGTCTCCTCTCAGAATGAGAAGGATTAGGCCATAGTCCACCGCGCTGGCCAGGAGCGTGTTGGTAGACTTCACATACCTTTGAGATATTGTTTTTAATAAATCTCTCAGGTATGCAGGTTTCCTCACGATGTTTTCCATTTCCATTCGATGTTTTAGGAAGTGATAATTAATTTATAATACGCACATAATTTCGAAAAATCAGAGGTGCGTGCCTGGGATTTGAACCTCAGACCTCTCGATCGAGAGGCCGAGTGTCTTAACCACTTGGCTACCACTGCCTATATTGATGGATATCTCATCTAAAGATGTTCCACTGAACTACACTAACGACATTTAAGTCACTAACTCGCTTAATCATAGTTTGGCTATCAAGAATCTCGATCTTAAAGTGAAACGATACAAGTGGCAGATGTTTAGCTGAGATCGGACGCTAGCGGAACTGATATGATGCCCAATAGAGTAGACGTTATGGCGTTGGAGACTACGAGACTATTTGAGTTTATAGAGGTCTTGGAGTCGAATCTCAGATACGAAGTATAATTTTTGAATGGTTTTCAAATTGGTCTTTGCATATAGTTTATTTAGTTGAAGAAAAACATCCAAAACAATATGTTTTATTCCTTTAGTGTTCTTTAGAAGTTCTCAAGATGGTTGTGGTCAAATATATAGAACTTTGGCCAAATCTGTTTCATTCTATAACAATAATACATGTGGCATTAAAATCTGTTAAAGATGAAATAATGACCAACCTCGGAAATAAATCTAACTTCACTATATTTTTTTCGGAACGTAGAATATTTCATATAACACAAGCCATTTTTATGTTCGTGTGTAATATACACGATGAATTTTTCAAATAGGCCTTCAGGACCAAATACGAAATTATAAGGATTACCGAAAAATGCTGAAAGGAGTTACGAGGCCAATTTTGATAAAAACTAAAACCGCATCATTAGGTTTTTAAAATATATTTTTCCCTAGCCGGGAATCGAACGAGTTCATTTTGAAAAAAATACACCCTCTATATTATTCCACTACCTGATAGACCAAATTCTGGGAAGTAATTTAATGTAACAAATTAAAGGAAAAGCCTCAATTTAAAGAAAATACATATTACACAAATACATTATACAAATACATATTACTTTATAGTTTCGGACTTGTCCCTGAAGGCCTTTTTGAAAAATTCACCCCGTATACTATACACGTACACAGTACAGACAGCACATAAAAAATCTGAATATATTTTTGATAAGACGAAAGCCCTTACCTTATCTCTCAGCATATCCCTGACCCTGGTAGCCTGGTGCCGGCTCCTGTGCAGCTCCAGCTGCAGCTCAAGGCAGCGCTCCTGCCAGTTCACGGACGCGAAGTCAGCGGCTGCCAGCTCGTACTCCAGGGGGTCCAGGCGAGAGGAGTGTGCTATTGGCCTGTGGGAATATGGGAATAGTTTTTGTTTTGAAAAGAGGCTCAAAAATATTAAGTTTAGCCTGCTAAATATTAAGTTTAGACTCAAAAATACTAAGTTTAGTCTGGCTCAGTTCAATCTTATTTCTTTTGAAACTTTTATGGTACATTCTAAGATTCGCTTGACTTTTTGTGCAATAGAAAAGAAAACGAGAATACTGTAAACATGATAGCAATATTTTGTATTTGGTTCATTTACATTTGCACTGACTAAAATCAGTGCGCTGATTAGAAAAAATGTATAAGTTGATGACTGAAACCGTGGATGTAGAACCACTGCAGATGAACCAGAAAGAGAGCCGACAAAAATATATATTTAATTGTGATACAAAACAAATGAAAATATTTACGACCCATGATTAAATTATTCCATGATTCTTGTTGACCATTTAATGTAATACAATCATTTAGACGACTAGAAGATTCTTTATAGAAATGTAGAAAATACATCGACCTACAACTCCAGTTAATTATAATGAGTTTTATGACATTCATGACCTGTTTGATTAGTACAAGATCATAAATGTTAATTAAAATATGCATTTAAATAAATAATTCCTTAATGAGGTTACAACACCGTATCGATATTCTAAAAATTCGAATAATTCTCATGAATAATGGCTCTATTGGAATTAATTTGCATCAAATATTTGTGGCAACGACTAGTTAGTAGGAATCGCTTATTCCGTTCAATGACTCGAGAAGAGGGCATCGCCTTAGGGTTCCGCACAATAAAACATAACATTAAAAAAGCCGTACATTACGAGTGAAAAAACAAATATATATAACTTGGTTTGAAGAGCGAAGGTAAACATCTTCCGACTCCGTTATACCAACTCAGTGATACCATGTGGAACATGGGTGTTAAAAAAATATAGTTTAAAAAACCAAAAAACCCGTTTTTATGATAAAATCATCTATAAAGTAGAAAATATTTTTTAATCTAGGAATCAATTCAGGAACGGTAAATAGTATTTTTTATAATATAGGAGTAGCAGACGAGCATGCAGTCCACCTGATGGTAAGTGGCTACTGCCGCCCATGGAAATCTGTAATCAACCCCAGATAAGATTAGACATTCCTACCTGAGGTCGATTACAGAAGCGCCGCTACCCCTGAGGACTAAGCTGGAACGCCTCAGAAAAGTCTGTCTCCACACACCACACCCTTCAAACCAGAACACAGCAGCGTCTAACACTGCTGTTATTAGGTAGAAATAGGTGTGGCGGTGGTGCCGTCGTAGTCGAACCACAAAGGGTTATACCACCTTCGAAAAGTATAATTGTGAAAAAAGCGTGAGGTGCTCCATTTATGCGTGGATTAGAACCCACGACCGCTGAATCGCGGAGATGACGTCAGCGAAGACCCGCGTCTTATCCCCCTTAGCTAGTTACACACAAACCCACAAACATACATACATACTGGTTAACCTAATAAAAACGTGTTAAAAATCTAGACCATGTAACGAAATATGGCACTTAATATATAACAATAACAAATAATATATAACAAATTGACAATAAAAATTAAATATGATAATTATGTTACGGAACCTATATATCGGGGCCGACAATAACAACACTAAGCAGTTTTTTACTTACATAAAAACGCAGTTGTAGGTGTTTTTATCTAATGTTGGATAAGTGTTAATAAAGCTTTGTTAGTTTAAAACTTGGCAAGTATTAATGAGCGTTAGAGTTGGGTGTTAATTGAATAAAATCACGAACGTAACTCGAAGTGCATGTTATTGTTGCTAGTCTGGAGGTATATTCAGTATCCGTCAACGAAGTTTCGGATGTTTCCGAAAGTTATCCGGTATCTATTCAACATAGGAACGAGATATTAAGATGAAACAACCGTTAACATTTTCGACAGGGATACAGCTCTATTTCTATATATATATTTTCTATATATATATATATATATATATATATATATATATATATATATATATATATTTATTTATTTATTTCTATCTATTTTTATATAGATAAAGAATAGATTACCATAAAGAATAGAGTACATATTTATTAAAAAAAATAAAACCGTTTAAAACAGACGGCCGATAAAGTTGCAAAGAGAAATATGTTGTTAATTTAATAAAAGTATTTAATTACTAACATCATTCAACATATTTTATTAATAGTCAAACAGAGAAAAAGACCAAATCAAAGTTCGGACTTAGTGTTTATAGAATAGACTACCAAGATTGAAAGTAGGTTAGTAACATCACATGCACTTGACATCAACCTACAACATAAGTGACTTGTTTGAGGGCAGGCACGACCGAAGAATTCGTTTAACCATAAATACCTTCCCTGACAATCGACATCAAGCAATGATATTCGAAGTCAGGAATTATATGTAATTTTTTTATTTGAATTTTGGTATAATATACAAATAATTAAGTAACGTATTAAGTAAAGCAGTGATAACCTAGTGGTTAAGAAACTCGGCCTCTCGAACAAGGGGTCCGAGGTTCAAATCCCAGGCACGCTACTCTGATTTATTCAAAGTTATGTGCGTAATTAATTAGCACTTGCTAAAGGGTGAAGGAAAACATCGTGAGGAAACCTGCATACCTACCTCAGAGTTTAAAAAAAAAAAGAAATCTCGAAGGTATGTGAAGCTACCAATACGCACTTGGCCAGCGCGGTGGACTATAGCCTGATCCTTCTCATTCTGAGAGGAGACCCGTGCCCTGCAGTAGGACAGTAATGGGTTGATGATGAAGTAACGTATAATTTAGTTATTAAAGTGTGTAGTATAGTAATATTTTTATTTATTTTAATATTATATTTATATTAATATTTTTTCATAAATTCGCAGGTTCATTTAAAAAGAAGATGTTTATAAATAGACCAGTGCCGAAGCCTTTAAAAATGGTAAAAAATGAAAAAAAATTACAATAGAATGAAACCCATTGGAAAAGGAGGGGAATATGATCAAAATGAAAGGAAAAATAAATTACGGTCGATCCGAGTTCGGGAAGTGGGAGGGGGTGAGTTTTTAAGGGTAAAAAATGGTTTATCTTGATTTCCGGCTAATCTACACGTCCTATGCGAAAAAGTTCAATGGCAAAGTTGTAGGTAATAAAAAGATCTACAACTTTTGTATTTGCAATTTTTTCACATAACCTCAAAATTTGGGTGAAAAATTCAAAAAACCAAGTTTTTGGTTTTTTATTTATATCTTTTTCAAAAAAATTTTTTTTTATACGAAATTTGGTGAAAACTTACCTTATTATGTCCCAAATACACTGTAATTTATTTGATTAAAAATATTTATTTTTTTCGCCTTATTTTCACTTAATATCAAAAAAGCATCCTAATTTTCAATCGAAAATTCTGACGTCAAAATATCAGCTTTTTTCAAAAAGTTTGGGGGCTTTTTGTTCGTTGAAATATCTACTTTCTGATGGTGTAAAAAAAATATACATTACTATAGGAAATGTTCTCAGAAAATGCAAAAAATTGAAAAAAACCCAAATTCGAAAATTTTATATCATTATGTACAATTTTGAGGTATTTATTAAAATTTACACTTTAATAACTGAAAAAACGTAAGATTTCATGTTTTATTGATAAATGAAAAAGTAGCAAATTAAAATATACTTCAATAATTAACAAACAAATAAGTTAATAAAGTTAATATTTAATAAGATATCTACAATATTTTGAAAAAGTTGTAGAATCTTATTTAAATAATATTTGTAGATGTCTATTTACTGCTGTTTTAAGATAATTTATATACCTGAGTGACCTTCGGTAAATTTTAGCCCATTGTAAGTTATTTCATAGAGAAGTGGGGACGGACCTAGGAGGGTCTGGGCCTTACTACAAACCTGCTATTTCGTAGCAGCTGTAAAAACCGTTAGCCAGTATTCGAGATACAGAGCAGTGTACAACATCGTTTTTAAAAATACACGTGCAGGCTCAGTTACTCTAAGTGAATTGTGAGAAATTTACTTTATTCAAAAAATCGTTTGGAATCTACATAGCAAGGTAAATACAATCTGTATTTTAATCTATATTAATCAACTTTAAAATAAAAATAGTAATATTTTCTTTCATAAATAATATGTTTAACATAACATAACCTAAAAAATTAAAATTGAATGATATTTTAGTACAAGAATAAAAAATAGTAATTTCGTTTATTTTATACAAACAAATTTAGTTATACTCATGATAAAACTTTGAGGGCATTATTAATTTAATTTTGTTTTTTCAGATTATCAGTATGGATGGATCTGTTTGTATAATGTGCAATAAGTCAGATGACAAGCAAGTGTATGAAATAAAAAAATCAGCTTTGAATCGTTTAGTGGAGTCTAGCAAGAAGAGAATCGACAATAAATACAATCGGGTTTTTTTCAATTTTTTGCATTTTCTGAGAACATTTCCTATAGTAATGTATATTTTTTTTACACCATCAGAAAGTAGATATTTCAACGAACAAAAAGCCCCCAAACTTTTTGAAAAAAGCTGATATTTTGACGTCAGAATTTTCGATTGAAAATTAGGGTGCTTTTTTGATATTAAGTGAAAATAAGGCGAAAAAATAAATATTTTTAATCAAATAAATTACAGTGTATTTGGGACATAATAAGGTAAGTTTTCACCAAATTTCGTAAAAAAAAAAATAATTTTTGAATAAGATATAAATAAAAAACCAAAAACTTGGTTTTTTGAATCTTTCACCCAAATTTTGAGGTAATGTGAAAAAATTGCAAATACAAAAGTTGTAGATCTTTTTATTACCTACAACTTTGCCATTGAACTTTTTCGCATAGGACGTGTAGATTAGCCGGAAATCAAGATAAACCATTTTTTACCCTTAAAACTCACCCCCTCCCACTTCCCGAACTCGGATCGACCGTAATTTATTTTTCCTTTCATTTTGATCATATTCCCCTCCTTTTCCAATGGGTTTCATTCTATTGTAATTTTATTTGGGTTCAAAAATTATCGACCCTGGTCTAAAATGACTTTAAATCTTTAAAAAGCTTTCATTTATTACTAGTTTACTCGCCACGCGTCGCTCGCCAATGGTGAAACAAATACCTTAATGTTACTACTACATTATTGTTGTGGTGTTGTAAGTCAGTCACGATTTACATTATAAACAAACTAATACAGTTTCTATCTATATTTACTTGAATAGCGCGTAGGCGTTGCACAAGGTTTCATTCTAGGTCTTGTTTTATTAGAACTAGCATTATATTGCTTGCTTAAGAACTTATACAAAAGATATATTTACGAAAATTTAAGATGCTTGCTCAGTTCAATATTATTTCTATTGGATTCATATAGTTCCTTGAAAGGTTCCCATCGGTACTTCACGGAAATATACAAAACACTTTTATAAATATAAACTGTGTACATTTCGAATCAATTTGACTACGTACCTACTTTTCTATTTTGCGGTAATACAAGATTTTTTTTATAAAATTTAAAATTATTTTCCTATAAACTTTGTCAAAAATTAAACAACGAAGAAATATTATGGTATTTCAGAATCATGAAGCATTTTCGGTAAATAACATGAAGCACTAATAGCCCTTCAAAATGCCGTCGACCGCAAGAGCATTACCCGTGCATTAATATCAGTCGCACTTCATTAATTTAAACACACCATATTTCACCATTGCGTACACGAAATTCGACGCTTATTTATTTTAAACGACACGACCACGATTCTACTTACGACCGGAATAGTCGTTGCTGTTAATTATTTTTTACTTCTATACTAAAGTAGAAAACGAGCATCCAGTCCACGTGATAGTAAGTGGCTTCATCCGCCCATAGTAGTACATCTGTAGTCCCAGATCTGTAATCCCAGATAGGATGAGATTCTTACCTGAGGTAGGTCTCAGATGGTCTTAGCTAGAATGACTCGGATAAGTATGTTCTCCTTGCCACACCCTTAAAGCAGAACACAGCAACGCTTAACACAATTGTTATTAGGTAGAAATAGGTGTGACGATGGTGCCTCCAAAGTCGAAGCACAAAGGGATTTAACCACCTTTAAATCAGCTGTCATTAAAGAAACTCAAGCATCGTAATTATAAAATTGCTTGGAAAATCTAGATCGCATTACACAATTCAACTCAACACGTAATTTCTCAATCAGTCGGCTGCGATTATCCAGAAATCTGATTTCCATCATTAATTCTCGATTACCGTCTGGAATGAGATTCATTATCGCGTAAAGTAGTAGAATAATGGCGTTGATTGGTTTCAATAAGCTCTGCGCCCATTCTATTCAGTAATGGTTTGATTGCATTAATGCAAAATTATTGCGTGAAATTATTTAGGAACTATTCGTGGTACCATTATTGCTGTATTCTGCTTTGAAGGATGTGATGTGATGGATCGGTGATGTGAGTATGTGACGTTTCAAATTAATCCTCAGAAGTGCACCTATGATGTGTGAACATATCTGGGATAGACTTTAGGTATCTGATCAGTTACAGTTACCAACACCTATTTTTAGCGAGAAGCAGTTCTTACGTTTCGGTGGAAGGAAGTGGGTGCCGGCTGACATGCGTCTCCTCACATCTTATCCTTCGGGAGTCGCAACGTACCTGTGATCGGCTTTAGAATGATTACAGGTGTCAATGGGCAAAGACCACTTATCACCAATAGACCAATCAGGCGGACATCATGCTTTCTTGCTACATCTTATTAAATCTATTCTACGCTATAATAATCACTTAACATCAAATTAACCACATTTAGGTATTGTTAGGTGGTAGTTATTTATTTTATTAGGAGTAGCCGACGAACATACAGTTCACCTGATGGTAAGTGGCTACTGCCGCCCATGGACATCTGTAATCAACCCCAGATAGGATTAGATATTCCTACCTGAGGTCGGCCACAGATACGCCGCTACCCCTGAGGACTAAGCTGGAACGCCTCGGAAAAGTCTGTCTCTCTTACCACACCCTTCAAACCGTAACACAGCAGCGCTTAACACTGCTGTTATTAGGTAGAAATAGGTGTGGCGCCGTTTGGTGCCGCCGGAGTCGAACCACAAAGGGTTCTACCATCTTCGGGGTGCAGGTGGTAGCGCCGTTAGGTTTAGCTTTTGTTAGATATAGAAAAATACTTAAATAATGTAGAGGGTATAATATAAAAATAGTGTATTCAGATGCAGCAGTTAAATATAATTGGATTTCGTAGTACAACGTAGCCAAGCCTGAACTTTTAAGTACGGCTAATCCTTATTAAGGATGTTTGTGCATTTGGATTACAGAGTTTTATTTTCAAAGTTAAAGTTTGTGCTAAAAGCCAGCAAAGCTTTTTCTTGTCAGTAAATATATTAAATAATCGAAAATCAAAGACACAATTCTTACCTACCACAAAATTTTACAATTAAGAAAGCTTAATCACTAAATAATTCTTACCGGGTGTTCTAACCACCCACAACACTACAAACTACATACAAACCCGACCCGCGTGGCGGAGCGGTCACCATGCCGGTCTGACGCGCAGAGGGGGTCCCGGGTTCGATCCCCGGTCAGACAGATTTCTAAATGATGAATTTAGATTTCTGTGTCTGGGTGTTTCTGTATTTGTGTCTGTGTGTGTCCATAGCGCCCACGATACAAGGAATCTTAGTGTGGGGCTGTGAGTGTAGAAAGCGTTAAAGCGTTTTTAAAACACTATTTAGATGTCTATGTATCTCGGTTTAAAACATGAAGATGAAGAGCCCTGTGACAGACGAACAGACAGGCCGACAGGCGAACGGACAGACAGTGAATGCTTAGAAACCCGTTAAGAGTTCAATTTTTACGTTTTGAGTACGGAACCCTAAAAAGTTCTCAGAGCTGTGTAAAGGTTACCAATCCAGACTTAACCAGCTTTGCCTCTTCTAATTCTAACTACCCTTGCCCAGCCATAGATTAGTAAAGATACTTCGTCGCCTTGAAATTGAATAAAGCCACAAACAGCTTATTAGTAAGTAATTGTAATTTTGATTTCTT
The DNA here is from genome assembly GCF_041222505.1 of Epargyreus clarus. Taxonomy (NCBI): domain Eukaryota; kingdom Metazoa; phylum Arthropoda; class Insecta; order Lepidoptera; family Hesperiidae; genus Epargyreus; species Epargyreus clarus. The sequence continues at coordinate 11,746,827 of NW_027332209.1, read as the reverse complement.
GACAAATAAAAACATTTTTAGAGAAAATTTACGAATAAATAACGAATACTGCGTAATTTACATAATAAATAAATAATTATTTCAAATATTTTAGGGACATTTTAGCACGGAGACGTGGCAAAACTTTTTTACGCAACTATTTCAATTCTCAAAACTGGGTACATTTTCTTGTTAGGAGTGAGTAATCTTTACTAATCTATGTGCCCAGCAATGGAATAATATTGTGCCGATGGTGACAATGAATATGTATAAAATAAACAAAGACTTTTGTATTTTTGTTTTATGAATAAAATCCGCTGTCTACATATTGTATAAACCCGTCCAACCAGTGTATCTGGAGGTCTATTTAATAAAATCAATAAGCTTCACAATGACCACATTCCATTACTACTAATGGCTTAATTACATGAATGCATTAAACCGCTTTTATGCAGTCGATATCCTTAACACAATCATAATATAGCACAAAGCACTGTGTTGCAATATTGTGAACAATAGTCCATTTAATTCAATTTTGTGATCAAATAACCGTATAATTGCATAGAATTTGTTTGTAATGTATATTAGTAATTTATTAGTATAAATTACGAATACAATGTGCACATACATATATTACGTATTCGTTATTACAATTAATGTTTACAGGTGAAAAGTCATTGGTTATTAAAAATAGCTTTATACAAATTTAACAATCCATTTTAACGATATGCATTTAGTTATTAGTTTCAACTACATAATGTTCGCAAAATCTGTTAAGACTAAGATAATAAAGAAATTTGGTTTTATAACAATTGTAAAAAGTTAGAACACATGAGCTTATCAAATGTGTTTTGAATGTTAGTGTGAATCAATAACATACTTGACATGGCCGTAAATTAGATCTGTTTGACTAATGTAATGCCAGAAAGCGTATTTCATAAATCTTTTATTTATTCATCCTTCTTTACCCAAAAATCCAAAGCTTATCTGATACCTAGAACCACGCCCAATACTTATCAATTGAACTATCTACAACACAAAAGAACCTAAGCCTTCAGCTTACTACTGTATCCTTAGTATGAGTTTTTTCGTTTGCTCGAAAACGTTCACCGTTTATATATTCGCTCATATAAAATACATAACTAAATTAAGTTTCAAAAACGGAACTTTAACGATATCAAAATTAAATTTAAAATAAATGCATTCTAGTAAAATTAAATGTTGTTACAATTGACTATTCAGTGTTTTAAAACTCATAATGCGAAATTTTAGTGCCGATACGGTCCACGGGGGCACTGTATGAGCGAATACGTAAACGGTGAACATTTTCGATCAAACGTAAAAACTCATACTAACAGTACAGATAACAATCGACATATCGTATCCCTTGGACGGAAGACGTACAAAAGATAAAATAACAAGGACCCGATATTGTTGACGCTGTCTTTCCGCCGACCGATACATAATGTAATATCGAGAATTACATTTTCCATTAGTGGAATACGTTTTCATGGGTAAGGAACGACTCGTATCGTCGACGTGTCACTATGAACACAAACATATCAAGATACCATTGTTGAATATCGAGACCGATTTCAAAGTTTTGGGGTTATAGAAATAGGGCAACAGAAGTGTCCAAGGATCAATGTCTTATCAATAGATGGACTGTTTCACTGGTGGGCATTAATCCTAGGTTTGGAGTACACTTCAAGCATAGTTCACTACGCTAATCCTACGAGCTTTATGAACCCGTATTTGATGTTTTCATCGACCACGATAATCCTACCTGGAGTTGATTACAGATGTCCATGGTCCATGGGGTAGCCACTTACCTTCAGGTGGACTGCATGCTCGACTGCTACTCCTATGTTATAAAAAACCATGAGGCCTCCGAGATGGTTCAAATCTCTAATAATAATAATAACTATTTAAGCGATGGCTTCCTTTTCTGGATATAATATATAGACTTAGCCAGTAGCGGTAACCCATCCAACATCTGGCCGGGCCTGTCCTCGCATAACTTTTCAGATCAGTTGCTATCTACAAAAGTTGTGAGATCATTTAGTAGTTGAAAATACGCCATGTATAATAATTATACTAAAGCGATACTCGATAAAATGCTGATCGTAAGCAATGAAACAAGTACCTAAAATAGATCCTACCGCAAATATCAAATAATAAATATACGGTTCGTTGTAATTTTTTGCTAGCGGTCCGTAATGACATTACTGTAATGCGTTCCTAGTTGTTTGCGATTTCCCAAGTAGAAGCGAGTAAATTAAAAGTTATAGGAAAGTTACGTAACTTTGCATTGCTTTGCATTTTGCAACAGCATTTACTTTTACTTATACAATAAAAATCTGTAATACTAACAGAAAATAGTGAAAAATCACCTTTAGTACCACAATTTAGTACACAATGTTATTAGGTGTAGGGTAACACTATAGTAAGATTGGACATAACATTTATCTTCAGTTGCCTAAACTGGGCAAGAACCTGTAACATAGGCAACTGATGTCTCCCGGTGTGAATCTAATATACTATAACTATTTATGTTTCTTTGAATAATGAACTCTATGTACGAGTACAAAGTTACAGAAACAGTACAAGTAATCTCCTATTTGTGTTTCCTAAATGAAATATTAAGGCATGTCGTATTTACTTATCCTGAAACCCAAAACGGGACTCCGACATACTCTATTCATATATTATAACTTATAATCATCTAATCACTGGACAGGGTTCACCACGAAAATGCATGCAACATGAGTGAAAAACTCGGGTCGGTTTTCTCACAATGTTGTCTAAACCCTTCAATCTTAATATTATTATACCAGCACGAAATCCCAATTTTCGTACCACTCTACTCTTTACTCGATTATTACAGTTTGTATATTTAACACTATTAAACATCGTTTACAATTTTAACTCGTTCTATCATCGATAATCCAAATAATTCTTTCATTTGTAAGATGTGTGATTTCCAGTTTGAATACACAAACACTGACGCATTAGCTGTCATCCGATCAAACAAGTTTTTGAAGCGAAAACAGTAACTAAAACCGATAATATTTATCTTTGCATATCAAAACAGGTGGCTATTTTTGTAAATGACAGAATTTCTAAAACACATAAAAAGTGCAAATTATCTATAGAAGACAAACGTTAATTTGTCTTGAATGATTTGCATATTTTTATATTGACAGCAAACAAACTTGGAATCCCCCTAATGGTAAGTAGCCACTTCCGCCCACGAAGATTTGTGAGAGACAACATATAGAATAGGTTCGGCCTGAGGTCCATCAGAGATGCGTTAAAAACAATTTCCACCTATCTTTCCCCACTCTTCCACTATTTCTTTTACCACCCAAAACGCAATTTCCCCATTTAAATATTTCATTAACCATTTTCATTGTCCTTCCACTAATACAACGTACATACAACAAATAGATCAAATTGGGTAACCAAAAAGTCAAATTGGTAAGTCAAAATCTTCCTCAATAATAGCTAACCAAATACAAAAACATTTTTTTAAATCCGACTAGTCGTTCCACTTATTTACGAATCCAAACCAACAAAGAAACAAACTTTTTTGCTACATTATATTATAAAACCGTTAGTTAATTAATATTACATCATAATATATGTTAGCTCTTTAACGTCACGGTTTGGAAAGCAGAGCGTACGGTGATGCGCTAATTAGTGTCGAGCAATTTCCTCAATACGCATACATTAATAGGAGATACTTATGCATACCAAATGCATGTTATGCAATGCACAACGAATTAGCTAAGGGACGTAACACACGAGCGACAGTCAGGTTATACTGGAGCGACAGTTTATGTGACGACATAAATTGTCGCCAAAATTTAACCATAGTTGCAGATTAATATCAGCGACAATCCTTACGTCCACTGTTGCCACCTGTCGACAGTAATACTCGCCGATTGACATAGAATATCACCGCCTATCTTTAGCGACCGTTACCAACTGTCGTCAAGTGTCGCCACTTGTCGTCAGCGATATTCGCCGACTGTCTTCGAATGTCGCTGCCTTTCGTTAGCCACCGTCACCGACTGTCATTGATTGTCGCTAATTGTTGTCATCGCTGTCGCCAACTGTCGTCGTCGTCACTTCGTGTCGTTAGCAACAGACAAACGACTATGATCTCTGGCGACAAGCAGCCATAATCGAGGACGCTGCGACAATCGACGGCGATCATCGACATGAACAGTCGCTTGTTTGTAATCTCCCTAAGCCGTAATAATATCGCACGTGTGAAAATACAAAGCGAACCGTTATTATTCTATGAACGTTAATAGAGTTGATTTTAACCCGTCTCGTTCGTGTTAGAGATTATTACCGAGTTTCTTGGGAGGCGCGAAAAACTGGTAACACTTGATTGCGTCGGTTGAAGTCTGTGATAAATTACACCTCTGTTTACCAACTACTTGTCGATGTTTTTGCATTTGACGCGATTACAAGAGAAATGTCAACGAACATTAGGTATGTATTAAGAGAATATGGATGGTAAAATCTTGAATACTAATAAGCAGGGATTATTCGAGATTGGAGATATTTGCATATTTTATGTATTAACCTCCAAGTTCTGAGATTGAATAAAAAATCTACGTCATAAAATCTTGATCCTAGGAAGATTATCTAAATTTACGATTACTACGATACCATTTAACTTGATGAACTTACCCTAAATTAGCAAATGACCTTAATTTAGAAGACATTCAAATTTTCTTTTAATATTATCATAAGTACCTATATGAAAAAGGTTAAGTGTCATCTTACCTAGGCGGCGGCGGCGGTGGGTCCCTCGACCTACGCGGGGTAAGTCGAGGGCTGTTGGGCGTGCTCGCCGAGTGACCCGCCCCGCTGTGGTCAGTGAACCTCGACAGCGGGTCGAAGATCTGCGACAGCCGCCGCGATCTCTCCTCCGACATCTTCGACAAACACTACACAACACTAAACACAATCACATCACGACTCAACACTGTCACAGTAAAATCACCAATGACTATTTCGAACGGTCCGTACGATTCGAACCACGGGAGCGGTTGCCGCGCAGCGACGACAGATGGCGTTGCACGTTGCGGCGCGGGAATTGGCGCGCAAACGCCGCCGCCATGTTGCGCCGTCTGTTTTTCACGGTTTAATGTGCCTTTGCGCAGTCGCCGTATTTAGAACGCTGAAAAAGAAAATAAATACTATTAGTTCAAGTCGTGTTGAGATGGCTAATCGGAAAAGGTGAGTCAATTAGCTAGGCGCTAGGGACGTGCCTGAGCTCGTGTGAAAATGAGACGTCAACACGTAGTAATCACTCATGTAACGCATCGGCGACGCTATTCCGATTGTTGCTTTAAATTTATTAGCGTTGACGTAACTTCGTATTTCCTTTTCAATGTGTATCTCGTTAACCCAAAACTTCCAAGATAAAGAACGCAAAGAATACAGTTAAAGATAAAATTACTACAATTTACAATAAGGGTAATTTTATGAATGTTATCTATTTTGCATTCCATAATATTAAACCGTCATTCATCATTTTAAAGTCTAAATTAACTTCAAAATTCTAGAAAGTCTATTCAAGTAAGTTTTAGATGTACCACAATATGAGGTAAATTGGTTGTAAAGCGCCTGAATCGATAGCGAGCAGAGCCGGGTAATGCAATAAGTGGATAATAACGCAACAAGTACGTAATCCGCTTACTGTTATATTCTTTAGTACTATGACCATGGGTTGCAGTAATCCTATTGAACACTATTCATAGGTCGCCAGTTTAAACTTGCTATTATGCGTCATATAATCGCTCGTATGAAATGTTCGCAAATATTTTTCAAATGCTAAAAGTTTAAAGGTAAAATAAATTTCATTTCTGGTGATTAAAAACTTTGTCAAGTGCGAGTCGGGCTCGCGGGCTTTATTCCATAACAAACAAGTGTTTATTCCCTGAGATCTGTTTTTGAGTGCCCCGTACTCACATGTCGGCGATTTTATTATAGTTATTTTATTTTATATTAGAGAATACACTAAAATTATATTAAGTATGACACATATAATATGTCTAAACGTGCAAAAAACCATTGCAAAAACTATCAACCATCACATCCCGATAATTCCGTCATACTCAAACATACTTTTTATACTATTCGTTACTCATTAAAAACTGTTTAAATCAGCGTTATTTTTATCACACTACTCGACTATAAAACTATTTTCGGTACATTAACTAGTCTTGGCGTAGAATGACGTTATTCTGATGATATATTGTTCGTTATTTTCTCTTCTTTCGTTACCGGATGTTTGTGGTCGTAAAACAGTCTAATGTTTAATTATAACGTTTCATTCTATACATTAAAACGTTATTTTATGTATTACGAGAAGCAATGGTAGACAGTCCGCTTGATGTTAAGTGGTCATTGCAATATCTGTGCCAATAATGCAGTAGAAATTATCGCAGCTACATTTCGGAGGCACGAATGCGTATTTCTGCCTTATAACAACAATGTCAATCACTTCTTTATTCTAAAGCTGTGATAAGAAAAATATACTAATACAAGGCATTCCTTAGTCAAGGATAGTTTGTATATTTGGCCAAGCTCAGGTAGCAATCTAATCTTATCTGGGTTTGATTACAGATATCCATAAACCTCAAAAGACTAAGTTGGACAGCCTCTGATAAGTATATATGTCTCTATTATTACACCCTTCAAAGCGGAACAGCAACGTTTTACACTGTTGTTATAAATCAGAAATAAGTATGCTTTTAGTGCCTCCGAAGTCGAACCACAAAAGGTTCTACCACGTCCAGCTTAACTGATATAACCCTCCCTTAGGATTTCTACTTTTATCATTAAACGTAAATAACTTATTACTCTCTTATAACTTTCACACGGACGCCTCTTATCTTTACTTTCAAAAATAATCAACGTTAATATGTTGGAAAATTAAAAGGGCAATGACCAGAAAATTGACGATGTCCAGACCTCAAGCGGGACCAAAGTTACATGCGCTTTGATTAATGTTATCAAGCACATTATTTCCTATTGGGGTCAACCCTTCTCTGTGTCACCCAATTTTTGTATCCATTCCCTTTTAATCTGATCCGATTATGTATTTTAGGGTTTTAAAATATTTGCAATGATATCTCCCGTCGGAAAAGTAAAATTGAAATTTCACAATTTATAAAAATCCACACAAAGAATTTAAAATTGTTACATTACATTCTATAACATTCGTATGCGTTAAAATATTAAAAGGCTCACACGTTATCATACATCTTAAGTACATGAATACACTATTACCATCAACTCACTTCGAATGACAAGATAAACTTAAAATAAGAAAAGTACGAATAGTCCAACACAACTTCAAGTACGAGTATATTAAAGAGTAACTTGTATACGTTAACACCTATTATTATATATCAATCTGTCCATTTTTTGTCTACCAAATATCGAAAAATTACAATGTCTGGTATGAAAAAAGTTTCAAATATCTATCTCAGATGGGCAAAACGTTGGATAGATTGATTATTAAAACGTAAATCATTAATTCCGTATCATTGAAATATCAGTTAAAGAAAGAAATAGTTAAAAACCTAGTTCGAACCTTATCAGTTGCAAAACATCAGACATGGCTTGGTTAATAACCAACAACTTCTTTTACGAATCGGCATTGTACCGGCCAGATGGGGAATATTTCAGGCTTTCCTAATGCCAAATACCCGTAGCCAGTCTGAAGAGATTCAATTAAAATAGATCAATAAATTCATCTTCATAATCAAAGCCACACTACATAGGAAATGCTTACAAGAATATTGCTCCAGAGTACCAATATCGCAAGCGGTGTAGACGTGCAAGTTCCTCTAAGATATTGGGCTCTTGATGAACCATGCAAAGTTCCCGCCCGCTTATACGCAATTATGATGCAAGTCAAACTGAAGTACAGGCTAATAGAATCTAAGTTAAGTCTAACGTCAGACGGAAGATGTAGGTACTGTTTTCCCAAGTTTTGGAGTAATTAATAGCGAGAACTCAAACTTTGAGGCACGGTGCTGTCGCGTCTGAATAAGACTATGTTTAATCTTAAAGCACCAAAGAAGTATTCAGACCCGACAAGGTAAAACTAAAACTACCTTCAATCTTAAAGCAAAAAAAATATCTTAAAGCTGTGTTGTTACACCATTACCATGTAATAACAGGATTCGTTCTGTTTTTTTGCCTATGTGGCGTTGTAAAAAATAAACTATGATGTCATCAAGAATAGCATCATCGTATCGTAGAGGGCATAGCTCATAGCCGACATAGCTCTGAAGGCTAGCAAGTTGAAGTGGCAATGGGCTGGCCACATCTGTCGAAGAGCCGACAACCGCTGGAGTAGACGGCTCTTGGAGTGGAGACCGCGTCTAGGCAAACGTAGTGTGGGACGCCCTCCTGCAAGGTGGCGCGACGATCTGCGCCGGGCGGCGGGAACTAGTTGGATGAGAAGAGCCGAAGACCGGGCCCAGTGGCGTACCTTGGGAGAGGCCTATGTCCAGCAGTGGACTAACGTGGGCTGAAGATGATCGTAGAGGGCACATAGGAATCTATTCTTGGATGAGCAACGCCTTTCCAAAAAGTTCTACTAAGATTATCAACCCTAAAAGAAAGACGTCCACTAACACCAATAGTGAAATTCACCAACTAGATTAATAAACAGTAAAAAATCACATCGTTGCCAACGGTGAATTTAATAAATAATATAAATAGGTGAAATCGCTTCATTAGTCGTTACATAACAATCATTAGAATATTTAACTAGGGATAAGTTGTACATAATTAAATCACAGACATACATACAACTTATAAGTTTGCCATGACCCAAAACATTTCATCTGCGTAATCAATCGCCTAGTAGCAACTTTTCTTCCAGATTACGTTAAATCCTGTACCGTAGTTCGAGAAAAACTTACGAGGCCCAAAACTTCGATGTTTATCCTGTATTTGTCATGGAAAGTTAAATGTGGTTCTTTATTGCAAGCCTAGCTTGAAAAGTGTTTGGTTAAAGTTACAGTAAATTCAGGAATTACTGGCATGTTAACGATTATACATTTTTATTTGTATACTTCTGCTTAAGGACGCCCCAAACAAATCAATACTCTTGAAAATTAAAAAAAAAAAACTCTGAATAACAAATAAAAAATATCATCATCTATTCCTCATTATATCTAAACGCACGCAGAATGTTAGACAAATTTGTAATTAACTTATACAACATTTGGACATCAACCTCCACCTCATTGGTCAAAACGAGGATACAGGCAATCTAAAAATGTTGTAGCCACTTATCTTTCTTCATATAGAGTCTGCAAATAAATTCTGTGTATCTAAAACCGCACAGAATGCTACTCAGGGGTTGCCAAGTAGGTACTCTTAACTCCACTGACGATAGCGCGTCTCATTAGACACCTGTGTGCTGTGTTGAGAGCCTCTGACCTAGATATTGACGAGGCATTCTATTGACGGAATGTCAGGCTTCACTTTGGACTGAATTTCAGCGCCGTCTTCTAACGTATTAACATTTCTAACGTCAGGTTAACCTACATGCCATCCGTTATGTCGTATATTATATAGCATAAGAAAAAGTATTTTGCAAGGTATAGAACAAAAATAGGAACAAGTATGCAAATTGTGTGACACTCATTAGGAAGTACCGCCATACAACCAGATCAGTACCCTTATCATGAGTTTTCAAAACATCCCACTATTTTACTTTACGTTTACTCAATCCATTATTCTGTTCCGTTTGCTTCAGTAGACTGAGTAAACGTAACAATAAGTAAGTGCTCAAGTATTTACGTTACTGACACCATAGTTCTGATACAATCCGCTAGGGGCGCTGATTAGAAATTGTATGGGCAAATACGTAAACAAATACCAAAACAGTCATATTTGTCAAAACGTAAAAACTCATGGTAAGGGTACAGACAAGGTTAGTCGTGTACTCGTATAACAACCTGAAGACTACCTCATCTAAACATTGTCGTCTCCTAAACTAGTTTTGCCATAATCACCCTGGTTGCCTTTGTGTGTTGGTTATTGCAGCAGATAAAGAATTTCGTAGGAGGACGTTGCTGAAATGTAACATTTAAGCACTTTGTCGCCTCCTCCGATATCGACAAGAGCCATTTGTGCTACGTGGCTACCACGCGGCTACTAATACGGCGCTTGGTGTCACCGACTTCAAGAATTTTGAGAACGTTATTCCTGAACAAGAAAGTATTAAAATGTAATCTCTGATTACGATTGAGTGTTAAATTACTCAATTCAAAATTATTCAGAGTACTTAGTTAACTATAGAGTACGAGTATGAGTACTATAACGTTAAACATTTTGATCGAAAAAGTAGCGTTACTAAGTGGACTAGAAAAAGTGTGTGTGTGTCAGCTACGACGCACGATTGGAGTTTACTCCTTACGAACGATAATTATGATATATATCGAATAGAAAATACCAATTAACCGCATCCATGTGTTTTTTGGATTCTTCCTCATTATCATCTAAATCAATTTCTTGCATATTTTCAAATATTTTTTCAACTTTAATCACTTGATGATTTGTTTAATAGTACATAAAAATACACGTATGCATAGAAGTACAAGAAAACTTTAAAATCAAAACATTAAAACTTGATGGTTAGGTTGCTGTTTATGTACGTTGTAAATAGATGTATATATGGTCGCATGGGTATAATAGCGCCATCTAGTGGCAAGTTTTATAAATTGTAAGTTTGCAAGTTTATCAATCTATGTATTTTGGTTCCAAATATTATAATGGTAACTTAATATAATTGTTTATATTAAAGTAAATTTTAATATAATATAATTATTTATATTTAAAACAATGTTAAACGTTTTATAACTTAAAACTTAATAATTATAATTTCTTTGCCATCTATAAAATATCCTTGTTGCAATTTACGGATGCAATTTATATGAGACTCAATAAACATGTTATTATATGTAATTTGGATTGTTTCTGAATGTTTTATAATTCTAGAATTCATTTAAAACGTATTGCTAATTTTATATAACTTATTTTGAACATAATTCATTAGCAATAATTCTGTAATAAATATTAAATAATACTGTTTTGATTTTGCCCGTTTATCGTTGATAGATGGTGCTGATCAATAATGCATCCATTTTTATAAGTTAAATTAATATATCAGTAACTTACAAAAGCCTCTTTATGTTAAAAACTTATTTTGCTAATATTATATCTTATTCAATTGCTTACTGATTTTATATGTTACTCTTCTTTAAAAACGTTCATAAAAGATTGTTAATCATTCGTTTCTTAAGGAGTAAACTCCAATAAAAATAAAATCATTTGTTTTTCACTTTCAACTCTCAACACACCTGTTGGAGCTTCAAAACCGCGAGTAATAAACATCATGAAAGATCAATTGATTCACAAACGGAAAAGTATTTCATTTCGGGCAATTTGTGAGTTTTCGATATCGGCAACAGCAGAATAATGTTTGATCGAATATTATTGGCGTACTTATCCAGATTTGGCGGAAGTATCCTCTTTTGGGACTGTAATAAAATATTTATTGACAACTTCGTGTATGAAACGCGATCCTGTACAAATACTTTGATGTACGTATATTATGTATTTTTAATATCGTTTCATTGGTTGGCCTACATCTGCTGATTGTTTGTTAGATGCCTTAAAGTGCCTTGAAAAGTCCCAAGTTACAGAAGTTACGAAATACAGACAAATATTCTCTTATTAAAATAACAGCACATTGTTATAAATCGGTTTCTAATATTAATTGGTATCTTGGGTTAAAGTTCGTATAAGAAATTAATTAATTAATTAATTTATGAAACATGAAATGAATTTATTTATGCTAATAAATTCCCAAAATGTCCTCATAGACTTTTTTACGAAATTAATATAGCAAACAAGCATACTGCCTGAGCGTGATGATAAGTGTTCACTGCCATTCATGGAAATCTGTAATAAACCCTAAATAGGGTTAAAGTCTTACCCGCCGAACATAGTTTTGTCATACAAGACCTATACCTCTATCATTTAAAATGCACACACCACAACTTTATATTTTGTGGCAAATTTTCAACAATAACTCAGTAAACAAGTTGCATAGCTCGTGGCGGGCGTCGAAATTTTAAATGACATCCGGCGTCGCGACGCAAGTCGACGCCGTATTCGTAGCGCTACCACAACTAGCGGATTAGCGTTCATACAAATAAATAAAATTGTTTGCGATTTAAAATATGTTTGTTATTTACTAAGCCTTTTGTATTTGCACGGTGATATTTAAAGCACTTTCTGATTTCTGGTATTTTATAATGATTTTGTACACGTGTATTTAAAACAATTAGAAATTAATTTTATCTTAGAGCAAAGCTAACTATGTGTATCATCCGAAGATAACAAGACAATTTCGAAATTTTATTAACTTTTTTTTTAATTGAATTAATAAACAGGCAGTCCACCTGGCCCTTATAAGAAATGTAACCGTTCATGAAATCTTTACCCTCTAAAGTCTTACCCGATGGACATTATTTTAACATAAAAAACCTAACCCTAAAACATTTTAAGTACACACATCACAACTTAATATATATTTTGTGGCAAATTTTTAATAATAGCTCGTGGCGGGCGTCGAAATTTGAAATGACATCCGGCGTCGCGACGCAAGTCGACGCCGTATTCGTAGCGCTACCACAACTAGCGGATTAGCGTCCATACAAATAAATAAAATTGTTTGCGATTTAAAATATGTTATTTCCTAAGCCTTTTGCGTGGCACCGTGTCGTTAGAAGCAGTTGCTGAATTTTGTTGACATACTACTGGTATATTAGCGGTATTGCGTGTGTGGGTTTGAAAGGAAAACTCGTCACCAAAGGGTAACAATTAATAGGTTCGAAGCTATGAATGTCGAGTATATTTTTTACCCGACTGAGGAGAGTAGGTAATGTTCTTCGAGCGTATGTCTCATTCTTTGGTATGCTCTACAGACCAAATGGATTGACGATTTTTATCATGTGATGTGTTGTTGGACTCGTCAAAATTGTGGGAGTGACCACAGGTTTTATTTCAAACTAGTCGGATTTTAGTTATATAATAATTGGAATTTATTATTATAATCCAGGGCAAAAAATATAGCGTACCTTATTCTTTATATCTCTTATAATAGATGCATTTTATAAAAAGCATTACACCAGTATTAAAACGTCACAGTAAAAAACAGAATTACAGCTACTTTCTCACGCCAAGAGGCTTGTTGGTATAACAGTTCTCATTAGTCACTATTTTATGCAGAAGAGGGCGCTTGTAGATCACTTTCGAAGGCGCCTAGGCGTACTTTTTCGCTCAGTTTACAGTATCACGATTATTTTTTGTAATGTTTCCACGTAGGTTTTAATGTAGAGGCTTGGAGATTAGCATATATTTTTAGCAACTATAGTCAGTACTAAGAGGTTAGCTTTTCTAACCTCACCTTTAATTCGGTTAAGTCCATTTGGTATGCAAAAAATATTACTCACCGCAACCATGTTAATTAAATTGTGATTACGACATTGTGACGATTATGACATGTAAAAATTAAATTATATTGTGTATTGTATTCGAGAATCCAAAAGAACCTCCAAAATCTTGTCCCCATTTACTTAAAATCGTACCAAGTGTCATAGATAACTTCATTCCCAGAGTAAATCTGATTAAAATAAATCTACTAGTGTTAGCGAAAAACATTGACATACATTAAATCATAAATCTTTGAATAAATAACCTTCTCTTCCTCTACTATAAATAATTAAATTTTGTCAAACGAATCCTCCTAAGGGTCAGAGATCTATTCTCACCATTCTCTTATTTAAATTGCAAGGAGTCACAAACAACCAACAAACTTTAATGTACCTTACCATCCACCGCGAACCCCATCAAACAATATCGGGCCTCAAAGAACCCGATAAGACCATCAGGCCCTTTAAATCGAGTCCTCATTTACTTAAAGCGGTGCCGAAGATCGATTACCCTAATTCCAGGCAGGTCTAAGTATCTCACGTCATTTATTCCACAGATCAACTAATAGTTAGAAATTCATTCCGATGTTTATGCAATTTCAAGGTGAAATATCATATGCTTAATGTATAAATTAAAAAAAATGCAAATAATTTGAATAATGACTAATGAATAATGACAATCCTGAGCTGCCTGAGCTCTTCATTTATAACTAACCGCTGAACTAAAGGAACTTACAGAAACAACAATTTATTTGCAGATCAAAATTAAAACCTTTTTATATTCTACCCCGCAGGCACCAACGCCTTGCCTATTTTTATCTCATAACAAGTTACAATATAAACCGCTGTGTCCTGATTTGAGGGAGCTGGTAAGGTAAACATACTTATCCGAAACTTTCCAATTTAGCAGATGAAGCAAAATAGCTGTGGTCGAGCTCAGATAAGGCTCTTATCTTATCTAGGGTTGATTAAAGATGTCCATGGACGGCTCACCATATTATAAAAAAAAACATAACAATAATTACCTGAAATAGCAGTAATAGCCTAGTATCCGAGGTTCAAAATCCAGGCAAGCAGATTTGATTTTCAAATTTATTTAGTGTCTAGCGCGTACTATAAATTAATTTTATCATACTTCGAAGCCAACGTACGACGGAGCAAGTTTGCATACCATTTCTATCCTTTCTCAACTCTGTCATTTATTCCACCGTAACACGGAAACGCCCAAGAGCGTCGTTCACCTTCCTGCGTTTTGGCGATAAGCTGATTGACCTTATAAATAAATGGTCGATTCACTCGCGAGGATCAGTGTGGTATTATCGGCGTCGTTAAGGTATCGGGGCTGGTTTTATGGGGTTGCAGTATGTAGGTTAGTAATGAGTATCCTTGATAAAATACGCAGTTTCTTATCACATATAATGATATATCAATGAACCCTCTATGATTTGTCCATACTCTTAGTGTTACATCCGTAGCTCGGATTTCTGTTTGGATTATAATGCAAGATTAAGATACAATCAATGAAAACGTTGATTACTAGTTCAACATTGGTCAAAGAGGTAGTGGCACATTTGCGATTAGCTTCAAATAGGACTCCAATCGAATAAAGTATTTTATATAGTAGCAGCTATATTAACTGCAAAAATATAGTAGCAGTTAATATAGTGTTTATAGAAATTACTAATTGTATTTAGGCAGTCCCAGAAACAATATCATAACATCACGACATCCACAACATCAAATTTCCTTCATATAGTAGATACTTCTAAAACATAACAATAATAACATACAAAATTACAAACCACTCAGTTAATAGGTCAGTGATTCTCAAACCATTTACAAATTAGCCGTGTCGTCATGTGTGACGTGACTAATAGGTAAAAAGGTGGAATAAAAGGTAACGCCAGTAGAAAACCAACGGCATTCAAAATTCTCATTGTACGTACCTACAAGTTCTTTCCACTCAGGTGACACAGTTGGGGGCATTGTTACACTGTGACCTATTTCCATAGTTTAACAGCTTTACATTTCAACGGACATTTGATGTTACAAAGCAAAATTGGTAGTGTAATTCAAATTGTGTTTCAAATTAGCCTATTCGTGTTTTCCCGCTTTATTAATTTGTATAAGTTTTTTCTATATCACATTTTACAAAATACAAGTATTAATAACATGCACTCGAGAAAAATGCAATACGATACTATTGATTTCAATACTTCAATAATATGAATTTGAATACCTTTCAATACGAAATTGAAACTATTTCTATTTAATGACAACGATGAGTCAATGTTGGATTGGATAGTTTAGAAATTTTGTAAAAAGCTTTTGTGCATGAGTCAGTTATACGACTTACGTCATATTCATTCTAAAAGTTCGAAATTATATTTTATAGTCGATAACTTAACCCAATATCCCAATAGAGATTGCTGGTAAGTCTCCTTCTGGAATTAGTATCGGTCAATCCGATGTCTCCAGAATTGCTTTGAGTCAGCAAGTCGTCAATCTTGATCAGTCACAACTCAAGTGTCTACTTTGCTTTGCAAGATCTCTATAACGTGGATGTATACTATCCGACTGTATCCTTGAATAGCTCAGAACAGTGACAGAGGTCTAGTCGTCTGTATTAAGCAAATGTTCAACTGAAGTGCCTTTAATTTGCTTACTGTAGGATCTCCATCTCTAAATATATATAACTCAAAGGTGACTGACATAGTGATCTATCAACGCACAGCCCAAACCACTGGACGGATTGGACTGAAATTTGGCATGCAGGTAGATGTTATGACGTAGGCATCCGCTAAGAAAGGATTTTGATCAATTCTACCCCCAAGGGCATAAAATAGGGCATGAAAGTTTGTATAAATCTTCATGGTTAATAATATTACATCGAAACGCGAGCGAAGCCGCGGGCAAAAGCTCGTTTAACATAAAGTAGACCCCCAACTACTAGCCTAGAGTAACATATGAAAACTTCGGTTGAAACAATGCAATAAAATTTAGGTTAAAACATACTTTCGTTGACATTTATGCGTTTAAGGAGACACGCGTTTAAAATTTTTAATAATTTACTTTCAAATAAATATTTACCATTTACCCACACAGCTTGACAATCAACATACTTCACCCCTATCAAGACCCGAATTGTAATTGGTGGTATCAAATCGTCCCTTCACGTATTAAATAACTCGGATACATGTGGAAATCTTTCTGCGGAAGCGGCCCTTAATTAAATATCTGAGGGTTAATTGGAATGGTGGGCGGGTTAAACATAGATAAAGATTGAGTTACCTTAACCCTCATGTTGCTGACACTTTCGACGAATAAACCAAAACCGAAATTTTCTTTTCGCAAGTAAAAAAACATAAATGAAAAGTTATATATCGAACTAACAAGTTCGATAACTACCTATTTATTAATTTGTCATTTTTTTACAGTACATTATAATTTAATTGAAAAAATTCTGATAGCAACTCCAAATGATATTAATCTTTATATTATTTATAAACTTTATATTTTTTATTAAAAAGTAAAGAGACGTAGTAGGTAATTACGCACTCGTTCTATGTAAAAGTAAAAACTATAAATAAGTAAAAGAAACGAAAACATTATCGATAAAGATAGAGGAGGAGCGGGTTTTCCAATTACTGACCTAGACCATTCTCGTTCTAACTGAAGAATCGTACTCAATGCGAATAGAAGATAGATAGTACATATCAAACGTAGCTCATAGTTAGAAAAGTGCAATTAGTGAAGTTCATTCAACCTATCGATAAACGCTAAATCAGTACGAATATCAACGTCCCTTGACAATAGTTCCATTGCATTACCATATCTGATTATATAGCCGATGACCACACCATTACAACGCCAGTCTAATCTATAGCCTGGTGTCAACAGTAGGTCTCTTGAGATGCCATTAGTACTTAGTGTTTGAGCACACGGTAATCAAGTCTGTTTCAAGATTACGTGGTCTTCATATTTACAGATAGAACGAATTAGAATGTACTCGTACCTTAACTGTTTAAGACTTGGAATGACATCAATCTTATAATAAAACAACACTACAACAAATTTAAGTTAATAGCTAATAATTATACAGTCCGTGACATTCATACGTCCAATTTCTCATAACTGGCTAAATTGATATTGCAAAAACAAATTATCATGTCGTTGTATATTCTAAACTTAGGCAGCTTTTGATGATATCTTTGAACCTCATAACAGTAAGAAGTAGAAGAAAAATGCGATACAAAACGTGTGAGAGAGACACAAGAATAAAATATATAACCTAATGTCAACTACGCAAAGGAATGCGTTTATTAAAAATCTCTAAATTTAAATTCAATAAATGTCTATTAAATTTCTAAACAACAAGTTGAACCCTAAAAAGCGGTACAAATACAACGTGGAAATCCATAATTTTTGAAATTATGGGTTTCCACGTTAATTTCACAAAACAATACTTATATCATTAAGTAATTAATTTTATCCACTTTATAACATACTTTATAGACGATAACAATACTTTGTAAACAAACACGCTTTAAGAGCCTTCGGTTAGTCGTGTCACTAATGTGCGTAGAGTCTAGCAATCGATTTGGCAAGCGGCCCGCGTTAGCGCGCTATATCTTGCCTCTACGACCTACTTCCGGTCTCCGTAATCTTATCTGACCTAGCCATAAACTGCCGTAAATGACTATTTAGTTAGGGGATGCAAATATTGAACACGATTAAAATAAATAAAAAAAAGGATATTATACGGTGGAATTGAGAAACCTCCTTTTTTGAATTCGGTTAAAAATAGAGATGATACAAAGTTTTTTTTTATAATCTTGAATTAGCACGCGAGTATGCAGTCCACCTGATAATAAGTAGCTTCCGCGGCCCATGGAAATCTGCAAGCAATCCCAGATAAGATTACCTTCCTGAGTTGACAACAGATGCGTTGCTACGCCTAAGGACTTGAAACGTCTCAGATAAGTTTGTTTTCCCGTACACCCCTTTCCCTTCAAAGCGGAACACAGCAGGGTTTAAAACTGCTGTTATTAGGCACAAATAGATGTGGCGAAGTACAAACGGTTCTACCACCAAAAAATGAATAAAGTATTTACTTTCTTCTTTCTTTTCTTTTTTTCTTTCTTTAAAAATGTTCCAAATATCTAAATATGTACGTCGTACAGCGATAAACTAGATTACCCCCCTACATGAATGCACCAGGGTGGCGGCGACAAGAAACGAGTGACGGCGTGTGTTAAGCATGCCACAAGGATAATCACCACGACCGCTCTGACAAGAGTGTAACGCTCAAGAAAAACATCGATAAACGAAACCGCAATCGCATCACATCACTAAGCCTATCTCATACGCCAGACAATGCCGACCCGAAAGGCAGATTTTAATTACGAAAACGGCCTGCAGGCTCGAGTAACTTTCATTTCGAGCCTTTGTGCGCTTCGAGTCAGTTGTTCATGTTTGTACAGTATCATATGACAGATAATTTCGCTTTGTTGCTTTTAGAATATTACAATTATATTTTATTCTCCAAGCGTTCGCGCTGAAACGATATGTCACGTGCAAACATTTTGTGATTGTCAGTTTAGCATACAAATCCACTAAATCTGAATCTAGAATTCTGATAGAAATGGGTTGTACCGTGCTCATGCCGTTTGGTTTTGATCTGTACAGCCGATGAGTTAAAATCCTTTGTGGTTGGAATGTGGTACAAACGTCATATTCATTTTTGCCCTACACTTGCCTGCAGCATTCCGATTTTGTGAAAAATCAACAGGCAAATGCATTGGATTCCGACTTTACTCAGGGAAATGTATCTGTGATTGACGTCAGGTGGGAACCATGTTCTAGAATATTAAAGTCTGCTTCCAGATTTCCGAGTACGGGAGTGACCTGTTAATATGAGATCGGCTGCAAGATCCTATTCTGTTTCGGTTACAACGTATTTCTCCATTTTGACAACATCGTTCGACAATGCGTAATATATTATGAAGCAATATTCCCCTAATCAACATTTCGCAACACACAGTAATTGTAATATTTTATCTTTAAAACAATTACATATTTGTATCTAGGTTCCTTTCCAGATCTCTGCGCGCGGGAATGACCAGTCAATCAGGTCGGTTACAAATTCGTTTTCTGTTTCCATGATTACGCCAGCTATTCCTTTATTTCGACTATATCGTTCGATGATACATAATATACAATATTAATCTCAGTAACATTTCGAAATACACAATTGTTGTCACATGTAACCTTCAATAACAATATTTATTTAAACACTACTATTGCAAGGAACGGACCAGTCTCCCTAGCGTAGCACACTAACGCCCTCTGTTCCGTCGGACACATTTTAATCGCCGCCGGTATTTAACTTTCATTTGAGAGCACACGAAGCGCGGCTCGTCGCCGACTTTGTCTATATTGTTTAATCTACTAGTTTATGTTCTGTGATTAGATGGAGTGTAGGTTGGAATGAGTGTCGCTTAAAACATATTAAAGTGTTTGATTTGCAGTTGTTACCTTCATTACATTCAATTTTATAAAACTACGTTTTTATTAATATTTAGTTTCCTTTCTAAATATTTCTGCACGAGCGTGACCAATCACTCAAGTGGGTTACAAGTTCATTTTCTGTTTCCGTTACCATCGTGCTTCGTATTTCCCCATTTGACAACACATAGCTCGAACAGACCAGTCCATTGCACACTAACGCCCTCTGTTCCGTCGGACACATTTTAATCGCCGCCGGTATTTAACTTTCATTTGAAAGCACACGAAGCGCGGCTCGTCGCCGGCTCTTTGTACATATTGTTTATTCTACTAGTTTATGTGTGATTAAATGGAGTGTAGTTGGATTTGAAATTATTGTCGTTTGAAACATGCAGAAGGTTTTGATTTGTATTTTTATTATTTCTATCGTTTATTAATAAATATATTTTTTTAATATTTTTATTTTCAATTCAATATCAACCAATGCGAAGACGCAAAGTGAGCTTACTATAATATATATTGTTTTGTCGTATACTTTTCTTTAGTTACCAATCTTTTTTAGGCTGTAAACACAGTTAGAACCTCGTAGATTAAAATAACAATAAATTATAAATTAATCCATTGCCAGATTTTAATCCTAATCCAATTCTAATCGTGTTACTAAACGATTTTATTAAAGCAGTATTGTTACTAGCTAGTATATATAAATAGCTATTTTATCTATATTATTTAAACATTAAACTTTAGTAGAGTACTTTAGAACGCAACTAAATAGATGTGTATTTCAATTTCTTTCGAGAGCTTTTAAAGCTCTAGTTTATTACGTTTGAAAGCCCCTCGCAGACAGACAATTGGTAGCTGATTATTTGTTGGAACTTAAGCTTCACTCTAACTTAACTGTATACTATATTTTATTTAATATACTACCTACATCTTTTAACACAAACTTTCACATATAACTTTTGTTTTCAGATCCTTATTCCACTTCCTTATTTTTTATAATATAGGAGTAGCAGAAGAGCATGCAGTCCACCTGATGGTAAGTGGCTACTGCCGCCCATGGACATCTGTAATCAACCCCAGATAGGATTCGATGTTCCTACCTGAGGTCGGCCACAGATGCGCCGCTACCCCTGAGGACTAAGCTGGAACGCCTCGGAAAAGTATGTCTCCCTTACCACACTTGAAATTAGAACACAGCATCGCTTAAACACTAATATTATGTGTAATATGATGTGGCGGTGGTGCCGAGTCGAACCACAAGGAGAACTCCCTATACAATCTACTCAATAACTACTAATTCTATGTTATACTTATCTAAGGAATTTATAGTCGTGAAAACAGGTAATGAAAATTTAAATACGACGTACATTTAATTTGTTCCGTGAAGTCCGTACAAATAATCGTAAAAACGTGAGCTCTTGTAAATGAATTCTCATTGTTCTTGCAATTGTTTGCTTTTGAAAAATTTCGCTCACTTAATAAAGTTAATTTGCAGACGGAAATTAAGCGGCGTTTACACTGTTGCGACAAGTGATCGATGGGCAATAGGCAGTTTTAAGTTCTTAATGTTAAGTTTAATGTTCTTCATCATCATCATCATGATCAACCCATTACTGTCCCACTGCTGGGCACGGGTCTCCTCTCAGAATGAGAAGGATTAGGCCATAGTCCACCGCGCTGGCCAAGTGCGATTTAGTAGCCTTCAAATACCTTTGAGAATTTTTTTATACATTTCTCAGGTAAGTGATAATCAATTTCTAATACGCATATAACTTCGAAAAATCAGAGGTGCGTGCCTGGGATTTGAATCTCGGACCCCTCGATCGAGAGGCCGAGTTTCTTAACCACTAGGCTATCACTGCTTTGCTATAATGTTCTTAGGAATACATAATATTCAAATTTGTATAGTGTAGGATATTCTTATTTTTTGGTAACTTTATAAACAAGTATCAAGTACGTCGAGTTCTAACACTAAAACACTAAAATTCCTTTGTTTTAAATTTTAAAAAATATACATTATAAATTACGAAAAGCAGAAGCTAAAGTATTGCATAAATTCTATATTTAAGTAGAATTTTAAATGACTTTACTTTGTGATATATACCAATAAGTATCTACGAGTACATACGTACCATAATACATGTTATATCTGGTATGGATACAATTATTAAATGTATACAGCATATGACATATAATGAGGATCCCATTACTAAATACAGTTCCTATACACTGTAAATTACTCTAACCTTAATTTAATGATATTGGTTTTGTGTCACCAGATAATAATTAGGATCATTATCTCTACAAATTTATTTTCATGAGTAATTGAAACAATGATAGCCATCGTCGTCTGATTAGGTTAACTACATAGTGTTTTGGTGTCGACTTGTTATAATACGCAACCCACTACTGTCCCACTGCTGGGCACCGTTCTCCTTACAATGAGAAGGATAAGACCATAGTCCACCGCGCTAGCCAAGTGCATAATAGACTTCACATGCCTTTTGGCACGTCTTTTTTTAAAGATGTCTCTAGTATGCAGGTTTCCTCACGATTGCCGTCGTGACCGCGGACGAATGCATATCGTACCCGCAGTCTCGACAAGAGGCGTACAGAGGAACACCGTGGGGTTTTAACCGGTACGAATCCCTCTCAGCTGCCCCCGCGGCTGAGAGGAACCCATGACAGGTTTCCCCACGAAAAGAAAAGTTCACGATGTTTTTCTTCACCGTTAAAGTAAGCGATAATTCATTTCTATCGCTAAAATTTTGTACGTTTGTTTTGTGTGTTGTTACTGACTCATTCTATATACGATAAAACACATTCCAAAGATGCCAAAATACATTCTATATACGATAGGCTCAACGAATTTCGATGTAGCAGGTGTTGTTTTCATTTTGATGACACAGGAAAAATTAAAATTTCAAAACTATAAATAGCATTTTTGATGCGCTTTTTCTACGCGGCATATGCGATATACATATTTACAGTCGAGAGTTTCGAGTTTCCAGTAAAAAAAGTTTTTTTTGGCGCGTCATATGCGTTTCCCGTTTTGAAAAATTGTCACTAGTTTAACTCAAATGCTTTATCATTTCAAACTCAAAGTCATAAGCTTATATTACGTGAATATATTTTCACAAAATTGCTATTTCAGTTTCGTGCGAAATTAGTTTCACTAAAACTGATTGAAATGCAAAATGCGTCTAAATTTTAGGTTCGTGCCGCCGTTCAACATTTGGCGATTCCAAATTACATGTTTCGAAACAGACAAATGTTACTTTATGTAGACAAAGGCATTATGTTAAAATGTGTAACTAATTTTGTCCGTGGAATTTGTGCTTATTTAATGTAATGTAGTGGAATTACATTTTTCTATTATATTAATTTTAAATGCAATGCAAAACAAAGCACTCTAAGAGGGTCTTTCGGGTTTCTTTAACCGTGTGGTGGAGCGGTGACCATTCCGCTCTAATACATTCTTGGATGCGATACCTAACCATACAGAGATATTCTCAATTGATAAATTTAGACTTATATAAAATTTAGACGGGTCTCAATGTTTGTGTATTCATCTTTGTGTTTGCTCATGGCAATCCACCTTATTTACTACAAAATGTAATCTATTTCCACAATGCATCGAAATACAAAAATCAATACCTACATCAAGATTCCAGTTGACGATAATAAAAGTATCTAGGTTACTTAAAAATAAACCGTTTCCAATACAACAGAAAGTATTTTAAGGTATTACCCACTTTGAGTTCTTCCCGACAAACCCGTTAGATAAAAGAGTTCGACGATTTCCGTTTATTTCCCAATAATTAAATTAAGGTACATTTATAGAGATGCTAATTTTCTTTGGCACCACACGAACCATAAAAAAATCTATGTTTTATGCAAATGATATTATCAAACATACCCTTGAAAATCCTATATTTTTTCTGCTTGTACCCAATGTTGAAAATTATAAAAATAATAGAATAATAACAGCACACTTCAAATCAAATACCAAACTTAAAAATCAATTTAAAAAGTAAAAACGTACTCGTACATAAAAAGAATTCCCACTAGAATATCACACTTAAGATAACCCATCTTATTATACTATCAGAACTAATGTAAAATATGGTCTAACCTGCAATAAAAATCAGAAGTACACGCATTTAAAATTAAAACTGTCAAGAAGACAGCACCCTTATTCCGCAGCACTATAATCTCACCCGGCAGTGTTTTGTTTTGCACACATTTAGTATTAGTAATCGCATCTTCAGAATTGGAAGCCGTAAATAAAAGGCCGGAAACAGATCCAGGTTAGCGGTGCGAGTAACTCATTACGGACGTGTTGAATGGCGTTATGCAATAATGCGACGTAAATGATGTGAGATGAATTTTAATTATTAAACTAGGTTTTGCTCGCGGCTTTGTGCGTTAACTGTTTTGATAGTACATGTTATAAAAACTGTTTTCTTAGTTTTAATATTGGCTTTATATAGCATAATATTACGTCGTCGTATGTTATTACTTTTAAGTCGAGTCTGTCGGCAGTGATGTCATTGTTATATTATGTGATCATCTAATAAAATGACTTCTCAAATCGGACCCTTATTAGTCTATTTTGTTTGAATACATACTGCTTGAAAAACCAATATCCATTTTCATCTGACCTCCCCTGTGCATGACGTTTCATACAATACAGGGATCAAGTTGAAGCGCTTTCTCTTGATTCCTAACTGAAGCATTTTTTGCGCACCATAATAAAAACATAATTGTTATATTATAATTTGTGTCCGTAAACTAGTTAATTCATGATATCAGTCAGTTTAACAAACATATCATCAATGTACTGACACATCCCACTTCGCAAGTTTACTAGTACAGATATTATCATTACAGATCTTATAAATTGCACTGACATCCAGACCTATAGGTAACAAAGCATAAAAATTTAAATGCACGCTCATCTGCGCCGTAATATCTATAAAAGTAATAAACATGCTCACCGAACACTTAGCGCATGACAATAAAAGTGGAAATTGTTGGAAAGAAAACCATAAAAGTCTAGACACCACTTCATTACAAAGATTACCCCAAGCATCGAAATAACAACAAGCACGTGGAACAAGAGAACAATATTTGCAAAACGAAAAGGATTGAAAACGAATGGACTGTGCCGCCATTAAATATAATGAACGAGCGCGCAAAACACGGAAGAGATAATACTGGGTAAGGGTGTAGGTGTGGTGGTGCTGCTTACCGATTCTGTGTCGCTTGGTCCACTTTGTTAATACACTTACCATTTGTGTGTCACTTGAATTAACTATTGATTAATAGTTTAATATATTCTAATTAGAGCTCTATGATTTATTTGACGAATATGTAATGTAGTTCGGCTCGAGGAACCAATTAGTATTATGCTATAGAAGGAAAGTAAGGAAACTGATAATTTCAACACAATACTGGCATATATAATTCAATATAATTTATTGTTGCTAAAAATTTCAGTTACCTAACAAACTTGAAACAGAACTATGATTATAGCGACTATTTAAAGAAGACTACAAAGCATTAATAGCTGCGAGCATATAGCTGTGTTATTCAACTTACACGGCACAATAATTCGTACTGATTCTTTTAATGACATAACAAGTGCTTCGATTTACCCATAGGGTACTAGAGCGGTAACCACACCATCTATGTTCACACCTTAATATATGCAGATAATCGGCTGAACGCGTCCAGAGCGTACACCGTGAAAAATTAAACATATTCGCAATGGTCCACCGCACAGCTTTATACTGCTTGTTTTAAATTAATTTATTTACAAGCATAGCGGATTTGCATGGATTTTTCTTTTAAAAGATTTGTAACAAAATGGCAAATAGTATTGTTTATTTATTTTTAAACTTTTCTGTCTTAAATGAGACTTTGAATAAGTGGATTTTGCAATTAGGCGTCGAGGGCGATATCCGAAGTAGTAGCTGCTATGCTTTTCAACTATGACGATATTGTATGTTTAAATTAGACGAATTAGATCGAATGCAAATGTTGATAAACGAAAACACCCTGTCACACAAAAATCCAGATTTCTATTGATATTATATTATTTTTCTTAAGCTATTACTTAACGCAAGTAAGTAATAAATTCGCTATTTCTGCAAGATACTAAATTTTAGTATTGATAATGTTAATGTCACTGTTATGCTGGCAATAACGGTACCCAATACTTATTGAGATATGGGTACATTGTTACTTACAAGTCCATAAAGGCAGTGCGTGTCGTTTGGCCTTACGCCAGTACCAGACATCTGGGACGTATGCCCCTGAGACTGCAACCCTAAAACTAAACTGAACAGTTTTTCGCTTCTTTAGGGAAAATTTACTTTGTATTGAAAGATTTAACACCATATACACGAAAGCACGAGCTTTTGCAAGCTATCACTGATGAGCAAATTCTGTAATTGTAACAACAGTCTGTTTTTAATAACAGTTTAATGTCTACAGATAATTGGAGTAAGGTTGTTAAGGTTATATCCCAATTTAGTGATCTGACCCAGTATGGGAACATCAGAGTTACAGACGTAAGTAAAAATATACTACTGTTATCGTCGTTAATAGGAAGCTTGGATGTTAACGATATCACATTTTTATAACATTACATTCAAGTAATAAGTGACTCATTTGCTACTACAGTTTAAAAACAGATGCGGGTATGTGAAGTGGGGACGACACCTTGGCGGCGCTAGAATTAACAGAGAACGACATTCTGGTCGGAGACTTCAGCAAGAACACTCGAATAACGGAGCTACTTGTGTAGTTATAATACTTTTAATCACTAGTGTGAACTTACTTACGTATAGATATTATATCGTTACTCTGTACCTTTTATGTGACTATATGATTACACGACTTCAAGACCTTCAAGATGACTTTCATTTACAATACCGACGAATGACTAGGGCAGTCATTCCTTCTTCCTTCTTCTTGAAACCAAATAGCATTATAAAATGAAAAAGTCTTATTTATGAATATTCTAATTGCCAAAACTTACTAACAAAAACATCATTTTTTACCTTTTTGAGATCAGTCATTAAATAACAATTCACTTTTGACCCACATTTCGTACCTACGCCAATCACAGTCACATGCTGCCCCGAAAGGCCTAAAAGCGTAGAAGTTGCATGACATTTGGCCCCTCGCCAACGTGGAAGCTCAGCGGGTTTTGAGCCACGAACAACACGAGCACTTAATGGCTTGTTACTTTTAGTTGACACACACATATAATTGGTGTTGTCATATATCTATACATATTTGTATTGTTAAGCAACCGCGGTGGTTAATGCTTTTGGGGCGTATACATACAGGATGAAGTCATCAAATGGGCCTTCAAGCTCAAATTCAA
Organism: Epargyreus clarus; assembly: GCF_041222505.1. Lineage (NCBI taxonomy): Eukaryota > Metazoa > Arthropoda > Insecta > Lepidoptera > Hesperiidae > Epargyreus > Epargyreus clarus. The sequence goes on along the minus strand of NW_027332209.1, from coordinate 11,719,386 downwards.
AACTATAAGACATAGCTAAAAATGTTGAAAGAAGGAACAAAGGCCGGTTTTGATAAAAACTTGAAACTACATGTTTAGATTTTTTTATCTATTTCCCGAATATTTCGCGAATCTTCGAACTAGAATTTAGTACCGGTACATTGATTGAGAAAAATTATATTGCAAATATTGGTAGTAGCCATCATACATCGTAGCCATATATTATGTGATATACAGGGTGTCCCGTAAGTACCACGACAAACTTGGGGAGAACTTAGGTAAGGGTCTGACCTCTCTGGGAAAAAAAAATTACCTTAGTAAAAGTGTCACCGTTTTTGCACTATCAATTGTTTTAGATTTTTTGAGAAATACAGCGCTCCTCATCTTCTTTCGTTAACTGCGTGTACAAATTTGGTGATGCAGTTTTAATTTTTTCTGTTAAATACTATCAGATAGTTGGTCTATCATATTGAAATGTAAATTGGTTAAAAGATGTAAAGGAACCATGAAAAAAATAGGGATATTCTTAGATTTTTTTTTTACTATTTTTCACTCAACTTTTACTCGTCTCGGTGAAAAAAAAATGTACTAGACTATATGTGTACACCGCGCAATATGATAAAAATATGCCCAGTTAATAGAGCTTTCAAAAAGATACCACACTTACTATTTAAAGTTGAAGAAAAAAGGTTAAGGCCATTTTTGTTTAAAAGGGACTGAAACCAACTAAAACGAGTTTTTATTTAAATTACGGTTTCTACCGACTCACAACGTGTCAGGCAGTACTAAATCACATTATTACCTAGTTACACACTTAAAAGTATAATTCTTTATTCGTAAAAAAAACTATTTAGTAACTAACTAGCAAACAAAGTAATACAATTTATTAAGTCAATTTTTACCTACTTTGAACTGTCGTTTCGAAGTGAAATTTCGTACATGTATATAATTTGAATGACAATACCATAATTTGACATCTTGGAACAGATCTGATGATGGAGCCAGCAGGTGCATGGTTAACTTCTTAGTAAATCCCTCGAGTTTGGGCTAAATTGGTATGAGATCTACCATCCATATCCGAACGAAAGAAGATGAAGAGGGCTGTACTTCTCAAAAAATCTAAAACCATTGATAGTGCAAACACGGTGACACTTTTACTAAAGTTTTTTTTTTCCCCAGAGAGGTCAGACCCTCACCTATGTTCTCCCCAAGTTTGTCGTGGTACTTACGGGACACTCTGTATATTAAGTATTTACTTAGTATATGTTTGTGCAATACATTTATTTCAAACCGACTCATTTGGATCTCTGCCAGATTAATGTTGATAGTACTTTGAGCCATTTAAGCACTACAAAAGCTAATGGCTTATTACTTTGAATGTAAGGTCAATTTTAATAGTAATTCGTACAATAATACACAATATCATCAACATATATTACGTCGAAATTGGTACTGATATGAAATCTATTCAAATTCCGCTCATTTTTATTTCTACGCCAGATATTTGAGTCACTGGAGTTCTTTAGCCTAGCTAGTTCGGTAGCTATAGCTTTTGTCTTAAGTTCGGTAGCTATAGCTCTTTTTTGTTTAAAGTGATAAGCCACTCAAATACAAAGCAACCTCCAATCCAATATAAAGCAATGATGAGGCTTGTGTATATCAAACCAATTCGTATACGACTCATTTGGAACCATGCCAAACCAAAGCTGACAGCGCTTTGAGCCACTCGAGTGCTACAGGAGCTAATGGCTTATTACTTAGCACTTGAAATAGTACAATACTCAATGATATCAACTTATCTAATGTTGAAATATGTATTTGTACAAGAATAATTCGGATATGACTCATTTTGATTTTAGGAAGAGAAGAGCTGACATTTTTTATATAATATAGAAGTAGCAGACGAAAATTCAATCCACCTGATGGCAAGTGGCCACTGCCGCCCATGGACATACGTAATCAACCCCAGATAGGATTAGATATTCTTACCTGAGGTCGGCCACAGATGCGCCGCTACCCCCGAGGACTAAGCTGGAACGCCTCGGAAAAGTATGTCTCCCTTACCGCACCCTTCAAAACGGATCACAGCAGCGCCTAACACTGCTGTTGTTAGGCAGAAGTAGATACGCGGTGGTGCCTCCGCAGTCGAACCACAAAGGGTTCTACCACCTTCAAATGATTCACATCATATGATTCACCGATATTTTCAAATAGCGAATATGGTATAGCTTTGCATGTATTTCAAATGTCAAGCGATAAGCCATAGAAATATAAAGCAGACATAAAGCAATGATGACGCATGAGTAAATTATTCGAATATGAATTATTTGAAACCTTGCCAAAGCGAAGCTGACAGGGCTTTGAGCCACTCGAGTGCTACAGGAGCTAATGGCTTGTTGCTTTGAATTTCAAATACATACACTATGACAATGATATTAACATGGGTATAAATAAGTACGTGGAAATGAAATCTGTTATATTGAATAAAATTAAAATTACATAAAATACATTCTACCAGGTTTGGTAGTGGGTTTATTTTGATTAAACTTTGAATACAGCAGGATTTAATAACATTTTTATTTATATAATATACGAGTAGCAGACGAGCATGCAGTCCACCTGATGGTAAGTGGCTACTGCCGCCCATGGACATCTGTAATCAACCCCAAATAGGATTAGATATTCCTACCTGAGGTCGGCCACAGATGCGCCGCTACCCCTGAGGGCTAAGCTGGAACGCCTCTGAAAAGTATGTCTCCCTAACCACACCCTTCAATACGGAACACTGCTGTTATTAGGTAGAAATAAGTGTGGCGGTGGTGCTGCCGGAGTCGAACCACAAAGGGTTCTACCACCTTCATTTAACCTTTAAGAATCAATGGTATTTTTTATTTATGTAAATCAAATTATTAAAGTGACAACATCTATAAACAATGATGTCTATTATTATCTTACATATTTAGTAAACCAGCTTACTACACACTACAATTATTTTTCCATTTAGTAATCTCGAATTTTCAAACAATAGGCACGGTTTTGCTTGTATAATAAAACAAAAATATCGTCAACTAAGCAACGTATGCAAATGTTCTATGCATCTTAATTTGTTTAAGAATTAACGTAACCCGCACGTGGGCGCACGTGTAACCTTACATTTAATTCAATTTACGGGTCAATGACTAATGCATTAATTCTCTTGTCGATGTCTTGGTGTAATGCTCTTCCTGGGAACAAAATTAAGTATGCGTTGGGGCAATGCAACTGTTCGTCATCAACCCATTACTGTCCCATTGCTAGGCACAGATCTCCTCTCATGATGAGAAGGATAAGGCCTTAGTCCACCGCGCTGGCCAAGTGCGTATTGGTCGACTTTACAGACCTTTGAGATTTTTTTTTAAATCTCTCAGATTGCAGGTTTCCTCACCATCCGACCGATAAAGTAAGTGAAAATTAATTTCTAACTAACTAAATAACTGTTCAAAGACGACTAATTTGTTTTTTATATCGTAATATATTTTTTGTAACATTTACTAGTTCAATTAAGAATAACTTTTTGTAGTAGTTTCTGAGGGAATCACAGGTGGGTAAACAGAATGACGTTGCTTAGATATTCTTGTAATTACTTAAATTACAACAATTTATGTTTGTTACTTGTCCTCACTTATTAATGAGTTACCAACAGTAGTAATATAAGACAACAGAATCAGGTGACAGATCAAAAACCGGTAATGAAGCTCCGAAATTACCATGTCTGTTTGGGGCTGTTCCGTTTAATTTATCGAGGTTAGGGGTGGGGGTGGATCGTAAACGGGCGTCGTAAAGCAGCCTCTTAGATATTGAGTGGATTGTGTTATGTCACTTTGTACTATTAGCATGTGAAATGGGTTACGTTGTAATGTGAGTTTAATGCAGTTAATTAAATTTTATAAAAATCAGTAAATATGGCAGCCAACTTTATTTTACTTTATAAAACTCTTAACGTATTTATAAATAAAGTTAATATAGGTTATTATTTTGATAATTATTATTTTTATTTATAATAATAAAACTTATGAAATTATTGACACAATTCATATAGATACTATTAATATTTGAAGTATATTGTTATTTACATATGTTTATTATATTCTCTTTTACACTATACACAATATATCAAAAATTATATGAAAAAAATAACACAAAACATAAACCTTTACATTGCAACATATTGCATAAAGCGATCCAATTAATTAGCGCCATCTCGCGGATAACAGCGAGTGCGTAAACGTATTGTGACGTGTTGTCGTAAAGTAGAATTTCACCAATTAAATATATAATGTTCCCTCTTAAACGATGTCTTGCTTGATGTGTATTACAGAACTGCTAATAAAATATTTTAATTATTTATTATACCAGAAATAGATGCTTCCAGCAAAGTAGGTTAGGAGTTCTTCTTGTAGTAATAACAATATCTTGCATCAGTTGCCACTCATGTCGACCATCTCATATTATTAATATTCAATCTATCCCATTTTTAACACGCTTTTATTAGCTTGGGTTGTATGTTTGTATGTATGTATGTACGTAACAGTAACGGAATCTTTGAACCCGATTTCTATCCACTTTGAACGTTCAGTTTAATTCAAAATTTTGAAATATTATCAAAAACCGATGACAATACACGATTTTAATAATTTTGTACCATTGTCCTTATCAACATCCTCAAGATTAACGATTTTCGAGGCGAGAAAAAGCGCCTGAGTGAGAGTTCAGGCAAAGTTACTAATTTGATTTTTAGTTTTGAAAAAATAATAAAGTTATTACCCTATAACTCAAATGTACTGAAACATATCTATAATGCCATCTTGTAGAATGATTTTTAGGATTCCGTACTCAAAGGATAAAACGAAACCCTCCGGTGTTGGTTCGTGAGTCACAGGGCTTTATCTCTTAAACCGTAATAGATAGACACTTTATTTTTTACAGACGATGCATAATGATGGTCGCTATAACAACAAATACTAAAAATTAATAAAGTAAATATAGTTCAAAAAACTTACAAGTAAATCATAAACAATCGTTTAGTACTAGGTAAATCGAAAAGTACCTATAGCCTAAAAGCACTTTCTAACATTAAAATTTAATCCGCCTATCACATATAGGTACACAATGCCACTATGTAAAATTACACAAGATGTAAAAGTAGTTCGTTACACATCACTTCTTAGTTAAACCTGATTAAAAATACGAAATAAGAGATTATTTCGTATTTTCTACTCCCAGTTAATGAAAAATTGCTTCTCAGCAATTTTTCATTAACTGGGAGTAGAAAATTAATTCACCGTAAATGCTCAGGGTTCTTTTCAAGGAAAAAGCAAAGCTCATAGACAAGACAACGTTATTTTTCTCGTAACGTTGCTTTAAGCACGCTGGAATCTTGATTAATTTATGCAAACGATCCCTAGGAGAGGCAATAGAGAAAGAACATACTACAGGAACATATTTTTTTTTATAATATAAGAGTAGCAGACGAGCATGCATTCCACCTAATGGTAAGTGGCTACTGCCGCCCAGAGACATTTGTAATCAACCCCAGATAGGATTAGATATTCCTACCTGAAGTCGGCCACAGATGCGCCGCTAACCTTGAGGACTAAGCTGGAACGCCTCGGAAAAGTCTGTCTCCCTTACCACACCCTTCAAAACGGAACACAGCAGCGTCTAACACTGCTGTTATTAGGTAGAAATAGGTGTGGCGGTGGTGCCGCCGGAGTCGTACCACAAAGGGTTCTACCACCTTCAAAACTTATTTCTGCCTTTTAAGTGTGTTGTATAAAAGATGTGAAATGATTCGCTTCTTCCATACGGAGTATCTTAGCCCCCATGAGTAGAACTACATCTAGTGATAAAGGTGGTAGAATCCTTTCTCTCTCGACTCGGAGCCACCACCGCCACACCTATCTCCGCCTATTAAGAAGAATGTAAAACGCTGTTGTTTTCCGCTATGGGAGTGGGAAGGTGGACATTCTTATCCGTGACATTCAACTTAATCCCCAGGTGTAGGAACGCAGGACTCTATCCTTACCTGGAGATGACTACAGATTAAGGCATTGATGGTTTACAACCAATTTTATTATCGTTTGTTCCTGTAGAAAAAGTCTTCACAGAGGATGTAAGAAACGATACAGCCCTCTTGAAGTTGACGTAGTGACATGAGTCCTATCTGAGATAAAAGATACTTTACTACTACTACTACTACCAAATTGGAATGCAATTGCAATTGTTCCTATAGTTTTCAACTTGTAGTAGCTACATAGCCGGTAGACTGCTCATCTGTTTGCATTTCCATACCATAATAAAAGTATTTATTACTTCGTGACTGAACTCCGTATCTCAAACGCGAGTTCTCGTATGCAGGTATTATTTATTATTCGAAATTGCGCGGAGTACGTGTAGTCGAAACATATGAAATACGCTAGCCTTGCTACGAAGGTATATGAAGACAGGCTACATTTGTTACCTCCTAGTTTCATTATTGTGATTATTAACTCTATCAGTAAATATACACGTGCGATGGATGCCCTTTTTTCTTTACGAATTTTGTGAAAAATGTAAATAGTAATTCTTAGAATTTTTTTGGTTTTGGGAATCCAATAAATAATAATATTCTATGAATAAATATAACTCTAGGAATATTCTATGATAATACAGATTAAAAGTCTCCCAACTTCCCAACTCCTTACTAATTCATAAAGATGGAACAAACAAATTGACAAACTTTAGCATTTAATATGCCCATTACTAGAGATAGTAAATGGATAATGGATGGAAAATACACACAGATCCTTTGCCTTTTTGTCAGCTTCTGTCGTATTCTTTTGTACTTCAGAATGAGCCCGTTAAAATTCCAGCATTGCAAGGCTTTACGAAACATGACCCGGAACAAAGATAACACTGCCATTGAGCAGACATTTTGAAACAGCAAAAAACCCGTACAAAATTCAGACTAGTGCAAAACAAACCGTCATTTACGATTATCGCCTTACCAGACACTAAGTTCCAGGTTTGATACTTGGTAGTCCCTGTAGTACCAGGGCCAGAATAGGGCTACGGTATCCCCTGCCTGTCTTAGGAGGCGTCTAAAAGAGGGTTACTGGGGTTGCGGGCGGCAAAAGTGGGAACTCGAGCCGTTCGGCAAGCGACCCCAGGAAGGAAGGCAATACGATGTGGTCGCATACCGTCGTAAACACTAAACGGTGTGGGGAGCGCCGTGCTCACCTACGCAGGGCCTGATGGGGCAACACGTTCGAAGGACTTCGACCCGTTGGAGATCCCGGAGTCCTCTTCGCAGCGCTGAGGATGGCTACCGGGGGGCTTCTAGTGCGGTAAAAATCCCACATAACCCCGTGGCGCTCCCACGACACGTAAGTTTTGAAGGGAAACCTTCATTAGGTTAGGAGAAAACTCCTCGTTAAAAATTAAAAAAGATGTTTGCTACCCGGTGTAGCAGATATAGAAACGACTAATTTAAATTTCTGTTTTAGTTCTACGAATCCATATTTGTGTCAACATTAACATTTAAATTTCCACATGAGCTCTCGACTCCAGCGAAATGTACATATTATTACTAACTCAAAGCGCTGGGTCAAAGTTGAACGTGTAAAGACAAACCGGCGTTCAGAAGTCTAAGCGAATGCTCTATGCTCAGTGATGTGGTTTACGAACTTTCCTGTTGACTATGTGTTTCAACCATCCTGTTTATCTTGTTCAAAGCTCGCCTGTTTATGTTAAATGACTTTATTCGTTGCTCTAAAATTTGAATTAACTGTTGGAACAGAGTTGGTAAACAGAGTGGGAGTTCAGATACTTTGTGGTCAGTGTAACGAAAATGGCATCGAAAAGAGGTCTTTCACCATAGCTCATCCAAAAGTTAGTCAGAGTTAGAGTCAGTGTACTACTCGGTGTTTGCCTACGCGATGGAATTTGGAATGATGACTTTATTGACGAAAAAATCTTACCGATATAGGACAGAGTAAGCAGGCTGAAGTTTTTTGGTTTCATTGCTCTATGACGTTTATAAACAGACAGATCTTACCAACGTAGGACAGAGTAGGCTGAAGTTTTTTTGGCCACATTGCTAGAAGGACCATAGTCGTTTAGGAAGAAAAGTCATCCTGTGGCGACTACGTCAAGACAAACGAAGTATGAGACTAACAAGATAGACTTGAAGACAATGGAACATCGCGATATTTTTTGCTAAATTGGCAATTGGTCAATGAACTTAGAAACTCAACCAAACGATTTAATTTCGATAATAATCTACTCGTATCCTTTGAGAAACTAATGTTACGAGTATATAAACGAGACATTAAACAGACCTTCAGGTAAAACAAAAATAGTTGACGGATGCAAAGTCGTGTTCCAAGTTTTAACGTTTCACTTGGGATCGTAACGTGTACGTTGTTCGTCATTTTTCACGGCACAGTTTTGTTTCTTTTGCTGAAACTTCTGTTACAAATAGTTTTGTATCGATCGAACATTTTACTAGACATTTGGACAAGTGATGTATTCAATTTTACAACACGTGGTATTAAAATTATGTAATATCTCGATATCGTGAATTGTGAATTAAATAATAATTCATTTATACAAAGTAATGATAACCAAACTACACAAAGTAATTTGCGATTACTTCTGGTAGTTAATTTAAAAACTTATTTTATTCACTGTAAAAAGCTACAAACAAATTGCACTATGCTTTAAATTTTTTCAATCGCTATTTACTAAATACTATTTATAAATAAATACAAATTATAAATACATATTTATAAAAAGTATCAATGAAATTTACAGCTACTTTGCTAACTTGTAACGTTATTCATACTTCAATAGTACTAAGTCCGATCATATTTCTGCATAACAACCAGAATAAGTGCAGAGTGATTGCAGTTGCAAAGCGCAAAGCAAATTAATTTGAAAGAGCAATTTTATTGGTTCCGACGTTCTTTGAAGTGACTTCCTGAAGTGTCGCCAGCATTCAATTTAGTGCAGTCAGTGGTGCAATAAACCCTTTGAATATAACTATTTGAATGAATGCTAGTACGTGATTTGAATAGCGATTCTGAAATAACCATAGTGTGTCCCGAGCGACAGCCCAGCTCGATAAAAGTATAATGTGTTGTGTGTTTTATTGTAAATCTTATGTTAGTGAATGTTTTTGTACCATTTTTGCTTATAATATATGAGATATTGAAAGACGGAATTAAAGGTGTATGTGATATGGGATGTATTTTTTTTTTAAATATTAATCATTAATTTATGCGTATTGTAAAAGTATATGACTATTAATATATTTTATTTTTAAGTAGGTTCTAAGTATTTTTATCAATACACAAGATTTTGTGAAACTTTTCATGTGAATGAATTATAACAAAATGAACTGGTCCGAGGGAAAGGATGCCATAATCATAAAATTGGGCATTTTAATATGAGATCATGCAATCATATCATATTTTAAAATAAATGCACAACTGGACGTAAGTCTTCCCAATTGAGATTTTCTTTAATCCTCAAGATTGGATATAAAATTTGAATGTACAAAAATAAATGTCTCAATAGAAAATTTTCTAGGACAAATATTTTTTTTCATGTCAGTTCTGTCGTTCAAAAGGTAAACAAGACGTAAAGAAAATATTCAAAATACATATAAATTACAATTCCCTTGTTTCGTTGAAGAGGGTAAAGATACAGTTTCGTAGGGCGCAACTATCTGAGTTAAGGTGCAATAAATCGCTGTTTTACGGGCCACTTAACGAGTCAACTGAAAAACTTATCTAGTTCTTGGGGTCAAGTACTGGTGTGGACGAAAGTTTTAACGCTCTCCCAAAGGCGTTCCAGTTTAGTCCTCAGATAGTAGTGGATCTGTGACCTCAGATCTAATCTTACAGGTTGATTACAGATCTCCATGGGCGGTACTAGCCACTTACTATCGGGTGGACTGCATGCTCATCTGATATCCCTATATTATAAAAAAAACCTCTGTTACAGTGTGTGTGTATATTTTTTATGTATCAGATTTTTTTGCTGCATAAAATTAAAGCTAATATATACCTTAACAAATTGTAATGCACACGATCCAAGACTCCCAAAAGAAATTGAAAAAGAATTTACACTTTTGGGTCAGTCCTATTGAGCCAGTATTTGTATGGATCTTTGTAGACCCTAGACTCAGAAACCCTTGTACCTTAAAGTGTTTCTTATTAATATTGTTTTAGTCTATTTCTATGGAGGCTACCGTTTAAGTTCCATAAATATTTTCACCGTGATAATATCTAGGCACTACATAGGAACAAAAATACAGTATCATACGTATGATCAAACGCAATTCTTCTATTCATCTTAAAACCAACACAACCAGCTTCACCTCGTTTCTTTTCATAACAAACAATAGCAAAACATTACTCGACAACATGAAGACTAATCTAGGTCTTATTCATGACCTGAATCTCTCCCACAAACATATCGTAAACAAAGCAATCCTTTATTTTTATTCCCGACACTTCTCAAGCTGCCTGTACACAGACCGCATATAAAGTGGAATATCGATGGGGTTACTTCCCCTAATGTTCGCATAAATAATCATGTCGAGATCTTATCACGTGAAAATACGATGCCGACCTGGAAAATAGTTTCTTTAGCCATAGGGTGGGGTATAGGGAATTTTAATTAGGAAACGTTTCATAGGAAAATGAATTGATACTGAAGAAAATTATTTCACCATCAACCCCTTACTGTCCCACTGCTGGGCACGGGTCTCCTCTCAGAATGAGAAGGATTAGGCCATAGTCCACCGCGCTGGCCAAGTGCGTATTGGTAGACTTCACATACCTTTAAGATTTTTTTTTATATAAATCTCTCAGGTATGCAGGTGTTCACGATGTTTTCCTTCACCGTTTAAGCAAGTGATAATTAATTTCTAATACGCACATAAATTTGAAAATCAGAGGTGCGTGCCTGGGATGTGAACCTCGGACCCCTCGATCGAGTGGCCGCGTTTCTTAACCACTAGGCTATCACTGCTTTTAAAATTGTTTACGTAATTGAAATGTACTAGAGATTTGACGTCATCTCTTTGTATGATTCAAAAATAGTAGAAATGATGAAAGTTCATCTTTAAAAACATTAAATACTTCACCTATTTCTGCTTAAAAAGAGGTATGTTCTGGTTTGAAAAGAGTGGTGAGGATGAAAGAAGAACCGTGTAAACTCGATCTTCATGATGAGCAACGGATGTTGGGTTATCCCCATCAGATGGACGGCATACTCGATTGCGACTTCCTTTTTAACCGACTTCTTTTATAAGCAAACAACTACTTACACACATATGTTTACAAAATCATTGAAGTACTTAGAATTTAATAAAATTGCGTGTTAGTTATTACTATCTTCATCTAATTTATTATTGTGTACAGAAAATTATTTCTTTGACGAAAGAACAGACTATCGCTTGTCCTTTCTTCCGTTACTCGTCCATAATAAAACTATTCAGAAATTAAATAACGGTAGACAGCTTTGAGAAAAAAGTAATTGAAAAGCTATACCGATACTGTCCTCTGAGGGAAAATTGCAAACCATTTGCAAGTTAATGTCGATAGTCGAGCGATATTGAGGAAACCTCATTCAACGCTGAATCTTTGAATTACTAAAATAAAGAAGCAGACATTGATAACTGTTTGACTTGGATAGATGCAAAATCTATAAGGTTTTGTCTGCAAATACTTTTTTTCGTATAATATTCATACTATACTTCATAGAGTGTAATTTGATCATTATTAGTATTCGTTTGGTAGTTTGTTTGGTAAAAGATATGGCTAGATATAACATCGGTTATAAATTGCATTTTATTCAATAGAAAATTCAATCTACGTTAGTAAAAATCATCTTCATCATCATCATCAATCATAAATATTACTTCGTTAAGTATCGTATTACAGACATATAAACATTTTTGCTTAATTAAATTAGTAGTATTACTTTAGTATTTAAAGTGATATTTTTTTTTATAATATGGGAGTAGCAGACGAACAACCAGTCCACCTGATGGTAAGTGGCTACTACCACCCATGGACATCTGTAATCGACCCCAGATAGGATTAGATATTCCTACCTGAGGTCGGCCACAGATGCGCCGCTATCCCTGAGGACTAAGCTGGAACGCCTCGGAAAAGTCTGTCTCGCTTACCACACCCTTCAAACCGGAACACAGCAACGTATGGCCGGAGTCGAACCAAAAAGGGTTCTACCACATCATACTAAAAAATATTACTAAAATAAAGAAGCAGACATTGATAACTGGTGATTTATTAAATGCCGCTGACTTGTTTTGCATCAAGGTTTCGTGTGCGAATACTTCTTTCCCTCGATTTCATATATCAAACTATGAAGACTAGTTTGATTTTTACTAAATATAATAATAATAATTGTGTTTTATTCAATGATATAGTATTCAATGTACGTAAGCAAAAATATTTAATAAAAATATAGAAAAAAATCATTTTGCTTCATTTAAAACGACAATATCATCTACCTATCAAAGCGAATCAATCGGGCTTAATAATTAAAATGATTATACTTCTATAAGATATAACAAAGGTATGGATTTACCTCATAAAGTTACAAATCATTGAAATAGTCAACATCATCCCTTTTTTCAACGTCGACACAAAACAGGAAAATGTGTTAAATTTGTAGTTAACTAAAAGAAAATTTCTTTCCAACAAAACGATTCACACAGTCACCTGCGCTAACTCTATGACAAACGCGCGAGGCGGTCTAGGTCAGGGTTTCCCAAAGTTGTGATGATCTGTTTCACATAATTTGATAAACTTCCATTCCAAATCAAAAAAGTATTTACGTTTACTATACTCATTGCACATACGATTCTTAATGACGAAATTGATTGCGTAATTGTATCTACTAATTTACCAAAATTAACATTAAGAAAAATTGTTATAAAATCTTTTTTTAAGGAGTTGTAATTCAAATATTACGATGATAATAATGAATTTATCATAGAGCCAAAGGATCAAATCTGAAACCTTCGACGTGTCGGTGTCAGACTGGTGTGGAAGAAATTCCTCACACCTTTCAGCTCCCGTAAACGTCGCTTAGATCGTGTCTTACCGCCTCTTTGAGAACAACTTGCCGAGAACCACTGATCCTTGCAAATGAGCGGTTGACTGATGCAGCACATTTGTTTGGACCTCGTTTGTTAACCCCCCGCATGAAATTACCAACATTACGGGCCCACGATCGAGTTTATTAAATTGGTCGTTCCGGCCCCGACTGCGCCAAATTTTTGAGATAAGGCCGGCAGGCACAGGGTTGATGACATGTTACGGGCTCTATTTATGACAATGGGTTAGATTGCTTGTTAGATTTAACTAGGAGTTAATTTTAACGCGGTTTAGGAAGTCGTGTAAAATAAACGGCTTTACGATAAGTGGACTTTAATACTAGGAATCATTTAGTTTCTTTAAATTATTCGATTTAAGGTATCGTAAAGTCGAAATTATTTTTTACGAAACTCAACCAATATAATTATAGCTAATACTTAAACAACAGTAACATTGAATAAATATAAATGAAAATTCGTTTCATTAATATTATATCAAAAGTATGTTTCTTATTTTTTAAACCAAATAAAAATACAACAATTCGTCAATGATCCAAATAAAATAACTCCGTTCGTTGTGTATTAAAAATACTTCCAGTGTTCTCAAGCCAATGTTCCATTTTTAAAATCAAGCTCTCAAAAGATGGTGTCATAATAGTATTATGAATAAAACAACGGTGTTACTAGCTCTCGCCACGCTAAAAGTTTCAGAACTTATGCATATTTAATCTAACGCTCAGTAACGTTACAGTTACAGTTTTCTGTTGAGACTAAGTAGTTTATGTTATGCAAAGTTTCCGTTGTCTCTCTAAACTAATAATTCTATAGAATAACTGTTATTATAAGCACAAAAGAGATTAACACACTTATTTGTAATAACAGTCTTAAGTGCTGGTGTGTTCTGGTTGGTAAGGAAGACTTTTCCGGGGCATTCCAGCTCAGTCCTCAAGAGTTGAGGAGCATGTGTGGCCAACGTTAACGTAACGTTAGGTCGGAATTTAGTTTAATCTGGGGTTGATTACAGATTCTCGAATGACTATGAAGTCTACCAATCCGCACTTAGCCACGGTGATGGACTATGGTCTCAACCAACAGGGGTTTGACTTCAAAAAAAGGAGACTTGTGCCCAACAGTGGGGCAGTGATGGGTTGACGAAAAAAATTATTATCCCGCGCATCCTGACTACGGAACATCGGTTTTTCCAACCGTCCAGGAAAGTGGCGGTAGTTAAATAAACAACACAAGACATGTCTAGGCGAGCGTGACGTCACGGAGTTATGAGAGACAGGTAGCAGCTGCACCATTGCAGGCAATTTCCCAACTGTTTCTAGGGAAACATAAATCTTGCGGTATGCGTGCAACTTTATTGTAAACTGACTAGTTTGAGGGGAAATGGAAAAAAATACACTTAAAATATTACATTGAAATATAAATATACTTAAGCACACTTGGTAAACTTTGTCAATGATATACTAAGGGGGTGATTGAATATTTACATCATAAATTAAGGAAAAGTATGAAGTTAAGGGGATTAACCGTTTTCATTTCATTTCACAAAAGGGTTAGGAATATAACAGCCGGTTCTGGTTCGACCTAGTAAAACTACCTGATAAAGGCAGAAATACTTGTGACGGTGGTGCATCCTCAAAATGTGAAGGGTAAAACCTTGAAATCAATACTGTTTGAAAATCTTGAATCGAAAACTGATAAATAAAAAGCAATAACCGTTTCACTTATCGCATTATCAAAATAAGTCATCACTCATGAAATAATAGACACAAATTGAAAAACAATAACTTCAATCAACATTACTTCCATTCGACGACTAAACGGTCACGCGATCAATTAAAAAATATTAATTCCCTGCCGGAATAATATACACATGAAATAAATTGTACTGTCTATGTGTTATTTTAAAATAACCTTTTTTAAATCCTTAATAACTGCCGTTTCTAGGCACAAATTGTTATGTGGATATTATAAAAATCGTTTGTTTTTTTTATTTGTTAACATTTGCTTTTCTTTTGTATCTCTTTATTTATCTTCGTGTCTGTTGGACCATTAATCTGTATGTATGTTTGTTTATGTTTTGTTTGTGTATTTAGTACAAATAGGCCCTACAACTCCTGACAACTTTACAAGTCATGAAAAAGTCTACTTTCTACACGGAACTTATTTCGAATACTTTAACTTACGTTTATGTACGTGTCTATCACCGATTATCGTCATCGCCCAGGCTTGATTAGCATGGAATTTAATTGGCCAATAAGATCATCTTTATTACCCTTAGTTTAACGAGTTTCATAATAAATAAATAAATTCTTAAAAAATATTAAAACGAGCAAAGCCGCGGACAAAGCTTCGTAACAGATAAAGTGCGTCCACATCTAGATATTACCCACAAATTACTGTAATTGCTGTGTGCTAACTGCTCGGTGACATGCCACGGCAACCCTGTCACGTCTCTACTTTAACTTCATTTTTGGTTTTACAGCTATTAATGAGCGTGACATATCGAAAAAAATTACATAAGAAAAAAGGCACAAAAATAAACATATTTCAATTTTTCAGATAACTTTATTAAATGATAAACAGATCAAAATCTAAGTTAATCTTGAATATTTCATATGTGAATCTGAGGAAGAGCATTTTGTCTGGTACTAAGATAAAAAAAAACATTTTGTTTAAATTTTTGCAACACTCAAAAAAAATGACAAAGAGAAATAAAGGGTTCCCTCTATTTTTATATTAACCACATATACACATGAGCACAGCATAGAGCACAAATGAGGCATATCAGATTAATCCTCAGGATTTAGAAGTTTCGGAAAAAAAGAAAAAATCTTTTTGACGTCATTATTTCTTTACACCAAAATGACTGTTTTATTAATACACTAATGTAGCCAAAGAGAAATAAAAGAGAAAAGAGAGAGTAGGAAGACCTTTTTGACGTCACATGAATTTAACTCTAAAATCATTACTCCATTTCCCATTGCAATTTGAATAATCCGAAACCAGTTCATATTACAGCGGCATTGTTGATATTTCAATTCAGAGGCACGACGCTCGGGTGCTCTCTTTGTCGTTAATGGGATCGAAACAACGTTTTGCGATGTAGAGACCCAATGTAGAGTTCCTCTTTGTTTTGACACGTAACAAGGCTGGGAGTGGATTAGTCATATTACGGTTGTAGAGCTAGTCGGTTATGATTGCTAAGTGGTTTTGATTAATGTTCTGAAAAATAGCATTAAAATACGCTTTATAGTTAGGTCACTTTTCATGTAAATAAGCAAGATTAATTTAGAATGTCTCATGCTATGGACTGACAATCCCTATCTAGTAAATAGAATACCCAGAATCCTCGCCCAGTAAATGCATAAAACTAAATTGGAACGCCTCACAAAACTTTTTTTATCTTATTATGGGCTTGCGTTTGGTTGCAATCTTACCTGATGTTATTTGAGATGCAGCCTTGGAAACTAAACTACAACTAAACTATATTTGGAGTTTACTCCTTAAGAAACGATTTGAGTTATAAGGCCCGGTACGGAAATTTTATGAGGAGTAAAATCAAGTGTAACACGAAAAGTTGAGGCGTTAGAAAGAGACAAACATATATATCCACACTTTACGCGCAACACCAGTGAAGTCACTGAATAGAAATGTCATAATTTTATTTTTTTGTACTAGTGACGTGAAGGAATGCGTTGTATCGGTAAAATAGGTTCACAGACTACATATTAAAAGTATTTTTAGCCACAAATAAAACATAGTTAATTGAAAATAAGCCAAATACGAAGGTGCTAAACTCGGACATGTATACATGTCCGTGGACGGTTACGGTACATTTCGTTTCGGACATGTATACATGTCGCTGGGCGGCAACGTATATTACAATCATCATATCCTCTCAAAAAGGAAGTAGCGTTTTTAACCAAAATATGAATCAAGAGTGCTTTTATTAATTTAAAATACAGTAAGTTCAAATCCCATATGAAAGTAATTATTACAATAAAAATAATTAGCAATATATAAAACATTAAAACGTCATTAACTATTTTCTATTCGATATATATCATAATTATCGTTCTAAGGAGTAAACTCCAATCGTGCGTCGTAGCTGACACACACACACTTTTTTTTTATTTATTATCAATTGATGGGTACCATCAACGTCCTACTCAAAATGAGAAGGGTTAGGCCATAGTCCTCCGCGCTGGCCAAGTGCGTATTGATAGACTTCACATACCTTTGAGATTTTTTTTATAATCCTCTCAGGTATGCAGGTTTCCTCACGATGTTTTCCTTCACCGTTTAGAAAGTGATTATTAATTTCTAAACTAAACTATAGCATAAATGCCTGTAGCTTATAAAAAGAACGCGTGAAGACGAAGTAACAACGCCTCTTATATCTTTCGTCCCACTATCCGAGCATATAAAGATCTAATTATGAATTTAAACTACTTTTTAGGTCTGTAAAGTCTAGAGTAAGTGTGAAAATCGTTATGTTATATAATCACGTTTCTTCTAAAAGTTTTCGTCACCATTTCAATACGTTAATGGAAGAGGATTTCCACACTCATGAAGACGTAAAGCCCTGTTGTTCCGAATAAAACGTTATCACGAAAATGGGTATCGCACGAAAGATTTGAGTGTATTTGTCAAGCACTTTAGTATTCAGGGTGGTTCCTTGCTAGCTATTTATTAGCGCAAATACCCTGAATAATATGTGTTTGCGCAAAATTTTCTCTTATTTCTGTTTTATTCATATATTTGGATGGAAAAATTACGCTGCTTTATTGTCTGTGTACGAAACCTACATAGGGCATTAGGGTAATTTGTTACTAAATGATGAATTGCGTTTAAAGGAATATCTTAAGACCTTTGTGCATTAATTTCAGAAGTCATCAAAATCAGTTTCAAAGTCTATTGTCATCTTTTCTCATTAGGATTTGAGCAGGAAATGACCTTGCAGTCCATGTGATGGTAATGGTCACTGACGCCCATGGTTATGGCCAATTCCACACAGAACAGGTTCTATCGAAAGCCGATCACAGACAACATCACAAGGACGGTCGTCTCAATGTAAACCAGTATAAGCATCCACATTTTATATTCGAACCGCCGAATTACTTCACACTAATAATGTGCTTGTGCAAACGTAGATGTATATTGTGGTTTGAAAAATCACAAATTTCACTTAATTTACGAACACATTTTGTACGCCTTATATTACTTCACACTAATAATGTGTTTGTGCACACGTAGATGTATATTGTGGTTTGAAAAATCACAAATTTCACTTAATTTACGAACACATTTTGTACGCCTTATATTACTTCACACTAATCATGTGTTTGTGCACACGTAGATGTATATTGTGGTTTGAAAAATCACAAATTTCACTTAATTTACGAACACATTTTGTACGCCTTATATTACTTCACACTAATAATGTGTTTGTGCACACGTAGATGTATATTGTGGTTTGAAAAATCACAAATTTCACTTAATTTACGAACACATTTTGTACGCCTTATATTACTTCACACTAATAATGTGTTTGTGCACACGTAGATGTATATTGTGGTTTGAAAAATCACAAATTTCACTTAATTTACGAACACATTTTGTACGCCTTATATTACTTCACACTAATAATGTGTTTGTGCACACGTAGATGTATATTGTGGTTTGAAAAATCACAAATTTCACTTAATTTACGAACACATTTTGTACGCCTTATATTACTTCACACTAATAATGTGTTTGTGCAAACGTAGATGTATATTGTGGTTTGAAAAATCACAAATTTCACTTAATTTACGAACACATTTTGTACGCCTTATTTTTATTTGACTAAAACAACTTGAAAAAATTATTTGTAAAAAGAAAAGATCTTTGAAGAACTTCTGTAAAGATGTAAATCGCCTAAACAGAAAGTTGACTTAATATTTATTAAAACAGCCTGAATAGGTGAAGGAGCATTATCTAAATTTGGAATGAGGGCGTTTCTTCGAGGCTCTTAAAAAATCCTTTGTTACCCCTTTTGATAGAGAAAGGCGAGATTAGGTGGAACGGTTTAAAATATACTGAATAAGGACAAAAGGGATTTCGGGTTCTTTGTGAAAAGTTTAATTGTGTTAGTACGTAGGGCGGTGTGTTGTTAGGGCAAGTTGGACCCGCCTTAAACAATTTATGTTTGTGACGTACAGCCTAACTAGGGTATTTTTTGTTGTTAAATATTTTCGTGTATTATTTTTTTTTTTTGTAATCTTGCCAAACATTATAAATGTTAGTAAATCTGTGTTTCTTGTCTCACAAAATACCAAAAGCACAAGAATATCCAAGATTCTGCGATTATTTCAAGGTATCACCGCTACAATTTTTTTAACATAAGGCTGTATTTGCTTAGCGGCTGAAAGGTTTGGATACCAACCGATTTACAAAATAATATGAAACGACCATCTTAATCCACTAATGAGGAAGTGTGCCAACGTATCTGTGATCGACAACTTTGTTTTTTTATATAATATATATCGAAGTAGCAGTCGAGCATGCAGTCCACCTCAATGGTCAATGGTAAGTAGCTACAGCCGCCCATGGACATCTGTAATCAAACCCAGATACCTGAGGTCGGCCACAGATGTGTCGCTACCCCTGAGGACTAAGCTGGAACGCCTCGGAAAAGTATGTCTCCCTTACCACACTCTTCAAACCGGAACACAGCTGCCCAACACTGCTGTTATGAGGCAGAACTAGGTGTGGCTGTGGTGCTTCCGGAGTTGAACCACAAGGGGTTCTACAACCTTCAAACTACGACTATGAATCAACGACTGGTGAAGCCGCAATAACTTTAAAAAGTTTTGCATGTTTCCAATAGTTTAGCTTTAATTTATTATGAAAAACATAATGCATGATTATAATAAATAAACACGGTTATACAACAATGTAAACAGACATAAATTATGCATGATTTTCACTGATATCAAACAAAATATTTGTTATCGTTATATCTGTGATGAATTATTGGCAGAATTGTCCTAAAACCTATATTCACTTGTCTAGAATTGTTTACGCAATAAAAGGTAATTTCGGTAAAGCAGAGATTATTCAGACAATTCCACGGCACCCCTATTCCTACACAAATTGAACACTAAAGGAACTACTATTAGTCATTATTAGGAATTATTTTTAGACTAAAATGAATATTTTGGTTTAGGTAGAGATTTTTCAGACAATTCCATGTCAGCCCTATTCTTACGAAATTCGGCACTAAAACTAAAGGAAAGCTACATATTTCGCGTTCCAGACAGACAGCCAGTAAGGAGACAACGTCTCTAGCTTCGGAAGACCCGTGTCATCGGAGATAAGAAGACGGACACTGACGGATGGTCGGAGACGGAGATAGACGCCGTCTGACGCTTATCCCTACAACCGTAGGATTTTTATTCAAGTTATTTGACTTCGTAAATGCTTATATCTTACACACGAAATAGGGACAGTCGATTTCGTGTTAAGTAGAAAAAAATACGTGTGGCACTCGGAGACTGCCGCGGTAAAGCTATTGCATAGCATTTTTATGCTATGAAAACGCTCAGAAGGAATTCCAGAAATACAATATATTTTTCCATAATCATCAACATTTACATTAATACATCTTTATCCACTATTTTATCATATGTCCATTATATAAGACATTGCAAATATCAGCTGACATTTCATAACTCCAAGCAAGACTGAACATTCTAAAATATAAAATAGAAAAGTATTTAATAAGTGACATAAAGTATTAACAACCAGCAATATAAATGGATCAATGCGATGTGCCTGTGACATTTGGCCGAATGTTACAGGTACATCGCATTTTTCATTAATAAATGCACTTTGTTTATTCATATTTAAAACACTTTGTACACAAATTATTTGTACCATAAATCATAATGGCGTTTTGATTTTGTGCTGTCAAGTCTGTCAGTTGTAATTGTACGTTTAAAAATAACAAACACTCTTTTACGTTATTTTATCAATCCAGAATTCAACATAGCTTATGTTGATAAAACATATTATTTGTATAATATGGTAATATAATTTTGAATTTTATAATGGGAATATAAAATTACATGGTGAACCATGACATCCTCCTTGCCGCCCTCCAACATTATATGTTCTCATCCACGGCACTGGATTGGTTTTCATCTTACCTTCGAGGACGCCAGCAAGCTGTTCGGGTTGATCGCACGTTATCAGACTGGTGCAATCTTGCCAACGGCGTTCCTCAGGGCGGAATTTTGTCACCTTTACTTTTCTCTCTCTATATAAATTTCCTAACCCTCTCCCTTGACTGCTCTTACCATTTGTATGCCGACGATCTCCAAATTTACGCTCAAGCCCATATTGCTAATATTAACGATGCTATACGTACCATTAACAATAATCTCCCTAATGTAAGTAACTGGTCCCGTAGATATGGCATCGCAGTTAATCCCTCCAAGTGCAAATCCATCATTATCGGCAGTTCACGGCAATTGGCGATGTTAGATTACGGTTCCGTCTCTCCTGTTATGTTTGAGGATTCTACTGTTCCGTTCGCGTCATCTGTTAAAGACCTTGGTCTACACTTAGACCCTACGTTAAGCTGGACTAACCACGTTAGTGAGATCAGCCGTTCCGTCTTTGCGAGGCTGCGCACGCTAAATCGTTTACGGAATTTTCTCCCTATGAAAGTTAAAGTCACTCTCGTACAAGCCCTCATTTTACCCATTCTCGATTACGCTGATGTGTGTTGCACGGATATAAGTGAAGAACACCTCAATAAACTGGAAAGACTAATTAATCACGCCATCCGATTCATCTTCTGTTTACGCAAATATGATCACATTTCTTCCTATCGTCGCCAGCTTAAATGGCTTCCAATTCGTGAGCGTAGACAGGTTAGATTACTTTCCACTCTCTTTTCTATTCTTTTTCAAGCGTCTATTCCAGCGTACCTGAAGCAAAAGTTTCAGTATCTCAGTGATTCCCATGAACGCAACCTTCGTTCTTCCAATTCTCTCGTACTAACGATTCCCCTTCATCATTCCTGCTTTATGTCCAAGTCATTCGCAATTCACGCCACTCGACTCTGGAATTCTCTCCCCGATGAATTACGTAAAACTTGCAGTAGACAGAGGTTCAAAACGAGCGTTAAGTATTATTTTCTAAAAAAAATATAATATTTCACACTAATTTCTATACAGTACACTTTGTTCTTTATATGTCTTGTAGTATAAATATAATCCATTTGTATTTCTTTTTTAGTACATGTTTATTCTTGAACGTATAAATACCGTCCTATTTATTTTCTGCTTTACCCAAAGGTTGACTGGTAAAGAATGCTTCTAGCATTAAGTCCTTTTGTACCGATTTTTATGGTATAATAAAGTATAAATAAATAAATAAATAAATATAAAATATACTTCACGCAATTTTAAGATTTCTGCACGGATTATAAAAAAATGTGTATTACTGCCATCTGTGTTCAAGTTGACGAATTAAGGTTATCAAATAAAATAATAAGGAATGTAAAATAATACTTTATTCAATTATATCCATATTTTTCTATTAACAGTCAACAACTCGGTTGCCTGGAGACTTGATAGTTGGATATCAAGTCTCCAGGCAACCGAGTTGTTGAAAGGTGTTACTTATTTTCGTTACGGAATTTCTCGATTCGGTCGCCGCGCTCAAAGCCCGCGATAAAAGCTATGCAATAGCTTAATAAATCCCGAGTATTTTTTGTCATGTTGTAAATATCCAAATCACGTTACAATTTTCCCAAAAAATTGTGCATGATTTTCATTAATATCAAGCAAACAGAAACAAGACATTTTCATTGTTATATTTGTATTGTATCAGATACACCTATTGGCAGATCTGCCCTATCGTGTAATTATTAGTCATTTTTTAAGAATTATTTATGGACTAAAAAATATATTTTCCTTTAGGCAAAGATTTTTCAGACAACTCCACTGCACCCTTATTTCTACTGAAATTTAGCAATAAAGAAACGCTACATATTTCGCGTTCCAGACAGACAGCCAGTAAGGCGACAACATCTCCAGCTTCGGAAGACCCGTGTCATCGGAGATAAGGAGACGGACACTGGCGGATGGTCGGAGACGGAGATAGACGCCGTTTGACGCTTATCCCTACAACCGTAGGATTTTTATTTAAGTCATTTGGCACCCACATATATGTTTCACAAGAAGGCAGAGATAGAGTTGAATACAGAAATAAATCCAGATTATCGTATGTTAACTATGTTAATTAACATTAAACACTAACACTACTTGTAAAAGTATAAGTAAAGTAAATCATAAAAATTTAGGAACTGAAATATGTATTTCCAACTCAGCATGTCTCTGAAGGAACTAGTTTGAATAAATATTTATATTTTATTTCATTATGAAGTTCAGACTGCTAATAAATGAAGAAGAAAATGGTAACTGACTTTTTATAAGAGACCCCGTAGGATTAAACAAATTAAATAATTATGTATGTATATTTAAGATACTTACGTATATTTAAGATAATTACATATTTATAGACACACGAATACTAAAACCCATACAAAAAACCCAATTCATCATTATTTAAGAAACCTACCTTTACCGTGGTCGCAATAAAAACCTCTGTAACAGTTGGATCCCGACAGAGATTGATGACAGAAGGAATACGTTTGCGGACTTAACAGGACTTTGCTAGGTTTTATGGACCCTTCCATATAGTATATCACTATCAGAATCGCCTTTTAGAAATTTTCTTAGATAGTAGTAAGTAGAAATTGCTAATCTGGCATTTTGAGGGACCTTTGTGCTTCGAGGCCACAAGCATCAATATCAATGCTTAACCTTTTTCTGCCTCATAACAGTGCGTTCCAACTTAGTCCCCATTTTGATTCATTAAGATGTTTCACAGGCTTGTATTCTTCTTTAATACCGAGTGGTTCGATCAAGAGTCTAAATCTTTGTTTTGCTTTTAACATCGTCTATTTACACGTAAATTATTTATTTAAGACTAGGAATAATAGAAATAGAACCCGAAATAATAGAGCAAGAAAAGTCCTTTTTAATTTAAAAATACACACAAAGCCGTATTACGATGCATACGTTTATAAAGGGTCTGGCACACCGCAAACGCGCGAGCTTAAAGCTTTCAAACATTTCTAATTCAACATTACATGAACTTTAGAAGTGAGTGGCGTAACTCATACAAATTGCTCTAATATTTTAATTCCACTAAGCATACGAGAGCAGACTAAATGCTAACTACCCTGAATGAGGTTTAAGTTTCTCGTACATTTCACTGGAATATCATACATTTGTTTTATTAAAGACCGTTTATATTTTAAACTTAAAATAATAAGAATTTAAGTAAAGAACAATGAAATGAAAACTGAATACAAAAGGACCATTCTTGCATTTTTATTTTTTGTGAAATTAAAGAAATAAACGCAACAATATACGTTACTGACGAAGTCGTTCTCAGGTAGCTAGTTAGGTAGAGATGCTGATACGAAACGTTCCACCTGGGTACTTGCAGTACAACCAGAGGAACTGTACTGAACGATTAGTTCGCCACGACATTGTCTACCAAAATTAAAAAACTAAACTTAAAATGTACATATAAACTAAAATATACGAGCGCCAAACATTGCTGTTATAAGTCAGCAATCCGAGTAGCGGTTGCTATTAGAGTTAAACACTATGTGCTACCATTAAAACCATTAAAACTAAGTTTCGTCGTCAACGCAACACTGTCCTACTACTGAGCAGACATCTCCCTTCAGGAAAGGGGTTCAAGCCATCCAGCGCGCGCCAAGTGCTGGTGTAAAATCGATTACACACATTTAACAATTTCTATTAAAATACTCAGGCGTATAGGTTTCCTTACGATGTTACTCTTCGCCGTTGAAGAGAGAAAAAAATGAAATATGCACATTGCACATACGAATAACTTTCAAAAATTACTCATGAGTACCTGGGATACGAACTTCGCATTTAGAGGCCATATTTCTAACCATTAGGCTATAACACTAACTAAACTAAACTAAACTAACTTGAATTCAATTAAAGAAAGTAAAGAAAAGTATTATTCCATCAAGAACAGTGTTAAAAAACAAATGTTACATCTCATTTCTTGACGCTCCCTTCTAAATTAATTTCGAAGTCATTTCTCGCGAAAGCTGCAGAGCGCACGAGTTTACCTATTTGCTTAGTGCTGTACATCGGGCGCCCCAAGTGCATTCACTAAAGCAGAATTTCCAGTAAGAAATAACAAAAGCGAAACTAAAGTTTGACATAAAATAACGTTGCCTTGTGTATAGGTCATGTCATAATCTTCAACTCATTTATGTGCCGCTGGGCACGTGTCTTCTCTCAGTTTTGAAGGTAGAAAACGACCAATCAGTCCAACTAATTGTATGTGTAAACTGCCATCCATGGACTCCTCCAATCAACCCCAGATAGAATTTTACTACTACCTGTGGTCGTACAGATGCATTTCTCCTAAGAACTAAGTCGAAACGCCTCTTATAAGTGTCTTACTTACCACACATAGAATTGAAGTCCTACCTAAAGCCTTAGTAGTTGGTACTCTTCTGGACTAAGTTAAAACACCTCGTAAAAGTATATCTCCCTTGAAATCAAAACAGCAGCGCTAAAAACTGTTGTTATAAAACAGAAATATATATGACGACGGTACCACCTGACTCGCACCACACAGGTTTCTACCACCTTTCAAATACCATTGTGTATTACTCATTGCAAGATTTGCGTGTATCAGTGTACGTTTGTAGTTCCAGTAGTTCAAACACCTTCGTCATGCACTGTGTACCTTCCATTCGCAATTCACAGCTAAATATTTCATATTTACACTTGTTTGCTGTGCTTTAAACAAGCTGGCTCCCAGTTAGAGCTTGAACAAATATCGCTGTGTACTTCTTATGTAAGTAAATAGCTACTTGCTTATGTATACGTCTAGTTTTAATACAAACAAGCGGACATAAAGACTAACTAAGGTTAAGTAGGCATTGCCAGCTTGTCCCTGTAGTTCCGGGACTAGAATAGGGCTACGGTATCTCCTGCCTGTCGTAAGAGGCGACTAAAAGGGGGCTTCCGGGGTTGCGGGCGGCAAGAGTGGGAGCTCGAACCGCCCGGCCAGCGGCCCCGGGAAGGACGACGGTATGTGTGGTCGCATACCGTCGTATACACCAGATGGTGTGGCGAGCGTCAAGCTCACCTGGGCGGAGCCCGACGGGGCAACGCGCTAAGAGGACTCCGGTTGCGTTCCTTTGGAGATCCCGGAGCCCTCAACGCAGCGCAGAGGACGGCCACCGGGGGGGTTTTAGTGCGGTAAAAATCCCACATAACTCGGCGTCGCTCCCACGTTGTCGGGTACCTTTTGAAGGTTTCCCCCCTCGACAAAAAAAAAAAAAAAAGGCATTGCCAGCTATAAATAGGTATCTGCAATTTCCAAATAACATTGGAGTCTTACATGAGGTTAATGATAGATGGTTTTCTCTCGGAGAGGACTAAAACGTAGTACTAATATATTAAAAATAGCAGTTGCTACACTTTTTGACTACAAGAAATGGCCAAATGTCAATATTTGGTAAGCGTAAACTGTAACATTATTAACGGGCAATTCGAGTACCATATTACAGCCTTCAATGCAGAACATAGTAGCGTTGACACACACATATTGTATCTAGATTTGTAGTGGTTTCGATGGAAAGTAACTATTGAGGAAGTATAAAAATAATATCTGGTAAGACCTAATTATATTATCCACATGTTGTACCTACTAACATAAAGCAACGATTATTTTAAGTTCGTTTCGTTCCTGTCGTTTAAGTACATTACTTCGAAGGGAATGGTAAAAGGTAATTCCCTGTTATTATTAGGTCAAACCTCACTGCCATCCATGTCCACTGTTATTGTCGAAGATTTAGGGTAGTTCAATTTCGCAATGGGTCAGCATGGACAAAAATGCTCTTAACCTTCGTCAGCTAGTGCTAATTTATTGAATTGCAGCTATATAGATAGATACGAGTATATATATAGGTAGATATAGGTAGGGCAAATTTCCCAATTACAAAACCAATTACAAGCTAAAATTACTTCCTTATTACGCTCTCAAATACATATCTTGAATTTAATAATTAAGGTATTAATTAAAATATGAGGTATTGGTTTTAAAAAGTTTGTTAAATTTCTTAACATCAGCAAGATAATAAGGGTTCTTTTGTATAGGGCTTTTAGGTAAAGAATATGAAGGTAATTCAATTTAACAGAGTTTGCCCGCAGTTAAAATAATGTGAACCAACTGAAACCTATCTCTTTACCATTCGGAATTGTGAAACATAAATGTCTGAAAAGTATGCGAAGTCTACAGATTCATTTCATCAGCGCAATTTAAGGCCCTCTTACTCTGACAAGAGACCCTTGCCCAGCAGTAAGGTATTAAAAGGTTAATGACACCACATCAGAAGAACTAAATATTCCAACGGTGAGTTTTCACAAAAGAAGCAAAGAAAAGGTAAACATCAGGTACAAAGCACATTTATTGCAAGTTTTATTATGGCCCCTATTCGCAGTAATTTACCGGCGAAGAGGCGGATAGCAACAATTATTACTTCTCGCTACTGCACAAGTTAATACATTTACCGCTTTCCGTAGTTTTTCTGATTTATACGCGCCTACGAATTACGAAGAGAATAGAGCGCGTATAACGTTCCTGTTTTGCGATATCTAATCAGAGAGCGATAAATTGTTGATTTTTTACTAATATTGAAATAAGTAAAATAACTAATTAGATTTTTTTTATTGAATTAGAATTATTTATTGAATTTTGAAGTAGCACACGAGTAAGTGCCTTTCATCTGTTGAGTGGCTATAAGTGGCAAGTGGCTACTTCAATTCATATAAAACATTCATATAAATTTTATCTGAAGTCGATCATAAATGCTTTGCCATTAACGAATTAAACTGAATAATTGAACATATTGTAAACAGACACCTACCTTTGAAGGTGGTACAACCCTTCTTGGTACGACTTCCGGCGGCACCACCTATTTCCGTCTATTAACAGTAGTGTTAAGCGCTGCTGTGTTCTGGTTTGAAGGGTGTGGTAAGGGAGACATACTTTTCCAAGGCGTTCCAAATTAGTTCTCAGGAGTATCGGCGTATCTGTGGCCAACCTCATATAGGAATATCTAATTCTATCTGGGGTTGATTATAAAAGTTCATGGGCGGCAGTAGCCACTTGCCATGAGGTGGACTGCATGCTCGTCTGCTACTTCTGTATTATAAAAAAACCCTCCGTTCACACCCTTACTTCATACATACAAAAGCTCGGCGAGCTTTTGTCATTCATACTCTACGGCACACCGGATGCGCGGCCGCAAGTGTTTATCATTCTCTCGACAACTTTCCCAAACTTTTCCCATACGTCTAGTTGGACTTCGACTTTTTTGTTTTGTTCTAAAGTTCTGACTGCAAACGCAGGTTCAACTAGATTCAATCAAGTTTCCTAACTTTTGTCGAATGAAGCTTATTTTTATACTGCTTCTAGAATGATGCTATTTAATCTGAGCCGTGATTTGTTACGGTATAAATCATCAATTGGATTTAATGGTTTCCTTCAGATGTACTGAAGTAAAACTTTATATTGACTTTTGACGAATGAATCAACTGACTCAGATAGAGAACGATTAAGTAACAACGTTTAATTAATATTTGTCTTGTAGACTATAAAGTTTGTGTTTGTTTGTATCCTACAATCTAATAAATAATTACAATGTTGTCTTAAGGATAGAACTAATGAAAGTTTTGGGAAGTATTGGAAATTAATATCTACAATTTAATAATTTGAACTTATAAAATGCCACTTAAAATTATATTTGTACGCCATTTATGGCAAAATGAGCGAAAATTCTTGACTATAAGACCAATGTATACACCTTATTCTACAAATAAAGATTTTTGTATTTGTATTTGTATTTTTCTTTTGAAAGGAATGACTAGCAAACATGCTAACGAAATTAATAATGAAGCAATATGTACCTGTACAATATGTCCAATCTTTTTCAATTAATTTATAAAAGCATTATTTTCTCATTACGACCTGAACATGTCGTTTAAAATACTCTTCCGTGAAATAAATAATTTTGCACAATGTTAAAAACACATTCGGAATGGAACGGCGAAATAATTGCGTCGGAAAGAATTGGACAAACAAAAAGCGTACAAAATAAAACAAACGTAAAAACGACTTGGTACGTAAATCCCGCGGACTCAATTACTACCCAACATTAATTCAGAGGTCCTCAAATTTTACAACCACCCTTAGGTAATAGCCATATCTAGCGCAAGGTGCTTGAAGCGATGAAATCAGGACATTGTATTGTAAGCTTGTTACTATTTGATCTGACAACACGAGTGACAAGAATTTATTTTTATTCAATTATAAATTATTGAAATGTGTAATTAATGTTGGAGTTGAGTAACAACTGAACACACAGTTTATCTGAAACATAATTTGTGTCCTATGTGAAGCCGGCTGATGCGACCCATGCTTGGTCAGAGGACAATGTTTGAATGTCTCGTGTTACGAATAATGAAAAGAAAGAGTTATGTGAAGAAGATCATCGCGGAAACGAAAATCTAAATATATTATTGACGTAGCCTGACAACATAGAACCTAAAATCATTACCAAAGGTCATCTGGTAACGTGTAAACCTTTTTGAAAATATCTCCACCGAAATTATAGTTCATCGCTCACCACTCGCTCGCCGCAAGTGTAACACGCGCCTCAGTAATTCCATTTTATTAAAATACGCAGCATTATATGGCGCCGAGCGAATTGCCGCGAATAAAAATTTAATTCGATCAGGTTATACTCTGAAGCGGAGATTTTTTACGATTTTCCGTTTAATTCAACATTGTACAAGATTAGATCTACGAAACAACAGAACACATAAGCTTGATGAGTAATAGAAAAGTTATAGACAACAATAAATTTATTTTAAATCCTTTTAAGTAAATACTTTAACTTAGCGATATTAAAAAGAAATGGCTAAGAACGACTGACAAGAAATGCCTAAGGTTCTGTAACGATATTGCACACTTTTCCCACCAAATTTTATACCGATATTTATCGAAATTCATTCAAAGAATACCGCCGATGTTAAATACAATATATTGGTAAATAAATTAATTGTGCCGTTAATTATTTTATGCTTCCAACAGCCTATGTCTTCAGTCTTGCTCTCTGGCCTTGTAGAATATTCATCATATCAACTTTTAACCGTACTTTTTCATTAAACTTTTTGTATCACATGTTTCAATCTGACAAGCTATTGATACGATCTAGCACTATCTAGTCAAATCTGATGTTAGATCTTCACAAAACTATGAAGAGATACACCAAATACATAACTCTACAAATCGAAAAATTATGCACATAGATGCAACTAGGCAAATCTGCGAAGAGAAAATCTTCAAAAATAAAACTACGGCACAAAGAAATAACAACGATAAGAGATACACCAAATAGATAGATAACTCTAAAAATCGAAAATGCACATATGTAGATGCAACTAGTCAAATCTGCGAAGAGAAAATCTTCAAAAATAAGACAACACAAGGAAATGAGAAGCTTTCCGCGGTACCCTAAAAACTTCCTCTATCGCGAGCATCTCTAAAATACGGAACGCGCTTGTCCTCATAGATTCTGTTTTTAATTTAAACAAACATTTTATGACAGTCGTATTTTTTGCGTCCTTTGCAATCTGATATAAAACATTTAGCTTAAGCGGTATAGATAACGTTACGTTTCTGAGGCTCGGACAATGAAAAATAATGGGGTTTTTAAATGTTTTTGTAAATAATGTCCTTTTATCTTATCTTTATTATTTGTACGATTATAAAAACAAAATTATTGTAATATAATATTGCAATCTGTATGAAAATCTTTAGATATTTTGGATGAATATAGCACTACTGTGATGGATATAGCACTCGATGAAACTTAAAGGGATAATATAAAGAGACAAATATATGTACACATCTTGAGGATGAACACTGCGATCGAATGAGATAGAATAAAAATTAAAGTTCAAATACCACAACATGACTTTAATCACTGTTTAAAAAGTTTGTATTACTTATCTATGAAATCAGTATGATTGAAGCGGAATTGTTGTTTCAAATAGATACCTTCTCTACAAGTTTCCTTTTGTAAAAGTTTCTCTTCTACCGCTTGTGACTCTCACACATATTTTTCCTTACTTATACTTTTCAGCGATCTCTCAACTTATATTACTTATACCTTAGAACCAACGCCCATAGAACATACCAGTAGATAAAAGCAACACAGTTAAAACTACAATTAGCTTAACCGAACACATCTTATAATTGTTTGCGGGGAATGGCCGCCATTCCGGCGCTAATGAAAAATGTCCGCGGACTTTGTCGCGCTACTTTATGGCTTAAGTTCCACTACACTCAAGTTGAAATAATCATTTTATGCAATAGTTAAATTTATTACTTTTTTTACTTTAAATTTCATGTACTATATATCATGCTCGTATTTTATGCAATTAATAATTATTAAATATTTATATTTATCATAATATATTACAAAAATGTTTTTTAAACTTTGTAGTGCGCAAGAATTTATCCAACTTTGTATAAATTCCCCTTCCCAGATTTTATTTGCACTATCAGCTTTTAGATTATAATTGTTTTTTTTTTTTTACTTATATGTATTTCTAAGCGATCACTTAGCTTAATATTATATTGCTTTTCTCACTACGAATGAACACCCATAAAACAAAACAAGCTACAATTAGCTTAACCGGACACATCTTATAATTGTTTGCGGGGAATGGCCGCCATCCCGGCGCTAATGAAAAATGTCCGCGGACTTTGTCGCGCTACTTTATGGCTTAAGTTCCGCTACACTCAAGTTGAAATATTTTAAGCGCAGCTGTTACTTTCCTCATTATGTAGAAAGAACGAGACGAATGTAATATATTGTTTGTTTGTGTAAATGTGGCCTCTGTGAATTACCAAAAAATTGATATGTTGCATGTTTCGTAACAATATGTTATGTTACACGGGTATGTTAAATGTTGACTAATCTAAATCTCATTATTATCGTGCGTAGATAATGTTATCGTACAACAGAAAAAAGTATATCTATTTATAGTAAAAATATAAATGTATAGGACCAATGCATTTATTTCCGAATTATAGAAGCAGTATGGAACTGGTGTTGTGGGGTATAAAGTGATAAGGCAGAAATATTTTGGATATATTTCATCTTAACCCTCAGGGGAAACAACGTAGACAATGTGCCTAATGTGACTGATTTCAGTCAGTATTCCTAATCTACATAAAATTTCGATGATTTTCTGTGACCTCTTAATAATAATAGGCCAATGACAGATACGAATCTAGTCTTATATGGGGCATACCCATTGGCGGCAGTAGCCACTGATCATCTGATGGACTATGCTATTTCAATATTAAAAGAAAAATAAATACAATATAAAAAAAACTGTTCCTATGTAGCACGACAGAAAAATATTAAAAACCGTTAATGAAATACCAAGTCGAGTCAGCGTTTACTTTACGACTGAAGTTCAGCGGTCCGCTGAAATATTTAAGCCGGCGCCTTGCGGTTATCGTCTCAGCGAGATTAATTCCCACTGTTGAGAACAGATGCCGGGACGTTAAAGAAATGCATTGCTCCCAGTATCTTTTATTGTGTACTATGAATCATTTTATGTAGATTTCGGTATTATATAGTTATCTGAGTCTCACTGAGGTCGTTAGGCTTTATATGATTCTTTGAGTTTTCTGTATGTATAATGTCTATTTGTACACTGAAATTGATCGTACATAGAAAAAAGTGGTGGCAGGTAATGGTTGTCCGATTGCAGTAATATAACCACTGTACATATACCATATACCATCGAATATAAAAATATATTACTTGTAGACTTTAAAGCAGCTTGTGGCCCTTTTTATAAAGTTTTGCAATAGTAATTCCTATTTCATAAAAATAATTCGTTTCTAAAATTACTCCAACCGTCAAACATACATGTTTTATAATAGTAACGCATTTAAAAAATTATAAAATAATTCCTGTATATAAAAGGTAAAAATAGTAAATACTAGAGCTATATTGTATAGTAACAAAATTAACCGTCACAAATCAAGAGGTTTCCACGCTGCTTATGTAAAATTTCACATCTAGAATTATACAGGGCTTTCTACTCACAATTTCGGCAACGGGAACATTCATCTGGAAGCATAAAAGTGAAATTAGTAGAGCGCCGTAGACCCTCACAATCGCACTAACTGAATCAAGTGGCGCCGGCAAATTATACAAATTGAGACAATTTATACAAATTGAGCCGATTCCGCGCAAAACGGCCCGCGGCTCCCAATCTGTTACAATTATTTGCATGTAAATCACAGGGTTTTACACTATTGTCAGTCAAGACCGCTTCTATCAGGCATTCGTCAGGACAAAGGACTGGCTCCGTATCGCTGAAATGTCCTAACTTATACACGCTATTTCTACAATTACAGTAAATTAGAGTAGCAGCGAGGCGTAATATTACTCTTGGTCTGAAGCTATAGCGTCAGTATTATTAGATGTCATTTTATCATACTTTATTTAAAAATACGTATTTTTTGCTTCATTAACTAAATTAAACGGCGAAAATATGATAATACATGAGCCCAAAGTAATATTAAAATAAATTGTTTTAGCAGCCTTAGATGTAGACTTCACATTGAAAGGTCAGATAAGGTATCATATTCACGTAATTACAAATTTAAATTTATTTTATATAAATAAACGATTACGACTGTGAAATTAAATTTATCGACTAACCAAAAACAACGCTACTACAATATAGTGTATAAAACACTTATACACTATGTATGTATAATTAAGTAACTTAATAAATGTATTTGTAATTAGGTATTTATAGTTATTATGCATTTGTTGTAAAAGAAAATTGTAATAGTTCAGTAAACAGAACATACTTTCTCATTGTCCAGAGGTGGGCGTAAATGGCTGCGTCACAGTTTTTAACTATAGCAGTCGTTTACGAACAATTTGTGCATTAATGTTTTTATGTTCAATAAATCTTTGAAATCTTTGAAACTTATATCGTATTATATGATTGTATAGTAAACGCTTTGTATAAAAGTTATGTTGAATGCATTTTAGGGATTTATGTTTGAATTTAACGAAATGACGATGTCCAAAACAGAGGATTTATTGTCCGCTGAAATAACACGCGGTGCGGAATTCATGGCTACCAATTGTCATCAATTAGATGGACGGACGTGCCACGAATGACGCTGAATAGACAAATTGATGGTCGAAATATTTACCGAACAAAGCACAAAAAATCTGTTTTTTCAGAAACCAATTTAATAAAATTACAAAATTTGAATACTAAATACATTTCCGTATTCGGTATACGCTAAGATTTCCTAAGTTATAAGTACACAGATAAAAAACAAATACAGAAAAACCCAGACACACAAGAGAAATCTTAAATCTAAAGATATCTGCTTGATAAAATCATCGTGAGGAAACTCATGAAGATTTACTCAGAATGTATAAGTTTTTTTTTCAAGGCGACAATAATTTTTCAGGGCAGCATATACGGTACTTTTAGTACCGACGATTTAGCTGCATTTCGGATGCTAGATGCAACAATCAAACTAGGACAAGTCTGCTAGAGCTATAGAAAGACGCAGATAGGCCGTTGGTAAACTTTACATACCTTTGAGAACATTTTTTAAGTATCTCAGGTAAGTATGCGGATTTCATGATATTTTCTTTCCCGGTAAAGCAAATGGTAATTTATAGTACGCACAAATCTTTGAAAGTTCAGCGGTGGGTCTGGGATTTCTACCTTGCATCCCTCAATTGAGATGCGAAGTTTATGGGCTGTCTCTGCTTTACAAGATAGCAGGTATGTTGTTGTTGTTGATACCTACTTAGTGCAATATCAACAACACTGTTGGAAATAGACTCGCGTGTACTGACAGCGAGTCATTAGTTAAAATGAACTCGCGACATCACTCCCAAGGCAGTAGTTAAGCCACGATTCCAGTGCGGGGCATGTTTAGACTTAGCTAGTAATGAAATGAGGGGTTTGTGTTATGCAGACTGTTGTACCACCCTTATATAATTTAAGGTTGACTGTGCGGGGCATTTCAACTTAATCCTTAAAAGCAACAACGTGTTTGTCGTTGTGAAAACAATATTTCAAAGATTAGAAAAAAAACTAGATTCTTAACGATTAAGTAATGAGTTGAAATAACTATACTATTTAATAGTCTAGAATCAGAACAAACAATATACTTATTATTTAGGCATTAGCCCGGCCAAGAATCGTACCGGGAGCCGTGTTCGCCGGCCAAGAATGAGATCTTTTATCTCGTTCCCGAAATCGGTCACAAATTCATTACTGATTCTTAGAAATAAGATGGATATCTTTTATTAATCTATTTACCTAAAAGAAGACAGCAATACTGAACAAACATTTTTTGTAATTTTCACCTTTCATCTTAGACCAAATCCAAAGCTAATGTTCCACGAAGTCGTTAGGTTGGTGAAGAGCACTAGAACAATATTTTAATTATTCCGAGCCCATAACAAACTTCAGCTATAACACGTTCTGTGTCGGCACGTACGCGGTTTCAACATAAGGGTGTTTGGGGGAAGTTGATACGTTACGTATACAATAAAATTGTATCTTCGAAGTTTTACATAAACGTTTTGCTAAAAATCGAGAGTTGAAAATTCTTTTTTATAAAAAAAAATCGTACGTGTTAGGTTAATGAAGTTCAAAAATGATTATATAAAGGATCTACTTTTAATGAAATGTTTTGATTGTATGTTTATATCATTTTATTCATAAAAGACGAAATAAAATTACTGCAAAAGGAATTAAGATTACTACTAATTAGTACAATTTGCAGATTTTTATAGGTACTAAAAATAAAAAATTAAAAAACGATTTGTAAATAATAGTTACAATATATTTGACACTCAATACAACGTTTTATGCTTACGTAATTTAACTATGTACCTATACTAAGCATACAGTTCGTATTGCTCCCAATATTAATAAAAAAATAAAAAGGAACAGGAATATTTGACACAAACACTAAAACGTCAAATCTCACAATAAAATATGAGCAAAAAATGTAGAGGGGTCCGACAAAACTGGTACCTATATCATATATTTAAATTAAACCTGAATCCCTACAAAATTCCCTACAAATAACTAAAGCCTATGCATAGGGCCCAGCAAGAATGTTTCCCTTCGTGCGAAATAACCCGTTATAGACCCGGGTCTCCGTCAAACTCGGCTTACAAGTTATTTGGCCGTCCAAACCATACGGGCTGTAAAAAATAAAGGGTATCCGACTATTGGCAAGAGTACAAGATGTAGACTTAGCGCTTAGAATTAAAGACTAGTTTTCACCGAATAAATTCTAATATTGTTGGGAAAACATTTAATGACATGAACTTAAACAATTAAAGAAGGTAATAGACACAATTCCTACTTATTTACATCGTGATAAATACAGTGGAATATCAAAAAAATAAGTAATGTAATTAGTATACATATATTACATAAAAAACTAGCAATATTTTCTGACGATTTATACACAGTATTCAAAGACACTCATGAGACCTCTGGCCTTATTTACCAAGAAATTTAGTTAAACATCTTTACTCTAGTACGTCCAAAGATGTAGGTATTACTTCAAAGTACACTAATGGCCGACACGACTAAAACGCCACTATTGACCTTATACTGAGTGTGGCATCGTGTCGCCAGCAAACACTGGTATAGAGGCTCGAGTTAAGCTTCTCTTGTTTGTTATGCCCATATTTAACTAGCCCATTAGTCAAGACATCTTTCGCCTAATACGCCTAAAGGAGTATTACTTCAAACTACACTAATGGCCGACTCGACTAAAACGCCACTATTGACCTTATACTGAGTGTGGCATCGTGTCGCCAGCAAACACTTGTATAGAGGCTCGAATTAAGCTTCTCTTGTCTATTAAGCCTATATTTAACTGGTTCATTAGTTATCTACACTAATATTATAAAGAGGAAAACTTTGTTTGTTTGTTTGGTTTTAATGAATAGGCTCAAAAACTACTGGACCTATTTTTAAAAATTCTTTCACCATTAGAAAGCTACATTATCCACGAACAACAAAGGCTATATTTTATTAGAAATATATTTGATAAATAGATTTTGAGCCGGTACAAAGTTTGCCGGGTCAGCTAGTAACATCATAAGGGTATAGGGTTGAATAACATTGCAGTCATTACAACCAGCGTTGATATAGTAACCAATGTTGTATATACGAGTAGTACACGACAAAAAGAAAAATTGAAAACACGCGGCATTAAAGAGTCATGGTAGAACAATTTTATCAATTACTACCTATTACAATATCAACCTTTCAATGCTGACCTTCCCTAGTTGGAGAGACACCAAAGAAGAGAAACACCAAGAAGAGAGACACCAAAGAAGAAGAAAAATATCAAATACTAGCTGACCCAGCAAACTTTGTACCGCCTCAAAATCTATTTATCAAATATATTTCATATAAAATATAGCCTATGTTACTCGTGGATAATGATTTCGAATGGTGATAGAATTTTTAAAATCGGTCCAGTAGTTTTTGAGCCTATTCATTACAACCAAACAAAGTTTTCCTCTTTATAATATTAGTGTAGATTCACAACTACACATACTTAGTCGCAGGGAAAACTATTTTATAAAAAACCCGTGTGATCAATCACATGAAAAAGGAAATATTTACCCGCCATTTTAGTTTTCGACATAGTGTCATTCAAATTTGTCGCAACAAAGAGCGGGCCAATCTTTACGGGTCATTTGGCCCGACGCAGTATGCCGTATCCCATATTTTGTATTTGCGAAAAAGTCCTTTGATCTACACCAACCATTTGTCCCTTTCGAGGAGCTATTAACTTCCTGCCGAAAGGTTGGTAATGTGCTTCAAGGGCATTAGTGACCCCGTAGGGCCGAACGTTTAGGGCCGCCCGGAGGGCTTCCGGGAAGTTTGACGTCATATCCTTGATTGATGTCGAAGAAAAATGTGTATTTAGTCGCTCACTTAGTGGAAGTGAACGTTGGTCATGTTTAGGGACGAATTAAGATGCAGTGACCCTAAAATAATGAGTGGCGGATTGATTTGTAAAGTAAGAACCAAGTAGTCCACATGTGATAGTAAATGGTGATTGCTGGACACTGAATAACTGAAATTGACTTTAAATATAAAAACCACGTTTTATAACCAATGATTTGCAAATCTCATACAAAAACATAGAAATTATGAAATTGTGTTTTAACACGAAACAGTGATACTGATGTGAATTTTATATTTTTACCTGGATGGTTAGACGCCTGGCGTATAAATCCGAGGCACGTATAATTTAAGAAAGATCATATTATAACAATATCCGATTTAAGAGTAGAGAAAATGTCGTGATGAAGCATAAGTCTGGAAGAAGTTCTGGAAACTGTGAACAATTTATCAATACGCATTTGGCCAACGTGATAGACGATGAACTACAACCCTCATTTTTTTAAAAGGGAACCTTATAATAACATGATCATAATTTTAAAAGACCGACATCTGTATAAACGCACCCAATCCATAATCAAGCACAATATATCAAGCGAGTCTGTCGTATAAGATGCAGCATCGATAATGATTACTGTAGCGGTAGATCGACACATTAATTTGTATTAGCGAGTATTAGAGCAACTACATTAATAACAGGATTCTAGTTACTTGGTAGTGGGTATTATGGTAAGTACTGTTATGCAATAGTTCAAGCGCGTATATTGCCCAATCGACAAAGGTATTCATCATCATCATCAACTTCAACCCATTACTGTGCCACTGTTGGGCACGGATCTCCTCTCACAATGAGAAGGATTAGACCATAGTCCACCGCGCTGGCCAAGTGTGTATTGGTAGACTTCATATACCTTTGAGATTTTTTTTTATAAATCTTTCAGGTATGCAGGTTTCCTCACGATGTTTTCCTTCACCGTTTAGCAAAGTGATAATTAAGTGTAATACGCACATAGTTTTGAAAAATAGAGTGCGTGCCTAGGATTTGAACCTCGAACCCCTCGATCGCGAGGCCGAGTTTCTTATCCTAGGCTATCACTGCCTTCTGACAAAGGTATTACGCGGCTAATAGTTTGATGAATGACATGGTGATATCATAGTAAAGAATGAAAATGTTTTTTTCCAATTTTAAAGGAGAAAAAACGTCTCCATAACACCTTCCGAAGTGGTCGTATATTAACGGGCCAAAATAATTATGTAAAGAATACTCTATTCGACTTTGAATAAAATATTTTAACTTTTCGTAATAGACTACTTTTAGTAGACTACATTTAAAAACTAATTGACAAGTTGTAAGCAATCCCGTTAGTCTATACAAGATTTTATTTTCGCGATATGTCTCATAATAAAAGTATACATATAAGAAAAGCACAATTTGTCCATCATCATGCCGTATTCAGAGTGATATAAAAAGTAGAAGTGAGACCGAGTTGATTAAAGCCATTCACTTGAAGCGTTGACAATGAGCCATTCATGTCATCTTTGGCGATGGTTTTAGGGCTTAATAGTAGAACTGGATTAAGGTGGTGAATATATTTATCATACGAAAAATAATAAAACAAAAATAATTTAGAATTTTAAGTTGTAAATAGCTAAATAAGCCACAACCAAATTTCTAAGGACCACAGCAGCTTTCTGAGTCCTAACAAAAATATTTTAAAATTTTGTATTTACTCGTATTATGAGTACTATAATTATTGCAGTAATAATATCACTAATAGCTTGATATTCTCTACGCCCTTAGTTCAAATTTATCATTATATTTTATATAAGTTTTTTTTTATCTATATGTGTGTCCATCATACGCACAACCATAGTACTATTTGGTTTATTAATTTAAATGTTTAATCCAATATAGAGAGTATTATGCCACATTTTAAAAATAGCAGCCGTTTTATTAAAAGTTATATTAACAAATTCATTCAACGTAATATGAGACGCAGTGCTGAAAGCGCTTGATTAAAGCCATTTACGCGAAAGAGCTAACGATTTGCTCAACGAGCCATTCGTGTCATCGACAAAAACACTTAATGGTAGTCGTTACGAGTGTACATGCTCAAAGTTTCGTGAACACATCTAGACTATGTTTTATCTTTTACCAGTTTAATTTATCTACACATTTAATAAAATTTAAGAGTATGTTTGTAATTTAGAAGTCTCGGCTCCGCTTTTTTTAAGATAAGCCGATCGGCCTTAACCTTTCTGTTATAAATATTTGAAAGGTACTAATAGAAGAATTAGAAGGAATGTAGATGACATTACGAAATAATTATATCCTGAATAACCTGTACCTGTAGTTCTTGGAACAAAATAAGCCAAATGGCTCTCTGGGAAAACCGTAAGGGATAGTAAATGACAAAACTTGATAGAGTTTTATTTTTTCTTTGAATACTGTTTACATTAAACATTTATTTTTTCAAATGGAAAGCACATTGGGAAAACTAAGTGAATCGTGGAAAGCGCCGGTGTTAAAAGTTGAACAAGCGTAGCGATGAAAGGACTCTTGATTAAAACCATTCGAACAAAATAGCCAACACTTGCCCAACGAGCCATTCGCGTCATCTACAACACTTAATGGTCAGGTATACGAGTATACATACTCGAGCATGTTATGTGTGATCAAACCGTTTTATTCTGATTACTTAAAATTGTTACTCTTTTAAATTAGTGTTCTATAATTAGTAGGTTATTAATTATTTGTCTGTTCATGTTGTAGGATTTAGCATTTTTAAATCCATTACTTCTGGAATGCCTTTTATTTTCGGCAATGGTTGTGTAAGAACCGAGAGATGAGAGTAATTACTAGACATTACTATCACAAAATATTATAGTTTCTGTTTTTTTCAAACTAAAATAACACAGAGTGAATTAACACATAAAAATTCAAGAGTCAAAAATATAACAAACGAAAGAATGAAAGAACCCTATCAATCGCACTAAGGTGTAATCATACTGTACATCAAAGGCCAACGCTGACTCAATGTGCCATTCGTGCCGTCGACAATCCATCCATCAGCCTTTTGAGGTCCACTGCGGCAACATAGGCCTACCCTAAAACCTACCCCGGGAAAGACGGCGGTATGTGTGTGACAAGGCAACGCGCTAAGAGGACTCCGGTTGCGTTACTTTGGAGATCCCGGAGCCCTCTATGCAACGCCGAGGACGGCCACCGGGGGGGTTTTAGTGCGGTAAAAATCCCACATAACCCTGCGTCGCTCCCACGGCGCCGGGTACCTTTTGAAGGTTTCCCCCTCGTAAACAAAAAAAAGGCCTACCCTAATTGGCGCCACTCCAACCGGTCCCGTGCCCTTTGAATCCAGCGGTTTCCCGCCATCTTCTTCAGGTCGTCGGTCCACCTGTTCGGGGGGAGCAAATCGACATACAAAAACAACACATGCCATCGACAAACTACAAGTTAAGCATACAAAAACAACACATGCTTTACTTAGTAACATGTTTACTTTTGCAAACCCCTACATACTTTCATTTTCTTGGTTTAATTAAGAAGTTGGAGTAAGTAACTGATTAGGTGTTGTATAAATCTGCGGTTTCGTCAGATATCTCTAGTTGTAAGTCATATAAACACGTCGGGAATTGT
This sequence comes from Epargyreus clarus, assembly GCF_041222505.1. Lineage (NCBI taxonomy): Eukaryota > Metazoa > Arthropoda > Insecta > Lepidoptera > Hesperiidae > Epargyreus > Epargyreus clarus. Next base: position 11,677,379 of record NW_027332209.1, on the reverse strand, counting down.
CCTTGGATCTTGCACTAAAGAGCTAGTGGTTTTTCATGAACATCTCCATTTCAAAGGAACGTTAAACATTACTACATTAATTAAATATCTTAAATACGTAATGTTGTAATACTTAATATTTGGGATATGGGGATTGTATATGAGTAGAAATTTGCAGGATTTAAAATATCCATCAATAATTAACTGTTCCATATATATGGTTTGGGTTTCCTAATTATAATAATGGTAATATTACAATTGATATAATTAGGGAAACCATGTATGACGCTAAACGAAACAATTGTATACAGCCACAAAATGACCAACGCTGACTCAATGAGCCATTCCTACCATCGACAAACTACAAATAAATTATTAGCACACAAACAACATACTTGCTTTACTAAGTAAAATGCAACAACACGTGCTTTACATAGTAAGATGCTTTTGTAAACCCCACAATGACATTTTCTTGGTTTAATTAAGAAGTTGGGATAACTGATTAGGTGTTGTATAGTTCTGCGGTTTCGTCATATATCTCTATTCGTAAGTCATGTAAACACGTCGGGAACGGTCCTTGGCTTTTGAACTAGAGAGCTAGTGCTTTTTCATGAACATTTCCATTTCAAACGAACTTAAACATTGCTACATTAAAACTTGAGTATTTTAAATACTTAATATTTAAGATTTTAAGATAAGATAGTGAAGTATTTAAGATATTCTTCAATATCTGACTCTTTCAGGTATTATTTGGCTTTTGATGTTAGTGATCCAAGAATATCAGGCACCTACGATTTTTCAATGTTATGTACCTATTAAAAACGATTATCACATGATTCAAGGGCAAAGAAAAACAATTGACATAATTACCAGATTAAAAAAAATACAGTGATAGCTTAGTGGTTACAACTCAGCCTCTTAATCGAGGGTTCCGAGGTTCGATCCTATGCACTTCTAATTAATCAGTGGAACAGTAATGTATTGATGACTAAAAAATAATGGGTCAATGACAAAGTATTTTACTTACATAGATGCGGTTCATTTACAGTGTAGGTAGATACACTAAGTACAGAAGAAGTGAAAACTGACACATGTAATATGAGATGGAAAATGTCATGCGTATCGACAAACACTTTCTATACACATTTCTTCCACAAGATCACTTTAATCACTATTTCTTTACAGTTATGTGAAATGGAATCCATTTGTATTGTACAGACATATCGAAGAATTCAATAATAGTCGCTTACAAGATAACATATGTACTAATGGGATTATATGGAATGTAACGCGGACTTGAAAAACTGTGTTCTAGTTTGAACAATGTGTTTACTCTTATAAACAGCACTAGCCATTCTTAGGAGGAGCAATGCACTTGTAAGCTATATGACTATCCTATATGTATTTAGCATATTCTATAAGTAATAACCATAAGCATTTTATAGCTCCATGTGTACACAAAAGATTTTTTGCTCAAAATAATTTCAAAATCTGCTCAAACTGCGAGACTAGCTATTAAGCAGTACTTTATGATAAATGAGTGTTTCTAGCCGGCTAGTTATCTAGATCAAGAACCTTCACTCAAGTTGCTGACCGACGCTCAGCTGAGCTTTTTTTTTTTTTTTTATAATATAAGAGTAGCAGACGAGCATGCAGTCCACCTGATGGTAAGTGGCTGCCGCCCATGGACATCTGTAATCAACCCCAGATAGGATTAGATATTCCTACCTGAGGTCGGCCACAGATGCGCCGCTACCCCTGAGGACTAAGCTGGAACGCCTCGGAAAAGTCTGTCTCCCTTACCACACCCTTCAAACCGGAACACAGCAGCGCCTAACACTGCTGTTATTAGGTAGAAATAGGTGTGGCGGTGGTGCCGCCGGAGTCGAACCACAAAAGGTTCTACCACCTTTAAATTTGTTTCACAATTTTGAGAATTGTGGTTTTACACGTAGTAACTATCTATTAATCTGTGGTTTCACTAATATCGGGTTCATTGATGTTTAATAATAGTGGTTTCACTAATATCGGGTTCATTGATGCATCGTAGTACAGCGAATGGTTACAATCAATGTTGCTAATATCTTCCTGAAAAGTATAGGAAATTTCGCTAGTGATATCTCCGGACATACAAGAGTAAAAGTAAAGTAACATTTTTATATTCTGGTTCGATCCACTAGTGAAAAACAAAACCTACATTTTTACATATATTTTCTAACATGAAGTCGATGTTCTCCCGTCTCATGTAATTGTTCGATTGTTTAACGTAAAAAACGTACCCAGCCAAAAGATTCAACCAAAATACCCTTTACCACACGCAGAATTGAAACAATAAGATGGTGAATTATTTCAAGCACACAAATTATAGCGACAAAGCCCGAAAACAATTCAGGAGCACAATAAGGAAGTGTAATTTATTTTTCCGCTAAATCCCAGCTAAGCGTAATTAAGGCTGCCTTTTTAAATTCACGCCGACAAAGTCGAGAGTCTGTGAAACGGGTGAATTTGAACGGATTTTGTAAAAAGCCTAACTTAATATATTACAGCGAAAAAAAGTTAAGTAAACACTGTTGATCACTTGTCAAACAGGTAAAGAGTGGTGATAGGCGATGGAATATTTTATCTAAAAAAATCAAGTGTCTATCAATTACGGTTCTAGAGATGAGCCTTGTGACAGACGGACAGACAACGGAGTCTTAGCAATAGGGTGGCCTTAGTAATAATTAGTAATAGGGTGGTTTTAACCCTTTTGGGTACGGAACCCTAAAAAGGAAACGATTATGTACTGTTTTGAACGAACTAAACTAGGTATATTTGGCAAAAATTATGAATAAGATAATTACTAGACTAACGATCGTGAGATCCATTTTAAATACTACCATTTTGTGTTTTTCCAACATTCTAACAAGTCTATTTGATGGATTCTATTATACATCCCTTTAAATATATTACACCGACAAAAATAAATAGAAGCCAAGTGAATATTACACTGCGCACAGTGAAGGGTTCAGCCAAAATTGTTTTTAAGGACTTGCTATCGTTTACTATTTGGTATTCCATAGAAATTTCTCAAAATTCATATGAAAAATAAAACTATTTCTGGGTCGCTACTCCCAAAATGGTGTGTAACAAAATATATCCAATTTTTCAAACATATAACTTATCTTAAAGTAATTTTGTTGAAACTCGTTTTTTTAACACATTTTTTTTTGTCCACCCCATAGCTTAAAAGCCTACTTTTTATGAGTGCGGAAACTTATATGTCGCTAATTATTGATTAAACTAAAAAATGTGTTTTAAACCATCAGACCAGACAACCAGATGGATAGAAAAACTAACGAACAAACAAACAGACGTTCGGGCAGACCGAGTTTAAAGTTTAAACAGACACCATACAGTCATAAGGTTCCGTCTCCTGCCATATGACTACGCAACCCTAATAACTAATGCTTCGGGGTTACAATGAATGGCTTTGAAAATTTATCGCCGCCAACCGAAAAAATGTGCCCTTAATTTGACGGTCAAAGTAAAGGTATTAAAGGCACCGGCAATGAATAAGAGAAATTTGTCAGAAAAATAATTACGTATGTTTATTAAGTAAGAGTTCAAAATGGAGAGATGAGGTCTTAAAATAATAAGGCTTTTTAATTTGTACAAATGACCACGTAATCCAGATAGATTTCCATTTACGCCCGTTATTAAAAATCAGTCTAACTTTTAGCAAAAAAATTTAAAGATCAAAATTTAATAATGTCTAGTATGAAAGTGTGAAGAAATTGTCAAATAACATGATCAACAGGGTCAAATAGAGTCACCTAAATCGGAACACCTCGTGTAAGACTAAAAGTTAGTCTGCCTTACTTCCATTCAGAACAGAACACAACAACTGTTCTTAAAAAGCAAAAAAATAGATGTATATAAAACAAAGAATTAATTACTTCATTGATAAAAGCGGAAACAATGATACTAAACAATTGCAAATTAAATTTAACTTTTGACTTGCAAATTCCCAACTGTTCAACTAATATTAATTAAATTCCTTGAAACGAAGGCAATTTTAAAGTGCGATGCTCTATTCAAACTTAGGAATTCATATTTAACTTTGAAAGGACAAATTCCTGATCAAATTAATAACGCTTGGATACTTAGTACGTCTACGTCATTAAAACGATAACAGCTTAGAATAATTAAATTTTGTAACTATTTAAATGTCAATAACTTAAATATAAAAGAAAAAATATGAACAATTTCAATTATAATTTCATTATCTAAAAAATACGTAAATTAAATTAAAATTCGAATGCACAATGAACGTTTCTAATTAACTTTTAATCTACATATTTTATGACATTGTCTTAATTTTAAGACACAAAGATGAAAGCTTAAAAACGCTGTTTATGCAACGCACGAAAAAATACAGCAATTATATATGAACTAACAGTTTTGTCTTATTTATTTTTATGAGAAGAAAATCAAATCACATAACGAAAAAAAAAGGCCGGAGCTAAGAATTTCCAAAACCAATCACAGTCCTAAAGCCACAACAAACAATAAAACAAAAAATATAACACGAGTGCATCGGGGCGTACAAAATCGGGAAGTCCACGTAAAATTAGATTGGGCGCTAATAAAAATACGAATGAAGGGGTTGTCCGTGATGGTGGAAGATCCAAAAATATCCCACCGATGATAAGGTGTCATTCAGACGGTCAAACAGCCAAACTAACACTCATAAACTGCGTTCTACATGAGGATGTAGAGTCATTTGTACTGGGGTTGCAGATTTGCGACTAAAATTGCATGTGTAGAATAAAATGAAATATATTTATTTTGTATAGGCTTACAGGGTATTTACAAATCGCCAGTTATGATATATTATTTATTTTTGTAATTAAGAATATCCGGCTATGTTAATATATTTATGGAGCATCGTGGTTCAATATTCCCCAGTCTTTATAGACTCTTAAGTCTATATTTAGTCTAGACCCTTGGGTCTAGCTAATATTCATATTCCTATATTAGACCTATATTCATGGTGTATATGTGTAATTTTATGTAAAGTAAATACAATAGAATTCTACTTTTCATGTTTTTTTTTATAATATAGTAGTAGCAGACGAGCATGAGCATGCAGTCCACCTGATGGTAAGTGGCTACTGCTGCCCATGGACATCTGTAATCAACCCCAGATAGGATTAGATATTCCTACCTGAGGTCGGCCAAAGATGTGCCGCTATCCCTGAGGACCAAGCTGGAACGCCTCGGAAAAGTCTGTCTCCCTTACCACACCCTTCAAAACGGAACACAGCAGCGCCTAACACTGCTGTTATTAGGTAGACATAGGTGTGGCGATGGTGTCGCCGGAATCGAACCACAAAGCGTTGTACCACCTTCATAAAATAAACTTAAATTAACTGAATTAAAATAAACTTAGAAAAAATCGTCGCCTACATGTAACATCATGGTTACAATTGCATAGAAATAAATATATATTAAAGCTTATGTTGTCGAGCAAATCTTTATGAAGCCATTTTATTCAATTAGTCTAGGCAGCTTACGTCTTGTATAATAGTACTTGCTGTTTGCAATTTAAATAATTGATTTTATACGAACATCAAAAGGCAAGGCCATTTCATTTTCTATTATTTTACTTAAATAATACAATCTAACGAATATAAATACATAGAAAACTTTTTATTACCCATAATATAGATTCTATTAAGCCATATTCGGGGTCATTTTTAATGTTCAAACTCTCAAATTTTCTAAAGCTTGAAAATATCAGACCTTGTAAACGGGCGACACAACAACCGCAAAATCGCAAGTGTACGCATCTTTTTATAACCTTTATCATTACGCATTCTGACTCCCGCCCATCAAACGGCGGGACCTCTATAAATAAGCTACAGGGTCTCCAGATTGCTGGGATATAAATGAAAGGGTGCAGGAAATTAGGGTTTTTTACTACGGAACCTTGGTGTCACTGTACCCGTAAACCATTTTTAATACTGTGAAAAAGGCTGTATTGGATATTACGGGGTATGATGGAAGGTTTTATGACGCGCAGTACATCATCTTCGGGATGGCGATGCATGGTCGTTACATTCGCGGTTGGCTCCGAGATCGACGATTTTATTTATGGCCTTCGCACAACTTATTTTGAGTAGGCTTCACTCAACCTGCTTTATGGAGTGGGTGCCAGTATATTGTTCGCTTGAGCTTTATTTTACATCGGTCTTATACCTTAACTTAGTATAGGTATGTTTATCTTTCGTTTATTTAACGAATAATTATAATAATCGAAATATTTTACAAGCTGCATTTTAAGTAACTAATGATGAAAAATGAAAATGAATTCTGTAACCGAAAAGTTGATATGTTGTATGCCTGGGATACACTGCAACTCTTTGTATATCGCTTTGTTGAGAACAGGTTTCTATTTATAAAAAGAGCAAAGAGACTGAAATAGCAAATATACTAACGTCAAAGACATCAAGATTCAAATAGAATTAATCTATCTGAAGCCTGAAGCTGATCGCGTATACCCAAGCGTCCACATCTTCCACCAAAACGCAGAAACCGACCTACGCTAGGAATAGATGTGGAGACTTAACTTATAATGTAGAATAGCTTAGTTCGTACAACACAATGCTCAAATGAGGATTGAGATTCGTATAGTCCGCGAGGTCTAAGCTAAGCTTTGCATACCTAATAATAATTTCGCATTTATACTTATTACCATTTTAATTCCTTAATCTAGACAGTATTCTCATTTGCGACTTCAATAATGCTAAAATATCCATTACATAAAAGTAGAAGCGAACCGAGTCAAAGTATACTTAAAGTAGTAAACTACACTTGAGTTCCCAAGTTCGGTGCCGGTGCGGCCATTGCGTCGCGGAACTTGCCGAACGATGCATTAATTAATTCATTATTAACTAAGCAAGCAGCCCTCGTGTTCCGGGACTCATCGGGAACTCAGCTAATGGAAAACTTCCAAGTAAAACATGATGCATACAGATTAAACTATGCAAGTTGCCTTAATTAATTCCTTCTTTTATAGTAGTATTAGGAATCTCTGCACTGTGTATTAGGTTATTGCTTAAGGGTAAATAGACGAACTTCAAATTAAACATTGTTCAGATTAGAATGGGCGGAAATCGTGAGACATTTTTCACTTATAATCGGCACAAAACTAGTGTTACGTTAATTAACATTTAGTTAGTCGGTAATCAGATTCTTAAAGTAAATTCACGAACCATTCTTATGTTTTAGAAAACATACCAAACTTTAGTTTACCAAAGTTAGTTGCTAACTTTTAAATTTTTTTTTTACCTAATACAAATGTTGTTCTAAAACTTCTCAAATTAATTTAAACTGTAACATTACGACTTAGATTTAGTATTTAAGAAGGCCCTAAAACTTCCTTGTCTCATACTTTTGAATCCTCTGAAACTTAGATCCTCTCCCCAAATTTAAGGAGAATATTTCCTAATTTGGCAACACAGCAGGGAATCATAAATTACTTTAACATTTGCTTCACATTGTACAGCCCAACGACTTGATAAATTATTATAATTTTGATTTGACATTCGCTAAACGCCCCTTTGGAGAATCCATCAAAAATCCACGGAGACATTATCTGCGATATTTCCGCGAGCTCCCAAAAGATGACAGCGTAAATTCGTCTTATCAATGGGCCCTTATGTCCTTTATCAGTTGACGTGTGACGGGCGTGTAGCGGTGCGAAGTCATTGTTATTATTGTTGTTAAGGTGTTGTAACACACTCGGTTTCAGGTTTAAATTGGCAATTTAATTTTTATTGTTTATTTTTTTAGACTTGAATAGACTTGACTTATCTAGTTAATAGGCTACTATGCTATCGAGTAATATGAGGAAGTAATACAAGGGATACGCTTTCCTACAAAATATTACTAGATTAGCATATCGCATATTACTATAATATACTACTTATAATTCAGAATATTTTATCAGTGTTTATCGGATTAAACACTTTACGTTATCCATTAATTTATACAAATCAGCGTAAAATTTAATTCCAAAAAGGAAGGCAAATCAGCATAAAATATAATTCCCAAAAAGAAGGGTCCATATTACACTATTTTAGATTTAAATTTACTGCATAGCCATTTGCGCTATAGACCACTGATTCAGAGCCGTCTTATATGTGCAAGGAATAACCCCAACTTTTAAACGGAATAAGATAATTTTCTCAAACCCCGAGATGAGATAAATTCACTGTTTACGTTACAAAGCCGTTATCAGTTCGCACGTCAGCCTCCGGCGACGCGATGATATTCTGCCGGTGACATAAATCACTCTTGAATTGAATGCCGTTTCGCGAGTTATGGCAACAGGCGGCCTAAGGGTCTTCCGTTGCCATTTTGTTTGTACGATGCTTTTGTTCATAGACGTAAATCATAGATTCGCCCTGAAACCTAAATTCTGAGGAATAATGCTGTTAATGTTATTTCTATCTTATGTCTCTTACATTTTCTGAATAGCAGTATATGTTTCTCGCTTCAATTTAAATTTTGAACAAATTTGTTTCATATGCTTTACGTTCATTTAAAGTAAAAATTCTCGTACATAGATAGTTCATTTCATCATTTCATCGTTTCATCATTTCATCGGCCATAGAATGGGGATTATCATATCTTTCATACAAAAATATGCATCTCCCTTCACCCTGACACCATCACGGATTTATCGACACTTACCAATTGCCAGTAAATTGTGGATGACATTTTCCTTCCTATGTTCGGTTTACTACTACTATATAGTTGAATGGCTTTGTCCCATCCCTAGTACATAAAATAGCGATAACAACACTCAAATGTGATATTATACAAATTTACCTTTCGAGATTATAAAACGACCTTACAATAACCCGGCTGATAAATTAACAATTTCCAACTCAAACACGTGAAAAAGTTACAAAAATCCAAATTTCCCCAGCTACCAGCATAGCAACGACAAAAGTAATTAAACTAATCAAAACAGGCGATTAACACGCGTTGTCCATCCCGACACTCGAACCCTTACCAAACGCAATTTAACTTGTTCAAGTTCGGACCCACAGATTACGGTCCGTCTGGGGACCATAGCTCATTATTAGACCATACTACCGTTGTTCATATGTTCGGTATCTTTCTAAATAATGATTTAATCACTGTGTTCTTTATTACTGTGAAGAGAAACGATGATTTTTAAGATGATTCTTTGTTTATAATATAGAAGTAATATAGTAAAGTAGTATAGTAGCAATCGGGCACACAGTTCACCGCATGGCAAGTACATTCAGGAAATATGTAATAGATCTCAGATTGGATAAAAATTCTACCTGAGATGTGCAACAGATGTGTTACTAACTGAGGGCTAAGATAGAACGCCTCAAATTAGTATTGTCTCCCTTACCATACTCTTGAAACCGAAACATAGTAGCGCTTTACATTGCTGTTATTAGACAGAAATAGGGAAAGTGTTAATTAAAAATGGTTCCACGATTTTTGATCAATTAGAAAATTTGACTTTTTTAGATTTTTTTCTAGAACCACTCATTCCGAAGCTTCAAAGCTTGATCCCATATATGCATTTTAGTTTTTAACGTTTATCAAGGACTTTTAATATTTTCAAAGCAAAAAGTAACTTGGCTACAGGTATCAATACGAAAAACGTTACTGATTTAATGTTATAAAAACAAAACCCAACTGAGTAAATAAAGCATCTATAATCCGTAAACTGAAACAACTACAGCATGTATGTAAATCTCCATTAAAATTTCCACGGTACAGCAAATAATGTATGACGTATCGCGCATTTAAAATTGAAATGCAATATGTAAACGCATCTCGCTACTTGTTAATGCAACAGTATCAGACAGGATTTGCAGAATATACTATACTGTAATGTATACTGTCACTTGATATACCCGAGTTACCCGTATATGTATTTTTTATAAGCTTTCTATACTCACAGCCCCACACTAGGATTCCCTGGGTGCTATGGACACATACATAGACAATATTCACAAACACCCAGACCGAGAAACAGAAACCTAAATTGATCATTTAGATATCTGTCGAACCCGGGACTCTCCGCGCGTCAGACCGGTATGGTGACTGATCCGCCACGCGGGTCGTCAATTGATTATAAAATGGTTTAGAGAAATATCCATTATTTAACTACAGTCGCACCAGCGCCATAGCTTTTTTGGGGTGATCCCGGATTTTAAAATCTGTCAAGCGGTGCAGGATGTATCAAATAAATATATATAAATATTTGCATATAAATATTGCAGTCCGCAGTCGGGTAAAATAGGATGCCACGAGTGAATCAGGATTGAATAAAGAATATTAAATAAACTTTAGATTAAAATAAAATAAAATGTTGCTTAAATATAAAACAGATATTATATGTTTGTACAGAACACTTAGAACCCTAGTCCAGTCGCACTTCACTCTTTCTTTTCTTTAGCCGCCCTCAAGCAGACAATGGAGGAAAAACACTGTATTATTTTTATGGAAGAAACTTTGGATTTCAAATAAAATAGCTTCCGACGCTAAAAGAATGTTTTCATTACTAGGGGTTGGCTTATAATATAAGTAATAATGTTTCTTAGATATTATTTTTATAATAAATCTTTTTAACGTAGGATCGCTAATCAAACTACATCCCTTTTCCGCCATTCTGGTATTGTTTTACTCTTTCCTTAAAATACAAACGTAGAAAAAATGTAGTCAGACCTTTGAAATTGTGATATTATCACATAGAAAAACTATAACAGATAGTTATATAAAAAGGAACTTTACTAAATTTAAAAATGCAGACCTCCACTTTCCTTCAAAATAACTAGACTAGGTTAGATTAGATTTATTAATTTCTCAAAATTAATAAACTTATGACAAATTCAGTATAGAATTCTCCGATTATATTAATTACAACTTACGTAATACGCGGTCAAGATAAAAGTAATTTATTTACTAACAAAAGAAAATGGTCCAACAATATTTTCGCAAGACGGTGGAAACGGTACTTTTTAGCCTTTTTGCACTTCGCAAGGGCAGAGAAAATGAAGGAAAACAGAAAGCTTTTACTATTTTGACGCCACATTCTAAGAGGGAGTCACAATTAGGCGAATGGGTAGAGTGGAAATACGTACTAAAAAATTGCTACTTGCCTTTGTAGTTATATGTACTATTATGTACTATTGTTTATACTAGTACTTTTATGTACTGATTTGTATTGTTTTGAATGATTTATATAATGCAAGCTTGTGAATATAATTTTATACACATGCTCTAAATGTTTTAAAGCTGATTAACTACAAAATCTTTTCCTAATTATTAATACACAGAAGGTTGTAGAACCCTTTGTGATTCGACTCCGGCGGCACCACCGACACACCTCTTTCTGCCGAATAACAGCAGTATTAGGCGCTGCTGTATTCCGGTTTAAAGGGTGTGGTAAGGGAGACAGACTTCCGAGGCATTCCAGATTAGTCCTTAGGGGTAGCGGCGCATCTGTGGCGCATATCTAATCCTACCTAGGTTTGATTACAGATGCCCATGGGCGGCAGTAGCCACTTACCATCAGGTGGACTGCATGCTCGTCTGCTACTCCTATTTTATAAAATAATAAAATACAAGATTTCTAGATCTACTTCTAACCGCGCAGAAATAGTAGACCCATTTTTACATTTTTCATTATTATAAATTCACAGCTGTATTGCAGATAAAAATTTACAATGTATAAAGAAGGTTTATACAACTTTATAACAGCGACTATTTTGCCACCAACACTTAACATAATAAGGTATTAACGGTAAATAAATACACACCATATTTTTTTATACGTTTTATAGAATCAGTTTAAATTATCTTTGCGTTGTCTGTCAATTAGTACGAGTATTCGTTTTACTGATACACGTCTACAACCAAATAATTTATCGTACATTCTACATAACTACATAGATCGGTTATTCGCATTCATAATACAGTGACATTTTCATCAAGCACAAAATAACACGTGCGTATTCATGGAAATGCGTCCGGAGCTTTTGTGCGAAGCTTTCAAACGTAAAACACTGTCAATACACAGAAACCGGAAATTTGACTTCCTCTCTCTGTTTCAACATCGGATGAAATCCACGAGGGTGAATAAATCAAATAAATAAAAATAAACATGGTTGAGTTTATGCAACAGATAAAACTGTTCGTAAAATTTAATATACAGGAACAAGAAACATTGACGAAATAAAATGGAAAAATAATAAAAATATATTGATGCGTTTCTTCTAAATAGGCTATAATCTGTGGTTATTAACTGAGACTTGAAATGTATTGCGGATGAATAAATTTGAAATATAGAACTAGCGGACTCATTAATAATTCATAAAAGATCGAGAGACGCTGGAGCTAAAACTTTTGAATCAAAAAAAATTTTTTTTTTTAGAAATCCAAAAATCGAATTTGTTATAATCAGGTGGACGGTTAAAAGATGTAAGACTGGATCTGAAGCCGAGTCTAGCTATAACTAAAATCTATGTGAGTGACACATACATACAAGAAAATCATTGAAATTCGTCAAGTTGTGTAGGAAGAGAATTACATCATGCAAATCGGCAAAACAATAAACATTTGATGATTTTTCTGTCAGGCGATATATAGGTAATTTGCATACTTTATCGTAATATAAGAAATAATTCACATTTGTAAAAATTATACGCTACTAAGCATTGTTTTGCGTGTTTTAACGTATTTGTGTTAATCGGTAACCATGAAGGAAAACATAAAAATAATAGTATTTACTAGAAGTATAGTCTCACGTTCATAATGTGTACCTATAAATCTTGACACTTGTAACATGACCATTTTCTGTCATTTATTTATTAACTCATAAACTAATTTCTACAATTCTAATTCTTCAAACAAATAATTCGTACGCAATATTTCGATTCCCGTTTTACACTTTAAGGATCGGATTTCAAACTTATACTATATTATATTATTATATTATAAAAGGCAGTGATAGCCTAGTGGTTAAGAAACTCGGCCTTTCGATCGAGGGTTCCGAGGTTCAAATACCAGGCACGCTTCTCTAATTATTCGAAATTATGTGCGTATTAGAAATTAATTATCACTTGCTAAAACGGTGAAGGAAAACATCATGAGGAAACCTGCATACCTGAGAGATTTATAAGAAAAAAGAAATCACAAAGGTATAAAGTAAGGTAAGGTAGGAAGTCTACCAATACGCACTTGGCCAGCGCGGTGGACTATGGCCTCATCCTTCTCATTCTGAGTGGAGACCCGTGCCCAGCAGTGGGACAGTAATGGGTTGATGATGATCAAGATCAAAGATTTAGTCGTAACAAAATAATTTGCTATCATAACATTGCGTAACGTTGTGTTACGTTACGTTATTTTACATCACTATGGTCACAAACATCATTACGTTGCACCACATTACGTTATTTTACGTCACTATGGCCACAAACATCATTACGGTTAAATTAACCCTCGTATACCTAAAATAAAAATTAACTAATACAATACCTACAATATAACGACAAACATTCAAGAGAGTGCACCGGGGAGCCAATCAGAAATTCAATTCCGGTATGATACGATGCGCTAAGAGTATTGTGCACGTTACTATTGCTTTAAGCGATACATGCTGAATACAGACAACTGTTGTTTCTAAGTGGATTTGGAAAATATCTAGGCACTGGCACTAAAGTAATGTTATTTATAATTTATTAAAAAAATATATTTAACGGTAGTAGAATATTATGCAATTCAACTTTGGTAGCACCATCGCGATACCTATGCATGTTTTTCTTTTCTGTGTATATAAAAATCTCTATAAATAATATCAAAATCGGTTCAGTGGTTTAGTCGTAAAAGCGTAACACATGGTCAGTCGCTATCATAACGTTGCGTTACGTTGTGTTACGTTACGTTACGTTATTTTACATCACTAACGTCACAAACATCATTACGTTGCACCGCGTTACGTTATTTTACGTCACTATGGATACAAAGTATTCATGGTTAAATTAGCCCGCAGATACCTAAAATAGACATTTAGTAATAAAATATAACGACAAGCGTTCAAGAGAGTGCACCGGGGAGCCAATCAGAAATTCAATTCCGTTATGATACGATGCGCTAAGAGTATTGTGCACGCTACTATTGCTAAGCGATACACGCTGAATACAGACAACTGTTGTTGCTAAGTGGATTTCAAAGATATCTAGAGATAGAGACACTAGCACTATAGTAATATTACAAATAATTTATATACAATAGATTATTTAACATCAGTAGCATGTTATGCAATTTAACTTCGGTAGCACCATCACCATGCCTATGGATGATTGCCTTTTCTATGTGTATATAAAAATTTCTATAAATAATATCAAAATCGGTTCAGTGTTTTAGTCGGTAAAGCGTAACAAATGGTCAGTCGCTCTCATAACGTTGCGTTACGTTGTGTTACGTTACGTTATTTTACATCACCATGGTCACAAACATCATTACATTGCACTGCGTTACGTTATTTTACGTCACTATGGACACAAAAGTATTTGTGGTTAAATTAATCTCACATACCTAAAATAAATATTTACTAATACAATACCTAAAATATAACGACAAGCGTTCAAGAGAGTGCACCGGGGAGCCAATCACAAATTCAATTCCGTTATGATACGATGCGCTAAGAGTATTGTTCACGTTACTATTGCTTTAAGCGATACACACTGAATACAGACAACTGTTGTCTCTAAGTGGATTTAGAAGATATCTAGACACTATCACTAAAATAATATTATAAATAATTTAAATAAAAAAGCTTATTGAACGAAAATTGAGTCTTTCGTAGTTTAAGTCCGGTGACACTATCGTCATTTTATTTGTACCTTATAACAGTAGTTATCAAGTTCTGCTATGCACTCATTTAAAAAAAGTGGTACCGAAGATCTTGGTGTTTAGGTAGGAAGTTCTACCTTTTTTTATTTAATGACAATGAATGTTTATGAACAATAACGACAATTTATGATTAAAGAGGACTAAATCCTCATTTATCTATTTTATTTTTAACACATTGACCCTACCCCAGATATTTCTGAAATAAAATGTAGCCCAATTTCCCTACAAATTCTCTCAGGTATAACCTGTTATTCAAATAGCGTAACATTAACACGATACAGCGCGTTGAAATTAATGTTGAAACAAATAACTACACTTTTTAATCAAAACCACATAATTTTGAAACAAATAACAGTTTTTGATCAAAACCAGTCCTCCACATTAATAACTCGACATTTACCGATCCGATGAACTAGGAACAAGAACCATCTATTACTGACAGCGCGCTCGATAACCAATCGGAAACTCAATTCGATATGATTTGAGATAGTAATAAATACTCTCCAATATGATTCTCCGGCACTATTTCTGCCTTATAACATAATTGGTAGCGCTTTAAGTAACAACATCTTTAATGAGTTGCTAAATAATACATTTAATGAGCTATAAAACAACAACTTTGATAAGCTGTTTATCAACAGCTTCCATATTTATTTCTGCCTAAGAATACCATAACTGGTAGCGCTTTAAGCAGTAACATCTTCAATGAGCTGCTTAAGTAGCTAATTAAATAGCTACTTAACAACAGCTTTAATGTTTTTGTTAACCGGCTATTGTTGTTAAGCGGCTATTATAAGCAATTACAACAAGGTGCTGTCATTTTCATTATTAACGATCATCCTACGAACAGAGTAAGAGCGATTAGGGAACAATTACCTATGAGCAAGTGCGGACTGGTAGACTACACACAACTTTGAGATTTTTCTTTATAGCATTACACAAGTATTTTATTTTTCGTCGTCGTCATGTGATAATTATATTCTACACACATAACTTTCAAAAGGCAAAGATTGAATCTCACAGAAAAAAAGTTTAAACTTGTCATTAAACAAACGCTATGTAAAAAGCGTACTATAGGCTGAGTGATTATTTGACCGATAAAACGGTGTGGTTTGAAGTAGCCCCAGCTCCACATGTACCACTAAGTTAAAAGCCATTTATTTTTTAAAAAAGATGTGTGTTATGGAGTTTTTTCGCCGCTTCTTCTCCATAACGAAACACCTTATGAAGTGTTGGTAGTTGTATTGACTTTCAAAAAGTGTTCTCTAAAGAACCTATTTTGATTAAAAATAATTGATTTGATTTGATTGATTTGTACTACCTAAACTTTGACTTTTCCGGGAAGTGAATCAGTGTGATTTGTACCACTAAGCTCTTGTAGCTTGAATACATGCGTGAAGCTATAATTTGATTCTAATTATACTCCATTCGAGTCATTTCATCAACTGAACCATATTGAAGAGTTTTCAAATCATTAACGTTATGTGCAGTTTGGCTCGAATCATTAAAATTTGCTTTTGATGTCGCCGGTTCATTTCCGTCCTCATTATCGCTGCAATGATCTTTCCGGATGTTTTCATTGGCAATATGCCGTATATTTTTAAGTTATTTAATTTTTTGAACTAAAATGGAGTCTAATATTTTTATTTTGGTAAATTAGTACAAGTTATTTCAAATGTCCATTAAGGCATTGTTAAAATTTATTTACATAAAGTTTTTTTAAAGCATAGTAGAATGTACATGATAATATATTATGTTCCTTATGTGTAGCAAATAGGATTATATTTAACCATATTGGTTCCATACTAACTTACTTTTGAAGGTGGTAGAACCATGTGGTTCCATTCCAGCTGCACTTATTTCTGTCTGTTCTAGTTTGAAGGGTGTGGTAAGGGAGAAATACTTTTACCGAGACGTTCCAGCTTGGTCCTCAGGAGTACCGCGTCTGTGGTCGACCTTAGATAACATTCTAATCTTATTTGGGGTTGATTACGGGTGTACATGGACGGCAGTAGCCACTTACCAGATGGACTTCTCGTCTGACCCTATAAAAAAAAACACATCCGCAAAACATGGTCCTCATTTCTATATACGGTAAGTATATACGCTAACACATAGACATAAGGAGTCCAATCTCATACATCCAGATAAGAATGCAGACACGCGGCACTCACGCATGAAATTTAATTAATCAGGACGCCGGGGTCACGACTTCTGTTTACTTACAGTCCAAATGTAAATAATTCACGGAACCACCAACTTGGATGAAGGCTGCATAAGCAAGGTATCGATATTATACCGTTACTAAAAACCGTTTATATTCATATCATAAAATATCGATACACTACAACCAAAACCTTATGAAAAAACGACTAACGAAGCCAAATAATCAAATGCAAGAACTGTTATAAGTATCATATTCGCTACATCTCTGTTCCACCTCAACATTTCTAAGTCTAGAAAAAGATGAAGTGAATAATTCCAAAGAGTCAACGATTTATCAACCGTTTTCAACTAAAACTACCAACTCAACATCGATAAGCCGTGCTTCCGGCAACGCTATTCAAAACCGGTTCTGTATCGATATGAACCAAATAGCGGCTACGCAACTGAAAACGTACATCACTACTGTAGTACATTTCATTGCGCCAGGTTACGACACACGGGGGAACAATGCTTAATAAGCTTTATAATTTAAGGCAAACAGCGCTGTAGCCTTATAACCAAGACGTAACTTAGTTATGCAGATAAACTTATAACCGAAGGCCTTATGCAAAGTTTGCGCTTACTTATTACGTTTAAACGTAGAACTCTTCGCAGTTCGAACACGGTACCAACTCCACAACTATGTGATTTATAATAATGGTTTTATAAGCTGTTGTGCTTTGACTAAAGATATTAAATATACATATAAGTCCATAGAATCATTGTCAACATTTTCATAAAAAAAACAATCTTTTGATTATTTAACGTTTGACAATTATAATAACTGGTAAAAAGTGACTCATATTTTTCTTCCCTATTTCTAGACTATTGCTACTATAGTTGGCTATATTTCACTCTGGTCTACCTAGTTTGAGATCACATGACAAAGTGTGTGTTGTTTTACTTATAACTTTCTTTACAATGATTATATACAAAACATTAGCGTACTAGCTGAACTTCGCTATTGCTCCGTCTGATATTAGGTACATTTTGGGTATTAAATAAAAGTTCCTTTCCCGTTCCCATGTGAACTATGGAATAAAAAGTAAACAACACATTCTTACATATAAATAAAACGATGTTTGAAATTTTAAGCCAATTCATGGACTACTTTATTGCTGAGATACAAACACACGTCCATTTTTTTAACAAAATGACCTAAATAAGGCAACTTTGTCAATTTAGCGATATCATTAAATGAATGAAAGAAAAGCAGATGAACAGAAAGTTTAACACAGGTGGAATGAAACGAGAGCATCATACAGAGGCGATTGGGAAAAGCTTGTGCTTATTTGCTACTCACTATAGAAACAATTTACTAAAGCTATGTCGTTGGACTTTGGAGCTTTTCAAGCGTTCTGCTCGAGTAAGCTCATGTGCAGACTAGAATCAGGTGCATTAGAATTTAGACGGGCGTGGTAACTGTATTCAATTTCACAATAAAAGCAAAATTACTAATTATTTTGAACTTAATGAACCGAAAATCAATTTTAAAGAACGCATTCTTTGTATAGCAGCTCATTATAGATGATCTTTAGAAAAGTTGTTGTCTATGAGCCCACGAAGGTTTCAGAGTTGGTACGACTTGTTTTCGCCAGATGGTGCCACTGTCATTCCAATAAAGGTACGAATTTTCAGCTTTATGTACGTTAGTATGTCATGTTATTTTCTTTTAAACGCGGGCGAAGCCACAGGCAAAAACTAGTAAAATAAAAAAATACATAGTGTGATTATTTATAAGTGATTAATGTAAGCATCAATTTGTTTTCTTCGAGTTTATGTAGGTCTTGATTTAACTGACGTCAATATTATCTGTTACATTTGTATAGCTAAAATAGCTAAAGTAAGTCGTGATAAAATGTCTGTAAATAACGACACGAAAACACACGAAATAAGTACACGAGCTTCATTTTGCGAAACAATAAAGTTTAACGCAAACATGAATTAAGCCACAAAACTCCCACTGAACTATTGGCGTCTAACAGAAACCAATATACAGGTCCAATAATCCCAAAATCTTAATCTTAACCCTCAAAGCGATCGGATGACAGATGTACGAGGTGGCAACTAAATCCCGGATTACGTTAAACCCCTAATGACCGGGCTAGGGTTAAAAGCAAATAATGAAATGTAGGGTGCGTTTCTAAGATTAACCAATTTTCTTTATATGTTACCCATGTATCAATAGTTACATCTATCAACATGTTGGGTCTATATGATGGTGTCTTTATTACATGACATTCGTGGACCATATTATGTATATCATGGATCCATAATTCCACTATAATGTCATTTATCTCGAAAGTTTCTACGCAGTTTTTGATATAGCCTTTTCGAAGCCAATCATTTGTGCAAAGAGGATATCTACATAAAAATGTTAAATATTTTTAGCCAAGTATGAACTAATTCTAAATACAGATATTTAACTATTCAAGTCAGTAATAACCCTTCTTTAATATTAGATTCCATTCAAACGTATGTATCTAGAAATCTATTTCTAGAACTAGGTATTACCACACCTTTCAAATCGGAACACCGCAGTATTTAACACTTCTACTATCAGGCACAAAGAGATGTGGCTATAGCACCTTCAAATAAATATAAAGTCGCCTAAAGATGAACTATCTAGCAAAAATCCAGGCATCCACACCCGGAACTAAAAACAAAGAACCGTATTAGTGGGCTCAGATGGCACAGTAAATAGACTCGTCCCTGAAAAGATTTATCTGTTCTGGTATTATTTTCATTATTAAATTAGATTCAAATGTAAATCTATTTCCAGAACTGGTATCCCTACCACAGACTTCAATTTGGAATACAGCAGTATTTAACACTCCTGTTTTCAGGTACAAATAAATGTGTCTATAGCACCTTACAATAAATGAAGAGTCACCTAAACAAGCAGTGATAGCCTAATCGTTAACAAACTCGGCCTCTTCATCGAGGGCTCTGAGGTTCAAATCTCAGGCACGCACCTCTGGTTTTTCAATATTACATATGTGCGAATTACAAATTAATTATCACTTGCTAAGGCAGTGAAGGAAAACATCGCGAGGAAACCTGAGACCTATACCTGAGAAGTCTTAAAAGATGTTTACAAAGGCATGTGAAGTCTACCAATTCGCACTTGACTATCGCAGTGGACTATGGCGTAATCCATCACATTCTGAGAGGAGACCCGTGCCCAGCAGTGGGACAGTAATGGATTGATGATGAGACACAAACTATCTAGCAAAAATCCAAGAAACCCGGAACTAAAAACAAAGAACCGTATTAGTGGGCTCAGATGGCACAGTAAATAGACTCGTCCCTGAAAAGATTTATCTGTTCAGGGATTATGCCGAGCAGAGGACGACGTAAAGCTGGTTAAACTGACTTCAGTTTAAATATTT
Source organism: Epargyreus clarus (assembly GCF_041222505.1). NCBI lineage: Eukaryota > Metazoa > Arthropoda > Insecta > Lepidoptera > Hesperiidae > Epargyreus > Epargyreus clarus. The sequence continues at coordinate 11,656,848 of NW_027332209.1, read as the reverse complement.
ATAACGCGGTGCTGGATAGAGCTGGCTATTGTTCGATATTGCCACGTGGAAGTAGATAGTAAGTAGTGTTTTCAATGTTGTCTTGGTGAATGTCGGGTAGTAGAATTAAGATAAAACTACTTCGCAACATGTAAGATGGTATATATGTATTTTTAACCATGCAGTATTCATCAACCTTCGGGAATGGGAGGATAGGATGGCATACAATTACACTAAAACCACTAACACCTGATTGGCATAAATATTTTGACCTTCATCTTCAGAAATACCTCTTTACCAGCCATACTCTACTTATAAAAACTTAATAATCAATAGAATATCGTCTATTCGGTTAAATAAACTAATTCGGCTAACTAACTCGAGACCACCCTCTAATTCCTTGTGTTACAACACATTGGCATCAAATAGAGCATCTAGTTTTACCACTTACCATCGGATTAACTAGCTTACTCAATATGTATTATAAAAAAGATGCCATTCAGAGAAACCATAAAGGAAAGGAAGCGTGACGATATTTATAAATCAAAAATCAACCAAACATTTCACACATTTCTAAACAGCAAACCGAAAAAGTAAAATATAGTACTCCGTCCCTTTAATCCACCATCAGCCAATCTATTCTCCGTAATCACTGAAAACGTCATTATTTACCAAAACACTTGATACCATTACAGATACTCTGAAATAATGTTTTTGCATTTGCCAAATGGCCCGTGTGATCACCAGGTGCTTAATGAAGTTGCCTTACCGTTCACGAGTAGCGAGAAGCGAATAAAGATATACCAGTATTATAATCATAAGAATGCAGCTAAGAAAACCAGGAAAGGGACTTTCTAAAATGCACTTATTGTCCCAACAGCGACTGGTCAGCTACCCTGTGACAACTCCGGAGCTACGAAAATACGGCACTGCAACTTCTAACATAGCTACGTAACAGACGAAAATCTGGAGATTTGAAAGTAGTCAAATCATCAAACGTTTACGATATAAAAGGTAAAAGATGTAGAATCTGCTATCGCCTATCGCTCACCCGTATGCCATAGAACAAGCACCATCATAAAACAGGGACAATTTTTAAATTCAGTCCAAAAACAGGGCGAGACTGTTTTTCAACCCAGTTATCTCATCTCCCTCAGTCATTAAACATCTCGGAGGAACGATTAAATTTTCTTTATTCCATCATTTATGCTTCCTGAGCTGGTCCATGCGACGTTTTCATTTATAATTCAAAAGCTAAGGAATGACAAGTTATGTATAATATTTAGAAATAATGTAGAAGAGATAGTCCGAAATAATGATGAAATAAATAAAATAAGGAATATGTGTTCATTTACATTTTACTTTTAGAATTTTAGTTAGTATTCGTTTTTATTTTCTATTATTGTCGTATAGATTTTATTTTTATGAGCTCTCATATACTTATTTAAACATTATCATACAATGATACGTATACGTCATTAAAGTACACATAATGCATCTATGTGAACCTAAATTACATTAAACGTTCCAACTTAATAGAAAATATAATGATTAGAAATCGTAATGGGTTCATCATCAACTACGCCATCTAGAGGCGAATGACAACAAAAATTGTTAGCACAACGTTTCCCATAACATACTTAGATAATATAAACTTTTATACTGATCGGTGAAATGTTGCCGGAGTCTATAAATCTCAAACAAATACATAGATACCTACAACCTTATACATCATCACTTTACTTACGGTACTAGAAAGTTTCTAGATCAGAAAAACTCGTAAATCATTCATAAAAATACTTTATATCGGCGACAAAGAACATTTGTTTTCTGATAACATCGCCAATATTTCAACAAAGTTTCAGTTATCTCATTGATAGTTGGTAAGCAAAGAACAGAGATCGATTTCTTTGTAGGGTGACCATTTATCTGTATACAAACGGACACTGTCTCTGAATAAAACATTTATTCCGATAGAATTGAACTATTTAAATTAAAACTGTTTAACGTTAATGACAACACTCTCACACCACACTCCGTATGTCTACTTCACACACATACATAAAATACGTAGTGTACAGACCCGATAGACTTGAAACTACGAATTCAACATTTTTTTATAATATAGGAGTAGCAGATGAGCATGCAGTCCACCTGATGGTAAATGGCTACTGCCGCCCATGGACATCTGTAATCAATCCCAGATAGGATTAGATATTCCTACCTGAGGTCGGCTACAGATGCGCCGCTACCCCTGAGGACTAAGCTGGAACGCCTCGGAAAAGTATGTCTCCCTTACCACACCCTCCAAAACGGAACAAGGCTGCGCCTAACACTGCTGTTATTAGGTAAAAATAGGTGAGGCGGTGGTGCCGCCGGAGTCGAACCACAAAGGGTTCTACCACCTTCAAATTCTTCACTTAAATGTCCACCTTAGATCGGTTGTACTACGGCGAAACAGTACACAAAGTTGTTATAGCAGAATAGATTACAGTTCCAGCCCGGCGGCAATATCGATACACCTATTTCTACCTTTATAACAACAGTATTAAGCATTGCCGTCTCTTTGTTTGATAAAACGAGATGCCTATGCGCTCGAATTTAATCCTCAAATACTACCTTTGAGGATACTTCAATATGCGATACTTTGCAACTGTATCCAACCTTATACATATCTCCTAATCCATTTGGGATTGATTGTAGATGTTCATGAGCGGAATTAATCAATTAGATACTATCAGGAAGACTGAATGCTTGTCTCCTACCAATTCTACTTAAAATTCATAAACAAAATCATACCATTTATTACCATATTTTCTATCACCAACGTCTTTGTATAAAACCATATAAAATGATCCATTATTTACTCTATAGACAAAGGCGTCCGTTCGGAGAATTCTCAAAGTTCTTTGAAAACGCAAAATGCATTCTGAATTGAAATTCCCAGCGGTTCATTTTTTATCCAACGCCTGGATATTATTCCATTTCAGCGGAAATAACTGGAATAGAACTTTGCTGACAAAGAGGAAGATATATGACAATATTTACGTAAGAACTGAACTGAAACCATTTATAATAATTTTCCAACTAAAATATTAAAAAAAAAACTGTTTATAAAAGCAAACTCTGTCTAGCCCTTGATTACGATTGCACCTTTATGGTGGAGATGTGTTTAGATTGAAAAAACATTTTGACCCTAAACAAATGCATAGGACTCATAACGAGAGGAGACCTGAATGATATTCAGTCCCAATGATACAACACATAGACCCAATGCGGCCTGATAAAAAAACGGTACAGGGCGGCCAACTTGTGTGGGGTTCTACCGTAAGGCCTCGGATAAGGTGGTATGACTGGTGTCCAATGATAACGGCTGAGACCGATTGGTAACGTGCCCTTAGATATATGGTCACAATTATATTCAGCTACATCCATCTTCCGACCGCAAGCGATGTTGCTTTATAGCACTCTTTATTCATCGGTAACATACTTTCAAATCCTATAAAATTATATGGGATAGGAATATTCAATCTTCTACCAACTAAACACCCAATTACGATCATGATAACAGTCGTTAGGGCCATAAAAGTCACTTTAGCATCAATAAATGTGACAAAGCCAATTAATTCCGTAATAATTGAGACAGTTTCGATTGTGTCCATAACTCAGTCAACTTCTAATTGACTGGGCACAGTAATTACTTTGGATGGACTAAATTAATATACCGTATCATATTATCAAGTCTTAGTGTTCAGAATTGGCTTATAATAGAATGGGGACACATCCATAGCCAATATTTTTTTCTAATTAGAACTTTGTTTTAGGGCGTACTGTCCCTTTCCATAAGGTGTCGATGAAATTAAATTTCAGAATAAGATGTCGCTTATTTCTTCCTTATAACTTTAACCCAATTTATTTAATATCTATGGTAAAATTAGTATTTTGGTTTGCCCAAACTTAGCAATGTATATCCCGTTGGGAATAATCAAGTATAATTCAAAAGTTTATCATTGAATGTTATAACCTACATTATAAATGTCAAATACAGCTTGTATGTATAAGTACTGAGGGACACGTCATATAGTACACTCTAGTATCGTCATCATCAACCCATTACTGTCCCACTGCTGGGCACGGGTCTCCTCTCAGAATGAAAAGGATTAGACCATAGTCAACCGCGCTGCCCAAGTGCGTATTGGTGGACTTCATAGACCCTTGAAAACTTAAAGATTTCTCAGGTATGGAGTTTTCACTTAGTATAATCTAATTTAATTTTCCCGGATTCCAGCGAAGAAAAGTAACGCAGCATCCGTACCTTTTAAATTAACTCGACACATTTTCATTTCGTCTTCATTTCGCGTACTAAAAGCCTAAATGCCTAAGCAGAGCGGTGAAATACGGCCGAAGACTATAAAAGCAAATATTTCACGGCAAACTCTGGGAACGGGAGGCGAGAAGTTTTAGAATAAAATCCCAGTAATCTTAAGCGGTATAAACAGTCCATATTTTGCGAGACGCTTAATTTATTGTGCCATTTACCACTAAAGCTTGCGTTGTATATTGACTTATGGGTAATATGTAGGCTTACCTATTTAGACTTCACGCTTCTTTTTTCAACATCCTTTAAAACGTTATTTATACATTTGCTTTGTATTTTTGACCCAAATTAATGAAAGAAAAAATTGTATTTTATGTAAAAGCATTAGAAGTTGCCACAAATCGATACGAGATGGCGTTATCGGTATTCTAAGACTCGGTTTAGAGGATTTTTAACTACCCATCAACCGTTGCAAATTAGCCCTTATTTACTTAATATCATACTAGGCATTTTCATTCGGATAGACAAATCTGGGGGGATAGTAAGAAACTTATCATATTATGAAATGTCCATGTAATCATTCTTCGAGGTTTCTCAATAGTTCGCGATACAGAACATCGATCAGGTGTCCTATTCAGGAGCTTAGGGTTTAAATAATTGAAACATGCTATATAAATTAAATAAATTAAATGGAAAATAGTTAGTGCAGGCCATCAATATTTTTTTCTAAAAAACTTTTAAACAAATCAAGCAGGTACCAGTCTTTATATGGATACACACGTAACTTGTTTAAAAGTTGCAATAATCGACATAACTTATCTTATAACTGACTTATCTTTCAACTTACAAAAACACAAAAATGTAAATCCCAATAATCTGCGCTAAAGGGACCATATTTCGTGGAGCATTTAATTTATTTCACCACTTCACCGCACCGAGTGAAGTGGGTCTCGTAATAAGTGGGAACCATCTCCATATTTACACAAAAAGGGTGAGCGGGCTCCACGAACATCTGTGTTACTCACACATAAGCGGTAATCCTGACGCCTTATTATCCCTCACTCGTTCCAATTTGATTTGAAGGTGGAACTCTTTGTTGTTCAACTGTGGTGGCACCGCCGTCACACCTATTTCTGCCTAATAACACCAGTGTTAAGCGATGTTCTGTTCCAGTTTTTAGGGTGTATTAAGAGACATTTATCTGAGTACAACTGCGTACTCAAGGGTTGCAGCGCACCTGTGGCCAACCACGTAAACTTTTAATTAAAAAAAATACTACTAACCCTTAGACTGAAAAAATAGACAATTCCAAAAATAAATATTGTAGTACAAAAAGTGCCGATTTGCAAATTATTCACAAATACTTGTACAATACAAATGCTGATTGCGTTCGATACAGACAATCTCGGATGAGTCGCTACATTGTTGGGCGATATTAAACGTTTGAAAATAATAACAATGCCATAGTGTTTCATTAATATAAAATTCGTATTTACCGTATTTACTCGTAACATTGCGCCGACTCACACAAGTGCATGTTACACTGAAATATAATGTAGTGCCATAAATGATTATCTATGAAATTTTGATATTAAAGAATTTTCAGTAGTCAGAAATTTGCTACTCTAGTAGCTCTTTGGTAAGCAAATCATTGGATAGATTGATTAATAATAACGGGGAAAAGTTGATATGGTGTGTCTCAGATCAAGAAATATTTATGAGTATCTACTATATTGGTGTCTACATTTATATGCTATTTATCATGGAGTTTCAAATCAAAACGTGGATATCATTTGAAATTCTAGCTAGTTTAATTAAAAAAAGTATATCCCCCAAAAACTCACGATTACATTACATATCATACTCGCTCTCAATTACAATAAATCAACATGTGAAACTACTAAGCATCAAGTTTCTTGGAATATATCAAGAACCTTGCAAACAACCTACAAACCTCAGAGCTCTCTAAAGAAAACAAATGGAACTTTCCCGACTTCCCAATAGTCCTACTTTCGAGACAAAAGATAGGAAACGAGGGCGGATGACATAAGCCGGGAAAATCCGACACTGGCTTGAGCGAACACATAGATGTTTAGATAGATTAGGTACATAGTAGTTTTAAAATGTGTTTAGAACATAGGCTAGAATTCAAGTGAAAACTTCTTAGGTCGCGTTGGGCATATTTTGAGATGAGCAAAATCTTTTGAACTTGTGTCACTGTTACCGTAAGCAACACCTCTGTATATAAGTATGTACATATTTTGTGTATGTACGTACATAGTAATAAACAAACAAAATAAAAAATAATAACAATTAAATTAATTTGTCGGGGGCAGGTCTAGGCGTTGAAAGCGGATGACGTAATACCAGATGCTGGCGGCACCTGCACCGGACGACATTCCTTATCGCCTTATGACCCATCTACCTGATTACTTTACCTGCTCTTCCTATAAAAAGGGTTGAAGCACTTGATCAGCACGCATTTGGTTTGGATGCGTCTCGGTGCACGGATCGCTGTCTGTTTCAATAGACTGTCCTAGCCCTCGCTATAGTTATTTTGCTATATATAATAGTAGACTTACTGAATATGATAACTAATTTTATTAAATTATGCGATGCCATATACTCGACCGACTGACTATGATAACTAATTTTATTATTACTGAATTACTGTTCCCCTTAATGTCCTAATCATCTTTTCCCTACATCAGAAGTGGGATGGACCTACGTGCCCACATGGTCATTGTGGCGACCAATGGTGACGTTTATTAGTTCGGGGCAATGGCGCGCACATGCGTTTGGTTATTTTCTTGGGGAGCCTTAGGAAGCCACGCCATCGGTAAAGCCTTTGACAGCCTTTGGATGCGTTGATTATAGCGGGACTGAACGAATGGAGCAGTGCAATATAGGGTGTACCCTAGTGTAGTATGACAGTTTATTTCATACGGGCGACACGTTGCCATTTTGATACTTATAATCACTTTGGTGGTCTATTGTTTCAATTTATTTCTATCTTGTAATTTCATAATGTTCACCTAATTTTTGAGTGTTTACAGGATAATAAACTACTATAGCTGCTTGTTGGTGGTATTGTAACGACACTGGACTTGTGTTGACCGCGAACGTACCGGAAGGTGGCCAAATAAGGCAGGATACTTTTTGACTCTGGTAAAACCAAGGCGGTGAGTTAGTAAGTGCCTTTTCGGTAAGTGACTTTATTATTTAAATGTAATTGAAGTACTTGACGGTTTTTACTTTACTTAGTCTCTACAATTTTCTCTCGAATTTGCGGGTACATTCATTATTTCTTATGAAAAATTTCTGAAGGTTGTCGCATTGATGCAATTTTAATGGTCTACGCGTTGCTCAATGGAGACACTGGTGTGTAAAGGCTCAATAGATGTGTTTGTGATATGGGTTCGGCGAAGATACGATACCGTAGCGTTCAGAGGCGCTCGCGTTTGAATTTAACAGTGTGTTGTATTGAGCAAGGTGAAGGTGGTTTAGGTTGGAACATTAAAAATTTGGGTTTTAATGTCCTTGATGAGCTTCCAGAGATCTCTCATTTTTTTTCTATATACAAATAAGGGGTGATTGGAGCTAAGCTGACTAAATTCATTTAAAGTAATTACAATAATGACTTGAGAACTTGAGTAAACATGTTGATCGAATCTTACCAGAGGTTGTCGTATAGCCGTAGTATGCGGTGGGTAGGCAGCTATGGCGGAGGTCTAGTTTCAGTGGAAACTATATCTGTATTCATGTGAGTCGCTTTGCGCCAATGAAAAGTAACAGAAGGTTACTGGGCTATGCGTATCCATCGATCACATGTAGTGCTTAAGTGTCTCGAATGAATGAATTTGGTCTAAGGAATTATGTAGAAGGTATTAGTCAGCTAAGCTCTTGAGTTTATAAAAAAAAAATTCGTTGGAATTTATTTTACGCGTTTGAATTTAATATTAAAGGACTAATTCTTTTGTTTAAATGGTGTTGTAGAAAATGTGGAATCCTATAAAGATAAGGCGACCGATCGATTTTGTGTAAAATTTTGTGTAACAAGAAAAGTAGTAGTAATGTAAAAGAGGTCGAAATTGAGTACGGTTGTATTGTGCGTTGAGAGACTATGTGATTTGAAATGAACTATTCATCATTAGACTTTTAGTTTTAACGTCGCGAATAACCTTAATACGAGTTAATCAGGATTGGCCGAGCGGAAATTTTAATATTCGCTTGGTTTTTCTGCCTTACAGGAACAGCACACGAGGTCGTTTGATTTGTCACGATGGCCATATGGCAGATGGCCAATAGGGAGTTGGTTTTAGTACGCTAAGAGATGGCACTAGCTGGAGACATCAAAAGCGGTTTGTCGGTGATTACGTTTGAGTATTGTCTGCGCTGCCGCCTATATACGCAAGAGATATTAAGTCTGCTCGACCCTCTAGCGAAGGTGGACGTTTTAGGAAACCAGCAACGATGACTAAAACTATACTTTCCTTTCAGCTCAGTCTTCGTCACACATTTCGAAAAAAAAAGTGATCTGTTTTTAGCTTTTTCCTTATTCTGCTCCGAAGCTGTATAACTGACTAATGTTGGTGTCCAGTGAACTTTTGCGTTTCTCCAAATAGGGTTCATAGTGAATATTTAACAATTATTGACCGTGTTCTAACATTTTATTTAAATATGTTTACAGATACCTACTGCAAGTGAGTGGTCGAAGAGCATGTGGTCCTTGTGTGCCCTACAGCGCCACAATTTGGACCACCGTACCTTCATTTCTATTTTTTTTCCAACAAATTATTTTCTTTTTTAAAAAAGATGCAAATTTGCACACGTATGGAGTTTCTTGCGCCGCTTCTTCTCCATAGCGAAACCCCTTCCGAAGCGGTGGTAGTTGGTTGACTTTCAATAAGTATTCTAAGTATATGAATCAATTTTGAATAAATAAAATTTGAATTTGAAGGTTTGATAAAAGTAAAGCTAAAATAAACTAGTTTTGATTAAAAATGAAGAAAGAAATCTGACTAATTTTCAAGTAGAAGGGTCCGTTTAAAGTCATAGTTACTTGATGGTGATCATTGTGTGTTGAAGTCCTTGACTTGGTAATGATAAGATTAGTTATCAGTAATAAACCCTCCCCTTTCTTTTTCCAACAAACATAGTACCAATTTTTGTTAAAAAGCATCCAAATTCTCCGGCAGCGTCACATGTTCCTTAATATAATTTCATCCTGATAAAGAGGATTTATCCGTATTGGATGATATTCCGAAAATTAACTTACCTAGTAATGATGTCTCCAACGTTAATATACCTAGTTTATGCTAGAAATTCAGATACATTATCTCGGAGAAGCTTAAAATTGACTTTGTGAGCTAGTTCTCAGACATTGAATAGTAACAATTCAAATAGGTAGATGAAACCCTATTTCTTGGTTCTCGAACGCTGTCTAATGACTCTGAAGAAACGTTATCTGTCGATTTGTCGTAATTTGATGAAAGGGTAAGAATCTCATTTGCTTTTGCGAGGGACGATCTAGACCAGCATTGGATGAGCTGTAGGGGTCTCATTTGCTGTTGTGAATGACGATCTAGACCAGCATTGGTTGAGCTGTAGAGGTCTCCTTTGCTGTTGTGAAGGACGATCTAGACCAGCATTGTGTAGCTGTAGGGGTCTCCTTTGCTGTTGTGAAGGACGATCTAGACCAGCATTGTGTAGCTGTAGGGGTCTCCTTTGCTGTTGTGAAGGACGATCTAGACCAGCATTGTGTAGCTGTAGGGGTCTCCTTTGCTGTTGTGAAGGACGATCTAGACCAGCATTGTGTGGCTGTAGGGGTCTCCTTAGCTTTTGCAAATGACGATATAGACCAGTATTATTAAGTTGTAAGGATCTCATCTATGCTAGAAGAGACTATCTATTATGGTTTAATTTACTAGTGTTATACAGTGAATTATGATGAGCTATTGAAATGGGTTTCTTTTTCTTCATGTACCGTATTTGCTCTTGCAGACATATAAAGATTGTACCTACGCACGAGGACGTGCGATTGTCAGAATGGCCGTGTCGGGGGCAGGTCTAGGCGTTGAAAGCGGATGACGTAATACCAGATGCTGGCGGCACCTGCACCGGACGACATTCCTTATCGCCTTATGACCCATCTACCTGATTACTTTACCTGCTCTTCCTATAAAAAGGGTTGAAGCACTTGATCAGCACGCATTTGGTTTGGATGCGTCTCGGTGCACGGATCGCTGTCTGTTTCAATAGACTGTCCTAGCCCTCGCTATAGTTATTTTGCTATATATAATAGTAGACTTACTGAATATGATAACTAATTTTATTAAATTATGCGATGCCATATACTCGACCGACTGACTATGATAACTAATTTTATTATTACTGAATTACTGTTCCCCTTAATGTCCTAATCATCTTTTCCCTACAAATTTAATTCTTTATTAATTACTAACGGTTAAAAAATAAACACATTGTTCAATTTTTCACTTCTGTCGGCACTCCTGGAGTGCCACTGTTTATTTTCGCTAGGGAAGTTTAGAAATGGAAGGTCACATTGATCTGTGACAATATAGTGTCACAACTATCTGTCGGTTCGAATCTTTTTTTTTTCAAATATTTATTTGATGTCATATAATTTGTGAGACAACAAGCGGTTTTAGTAGAAATGATAACGTTATTGATTATTCCAGCAGGAAGGGGTTCTAATATGTGAAAAATACTTTAGGCAAACAATATTTAAAAAATCACTGTACCAAACTCTCAAACATTTCTGATTCAGTGAAATAGACATCGTAATATTGAATTAACTTTCCTAACTTCAACTTAGCTCTGTGACACCGGGAATTCATTTTTATATTCAAAGATAGAAGTTAAAAACGTATAATATGTATCAGAACTAAATGGATCCTTAAGTTAAATACAAATACAACGTAATTACAAAGCAGGTATAGTTTAATAAACGTCAGACAACGAACGCGGCACTCGGGGATAATATAGCGCTCCAATCTCCATAAAAAGCTGCTTCACACTGCAAAAACATGCAGATCAGCTACAAAAACATTTAGTCTCGATGAAAAATTCAAGACCCGAAAGAAAATATGACGCGTCACGGGTTACTACCCCAGACTACTTGGAAGAAGCGAGCAATTTTTAAACCACGAATAAGACTTGATTTAGTCTGTGATTAAAGTTTTCAAGCATCGTGCTGGCAAATTGTTCGCAACTTGTTTAATAGATTTTGTATTTGGTGCAACAACTATCACAACAACTAACATATCATATCATAAGGTATCATAAGACTGATGTCTTATGATACCTTATGATATGATGATTTGAAGGTGGTAGAACTCCTTGTGGTTCGACTACCTATTTCTGCCTAATAACAGCAGTGTTAGGCGCTGCTGTGTTCCGTTTTGAAGGGTGTGGTAAGGGAGACATACTTTTCCAAGGCGTTCCAGCTTAGTCCTGAGGGATGGCGGCGCATCTGTGGCCGACCTCAGGTAGAAATATCTAATCCTGTCTGGGGTTGATAACAGATGTCCATGGGCGGCAAAAGCCACTTACCATCAGGTGGACTGCGGACTCGTCTGCTACTCCTATATTATAAAAAAATGTGAGCCGTCACGGGACGCCTGGCAGATGTGAAACATCGACATTATTTTGTAAAAGTAATATGCAGAAAAGAACATATTGTGATAGGAACTAAATATGTCATAATGATAAAAAAAAATCGATTTTTTTCCAGATAACGATGACTATTTATTGAATAAACATTTATTTTCATTAAATACAAAAATTTACGAATTTATTTCAAATCGTGACTACTTAATTATCGCACAGTCGATTGCGCATGGCGACGCGTCGCCACACCGTACAGACTACTGCATATAGACTGTATATGTTATAGTCAAAGTCCGATACACAGTCTCTACGCGGAAGGACTGGTTTATCCTAGGTTTGGCCAAAGCCATCAGGCAATCCCCGAAATACATTTCAATTTCGCCCTTTGCCTGAAGTATTTTTAGTCAAACCCAGGAGCTCCTAACTTTTCAGTCAAACGTCGAAAGTAAATTATTCTGTTTCGGTTTTGGCCTAGTCAATCCTAGAAGCGACTGCAAAACTCGGTCAAACGTTGATCTGAACATGTTTAAACAGGTTCATAATGTCTCTCGCGGTGTTCCGACCGATTGTTTTGTCATTTCATGTTCGTTCATTGAGCGTGCGGACGTGTAATTGTGTAAAATTGAAGATGAGTGAGGTTAGGTTAGGTTAGGTTAGGTTAGGTATTTTTAAATTATTAAAACAATAAACATCAAAATTTTAAAAATGTTATTTTTTTATACCTAATCTTACAAACTAACCTCCGTATATTCCAAAGCATTTATTTATTTATTTTATACTTTATTGCACATCGTACAAAAGGTGGGCCTAATGCCACACGGCATTCTCTCAAAGCATCTCAAATATAAAAGTGAAAATCACGTAAGCTGACCAATCAGGTGTCAGAACTGGCAGAGTTAAGCGGTTCTTAAGACTTGAAAGCTGCTAAAATGATAAAATGCTTCCAAATATACGAAGATAAGACACTTCATACCTATATCGGAGTTTGACTCGTCAAACCCCGATTTAATAAAATTGTGTTTTGACGTTTGCCTGACCAAATTAGTCTCTCCCAGGTTTGACGAAAATTGTTTAGTCAAAGGCCGAAAATTTACATTTGTTTGGGCTTTGACTAAGTCATTCAGTCTGACCTGAGGATTGACCAGTCCAACCTAGGAGCGCCGGAGCTTCGGAGTTTGCCTATAACATATATATATACCATCGTATAGCGTCACGGCATGCGTCGCCACGCCAGAAATCGGTTTTACGTGCGGCTATAGATGTTTCACATCAAAATTAGTATATTCTGGTACTATTAGATTTACAAAATCTTACATAACATTAATAGTATATCTTGTGTTTAACTGATCTTGGTGACGTCCAGTTCCAATAATAATATTTTGTGACCCCTGTGATGATTGTTGGGTTCTGAAATATTTATAAAAAATATGTTATTAAAATATACAGAAAAAAATAAATTGGCTCCAATATATTAGTAAACTCAAGAATCTTAGCTAGTTATTTCAATATATTACTAAAATCGTAAATTATAAGTATCAATAATGAATGTTTCACAATAAATGCCACTATGATTAGAAAAATTAATTAATTTTTTAATGTTCATATTTATAACAAATAAGAAAAAACTTTCGTGCGCTGCACGCCATCAGCTGATTTTTAAATACAATTCTCTCAGTCTTAATAAATTTATTCTCTGAGAAGAATGACATTAAAATTAATTAATAATTTAAAAACATTGTATGCAATGATTTTTATGTGAATTTTAATCTACCAAGATAGTAGATTTTACATTTGCTGGCGCTCAAAACACACCAAATATACGCGTGCTTAATGCACAGATAAATGCATACTTTAATTATAAAAAAATAATTAACTTACTGATGACTTGATGGTGTGTCATAGTGTGATTTTGCTTTCTTTGCAGAAGGCTGATCACTTTCACTCTCTAAATTATCACGGTCAGACATTTTATTATCAGAAAAATAAGCGGGCAATACTTAAAACATACAAAATACGTCAAGTGGTGTAAAACGAGTTAAAACGACTCCAGTCGCTCTCGCGCGGCGTAGTAATACACACGAATGTCACTGAACACGTTAAACGTCATTATTTTGAATTTTAAGCCTCAAAATGCCTTCTTGTGAAATGCATAAATGCAAAAATTATGCTCGAAAAAGAAACAAGATTCATGGAATCACCTATCACACGTAAATGAAGAGAAATTATTAAATTTTGTTTATTTTTCGTGTTCGATCCGCCATGATTACATGAGTAACCAGAAAGAGACAAAGTATGTTTTTGTCAATGAAAGTGATAAAGACGCAAAATGCATGACCATGCATTTTGCGTCTTTATCACTTTCATTGACAAAAACTTTCATTGATTGAATTGAACTGTCATAGATCAATGAAAAAATTTTCATTGATCTATGACCATAGATCAACAGAACAGAAGTGACATTTTATTGAAGCTCACGATGTTCATACGTGTATGTTATAGTTTAAGATCCCACTGCTTAATTTTTATATTAGTGTGTTTTAGTCAAAATATAACTTTTTATAGTTTATTTTAATAAAATAAAATCGATATATGGGAAATTCTGTATCCTAATCTCTAAATTTGCTTCGATATCTGTGGTAAATAATAAAAAATATTACCATAAAATTTATATAGGATAGTATACGGTATTTTAAAATTTCTTTAATTGAATAAATTAACCTAAACATAATTTAATAAACAATCTTTGTATAGCCAGAAATTAATCCTCAAAAAGACCACGGTAAGATTATATAAAATTCGCATGTCACGATGTTAGTTACTGTACTCCTGCGAAACGCTCTTACTGATTTTCATCAAAATTTATATGCATATTCAGTAAGTCTGAGAATTGGCTACTATCTATCTATTTTTCATATCTCTTAAGTGATAAGGGTTGTTCACCCTTAACATTTTTTTTATTTATATGGCAACACAATGTTTGCTGGGTCAGCTAGTACATTTATAAAATGTACACAACTTTGCAATTAATGGTCGTGTGTAAAATAAAACTGAAAATAATAAACATAAATTAGTAAAGATACTTGGCCGCCTTGAAATTGAATGAAGCCACAAACGGCTTATTAGTAAGTTTTTTTTGAATTCTTGACAAATAAAAACATTTTTAGAGAAAATTTACAAATAAATAACTAATACTGCGTAATTTACATAATAGATAAATAATTATTTCAAATATTTTAGGGACATTTTAGCACGGAGACGTGGCAAAACTTTTTTACGCAACTATTTCAATTCTCAAAACTGGGTACATTTTCTTGTTAGGAGTGAGTAATCTTTACTAATATACGATAATAAATATAAACAATTTTTAAATCGTATATTTTAAACCAGTCGATACATCTGTATAGATACATTCTTTCATCAAATTATATATTTATATAATAATAATTTATTTAGTTAAACTGTACTATAACATTTCTACGTAAACGATGTACTAAAACTATTATCGACAGTTCTGGACATTTTTTACCTTCTGTTCCATTATTTCATTGTCTTTGACAAGCATGAGTATCAATGAGAAATATACGTCCATACGTCCCGTTTTTAACGGGACAGTCCCTTTTTTCGATGCTTCGTGCCGTTGTCTCCGAAATGAACCGTTGCCATTGTCAATTAAGTAACAGTAAATATTATAATTGTGAAAAAAACATGGAGTGCTCCATTTATCAGTTTTCATAAAGCGCCCCACATTTTTTGCACAATTATACTATTTACTTTTCCTTAAATGATTCCTAGATTGAAAATTATTTTCTACTTTTTAGTTAATTTTATCATAACAGCGTGTTTTTTATTATGTCTAACTATATTTTTTCAAGTAAAAAGTATTTGACATAAAAAAATCGATGTCCCGTTTTGACTGAAGTAATCATTGGTCACTATATTCCATGGTCAATATTTACGTTTGCGTACACTTGAAACGCAACGTCAAACACTAGTTGTCTTTTTTTATCACATTGTTCTAATAGCTCTGTCCCTTATAGAACATTTGTCTATGTAGTTAAAGGTAATCGTCGCCACGCCAGAAATCTTTTTTACGTGCGGCTATAGATGTTTCACATCAAAAAAACCTTTTAGCCAAAGTAATCATCAACTTTAATGCGGATATTGTCACAATTTTACACAAAAACTTTCATGCTGCTTCACACTGACTCCACCATAAATGGGTTGATGGCTAAAATACTTTTTCACATGGACTTATTAACAATTGGTAGATGACACTTTTCCACCCCACTTCAAAAAAAAAATGTTAATACGTTCCGAAATCCACAGACCACAGGTTATTTATTTATTTATTTATTTAGTTGTAGTTATACTTATCTTACGTCCATTTATTAATAACCAATCAAATGTATTGTTTATCAAAGATCAAAATTTGTAATTTTCGTCTAAAGTCACGTTAACATATATGTATAGGATAACTAGTAATCACATGTTAAGTTTTCGTAAGGTTAAATTAATATAGGCAAAACTGAAGCAAAAATGAAATACTTTCTAAGAGAACATGCACTTTTTTTTTTTTTTTTTTTTTTTTTTTTTATAATATAAGAGTAGCAGACGAGCATGCAGTCCACCTGATGGTAAGTGGCTACTGCCGCCCATGGACATCTGTAATCAACCCCAGATAGGATTAGATATTCCTACCTGAGGTCGGCCACAGATGCGCCGCTACCCCTGAGGACTAAGCTGGAACGCCTCGGAAAAGTCTGTCTCCCTTACCACATCCTTCAAACCGGAACACAGCAGCGCTTAACACTGCTGTTATTAGGTTGAAATAGGTGTGGCGGTGGTGCCGCCGGAGTCGAACCACAAAGGGTTCTACCACCTTCAAACATCAACATCAAGTAATTTTCTTAAAGGTTATAGGTAAATCAAACCTACGCATTAAACAGACGCAATAGCTAGAGGAAATCATTTCTAACGTCAATCATATAGACCGAATAAATCAGTGTCCATTGAAAATTTCGCACCGAAATGGAGCGCGCGGATTTATTGTAAGCGGGTAATGTATTCGATGAAGCGGAGATTCTCAGGATTTGAGTGGTGGTCGGCTTCTTTGTGACGAGCACATTACTGATTGGTTACCGTGTAGATGCGTGGGAGGATTTGAATTGTAAGGTGGATTCGTGATTGTACGTTTTTGTTAACTAGGTTAAGGACTTATTAGTGATTTTCTTATTCTCAGACTTGGCACTAGAGCCACTATGATTCGACCGAAGAGCTACCACCCCCGCACCTATTCCATTAGCATCAAGTAGTTCTAAGTTTAGGTGGAAAAGTATGGTGTTTATAAAAAATGATGTTAAATAGCCTCTGCCGTTTCGAACTGGACCAAGTACCTCAGAGGTCTAAATTGGGAGGAAGTCTCATATAAATAATGACCCGCGTAGCGTAGTGGTCACGATGCCAATTTAACCAAACAAACATCCCTGTGATGAATTCTATTCTGACATACAACTACTACATGAGGAATGATACTGTGTACAAAGAACGTTGTTTCCTATCCGCTTAGTCACATTTGAAATGCAATAAAGCTTTGAAAAATGCTTCGAAGCGAAAAAACGATTGAAAGTACGATACACTCTGTTGTAATCATAGATTAGTAAAGATACTTCGCCGCCTTGAAATTGAATGAAGCCACAAACGGCTTATTTTAGTAAGTTCTTTTTTTGAATTCTTGACAAATAAAAACATTTTTAGAGAAAATTTACGTATAAATAACTAATACTGCGTAATTTACGTAATAAATAAATAATTATTTCAAATATTTGAGGGACATTTTAGCACGGAGACGTGGCAAAACTATTTTACGCAACTATTTCAATTCTCAAAACTGGGTACATTTTCTTGTTAGGAGTGAGTAATCTTTACTAATCTATGGTTGTAATAGAAAAATACGTAAACAATACAACAATTCTGATACATAACCATATATATTCCTTTGGATTAAAAACAACTTAAATATTGTGAAACAGACATTTACTCGTACTTAAAGTCATAAAACACGAAACACAAGTTGAACCCTCGAAATGTACCAAATCCTTTTCAACATTTGAGGCACTTAAACATTAGGGACATATGCTTTTAATGGACCCCTCAAAAGCCATTAGCCGTGCTCCAGATAGTGATTTCTTAAGGTCTCGGTCCGGAGATAAAAGTAAATTATTCTTGAGGGAATGTATTCAAGGGTCCAACTAAATGATTTCGCACTGAAACAATTCGAGGGACACCTGAGTCCTGGAAAAACGACTTCAGAAACTAACGCGGCAGAGGGTCGCAGTTAATAGCGACAGGCTTGTGATCCACTACTTTGTAGAGATGTCAGGATATAAAAACTTAGAACAGCTCTTTGTTTGAAAATTATATTCATTATTCATAAATTTAATTTTTATGTTTTTATATTTTTGTATTTCGTTTTTGTATATATGTACATTTTGTAAATAAGTTTCTATTAGTGTATAATTTAATATTTTTTTTTACTTTAATTAGTATTTAATTTTATTGTTTTAAATATTTTATATAACCTTATTATTATCCAATAAATAAATTGTTAAGATAAAAAAATATATATATTCATTAACAACACATATTACCATTAGAAATAGTTTATATTACTTTGATATAACTTGCCATAACAATTTGCATGCCATGAAATGGCTGATTGTGAGATTCCTAGCAACTATTGTGAACATCTTATTGTACCACTATTACCGCAAATAAAATATTTCATTTCATTTCATTGATTCTACCATTACATTTGTCTCTACAAGTACACTTTAATTATACTTTCTGAGTGCAGTGGAACTGATAATGATATTTGTGAAGTTCCACCGAATATTTCACTTTAATTTGCATACAACTTTGATGGAATAATTGAAACAGTTCTTTAAAATGTAGAGGATATCTTTGCATAGGAATATGATTAATATGATTATGTAATTCTAATTCAGTAAAATATCTTTTAAACCAGAATTTCGTGGTACAATCACTATTGTTTCTGTACAGCAAAAAGTAATGGTGAACATGGTTTTAAACTAAAATAAACAAAGAGCTCAATCAACTTTCATTATAGTTAATTTAATTTCATTATACAATTGCAACATATCTATAGAGTATAGCATCGCTTTCACTGGACGATAGCTTAACGTGGCCGGCTTTTCGTAAACCGAAACGAATTTGCTAAATGGGTCCCCGAAGCTTATCTCTTAGTATATGCATCATCGGATATTGTAAATACAAACATTTTCAATATGAATATTAATTCCATGACAGAACAATTAAGATTCGTAGCTTTTTCCGTTCTATATGCTACAGATACAAAAGGAGGATTATTTAAAACAAAGTATACTAAATACGCTGGTAATTAATATCAATATCTTTTTATAATATAGCGTGGACACCTGTTAACAACCCCATGTAAGATAGAATTTCTGCCTGATGTAAGCCACAGACGCGCCGCTACCTCTGGGGAGTAAGCTGGAATGCCTCAGAAAAGTATGTCTACCTGACTACAGCCTTCAAACCAAAACTCAGCCGCGCTTAAACCTGCTGTTATTAGGCACATAGAGGTGTAGCGGTGGTGCCACCGGAACCACAAAGAATTCTTTCTACCTTAAAATTTGACAATTTCTGCCTATTAAAAACAAACTATCGAAATATTCCATCAATATTCTAGCAACAGAGGTTTGTGGTGGCTACAATTGAAAAAGGGAAAATTAAAACGAGTATCGAGAAGAAAGTAAACAAAATCGTGCTTCCAGTGAACCCGAAACCCCATGAGGCAACGTTTAATTAAATAGCGTCGGATCGAAACCACTGGCCGTGAGAAATCTAATATTTCATCTTTTTGCCACGGAGCGCTCCCGCCAGACCGTGTAAAGAATAGATTATTCGACAGGTTTCTTTCTTTGTTTATTAGGTCTCGCCTCAGAGAAAATTTAATTAATTAACTAAATGTATCTACAATGCGAAGGCTGATTTTAAATCAGACGATCAGTGCACGGAAATTTCTTCAGTCTTAACAATTTGTTTTTGTGGAGTTGTACAATTAGAACTAATTCGACTACGGCGTCAATTATTTTTATATAGTTAAAATAGCCAACAAGTATTCTATCGACGAACGCAACCGGAGTCCTCTTAGCGCGTTGCCCCATCGGGTTCCGCCCAGGTGAGCTCGACGTTCGCCACACCGTCTATACACGGTATGCGACACGACGGTATGCGACCACACATACCGCAGTCCTTCCCGGGGCCGCTGGCCGGGTGGTTCGAGCTCCCACTCTTGCCGCCCGCAATCCTGGAAGCCCCCTTTTAGTCGCTTCTTACGACAGGCAAGGGATACCGTATCCCTATTCTGGTCCCGGAACTACAGGGACAAGCGTCGGTACACCTAACTCTGCTATTGTGAGGTAAATATATAAATATAGGTAATGTAGGTAGAACAAGAAACCGGGAACTTAGAGATGAGTAGAGAGGATCCTATTCAAAATATATTTATCGTTTGTCTAATTAACCATTAGAAGGTCCCTTTTCGTGCGAACGCAATTAATTTACAATTATGTACGAAGGGCTGCACAAAGCCTTATTAAATAAAATGTTCCGAAGGCCGTTCCCTCCCTAATTTAGGGCAATTTCTTTTCTTGACGAATTTTTAATTACGAAGAATTTATACTGAGATTACAATTCATAAATTGCATTATTCCTATCCACCAATTAAAAGGAGCTTCTTTCTAGGGTAATTTCGTAAATGAGGGTCATGTCTTTAGACTTTTTAAACAAAAACATAGAACATATTTTGGTTGTCAATTAGAATGTACGGAATACTTTCCTAAAATAATAGATATTTCTTCTTCTTCACACAACTTATAAGTCCTCAAAAAAGGACAATATGGCTTTAGGTAGAATATAATTTTATTTAGAAGTGCTTACAGATGTCCATAAGTGGATTTAACCAAAAAAATCATTGACGTTCACCTGCGACAGTGGTGACTGTCAAAGCAGCCATATCTATTTCTGTTCTACAATAGGAGACTAGAGCTGCTGTCTTGTGGTTTACGGTGGTGAATCAGACTCACGTTCGAAGCGTTCCATCTCATTCTCAAAAGAAGTAATGCATGATTGATTTGAAGAAGATTTGAAATGATGATGTATTTCTATATAAAATTACTTACAGATATTTTTGGAGCAAAGTGACCACTTAACACAGTGCCACTTAACACACACTGCCCTCTGGTTAGCTACTCTAAAACATAATAAAACCTACGAACAGTCTTCATCACTCTAGCCTTATTTAGTCCTGTATTTAGTCTGCGACCTTATCCCAGAGAGGTCCCGTAAAAGGGAATCTCGCTTGATTATCGCCATTAAATATTCAACAGGGGGCCCTCAGCCCTGAATAGACTCAACGGCACTAAATATTAAACACACTTAGCATAATTTAAGCGGAGATACATCGATGCTTTTTAAACGAACATAAAATGTTCTCTCGTGATCCCAAAGATCACTTCCACCCCGTCACAAGCCCACTTTATCTCTTGTATTTGAATTTTTAATAAGGGTTGTTGTTAGGGTTGTTACTCTTCCAGAAAAGTTTAGAACGTTAATAGCGAATATTGTATTTTGACAAAAATGTAGGTATTCCTATAATAATGTTATGATCGTAATAAAATTGAGGTCCAATTCTGTTATTTTAAATTACCTATTGAGAAAATTATTTTATATACCTATTTATTAAAGACGAGGAATTTTCAGTCCTAAGGATATTTGTTTGACTAAAACTATGTCTTGCTTTTGTTTCATACAAAATCATTATAGGAAAATAAAAAAATATATCTTCACGAAATAAAACACAATATAAGCCATATCTTTTCCGTTTCAAATTACAATACCAAATTTTGAATACCAACATTTTTACACAAAATCCATTTAACGTAAGCGACAACCCTACTCCTCTACTATCACCTTTACATCCACCAAAATATCTATTAAGTACACTCCACGTCGCCTTGGGCCCGATATTAAATAACGAAGTTGTCTTGCGGGTCAAGATTGGAGGAATTTGAAAGGCATATTTATCAAGGACTTGGGTAATTAACTCTGGCTATATCACGCGTACTTATAATTTAGCAGTAAATTACTGTTCAAAGTACTTAACGTTCACATTATTTAAAACGATACTTTATCACAATTAGCACATATTATATGTAGTATTAACTCTTCGTGGTTTCACTACATGACCACCGCACTTTATTTTTATTAAAACAAAATTCGTTTTCAGCTTGTTTTTATTTCTCTCCGGGTATTGTAATATTCTCTACATTGGGATGATTGGAGCATCATCGGAGTGAGATTTAATACAATATTATGACAAAATTTTCCTCACAAAGTTATTTAAGATTACGATCGTGGGACAAGAGTTCTTGATTTTTAAAAAGCAGACACAGCAAATACAATAAGAAAGATGAAATAACACATATTCGACTACACATTTATACAATAAAAACAACAAACAAAAACGCTGAAACAAAAGTATTTTCAGATATCGTAATTTTCCGCTCTATATACCGTGTACGAGTATGTAGCTGGCGTTTCAGCATTGTTCTCAGAGATAATAACATATCTGTGGCCAACCTTAGATAGGAATCTAGTCTTGAGTTGATTACAGATGTCCATGGGTGGCAGTAATCACTTACCATCAACTGGACTGCATACTCGTCTGCTACTGCTATAATGTAAAAATAAATAACAAAAACGCTGAAACGAAAGTAAATATTTTGAGATATCGTAATTTTCCGCTCTATATACCCCGTCCTGGCGCGGAGATACGCTCGTCCGTCACGACTTCCGCGGACGCCTATGATTTCTTATTTCAAGATACATTTGGAACTGCAATTTCATCTAGCGTGAATGAGTTATGGATGACATGTCTTTTTATATGGTGGAAGCAAACCGAAGCACGTATAGGCTTAACCAAATTACAAAGTGGAGCAACGCCGGCTACTATCGGAAGTTCAAGGTGGTAGATCCTTTTGTGGTTCGACTATGGAGGCACCACCGTCACACATTTTTCGACTTAATAACAGCAGGATTTTGATGTTGTATTCCATTTGAAGGTAAGGAAGACATATTGCAACTGACAATTTGTAAGTGCCGCCGTTGGCCTATACAAAAAATAAATATATTTCATACTTATCCGAGAACTTCCAACTTAGTCCTCAGGGGCTGCAACAAATCTGCGTCCAACCTGAATTGATTATAGATTTCCAAGGGCAGCAAGAGCAATGAGTGATAACTCGTCACCAAGTGATCTACATGCTCGTTTGCTACTCCGATTTTATAAAAAGGGTTGAAGCTTAAGTTATATTACCTATTCTACCACCTTTTTAAAATGAAGGCACTCAAGAACAAAATGGATCAATATAACATCTTGTAGAGTTGCAGGTTTTATTTCCCAGTAGAAATCAATCGAAGAACAACTCAGTCGACACGATCTTTATAGATATCTTCAGTGTTTTAGCTCGAACTTGTCAGTCTGCAAAGATATTTCTCTCCATATTTTATTGCTTGAAACTTATTTCAACAGCAATTGAAGTTTTGACAGATGATAACATATTTCTCTCAACTTATCGTTTCTACTTTATCTGAACTGAATTGGATGAGTTCAAAACAAACATTCAGCTATATAGTAGCAACAGATCGATTATGAAAAGTGTCATTGAAATTGTTACCAATTGGTAGTAAGTGGATACAACCATTCAATCCAAGATGGTATTACTGTGAAGCGGGTTTTAGTTCAGTCTATCGGCCATATGGTACGCAATATATTGTAAATCATGTATTTATTTATATTTATATATGTAAAAAATAGCGATCAATTGATTTAGACTAGACTCACAGTTGAAATTACTAAAATGAGATGGATCTTTTGATGTTTTTGGTTTGAAAGCTTATGTCGTCTTTATTTATATTCATAGTTCTTAATAAGAACTCAGAAAAGCCTAGGGTAGGGCTATGAAAGTGGAAAGGATTTGTTCCTCGGATATTTATTTAAAAAACCATAAATGATTATAATATACCGACACCAAAGCTATTATTATGATTTATCGTAATTCATTTACAACGTCTCGAAACTATTTTACATGGATACTCTACAAACACATAAATACCACTCATATTTTGTGTTACGGAATCATCGATTGAAATCTTTGATATCGTATCCCGACCCAAGGAGCAAAAGCGACAAAACAACGTTATGACATCAAATCGACACGTAAAAAGCCTTCTTTGAGGGTACGCTCATTTCGCGCCCTCCAACTTGGAAATTTGAAATCCCACCCCACATACGGACTCATACGTATGACAACGTCCAATGATACATATTTATCTAACAATATTTATGGGTCTGAAAAAGCGCGCGATTTTCTTTCTCCTTTCATATTTAAAGTTCGGATGGTTTATGGCGGTTGTCGAACGGTGGGTGAATGGATAAGTATTGTGACGATCATGAATAAAACAATGTATTAAACTTGACACATCTCCTTTGCAAGCTGTTCCACTTTAAATAACTGTATAGGCGCAGTATAAGGTATTGATACTTTTACTGTGGTATAGGTGATCTCGGGATTTGTGGAGTGTACATGAATTTCTGATGAATCTATCGGAAATACTACAGCTTATGACTTTATCCATTAATGTATATGGTAATCCATCCATTAATATACCTTTTCTTTTTCCTTTCTTTTTTAACTTTATTCTTTGGTTATATAATAACGGTCTATTCAGATACCATAAAATTCCTCACTATATATTTACGATTATTCTCCCAGACAAAGTTTATTTCCATTTTTTCTAACATTAAAGCTCCCAAGTGGCTACTGAACAGTTTTTTTTTTTTTTTTTTTTTATAATATAAGAGTAGCAGACGAGCATGCAGTCCACCTGATGGTAAGTGGCTACTGCCGCCCATGGACATCTGTAATCAACCCCAGATAGGATTAGATATTCCTACCTGAGGTCGGCCACAGATGCGCCGCTACTACCGCTACCGCCCTGAGGACTAAGCTGGAACGCCTCGGAAAAGTCTGTCTCCCTTACCACACCCTTCAAACCGGAACACAGCAGCGCTTAACACTGCTGTTATTAGGTTGAAATAGGTGTGGCGGTGGTGCCGCCGGAGTCGAACCACAAAGGGTTCTACCACCTTCAAAGTTTGCATATTTTTGTCTGTTTAAATCCATAGCATCATCCCTAGGTTATCTAATAGAGCCTCAAGCATTATTTTTTCTTGGTAACATCATTTTATTTTAGAAGATATGAGATAATAGAAAAGTAAATACCGTTAGATACCTACAGTGTCGGTTCCAGACAATCAGTAATAGGCTGACACAGATATTGACGCAAATACGTCGTTAGCTCGCTCTAAACACCACTCAATTGAGATGTCCTTATTAGGAGCTGGCAGATGTTCTGACTATAATTGTCTTTGGCCGTCAACTACCTACTGGTTCTAAAAGTAGGAAGATGATAAAGCATCGAACATTATTGATTGGACTAGACTTATTTTTGAAGGTAGAACTTTTCAACGTTTGCGGGTTCGCTGCATTTTTGCCTTAAAACAGAAGTGTTACGTTGCTGAATTCTGTTTAGAAGAGAGAGGGGCAGTCGTTCTTCTAGGCTATCCATGCAATGCTGACAGAGAAGACCATGTTGAATCAGTCGAAATGCATCAAGATTGGTGGAATCAATCGTACCACAAAATAACCTATCATATTCTTGCGAATAGCTGTACATACGGTCTATTTACCTTATACAATGTACTATACACTACGGAAGATCATAAGCGTACTTAGCCCAAGCATACACATACATTTTGACCCTCAAAACTCTACACACATATATACAGCCAAATAAGTATTACATAAGCGTACAAGATTTATCGGATGTACCCCGCTAAGCCGACACGGCACCCAAATTTGTCGTGACGAGATATTATCGAACCCAGAACCCTCCGGTCAGCCGATCGAGCTCGCCGTTTATCAAAAAATGGAAAAGGGTTTCGGGTATTCAGGGAAAAGGGTGACGTCCTCGGAAACTTTTACAAAGTATAAAAACAATCCAATGGGTAAAGGGATGATAAAACGCAAAAATGCGATGAAAATTGTGCATATTTAAAAAAAAACATTGCGTCATCGTACGCATCGAGTGTATCTATGTATAACGATAATTTAATAAATAAATCTTTATTTTACTCAATACGTAAAATAATAAAAACACAACTAATATTTATTAAAAACGTCATACCATTTTCCACACGCATACTGAAATTCACAATTCCGAAATTTGCATGACGAAACATTGAACCACACCTCTGCACAGTAAACACGACACATATGATATATTAATAAAAAACAACTCAAACAACTGGTTAAAATTAAATAATTGGCTTCTAATTAATTTGAAAAAATATCATGACAATTATAATTAAAGTATAAAATTTAATATTTCTTTCAAACTGAAAAGACTAATAAGTTAATACACAAAAAATAGTAACATATTAACTTAAATCCGGTTTTTAATCAAATTAGCAAGGGGACGTTCAATACAACGACAGGAGTTGTACCGACAAAAACTTACCCCCATATCCAGTTACTTAGGATGGCTGGCAGGAAGCAGGTGGCGAGGGGCGCAGAACGGGTTTGTATGGTAACCCGCTACACATTCAAAGCTAAATGCACCAGGTTTTTAAAAATCCATGTGGCATTGGTCCATAATATTCTTCCTCTATTATAATTAGGTTTAAATCCAGAGGTATTGTATTCTGCAGTCCACCTGATGGCAAGTTGTCGATGCCCATTAAATCAACTTCACATATTATTGAAGCCTTGCGAAGTACTATTCTTTCTCTTTCAAACCAGAACGCAGTAACGGTTAACACTTCTGTGATGAGGCAGAAATAAATGGGTAGTGGTGTAATTAAATTCAAACCATGAAAGATTTTACCACTTTTAAAAGCGACCATGTTCACCTTATCTTGATTTCTAGGGAAATATCATAATCATATTCTCCTATAAAATAATACCGATAATATCCACAGCAACAGCTTTACACAAACTCTATATAACAACAGGATTTTATACTGTCAAGCCTGGTACAGCAAAACCCTTATTTATAAGGGCGACTAAGTCCAATTGTGGACTGTAAAGTGACCCTTAAGCCTACAAATATTACTGCGATTCTTTACCAAAAGAAAACGCACACTTAAACATGAAATCTATAATTTGTAATACCAAGATGAAAATTTCGCATGAACGCGTAATCCTGTCAGCTAACTAGACCATAGACTCCCTAGAGATACAATAACGTCATCACTATGAATCAGAATAAACAGCCCTAACAAAGCTAAAACACAATCAAAATGCAACAGAACTAGATGAAACATTGTTAAAAGTTGTAAACAAGATAAACCAGTTTCGATTATCTATTCAGAGGACAAAATACAAAATGGCGGTGACATCACATTGCTCGAATAGAAACTGCATGACGAATGCAGTACCGTTATTGAAGACCTCTGTTATTGTTATTATCGGTAATTTTAGAGAATCCTAATGGGTTTTAGAGGTAATTTCTACTTTGGAGGTAGCTATTTCGAATATTGTTGCTGTTTTATAATACAGAATATATAGCATGCAGATGGGCTGCATGCATTTTATATATAGCGTGCTGTGTCATCCTGAGTCGGTCAAATATGCTACCCCTGAGGACTAAGCTGGAACGCCTCGGTTAAGTATGTGTCCCTCACCACACCCTTCAAACCAAACACAGCAGTGCTAATATTAACCTGTTTATTATTATTACTGCTATTATTAACGGGGGATCCAATTCAAAAAAAAATAACCAGGTGTTTAAAGATACAAATGTCTGTACAGATAGTTCATATCAAGTATCAAATCCATATGTTCGTCTCTAGTATCTGTTACTTCAACGTAATAAAGTCGCAACTATCCTAAGCCGTTGAGAATAGCGTCTTGTATTAATCTAGTTAATTTGACAAAGAAAAGTGTTTTCGTAAAAATGAATTCTCGTCGCCAACCGGTATGGCGAAAAAGGAAAGCAAGTCATCTTAAATTCCCGTTCGTAACTTAAATTCCCCGCCTGCTCTGACCGCGGTCCAGATTTAATTTACATCTGCGATTTTATTTCGCAATTCTCCTTTTCTACTAAATTCTCTGTAAACTGCTCGGAGATTCTACGGAGATTTACTAAACCGTTGCAATATGGTTTTGAATTGTCGAGTAAACGGACTAATGAAATCTAGAGCTTTGGAAACATACAAAATAAACTCCTTAATTAAAGCTTCAATGTTTAGTTATCAAACACATTTCAGTTCCATCGTTGGGCACGGGTTTATTAGGATTTGAAGAGTTTAGGGCGTGTGCCATTGTTTTCCACACCGGTCAAGTGCGAATAAGAGAATATTAATAATAAGATTTCACATACCTTCGACAACATCTTTCAGGGAGCTCTCAGACATTTTTCTGACGATGTTTTTCTTAACATACTATCCATAAAACAGCTAATAAATAATTTCTAGCGCACATAAGTTACAAATGTGAGAGGTCTTGTGATCGTCACTTAAAAACGCCGAATTTCCAACCACTAGACTATCTCTATCTATAACTTCTTAGCTTCACACTTTCCGTAACGTGACGAAGTGCGAAATTATCGCAATAACAATTTTATTACATTCATCGGAAGTGGTTGTAAACGGGACATAAAATAAGACCGCTCTTAGGGTTACATTTTTATTTTAAACATAGGAAGGGATTTTGATGGCCCTCCCACGTCGTGAAAACGCGTTATCTTTAGATTTAGAGCTAGCGGGCAATAATAATACGCAGTAAAATAGGGATGTGACGAAATAATCGATTATATTTGGGTTATCGTCGACCCCCTACTGTTCCACAACTGGGCACGTGTCCCCTCTCAGAATGAGAAGGATTAAGTCATAATCTACCGCGCTGACCTGATCTGACCCAGTGTTTTAGAACTGATAATTAATTTCTAATACACAATCACATAATTCTTGAGAAAATAGAGGTTATGCCTAGAGTCGGCTCCTAGGATTCAAACCTAGGACCCCTCGATCAAGAGGCCGATCTTCAAGTAATAAGCTATCTCTACTTTTTTGGGTAATAATCTGCTTTTATGAGTCCATTATTAAGATAGCAATATTCCATTCATAAAAAAAATATTTTTTTAAATTGATTATTTAAAATGAGCGGTCGATGGTCTTGGCATGGGCCACAACCTAAAATTTTTAAAATAATCGATTTTTTTAACAAGGAAATATCGATTTTCTCACTCCTTATCACGTCCCTACAGTGAAACGGTGATTCAACCTCTTCAGTACCGCGGTACAGTTGCGTCCCTGATTTACTACTGACATTCGTATGAAATATGCTCTTAATAATATTAACGCATGTATAAATTTGTACGAATCACTTCCACATGGGCTGCATGACAGCGTTAATGACAATAAATTATTAGCAACCGCTCAGAAGTGCGGAGTTCATAAAATATAGTTGTTAATGTAAGTTCCGATTACGTAGTACGTATAGGACATGAAAGCAATATGTATAGCTTACCGTAAAACAAGATCGCAATAAAAATATAGGTTAACAATGATAAAGAAGAAGAAAAAACGGCTGAGTTTGACGCCGGATATTCTTAGATGTCCATTGACGGTAGTGTTCACTTACAATCAGTGAGACGACATGCTCGTTTGCTACATTAATTTCATTAAAAAATGCTATCTAAAATATACGTTCTTCAAAAATTTAAATAAATGATACGACATGTAAAAAAATCTCTATTTCTGCAATACATTTCAACCACCACCCAAAAGGTAGCTCTATAAATAATCCACGCTTAATTTAACCAAATCAACTTACGTTTGCCCTTTCTTTTCTAGCCAAAAAATTCGAAAAGGGCTTATTATTACGGAACCCATAAATCAGGTAATAAATCACACAACTATTACGGCAATTACGCAGCGTTGCTAATCCGATGCCGGACCGGGGTCCGGGTCGGATCGGACCCAACTTGCACTTCACTAAACTGATTTATGTCCGTCGATAAGCAGATCGGAAAGTTTTTTGGGCGACTAGAAAGAATCGCATATTGTTCTTTGTATTTGAAAAAAAAATAGCTTTTTCGTGGAATTAGGTCAAAGACGTACTCTTAAAAGCTTCTAGTAACGATTAAAGATTAAAAAATACGTTGATGAAATGCCTAGGAAATGTTATTTGACATAAAGATTCTTATTCAAAAAAATGGCGGCGTCTGTTTATACCTCGCAAAAATATTATTAAAATGGAAATGCTGCCATTTTGGTCTCTATTTTTTAAACAAATCATACTTATTTTTCTTTATTTATAATTTTGATTTATCAAATATTAAATTCACATGCCTAAAGGTCGAAACACTCAGGTAGTGGATGTTATTTTAAGACATAGACTTATATGTTTTTTCATAAAATAGTATTTACAAGTTACAAAACTATAATATTTGTCCATAAATGTTATCTTTTACGTTTCTTTTATTCTTCTTTTTTCTAAAGGTTGCGTTTGTTTTCAACGGTCCCCTAGTTGGCAAAGAACCGAGTGAAACTATTGTTTTCAGCTCTAGTTTCGTGGCGTGGTATTTTGTAATATGTTATCGGGGGAAGATTTGTGGCTACAAGTTACCGTGCCCTCATTTCTGAGATATTGATCCTTGTTACCATTTTAATATCCGATGAAGAATGGGTAAGATCAAAGAATAATTTAACTGTCGTATGTCTGTCATTCTGAGAAATGTGTTTTAGTCTACGACTATCGCCTAAATCCTTCTATTTTTTTAAAAGGAGATCCATATCCAGCAGTGGGACATAAATAAATAAATAACGCTTCCTACACTTACTGTCCCAAACTAGGTTTTTCCTGTGTCGTTGATACCATAGACACGTAAAACCGAATACACACACATCCAGATCTAGAATAGAAACCTGAATTCATATTTTAGATATCCATCTAGTCGGGGATAGAATCAGGAATGGGTATAAAACCGGTATAGATACCGCTCCACCAAATGAAATAATGGATTGTTAATCACCTAATTAATACTAATACATCGTACTATGCTACTAATTAGTTGCAAGTAGGTACATACCTCTTTATAATATAGGAGTAGCAGACGAGCATGCAGTCCACCTGATAGTAAGTGGCTACTGCCGCCCATGGACATCTGTAATCAACCCCAGATAGGATTAGATATTCCTACCTGAAGTCGGCCACGCCGCTACGCCTGAGGACTAACCTAAAACGCCTTGGATAAGTATGTCTCCCTTACCACGCCCTTCAAAACGGAACACAGCAGCACTTAACACTGCTGTTATTAGGCAGAAATAGGCGTGGCGGTGGTACCGCCGGAGTCGAACCACAAAGGGTTCTACCACCTTTAATATTTTTTTTTACAATGATTTACTTTTGGGAATTTGTGGTTTACGCCCCGTAAAGTAGTGACAAGTTACAAAACAATATTTCTACAACATCATTTTTATTTTACGGTAGATAATAATTTACAATCTGGATTCGTATTTGCACCGCAACTGTATCGAATACAGTAAATACTTCCGTTAATAATAACTGTATGTACAAGGCTGCAATTTACGCAACTCTTTGTTATCTTAAACGGCATAAATATTCACAATGAACCTTATTATTATCTTTTGTTTATTTATGCGAAATTATTTAAAGATAACATAGTAACACCTACTTAAGTCATTCAACTATCAATGGCTTACTTACATATGAGGCGACCGCTTGGTGCTAGGGAGTGGTGCATGTGTGATCAGGAAGAACCCTGGTCTTTTTGGAGTGGTTTAAAAATGTCAATGGACGACGGTGACCACTTACCATCAGATAAAATGCATGCATACTTCACTCTTATATAAAAAACGAGCTTTTGCCCGCGGCTTCGCTCGCGTTACGAATTAATATTTTCGTCCCCTATTTTACCCCCTTGGGGGTAAAATTGATCAAAATCCTTTCTTAGCGGATGCCTACGTCATAACTGCATGCCAAATTTCAGCCCGATCCGTCCAGTGGTTTGGGCTGTGCGTTGATAGATCACTATGTCAGTCAGTCACCTTTGAGTTATATATATTTAGATATCATATTGTAACACATCATGTTCAAAAATAAAGTCGATATTGTCAGTGACAAAACAGTTTAATATTTCAGGCGACATTACAAGATAATGTGAAATTGAAATTGTCCCATTATGTATTTCGCCACCGCAATCCATCACGGTTAATCGGAAACTATCAATGCAAAAATGAGCATAATTTACCGTGAGCCGCGTTTTTCACTCCCAAATTACTGCCATTACTGCCTCACGTCTGCGGTTGGAAGCCACTAAACGTTTAATTTTGCACTATTATTCGCCTTACTCAATCGTTTTGTTCGTAACCGCCGTATTATGCCACTCTTTTGGCTTTTCAAAGCGATCTTGGCAACGGTTTCTCGTCCATTCAACCTCCAACGGCATGACATTTTATGAATCTTCCAGCAAGGATTTTTTATATTGTGAGATTCGCATTATTTAAGTATCTAGTCCAATTGACGTTCTTACTGCCGTTCGTAAATATTTGTAAACAATTCTGTAATAGAATAAAAATTCTAGCCAAAGTCGACTTCATACATTGCTATTTTGAGTTATTCTAGTATTTTAAGGTATAAAGAAGATAGAACTCTGCGTAGTAAGATTAGACGGGTCTAATGCCTCTTGTCTAAATTTGGCACAAAATTCTTTCCTATAACAGTGTTGACCTTTGTGCTATTCTCTGGTTTAAGGGCGTTGAAAGATCGGTATAGCTATTGTTATCTATATAGACAAACCAGTAAGCAAACAAACAAATAAAAACAACTTTATATTTTGTATCATATAATACAAAACGAAACTCATTTCGAAACAAACTCAGTTGAATTTTATTTGTGTACATATTTTGGAGTTTAGATTAAACCTTTGATAAAATCAGTGCCTACCTATCACAAAAGGGAGATCGTGCGAATTTAACAATCTGCTCAAAGAGCCCAAGGCTAAAGCATAATTGCTTAAATTTAGCCTAGTAATTACCACGTCCAGGCACCGCCCGCTCGCCCGTTACCAACAAAATTAACGTCAACTTTCTGTTAGATAATATTGTACAATTTGCAAGCAAAATCAAGTGCTTGATGGTGGTAGAACACTTTGTGGTTCGACTCCGGCGGCACCACCGCCACACCTATTTCTACCTAATAACAGCAGTGTTAGGCGCTGCTGCTTGAAGGGTGTGGTAAGGGAGACAGACTTTTCCGAGGCGTTCCAGCTTAGTCCTCAGGGGTAGCGGCGCATCTGTGGCCGACCTCAGGTAGGAATATCTAATCCTATCTGGGGTTGATTACAGATGTCCATGGGCGGCAGTAGCCACTTACCATCAGGTGGACTGCATGCTCGTCTGCTACTCCTATATTATATAAAAAAGTGCAATATTGTTAAAGTAAACGTAATGGTAATGCTAAACTCCGGTACAATGTAATACTCATCTCAGATTGTTTGAAGTCGTGTTGATACATAAGTAGATACAATCACTAATTTTACGGTGAAACAGAATAGATGAAACCTAATTTACTTATGACTACAGTTACTTGTAAGATCGTATCTACAGATTTTATAGGTATTTTTGGATGGAAATATTTAACAGGGCGACTCCTTACTACCACTGGACTACAGCTATACCTTACTGGACTACCAGATACCAGCAAATCCAAATATTGCGTTATATGTTACCGACCGACCGCTAAATACAACAAGGTTCGATCATAGATTTTTTGCTACCTTTGAGGCTTAAGTTAAAACGTGAAATAAGTAAAGTTAGACTACCCTTTGCAGTTAAAAGGGTTCACAGCGCATACGCTAGTACTAAATATATTTCCAAACTCAATGAGATTAAAAATTATTTCCGTGTATTTGTCTAAATTTTTAAAAATACTAGTAGACAATCAATGACCCGCATCTCTGATGATAACGGTGATATTCATTGTCATATTGTAAGTATACTTATATAAAGCATCCTACACACTATCGTCGGCAATTCGAATGTGAACAAAGTACTTAAATCAAATAGTAAACTGGTTGGAACCGGTTGTTAAACATATACAATGTATTTAAATGTAATTCGTGTTACTATTGGCTGGTATTCGGTCGACATTTGCGTCGGTTGAATCAAGAATGCCAGATTCGATTTGCATAAAATATCGTAAAAACTAAATGCCTCTTTAGTAACGTGATAAGACTAAGAATAACTAAGCTGATTAATATTTTGATTACCCATATAAAAATTGCGGTAAGTACACATTTATCAGTAAAACGGTCTGAGGTTCGACGATTTAATTAGGGAATATTGTGAATGTAATAATCGAGCATGAAGTCGATCTAATGTCATGGTCAGTGTTACCAATGGACATCTGTAAAAACGCTAAATATAATGGAGATTCCACATAACACCATTCGTAGATGCTGCCCAAGGCATTTACGTAGAAACCTAATATCCATATTAAAGCACGCCTTTTGACTAAACTGGAGCGCTTATCTTATCTAGGGTATATCTGCCCTTCAAACCAGAACACAGCATCTTAACAGTGTACTAAGACAGAAACAGATGCAAATATGTCGATACCGTAGTCAAACTGTTAAGATTTACCATGTAAATGTGTGGTCGTAAATGAATCAAGTATACTAACTTCATTGAGTGTTTTGTACTCGTATCATACATTTTATTCTAAGACCAGTGTAAGGATTGGTATCTGATGCAACTTGAGTTTAAGAACGACATCTTCGAACTTCCATGTATTGATTATTCCGTGGTTTGTGTATGATGACGCTTGTCATCCTAATCTTGAAAAAGCATCTGTATATTTAATAAAAATAAAATTGTATGTATATGCAGTAGGTACACCTGCTCATAGACATCATACACCTCAAAGACATTGTATTACAATATAAAAGTTATGTTCTGTCGATTAGTCATGGTGACACAGTATAAGTTAAATTCGTGTGAAATCCTTCTGGCCACCGTTCATCACTAAGACAGACCCATGCCCAGCTGTGGAATCTAAAAATACTTGCGTCCACCGTTTATTAGTATCCTTACCACATCCTTAATCAGATCTAAGCGCTAATATTATTGTTAAATGTATACAGTATAAAAAGGAGATTTACCGCCGTTATTTCCGCTAAAATGAGTTACTTATTAAATAAATCATTTGCATAGGTGACCTCATTACCAACTTTAAGAAGTGACAACAAACAAATTGCTTGGTAGCTAACTTCTCACTAACGGTATACTGTGAGATAAATCAAATTATCTATCTACAATTCATATTTTTAATGTTTCATAATTCTTACGTTGTAAAAAAGTGAGCGACGATGCTTCTTCTTTAATACGAAGTTACATGAGGTTAATATGAATACACGAGGCTTCGTTGAAGTACAATAGTAGTAGTAGCCAGCATACAGTCCACCTGATAGGTTAACACTGCCACCCATGAACATCTGGATAAAACGATCCCGTAGTAGACTTAAGTGGAGGCATACTGTTTTAACCATTTTCGTGAAAGCCCTGAAGTAGATTCAACAATTTTTACGACTCTTTACAAGTTATTTTAAAATCACAGAAAATGTATTAAAATTGGCATTGCTAATTTATTTGTATTTGTTGTGTCGCCCACAAATTACGTAAGGATATCGCTATATTTAGTTCATCAATATTTTCCTCCAAGGGTGTATTTACAAGGCTTCCCATGGTATTCATAAAAGTTATTTAAGCATTTGTCATATTGGCCGGGATTCGTATTAGGTAACCAGCAATTAGATTCGTAAATAAAATACGTAAACAAAACAAAACGTAGTAAGAAGTAAACAATCGTTGTTTAATTCTTAGGTTGTTGTTGTAGGTCTATCCTGCACAATTACTTAAAAATATATTTTATAGTAAATAGGTACTATTGGGAACAGCAATCAATTAAAGTAACCGAATATATTATTCAACAAGTTTGATATGTCATACAAATCCCATACCTGTACCTCCGATATACCATAGGATATACCGTTTATAAAAATGTACTGTGTGTGGCTGTCATTCATTATGTAAATTCCATTCTAAGTTCCACAGCTGGGCACCGATCCGGTACCTCACTAATAGAAGTCTAAGGAATACTTCACCATATTGCTCCACTTCTGATTGCGGGAGACTGATGAGTGACTTTTTATTTACCTATATATGAATATAGAATAGGTATACAATCAGTTGGAACTTTCTAAGTACCTGCATAGAACTACCTGCTTAAATTCCAAATTATTAAAATTAATAAAATCAGAAAATATAAAAGTAAGTAATATATATTTTAACGAACGTGTCAGTAGATAACGCTTAATTAAGTATTACTTATTTTTAACTTAAGTCACTTATAAGCAACAACAATAAATTCTTTTCGTAATACCAATACCAAGTGCAAAAAATTGACAGCGCGAGAAATAGGCTTTCAAAGGCAAGTAACGAATGAGCACCGCCAAGTATCGGGGTCATCGGCATATCTATGAATGTATAGCACCGATGAACGCGTGACCATCTCGGTCAGAGGTTAGGTTACCGACCAAAACAATATCAACGACTTACCCGAACCAGCATTATGTTCCCGTTACAAGATTCGCTTCAACAATCAACGGCAATGCTGACACGAACGTTACACGCACACATACAAAACCGTAGTAAACGTCACATCAACGTTTACATCGTTAATTACACAGTTTCTTCATGTTTTTACGCACTGACAACAACACACACTATGCAGCACCACTAACTCTATCACATTTGTCGCCCACAAGTCCATCTAAGGCCATGAACCATATAAAAAACGTAATTTTTCGCGAAAGACAGCCTAATCACCACTCCTTTTCTCTCACAGATTTCTATGATAGCGAACAGCTGCGGTGCGTGGTTGTACCAAAACAAATACTTGTGGCGCCATCTACTATTGCATTTAGAACTGTCAGAACGAACAATTTACGTGACGTAACCTCAACTGGTTGTACTCATAAGGAAGTCCCCTATAAAATAGTTTTGATGCTTATTCACAGATGGCGCTTTTCTGCAATACATAGTATATATTTTAAAGTAGTATTGAATGCAGAAGATATAACAAATACTTTAAAATATTAATTTTGGATAAATATTTTTCATTGGATAGATATTTTAAAACATAAATATAATAATTTAATAAATATTTTGGTAATAAAAAAATTGGTAAAAAAAATATTTATAACTCACTAATATTATTACATAAATAATAATTATAAAAAAATAATCATAAAAAAGACAAAATATAAAAAGAAAGCTCCGCCGAGACAGTGATTTAACACTGCCGTGACCAGGATTCGAACCTGGGTTACTACGGCCACAACGTAGGGTCCTAACCACTAGACGATCACGGCTATCGGAGCGATGGATGAACTATCGAAATTAAGGAATGGATCTTTCATTTCTTTAATAATTATTCATTTTTAACACTTTTACATCTGTATGTAATAATTAATCTTAACCTATTTTTTATGTACTAAATTTCAAAATTTAAGAATATTGTCTTCCTAAACAAAATTTTTTTCCTTCCCTAATGAACTAATCGATCAAGTTAAGTAATAAAAATGTAATAATCAATGTTAACCTAATTTTCATTTTAAAAAAATCAAAAATTTGTCAATTTTTACCTTCATTCATTAGTAGTTTTATCTTTCCCTAATTAACTAATCGATCAAATTACATATCTAACTAGCTGACCCGGCAAACTTTGTACCGCCTCTAAATCTATTTATCAAATATATTTCATATAAAATATAGCCTGTGATACTCGTACATAATGTAGCTTTCGAATGGTGAAATAATTTTTAAAATCGGTCCAGTAGTTTTTGAGCCTATTCATTACAACCAAACAAACAAACAAAGATTTCCTCTGTATAATATTAGTGTAGATAAAATCATAAATGTTGTATTTCTTGAATTAACTCTGAAGATGATTACCAAACTTCGAAAGTAAGATTTTCATGAAGTACAAGATTTTATTTTTATTCTATTACCCTTTATTTTTATTCGACTACCATTGCCCATTACGCTTATTTTCTCCTTTAACCTTGGAAATAATATTCTTAAAAAAATACAGCCAACAGTGATTATCTTTATGACGCAGTCGACAATAGCAAACTGTTCCTCATCCTAAACGTGATATTATGATGCGTCCAATCGTATTCATTCAATTCAATCGTATCCGATCGAACTCAGATGTAAATAGTAAGAGGACAATAAGCTTATTTCGTAATATATTAAATTGGCAACATCATTGTCCTAATACAAATGCAGGCGCACAGACGCTCAGTTCGTCTTAGTACATCCTAATCATCCACTGGTAATATAATTTATTGCGTACCTAAGTAGGTACTTTCTGTAACTCACTGCGGACTCGGCATTTAACAACTCCATAACTGTTAAGTTTCTTCCCCTTAAATCTACATTAAAATATGTCTTAGCTACTCATATAATTGTGATGCAATGTGATGGAGATAAATATCTATTTTTTTGTTCGACTTGCGAAATTATTCCGAACAAAAGTCGTACTTTTAAACTGGCAACAAAGCGACAACTAGCAACTGGCAACAATTTTATATTATCTGAAGACTAGTAAGTATGTTATGCTATTG
The DNA here is from genome assembly GCF_041222505.1 of Epargyreus clarus. Classification (NCBI taxonomy): domain Eukaryota; kingdom Metazoa; phylum Arthropoda; class Insecta; order Lepidoptera; family Hesperiidae; genus Epargyreus; species Epargyreus clarus. Next base: position 11,618,039 of record NW_027332209.1, on the reverse strand, counting down.
TTATCTGAAGCAACATGCTTTTGTTACCCGAAGGCTTTTTGGTATATTACTTTTGATCCCTGAAGACTGGTAAGTAGGTTTCTCTCGTGTATAAATGGACATTTAAAACGACAGCTAGTCGGCAATCTGCACCTATCTCGAATTAACTTTTTTTATTTCTTATAGCCCCGTTTTCTATACTTTTAACTCTGGTTTGAGTATCCCCGCTAAAACTATAGCGATTATTTTGAAAAACACTGCTAAAGTCGTCCATAGGCAACACCGGTACCATCGGTAAGTGCAAATTTTAGCGGATGTCTTACTGTAATCACGGGTGTTTAATACCATGAGCAGAATGACAGTCTGGTCGGGAATCGAACCCGGAACCCTGAGTATTTATCAGGCCCGTATACTGATACATAAATGAAAAATAATGGATATTTTGTAGGCTACTAAATAAAAAGGAAATAAAACAACACAATGACCGAACCAATGTATTTATTGTATCAACGCCTGAATTAGGGAGAGATAATAAAAAAATCAAATCATTGCTATCGTTTATTGATTTAAAATACAAAACTTAGTGACATAAAGCTCTATCCTTTTATTGTTACAGTGCCTGCGAACTGACAATCCGATAGGAAATAAATATATAGCTCCTCGCGCATCACCACACGTCACACATTCCACATAAACCATGTCACAGTACAAATAAATAGTATACTATACATACTCAAGCGCGAACGTCTAGGGCCATCCTTGGATTCAGTTACAACTATTCAAGGTCGGTGGTCGTGTTCGGCACTCACATCCAGACTAGCATGGTATGTTACATACAGGTGTACGGCAGATTTCCGCGTCCTATAGGCATTAACACGAAGGCATCGCAACATAACGAGATATCGCAACTACAGCGAGAGAACAACGGACAAGCCTCGAGATTTATAACAATATATATTATGTATACAATGAATGCTTAATGCGATCCCATGCCATCGATACGTACAGTTGCAACTCCGCCCGAGTCGCGCCCGCCTCGTGTATTTGAGCTAATTTAAATTATATTCACTTCTAATTCGTTATCAGACTGACTAACCGTTCAGCGTTGTACCATTTAACTAACAAGCTGTGTCGATATTCATGCATTTTTTTTATTATTATACAATTTGTGAACAATTTCGCTACTATACGCTCATGTAGCTCTCCCCGCGAACAACGGAATATTAGTCAGTCTTAGTTTGAATTACAATTGAACTAAATATTTATTTACTATAAATAGTGAAATTAATCACTAAAACAATACAGTATTTTTATACCTTCACATATTACATATACAATACAATACAGAGTGGAGCATTAAACAATTGGAATATTAAAAAATAAGTCAACAATTACAATAATAAAAGTATTACAATAATTACAATTAAGTTATTACAGATATTTGGAAACCTGCCCATTGAATAGTTTCGTTATTTCCCTAGAGTCAAATCAAATATGTTCCCATACCTATTTCTTATATACCTAACAATCCTATAACCTCATGAAGCAAAAAAGTATTACAGTAAATATATTATACAGACATTTCAAAAATGTATATTTCAGAACAGCAAGATTAGAAATAGATTCAAATCTACAATGAAATAAAAATAAATACAGAGGAAGAAACAGTCGCAGCACTTGTCCTATAAAAGGAACGTAAGAAATACTTTCATGCTTCATGTACGAAAACAAATAGTACGTACCATACAAACGTGTTACAATAAAATAATCTTTTTGGGGGAGGGGAGATTTATAAAAATTCACAGCAACATCGCAGAAAGAAAAACATCTGCTATCAGTTGCAATGTCATCTTTTAAGTTGCTCGTAAACTAGCTAGTTTCTTGGTACCATCTAACTGCAATCATTTAGTTCGTTACATCGTGCAATGTTTGCCACAATCTCAACATTTGACTCGACAAGATTGCAGCAAGTATTGCAATTAATTCCCTATACAGTCGAATATATTATTGCAGTTAGATATTATCAAAACCCTAGCCCGTTTAAGAGCACCTTTAGCTGCTTTACTCTGAACGGTATACACAATACGCTTCAGTCGATCATAAACTATAAACAATTGAAAAATTAGTCATTTCGCTAAATCACAACGAGTTCAGAGTAAAGACGCTAACTAAGGCCCGCCACTCACGTTACACGTTACACTTACATACATAGTTTTTTTGACATTTGAACGAGGTTTACAATTTTCAATTTTTAATTCGGCTGCGTTGAATGGTTCTGATGGATTACCTATTAGTTACAGTGTATCTTAATTAGATTATCAGTCTAAAATATGCTACGTCATCAAATATTCAAAATATTATGGACTCTGATTTTAGTTGAAAGTATGTAGTTAAACCACTATCACAATGCAATATGACCATTGCCACATTGCCACAGTTCGACACATGGATAACTCCTAATGGCCTACAGTCATTCGATATTCATTCGAATGAAATTTCAATCAGAAATCAACGCATTTATGCCGCCATAGTCGTAACAGATTCATTTGTATTTTATAAAAAATTCTAAGAGCTAAACAACACTACAATTAGATTTACAACCTTACGTAGTGTAGTCACGTTTTTGCGTTTGTCGTGCAAAAGTCGGCCTGTGAGTGGCGGGCCTCACCGTAATAAGTTCCGGCACAATAAGGCAGTGATTCAGTGTACGCTATACAAAATATCTCCGTTACATTACGACCAGTCTGTTGCGATGAGGTTAGTCTATTGTAGATTCAAATCCAAAAAGGTTGAACAAGTCAGTAATTCAATTTATTAACTCCTATCTGAAATACCCAAAAAATTTATATATGATTCAACATTCCCGTAACCTACAAGTACATTTTGTGTTTTTTTTTTATATAGAATTACCTATACACTATACTCTGTTTTACATATCGCCTGAATAGTCCAATGGGTCAAAAATAACCTATACACGACAACACAACAGTCGTGCATCGATTGATGTACACAACCCCGAATCTTATGCATCCGAGATTTCAAATAAAACATTTACAATATACAACAACTCTGAAATGCGAGGGCAATGTTTCAAATAATTTAACACGTCAAGGATCATCGAATCGAATCAAATTTGTGCAGTCAAAAAATACATGTTCAAAATCTATTTATATTCGATCGGGTCGATAAAACGAAATTCCGATTGGCCCTTTTATTTTCAGTCATCAGTTGCCGACACTTTAAAAATATAAAGCTTGCGATAGTAAACCGAAGGAAAGCTTAACTAGCATAGACGTAACTAAACTATAGATTATCCGGTAAGGTTGCAGTCTGTATCCATTATTAGTCGGTTTCCTAAATTTTATGTACAATATTTATTTATTTTCTACCATATTGCGTCCTTGATATGCATCGCGTAACAATAAAAAAACCTAGCTTTCATGCCCTCGATGCGGCCGGGCGCGCGGGAGGGCCCGGCGGTCCCCCGAACCTCCTAAGTACTGTCGAGTGAAGCGATTTAAGAACAAATAATACAATACACGTTACAACGTAACAAATCGTCTCCATAACGTATCCATTTACAGTCAGACTTATCGCATTAAATAAAAATATAGAATTATAAATATTGGATTCAGTCCGTCCCGTCGATATCGATCGAATGTCGTCCGGTCGCGTCACTCACTCACTGGCACTCGGTCGCGCTCGGCGGCGCTCGGGCGCACTCGGTCGCGCTCGGCGACTCTCGGGCGCGGTCGGCGGCGCTCGGGCCCGCTCGGGCGCACTCGGGCGCGCTCGGGCCCACTCGGGCGCGGGCGCTAGTGGATGGCGACGGGGCTGTGCGCGCGCGGGCACACGGCGGGCAGCATGTCGTCGTCGCGCCGCACCGCCTCCACCTCCATGCGCTCGCCCCACAGCCGCGCGCCGCCCACCACGCCGCCCACTGCGCAAACAAACGCGCCCTCAACTCACCAGCTCTGCACCGCCTAGCCAGCATTATAGCGATATCAACACACAACGACGCTATCTATGCCTACATCTAACTTTATAACACAACGGGCTACATATGGAGAACAGGTTCTTGGAAATTCACACCTTACATTTCCCAAATATCCAACTGACATTAAACAAAAATCAATTTAGAGAATTACAATATTTGCTGCTGGGGATTTAATATGAGAACTTAAAACTGTATTCAAATTTAGTACCAGTTACTTATATTTTAATATTGTCTGCTATTGAGTCTTAATTGAGTATATTGGTACAATTTATATACAATCATTAGACTTTAAATGACAATGACAAGAATTAAACAAGCAATTAAACAAGTCAATGGTTCTGAAGGGATCGTAGGTCGATGCTGAATAAATCTTGACTACATTTCAGCCATAAGTTTTAATTAACTTGCACTCCATAGTAGCCCGTAGTAATTCACAAGAAAAACAACTATCAACTAATAAAAGTAACTAGTCCGTAGTATAATTCTGGCTTCGATACGGAATTAGCAGTAATTAACACTAAAATTAAGGAATCACTATATTCTAGTGTTACATGATTCGTGACTAACAGCCTAATTCTATTTGAGGATATAGCTAAGAGTGAAGTGAATTGTACTTGTGTCGTCTGAACTATGAAAGACACCTAATAAGAGGTATAATAAATATATTGATATTCGAGTAACGATGCTAAGTTAAGAATGACTGAAATCTGCAACTACTTTTAAATTTCCACAAAGCACTAGTTCCTTTTCATTAACTATAAAAATAATTATCAACTCATCGGAATTTTAAAAGTAATATCAGAAACTCGAAATCAATAAGCCATGCATATAGGGACATAAGGACATGCAAAATGGGGGAAGGGGGATCATATTATGAAAGAGCGAGTGCCAATAATATTTTACGTCGATTAAGACATAAATTGTAATTGGCTGCACATACAACAAGGGATCGAATAGGGTACATCCATTACTTTGATTCGAGCGGCACTAGCAGATGCAATTCTAGTGAGTGGAGTCGGTTCAAGTCTGCTCAAAAGTAAAATCAATAATAATAATATTCATAAAGGTAAGAGTTTAAAAAAATAAGCTTTTTTAAAGCTTATACAGAAATTATCTTTCAAATAATATTTTCTTGAAACTCTATTTGATAATCATAAATTCGTTCACATGGCATAATGGCTAAAATATAGCATTTAATTTAATGTATGTAAATAAACATAGAATAACTTAGGCACAATTAATTTATAAGTGCAGTTATCCAAAAAACAGGCACTGTATGGAATGTTGCAATTACCCAACATTAGGTACCATACCACTTGCAAAAAATATTGACATGGATTAAGTAATCACTGTACACATAATAACTTTAGTACACCGACTTCCACTCAAAACAATTGCGATAACAAGTTGCAATCACGTTTACACGGGACCAACGGGACAGGGGTGGGGAGGGATAGGGGGGTGAAAACATTCCGTTACATGTTCGCAGACCTGTCGGGCAATGGTTAGGCTCATGGCGGCGCTAGTGTCGCGCGGGCGTGCCGCCGGACCGCTCTAGTCATCGCGGGTCCGACGGACCATCTGCCATCGGAACGATCACATTATAAACACGCCGGTCGATAGGCTCAGATACGGAGCGATATGCGGTTGTACCAGTGACCAACGGTTTATATAGTGGCGAATTAGGGCAGATTACCCTCATGTTCTTGTTATATTTCATTATCCCAGGCCTCCTAGTTATGGAGAGAATCGTGACGAATAGTAGGAAAGCATATAAAAAGAAAAGATTATGTACTATCATATTTGACAATATTATATTTATGCACATATAAAGTCGCCATTATATAAACCTATGAAAGGATTTAAGACTGAAAGGGCAGTTTTCTTTTTGATAACAACAATTTTAAACAATTATCAGATTCAATTTGTCTTTGATGAAATTAATATCACACAAGACTAAATGTCAAGAATATTTAATTATTTGTATTACAACTTTGATAAAATAAGTATTTTTCATAATCAGATTTATCCTTTTAATTTCGAAAACTGCACAACTAATTTTGAACATCGAATTTAAAATTACAACATTGGGAAACATTTAGTCACTGGTACATTGACGCAATGACATTGCAATTCCTCGAATCCATATAAAGGCACCCATAAAATAAAACATACTCATTAGTCACAATGAAATGATAGAAGCTCCATGTGTTAGCGAAACACGACACAAGCTCAAAATGATGATATGTAAGACAGGAGTCATCACTGACTCATTCATTCTCAGTATTTTTCTTAAAAACATGACGTAACTTAAAATATTGATTTTAAAGACCTTCAATACAATTAATAATAATTAAGCAAAAAGTATTGACTTTTTGTTGGTTCCATTGTAAAGGATATTTTATGATAACTTACCACAAAGTTATCACTAGTAATCATTACTCATACTTGAATGATAGAAAATGAGACTGAAAGAATGAGTCAGTGAATGACGCCCCTAATCCGTACGATGTTGAAAAACGAATTAAAATTTCAAGAACATGAATATGCTCATACATACCAATGTATTAAAAATTTTGAATGTATACTACACAGTCATTTAATGTCAATACCATTCATGATAATTATGAATATTTTATATAAAATAGATAATTTTTGGACAATATAAACAATGTATAAAATTTGTTACTAATAAATAATCACTGTTTTGTGGGTAAGAGTCATTATCGAATTAGCCTCATCCAAGATCACACCAAACAAACATATAGACAGACAGACTGACAGAAACTTGTTTTGTTAGAAGCATATGGGCTTAGAGAATAGTTTTAGCTTATTTAGATGTACTGTATTTGTAAAATATATAACTATCACGTCAGGATTTATTCCTTACCAATGTGTATTCAGGTTAGTTTGACTATTGTGTGCAGTGTAGTTGATGTGGAGTTCTTGCGTTACCCAATTTTATGTATGTCCCCATATTGGCATTTCGTTTAATAAGATTCTCCTTCCCACTCAATACGTCAATTGTCACCCAATATACCCTACGTGCAAAGGATTTAGTACTTTTTCCCAATTACCTTTGCAATAACGGGGATGTTGCAACTTGACAGTTTTCATAAACGGCTACAACTATACGGTCGTACTATATTTTCACCAATGATACTATCTGCCCATTTTAGGGTATAGGAACGGAATGTATACTCAAAATAAAAAATCTATTTCAAGAGGCGAAATTTTTTACTCCATTTCTCGGAGTTACGGCCCAATCTTCCTATATACGACAGGATCTATGTAATTACAGTCTATCTATCTAGTTACGTCCCCATCTTCGTAGTTACCCCCCTTATATTCATACTATGGCCATCTTCATAGTTACTTGCTTTCCCCATTGTATAGAGTTCATGTCATTCCGTGTTATGTTACCTCTAGTTTAGTCCCTATTTTCGCAGTTACCCTCACATCCCCATTGTACAGTGTGAATGTGAGCATGTACGCTATCACCATCTCACCGCGTTGATGATAACTTCTAGTTTTCTCCCTATGTAGTTCCTATCTTCGCAGTTACCCCCCTATCTCCGATCCCTCATGTACAGTGTTCATGTAATTCCATGTGATGTGTACAGTATCGTCGCCTCACCGTGCTGGTGGTGCGTCTGCGGCTGCGCCTGCTGCGTGTTGGTGGCCTCGTCGGCGGTGCGCTTGAAGAAGTTGTGCTGCAGCGCGTAGTACGGCGTCACGCGCTGCTTCGGGTCGTACTCCAGCATGCGCAGGATTAGGTCCTGGAAATTCGTTTGTGGACTAGTTGTATAAATGGAACAAAATTGTATTAAAAGAATTGAAGAATCTGGTATTGCATCGCCAATAAATACAACTTTAATAATAACTAGAAAAAAAGCCGTTAACCACATGAAACAAGGTATTTCGGGATGCTACACTTCAAATCAAGCTTTACCCTAAGCTTCAAGTATATTGAATTGTTTTAACGACCTAATAATAAAATAATGTCATGACGCCCGCATCACATTTGAAACCTGCGTAAGCTAACTACAAATCCAAGGTATCCTCCAAACGTACGTTGTGAAGGTAAAGGTAAACATTGTATGGCCAGTGACATCTCCAACACACCACCTTATTATAATACAACATCATCATCCAGATGAAGAACCGTATACAGAAAAATCAATTAGTAGTAGCTCCCCAACTCGCTTTAAACCTTCACTTCCTAAAATTCCGAGTTTCCCGTCCAACCACATCCCACAGAACAAAACAACATCACATACTAAGCGGTTCCCAAACCCACCTTAAACTTGAGGTAGTCGGAGACGGAGTGTCCGGGCTCGCCGCGGCGGCGCGCGGCCGGCCCGCCGCCCTCCACGCCGAGGATGTCGTGCAGCCGCCGCGTGCCCGCCGCGCGGTACTTCCTGTAGCCGCTGGAACACACACACACAAACACTTTGAGAACCAGTTGCATTTATTTAAACTTTAAACTCTAAGAAATAATGAATTTATAGTGTTATGTCAACTTATAATCTTTTTAGACTAGTTTAAGGGTTTGTTAAGTAATTTATAAGACGAATGTTAAAGATATTCATTCTCAACTAGTCTTTTAAACTTCCGCCCATGTTAACTACATGTATAGGATTCTATTCCTAAAGTCAGCCACGGATGCATTAATACTCCTCCGAAAAAAATTGGAATGCCTCGTTTAATTGTCTACCTTACATATTCCGGGGAATCCTGGACAGTTAACACTGTTATAAGTGCGAAGGATTCTACAACCCTTGCGGTAAATAAGTAACGATTACTAAACACAGCCCCACACTAATCACGAGTGCTACAATTATATCGTTTATGTCAATTAATATACATTTTTTTCAAACTTACCTGCCGTCTTTCCCATTGACTTTCTTCAGTACGTAGCCTCCACCTTCGGAGGCTGGTAATTTATCAAAGAACTTTCTAGTTTTGTGAGCCTGTAACAATAATATTTCTATTAATATAGATTACAAAAACATCACCATCATCCACAGCACAATATCTTCTCTAGTCTAATCTAATGTCCTCTTAAAGACTAAGCTGGAATGCCTCATATAAATGTCCGTCCTGTCCTTTACCACCCTTGAAAACAAAACATAGCGGCTCTTAACACAGCTGTCACAAGCCAGATATAATTATTGTTTCCGGGGTCGAACCACGAAGTTTTTCCACCTTAATAAACAATTCCGTATATTCGATATGAGTACACCACAGACGCATAAATTATATCCCACACACAAACAAATTATAAGGTTACAATTCAATAAATTACACCGACCAATACGTCTCGGGATGTTAATTATTACCGTACATCATTAAACTCGCTTTCAATCCCAATAACAATGTAACTAGGTCAAACTATCTCCATTAAGAACAGTCACACAATTACATGTGGGGTGGTACGTACGGTACATATTGTTTGTTCTGAGACATACTATGAGTGTCGCGTGTTTGTGTGATTGTGACTGCGACGTACGTTATAAAAGTACAAGTACAGAAAATATTTTATGACTATGACCTCCTCCAAGATCAATCGGGAATCGATCACTTAAACTGATCGACACTACAAATCGATCGAAAAATTTACTGGTAGAAAATGTTATTTGCTATTCTTGTGGTACAAGTACAATTTTTGATAAATAAAATAAGTATGGTATCACTACTATAACACGCGGGTTGTCTACGATATTATCAAGTATTTTATTTATATACAATTACATGTGTGGTGTAGGTACATCGGTACATACGAGTATTGACTATTGTTTGTTCCGAGACGTACTATGAGTGGTGGTGAGCGCGTTACGTTGTTCGGTGATCGTGTGTCGTTGTTGACGTGTTGACGCGTAATTTGTGATTTTACATTGTAAAACGGCGGAGGAAATATACGTGGTTCAATTGGTTATAAGTAGCGAACTATATCTGTAACCCACCTTACCTTAAATAGAATTTCAGTTCTAGAGGTTTTTAATAGTCTATTACTCTAATTTCTAAATACACGCGCCCCGTTACCCTTTTGCTTTGCAAAATAAATCTGTACAATTTTATGACACGAAATGCCCTTACCGTTTGGTCCGCTGCTTGGTCAAACTACACCTAGTCAGTCACTGTATCAGTTATTCAGTTTTGTAGCACTTTTAGTTGGGACGTTTTTGAAGGTAGACCCGAAATCTATTACTTAGTAAGACAATCATCATAATCAATCCATTTCACAAGTTTCACAGTTAAACCTTCATCGTTTTATACGCATATAACTCAAGAAGAAACTATAGCCAAGTAATTAATGTGCATGTGGGATCTTAGACCATAGCCAAGTGCAGATACGTATAGTCCGCGCAAAACTTCAAGTCCGCTCTGAAGTTAATGCGCGCAGGTGTCAGTCAGAGAGCCTATCCGGTCGAACACAACTAAAAGCATATACTCCGTAGCAACGTAAAGGCACGTAAAGGCAAGGTAGCAAGATATTCGGAGCGGACTAGCAGTTTGACGCACATTCTACTATTGAATGCTTAAAGAGTCACACTTATTCCACTAACCTGATCGAGCAGGTGATCCGGCGGCATGCCCAACACCTCGACGATCTTGTTCATCTGGTCGACCTCGTTAGCGCCGCTGAACAGTGGCTCCCCCGTGTGCATCTCGACCAGTATGCAACCGAGCGACCACATGTCGATCGCCAGGTCGTAAGGTATGCCCAGTAGCACCTCGGGTGACCGGTAGAACCTTGACTGGATGTATTGGTATATCTGGAATGGGAAGTTCAAGTTTATTATTCTTGTTTTTTTTTCATATACATATGTCACACACAATGTTACATACGGTGCTAGTAAATGATGACACGCATCGTAGCTAATCTGGATGACCACCACCCTTAATCATTAAGAATTTACATTAGAGAGTATTATAATTTAGTTAGATTATTTGAAGTCTTCAGTTCATCACAAGAACCCATACGCACTAAAATTTTTGTGATTGAAATTGTAGAAAAAAAAGTTTCATACTAGGATTTTGTGTTTATCCGGAACACAGGTACACAAGAATCTTTCGTGATTAAGAGTTCGTCTAATATCAGGAATCGAACCTGGAACACTATAAACCGATCAGAAAATTGATTGGTAGAAAATACTAATTGCTATTTTTGTGCCGTTTTTTTTGATAAATAAAAAATAACTGAATGCGATATCACTATACTATACCAAGCAAATTGTCAATGATATTATCCATTATTAAAATACAGGGCTAAGACAATCACACATTCCGATTAACGTTAAACCAATCATCGGTAAGTCCGAAAAAACCTAAACACCAAATCAATTCAGCCAATAACCGTACACTAATAACAAAACACGACCGTACCGTTACATTTCAACCGTAGCATCCCAATGTCGCACTTCGGTCTCAATTAGTTTAATTAATTACCCGCGCTATCAGTCCATAGAGGTCCTAACGCCAATAAAATAAACTTACCACGATAATAATATATCAAAATACGTTTACGCCGCCGATGAGGTCTCGGTAATGTAATCAAATTAATATAATATTTAACGCGCAATAACGATAACCCTTGCCCGATCGCCCACTGAATCAGAAGGCTCCGATATGATTTATCTCAACAATTAGCGTATATTGCGTATGGACTCCGTGAAACGGGGACGTTAAGGCACAAAATTCTAATTGAAATATGTTGAAACTGTAGATATGTATACAGGAAAAATTTACAATATCTATAATTAAGCAAAATTTTATTTACCATTTATCTTTCATGCATCATTTAGTTATCATATCCAAAGATACTACGTTGAATGAGTTGCTTACAATAATACAAATAATATACATTTATGTACTTTTTGGTACTTTTTTCTAAAACTTTTGCGAGGCTTCAAATCACGATCTACTATAAGTATAGGAAGTGTTTTGAGGCTTTTTTACCTCTACATTAAGGTACCCTATAGGACGGCCATGTCATTAAGATTCCCACAAACATCAAGACAAGCACTCAAAATTCTGTCTTGCCAAAGATTCAACCTTTTGCGTGTTAAACTAGGATAGCAACCGTTTCATCACGCGGTACATGAATACTTTGTATACCTAAGAATATTAAAATAAAATAATTCTTTAAAGACTGTTATTAAAACTGAACTAAAGCGACAAAAAAGTCATACCGTCGTACGCGCCCATAGAAATATCCCGTCAACGTAATCTGATTCGATATTCAGGGAACACCTCGGGGCGAATGTAATACATCGACGGGGTCTATCATATTGCGGGGTTGATTAATAAATGAACCGTTGTGCCTAACTTCAATAGAGGAAGTTTAATACCGTCGTATCGTATAGCTTGCTTTCGACGGAGGTCGAGAGCCCTTACACACGACCGTGGCGGGCCAATAAATGGTGTGAATAGCGAATACGTTCAGATAAGGTAGTATGTATGTACATTGTACGTATGTGTCGGGTGTCGAGATATTAAATCATTACTCGCTTCCTTTGCGTGACGTATGACTGTTTAACAACAATTTTATCAATGAAATTTGCATATGTACATATCTTCAAAAATAGGTACATATGAATTTGGAGTTTGTAAATTTGACGTGACCGTGTGAAGCAGTGATTATCATACCGGCCTGATATCAGTCTCGGGTTCGACTCTCAGTCAGCTAGGCAAAATCTTGTTAATTATTCTTGTTTGAATTTCAATGATTTGTAGTATAACTAGTTTATCATCCCTTATTTTGTCAAATTATATTTTGGTGCCAGGAAACAATGATACCCGAATAATTATAACTGCAACAGATCCTAAATACTTATAAACACCCACCTATTTCCCTCAATAGTTTAGAAATTTCCATATTAGGGTTTTTACACCCACAACGTTTTAGGGGTTGATTTTTGAAGTCCATTGACAATTTGAATTGACTAAATATAAGGAATATATCTTCCGAATCGTAAGTTTACAACTTTCATTGATAATATCCAATTTGCGTAGGAGTGGAATTACGCAAACGCCCTTACGCATCTAAATAAACCATATTTATAAAACTATGAATTATACAGGCTAGTAGCTAATGGGTTTTAATTTTTAAACCTTGCGAAGGCCTCCAGACAATCTTTAATAAGTGTTATAGGTAATTCCATTAATTTGTACGCGATGCTCTAAGTGCTTTTATAAATAAACGTAGTTTGAGATTATGTGACATTAATAAGGTTTACTTAGTTTTTATTTTATGTGTACTTTTTAAAAAAGAAAATGTGATTATATGGATGAATAGATACATAATGCCCATGGATATGTAGCTCTTTACAAAATGTGATAAGTTTGAAAAGTGTATGAAAAAAAATTTGCAACTGATGTTACTATCCACACAATTACAACTAAGCTAATAATGTTAAAATTTTCTATAATATTTTGTCAAAGCTTAACTTTGACAAAACATTATAAACGTATACTTATAATACAAAAATAATAAATTTTTGAGAATATGCTACTCACCCTTTGACCTAGTTGACACGAACTGCCGAAGTCAACAATTTTGATTGCTGACCTCTTCGGGTTGCATAGGAGGATATTTTCTGGCTTAAGATCACAGTGAATTATATTTAGTTCTGAAAAAGAAGAAAAAACATTGCTTTTAATATTTGGTTTTGCAGATTTTACTCTACTCTTATTTTAGGACTGGTATTTTAGTACTGACAATTTGATGACCAACTATAAATTCGGTTAAGAAACATTTAATTACAAAATATTCTATTCGTCGAGCGATATGGCTCCATATGCAGGAATTGGACGCGTGTCTTCAAAAATTCGCGCACGTACAACAGTTGCTTCCTTCTAAGTCATTCCAGGATCGCTATGTCATGGAACTCTTTGAACTACTACTATATTAACGGAACCCTCTTTTAAAGCCAATAATGCTAAGCACCTTATTCCAGCGTTGCGAATCTTCATAGGCGCCGGTGCCTACCATCAGACCAGCTCTAGCCTGTCAGGATTAAGGCTAGGAAAGTTGTAAGCCGGCATGACGCCTCTGGTATTGCAAATGACCATAGGCAACAGTGACTTCTTACCATCAGATATCCACTCTCATCTTCAGACATAAAATAGAACATAGTGTACAGCCACCCACACAGTATACACACTCACCAGGTTGACTAAGGAACAGTAACGCGGTGCACAGCTGCTGCGCGAACTTGCGCGTTAGGTTGAGCGAGACGCCGCGGAAGTTGGTGTTGCGCAGCAGATCGTACAGGTTGTACGAGAGCAACTCGAACACTAGGCACAGGTGGTTCCGCCACATAAAGTGGCGTTTGAGTTTCACTGGAACACAAAGAAATTTTATATTAATGATTGTTTTTTTAATCTTTATTAAAAAGGGGTATGTCACCCCCATAAAATCCGTTACATATTGCACCTACAATTATAATTTGATAAGCATTCTGGCTTCCTCAGACACTGGGGAAGACAGATACACAACTAGCTGTGTAGCAGACATGTTTATTGATTACATAATTATATGAATAATAAGGAAAATGAGTTCCACGTCTTAAATCCATCACTACACATTCGAGGCTTGATTACAAAACAAAACAACTTTACCAAACTTATAGCCGTACACATTAACTCAACTTAAATTGAAACGTACGACAAAAACAATTGTCAGAGAATATTAAATCAAATCAAAAAACGAAACAATACAGAAACAATTAGCCGATTATCTCTAAAACACTCGAAGCGAATAAATTCAACTTTGTAATCCGTACCGGTATCACATTTTCGCACGGCCTTCACGCGCGCTTATAAATACAATAACTGAATTATGGGGTACAATTTCAAGCGTTTTACTTCACTCTATTGACTTGAACGATATTTACAAGAAACGGTTTATGAATATAATATCAACAAAAACAATGCCGTAACTGTAACCGCATTGCTATAAAATTATTATTGTCCGCGATTTGAATCGTTCTACTTCGTTTTAAAAGTTAGTTAAATCATTTGTTATACTTAATTAAATTGTGTTACGTATAATTCGACGTTATTGAGAAATTACGAGGTACAAAGTTGGTAGAACTCTTATTTATTTGACTATAGAATCATGCCAGTCATTGTGAATTCTACCTCATAGTAATAATTGAAGAAGGTTAAACCATTCGTGATTCTTCTGCGATACCGCCACTGTGACATGTACTTCTACCTCATAACAGTAGAGTTAGGAGTTGGTATGTTCTAGCGATAGCGCAACTGTGACATCTACTTCTACCTCATAACAGTAAAGTTAGGAGTTGGTATGTTCTAGTTAAATGTGTGTAGGCGACTAAAGTAAGAATATCTATCTTTTTCTTCAGGTTTATTAACTTATACGATGGCCGGAACGATTTTTTTACTTCTTATTCCTACTAATGAAATAAACTCACCTATATAATACTTATTTTCAGCGTCTGCTCTGTTCATCATTTCTAGTAACTTGACTTCTATTTGTGCCTGGTTTAGGAAGGGTTTCTTATTCTTAATTATTTTTATCGCTACTTGACACTGCTCCTCGTGGTCGTACGCTTTCACAACCTGAAATTAAATATTGATAATAAGATTCACAGGTGTATAAAAAATGAACATCTCAAAAGATTCCGTTACATCATTCTTTGAAACATAATATAAATAATTATTGACATAACGATGATTGAACCGCATAACAACAGCAATGATTGCGCTGCTGAGTTTTAAGTATAAACAAATTGTATTAGTGTATCACGCTTGCCGAGTGAAAGCTTTTGGGTAGAAACACATTTAACCCTCAGCAAGAATTCCAAAAGTTGTGTTAAGACGCTGTTCTGAACAACTAAAACAGAATTATCACCTTTTACCGACTTTTCAAACATAAAACCGCACGGGATGAAATTGCGCCTCTTCTCACATCTTCAAGAACTCTATGAAGAACTTTATGGTTTATATGACTCAGATTTCTTCTCGTTGTTTTATTTCAGTGTTAAAACAAGTGATATGAAAATATACCCTCACAAAACCCAACTGCCTTTCTGGGTTTTCAAAGTGCGACTTTCAGCAAGACGTCAATTCAAATGATCACAGTTTCGAATGTTCGTGTCGAAAATAAACTGAATTCCTCACCTGTCCAAAGGATCCTTTCCCAATCGGTGACGAGATCTCGTACCGGTCGAGGAACTTCTCCCCCTGTTTGATGATGTAGTCGTGGTTGTCATCGTCGTACCCGTCATTGTATAACTTCCTCTCCTTCTTATGTGAACCGTCATCACCCAGGTACTGTTGCGCTCTCCGCTTCTTCTTAGCATAATATACCTGGAACAAGAGAAAGGTGAACGTTTTAATTTTTATTGTTTCAAATATGTTGGTGGGAAATATGATTGCTTAAGAAATGTATGGAATACGATAAAAAATGGACTAGTATTAGGATTTCCTGAAAATGCTGACTATTTAAAACAACAAATAAACTAATAAAAGTTTCACTTTTCTAATATTTCTCAATTATATATACCTTACAAGACCGGTACCCCAAACCATACACCGAACGATGCTCTTCAAAATTTACGATTCTCATAAATAATACAAACTAAACGTTCTATGTTTCCAATACATTTGGCTTATATTAGTAAAGTTAACGTTGTTTTGAACCAAAACGGAAAAATTTCAAGGTGTCATTGACATTCAAGAGGTCGAGATAAGGTCAAGGGAAAATATATTTTTCCATTTGATCCCTGCAAGTTCAATACCTACTACTTGGCAAGGCTTACAACGATCCCACTGATGGGATAAGTTGGAAGCATTGGACCTTTGTGCATAGTAAATTTACGGAGCCTAATCTCTCCTAATATCTCGGTTGGCCCTACTATCTAGGTTATAAACGCACCGCTAATATAAACTTGAAAACAGCTGATATTACACATATACCTACTGATTTCATATTGATAAATAAAGCGTCGATAAACAAACGATATGTAATAGAAGTCAATGAATGTAGTGACAAGTAGTTATTAGCTACACTAAAGTGGTAACAATTGGTCTATTTATGCACCTTGTGTTTCTTTATCGTCGATTTATTGTTGCCCAGTTTTTATTAATAAACCACGTCCGTGTTTCGTATAATAACATTTGGTCGATAACCATTACACGAGTGTCATTCTGACAAGTAACAAAAATAACACAAAACAAATGTAACCACAGACAATTCTATCCAACGACAATAATAATAATTATAAATACAATTTACATAGAATCAGAATTTTTCGCTCCGCTTGATAATCTGATTGCGATACCCTCCCTTTGATCATATGTTTGTTGGATATACAGGCTAATAAATGTCAACAACAAAAAAGGCTCGTGAAAAAGTTGAAAGCGACACATAATACTTGTATGCGGGGCGGCGGCGCGGCGGCTACAATAAAAGGCCCATCGCATGCGTTATAGGAAATGACGAGCCGAGGAGCGCGGGAATTCGGCTGACGGACGTTGACCTAAATATGCGGTTGACATTGATCGACGACGCTCGCGATACGCTCATATAAAACATTCGTACCGAACGCATGGATTTGGGACTAGGCAGTTCATTGCTACCGGTTTTTTATGCGGCACCGTCCAGACTCGTCTAGATAATTATGACTCATTGTATTCACGATGATCGCGTGTAATTAGATGCGGCCAGTGCGAGAGTCTCATGATCTCATGACATGATATTTGATCAATAACGTGTAATATTGTTATAAAAGTATAGGTGTATATAACATTTGTTTGTTTGTTGTGTTCGCAGCTAATCGGCCGGTTGGAGGCGAGAGATCCCGACGCCGACGCGCCGCAAAGCATCAGACACATGATCGATGCGTCAGAGCTGCGTCACATGACCTACCTACAATATCGGGCATTCGGGGCCCCGGTTACGTAACTTACATAGCGGGGCAATATTATTGGCGACTGCATAGCATTCGCAGCGTGGCGGAAGTGTCGCATATCGACGCGGCCAAACGATAACCCAAATTTCAGTCTGCGACCTACATACCTAATACAGAGTATATTTTACAGGCGGCCGGGCGGCCCGACGACCGGCGAGGCTTCGTTATATAGCCACCCCACCTATAACCGTTGTTGACTGATGCTAAGCCACTCGCGCGGATAAAATCGTCCACGCGACGTTTATGTGACGCATGAAGTAGGCACTCGGGTACTTTCTTGGCTTCGGTGTTTGATCGAAGGGTGGTATCGAGGGGGATAATTTCCGTAGCTAAGGTCAGTGTTGTCGATGTCGACGGCGGTTCGTCGGTGGCATGATCGCATCATCAATCAGCGGGTGCTGGAGAGGTCCGTGGAGTGGCGCGGTGGCGAGCGAGGCGGGCCAGTGACCGCGGCACGTGGCGAGATGAGCGCGTCGGGCCGGGGTGAGACGGCGCGCGGTGGCTGTCATTGATTTTCCCCGTTTCCCCCCACCCCGAGGCTGGCTCCCGCCCCGCACCGTCTCACCCACTTCCAGCGCCCGATAACGAGGTTAACGGGCGACGTGAGCGTCTCCTAAACTTTAATTATACCCGTACACCCGTCGTGCATGTTTAACCCGGCCTCTATTCAGCGTTTTGTTTGCAGCGCACCTGATAGCGGGACGTGATCCACTATTTGGTTGTCGGTTAACTATCTAATGAACGGAGCCGGAGATGGGAGCGCGAAGAGCGCAACTTGCTCGGCCGCCGGCTGTCGGTCGTAGCCGCGCCGGGTTCAATTCAAATCTGCTAACTATATCTCGACGTAAGCGCGCCACTATGAAAACTTCGTGAATTTATTATAAACATTCGCTATTGAGCTCGCACGCTCTTCACCTCATGAGTTTGAGCAACAAAAGCAAATTCATCAGAATATATGTGTGCAGCTTAGCTTAGTGAATAAGTTTGCAGTGAATCAAATATTGTTGAGCTGGTATTGTTTGAAATTTGTTACGAAGGTTTAAAATAAACTTGTTGCAATCTCCGTCAAATCGCCGGCGACAGCGGCGAAAACTTTAAGAAATCATAATGGGTTTCCTTTCTCACGGAATAACGAAGCGTGA
Organism: Epargyreus clarus; assembly: GCF_041222505.1. Lineage (NCBI taxonomy): Eukaryota > Metazoa > Arthropoda > Insecta > Lepidoptera > Hesperiidae > Epargyreus > Epargyreus clarus. The sequence continues at coordinate 11,598,975 of NW_027332209.1, read as the reverse complement.
ATTGAACACTTTGAATTAACAGCATTTTGAGCGATAAATCGGCTATCATTAAAACAGCTTTAATGGTCAAGAAATGGTTTATTAACCTTTTTTTATCTACAACATAATACATTACGTTCGTGCCCAATTTCATTTGATTAACGGTTTCGTCGTGGGAATTGTTTCTAAACAAACAGTACAATAATGATTGCCGATGTATCAACACCCGTTTAGCGGTGGAATTTATTGGAGTCCTGTTATAATGCAGTTCGCTTAATTACACAAAACATCCGTTAGCGGCATATTCATACATTTAATTTATGTTAAATGTTCCAATATGGAAAGTCAATATGTTAATTGCTCGCGTGACGTTTTAGGCACTGTAACGGTTAAGACCATTTAACTAATAAAATTGTTTTATTTGATTGTTCATATACACTTTTAATAATTCAATACTAACATCAAAATTGTGTTATTATTTAGAATGTCGCGACTGTGTGGAATTAATGGAATATGACAAGTTACCATTTGTTGTGTCGCAATAAAAGGACATGGAGAAGCCCGGAAACATTGAATTTTTAATCTTATATTACCTATATAAGTACTCCTGATCACCAAAATTCCACTCTCAGCGGTGTACCATTTTGCGTCAACTGTTACAAACACTGGATGAAACCCCTATCAGCTAAGTATAATTGTTTTAGATAAAACACAATTGGAAACTAACTAGTTCTAAATTTAAATTACCACCACCACTACGACTTCTAATACTAAGCATGTAATACAACCTGCCAGTTACAAAACCTTTCAAAATAACAGGGGATTAACAATTGTTGCGACGTATTAAAATCTTATCTGATTGATACGAAATAGCTACCTCGGTTGTCTTTGTAGACATGACAGCTGTCATTGTGGATGATTCTTACAGGCCGAGGCACGCCGCCACTTGGCTGACGACCCCAATCCCTTCACGCTTCTAAAACGTCTAATCCTATCTATTGTGAGTGGCCTGTCTTTCGTCTATTATGCGCAATCTAGGTTACTTCATTATGTCCGCAATTGATTAATCGAGCGACCTTTCGAATCCGGTTTCCGCTAATGGAAGGAGCAATATTTAAGGGATTTCGAAACCTTCGCTCATCTCGCTGACTGAGGTTGTTCTCGTGTTTTAATTGATAGCGTTCTGAAATACACTCTGTTGTCGCGGGGCGCTGTGTGTTCGGCGGTGTGGTGGTATGCCACGCCGCCACCTAACCTGCGACCGTATAGGGGTGCGGGCGTGATGTTGTACGGACGGCCTTCTTCCGTCCGGCGCCGGAAGCCCGCTCGTGGTGATAGTCGTCGCGTCGGGGAGTTGCGCCTGTCCCGTGCCGTAGAGAGGGTAGGTGCGGGGAAGGGGTGACGTGCAATAGAAACAATAATTGACGTGCAATAGAAACAAGAGTGTAGGCCAGCCAAAGCCTCTACCCTATCCCGACCTAACCCCTACTTCCTCTTCTTGCGCAGGAACGCTTCCGTCTTCAGATTTTCCTTCTTCTTCCCCAGGAGTCTTCTTCTTCTCCAGGAGTCTTCTTCTTCTTCGGGAGTCTTCTTCTTCTTCAGGAGTCTTCTTCGTATTCTTCTCTGCTGAGACCATGCTTAAGCCGGAAAACTGGTTTTCTGAGCTACCCCAGAGCAATACCGTAAAGAGAGCCGCGCTTTTTTAGGCCCATTTTCGTGTCATTTTCACTTTGGCTGACCTAGTTTTCACTCATTGTTTATTTAATTCCCAAAATTTACACACATGTATTATACATCGTTGGAATCCTCATAATTGGCCCTATCTAGCTACATAGGTTCCATTACCATACCTAAATTCGTTACAAAGTTATTCGTGAAAGTATTACAAAAATTTACAAGTTACGTCATTTCACATGTCAATAATCCTAATTATCTTGAAATTATCATAATTGATTCTTACTATTCTTACATCAATATGAAGCTAGAAACATATTCTAAGAGATAACATAAACTTTAGAAATATAAAACATGTATAAAACTCAAAAACATAACCTTAAATACCATTTTCATAAAAATGCCTAAAAATGCTAATAAAATACTACAAATGCGACCGATAGCGCCATCTACCGTGTCTTATCCCTAAACTTAAAACTTACGTAATGTATTTTTCTTATTTAACTTATACAAACATATTCAGTCAGACTTAAAACACAATTTAATTACAATTATTCATAAAATATCGTTAGTCAGTCGCCGACATCCTCCCCCTCGTGCGTAGCACCAACTCCTGGCCCGGCGACTCCATGCTCGTGGCTCGACGTGACGACCGCCTCCCCGCAGTCTGGCTCGCTGGTCGATGCTCCACCGCCTGTGTCGTTGACCGCTTGCTCTTCATCACGTCGTGCTGGTACCAGTAGCACCAACTTGGAGCTGGGACGTTTCAACACGCCCCTCGTAGTGCGCACCTCCAATACCCTGGTGCGACCGTCGGGCCCAGGGAAGGTTCGGACCACCTCACCCCTCGGCCAGGCTCCTCGTGGCAGCGTGGAGTCCACTATTAGGACCGTGTCTCCACACTGCAAGTCCCTTGTGGCAGCTCTCGCGTCGACTCTTCTCGGGATCAGAGTTGGAAGATACTCTTTCACCCATCTGCTCCAGAAGTGGTCGGCTAGTCGCTGCGCTGTCCTCCATGTGCGCCGGCCGGTGAGGTCTTCGTCGGTGAATGTTCCCAATCTTGTGCCGCAGGATCTCCCAATTAAGAAGTGATTGGGAGTGAGGGCACCTTCTTCGTTGTCTTCGTCGGCTTCGATAAGAGGTCTTGAGTTCACCAGGTGCTCCGCCTCCAATAGCAGAGTGTGCAGGACTTCTTCCTTGGGATGCCTTTCCTTGAGGGTGACCGCCAAGGCCGTTTTGATGGAACGGACCAGGCGCTCCCATGCCCCGCCCATGTTCGGAGCCCCAGGTGGTATGAATTTCCACCTGATGCTCATCCGCTCGGCTGTGGTGATGAGGTCTTCTTTGTTGAGGGTGGCGAGGGCTTCTTGAAGTTCCTTGTTGGCCCCCACGAAGTTGGTGCCGTTGTCGCTGAAGATCGTCTTCGGCATCCCCCTTCTTGCTGCCATTCTTCGTAGCGCCAGGATCATGGAGTCCGTTGACAGAGATGCTGCCAGTTCCACGTGGACGGCTCTGGTTGTGAGGCACGTAAACAAAGCGCCCCACCTCTTCTCATGATGCCGACCCACCGTGATGCTCATGGGCCCGAAGTAGTCCACGGCGGTGCATGTGAACGGCGGTTCCCCATGCCGTAACCGTTCCAGCGGGAGTTTCCCCATCGGCTGGAGTCGTAGCGTGCCGCGGTACACCTTGCACCACTGACACCGATGAACCGTCGCCCTCACCGCAGACCGTAGTCCCAGGATCCAGTAGCGCTGCCTCAACTCGTTGATCACCGTCGCGTGGTTACCATGGTAGAATACTTCATGGTAGTACGCGATGAGCAGTCTGGTGATGTGGTGCTTGCTGTCTAACACCACAGGTTTCTTGTCTTGCCGAGTGTGTCTTGCCGCGTCGATTCTTCCTCGGAGTCGTAGTAGTCCATCTTCCATGACGACATCCAATTTCTTAAGCCTGCTATTCTTCTCGAACGGCGTCATCTTCTTGACGCAGCGTACTTCATCTTGAAAGCTCTCTTCTTGGCTTCTTCGTAATAGGATCTTTTCGGCTTCTCTTATTTGGTCGAGTTCGAGGGGAATGAATCTTCTTTCTTGGGTGTTCTTGTTCACGGGCTTCATTACTACCTTGGCTTTCTTCTTATTTCTTTTCCAGGTAGGATCTTGACGCTGAGACTTGCGGGACACGTTCACTGCGTGTTTCTTCTTCCGGCACAGGTCGACGAACTGTAGTACCCTTGCGGTCGCTCTCACTAGTCGAGTCCAACTTGAGAACTTGACTGGGTTCGGAGTTGGATGTCGATCAACGGGCTTCGTTGCCCCCACAGTTGACCTCTCCTTCTCTTCTCCCATGAGCTCCGCCTTGAAGGTACGTGGTTTCGGCCAATCTTCCTCCTCTTGTGCCAGGAACGAAGGTCCATTGAACCATCTGTGTCCGCTCCCGAAGTCCTTGGGCACATCTCTCGTTGCGTCGTTACTATCGAGATTCTTTACCCGACTTTCATAATTCTGCTTCAGTGCCGGATCCCCATCCAGTTTCTTTTCGATGTTCCTTAACCAGTTTTCCGCTTGCTTGTAATTGTCGGGCATTTTCCCTTCCTTGTTTTTCCATAGCAAGCCGGTCTCGAAGCGCCCATTGTCCAATCTCTTTGTCGTCTCTTCTAAAATTGCCAGAGCCCTTTCTTCTATGTCTGTGGTCGGTCGACGTGGCTGGATCCCCAACGATTCCTCGGCGAAGTGTTCCTTGATGACCTTTTCCAAATCCTCTTCTTTAGAAGACACGTGCGCGCAGGTTACGAAGTTCACAGGTCTCGATGCTGCTCCATCGGACCCGTGTAGCACCCACCCTAGGTAGGTCAATGATGCTACGGGTTGACCTCTTTTCCCCTTGCGTGTGGCTCTAGACACGATGAGCTCCCAATTATCTTGTCCGATTAACAACTTGGGTGACTCTTCTTCATAATACAATTGTTTCGACATTGGCTTGAGATGAGCGCATTCTTCAATCCTTCTTATTTCCAACCTCTGAGGCGTCAGGTTGATGTCATCTATTGTATGGGCCCCAGAGATGGTTCTCTTCCTGGTCTGGTGCATTCCCTTCAATCTGACGTTGACCTTCATTGAGTCTTGCTTGGAGATGGTCTTCCCACCTACGGTCTCCAAGGTGAGTGCTTCCACGGGTCCATTGAGGCCGATTTGTCTTGCAACCGCAGAGTCGAGAAGCGTGACAGTTGACCCCTCATCCAGTAACGCCAGGATCTGGGCAGCTCCCTTCGGTCCATAAAGCTCAACAGGAACCATCTTCAAATATGCCTTCGCTGTCCTTGCAGTGTTCACCGGGAGCATGACGTTATTCGCAATTTCTTTCTTCTCTTCGGGCTTCGGGTGATCCCATCGTTCTTCATGAAGCACGAAGTGATGCCACCGCTTACATGTCTTGCACGGTGGACGCCGACATGTTTCCTTCCGATGTCGTCCTTGAAGACACTTGAAACACATCTTCGACTTGGTAGCAACGTCCCACCGTTCCTTCATTGGCAGCTGTAGAAATTTGCGACATTCGAAGAGGTGATGCTCGTACTGGCAATGTGGACAGGTCTTCTTATCTTCTATTTGTTCGGACGTGGTGTTCGTGAATTGACGTCTGGGAGGCTGGCGCGGCTGCTGCGTAGTCTCCTGCGTCGCGTATGGTCCACACCGGTCCGCTTCCCTGTTGAGGAACTTCATTAAATGCACCAGGTCTGGGTCTTGATCTTCTGCGTCGGCGGCGAAGTCATACCACCGATACTGCAATACCGCCGGCATCTTACCCACGATAATCCTTACCATTTCCGGTGAGTGTAGATACTGCGGTCTTCTTAGCCCCCGTATTGTCGCGACGGTGTTGTTCACTCGACTGGCGAACACGCAGATGTCGCGCGCATTTTCATTGATCCTAGGAAGATTCTTTACCTTTTCCAGTTCCATCAGGATCAGGGCTTCGGGTCTTCCGAACCTCCGACGAAGAGCTTCTATTACTTCTTCAGGAGGGCACTCTGAATATAATAGGCTCTTGATAGCCTCCCTTGCCGTGCCCTTAATTGACCGCCGCAGCCGCGCCATATTCTGTGCTTCCGTAAACAGCGGTGCGGTGTCCTCATATACCGTCCTGAAGGCGATCCATTCTTCGCTTCTTCCATCGAAGTCGGGTAATTCATGTACGTAGTTAGGTTGCGATGCATTCCTCGGCGCAACACTAATGGCCTTCATGATGGCCTCAGCCAATTCCTTGGTCCCGTTGCTTGAAGGTTCCACTTGGTCTTTAGGCTTGACGATAGTGACTGGAGGTTGACTGGCTCGCCCCTCCCCGGACGACCCCAGTCGGTGCCCCTCCCCGGACACCTCCCCCTGATGCCCCTCCCCGGACATCCTCTCCACCGTCGACTGCACCCATGTGTGGATGTTCGCGTTATGCGACCAGTCTTCATCATTGACCTCGGACTCTTCATTCTCCACCTGGACCAGCTCCCACTGCGCCTTGGCGAATTCTGCAGCTGCCTTTGCTTCTTCCAGCTGTCGGCGCGCCAATTCCAGCTTGGCTTCCATCTCCCGACGTTTCGTCGACTTCACCGACCGCGTTTTCCGGGTTCCAGCTGTTGCAGCAGTTGGAGCAGCTGGAACACCTGGAGCAGCTGGAACAGTTGCCAAGGTGCCTGAAGTGACTCTAGACTCAAATGTTGTAAGCGTACCCTCAGTTGCGGTGCCCGATGTCCCCGAAGAGTCAGTTGTCCCCTGCGCGCTTTCCGTGGCGCGGGGCGCAGTCGACTGTTTCGGCGGCGAGGTTCTCCTCTGGCTCCGTGTGACTGGCATGGCGGCGTCAGTAACCCGACGATGTGACCACTAGCACGATGATGATCCGGCTCGAAGGACCAGCTGTTGTCGCGGGGCGCTGTGTGTTCGGCGGTGTGGTGGTATGCCACGCCGCCACCTAACCTGCGACCGTATAGGGGTGCGGGCGTGATGTTGTACGGACGGCCTTCTTCCGTCCGGCGCCGGAAGCCCGCTCGTGGTGATAGTCGTCGCGTCGGGGAGTTGCGCCTGTCCCGTGCCGTAGAGAGGGTAGGTGCGGGGAAGGGGTGACGTGCAATAGAAACAATAATTGACGTGCAATAGAAACAAGAGTGTAGGCCAGCCAAAGCCTCTACCCTATCCCGACCTAACCCCTACTTCCTCTTCTTGCGCAGGAACGCTTCCGTCTTCAGATTTTCCTTCTTCTTCCCCAGGAGTCTTCTTCTTCTCCAGGAGTCTTCTTCTTCTTCGGGAGTCTTCTTCTTCTTCAGGAGTCTTCTTCGTATTCTTCTCTGCTGAGACCATGCTTAAGCCGGAAAACTGGTTTTCTGAGCTACCCCAGAGCAATACCGTAAAGAGAGCCGCGCTTTTTTAGGCCCATTTTCGTGTCATTTTCACTTTGGCTGACCTAGTTTTCACTCATTGTTTATTTAATTCCCAAAATTTACACACATGCATTTATATACATCGTTGGAATCCTCATAATTGGCCCTATCTAGCTACATAGGTTCCATTACCATACCTAAATTCGTTACAAAGTTATTCGTGAAAGTATTACAAAAATTTACAAGTTACGTCATTTCACATGTCAATAATCCTAATTATCTCGAAATTATCATAATTGATTCTTACTATTCTTACATCAATATGAAGCTAGAAACATATTCTAAGAGATAACATAAACTTTAGAAATATAAAACATGTATAAAACTCAAAAACATAACCTTAAATACCATTTTCATAAAAATGCCTAAAAATGCTAATAAAATACTACAAATGCGACCGATAGCGCCATCTACCGTGTCTTATCCCTAAACTTAAAACTTACGTAATGTATTTTTCTTATTTAACTTATACAAACATATTCAGTCAGACTTAAAACACAATTTAATTACAATTATTCATAAAATATCGTTAGTCAGTCGCCGACACACTCGTTAACATGTTCTACAATTTTCATGAATTATAAATTATACAAATCGTTTCATCGAACCCGTTTAGTAATAGTAGTTAAGTTTTACATTTCTATATTTAAATTTAAAAGTATTTAAATGCTTTTAAAGTTAGGAAGACAGGGAAATCTGTTATCTGAGGTAAAGGATTTGGGGATTACCTGATATTTTGAAACTATAATATCGATACGATAAATATATATTCTACGGACGTTTCTCTATGGTGTCGTTGATGCTTTTGTCAAATTCATAAATCATGTAATCCTATATGGGATATATATAGAATCATAGGTTCTCATTTAAACAATAACAAACCTTGCACCACGCGGAAGAAGCCTTCCGATGTCGCTCGTCCTTTATAAAGTTTAATTGCGTCCGCTCCACACGAGTGCAACTCTAATCTCGTATTGATACGGCGACTGTCACTCTCGTTGCATATTGAATGAGTCACACGCAAATTGTTTACATATGAATCGTACATTACGAGTGCGATCACGTACGACATGCCATTTTTATTAAAATATCGGTCAGGTGACGTATTCGCTTCCGATGATCGTGTGTGGGCTGCGTGTGAAGAGTACAACGAAATACGACGATTTATCTTCATCATCATCATCATTACAAACTTAGCTGATATTATATCATACATTATTGCCACATCTATAGATCTTCCTTACAACAGTTATAAGGCTACAGTGTTATTTTGATTGGTGTAACAATAGAAAGATACTAACAAGTGGCAATCAAGTGCTCAGGATTAGAAATGCATTTGTGATAGAAGTTAGGTTTTACATCTTTCGTATTTGGGAGATGCTCATACGCGGCACTTGTTTTATGGGCAGTACACTCGTTTGTTGCTTCTATTGTGCAAAAAAATATCTCCTATTACTTGAAATAGGTTACAGAATGACTACACCGTGCTGCCTACAGATTGGTAGACTTCATACACTCGGGAGATCCATATACAACGTGGGAGGTTAACAGCTCTACATTATTATTATAAGATAACTATTACCAAGGCTGTATCCGCCCACGAATGTCATTGACGGATCGAGTATTTTTCCTAATATAGGTTTCACAGGAAAATATATTATGAGGCTAATGATCTAAACTACCACTCATTCAATTGTGTGGGTCGAACAATAGATTATGAGTGTTCCAGAATGTTTTCGCCAAACTCCGACGAGTTTCATTTTTAAAACCCTCATTATGTTTGACTCTTAACATTGGTATATTATATAATATAATGTACCTATATAAAACTCCTTGTTGAAATTATTTCTTTATTAGTGCATGACTGTGGCCTATATTTACTTTTTTAAATCTACGATAGCATTCAACGCATTTACAATGGGTACGACTACGAAAAATTGAAAGATATTATTTGACATAGGTACGTGAGAAAGGACTCTAATATAGTTAAGGTGTGACGAATAAGTCAAGTCTACGTTGACTAAGGGGGGTTGATACACTACACACACACCTTTCAAAACTCTCAGGTTACCCGTCATCGTTAAAGGAAACGATAATCAAATTCAAATCCCGAATTAGGACTCAGACACTCGGCAGTAGAATTTCATATCACTAGGCTATCATTATCATGCCAATTTTCCAAGAATTGCAAAAAAATGATGTCAACGGCCGCTAAAGGTGTACGTCATGAGCGTTTCCGCACCACGAAGGGTACGTTAACAAATCGGTCCCGGTCGTTACGACATGTTTTACAGTCGTTAAACCTTGTTGGAGGCCTTCGGGTGACAAAATGATCCGACAATCCGGTTGCTAAATAAGTTGCAACCACTATATGTAATTCCGTTTATTTGCAGTTCGGTATTGAATATCACAATTCCCTCTATTGCTGAAAATACTGTAGAGTACTAAACGATTAAATGAAAAATATGGACACCAAATTATGGCTTCTATTACTGCCACCAATATTCACGGCCAAACTCAAAACTGTTACGCAAGAGGTATAGCATACAACAAGAACCCCTAATAAGGAAAAACCAGCAGGGATTTTTTTAAGGCTTGCTTCATTTATTTTATTATTATTATTTAATTAATTAGAACGGTTTCTCATAGGTTTATAAGGTATGTCCAGCGGCTAACTTTGTAGATCCATTATTTGTCCGAGGAGCCATTTATAGGAATTAAAATTAACATATATTTTAAAACTTTTAACTATTGCTCAATAGCGCTAGCATGTACAGATTGTCGATCATAAGCTGTAAATCTCGAAACCCCGATATAGTTGCTAGCCTTACACAATGTTATGTCAACTTTGACCGAACAGTGTAGCCGTAGCAATATTGACTGCTACGATTGCTACGAGTGAAGTTTCTCATTTCTGACATCATCGTCAGTGCTAGTATTCCAAGTGACTCCTTTTGATCTCAAAAATGACAACACTCTTTTTCTTAAAAAAAAGTTACAGTTTATTAATAGTATACATTCTTCATTTGGAGCAAAAAAAATATGCTACGGCTGAAATTTTCCACAATACCTACTACATAGTTAGCATTGTATTTGTAAACATAAAATTATACCGCTTGTCAAAAAAAACAATATTTTTTAAATAGGTGATGACTGGGATTAACCCCAGACCTTCAATCTGCTCGAAACAATCATCTGTCAACTCTTAGTAGGTATAGGCACAATATTGCCCACATCTATCGTCCACATATTTCAAGCAGCGTCACATCAACGTGACATCATCGGTACGGAGCGTGATGACGTAACGTGCGGAACGGCGGGTTCAATCGCCGCGATCTCCTATATGTCACAGCTTATCTGTTAGCGCTGGGCGCCCACTGGATCGTACGACAGATGGACAGTGCGTAGGTTCATCTTGATAGTATGTAGGCCAGGTTACAAAGCTTCCAGTGGTTTATTGCAATGCAAACAAATCGTTTACGTATGCATTTTATGTTTATGACTAGCCTTTACCCGCAATTTCGCTCGCGGTCAGAGCTCGATGACTTCGATTGGTTACCAGCAAAAGTTGTTTTTATATATCCCTGTATTTTTTTCAGGATAAAAGGTATAATCCTTTTCTGTGACCTGCGACAATGCGTGTAAAAATATGGCAATCAGTTTTGTAGTTACAAAACTGATTGCCATATTTTTAATAAAAAAAAATATGGCAATCAGTTTTGTGTAACAAAGTCACATTAGTATTTATAACATTTGTTAGGATTTAGTAGTATTTTCAGAGAGCAGTCTGTTCAGCTTTAAAATATTTGTGCAGTTACTCTTACCATCAATTTGCCCTTATAATTAACTCTAAATCATTTCCTTGTTAATATTTCATGCAAACATTGAATTTATAAATATTAAATTGTCGGTAAGTCACAAAAAGGACTCAACTTTATGCTCAATCCTTTAATTAAGATTATCGTATTATTATAAATTCTATGTTTCGGATGTTAACAAGTTTTTGTAGATTATTTTTTATTAATGTTAATAAAAATATTATCTTAAAGTCGGGTGAGGTTCAATATACAGAACAGATTTGGTATATATAAATTAATTTAATAAACATAAGGTCTAAATTGAAGCGGATATAGAGTAAGGAATTTCTACACCGCGTATCTGTATAATCATAGAGAATTTGTCTTATAGACACTCAAAGCTCTCGAAACACTACGAAGGTGCCTTGGGCTCAGTTGTTTCCAATAACTTACACCACAATATACGGCGCGCGCGAAATTCGACTCACTCGATAGTTCGCTAGGTAACGACCTATGTAATGAAGTAGTTTGTAGAATAATCTATTGTACAATCCTGTATTATCTACCATTTTCATTCCGCGGGAAACAACTCTATTTAGCTGCTATTGTTTATGCATTAAGACAGAACACGTTATGGGATGCTATTAACTACATTCCATGGCTTTAGCTCGTAAAAATATTGCGGTTACCTCTTCTTGAAAGCTTTCGGTTTTAATTAAAATAACTCGTTATAAAGCATGCGCTGAGACTAATATAAATTGTTGAAATACCTTATTTGAGATGCCTACATTAAATAGAAATAAATATGCTATGCATACAAGTGATTTAAAATAACTACCCCACAATTGGTAAGAATTCGTCTACGTAGTATCAAAGCTACGAAAACAAGCGGATGTAGTTTCAGCTTAAGTATACAAAACTACACCAGAATCAATATTAGAATGCACATTTGAAGCGAGGAAATTCAAATGAAATATGTAAAGCATGTGCGCTTTTCAGCGTCCATCACGTTCCCGGTAACAAATCACCGCTCCTAGTGCAACTACACTCATCGCACTCCGACGGCGCGGCGGGAAATCAGAGCGCGGTCCATCCTAGCGGAATCCCCAAAAAGCAAATACGAGTGCATGCTAATTAATTTATCATAGCCCCGCCGACGTCGCGGCGGCGATACGTCGGGCGTCTCCGTCGTAGCGCGTCAGACGCACGCCGTAGCACCGTCGTAGCATCAATTAAAGCGGCGGAACTGCGCAAGTTTACATCATTAACACCGTAAAAAGACAGTTATTGCGAGAAAATTTGCGCAATCAATTAGGAGTTTTAAGAGGGGTCGGGGGTGGATGCGTGCAGAGTGCAGCGGCGACGGCGACGCGGCGGACGGGAGGGGCGGCGGGGGAAGGGCGGCGCGCGCATCTGTGTGCATTCGGCATATTTACCCCGATAGTGGGCGGGCGGGTTCACTGACCCGACCCAATGCAAGGCCCGCGTACGTAGGCCGCGACGCACACGCCGGGGCCCGTTTCATTAGTGCCACCGCACCGCACACCGATGCAAAAAGCTAACACCGTGCGTCAAGTGGGCACGCACGCTTTTTTTTAATCATCCGCTGGATGCAGCCGGAATACCATTTCTGATTCATAGGGAAACAGAGCGTCGAGAGGACAGACAAAAATCGCCACGACTGTGAACCGGCGGCGGCCCATCGACTTAATGTTTATTTCCAATCAGTACTATTGAACAACAGTCGTTTAAAAAGTTAATATTAAAACAAAACGAAACTTTGACACTAAAAACACCAGGAAATAAACATTCCAGTTTGCACTTGGAACTCAGAACATCTACTTCAAATCTCATTGTGTCATGCTGAAGATTTACGACAAAAGTTTGCGAGTACATGACGTATCAAGATATCAGTGAAACTCTCTCCTAGTGTAGTGCTTGCTGATACATTAAAACAGGAACATATACGGAAAACAACCGCAAAACATGTAATTACAACGCAGCATTCATAAATCCTATGATTAAGACAGACAGACACATTCACGGCTGTAAACTATAAAACGGGGCATACTTAATAGGTATGCAAAAACCCCCTTGCAGTTTGCGAATGGTCGGACGCAATGCCATAACCTACCCCAAGCGTTCCCCTCTGTGAGGCAGGTCAGGGCAGACGATGTTCGAGGCCATTTACATAGTATCGGAGTATTTACAAATAGTCATTAATGAGATGCATCCGTTTGCATTCCATTTGCATAACCTAAAACATGAAAGTTGTGGAGCGATGTATGCCGATGCACGAATTGATATGCCTAAATAAGTTTCATAAACGATTCCACCAAATGTTCAAGAGATCATTGTTAGAGTATGAAAACGCATATAACGTTGAACGTAGACTATTGTGTAAAGATGTAGGCTTTGATTTGCAAAAGTCGCAATTCAAATCTCGCAAAGCACAATGCGGTCATTCACCCCGCATGCCAGACAATACAAACAGTTACGTACGTATTTTATGTTCGCTGTATTAGTAACGCAAACTAAAAATCAGACACCCTCACTACTCAGTCACATAAAACAGTAATAAGCTATATGCAACAATGGGGGAAACCGTCCCCATAAATCGCCGACGATATAGCCTTTTCACGCAAGCACTAATATTAACTGCCATTAAAAACTTAACTGAAGGTATTTTAGGTAGGGAACACTGCTGGAAATGTGTAAATGGGCATTGTTTTTTAATGAGAGTGCTAATTACTGACTCCCTGCATTTTGACGGAGCGTAGTTTGATATGAAGTTATGCAAGAAAAATACATGCTTTATTCAGTGGTTTTTGGTAAAACCGCGAGTTAAAACGATTACACGTATTTGATACTAAACTGATCATTAGATTTATTATTTTGTCATGTTCTCATGTAATACCAGGACCTAATCTAATACCAGGATTTTTGATTAGGGTAAAGTTAACGTAGACACACTTTTGACAGAAAGAAAATTAATTTTTGTTGTTAGATCGAACCGGTGTCAAACTTTGTTATTTTTAAATGTGTAATACATCAGATGAAATTTTAGGTTATAAAGTGTCGTTAGATTATTAGGCTTTACTTTGCTTTGCTTTTTGCTTTGATTATTACAATAGACTAGATACAAATTTGTTGTCTATATTTTTAACTTCGAGAGTGGTACTCGAAGTTAAAAATATAGAGCTGCTGTGCATATTGCGGGGGGGGGGGGAGATATTTTCGTAGATCGCTTAATGTTGCGCAGGTGGTGAATGACAGTAGTCACCAATGTTATGACACTTGTGACACCTTATTAGTTTTTGTTGCCTCTTTTGTTAGTTTTCAAGATATATACCAAATGGTTACGGTTTTCTGCGGTAATGCAAAAATATTGAAGCGAGTATATTGTCAATTTTGAAGCTTTAAATCTACAATCATCAGATTATATGCCGATAGATAATATACATATTATAGACAAGGAAGTGTTCTAAGCTAGGTAATACCCCGTGTTACGTAGAATATACCTATCAGTAACTATAGTACACTGTGTGGAAACCAACTTTAATTAAGACATCGGTAAATAAATTTGCAGTGTCGCACCACCGTAACCTTATCTTTCCAAAACGGAAGGGTTAGGGCGCGTACAGTCCCCGTCAGAACTAGAAGCACTTACTAGAAATAGTGACTCACTAATGTTTTTACTATTAAGTTTGTTTATTAGCGGTGGGTTTTATTATTGTGCGTTATAGTATTAAAGGTAGTTAGGTAGTAAGTACAGCTTAAGGCTGACCACACTTTGGGTACTGCCTCTTGAGCAACTGGTAGCTTTAGCGATTAAGTAGTGGGTAACATGACTGCAAAAGTTGCTAGGCGAGTATTTAGAAGCCTATACATCTGTCTATACAGACAGAGTAGCTTATTCAATCGGACAGAGACAGAGACAGTGACAGAGATGTTTTTAGTATAAAATCATAAAAAAAATTCGTCGTTCTCCCAAACGATAAAAGGACGCTTGCGCGGCAGCAGATTTAGCGACTGATTAGTAGTTTATACAACAAACTTTAGCCTACACAACCATCGCTTACTTACTTATTATACATTACTTTGGTGTCTGTATTGCGGTATTATCATCATTATATTTATATGCCTATTTCAACCATACCACAATGTTGAAAATCTGCTGCACCTATTCTGGATAAAACGGCACTGTTAGAAGACTACCTTAGTCCTCAGAGGCAGAAACGCATTACTGATTGGTCCATTAAATAAAAAAGTATTAGAAGTCTCCATAGAATACATTATGTAACATGTAGAAACATTGGTAACTTATAACTTTTAATAGTGCTATTAAAAAGATTAATCCTACAAAGACCCATAAAATACATTATTCATAGATAAGTTTACGATCCAAATACGACAATACAGGGATTGAAAACAAAATTACCCCTATTTGCTTTAACATTGTTTTCAAACATTTGTTCTTTTCGTCTGCTTCAGAATTTACACACTAAAAAAGTAGAAATCAAAATGAGACGAATTCAACCTTGCAATCATGTTATTCAGAAGGAAAAAAACACTAACAAAGAAAAAAGAAAAAATAAATCTCAACGTTACATTTGAAATCAAGGAAGCTTGTAGATTTTTCTTTGGCAGATATTTATTACTTACGACGACCGGAATGACTATGAAATATTTGTATCATGCAATTCAGTTTTACATACTAGCGAAACTTTGTAAATATTACATACGCACATTTTGTTAATAGTACAAAAATTTATATTGATTTTGCGATAAAATTAACTGGTAATTATTAAAATTACTATTTAATAAATCAATCTTAAGAATTTTTTTTCTACGAAAGGTCGAAATTCTATTTTAAACAATGTTTCGCCGTATTTAAGTCAATTTTTGATCTTTGGTATGCAAACCATTAGATAAATTGATTTATTGAGAACGTTACGTGTGATAGTCTTAATAATCGTCATCGTATCCAGTATCGCTCCCATTCGTCGTGTCGTGTTCGAGCCGCATCGTGTCGTGTCGCAAAGTACGAGGGCTCACCTTAAATCGTACCTGCCTACTGAGACATAAAGGCAGGTGCTTCGATTGAATGTCGAACACAATACACGACGGCCTTTTGAGAACTTCACAATGCGAAACTTAGTTCTTAGGTTTGAAAACATTCGGTTGAATACGATTTAATCGGGTAAGAATCTTTAGCAAGAATTGTGAAGGATGTGCAATTTATTTCCTCTTCAGTTGGTAGGTATTTTATCGTGTTTTGTTTATATTGTGTTTAATACTTTTTACTTACTTCTAATGTAAATGGACTCTTAATTACGTTTGGGGAATTGGTTTGGAAAAAAATATTACATTTTCTTTAGGACTTGAATTTATGATTATATGGAACAAAAGCGGCATTACTTAATTATGTAAAAGCGAATTGTTTGGCAATGAATTGCACCAGATCCCATATTAATTAATATTTTCTTTCAAATCTTCATACTAAAAAAATCCTCTAATACTTAAGACGTTTTCAGAATCACCTAAAACTTAGTTTTTACTTGATTGTAACCTGACCTGAAATGGCGAACATTTGGAGCAGAGGAACACATATCTCTCAACCAAAAATATGGACGATCTGAGCACGTTAGTTGGAAAACTACTGATTCAAGGATTCGAAAGCTGGCTAGACAGATAACAATAACAGAAAGGGATGTCCAACAGTGGACCAAAAGATGATTTTATTTTGTTGAAGTTCTAAATCCTTCAATTTAAACCCTTATGTGCGGGGTAGCACCTGCATAATAATACAAATAACACGAATTATTTATTCGATTCGCACAATGGCTTCCTGGTTCTGTTTAGCAAAGCAAAGAAGGTAATATATAAAGCAGAATGCATGCCCGCCGACGAGAGCGGTGAAATTTTCAGGAGTTCATCCTGCAACCCTATACAGCCGATGTGCCGTACGCCCACGTTACCTTTATAATAAGGCTCTGAATAGTTAAGACCTTAAGTAATTTCGCGATGGGATTGATGTAAATGGAACGCCGGTAGCGTTGCCGCGATACTCGAGTCGCCTAGTTTGAATAGGAACATTGTACGGGGCGTATTATAACAGACCGTTTTGTGTATTACCGGAACTAATTAGGATCATCGATCTGAAGAGCATTCAATTCATCGTCTCCAGTAATTGCACATAATTCATCTGTAATTCTACACGTAACGGATGGAAGAGATTGCTTGTAATATGTGAAACAGGCTTCGAGAAATCTGCGACATGTGACAGACTAATGGAACATGTTGCTAACAGGACGTAAATGAACATTAAAGTAAGAAAATAATAAAATAAGAAAGTAAGAAAATAATAATAAAAAGCCATTTATTCGATGCTCATTCCATTTTTCATAAATTTGATAGCACCGCAATTTGTTTTAGGCTTAGTTGCGAGGCACAAGCAATCATTTTATTAGTAATTAAAAGTAAAGGTTAACTATTATTTAGTACACGCGAATGACTAGTGGAAAGCTGCGAAGTCATCGTCCTCCTGTCTAGAAACAACGGTGGCTACTTAAACACACAATTTGTTAGTGTTACATTTTGTGAGTGGTGCTAAATTACAAAAAGTATCGGCCGGCAGGGCCCCACCCTGCACAAGTAAAATCAAGACAACACGGGAATTTTAATTAGTTACATTAAGTGCCAAATCATAAGCGCGAGCGTTTTACGTCTACATTGCAGCGCCGAAAGGTACGGTTGGTGAGCGATAAAGTCAAAGGAACAATCGAGAGGAAAACAACATCGACGAGTAATACTTCAAAGCAATAATTAAATCGGCTAGATTGTGCACGCCTCATTGGAGACTTCCTCTTTTGGCATCCTCGACCGATCTTCGTACGTAATAGCCCAAGAACGGGCCATTAAAAATCATACGCGTTTAAAAAGCCCGCCTCGGCGTGCCCCGCCACTTCAAAGTTTGACCTCGCAATTACTAAAATTGGTTTGATTTACCATTTTAATTGTAACAAAAAGCTTATTTTTTCCACCGGTGTGGACGAGGGCAGAGCGTCGCGGCATTGCAATCTCGACCGAGTGACTTTCGACCGTAGGGTCCATTAGGGATCGGCGGGGTGCGGCGGCGCCGGGGCGGTGGATCGGAATTTTGAGCTGTGGCGTCATGTCGTTAAGGCGTAGTTTCTGTCGGAGGTGTCCGTAGGCGCGAGAGGAGAGCACTCGAGGTCGGATGCTGAGAGCGGGGGCGCGTGGGGTGTGGGGCGGGCGGGGGATGGGACAAAATCGATATCGTCGGGCGGCGCGCGACGTCTTGCGTCCTCCCCGCGCCCCTCTAATGAATGAGAGCGAACATAGTCATCTCTGCGGATGGCGGCTGGGGCGATACGGCACGCCGCCGCCGACTACACTCTGCCGTGCTCTCGATCCGATGTATTGCTTTGCGACGCGATAACGAACCGAACGCTGATCAATTCGCACGCCACCGCCGCTTCTAAATATATCCCGCCTGTCCTCAGATACCTGCATCTCCATACAATCTTGTCCTTTCAACGCTTTAACACTAATGTCACAACATTCCAGTTAGGTATATTAAAAAATAAATTGTATCAAAAAATAAATTCGTTTAAATATATTGGGACATCGTCATAACGTTACATCTTCATAGAACTCGAAATATATAATAATGAATATATTTGTAACAGATTTCAAAACAAGCCAAGTTCTATCCAAGGGAAGTCTATATAAAGTACCTAACGACGTAGTTTTATTGGTCTCAAAATAGGTCTGCAACTAACTTATTGCTTATTACATAACTACTCGTGTTAACAAATATTGGAACCGTTTCAAACAGATAACAATTAAAGTTGGGTTTGGTATAAATAACAGGATTCAGGCGATGAAATAATGAGATAATGGGAAATATATCGCATAAATTCTGAGATGTCAGGAGTTACAGTAAACTTTCCTTTCACTGAGTTAAGCGTATTACCAAATAATCTGGTGGTTACTTTGTAAATAATATGTAAACCGATCTGTCGGGCACATCCGTCTCCGAAGTTTAGGGTCCGAAAGTAAATAAGTCATAGGCAGCTATCAGACGTAACAATTAAATAAAAAAATCGATTATCTTAAATTGTTAATACAGTAGGGCTTAGGTGTGAAATAATGCATCGTTCAATATTCGTGAAACTTGTTCGAAATAAACGTCCATACTATGCCCGAGTAGGAAATGCCTGTAACTTAGATAGAACTACGGATTTCAAGCGTACAAATACACTTTACATTTAAATTACTAAGTTTATGTCAAATTTGTTTATGTATTTACATTTTTAAAAACACGACAGACATGGCAATATTTCGATTACGTCCCGTTCCGTTATATTTCAATAGCGGAAAGTATTCCACTATTGAAATAGTTAGTAAACTTGTCTATAAAAGCACCCATCAGTATTAGTGAGCAGAATAGGTAAACATTAACCGATTAGGAATGTGCTGCTGCTTCCGGAAAGCCGAACGTTTACCTACGTATATCTCTACCTACTCTCGGATATAAGCAATTGTAACTTGTGTACAACTGTCGTTTATATGCGTATATGTAAACAATTAGTAGCGTTAAATAGGTATTTTAATACTGATAAACTGATTTTCATTGTTTTCTTTTATAAGACACTTGTAATACACATATAATTAAGTCGTTATCATTCATTGTCATTTACAAAATGTAGCAAGCAGGAATAATCATAACGGTGCTTATAACATTCGACCATTTTTGAAAAAAAAAATGCAGAATAACTTCAGATACGTATCATAAACACCAAGTCATGCAATAACATGATCTTAGGAATTGGAAAATCCACCACATGTAACCACAGGTGATGACTCTGAATAACAACTTTTTCTTAGAAATAACTCTTGGCGTGAGATTTTCCTCAAATACCTAGGATTAAGATTAGATATTTAACAACGTTAATAATACATGTTAATAATACAAATTTGTACCTATACCAACATACAACATCGACAGGAATTTATTCTTAAGACAAGTTAGGTGAATATAAACATGGGATATTTACCTAACATTGCGTTCAACTGAACCGAAAGAAAATTATAAAAAAAATCCAACCAATATTTTGGGTCCCGTGTGAGATATAATAAAGCCCACTAAACGAAAATAATCTGTTATGAGTACATAGTTTATAATATATGTCCAAACAAGGATACACCGGAGATTGAATCCGGAACTCTACACGTCCGACCGGTAATACGACCAGTGTAACACACGGACTACATGAACTTGAGATAAAACTAGAGAATTATATTATAAACACGTATAACCCAACTGTTTCTAAATAAAGCCTATGTTACTCCCAAAATTTAGACGAATCCAACGACACCTCATCATCATCATCATTATTTGGGTTGCAGGGCGTGCTAAATAATCTAACACATATACATTACCTACCCTTAGCAGTCGGATAAAAATAAAATATATTTAACTTTTCCCTTCCTACCACTAGGTAACAGTTACAAGTGAAAGTGAAGATCCCGACAAAAAATCTGAAATAAGTCCATTGATCTAGTTATTACGTTCGAAGGGTCAGAAGTAATCCATGCTCCTAAGTCAAGATTATTGATAAAGGTAGGTACTGAACCTGTAGGTACGGAATTACCGGTAGATACCTGTTGTATGTTACAAGGTAATAATTAATGTGTTTTAAAATTTGACTGGCAGAACCACCGCCACATGTAAGCGTCCCTTACAGGTACACCAATAATAAGCGTTTCATTCTGATTTGAAGTTATATTAAAGCAGTCTAAAATTTATATCATTTTTATAAATCCAAACAACATTTCCCTTCTAAAATCTTTCATACCTATTCTGTTCAAAATGGAATCTTATAGGATGTGTTAGTTGACTCCGAATACCCGTTTTCTCAGTAACGACTCAATATTAAACTGTAATAATTAAAGTACCCAGTAAAATTAATATATCCATAGTCTTACAAAGAAGAATGGTTTTAGAGAAAATAATAATAGTAAGGAAATATTACACAGAAAGAAACTACCAAAAACTAGTAAAGTATACTTACATTTCACTTTAGTACTTTCTTGTGCTAAATCTATCTTAAATCTGAAAATCATTGACTACGCGTAGAAAAGTCGTTGGGCCCTAAAACCCTAATTTACTTCGTTAGTATTTCTATATCATTTTTTACAACCACTATTAGATGCCACGTGCATTACGATCAGACCTATGTATTACCACTACCAGAACTTTTGTTTTTTATAGAAACCGAATGTGAGGTCAATAGAGGAGTGAGAGTTGATATCTCTGAGGATTAAATTGTGTAGTATCTCTCTAATCAGACGCTAAAAACCAGGTCAGAGTCACTGAGCCTGTTTTATAAGTCATTAGGAGTAGCTTCGATACCACGTAGTCAAACAACAAAGAGTTCTCTACATCTTGAAATATACCTACTAGGTACCTATACAAAATATATTAAATCTGAACATTACCCGACATAAAACCCTCAGGTCGCGCCCGGTTCGCGCTTATCCGTTTTTTGTGCCCGCCGCGGCGGCAGCTGCGTTTCGTCACCGTCACGCGTCCCCCGAAAGGCTCATCTTTGCGTCATTAAGCCATCTGCCGTTGCCGGCGAAACTAAATACGTGAATGTACCTACGCTGTGTCGAGTGTTGGTATTTAGGAGGATATTACGGTGCTAAACGGCGAAGAACTTTACCAGAAGTGGGTATCAAAAAAATAATACAAATGTTTAAATTCGAAATCGAAATGTCACTTCTTACGATAACCGAGGAGTAAAAGTCCGGAATACCAAACCCCGAATATATTCGAAGTTAATTAATATGAAAGAAAACATTTAAAGACGCTTTCTACATTGTTAGGAAGTCATTCCTAGAAGTTCACTATAACGCTCTTCAAAAGAGTGTGAAGTCTAAGTAGCCTGCAATGGGTCAGCGTGGTTCACTAGCTCCAAAGACCATCTCTTTCTGAGAAAACCAGTGTCCTGCAGTGGAACAATAAGAATTTGATGGATACGCTTGTCTGATAAAAACAAAAATGAACTGAGAACAGAGGCGTCCTTAAGTTGGACGAACCTACACAACTATCTCGGCATATACCAATCAAATTATTCTAAAACAAAATAAATAAGATAAAGGAGCAAAGAAGATGCGTCAAATCTTTCTTTTAATACCTAAAACGTGTTTAGTAGTGAGTATTCCTAGAAAGGTATGTACCGACCTATGTACCCACGAGTATATAGGTATTGCATAATATTTCGTAATACACGAACTCTCTACAATGTCTATTTACAAGTTAATTATATTAAGTGGAAATCCTAGAGTCCACTTATACATTTTCATACCTATTATAACTAATCATCTATATCTACCTACTTATAGGTAAACTATCTTATAGGTAGGTATAGAACATAGGTTTTTCAATGAAGTCATCAGAGGTAGCCCACATCTGTGGCCAATCTCAGGTAGAAGTGTAATCGTATCTAAGGTTGATCATAGATGTTCATGGACCATAGTTGCCACTTTTTACGAGGTGGACTGTATGCTTCTAAAACATCTGTCAAACTTTCTTTCTTTAATTCCTTTTTTCTTTCTTTGTTTATTCCTTTCATAAAACCAGTGTTAAGGTAATGTGAACAAATCAAACGAGTGGCTCTTCCTTATTGGCAACAAACACTCATTACGTACTCTCACATAAACAAATCAGTTCAAAATGTAACATTCGAAAATAAAAATCCAAAATAACTTTTGAGCTTGGGTGTCGTTAACCTCAGCGGGGTGACAAAGTGCAACAAGTTAATAAAGTTCCAAATTGCAATTTAAGACTGTTACAATTACAATTGTATCGGCTTGCTTTGTTCCCGGGACGGTTGATGTGTGGCTCAACTCTAGGGTTGACCCACTTTTTGATTAAAAAAAACATTTTAAATATGTTTTCCAAAGCTTTTTTCTTAAATAAGAGACATTAATATCATTGTCGAATCTATTGAACAAAAAGATTTGCGTTATTAATATTTTTGGTAACGATTACTTTTCAAATATTAATTTCAAGAGCAATATTAATATTTTGAAAGTAGATACGCATCGGATTTGGACAATCATTGCTTCTTATAAGTATTACATACTAAGATATACCTACATATTAGTAAGATTATTGTAAGTTAAATTACCTATTGACGATGCCGGAACAAATAAGAATTTAAAAGGAATTTAGAAGGTACAAAATGATTAAAAGATTTTTCATTATTTATCAATGGGTATAAAAAATCTTAACTCATTCCCGCAGTTGGCAACCCTACGCCGCACCCACTGAAATTCGTCGCTTTGACCGCCGGCCCGCTAGTGTCACCAGACAAAAGTCAATTTTGGCATCGCGCGAATACCTATCTCAATTATGTATGTCACCTTTCAATGTTGTCGTGTCAAATATTTTGTTTACATACAGACGCCGTATTGAAACGGCTGTATTTAGATTTAGACGTAAATAGATTTGATTGATCTGATATAATTAGGTTCTGTAATCAATAACTGTTGTAGGTAGATATTGAGGTTATTAGCCTTGTCAGACATGCCTCATTTCCGGGTTGAATTCTTGGCTGTAGACATTACATATGCATATATTTACTGTATTTGAGTTTATCCAAACTCGGTATTAAGTGGGTTAACTTGAAGAAAAGCTTCGTCAGAAAACCAACGGAAATCTTAAAGGTGCGTGATGTCTACCAATCTGCACTTGGCCAGCTTGGCAGACGAAGGTGTCAATCCGTCTCACATTTAAACGAAACAAGTTCCCAGCAGTGGGACAGTAATCGGTGTATGATAAACACAGAACAAAGGCACATATCAATCATTCGTCACAACATACGTCGCATCCGCGCGATCGAATCAAAACTGACGCGTTGTGTGCATTTGTATGTGGCGTCGTTGAAAATTGATAACATTATTTACATCGGAGGTCGGAGTCGTGTCGCTTCACTTGCATTCAATCGATCCGACCCGACGACCCAGTAGGCGCACTTGTTACAATAACGGTCAGACATATAGAGGGTTCTAACCTCAGCCAGTCATATATTGATGATATACATTGTTTTATGAAATCGGTAAATATGAAAAGTAGCAAACGGGCATAGGTACAGTCTCTGACACAAGTGCTCCTCTGATAATAGAAAACATGTTAGAAGACACAATTATTTCTGTAGACGTTAAAGATTCTTTACGACTTATTCAAGCTGACAGTACTACCTACCTACTACCGTCATAATATTTACTCTTTTTATGGCACATTAATATTATCTGATGCGTGTCTTCCGTACATTTTCATCATTATTATAACGTGATCTCGTTTCTAAGGTCAGATCAGATAGTTGCACGTGAACGTCGCGATACGCGATCACACCAACTCTACGTGGACACACGCGTCGGCGGCTGGGGCACGTCTTGGAGAATATGCACGGATTCCTTATCTAGTTTACTATTATAAACTAAGTGTATTTATGTCGTATCCACAAGGCGAAGGAGCGTGCATAGGCTCGTGAATTGTGTGGATTGTGCAACCTTTTTTGTTTAATTGAAATAGCAATAATCCATGATCTATACTTGATTGCAAGTAGTCATTGCCGCACTAACTGTAATCGATCTCAAACCTGACAGAAGTCCTATCCTAAGTCCAATCTCGATCACAGACTTAGGTACTACTTAAGCCACAGACGCTTCGCCACCAAAGCAACAAAGTGTTGCTGTTATTGGGGAGTTGTGGTAGTGATGACGCCACTGCAGTCGAATAACGAAGAATTACCTATACCGCCTGTTTATAATGTTAAGTAAAGATATGTGTGACTGACCGCTAGTGGCTACATGCGCGCTTCCATGCTTCGGAGGGCACATCAAACCGGTTGTTATCATTGCATAGCAGTCGTTAAACCTTGTCTATAGCACTGTTTGTAAACATCCGACACGAGTTGGCTACTGACCTGTACCTTCATGCATCTATTCAAATTGTAGTACGGCGAAATATATCAAGATTCCCCTAACTGTAGGGAGAGATCCTAGCAATGGGATATAAAGAGTTGCAGTGAAACTAGCATACAGTTTGTGGCCACCGCGTGAGTGTTCAATTGAACCATCATTTATCATTGACCCCAAAAAATGAGGGGTGTTTGAAGCCTGAACAAATCAATAATAAATGATTTTTATATAATAGTCTTCCAGTTTAATGACTGTGGTAAACTAACAGACAAAACTCATAGACAAGTAGAACGAAATTATAACGAATGCATCTGCCGTTGGCTACGAGACTTTAAAATAGCTGTTGGTAGTTATAGTTGTCTCTAATATCAATACACTAACTAATAGTTGAACAAGGTTTAGCCAATTGCTACTACGTACGTGTAACGTTATCAGTTTATTGTCAATCGGTTTCTAGATAACGCTACTTAACCCGTGAGAAGGTAAT
Source organism: Epargyreus clarus (assembly GCF_041222505.1). Lineage (NCBI taxonomy): Eukaryota > Metazoa > Arthropoda > Insecta > Lepidoptera > Hesperiidae > Epargyreus > Epargyreus clarus. Next base: position 11,573,588 of record NW_027332209.1, on the reverse strand, counting down.
TTCCATACTTAAACGGTACGTGACGTCAATGGGAAATGTGACGGTAAGAGACAAAAATTATACCATAATTTATTACTGACGCCATATGTAATCGTAATTATACGTTTCCATGCTCTTTGCACAATTGTCTGACAATTATATATAGCAGTATTGTACAAAAACATATTAAAAGGTACACGTACACGTGTGAAATGAAACGCTGAATAATTTATAGATTTAATATCGGTAAAAAGCCAGTGCCGGCGTCGATTAAATTATTGAAATAACGATGTAAACTTTTTATAATAACATAAGAAACATACGTGCGTACTCGCATTCCGCAAGTATCACTTTACGTGCGTGATATTAAGAACAAAGCATTTGTTAGTGTTTTTCTCCGCAATAAATAAGTAGCGGCACATACTTGTATATGATTATAGTTGTGTTTGTACGAGTATCGGCTAAGTGTAGTGGCTATCGGTTGCAAAACATACCATTGTTAGGGCTCTGAGGGAGCGCCAGCGGAGCGTGTCGGACAGAGTCCTGAGGAGGGCGCCCGTGGAGCTCTCCCCCTTGTGCACCATCGTCCCGGCTTCACGCACGGCTGGTGGGTCACTGCACTTCACACCGGCTTAACAGTACACACGCCGCGCAAGAATCGCTCGCGTCTTAGCTACTTCACTTTCTCCGCTCCGAACCGAGTGCGGTCGCACGGACGTACGAACGCAAACAAACAAACAAAACTTGCAACAAACGGAACCGACCGAGATTTATTGAAGTAATGTGGCAACCGCAATAATCGGCCGCATGGAGGCGACTGGCGCGTTATCGGAACGACACCTCTTCTTCAATACGGGTGGACGTTTCAGTAGGTACGTGAATGGAACCGCCGCCCGCGTTGTTTTGGTCAGTTGACGCGCGTCCCGAATGTCGGCGTCGCGTCCGAGTTACGGGAATACTTTAACACGTCAATCGCCAAGAATTTTGCCGTCTACGAACTTGACTCACGTCTCACTCGCAATGAAAACAAAACATCTGTCATCTAGTTCTCAGTTTTGGCCGGCCTTCCATCGTTTCTCCCCGATGCTCGGACGCGACCGGTAATTACATTTCCTGGGAATATTATAGCATGCAAATGATCTGTTTACGTTCTCAAATAATTAACCATCCTTTCTCACAACATCTCTTTTTCTCCTAATTACTCCCGTGGGAAGTGCAGTGTGGGATAGGATTCACGACGTATTAAAACGGGTATTTATCATATGTTAGTCTTATCATCTTTTATCAAGGGAAAACACGTCTGAGTAGCGAACGGGATGCAACATTGTTTTTGTAAAAACAGCGCGGCGGAGTTCGCAAGTCTAGAGTTCATCAATCTGGTTAGCATTACAAAGTATTTACAATCGGTGCATCGCACGTAATATGAAATGGTAAAGTGTGCTCATATCGGTTTTTATCCTTGGGTGGGTGTGCGCGATTCTGTTCCTTGTCTCGATTAGCAAGCGTCCGCATATCGTATGCAAGTATTTATAATTAGACGGCGCCGGGCCGGTGGCAGGAGTCCAGGTCGATCACTCGGGTAACGGGCTCACACTATATCGGGTGTTCGGTCGTTGACAGGAAGATTTTTCCGGAATCGCAACCGATCGGCGTTCCGCATAAACAGTATCCGCGCCGCGGAAGGTAAATAAAAATAAATAAAGAACAAGATAAACATCGCCGCGAAAGGTGCACCGGCGAAATACAAACGCGACCCGCGTCATGTCACCGCGCCGAGTGCACATGTAAACATGCGCCGGTGGCTTTCCATTCCTTGAAATCATTTAACGTTTTTAAGTTGAATTTAAATTGTTTAATACAAAATAATAACAATATTATGATTTATTTCATTTTTAAATATTAATCCTTGTATGTAAATCGGTGTTATGTTTGTCCAAATTGATTGCATTTCGAAAGTTCACGTTTTCCTGTTTATGTCTAATGCAATTGTTGGAGCATATAACTTAAAATAAAATTTTACAATTTAATTATCAGTAATAGAAACCTAATAACAGTTGTACCGATAGTTATGACTACACACGTACACCGCGATCACTCAATTAAATTCATATGTATTGTCAGCACCTCGTTACGTCGCTGAGACGTGGAGCGCTAACGAGATGTGTTATTAAATTGTCACACGACACTGTCAATAGTAATGGACCCACAATTACTGTCACGGTTGATTCCGATTGCTTAAGTTTCATTGCACATCACACCCAACTTTGCGACTCTGTCGACATTTCTATTGGTACCTACTTTCCTTTACTTTTTGTTAGTCGGAAAGCTATGACATTTGCAAGCAACATGCATTAAATTGTTTAAATAAGTTATTAGCATTAAGGGTAAATCATGGTTCGACGGCGCTACTGGCAACAAATTTTTGCTTTATAATACCAGTGTTATGTACCGACTATCGGTCGACATAAATAGAAGGCGACTGTCTTAGTCCTAAGAAGAGTGGCATCGCATCTGTGATCGACTCCAAAAGAACCCTCGTCCATAAAACCTTTTAAACCTTGTCGGAAGCCACAAGGCAGTTTAAATCATCTGAGACGGCTAAATCTGATAATTCAATAGCAAGATATAAATATACCAAATTGTTTAAAATTTCGAGGTCAGACCACGATATGGCATCATTTACTAAACCATTTAAACTAATTTCAACTATAGAAAACAACTACCTTATTATAGGTAATAATGTAGTAGGCTACACACCAAAATAAATTTACACGGAAGTCGTTCCGTATTAGTTTCGTTACTTCGGCCCACAAATTGTTTCATAGCACAATTCAAAAAGCCGAGATATAATCACACACACACAACACACTGTAGCGGTGTTGAAACGTCGTGCGGTCAACGAGGTATTATTAAGTTGTCACACGACAATGTCAATAATAGGGTCCCGCTATTACGGCGACCGCTCGCTTCCGATTGTTCAACTTTCTTTTCATAACCAACTTCGAGTGCTTACGGACTTTTCTGGACTCTTTTTACTTGGTACCAGAACAGAACTTTATGTCGAGTACATTATTCTTTTTTGTACGTAAATTTATTGAATAATAATTTAACTATTTAAAAAAATTCCTCTTGGATGTCTTTCAGCTTTCTAATTTATATAAATAAATTATAACATGTTTTTTTTTTATTTAAAAAAGGAAATGTTAAAAGCCTTGGTATTTTTTTCTGAATTTCTAGAAAATAACTTTCTTTTCTAGACAATGCAATAAACTGTGTTTATTAAGCCCTTTAGTCCTGAAAAAAATGCTTGAAAGTTATCAAACTATCCAAAAATAACAACAAGAAAAGTAAAAAGTAAATCTTATATTTTGTTGGTTTGAAAAAAGCATTACATGAATGCATATAGGTACATGTGTTACCCAATAAAACTTACGTTTATGTTCGAAGAACTTAACAAAATCAATGTTCAAATATTGTTTCTATCGGATTTGCTTCGTTCGCATTCCGATGTATTGTGAATGCCGTCCTGACAAACGAGTGTCGACATGGCCAACAAGCGATCAACAAGCTGTTATTAAGTTGTCACAGAACAAAGTCTATAATAAGGATGCATCAGTTATAATTGCTTTAAATTTAAAGGATTTCAATATTTTAAAGGATTTCTTAAACCAAATACTAAATATTGTTTTTTATCGAATTCGATTCGTTCGTATTCCGACACACCGTGAAATTCGATTTGACAAACGAGTGTCGACATGACCAACAAGCGATCAACAAGCTGTTATGAAGTTGTCACAGAACAAAGTCTGTAATAAGGATGCATCAGTTATTATTGCTTTAAATTTAAAGGATTTCATAAACCGAACACCAAATATTGTTTTTATCCATTACGGTTCGTTCCCATTCTGACACACTTTGAATGTCGGTTTGACAAACGAGTGTCGACATGTCCAATAAGCGATCAACAAGCTATTATTAAGTTGTCAAACAAAGTCGACAATAAGGAAGCATCAGTTATAGTTGCGTTAGTTTCCTATTGTTCACATTACTGTTTACGTTATCAAGTACGTGAGTTGATTATTACTGCACACATGCTTCACAGTGGTTTTTGGTAATTTCTGACCGCATAACAGATGCTCCAGGTTCGAATCAGGTTTGGATTAAGTATTAGGAAAATGTAATCATTTCTTACTTACAATTTTAAATAAAGTATTTTTTTTCATACTCATAGCACTAACATGGACACATACAAGAACAAGTACAAAAACACCCAGACCCATAAAAAATAATAATAATTCTGATAACAAATTAGGATGATTAAGGTGATGACTCGCATCTCACTACATACATATCTATGACTGATATGAGAAACATCTTGGTTTCCGGTTAACAAGACATTGCATTTTAGCAAAATACATATGTGTATGATTCACTAACATTACTAACTTCCATTTATAATGTTAGTACATTAGTCTTAGTACATAATGCTGCATTTAGCTAATGACGCTTTATGACGCATTTTCCATATTTGAATAACTGATAACATACGTTAATTATTTCTAATCACCAACTAAGTAATAATTACACCTAAGTGCAACAAACAGAACATACAAATAGGTACCAATGTAGCTATTTATAATTTGTGTCAATAAAAAGTAATAAAAATCATTTAATGGTTTTCTTTTATACTTTTCAGAAAATAAACAAATGTCAGATAGAAATTTTGACACAATGAGCAAAACACGTACAAAATTTTCGTAATTTTTAATTACAATCTTTACTCACTCTATTAACAAAGTCATGTATTTTCTTGATTCGTATGTAACACAAATCTTAGTCTACACATACTTATATTTTTGTATAAATTACACTTACGTCAGAGAAGCAAGACAAACCACTATCTAACATTGAAATACGGGGCGAAAACATTAGAATATTCCCGTCTGTTTTGTATTATAACGCCCGCGCTACCACAATAAATACTAGGGGTGCATAAAGTGGGGTGGCTAGAAACATCCGAGCCATTTCCCTGATAAAGCACGCATTTTAAGGGAATTTCATTTGAGCCGCTTCGGATTAATGACTAAAACGGAATTCAATTTTGATTGCAAGTCACGATTAGATGTCGTCCTATCGACTGATATATTGCGAGTGAGCATTTTTAATTATTTGTTGTGTGGAGATGCAAGATGAGGAATTTTAATGAAGCAGCTTTTAAACGATTTGTTATGTTTTTTTTTTAATTATAATATGGGCGAACATGCAGTCCATATGATGGTAAGTGACTACTTCCATCTATGGACATCTGTAATCGGCCCCACATAAGATTAGATTCCTTCCCGAGGTAGGCCACCGATGCGTTGCTGCCTCTGTCTCTGTGCACCCTTAATAAAAGCACTGTTAAGTGCTACTGTGTTATGATTTAAAGGGTGTAGTGAGGGAAACATACTTTTACGAGGCGTTCCAACTTAGTCTTCAGGGGTAACAGATATCTGTGACCATTCTCAGGCCCGATTCCAATGCTACATGAATACAATAAAAAAATAATTAAATTTAAATTAAACTCATTTCAATTTTGTCGGCAAAATATTTGATCATCAACGGGCAGTACATTCGAAACTAAACTGCAAACTACAAGGTGGGTAATCCGCCCGTTATAGGTATAAACAATGTGTCGGCTCACTTTATTGACAATCGTGATAAGAGAGCCACGTGCTAATGTTATTGTTGTGGCGTCTTCAATGTTCCAACTATAAACTGCGCAGCTGAATCGATTAGTTAAGTCGCATTAAGCTGAGTTCACGTTGTAAACACCGTACGTTTTATGCATGACAAATTTTACCAAATGATAAATGTCGCATAAAATGCACACAGTACAGTTTACACGACGTTTTACTGAAAAAGAATATGTACACCGCTGGAAACTTTGATCGAATCACCACCGGGCTTATCATTCAAAACATATAATCTTTAACATAATATTAACAGTATGCAAAAGTGTGTTGCATTATTAGTCTTAACGCAGCGCTATGGCCACGCGTTTTTTTAGCGAATTGTGGCCTCGATACAAATATAAAAATACAACTGATTGACGTACCTATGTAAATTGAGGCCAATTGATTTTACATTTGCGTTTTAAATCTAATACTACAAAGACGATCAGTAGTTACAATGACGTGTGAATCCAGCTTTAAGCATAAGGAAAATCAAATCGACACAAACTAGGTACTTATATTATCACCGTTTAAAGTAGGTAATTCTTAATCAAACGATATTATGCTATGTCAAAATTAAAAACTGTCGTCTCTACTAACGGTAATATAAAAAAAACGCTGTTAGATTTATGTCAAAATAATGTATGTATTTAAAATACCCAGTGTCTAAATTCAAAATTTAAAAAATCAACTTATATCCAGCTTCGGTTACTATACACATACGGTTCCTATAAAAATATAAGTTATGTGTGTAATATATCTACTGTTACATATTAAGAAATTACCATGTGCAATCTAATAAGAGAAAACAAATTAATGTAAATGACATCTCACTCAATCAAAAACTCGACATTTATAACGCGGAATGATTGAGTACCCTCATTACTATACGAGCGTAATTCATAGATGTAATTAAAAACATAAATCATTTTAATACCGTACCGAGTCGCGCGCGCATCACATACGGAGTGTGTATTATTAGCGCGAACGATTCCACGTCCTTAGCAAACGGGAGCCAATCATTACCGAACCATTTATTCGGCAAATTGCCTCCATCGATACCCGTTCGCGGGGTACCGAGCGACGAATAATTCCCATTATTCCCTCCAGTCGCGACCAGCCGCGGGCGTCGTCGCCGACGAAGACAACCGCTCGCCGCAATCAGGTAAACACATCCTGAGGCCATCCAATTTCTATTTTAATAAATACGACCGCTGCAGCTCGTTCAAACTTGGCATTTAAATTAAAGTCGTTGACGTCTATTTCTATTCGATATCGTTGTTTAGCCTTCACCGACCAAGGACAGCCGCCGATACGTCCACGACGGTCAACGACACGTGACAGTTTATGTTATAAGTTTATAAAGTTATTTATATAGTGAAACTTTATTACTTTGGCACGAAACGCTCGGAATAGTTTATTAATATTGTCGAGTTACAATTAAGTACAAGACCTTATAGTTGAACGCTCGTATTTGCCGAGTCCGCGTTGCGACTGTTTGCTTAGGTCCGGTTCATAGTTGTTGCTAACATGTCGAATGTTAATACATTTACGTTCAAGAAGTCTTTAAAGCAGTCGGCTTTATGTTTAAAACGGTGCGCCGTAAATATTAGGCATTCATAAGCGTCGATTTCAAAGAGCCGGGCCCCGTATTTCTCGGAGCGAGGAAATCGTTATTTGATTTAGCCGCCGCAGTTGGTAATAATCTCTATTGCCATCGAGTGTCAAAGCAGTAAAATACGAAGACGACACGAAATTGGCCCCCGATTCGGATACCCGGCGGGCGACCGGAACACGTGACAGCACCGAGATACCGATCACAGTTTTAATAGAGTTCTTCGGTGCACCCAATCGTTGGCCGCACTCGATTCCGACTAGAACGGGGACGAGACGCTTGTGGGCGATGGTCGCGATTTGCGATACAAGCCAGCCGTTGCCTAATGCCAGCTATTACTACCGGTGGGCGATTTGAGATTTGTGTTCAGTATCTAAATAATTACACCTGGTAACATAAACAAAATGTTTCTTGCGAAATGTCAATAAATATAGTCGTACCTACGAGTACATCACAATTTATTATCATACTGGAGAATAGTAGAAGCAGGAAAACAGTTTGTTTCCGCATGTATATTGTATATTGTACGTCACGACTTTGATGTTAGAAAATAACAATTCGATTTTAGAATTAAATTCCGTGGGGTTCCATTATTTATTAACTTCGGCAAATTAATCAAACGTGCAAATTCGTCGAAAAAAGCTCGTAGTTAACAATATTTTGGTAACAGATAAATAAAATGAAAAACAGTTGGCGTGCAAAGAAGTGTATGACACGAAATAATTAAATTTTATGTTTTATTACACAAGAAATCTGTCATGAGGATTGCTGACGACATGTTGCTGACGCGAACCCATGAGATTTTCCCCTACAAAATTCACCTAACTCGTCTATAAACGTTTTTACGTCAAAAAATATATCGAACAAAATAAAAAGTAAACAAAATATCCAACCAGTTACAGATATAACTGAAACCAGACTTCTGTTTAGATAACTATCTAACCCGACCGACTAATCTCAGCGACGGTATCGGTCAACGGAGTCTCGGACAGTTCGCAAGGCACACAATTCTAACTATTGTCCGATAAATTGGCGCAAGACGATGGCGAATTCCGGAGCCACGGATGCCAACCGACCAACGAATCCTGCACTACTCAGAGATAACATTATAATTAAATATAAGCGAAATAATATTTATTAATCTGGAGTAGATAAAATATTATTTCGCTTTTAGTCGAAAATAATAAATACATAGATACAATACAAATACTCGTAGTTTCATTTTACTTCCCGTTGACAACATCTCAGATGATTTGACGTTTGTTATATGTATATTTCAGAACAACTTAATACGCATTGTACCTAAATAGCCGAGAATTATATTTATCCTCCTATGTCCGGTCTATTACCTCTATATCCCTTAATGTTTTTTGCTTATACCGACGCGAATACGAATCCGATATACCATAATGTCGCATTTATTTGTATTTCTATAAGAATAAAATTCGACGTTCGAGACGCTAATCTCTTAAAAATGACGTACACAATCAAACACACAAGTTAAAGCAAAATTTTCTACACGCAACATTTCATCTCATGTGCACAATCGAAATTGCGACATAACTCAGTCACTGACAGTCAACTTTTGAATAATACGAATTTGATCTCACACAAATAATTCAATATGAAATAAACATTACACGAAAACGATTTTATTTTACTTTAAAATGACCAGTACTTTAGAACGGCAATTTCATACTTACACCCTTATTACTGTACGTTCAGTAGTGGACAGGGACAAATGACTGAGAGTAAGTATTCCTCGTACGGGCGCACGACGCGGCGGACATTCCGGCTCTCTCAATGGACAACTAAAAGAGAAATTGCAAATTTTTCTGCAGCACATAAATTATGCTTTCAGGATGTAATTTATCGTGGGTCATTGGCAATTCTCTTAGTGAATCTACGCGGTCTTGACTTTTGAGCAATGCGACCTTGCGGTTCTCTCTTGATTTTTAGCATTCCGTAGCCGGATGGCAAGAACGGAAAGTTTATTATTTCATCCTTTATATGAAGTACAAAAAAATGATGCGGCACCATATAGGTATAGGAAGGACGAGAAAATAAAACGTGCATAAAAGCGAACTTTGAAAAGGTTTTCAAAAACTGTATAAAGGTTTCAAAATTTGCAAATATTTTGTGAGACACGCACTTCAAGAATCGTAATGTACTAGTGTGTGCGTGTGTCTTTCAAATTCGTAAAGTGTGGGGATGAAGAACTTTTAAAAAGATTTATATAACAGTTTGAAACCTTTTCGATCTTTGTTTTGAAAACGACTAGTTTAATATAACTACTATGAGTCTAACATGTAAAATCTTTCTGAAAATATTGCGAATCATCGTCTTATATCTGCCTTATATCTTAAGTCTCGGGACAAGTACTTTCTATTCTAGTGTAGTCTAATTTAACTCAACGTTCAAAACAGACTACGGTAGACGAAACACCTCAGGAATAAAGGTTTAGCTTGTCGCACAACTAAACAAAGCTCAAAAATACCGAGCCACAAGACAGTCATACATCAAACAATCGCAACATCTCACTCGATCCGCTGATAAATCGCACGTCGCAGCCGCAAGCCGCTTCGCCCCGAAAGCTGCGAACGCACTAAACAACGGGGTCGCCGATAGATGTACGTTTGTCGTCGCTTGATCTGATAAAGGCGTCTGAATGTCAACGCACCGGCCGGTCACCTTGAGCTACGCAATCAAGCCGGGCGAAATTTAGCGAATGTGATACAATCTTATCACGTCTGAGGTCGATACAGCGCGCTAACCTCTGGCGCTTGAAAAATGTTTCGAAATAGGCTGTGAGCGGGGGCGTATTGTGGTTAAAAATATGTACGCGTGTAGCGTTTACTATGGGTTTGGTATATTGTGGCTGTCAAAAGACCTAAAAGCAATGATAAATTCGTCGACGCGTAACTGACGCTGACTATATGTTTAGACTTGTGCTATGTTACAATTTTTCTATCAGTATCCCAATGACAGTAAAAGTACTTGTAAACTCCAAACTAAGTATTTAGACTTATAAGTCGTGGAAAAGTTAATTGAAACATAAATTATTAAAGTAACGTTCAAAATTTAATATAAAGAAAATGTAAATTGTTAAAGTGCGTCACAACTGTCGTATTTCAGAGAACAAAACGTTAAAAACGACGCAATATGTTATTTACGTAACAATTGACGTCCGTTACTTGTGTGAATGCATATTTTATCAAAGTAGGTACATTCATCTAGTTTCGATTGTACGTTGTACTGTACTAGCGCCGTTTTCTTATGATCTGACGTAATACATTGTTGGACAATTTGGTATTTAACGTATAGTTAGTTGCCTTCACAATGTAAAATAAGGTTGAATATAAAATAAGTTAAATGAAAAGTTATTTATTATTTCTACTAACTTTAAGACTAAGTAAGTACGTAGGTAGATACAGATACATATTTACATTAGCAGGCATCAGTCATAATATTACAACAACTATCTCATTAATATAATTACGAACTTGAACTACAACTTTAATTGTAGGTATATCCCCGTTAAGCTAGACTTTCTTCATGGCCTTATTCTCATCGTATTGAACTTGCATCTATGAAGTAGTTATGGTAGTCCCTAAATTGTTTGCGAAATCTAAACAAATTCGAATGCCAAAAAATAACAAAATATGTATTTAATGAATTACTATTAAATACATATTTTATAATAAGAACTCAATTAATCACGCGTTGACATTAGAATCGCGGCAACAGTTCAAACGCCGCAACACACCTAAATACAAAATGATTGACGTTTAGAATTCCAAACCGAGGACCCAATTGGCGAGGTGTTGACAGTGCTGCGAGCAATCTCGCAGGTGTCAGCCCGATGGGTACAACAGCGGTGCAGGTGCCAACGGTGTTGCTCCAGTTTCTTCATCCGAGATCGATGCCGGTGCGCCGAAATAGCGGCCGCGCGCGCTCGGAATACGCCCGCAAGGTCGGTAACTGACCGACCGTGCACCCTTTGGGAAATCGACACGTGACTTGGTATAAATAGCACTACATATTTAAAAAAACATGCCAAAACATTGTTCTCCATATCTATTTTCGCTACTGGCGTTCTACTATACGACCGATATTGATGACTGTTTTTTGTACTCATGGATGGTGGTTATTAGGCCCTTCAGATGACGAGTGCCAAGAGCTGTTTTTTTTCACTAACCGATATTTTTTTAGGTTATTTTTCAAGTTTTTTACATAAAAACCTGTAAATTTTCTCCGCAGACTCCCAATTTGTTTGTAATTCAATATAAATATTTTTATATTCATGAATCGCTACAATCACACTTATGCCATACAGATAAATAAAATTGTTCCCCAGCAAACGTTAACAAATACGAAACAAATCAATGCATTTAAAAAAGAAATAAGAAAAAACACAAATTAATTCAAACATCAAAACAGCAATTAAACCGTCAACTCATTACGGCCAGCGGAGAGCGTTGCACAATGGATTTGGCATTCAATTAATGCAGTTCAAAGGGTCCTCGAAAGTTTGGAGCGCTGGTGTTGAACCCGAAAAAGTGCAAAGGGGCCGCAACTTGCGCCGAGGCGTCGCGTGTTAACTGTTAGCGAACTTGACTAACGATTGTGGAGTGCGACGAATGTTCAGCTCGGCGCTGTGTGTTCGCCAAGTTAGTTCTAAATTAACGCCCGCCATCAAAATATAAACGGCTATCCCGCGCCCGCGACTATTTCTATAATTACATGAGTTATAAAAAGTTCGGAGAATACTTTCTCGGCACCCTTAAATATAAACATTTTTTAGAGTTCGGATTTTTGAAATTGGGTTTATTTTGGCACGGACTCGATTTATAATACACTCTGATGCAGCCCTACTGATATCATGATTCCAGGTCCAAGGAGTCTGAGGTGGTTCACAGACACCTATCTTTTTTTTTTTATAATATAAGAGTAGCAGACGAGCATGCAGTCCACCTGATAGTAAGTGGCTACTGCCGCCCATGGACATCTGTAATCAACCCCAGATAGGATTAGATATTCCTACCTGAGGTCGGCCACAGATGCGCCGCTACCCCTGAGGACTAAGCTGGAACGCCTCGGAAAAGTCTGTCTCCCTTACCACACCCTTCAAACCGGAACACAGCTGCGCTTAACACTGCTGTTATTAGGTAGAAATAGGTGTGGCGGTGGTGCCGCCGGAGTCGAACCACAAAGGGTTCTACCACCTTCAAACCTTGCTTACCTTGCTTGCTTATCTTGCTACCTGCTAGAAAATATTACTCCACCATTATACCTAGTGTAATTTGTCTGGCAAATACAAAATTAGACACGCAACAGATACGTTATACATCCTCTTAATTATAAATCATTCTATATTTTTGAGCTGGAACCTAGCGTAGTAGTAAACACAATTTTCAATAAAGCAAAATTATATACCAATATAATTGAAACAAAACAATACAAATTAAAACTAGCTTTCCATTAAAATACTTTAGAGCTTACGCTTTCATCACTGGACCCTGAACATACACAAAGACGTGTACACCAGCACCCAGACCCAGAACAAAAATCTAAATTCATCATTTTGATATATGTCTTTCCGCTGATCAAATCCGAAATCTTACGTGTCAGTTATATACTATACCGTATATACCACTTGGAAATATAATAAACTATACGACACGCAAAAACATATCCGTTACAATCTCCATAGTGGTTCACGAGCACAAATTCTTTAACACGACGCTCCACTTTCGTTCACATTGAGCGCGATTCATAAAACACATTTTTTCGCCGGTCCGTTTATAATTAGAAAACAGTTGACTCTATTGAAATAGTAACGCGGTCAGCGGGAGCACGAATACTGGAAGGAATGGGATATGTCAACACATTGTTATTTCCGTTGGTGCTTACATGTTGTGTGTATGTGTCGTGTGTGTTTTTATTTTTTACTTTCATTTATCGGTTTCAGTTGAACACGCCAACACGTGTGTCGACATTTTGTGTGCGAATGCTTTAAGCTTTAGAAAATTGACACATTAGTCACTTTGGCAAGTGTTCTAATATTTAATTCTTAATTTTAAGAAGATTTAGTTCATCTTTTATGATAGGTAGAGATTTTATTGTTGCTGGAGATGTCCAACAAGAATAAAATATAATGACATCAGATACATATTTTTTCTGGAGTTTCGGCTATTTTGAGGCGGGGTCATTTTTTTTATTAGTCACATATATTAAAGTCTGACCAAATGAAATGTTATGATAAAGCCATAAGAAATTAAACACCTGTCTGAAACATATTTTCATCTCAATAACACCAAGAGAATATTGGAATCATAACAAAAATAGATGAACCATAAAAATGTAACTAATGTGAGTCATTTGTGAAAAACTAAATATAAAGGAAAGAGTCACTGAACTGTAACGTTTTTACATAATTTACTGGCTCCGGTATTCAAAATTAAATAAATTCATTTAATAACCCATTAAAACGTTCATAAATTAGCTTTGTGGTCATGAACTCGAAGAATTGATAAAATAACTAGCTGTGTGATTCATAAGTGTTTTGTAATGAGAAATATTTTAAAAGATTGACATGACCGCACCATTCTGTTACGCAAAGTGTCAAATTCGATCTCCGCCAGGACAACATGACTCTATGCTCCAATGATTTAGATGAGTATACTAGACACTTTGCGTGTCAAATTCCACAAAACTGTGGTTTTATTTCCGTATTTATTGTTAATTTTGATAATATCAACCGATTACAAATAGAATTGTCATTTTCACTTTGTATCATTTTATTTTTCCATTTAGCACATCATATGTAACATAAAAACATCGATATTTGCACGTTATAAATAATTAATATTAACCAATTTTTCCTTACCAATGGGCCAAGTTTAACAATTTTCACCCAAATTGTTAATTTCCGAACTCAAAAATTTATATATTACTTACTATTATCAACGTAAGACCGTTAATTCTCCACACGACGCATCGCAAATCAACAATCGTACAACGCTATACAGCTGTAATACCTACTACTGCCTACTATTATGGCATGTTTACGCGCGGGGCGGTCAGACGTCGCAACTGGAGCGTCGCGGCGCCGGCGGGCGGCGGCGCGCGCGCATATTGTTGTTCCTCCTCGGCTAACTTCATTATGAGACGTTTTAAAATGTAAATTGAGTGGTAAGGGTGTGTACGCACTAGACAAATATGATTCAACTAATCATATTATACCTGTTATTTTCATATATATCGAGCACGGGATTCCCCTCATAAGAATGAATATAATAACTATCATAGTCTAATTCACTATCATAGAAAGTATATCATGTTAGCATTGGTAAACTTCGCACAGAACTTTTTTTACTTTTTCACGCGTTGACATTTCCTCGCGATGTCATCAAGTGCTAAAGCAAGAACTAATTAGGTAATTTAGTGATTGATTTTGCGATAGGTATATTATAATCAGTAAACTTTATCCTTAATATTTTGTATAATGATTTTAGGAGATTTATTTCACAAGAATTCACAAAACGTGTTTAATGTGTATATTACCTTAGTTTAAAGTACCACACAAGACGATAAGAATGTATCCAGTGTGTACACAGCCTAATAACAAATCACTGGACGCTCATAGCACGGCGCATAGTTATTGAATATTACCCAGACGCAATTTACCATAAACGCAGTATCATATCATTACCGAGTCGTTACACCGTAAAGAAGTGAAAAACGCATACTATTTACTTTTTCATACAATTTACCGCTTCTGATGCTTACTTGTTAGATTACATAAAAATATTACGTAGACTATGAATTTGCAGCGATATGTATAGTAAAATAATTAACAGCAATCTGTTACTATTTTTTATTGTAAATTAATTAAACAAATGCATTTACATAAATGAGTAACATCTAAGTTCAACATTCTGAATACAGTTTAACCGGTGATTGAACCCGGAACCCTCCGTATAGCAGATCAATATGCTAACATATCATAACATCTAATTTTTGAGCCATACACGAATCGCGGCAAATGTTCATAGTCGTCTCTGGCGTCAGTCAACAAAAATGATATCCAAGTGCATTTAAACTGGTACACAATGTATCGGGTCGGGTCGGGTGTATTAGATCACACCGGGCGATTACCGTCGCACACCTAGGGGAGGCCGGGGCAGTGGCGAGTCCATCAAATAGATCGGCGGCGCGATACAGTCTCGAATGGAGCCAGAGTTTCACATTACGATATTGGCCTCCGCGTCAATTCAGTATGAATACGACCGATGACCGAGGGTGATGCATTTTTGCCGATTAAAACCCTATGAGTCACGTGTACCTACGTGCCGGCACGCGTGCGTGAAGTGTATACAATTGTCCATTCTAAGAATCAAAATAATAACGCGACTTTGATCTAATGGCCGATTAATTGCAAAGGGTTAACAACCGCTGGCTTTTAAAGTAGAGGGCCAATTCTGCGCTGGACTGGAATCAAACTAGTGTTTGCAATACTGGATTTAAATTCCATTACATGCTGTTTACACAAGTTGAGTGTTAAAACTGTTAAACAAGATTTGTGTTAGACACCCAAGTTCTTAAAATAATAATTATAAGCGATTTAATAGTACCTAATCTACAAATAAAAAGAATGATGAATACGAGCAAAGCAGAAACGGCATCGTGCCCAACAAACGGGGATAATTAACTAAACGATAAACGTGTATCGGTCCGACAGAACGAACCGTTCGTACGGTACGGAACTCGTAAAATCCCTTCAGACTTCAGCAAGACTGATTTGGTGCGCTTTATTACAGTCTATAAATAAGCCGGGGCCGATGGTTACAAAAGACAAAAACGAGACAGGTTTTATTAGTGTACATTTCTCGATATGTGAGCGCAGTCCATCCTGATATTGGGTCATCAATCTCCAGGCGAAGATAATGGTGGGTCGGTGTCGATGTAATAGTTCCTTGACCGGGCGAGGCGGCCGATTGAAATATCCACCGGGCGGCCGCCACGTGGTGCCGGCTGCCGCCAAAATAATCGCCGACGCTCAGATGTGCAAATAAATCTCCAGTCGAACGACGACGGCACCAATTTTGCTAACGACCACTACAATTGACGGCTTTTCTACATAACATATATCTTGAGACGGGGCATGTTGGAATCGGTGGCATAATGAAAGCCGGATGAAAATGAAGATTTGGCGTGATGGGTTCAATTTGGGTTTAATTAATTCTAAAGTTACTCCAATGAGGATAATTAATTTAGGATTACCAATTACTATATGGGTTATCTATTCAAATAAATAAAATTGGAGTCTGTGGTGTTAAAATATTAGCATTATTTTTTTCTGACTTATTCTCAGATAAATAAAAGATAAAGATTTTAATATTACCTTATTTACACGTAATAAACAATTTCTAAGACATGTTTATTGTTATTATTATAACGTAAATACTAAGCAACCCGTAGATATCTGTAACCTTTCCCAAATAGTACTTGTATCTATCATAGTTTTGGTTACTACAGCGTTCTCATATTTCCGCTAATAATTAACAAATCGGAAATTATAGGTAATATAATTTATGTCATTCTTTACGTCTTAATACTTACAAAACAAAGTACAACTTATCAGTAACTACCACGTAGAAGGCGACAACCTATATGACAGCACCACCTCCTTTACAAAACCGCTTCGTGCTTACCTGAAACAATGAAAGAACATTTTATTAGTCGGTTGTTATTTTGGTAAAAAAATCGTACGAAGGATGGGTAAGCGGCCCGGTGGGATCAATACGAGATCGCGAAGGTGAATGGTGCAAGTCACCGGGGTCGACAACCATCGAAGTCAGCGTGTTTTGACGCACTATTATGATTGCGTTAAACTGACACGGCCCGTTTTCGCCGCGACCTTTCGCTTTGGAGGGAAAAATATTTTTCATCCAGTATACACTTACTTGACGCGACTATTTTCGGTGATATAACTCATTTTGATCTCTCGTTGGTTTACTGTTTTTTGTTAGAAAACAAACAGGTACCAGATGATCTGTGATTCTAATTAAAGTTGCAATACTAAAATTATAATGTTAAGATTAAAATTATTTTGTTAAGGTTGTTTTCGATAACTCTGTAGAGCTCGACTTAAAACGATAGTCAAATAATACTATCAGTCAAATGATACCTTTGAAGGCAGCAAATATTGCTACGAAATATTCTTAAACCTTAACTCTAACACGATTATCCTCGACACTTCAGAATAAGGAAAAGTAAAAAAAAAAAAATGAAACGCTAATTTAAATTATCTTTTACCTCCTGATATATAAACATAGCGGTCAGTTGACAACAAAACCACGTAGGTGTAATTTTATTCGCGTTACATCACGTAATGATTATTAATGTGCATAATTTTACATTGTAACACATGCGTATGGCATTATCGGTGACGCGATATTGCTATTAGATCTCCTATCTAGTAGTATATACGAGTCGAGCAAATCTTTTTACGATATCACTCATCGTAAAACATAAGTTACTAACAATAGTATTTTACGCGCTACACATCTTACAGATTTACGAGAAAATAATTTTGAATCTAATACAGACCGATCAAACAATACAAACACAAAAGTTTGTATTGTTTGAATTTTCAAAACATACTTCAGCTTAGTAACAACATACAGATAAATTATGCCCAGCATCAAACATATAAAATGTGCGATATTTAGATTGAGATGTTCTGACGTAAATTAAAGATATGATAATGATCGATATTTTATGAGATATGTGATAATAGATAGAGTAGGGTCATATTTTGATCATGATAAGATGCAGAGGTGTAATCATAGGCATGAAAGTACCTATTAGTTATGTAAGAGAAAATTCTTCGTTTTTTACATAACTACACTACATAATTCATTATGAATATAATGAACCTTTTTATATGTATATATTACATTAAGGTATTGGATGTTTCTTATTTTTCTATCAAAAATTCTGAATATTGAATAGAATGAAGACAATATAACATAGTTAAACATTAATATTAAACGTTTAAGAATCACCAGCGATTCAGCTAGATTCCCTTTCAGTTGAGTCCAGTTCTCCCTCCAAACACAAGTACCTAACCTTTAAAATTCCTTCACGCATGTAATATTTTTGTTTGATCAAACTATTTTCATACATACATAAAAACATTTAACATTTAGTCGCACGAAATTTGTTCATAACCATGGCATGGTCCCCGCATGCGGTTCCGACGTGCGTGCATGGTATCTTATGAATCACCCCGATTTATCTATCGCCGGGAGATTTATCGCCACTCAGATACCCAAAACCGGGAACGTTTCATATATTATTTTTAATTTATTAATGAGATTAGTTGAGAGCTCGAACATCGTTTGTTAATCCACTGTTTACAATGTAAATAGTGTTCAGAAAAATAATATAGATAAATAATATAATCAATGACGAACCGAAAACGTCAACACTACCGTCTGATGTCAACATACTTTAAAAAATATATAGTGTAAATTAACATGCGTGAATCAATAATTACTAATACGTATATTTATTCATTTACCATTTAGAGTAAGCCCAAAAAGAATTAAATCTTCAGAAACATCTTAGTCTTGATTTAGAAATCTTATAGCCCGAAAATTACATTTGGACCAGTTAATGAGAAAAACATTTTTGGAGTGTTATGACATGATATAAAATTCACAGCAGTATAGAGTCGTGGGCGTGATGCGCCCGCATCCTCGTACCCTTTTATTAGGAGCGTAATATAGAAAAGGCACCCTACTGCCGGCCAATGTTTGTAACAATGAGAAAGTTATTCCTCGGCGGCTCCCCGCGTTCATTGTTTACGTGCGTGTAACTCGCGATGTCCAGTTAATCAACAAAACCAATATACGTTAGAATTGAAAAAAAAAAATGCAAATTTAGTGGATTATTTTTGTCACATACAAGCACAGGTAGAAGTATTGCGTAAGTTAAAAAAAAATAGCCATACGAACGCAAGCAGTACAACATAATATGAATAGCTACTATCTAGCTAGTTCGTCTCGTTCACCTACAGGATATTATAAGCAGAGTCGTGATGAGACAAAATTATTAGCAAGTTGGCAGACATAATCCCGTTACAACATTTTCCTCCTTATTAAATCCCAACTAATCAATCCAACTTCTGCCAACCAACAAAAGAATGGATCAAACATAATCCTACGTGACCAAAATCTCTTCCTTCCCCCGGCATGATTATATCAACTTGGTTGATTATCCTTGCCATGATGAAAATTATTAATAGCTATTCAATAAAGGTTTTTCTTTCTGATTGGTCGTTGATTAATTTCCTTAGGTTCTATTCACCTGTTATATTACAATACTTACTCGTATAAATTATAGCGAGTTTATAGATCGGATTGCGCGTAAATATCTTTAAAATATTTAAAAAAAATCGCTATTTTTTTTGTTTTGTGTACAGTTATTAAATATGTAATATACACACCGTAAAAAGAAAGTAATATTCAAAAAAAAGTAATTTCAAATATACTTCGGAAAATCAGAAATGTATAGTTTCAAAATAATTTAAAACGAATTATTGCCAAAAAAGCGGGGTAAGGTCAAGCTTATCACAAAAGGCAGATTTTTTAACAACGTCATCAAACGTACGCTCTGTTCTTCATTATTCTGCATCTGTTAATATAAAACTGTATCATATTATGAGGTTTCGGATTGGCCAAAGCAAGTCCCGTCGAATCACAACGAGTGCTTGTGTCACAGTGGTACGGTAACTGTCGATTGTCACGCATTTTGGCTACTTATCAACGTTGCTATGCTCTCGTGATTAATTCTGATTCTCTACGTAGACGAAGTACTAAAAAAACTGCTAGTAATTTTTCATATATAAATAAATGTAATACTAATTGCGAGATGCGATTGTTACAGATTGCATAGCGATTGATTTGAACCAACAGATTTAGACAACGGCATGTTATGAAACGAGCTTTCGCTCACTTATAGCGTTATGTAGGACTTATGTTCAAATATAAATAAATTATTTTAATAAGGACATGGCTTTAGAAAAACATGGTTATATAAATCTTTTTCGCTTCGACAAATGTATCTATAAAGATAAAAAAATCTTAAGCTAATTAATACGACCCTTCAGTTTTCGAAGGAGCATTATCCAAATTAATCATCGGGTTAGCAACCCCGCTACATGTTTTTTCCACAGAACCCAATTCTCGGTTTTCGCACAATCATCGACATGAAAAGAATTTCCGCGAATCATAACATCTTTCAGTATCACATTTCACTGGAGTTGTTTTTTTCGTATTAATAAGATAATTACGCTGTCATATAAAACCGCTCCCTTGAGCCATTTATCGTAGGGAACGCTACTCCACTTAATGGATGTTCCGTAAATTTAAGCCATCTTAAATAAAGGTGTCAACCACGGGCTTCCATCAATGAGGCCACGACACGCGAGTCAAAATATGATCAGGTCAATATTCAACGAATTCGATTTACGGCGAATATTTTGTCCGTAAGAGGGTGCGGCCGATGCGGCTCTGTTTGGAAATTAATATCATTAAAATTTATTCCCTTACATTAGAGACCCACCCCGCCGCCCACTTGAGAGCTCGGGGGCAGTGGCGCTCTCTGAATGCTTCCGGGCCACCGTCAGTTTGTAAACGTAAACACGTTCTAAATTATCGTTCGCATCGTGCCAAAGAAAAAAATACATTATTACTTCGGGATAATAGAGGCTGTGAGATGCTTACGGTCAACGCAATCAACGGTAGTTAACTTTTATAAATCGGCATACCCCTCAATTTTTCTCGCAACAAATGAGACCCTTCACTGGTACAAAACATAAAAATGTATCTGCGACTGCGAGCGATTGTTTCTCATTGCATTTCCGAACATTAAAAAAATATAAGTATCGGAAATCACTGCAAGCATTAAACCGAGATCGGCTCTACACAATGATTTTTCTCGAGCTAAAACTTGAACCTCCTTAAGAAAAAAATAGCTATCTAGACGCGATACGCTTTGTATATACGTTCTCAACAAAAGTGCGGTTGCAAGGAGTTCGTGCAATAGGTACTCGTACTGTACTATCGCCGATGCCTCGTTTAGACTGTCGCAGCACTATCCTACTTGACCGAGGCAGCGAATAATAATGTCGTCTGGAAAATGTATGAAGTGTACGGTCTAAACCGAGCAGCTGGCTAAGTGCACAGGCGCGCCAGACTTCCACGCTGTAAACGAGGCATAAGAGGGAAAACTTGGGCGACACAAGTATCAACAAAGTATTCGCGACTAACAAGCGTCGACTGCAGCGCTCGATACGGCTAAGTTTTTAAAAACCAGTCGCGATTACATAGATAATATGACGGAGTTCGTTCAGACATTTTATGTGAATACAATACTTTATAAATGTTATATTTTATTAAAAAATATATACTTTCCAAGATGTTTAATAAAACGGGAAGAATGGCAGTTTATCGTCTTAATCAGCAACATTAAAACATAAACATCTATTTTTCCTCAAAACGTAAGAAAGCGTAGAAAGACCTCAACTAGCTAACCAGCTCCATTAATTGAACTGTACGTAATATAATCACATCGTTAGTCGTTAAAAGAGTGTGTGCACGTGAAGGCGCGAAATATAGCTACCGAGTAAGAACAAAAAGGAGGTAAGGAAGCCCGCGCGCGGGGCTTTTTACCGAGTGTGAACTCCGATATCCGTCTAGAAAACGAATTCAAATCCCACATAAGAGCCCGGGAATACTTTTAATCTTTTACCGTTCGCCCCGAAGAAGGAATAGACACATTAAATCACGCTCACCGAGAAAATAACTATTGTCAAGTTAAATTAAGTATTTTTAATGGATTACTTGGATTTTATATTATTACTTAAACTATATAGAGATGTTAAACATAAGAAGTATTAAAATCTAAAGTTGAGAATAGAAAATGTAAAGAAAGCCGTGAAAATATTACCTAACTAGGTTGACTGTTAGGTAACGTTGAAACTTTAATAAGTTTCAGGTTCGATTCTCGACAACACCAAACATTCGTAAAACCAACTAATTGGGATTAAATATCGATACGTATAAATATTTGCCCACAAGAGTTAAAAGATATAAGATAGTAAAGTAGACAAGTACATAGTAGAGAAAGCTTCGCTAGACGGCGGCACAAGATAAAATCCGTCGAAAATCAAGAAACTGTTAACAATAGCGGACTGTGCCGTCTAAAAGAGACACTGGCTGAGATAAAATATCTCGCATGAGACGACCGTAGTAGCGATGCAACCCGGCTATTTATATCGGCGATTTTGCATCGTATTAAAATAGAGCATGTAGCGGACTCTATTGTATCGGCGAGTTAGCGTGGAGTACATGAGCCGTAGCAGTGGCCTTTATAAACAATATTAAGATATTCACAGTCATTACCATCTCGTAAATATTTATGGACGCAGCTATTCCTAAATCGCGGATATAACGTCTGATCCATATTCGATATTCATTGTGCTTGGCGTAAAGTGGGTATGACCGGTTTGTATTGAATGTTAATGATGTGAATAAAAATATGAATTGCTTGAAGATATCGTTTTTTAATGAGTGTAATAGCTTTGAATTATCAGACTGCTTGTCATATCATAACAGTTATAATATAATGAAGCAAATATAATTTAAAACGTTGTATCAAAATAGAATTAAGTTGAGAGATTAAACATTTTAAAATGAATAAAAGTTTTTCAACATTATAAAATTTATATAATATAAATATAATTATCATAGTTTTGTACAGCAAAAAGAGTTCTTACGGACGAATATTTATCTTTTGCCAAAGAGCAAACAAATCGTTGTAAAATTAATTAAAAAAATCAAAAACCCGACTGCACCAAAAAGGCTGAAGTAGAATTTCCTAAAGCAGTGAAATAGGCATTTCATTATATTTATCCAGAAAGCCAAATACAAAGTTTCATAGTAGGTGTCTGGTTCGAAACAAAAGATGTTCAAACAATATTATCCTATTTTATCCTCGTAGTGTTCATTTACGATATATAAAGTGTAAAATTCCAGCACGCTTAAGTTCAGCGGTTTCCCTTTGCGTTGATCTCTGGCACAGCAACTCACTCATTTAGTCAGGCAGTCATCTCGATGTGTATATAGGGATATATATGTACTAGCTGACCCGGCAAACGTTGTGTTGCCATATAATAAAAAAAATGTTAAGGGTGAACAACCCTTATCACTTAGGGGTAAAAAAAATAGAAAGTGGCCGATTCTCAGACCTACTGAATATGTATATAAAATTTGGTGAAAATCGGTGAAGCAGTTTCGGAGGAGTACGGTAACTAATATGAGAATTTTATATATAAGATATATTATATATTGTATGTGTAATCTCCTCTTAATTTCCTTTCTTTTGACACCCTACTCGATAGGTTTGGTTAACTTTTTTTAAAACGTGTTACTATTTAGTGAAAAAGTCCACCATTTACGATCTATAAAATATATAAATTCAGTAAATCAAAGCTTCGGTCATCATTTTACCTCGTTAGAGGTAGTATTTCATTATTTTTATCCAACAAGCCTGATACAAAATTTCATAGTGTTTGTTTCAAAATTGACGATTGTTCAAATGAACTTTTAACCCTTATTTTACCCTCTACGAGGTTAATTTTTTGGAGAGAGATAAATAAGTGCGTCCTTGTTCCTATCCAGAAAGCCAAATATAAAATTTTATAGTAGTTGCTTCAAAATTAAAGGATTTCAAAAAAACTGTTTTCCCCTATTTTACCCTTTTAAGGGTAGAATTTCCAAAAGGCCTTTCTTAGTACTTATTCACGCTATATAGAGAACTTATGTGCAAAATTTCAGAACAGTAAGGTCCTTGGTTAAGGCTGTATGTTGATTTCAGATAAATGAAAATGTCATTTAGTTAGTTTGTCAGTCAGTCACCTTGCTGTTATATATATATACAAATATGTTTTTATAATCTCCGTTTAATTTCCTTTCATTTGGTACCCTATTCGATAGGTTCGGTTAACTTATTTTTTTAAATGTGTTACTATTTCGCGCCAAAAATCCGCCATTTTGATTTTTTTTTACTAACACCTATCTAAGGACACTCGGGTCATTGAGACAAATATAATGACACCTTAACTGTTGAAATTCATCCAGCCGTTTGTTAGATCGGATCAAATAAAGAAAGACAAACATACAAGATACGCGCGAAAAACATAACCCTTCCTTGGCAGTCGGGTAAAAATACCATTACGATACAATAACAACTCTATTTATTTCAAAAAATGAACATTAAAAAATAAATGATAGATCTATTTAATTTCACACCGCTTACGTTTGACTAATTTGTCAGCATATTAATGAGCATAATAAATTGAATAATTATCAAATTATAACTAGCAGTGAAACGGTATTTAAATACAGAAATTTAGAAAGCAAATTAAAATATAATTAGCGTAACTGCTTAATATTTAATAGTTCTCATAACTTTATAAACCTTTGTAATTTCAGTCCCTTTTAAAATACATTTTCATTGCACATTGTAGTTTTGCCTTATAGCGTAGTGTATTCGCAATGTATGACGGAACATGACAGATTTCCATGAAATATATAAGCTAAATTTTTAATTAACATTAGGCATTTGTTAATTTACACAGTATTCATAATTCAAAACAAACACTTGAAACCACGCGTTATATTTCAATTCACTCATAAACCAAATGAACAACAATTCTCAGTGCATCAATCCCCCGAATAGATCAGGTGCTAGGGGACTTGGTTCAAACCTAAATATTTGATCGAGGCGAATCTATAAATGTCGCTAGTCCGTCAGTATTGGCAAGTGGCGAGAGCAGCTCGTACCGAGGCGGACGACACCGCTGCATTCTGGGACGATTGGCCAACTGTTACTGGCTGTTGAAATTTATTAATTCGTGCACATGTGACAAGCTTCTGTGCGTTTATATAAGAGATTGTTCGACCTCAGACAATGTTCGTAGAAAATAATGAGGGGTTAGAAATTGTGAAATCTTTTTCATAATGATATAACTGTCACCATACAGGGACCAAAATACCAATTTGCCAGATCGACCCCGGGTCAAGCAGAAGAGATAAAATCATATCATCCATTAGTTTGCACTATTAAACTTCACAATGTGGAAATGAGTGATATTAAAGTGTCACCAAACAGTGTTTCATCTGTTGAATGAAGTGTAAACAAAAATAGTTCATATTCAAAAGACAATTTTCATTTTCTCGGTTTATACGATTTAAAGGGCCTTGATTTCTTCCCCAACAAAGCGAGTCTAGACCGTCACATTCGCTATACAGCCGAGTACATATTACGATCTCGAGCGGCGTCTTCCTCCGGATGAAATAGAAAAACAAATATCTGAAACGCGAACAATGTAACTGAAGATAAAAAGAAATGCAGTTCAAACCGCAGCGTCGGCTCCAAGATCGTGCCTGAGCGAAAGTTGCATCGGTTCAAATCAGATGCAAGAGAAAACTAGGGTTGCCAAACGTTTCTTTCTCCATAGAAAATATAAAGGAGCATGTAATCCATTTTATAGTTAGTAGACATCACCTTCCATGAACATCTGTGAGCAGTATCTGAATAGGATTAGAGGCCTAATACTGTCGAACCACTAAGGACTAAGTTTGAACGTCACAAACAACCTTCTCTTTCCCTTACTACCTCCCTTATCGCTTAATACCGCTGCTATAAAGCAGAAATACATAGAATATGTTTTTATTAAATAAGCCGATTTTTGTCAGCATTATTTTTTATCAATTTTGTACGGAAAATGTAGTAATATATATAAAAATCTGGTGTTTATAAAAATTACGTGTTTGTCTTTTCCGTCTTATATCATACAACACTATTCCAATAGTTGAGTGTGAAATATCTTATAATTTCCCGACATAATGTTGTCAACCCTAGAGAAAACCGAAGGTAGGAACGTTGGGTAGGTACTCAAAGCGAGCGGTCGTTACGAGCGCACCGCTCGCGCGGACAATTAGCGTCCGATATAAATGTCACGCGACTGTCGCCTTGAACGCCCCTTTGACGCTTCAAGTCGTCTAACGCATAGCACAAATGGAACTTTTTATCTTAGCTATACGAGTTCTTCTTTCATAATAGTTCTTGGAAATAAAAAGTGGTAGATTGTTTCGAAGGTGCCACTTAATACTTCCATATAACAGCTCTGTCTATTATTGTTGTGGTCTGGTTTAAGGGATGTAATAGGATTTCCTATAGTTTGGGGGAATGTTCATGCCTTCAGCGAACATTTTTTTTGTTTGGCTGGTTTGTTGGCTTTGCTATGTCATAAAGAATAATTTTAGAGCACACCATGAATTAAACATTTCTTTACAAATCATAAGGCTAACATTAGACAGTTTTATTTTTTATAAATCATCAATATTTATATTTTTTAGTCAGAACAGTAACAGTTAGTAGTTTTTAGTTAGTACAGTAACTGAACTGTAAAATCAATCACCAATAAAATATTAATCTGTTCTAGCGGTTCGTCATTCTCATTCGCAACATAATAATCCTGCATAACCACAACGTTACAAAGAGCATGAACAGAGAAACAGCATCAAGTTAACGGCGCACTTAACTTGCATGCACCCCGGTTAAGTACTGTCGACAATTCCTCATTATTAATGTATCGTAAACTTTTATTTGAATCCTTAATCGCCACAAATTGGTAGTGAAACGACCGCAATAAACATTGTAAGATGCTAATAAAATCATCAAGGCAGCAGCGAGTTGACATCGGCGTCGCATACAAATTCGCGAGGAAGTGCCCGTACTCAGAAACCATTCCGGATAAATGCACATCGTGAATGCAACCAAATAAATACAACAATAACGGGAACATTACTCCTTTTGAAACGGCTGCACGACTCAATTGTCGTGTGACTGCCGCTGAGTTATTTCTGACCGACTCCATCCCGTTTCGGCGCCATTACCGTACGCCGCATACGGTATAAATAAAGCTAGTAAGCGGACAAGTGCAAATAAATACACAAAGGAGGCGACGTATTGAGTTTCACATAAATTTTTATGGGTCACCGGAGACGAATAGTACGAATCTGGTATTATCGTTTTCAGTTTTATTTGAAAAAACGTAGCCGATATTTAGTTTTCATATCGATATGAGAAATCGCTTTCTTATAACGATAAGCACTCGTTTTGACTTCCTTTTCCTCACTTAATTAATTATTGAATAGCAAATATAAAATTAAAAGCAGTTCCACGTAATATCATGTTTTTTTTTCGTAATATGATTAGGTAATTTATGGCGGTCCACTACGAATATATCGATATTATATTGTGTATGAATGAAAACTGTTTTTGTTAGGGTATATCGCATGCCTAGTATGAATGGAACTCAATATTGGCGCTGTTTACAAAATCTCGATCACCCAATTCAACAACAAGTGTTATATGATTAAGAGTAAAAACAATGTTTGAAGGCTCGTTGCGGATATTTATTACAATTTCTCACGAATACCGTAACTCTTAAAGCAAAATTGTAACTTTTAAAATCCTGTATACCTATTCCCAACGGAGTATTAAACCCTTTGTACGA
This sequence comes from Epargyreus clarus, assembly GCF_041222505.1. NCBI lineage: Eukaryota > Metazoa > Arthropoda > Insecta > Lepidoptera > Hesperiidae > Epargyreus > Epargyreus clarus. The sequence continues at coordinate 11,545,621 of NW_027332209.1, read as the reverse complement.
CGGAATTAGGATTTATTTAGTATTTATGTATAATAATACGAGTATCTACGCCTGACGTTTAGTGTATTATCATCATAATTTTAATGAAGAGGTAGGCTTTCCTCGCATGGCCGAAGTAATTTAGGGAAATACTAAACTTATTTTATAACCCTTTCACATTTATGTAATAGTAGCCAACCCACATACCCAAATTAATAAACATATATCTGTGTATTTAGCATCCTGATGTATTATGTAAAAACTAAATAGAAGAGAAAGTTCTTTAGTGTGTCGAATGCGGTGGCAAGATATATTCTGACTTTTAGCAGCACATTATACTTTGCTGTTCTACGACTTGGAAGATACAACTCATTCTTATTCGATATATAAAATTAGGCTTAAATAAGTGACACCAAACCCGAAGGGAACAAATAAGTGCGCAATTCTGATTGTGTCAAATCAGATTTGCTCTTGGCTGGTTAAGTCTATTTCATTTTATAGGGAAAAGCACACCTGTTGGTTCATTTGCGTCGAGTCGCGTATTGAATACTTATGTTTAATCAAAGATATTGTACACGTCTAGATGGAGCGTCGGGTTACGTGAAAATGATTTATAAAATCCAAAGTCACTATAAGTCAATATATGATTAGTGTTAGACAATACAAATGGCGGGAAAATTAGCACACACTAATCTACAATAATTACAGCAAAATATTAAAGCCAAAACATACCTATAGATCGAAAATCAAGATTTTGTACTTTTCCATTATATTATATCTAAACTATTCTAGAAATTAGTAAAGTCCTAGCACATTAGATCGTTATTTGCTATAAGAATGTATTTACACGCACGGCAGCCAATTGTATGTTATGAGAATAGATGTAGGTATAAGTTTACAAATATTTTAATAATCCCTTACGTAGCTACGTAAGTTTGTTTACATTGTTTATATGGTTAAAACTTCTTTTTCTAATGGGATTCATGCGAGATGTAGCACGCGGCAGCACTCCCGTACGCGGATTATTTATTATAGTAAACATTCTCAATTAACACACTTTTTATTTTATTATGGAGTACATACGCTATTTATCATTAAGTGCGCAAAGTCCTGACTGTCTGTATATCCGTCAACGATGTATAATTATCAAATTGAATGTTTTTGACATACAGGCTTAAAAAAGACAAATCAATATACTATACTAAAGGCATTTCAAGCGCCATGTTGCGCTACAAAGGGCGATCTGAGCAACATCCAACGTTCGAGACGTACGATCTAATTAAAAAAACGATTCAGAATCATCATTGATTCGGTGCAGGTGATCAAATTACGTCGCACCCACCGTGCATTGCACCGGCTAGCACTGCGTCGCACAAGGATGTGAATATCTACCAATCGTACACCTACAATCGACCGGGAGGAAATCATTTGGCTATTATACGGGACGGAACCGAGACGAGTCCATTGTGATGACAGCGATCAGGAAATCTTGAATTATCCTATTGCAATGTAAGCTATTACGTTCAAACGTCAACTCTTTACGACAATGTTAGCTGGTTCTCAGGATCATTCTGAACACTACCAATTTGTTAGAAATGTTTAATTGATATCTTAACTTAAAAACATATAGACGAAACTTAGATTTATTATATGAAATGGAAGTAGCAAACGAGCATGCAGTCTATTTGAGCATGAAGTTGAAACTTGTCACCCCCTATAAACATTTGTAATCAACTCCAAATAGGATTAAAGTCCAATGTGAACTTGACTACAAATTCATTTCCTAATCCAGAGGACTAACTTGAATTGGTTTGTGTAGGTGTACATTCCTTGCCACAGCACACTTTAACCCAAAAACACTTTAAGCAATGGTCTCATCGGAGTGATCTCTGACTTTTCTCTGGGTGTTAACTTTTCCAGCATTTCAGAATGTTCTCCACAATGCTTTCAAATAAATTGCAAAGCATCATATATCCTAAGGCGTCCTTAATACATCTCGTTGCTATAATTTTAATACGAAATGAAACAAATACTAAAGTTTTTAGTTATGCCAGATTCACTTGTGGTTTCGCTACGGTGCATATCTAAATTTCTATCTTAATTAAAAGTGTCCTACGGGAACTGGAAGTTCCGCCGCAATTCGAACGCGGTAAGTTATTACATGTAAAATTTTGACGTTGCATTAAATTAAGGTAAATATTGACTTTAATATACGATTTTAACGTAGGAATAAAAAAATATTAACATTATTTTAGGAGTTACGGATTTACGTAGTGTAACAACAGTGTATTTACACTGTATTACACATGTTATATGTTACACACAACAGTGTATTACACATATTTATTTGTCATAAGAATGATTGATTCAGCATTGCCGCCCAAGATCATCTGTAATCAGTTCTAAAAATCAGTCCTTTTACAGCGGAAAGACGGATTGGTCCGGGACCATTTACGTACTTCGTCATTATCCGCCAAAACTGCGAATATAAGTCAGGCCACAAAGTGGTACTACGAAGAGTTTTAACACACTGTTACATTACCTGATATTAATATGAAAGTTCGCTGTGAAATAAGTATTCAGATACAACTAAAACCCATAATTGCAGTTCTGATATAAAAAGGTGGAACATTATTGAAACGTTCATGAGCTATCGGAACATTTTTACGTTGCAAACTCTACTTTTTCTCGTTAATCTGCTCAATCTCGCCAATCAGGGGTTTATTGTTCTCGAACTACCGCTACCGATTGGAATACATCGCTATTCTATTGTTCTCGCAATTTAAACGGTTGAATTATGTTAACGATGTACGACGGATTGGACATCAGTATAGGAATGCTTTTATTTTTATCTTGTTACGTCCGGTGGATCGCTTATAGTGAAACGAGATGAGCGACGAAATAATATCAATGGGAATGGTGGTGTAGTTAATTCTGCTTGAGTTTTTCAGTAGAAAACTATTTTCAATTGCCACTTTTCTATTCGAATAAGCACCTTGACATTAAACCGTTGCATCGGATACATCAGAAGGTAAGAATTTTAGTCTGACACGTCGTGGTCCCAGAAGCTTAGATCCCAGGCTCAATTGTCGATCAGTCTATCTATTTACATAACATGGTACTACATGAGCTTCCTCAATAGTACTAACATATATTCCAGCAAACACTGTAAATGTTACATTATACGCAGGAGCTCTATTCAACGCGAACCATTTGTCCTACAAACGTGAAAGTTTATCCGAGTCTCGAATCAATCGACTTACCCACACAACACTACCCACATCGGCCAACTCCGAACAACTCACCCAGTAAACTACCGTGTGACATTGGGTGAATGTATTCAAAACATCGCCGGGCACGGTACGCAGTGTACGGTGCACGGTCAAAGCGGGCCTTTCAATAAGCATCAGGAATGTTGGGGATAGTATCGGGCGTTTATTGCTCGGTTTATTGGAAAACAGACTTCCGCGTTCCTTGCCATGCATACACCGTTACACATTAGCATAACGCCCGCGACCCTGCCCCCCCGGCTTGTTTAGTGTTCGAGTTATTGGCTTTATACGTCGCATTACATTTTTGCGGTCGCGGATACGGTTCGCTCGATCGATTTAATACTTCCAATGAAATCTACTGGATCGTATGTTTCTCATTAAGATTGCTTGTATTTAGGTATCTGTTAAAAAGTTTTTATTTCCTTTACTTATAAGGAGAACACTTTTCAAAGATATTTAATAACCAGTGGTGAAAAATACGATCGATTCTTAACGCAGTTATATTTCTAAAAACCTTGAGAAACCAAAGTACATAAAACGTAAAAATATTTTAAGAGTAACGCAATCTGTTATTAGTTATTAAAATAAACTCAACAGAAAAACTGACTAGACTCACTTCTATATATATATATCTATTTTAGACTTCAGAACATAAAATTAAAATCAAAAATAAAGTATTGCGATAAACGTATCGCACGAAAATTCATCCGATCATTACGAAATTAGGTGTAAAATCGTGGGGGTGTTTATCTCGGCGGTATATTATAGTAAATTTGCGGAGGTCCTCGGTACGTGAGGCCGATGAATAAATGAATAATGGCGGTCGGAGAAGCAAGCTCGCGGCATACCAATTTATCCTCGAGATGCTAATAATGTGACTCTCGCATTTTTCACCAGCACCGCCCTCGCCTCGGATATCCTTCTTCATCGACACCTGATGTCGGAGTTCTCAGCCACTAGAAAATTAATAGACTCAACGGGCTAACAGAAAAAGAAAATAGGAATGGATCTCTTGAATATAAATGTCCCAACATTTCTAAGGTACTCAAACTGTACAGTACTGAAAGTTAATGTGACTCGATCTCTATTATCTCTATTATAAAATTACTAAATTCTTCTTATAAGAAATAAATCGATTTTGTAGTTGCTGTTTGGTAAATTAATTTTTAAAAAATACCAAAATAACTGTCTTATTTGCATGTTTCATAATGTTTATATAAATAAATTTGACTTTAGAAGTTATCAATTGTAAAAATTGCTTCCACTTTCGAATTTTCTCTAAGTTGACATTACTAACTACCGAGCAGTTGGTTAAAGTGTAATTTTATGTTCAAAAATCTCGGTAAATTGGAAAATGGACACAGGAGAGTACCTCTTTATAATCCAATAAGCGGTCGGACGGCACGCGGCCCTAGATTCCTATTCCATTAGGTGTCATCGTGGCGCGCAATTTGCAAATGAAAACAACTTATTGAAATTCTTTGCCCAGACACGTCGAGCGCACTGCGCTCAGAGAGGTCTCGTCGATTATTCCAGATGGCACAGGGTACATACATATACCCCCATTAATTGATTTCATAAATACCAACCGCTCCAGTTTGATTTTAGAACGTTTACGCAATCTTCTTACGATGTCTCATAGAGCGGAAGGTATTAATAACAAAGTGTCCTCTTTTCTGGACAAATTTGTTTCATAACGAGCGGCTTATGTTCAAGAAAATAGCAGCGTCTGCAGTGTCCGCAAGGTAATCCGGTAAGCAGGAGGCGCCAGGGATTCGCCGAGTATATCAAACACTGTATGCAAAGACGCATAAAACGGAGCCACCGGCCTAATCATGCACGGTATTTTGCATAAATTACGGCGCTGCAGCAATCGCGGTGGATTTCTGAAAAATAAACGGGCGTAAAATAAGCCGCCGTGGCAGAATGCAAATAACACCATTATATGGTAATGCGACGTGCGTAATCCCCACCGTATGTTTCGAACTCGTACACGACTTCCCGAATTCGCATTCCTAAAATAGCCGCCGAACTTTCTTTGGCGTTTCGATTTAATATCCTCGCCGAAAAATGTATTTGGCGTGTGCCGTTTCACTGACCTTACGGTGAATAGCTATTACCTGCCGTTGGCAACCCGGGTTTTTTTACTCAATTTTGTGGTTAATTTGTGTAAACCTTTTGAATCCCGCTTTTATACAATTCGACAGCACGGATGTGAATTTTTGCATGGCTAAATGCGATTAAACCCAATACGGCAGTAACATAGAAAGTTGCGCTACGCGGAACTCTCGATGTTTAACGAGTGTCCAGTTCGGACAGTATTTGAGGTGACACTTAATTAGCGTAATTTTATAACCGTACTGAATATTTATGAATGATGGATTGGTATTCGCGAATTCCCGATATCGGTGTGGCAAATTAAAATATCGAGTATCATTATTCAAATCAAAACCGTAGGCGTCTAGACGACGGCGTACGTAACAGACCGCAGCCGGGCCCAACGTTTCACAATCACTTTGATGTAGTGCCCGACCGCCGAACGATTTCTAGCGTCAGCCCTTGCAAGGGACATTACGACTCGATCCGCTCGCGATAAACTGCGCGGTCCCCTCGCGCCGCCAAAGGGTTAAGCGTTGTGAATCGTGCTGAAACAAAGTGCGCACGATAAACAAGTGAACAATTTTAACAAGTGCTCAAAACCATGGAGCGTATTCTTAGCGGAATTAACAAAACCTCAACCTCACGTTACCGTTTCCTTTATTTCCCCTCGTTACCTTAACTAACGTTTAGTGTTTTTATACTCGCGAAAGAATGTATCGTAACGTGTCGAAGCGGCGGTATGAGCGCGAGCGTTTCCTATGGAGGGAGCGGCGCAGCGGGGCGCAATTACCCCGAATATAACCCCCATAAAATGAGAGCGATTATACCGTTACACGTTTAGTATCGAACATTGGGTGTACTTGAAAACCCTCGGTGGAAAATACCGTGCATGCGCCGAAGATACCTAGTTAGCAGTCGTAAAACAGTTATAATAGGCGCAGTGCGGAAACACTGCTTTATGGGGGTCCCTGGAACACGTAACATGCGCACTGAATCGATTATCGTATAGTTATTTCGGCATTTGGAACGGGTCACGGAACAAAAATAATTTATAGATCATAAAATGTGGAATGTTACAGACATCGATGAAGTAGTAAAAGGGCATAGAGTCCACCTAATATTAAGTGGTCAGTCTGATATTTGTAACAGATATTAAATAAGATAGGAGTATTACTTCCACAGTTGCTACCATCGAGGACTAAGTAGTAATACCCTAATTTATTATTTCAGCTTTATAAAACCGTTTATATCAGGTCACAATATAGCTTAAGACCGCTACTTTAGGTAAGATGTAGGTGTGATGCCGTTGCTACGATCTTCAAAGATGCATATAGATTCTTCATATAAATCGTACCGTACCTTCCAAATAACACTGTAAACACTTTTACTACAAGGCACAAAACGTGGCCACAGTTAAACCATAAAGAATCCTACTTACAAAGTTCACCTTATAAGTGGTTCAGTTTGTCTAAGTGGCCGTATAGCTACAATATTGTTGTCCTTGCGCAGCGCATCGGCTTCTGAGATTATTTTAAGTTACATTTTACAACCCAAACTGTAAATATTCATAGTGTATCCATCGTAAAACGACTCTCGCTAAGTGAGATCAATAATAACTAACTACTGACAGTTTTATTAACTTCGGTTAAATGGATAGCCGCGATATTACTTCTAGTTTCGAAAAGCCGTAACACAATCTGTCAACGGAAAGATTCACTCAAGTGTTTACCTTATCGTTGTTAAATTACGACCCGACGACGACGACGACGACCCGCGTGGTGGAGCGGTCACCATACCGGTCTGACACGCAAAGGGTCCGGGGTTCGATCTCAGACAGATATCTAAATGATGAATTTAGATTTCTGTTTCTGGGTCTGGGTGTTTGTGTATTTGTCTATGTGTGTGTTCATGGCACCCACGACACAAGGAATCCTAGTGTGGGCTGTGAGTGTAGAAAGCGTTTTTTTATTTATTTATTTGACTATTCAATTTTACTAGTAAAAAAATATTTAGTAGATGAGTTAAAAAAAAACCCCTACCTAATGTATTTATAAACGGCAAGATACAACAATACAAGACAACAACAAATCAGATTACTTATGTCTGACAGTTTCGTTGATCAGTTGATTGCCCAAGTCAAAAAAACTAAGTCTAGCGTACAATGACGTCACATTTTTGAGGCGTCGAAACACTGAGTTCGGGCGCGACCAGACGTTCGGAAATTGCATCTGGCAATCGGAAACCGCGGTAAAAAATATCAATTTGCGTCGAGAGGATTCGATTGTCTGAAGACGAGATGCGTGAAATATAAGAGACTAATTTCCTCTGGGATGAGGTTCGTAGTGGGAAAACCCCGTCCGACGTGTGCGTCAGCGCTCTGATGCCATTACGTTATGTTTTTGTTTGCTTATCTCCTGATTACATCGTGCACGGTAAATTAGCTGGCATATTCAATAGTTATCGTAACGTTGATTGTATTTAAAGTACACATCTACTAATATTGTAACAATTGTTAACACTACTCATACTTCAGTGGTTCAGTACGTAATACTCTCTTTAGAACGGATCAGTAGTTTTGTTATCAGACTACCGTGACAATAACATCAAATGGATTGTAACAACGACAAACAACGAACTCACGAATATAAAATGTCCGTTAAAGTTTGCATACTCTATGCGTTGTCAGCATTTGTCATCACACATGTATGCATATAATTGTATATAGTATATACGTTTATGTACTAGGCGCTTAAGGGAAGGAGAGGGGCAGAGGCGTCATCCTACGAAGATCTTCGTCGTTCGCTCTTGACTGTGCGTCTACAGTGAGATAGTGTACTAAAATAAAAACCTTACGGTAGTCCCGTTTTAGGGGGTAATAGATTTCTATGGACTGATAAAATAATAAAATTTTCTACAATTACGAAATATTTGCGTTTAAATGTAAAAAAAATGTGCGTAAAATTTTGTGCTTCTATTTGCTTCCGTCTGTAAGTAAATTCAACCACCGTGTCGTTGCATTGCCACTGCGTACCGCGCTCAAACAACTATGACGGCTTCTGTCAATGGATTGATTTCTCTACTCTCTAGGGTGCTAACTCTATAATATATTATTTAAATCACTTACACTCATGTATATATTAGACACAGTGCTTATTTTATTTCTAATGTCTAACACTGTTTAAAAGATGTTGATTATATTTATTATTGTCTATAGATACATACGATCTTTAATACAATCAAGTATTGTAGATACTCTTCCATACATAATTTAAGCTATGCACATAATAAAATGGTTGTAAGAAACGAAATCCACATACATTATTTATTGCGCATCATTTTTATGAACGAATATTTTCTGAGGTTTTTTTAAAATTACAACGTACCAAGTGAGTTGTGATCTTTTCTGAAAATGTCGGTTTACTGTAAAGCTGTTATGTTTTGATGTGAAACATCTATAGCCGCACGTAAAACCGATTTCTGGCGTGGCGACGCATGCCGTGGCGACGCGTCGCCACGCTATACGATGGTATATATATACAGTCTATACGCAGTAGTGTGTACGATGTGGCGACGCGTCGCCACGCGCAAAAATCGTAATATTTTATTTTATCACTATGACATATTTAGTTCCTATCACAATATGTTCTTTTCTGCATATTACTTTTACAAAATAATGTCGATGTTTCACATCTGCCAGGCGTCCCGTGACGGCTCACATTGTTTTTTTTTTCAACCTCAAATGCATTTTAAGATTCTTGCCTTTTTGTTACAGAAAAAAGAAACAAACAATTCAATTAACATTTAATTAACCGCTAACCTTATACTACAACAGAAGCAAGGAAGACTAACCGGAGTTAATAGTTAATTACAAGGTTATAATAACGTCAGAAAACCTTGCTCCAACGAGCTTATATCTCATATTTTGTTGGGTTCCGTACCTCAATATAAAAAAGGAAAGTTTTTAAGAAGTATCTGTCCTTAAATTAGCATGTAATGCTTACTCAAAAACAATATAAATGGAAGCAAGCTGCAAGTATTACAACGCAAAAGTCTAAAAACCAGCTAGACCACTTACCGTAATCAAAGGTCAATGTTCTAAGAAAAGAAACACTTTATGCAAATGCATAAGAAAAAATTCCAACCGTCGAAAACAATGTTTTGAATCGGCCAAGTTTTCTTGTTAAACTTAAATAAAATTTGACATTTTTGGCGACAATTTTGAACCGACACGAAACTTTGGCAAATTGTCGAATTGTTCACGAAGTTCATGTTGCTTTCGAAATTAATTTCTGGGATTAAATTTGTACGTACCGGATAACTTCCGTCCAATTATCGTAATTTCATAGTCCGCCTGATTTTAAACGATTATTGCAGCGCAAGAAATGATTAAATAAGATAGAAGATTAAGATAGATAAAGATAATATAGATTATGTACTCGATTCTTAAACAGTTTTAACCTTCATCCTTTTTATTCTTTAGCATTTTTGTCCTTATACGTCTTTCTTATTTTAACGCATCCAGGTTGAAAGAAAAATTTAGTGCTTATTTTAGTACTTCATTTTATTTTGTTGTAATCATCGTTTATATAAACCGAGACTGACGTGTCCTCTGGCATTAGCAAAGCATATGGCATTAGGGTTTCCGCGAACCGATTAACATGTGGCCTTCAAATTTCTAGACCTATAGTCGGGGTCGGTCACTACTCGGACTGCCGATCTATCAAGTCACATATACATAACGAATATATTTATATGTATAAAATTCTAATAAGCTATAAATAGTTCCAAGACAGACAACTTTGGTCGGCAGTTTCATACCTACTATTATTTTTTTTCGTCAGTACAGACAAGCTACACGATTAAAACTGTATAATTTCTTAAGGTCTATAAATAAACAAGACAATTTCAAACCAAACGTTCGTCTAGGCCATCTCAAAACGTACCATAGTTTGCGTTCACTGCCATCCATCTGGCAGGACACCTGCCTTGCCTCCCCCCGGCCCCCCCTCCGCGAACCGTATCGTGTGTCGGTGGAACGTCGCCTTTTTAATGTAACACTAATTGTGCCAATAAGGAAAAGTAATACGGGCTTTTTTGTAAGTCACGCGAGCACACACTCGGCGTGACAAGTGAGGGCAATTTGGGTTCCGAGTGTTTGCTCGGCGGACGCGCGCGCACTTAGCGGCGTCTCGCTCTCGAACCGAACTTTGTGAGTGTGGTTGATCTTTTTTCATCGAGGATATTTGGCACCCTTATATTCTGCCAGCTACGTATATGTGGCTGGAGATATGTTTGTTGACGTAATATGGTTGGAATTTAGAGACAAAGAAAATAACTACATTGTAATGTATGATGATTGGAGCTGTGTAATACTTTTATTTTCCTTTTTAATTTGCCTTTCTAATTTTTTACAGATAATTTACGTATCACTACGATGTTTCCTTAAGAGATAATTATTAATTTGTAAGGCGCACATAAATTTTCTTCAACTTGGGTATTCAACACCGCACGCCCAGAGTGAGAATTCGAATTTCAAACTACTGTTTATAGTCCTATATACTCATCGTAAGTAATGACAATTTACCATTGGCAAAAAAGGTACATGTCGAAAGGAAAACATCGAGTCTTCTATTAACAGCCTTCGAGCAAAAAGTTTATACGGAGCGAAGCCTCAGTGCATGACACTTGAAATCCGATATCCAGTGTGATGGTGTAAGGCACACAGTACACACGTGGGGGAATATGGCGAAATATTAGTATAACATGTCAACGGTTACAATCCGAACCCTACTGTACGAGTGGCGGTATTGTGTGTCGCACTATAAACACTATTAACTATTAACAAGCATATTTTCGGCTTAGTTTGAAGATGAGCAAAGATCTAAAAAGATCAGGTACTATATTTCTTTTATATTAGTTAAATTTGATGGTGGTAGCATTTTCATGTTGAACAATCCATTTCTGTTGGTTTTATGTCATAATCCACGCTAAAGTAAATGATAATTTATATGTAACGCGCACAAAAATCAAGACTATGTAATTGGCGTTCGTATTCTGTACCCTCAGCGTCAATGTGAGTTCCTTAATATCGTGGCTACAAATACCTTTACGATTTTCCTGTTATATTATTTTTAATATAATTAATTCTGCACATTGTAAACACAAATGCAAGAAAACAAACGACTGAAAACTTAAACAGCAACGCTACGTCATGTCCAATTGCGTACATTGCCATCAGCACTAACCCCGATCGGTTCCAACCGCGCGGCCGTCAAGCGGTCGATATGAGTTTTTGATTAAATTATTACGCCTCACATTCATTCCGACGTAAGTAAAACGACGAAATAAATAGTGGCCGAGCGGTAGATTTGTTGTGCACTTAGCGAACGCGCGCAACAGTTTGACTGCGAATGTGTTCGTAGCTCGTGGTATAAACTGCGGTTTGACTTCGTTCACATATCAACAGTGTTATAAAATCACTTCTATATATAAACATGTACGAAGACACAGAGAAGTGAACATTATTTTTCATGCGCTTGTGGTTTTGTGGCGCCAACGTTTCGCGAACAATGGACCTGTTAACTTGAATGAAATTTAATGCAATCAGTCTTCATTTGGTTTAGTGACAAATAGAGATTATTTTAATCAATGATTTGTTAGCAATAGGCAGCAGAAATTGTATTTCTGCTGCCTATTGCTTTGACTAATTAGATTCATTTCGAGTTACATAATGCACATGTACTGCTTTATTTCAGATTAGCTGACCCGGCAAACTTTATACCGCCTCAAAATCTATTTATCAAATATATTTCATATAAAATATAGCCTATGTTACTCGTGGATAATGTAGCTTTCGAATGGTGAAAGAATTTTTAAAATCGGTCCAGTAGTTTTTGAGCCTATTCATTAAAAAATTTTTAACAAAAAATACAACCGACTTCTATGTCACTACAAAGTAAAAAATAATTCAAATAAATGTTGGTTTAGTACATATTTCTGAAGTCGGCGCTCATATTAGATACGCTGTTGACATCGTTATCCAACGAAATATATTGATACGCTCATATTAGATACGCTGTTGACATCGTTATCCAACGAAATATATTGAGCGCCGACTTCAGAAATATGTACTAAACCAACATTTATTTGAATTATTTTTTACTTTGTAGTGACATAGAAGTCGGTTGTATTTTTTGTTAAAAATTTTTTTTCACCCTTTTTAGTAATGACATAATAACATTTATATTAATACAATATAAAATTGTATAAACGAGATCACGAATTAAGGTAAGGTCTGAATTTACATTGATTGGAACCGCCCGCTCGCAGGGCGCTGCCGCGCCCTGCTCGCTTAGTTTTATATTGTCTTATATGTTCCAACCTAACCTAACTAAATAGTCAATGATGAACTGGCTTTGCAATTTCATTAGAACCTACAGCAAATATCTTCAAACACAAGTCAATTATTCCCATCGGTTGAGGAGTTACATATTTTGACTCCGAGCCACATTATCAGACCCTTAAATAGTCAAAGATAAACTGGTTTTTCAATTTCATTAGAACCTACACCAAATATCTTCAAACACAACTCAATTATTCCCATCGGTTGAGGAGTTACATATTTTGTCTCCGAGCCACATTAGCACACCCTTAAATAGTCAATGATGAACTGGCTTTGTAATTTCATTAGAACGTACATCAAATATCTTCAAACACAACTCCATTATTCCCATCGGTTGAGGAGTTACATATTTTGACTCCGAGCCACATTATCAGACCCTTAAATAGTCAAAGATAAACTGGTTTTTCAATTTCATTAGAACCTACACCAAATATCTTCAAACAAAACTCAATTATACCCATCAGTTGAGGAGTTACATATTTTGCCTCCAGAACCCACTCTGATCCTCATCATATTTAAATGGGACCAACTTGTAGCAATTGTCCACACACGAAATTAAAGGCATTAAAATAGGTTCATAAACGGCGAAGTTATGGCTGTTATATTTACATGGGTGGAGGAGTTCCCCTCTTTTTCTCCAGAACCAATCGATGGATCCTAACCATATTTAAATGGGACCAACTCGCAGCTCGTCTCTACACAATAAAAAAAGAATTATTAAAATCGGTCCACTAACGGCGGAGTAATTGCTGTACATACATAAAAAAAAAAAAAAAAAAAAAAAAAAAGATACCGGCCGAATTGATAACCTCCTCCTTTTTGAAGTCGGTTAACAATCAAACAAACAAACAAAGTTTTCCTTTTTATAATATTAATGTATAAAGTATAGATAGGTGAATGCTTGTTTTGGTGCTTTCTGGTAAAAAAACGGTTGTCTGATATAAATAATATTAAAATTTACTGATTGAACTTGCGTACTGCGAATAGTACAAGGTAAATCACGTACGAAATTCGCAGTAATAGAAATACAGGCGGAAATGGAATGGGTTTTCATAGAAGCGCATTAATGTCAATATTTGATATGGCGAAATAATGGTGCAACACTGGTCGGCGATGTGCCGACACGTCGCCGCGACTAAATCAACACGACTGAATTATCGTAATCGTTACACAATAAAATCCCATCATAATGTTGTACAATTGTGTATTGTGTATGAATTTTAAAATCTGTTTATAAATAAAATCAGCCACGAAGATTGAAGTTAAGTTTGGGGTAAAAAGTTGGTAAAGGTTATGATAAAGAAGCAGCGTGAAAAATTCTATTTATTTTTATCGTTTCTGTAGTCACGGATATAATGTGTTGAGTAGGCCTGTAGACAGATATGTATATTGACGACGAAATCTTTTCAAACAAACCATTTATTTGTTAATCAAAATATTATACATAATTCGACTATATGATTTATCAATGTTTCATTATATCCGACTCTAATATGTACTACAACAAATTGCGATGTGCAGCGAAGAACCTACTTACTCTCGTAATTACGATGGAAGTAGTTTTCACATCACTAAAGTGTGGAAGCGTGTTTTAATTTTCTAAATCTTGCGTACAGGGTTTATCACTTAGGCGAAAAGAATAGCGGGAAGGAAAATACCTACAAAACTAGAGAAAAGCTTCTAATCTTCGATTATATTACAAGTATTTACCGTTTAACATATTTTTTTGGTAATCGCGCATTTATAAAAACAAATTATATTAAAAGCAAATATTTTTTTTAAAGTCGTTAAAATCATAAAATTATATTATTAGGCAACATTGAAAGAAACATTTCAGGTAATTCACATTTTATAAGCAACTTCACACGAACCAACTGACGGTAAGGCGGTAATTGAATAACAGTCACGCCACGGCCGGCGCCGGGTATTCCCCATGTCGAACGAACGCTTTCCACGTGTACCGCTCATAACATAATGGTGTTTATGCGCACCTTAACAATAACACCACTGATAACTTGCATGGCTCTACCATATAATTGTAGAGAACGTATTATCCTTCGTATTTTTGATGTATGCGGGTTGATATTATCTTCCTTCTATGTCTATAGAAAGACTTGTTCTGACTGACAGATTAATCGTAGCAGAGCCTAAACTACTGAAGATAGAAGCGTAAAATTTGGACAATTTGTTCCGTATATGACGTAGACACTCACTAAGAAACGATTCAATTTAATTCCACCCCTAAGAGGGTTATACAGGGGCTATTTACGCTTATGATGTAGCTTGCAAAACCTAGTTGTCGTATTTCATTGTCGAGTTATAATCACGGTTAAGTTAATAAGGTCTTATTCATGTGTGTAACATGTAAAATATTTTTATGACAAACAACATTTCCAATCAATTAATTTCACTACTGACATTTATGACTTAATTACATAGTTACAATCAAAATCTACTTTCAAACGCTTTCTACGCACATATAACTCACGCTATTATATCGTATACATGTAAAATAAGTCATAAAATTGGGGAAACAAATACACACGATAAATTAAGTAATTAATTATTTACTAGTTTATACATAGTACCGTCACTTGACAACTTATAAAATATTAATATTTGTTATCAACGTTTCACATTCACGAACACAAGCGTACATCAGTGGCCAATCATCATTAGAGTGCCGACCGGACGTGGACATTCAAAAACGCATGCATCCACTTTGAGTTTTCACGAAAACAAACGCGAAGTCACCAAAAGGAATGAGTCTCGTATCGTCTGTCTGTGTCTAAAAGAGTTCTTTGTGAACGGGCAACAATAAAAAGAAACTACAACGTGTTCATTTCGGCAAATCAGTACGAATCGTGCGGTGCGCCCATCACACGGTCGCAGCGATTTTCTTTGTAACAAAATTATGCGGTTTGTAGCGACTTTAAAACAATTTGGAACTTATTATGTGAATGCGATAGAAACGCCGATGCGGACTGCACAATTTGTTAAGCTCATGGTGGTCGGCAAAGAAATGTATTTTATGTGCGCAATTTTCCATCTAAAGACCGCTAAAATGTGTACAACAAACACATAACCTAATTTGGGATTGTTCTTATAAGTGAGTCTTTACTACATTTCAAGATGTTTTTTAAAGATTGGAGTAGCAAACGAACATCGAGATCATTTAATGACAAATTGTATACCTATCTGCAACTTATGTAGTACCTATTATTTATATGTTTGCAATTCTTTCAGTTGTTTACTGTAAGATATGTAAATAAGTAGAAAATAATAAATGAGCAATCGATATCACAAGTTTAAATTGGCAGTCATATAAATTTCTGTTAAGTAGGAAGAAATGACAAACAAACAAAACTGACACACTCTTCCTGGAACATTATTATCATGAATTATATTTATGGATTAGGAGTAGAGAGGTTGAAGCTCGGATGCTGACTAGTGTTGTGCCACCGGTGCCAAGAAACAGGCGAAGTCGACTCTCGTTACGTTGTTCATGTTTAATTTCCGAGGAAAGTCCAATTAATATTTTGGAAAGATGTGCCAACACTTGAATCGGAGCACTACACTATTTTGGTGTATTTTGGTCCATTATTTCTGGTCCACCTGAACTCGGTGGAACTCGTGACACAGTGGCGTGACAACTGTGCCAAGAAAACGGACGAGGCCGACTGTTGTTATGCGATGCATTTCTAATTTTTGTAGCCTCGTGACTGGGTTGCATATAAAAATAATAAAAGATGACTATTATTATATTTCATAGAAATAAGACGTCTGCGGAATTTGAGTGCGGCACAACAGCCCCACCTACCTACCTTAAAACGCGAAATTTTTTGGGTACTGGTTTATAGGCAGTAAGGCTAGAAGGCAAAAATTCACTACCTCAGATTTACGATATAACGATACAATTTAGTATATCTGCCGCAGGACACTTATAACGAACCACTAGCAAAGGTCTGGTGGAGTTATTAAAATGTAACTCCTTTTTTATTAATTGCGTAGTAAAAACGTATCGTGTTTAATTATCCGATTGTTTTGATAGAAAAGAAGTATAATAAACGAAACATAATGACAGATACCGTGAATCTTAAACCTTCGAGTACGTGCGAAAAACCAAGAGAATCACATGAACTCACGAATATGAAACACCATAACTCATCCTAATTAGTCAAAACAATGCAGAGAAACGTTAATTGCGTGTAGTAAATAGTCTCGCAGGTTGTTTGTTCAAACCGTTCTGAATATAGCGTTCACACAAAAACCAGTTTGGGGGCATATGAGAAGATTCATCATGTCCATTCACACGGTCGGCGCCTAGCGACTGAGACCAGTTTACCTAGATCAGAGGTTTTCAACGTTATCTCATCATAATCCACAACGGTGCCAAAGGATTTATGAGATGAAAATGTTAATAACTCATGAAGTAGGTACTACAAGCGATACAGTAAATCACATTTGAAAGGTAACAGCATAAATCATTGGAAATCGTAATCTTAAGAATATATTTTTCACCACATAAATATCTCCTAACATTAAATAACGACACTTCAATTTAAAACCTAAACTACACAAATTCTTTTATTCAACATTAACAAAACAGAATAAAGCTTTATTTATATAAATAGGTCAAACGCAACCAGATGCACAATTCGTCCAATATATTGTAGTGTAAAAAAAAAACCTGAACAGGTTGGACAACACTGATCTAGGGGCAGGTGTCGCCCGCAGGCCTATGTAATTGCGGGCCCTTAAGCGTGCCGTTGACTCGATCGCGACTCTGAAACGACTTGGGGTTCTATTTAAATATCATCAACTCTGTGTGTACGTAAAAACTGGATTAATAAAAGCATCGTAAGTACCTATGGAAGAAGTATAGACTCGCTCGGGTACGTACTATTGTAATTACAGTCGTATAGGAGTCGAGTGGTGTATTCTAGATACCTAATCAATAGTATTACATATTTAATTTTCATTCTTGTCATGTACCGATTTAGTGTGGAAAAAATATATATTGAATTTTAGATGTTGTGTGATAGTCGTAGAAGTCTGTCACAGTCGTTTCCAATTTAATCGACGTTAAAAATAGATGTTATCGTAAATACCGCTAATTAGTTTGCCTTCTTTCTTCGTAAATGAAACAAAACAATTTATATTTCTTGAATAGAATTTTATCGATAGCATTGGCCTTTCAGCCTTGAACCATTGCTTACACAAATTTCGGAGTGGAACATCAGATTTTTACAGGACAGAACTTGCAAAAGTGCCTTCTGTCCCAGAGTTAAGTGGTTACTGCAGCATGCGTCTGCAACAAAGACCAAAATAGGACAGGATTCCATCTTTTAAGTTTATCATACATACGAGTATGTTATTGAACTACAGTACTAGACAAGAGAAACTTATGTGCCTTCAGACCAGAACGTGTTGCCTATATATTATTATAGCAGAATGGTATAAGTAGTGATTACGTACTCTGAAATGAAATCTACATACATACGTACTTTTGAACTATTTTTTTTAAAATCTAGAGTAATACCAACAAGTTACTTCTATGAAACTCTGAATCCCTTAAACAAATTCTCCACTTCGGCCAAGCTCCCGAGGCTACGATAACTTCAAAACAGCCTACACAGCAAGCAACTATCCATTCGGGGAATAAATCGCAATTTCCAAAGGCCGGACGCATACAGACGCCAGTTCGAGATGGCTGCAGCCGTAGCCCGCGGGCGTCGAAACGTCTTGAATTAAATTATACACCGCGAGCCATTCATGCAGAAGACTAAGCACATTGTCCGTGTGCGTCAATCCGTAATCTTATTTGCGGCACGCGGAAGAACCTTTTTCTAGATATGAAAACGTAAACAAACCTTTTATTCTGAACGTAGTGAAACAGTATGCTATAAGTTTAAGAATAGAGGCATCACTTTATTTTCATTTAGTTTACAAAAGATTTGTAAAATTTAAGATTATTTGAAAACTGTGTACATACTCGAGACTATACAATCGACAGAGATAAATAAATCAATATCGAGAGAAATAAATACGAGAATTGTTTATATGATGTGTTTGCTTTTGCCGGAATTGGGGTATACATATTATGAAATCCACTTAAGTAATATAATAACCATGGATGAAAGTATAGTAAATATCAACCCGATCGGTAAAAGATTCGGCTTAGACATACGGATAAGTTAATGAAACACTTGTAATAATAAAATACAAATAATAGGTAAAGATAAGGATATTATAATAATATATACTTTCACAAAATGTATAAAAGTAAAAGTGTGATTAAATTTCATCCGAAGTGGAAATAACTCACATATAATGCTTTATTTTGAAGAGATGACTAAAACAATATCAGATTTTTTTTTCAGAAATGTATTTATTAATCTCCGAAAATATTACTCTTATTTACAATAAGGAACGAGGAGTCCTTCGGAGAATTTGTAAATCATCTTTAAATGTAAGTGATAGATTATCAGAATTCGTATTAAATACAGCGGTATCGAGTGTTATTACAATATTCTGAGAAATGTACATTTTCTGTTTCATATTTTTTTCAAAACCATTACAGTATACAGTTAATTCACCGACATATATCAAATAATTAGCAAGCTGAAGTAGCAGTGGGCTGGTCACATATGTCGCAGAACCCATGGCCGATAGGGCAGGCGAGTTCTCGAATGGCGACCACGAATCGGCAGACAGAGTATAAGACGCCCTCCGGCACGCTGGACCGACGACTTTAAGAGATTTGGTGGTAGTGGCTGGATGAGAGCAGCGGAGGGCCGAGTGTTGTGGCCCACCTTATGGGATGCCTATGTTCAGCAGTGGAATGATAAAGGTTCTGACCGGAAATATTCGTATAGGGCAAAGAGACGTACGAAACGAAGTGGCGTCCTCTTGATTGAGTCGTCTTATAGTACTTTATAGACCACATAAATACATAAAATTAACACACACATATACGAATTAATCTTGACCAAAAGGCATAAGGTTTTTATAGGTATTTATGGGATAACCACGACTATGTCGCTAATATGACACCATGTCATTAGAACTAGTTTTTTTTTTAATACAATATGTAGCAAATGAGCACGCAGTCCGCTTAATGGTTAGTAGCCTGCCGGCCATGGCTGTTTAATCAACCCCACATAAGATTAGAGTCCTACCTGAGATCGAATCGAACAACAGATGCGTTGCTACCACTGAGAACGTAGTTGGAACGTCTAGACTAAGTATACCTTACCACACAAATAAAAATTTACTAATTACAATAAAAATACGATCGTATTACAATACCGATATTGTATGCACGGACTACGGATGACGCTCGTTCGGTATTCGAGTTATTCTGGTTGCCAGTAGAAATTTTCTAGCCAAGGTCGTCCGAATCCACCTAGGGGTGCTAACCATACTATAATATAGATTATAGAGTATTAAACTATTTTTTTTCACTCACACACATAAATATCGACTATTATTTAGGAAAATAATTTGGCAGATTTTTTTCAGTATTGACCATACAATTTATACATTACTTATGTTGTAAAGTATAAATAAAACGTCATCACATACAGTTTTCATGAAATACGTTACTAAAAAACACTATTTTTGTCTGATGTTTTTTTTTTTCATAAAAGACTATATTTTTATTATTAAAAAACCAATGGTTGACAACCCTAATACCACCCGCCATTACGTCCCGCGGTCCTGTAATGAATGCGAATGTTTCGTGTCGGCCACGCTACAGCTGCGCGAAAAAATGCTATCTAAACAAAATAAATAATGACTTCTTTTAATTTGTGTACGCTCCCAGATCGCTCGAAGATATTCTGATATCTGTCTCTACCTCAAAATTAACATCTGAAGTTTGTATTATTCTATAATGTTTTTAATATACTACAATCTGTTACTGGCTTTGGTCGCAGTAGTAAGTTTTAAGTTGTTCTTTTTTATTACACTGTAAATATTTAAGACAATTTTTCAGCTATAAGGCACTACTGAAAATGCCTATATTTAAATGATTTCTTACTCCATGTTATTGCAATATTTAGTAGATAGATTATTCAACAAATCAAGTTTATGAAACTCGCTTATACCTATACATACATACGCCAATAAAAAAAACGCAACACAAAAAAACCTCCAGCAACGTCGGCGACCGCCCTACTAATTGAGCCAAAGGTCGTCAAGTGCAAAAGCGTTTAGTGCGCGGTTAGTTAGCGCCCGTTGTCAGTTGCACACTGGCGCACCGCCAAATGACGTGTGCGCTTAACGCTGCAACTCGCGAACGGTGACGTCGCATCGCTACGAATGAACACGAGGACTGCCCACTCCACTGCGGTTAAAGAGGGGTAGTTATTTTTTTGTATTGATATATGATTGAAATGTTGTATAGGTAGGTAAGACATGGGGTATGACAGCCAATAACGGAGAGGAATAGAGACAATTGGAGCAGGCCTTGCCCAACAGAAACACACTTTTACGGTATTTATGTAAGAAATACTATTTTGAAATGTATGCATTAAATTTTTTTTACATCATCAAAAGCTAATTTTTTTACATCATCAAAAGTATTAAACATGTATTGCTTCGACTGAGAATTAAATTTAAACGATACGCTTTGTATGCAGAAGACAGCAGAACTGCACGTTGCTTCTAACGAAGAAATAGGTATGATACTTTACGCTCTATCTACATACTCTGTACCTTGAAATAGGTAGATGGAATCAGATCTCGAAGATATTTTTTAGTTTGGGTAGTGACACAACTTCTCAATATTGAGAAGAGGAGAGCCACACTCCTATGTTGCCATGAGAACGTGCGCTACGTCACCTACGATTTCGTAGAACACATGCTCGTTTTAGACACTGTGTACACACATATACTTTTGATTTACAACACGTTACATTGTAGGCGCCTGCAATGTCAGTTCGTCGGACTGGTGCGTGTAAACGATTGTTATTACGTCATCCTGAAAATTATAAGCGAATGCTTACGTAACGGAAACTGACTGATGGAACGAATATATTGGTACAGTCATCGCCAAAAAAGTTTTCGGAGCTTTTGGATAATTTCTTTACCTTCTGGTAATAGTTGAGAGTACTGGAAACTGACCTTTCTCCACAATATGGCGAGGAAATACAGAACAGTTAACGACTTCAGGACGTGGCGGGGATTAAAATATACGCTTTACATAGCGTAGATTACAGACCATCTGCGTGTCACTATCGATTATTTTTAAATAACAACACTAGCTTCAACTAGTTTTGACAATTGTTATCCAGTGATAACCGGAATATATCGTTCGACGTATCCTCCGAATGACGGAAAGGCACATGATTTTTTATCATTACCTTCATTCATTTAATAAGCGATTGTGTACGAAGATTCTCAAGTTGACACATTATTATCGCGTGCATTACGGCGCCAGAGTGCTATTTCCATGCGTTAGTTGCTACGTAAAATATTAATAGCTGATTTAACATGATTTACAAGTAAGGTTACGAGTTACAACTGTGTAGGCGGCATTCTAAACATTCGACTGCTTTTGCCGACCAATTGATTAACTACAGCAGAAAACATGCCACGGTCCCCCGCTGTGTTCACTTATAATGTCTGCGGTTTGAAAGTAGGAAATGGGCCTAATACATTTCACCTCTTGCGTAACATATACAATTGGAAACTAATTACAGTATAAAAATATTATAAAACCGTTAATCGTTTTTACTCCGGTTGCACTACCACTATGTTTAGTTTTGCCTTCTTATAGGATTTTTAAGCAATGCTATGCTTTGATTGACTCATGTATTTAATCAATATTTCGATTTAGTCAGGAATAGCAATGTAAAATTATGGGGTTGATTATATAGAAGTCTCTGAGCAGTACTGACAATTATCTCATAAAAAATTGTGATACCGCATATTACCTTTGATTATACTGAAATATTATTGACAGCTATTACAGGAACAATCTTATCATACTATTATTATTAAGGTAAAAAGTGAAATTGTCATCGAATCACTCGAAGACATATCCACCTGCTTATCAATTTTCAGAACGAATGCACCGATACTATCGATATCGTTGTTAGGTGAATTATTGCCACGTTACGTGACAAGTGTATGAATGATTTTGTATTTATAGCGTAGTAACAAAAAAATAAATTTAACTTTAGTATTTTACATACCGGAAAGTTCGTTTTTATTTATTGGCATTCTCATAATGAGCAGCACACTACATTCTACCTAATAGCAGCGCTTTAAAGGGTGTGTTAGGGAAAATATACTTATTCGAACATATCTGTGACAGACCTCTTCTTATTTGGTCACTAACCATCAGTAGGACTCTGTATGCATGCTAGTTTACTAGTTAAAATAGTTATTATAAAAGTCTGTAAGCCTTTTTATTTATCTGTGTTAAGGACCCCTTAATTGGTGGTACCTGAAAACGATCACGACGATGTTCTACATGAGATTGGTGATCAAAGAGGGGCGAAAAATCACTAATAGGTATCATGTTTACATAAGTACTTGCTTATTTAGTATCTCCATAAAAAACGTGGGTAATCCCCCTCAACTACAAGTACACTAAGAACATTACAACCGTCCTAAATACCTATACCGCACAATGCACAGTCGGTATCATTAAAATCTAATTTTATTGGCCGGTTATCAGAGAACAAGGCGGTCGCACCGGTATGCGAGCCGAGACGAGCTCGCTGAACTAGTTTTAACCGCTGATAAGATTATTTTGGCGCCAAATAATCACGCCGACGTCAACGCGCGTCTGTTTACCGATTACGAGGCGGTCGTCGAGTGGACGGGCGGCTTGGGTACGCCAATTGTTGTGAACGCCTGGGAAATAACTCTGTTGCCAATGCAACAGCTTCAGTATTTTCTGCTATACATTAGCAAGTGAGTATATAGGTTATGGTTACTAAGTGTATATTTTATGTACATCTGTAAACAACTTCGTAGAGAGATAATATTATGACTATTTCTGGGAATTAACAACTCCAAATAAGATAGAAATGGTGTTGCAATAATGATGTTGCAATCGGAGTTTAAAAACTGTATTTGCTCTGTAGAAGAATTTCGACAAATGGAGGACTGCGACTTTAATATTTTGAAGTCATGTTTTCATTTAAAATATATAACGTATACATAAATGATTTACTTTAAAGAACAAGGTAATAAAAGAGGAAACCAACATACCATTTGGGCATTTATCGTTCTTATTCTCAGAATACACACAGTCAAGCGAGAATCAAGAGAGATATGAAGAACATATAAATAGCAAAGCGCTTATAAACAAACATCAATAGCCTTTTGGAGCAGAAATCACATGAAAATCGAATACTCATTTTTAAATTATCGTTCGATTAAATTGCTACGAGACAGGGAGTGTCACTTATCGACAGCCAATATTATTGTGATCATGGTGAATCAACTGAACAGTTATCGAATCCTTAATGTTTATTATAAGAATTATCGCATACCACATACAAATTATCCTCAGCCGTTATCAAGTCCGTGTAGCGATAACGTATGTCACAAGCGATACGTGTTGTCAAGTTATTGTTTGGAGCGTGTGATATTTTGGTATGCTGGCTATTTAAAAATAATACGATTTGAATAAGAAAATGTTTATATATGTCATGCCCTACGCAAGGGTTTAATAATAGTTTTATTACATTAAATAGATTTCGTTTTAATAGTTTTTTAATCTATGTTTGTTGTATTAAGTCAGGACTATGGCAAAAACGTCTCAATTACCTCGCTCCACCTCTCATTATCAAGCGTACCTATTGATGACCTGAAGAAGACAGCGAAAATCCATTGGATTTATAGAATACTCAAGCCAAGAGTACGTTTCAGAGAGATAAATATTTTAATAAGTTTAGGTTTGTATAGTTGATCAATAGCTTCTACAATCAAATGGACTTTAGACTTTTAATAAAAACCACAACTAAATTTAGTACTTAAATATGCCGTTATCAAGCTATAGCGATAGTACAATACAACTCAATCCGAAGATTGTAAATTCGTTTAATATACTTCCAAGAATAGGTACGTCAAAAGTATTTTTATTTCATGCGACTTGACCTCCTCCTCAAAGTTTATATTAAAATCGGATTAAACTTTTATTGTGAACTTCGTGTCTGCGACGTTCTTTTCATACCGGCCTTATCCTCGGCCGTACAAAAGATTTCGATGTAATAGAAAATATTGTGAAACCGAAAAAATGTGGCCATTGAAGTAATATATTCACAACAAAATCCGCGCTAAGCTCAATAATCTGCTCGTATATATGAAATGATTGAGATGAAAAGCTCAAGTTATCGAAAAATATTTAGATTTGTATATACAATGTGAAAAATTAGAAATATTTTTTCCTTATTAGGTATAACACGTGTAAGGGGAAATAATTATTATGGAACTCTTTAATTGAATACTAGGAGAACAAAACCGGGCATAATATCTGATGAGTAGGTATTTGAATTAAGTAAATATTTTTATATATCTCATGTAAACAAATTAAAATAAGTTAAGAATACAAAATTTCAGTCGTGTTATACTCGTACTTGTGACAGTCTAATGTTAACATTTAACAATAGAAGTGGGCAAATGGGCACGCGGCCGCTGTGTTTACATGGCAGCCATAAAAAAATACTTCCAAATACTTAGAATTAAATTTAATAATTAATTAAATAAATCTGCTTTACTACACATATGTTACGTGATAGTATCCGCGTCACCATCAAACACAGAGTTCTGCTACCTATACGACAAACAAACGCAAGGGTTTTTCCTCGCAAGCAATTTTATCGTTCAAGCTTTAATATTAATTAATCAAGCGGTATTCCGTGAATACCTAAATGACTTTTACAGTCATTTCAATTAATAATGGAAAAATAAAAATGTAATAGAATTCCTATGCGGATTTATTATTTTTCTAAGAATGTTTTCTCTTACAATGAACAATGCAAATGACTCTTCATTTCTTATAACAAGCTTACTTACGTCAAAACAAATTAACATGTTGCTTTCCGCTTACCTGTAAACAAAAAAAAACAAGTTATAAAACTGAAAATGTTTAATTTCGTATCAATATTATTTAAGTAGATAGGCGACATGTGAACTTATAATTGACATCCCACTTATGTAACCAATAATCCCAGATCATGCAATTAGTTATCATTTAATACGATAACAGCCATCAAATTTACATTCCAAGTTACATACATTATATCTAATCTAAATTTTATGTTTTGGAAGCTAGATTAGCTAACACGTGCATATATAAAAAGCTCACTGCCTAATATAAATCTAAGTGGATATTTAAGATTTACATAATATGACTGCAGCCCTTTTTTTGTTCCATAACTGACTATGGGTCTTTCCCAGAACTGGGACCGCCTTGAACTTACTAATAAGTTGCGGATGGGAGTATGAATGGGCTTCACTAACCCACTAGACCATTCGCCACTACCAATCTATGTCATGTTTTCAAATCGATAATTAGGCTTTAGAAACTGTAGAAAGGTTTAAAAACTGTTAATCGGGACCGATTCATTGAAATGCGCCCAACATCACTTCATTTTGTAAACCTGTGACGCTTCATACAAATCGCTAAACGTTAAGACACTGCGCTAACTAATAATTACGACAAAATATATATCTTTGATCCAAGACAATAAAGTATCCTAAACTACCCTGTTAAGATTTCGAAGTAATCATAAGTGAGAACACGTTAACATATCCGTGAGGTTTAGGAAACTGTGGTGGTTTCATAAAGAGTCATTAATAATGCATCGGGCGAGGCCAACCACCAAAAGGTCACGTTTGGGCCAGACTAGTCGCCGTTCTCGATGTTAACCCTCCCACTGCGAGCGGCTTATTGTACCTACCCGCCGTCGTTTAAAATTTCAACTATATAATGGAATATGACATTAAACCGCGATGTCTTCGTGCGAATGCTTGTCGTCGTTGGAATGTACCGTGGAACGTTTACAAGTACACGAACATTGTGGTATTTGTACGTTGATATAATTATTATAGTTTGACTATAAATTTCTGTCTGACAATCTCACATGGTTTATAGCGTTAATTGTATCCACAATAACATGAAATTTTGCAAAAAAAAAAAAAAAACTGCAGTTACCTTTTACAATACCAAACTAAGATGTGTATGTTTCTTTTTTCTTTACAATAGTTTTATTTTCGACTTAAAACACTCGAATGAAAATACTCATTTCCTATATTAGGCATTCGCAACGATGGGTTAAAAGCGACGCGTTCAAAGGTCAACCTTTGGCTCTCTCATTGTGCATAAATACGACTAGATTCCCGTGTCCTAAAACACGTTGAAATATGTTACGAGGGATTTTTAAATAATTCATCAAATAAAAAGCTACCACAGTCGACAGTATACCCTCCCGGAGTATAAGCGAAAACGGTAGTAATTTTGTTTAAGGGCATAAGGAATCTCATATTTATGTGCATCGCTTGCAAGCGTTTGATCATGTTTTTAGTAAGCAAAACCGTAATAAATCTTCTTTGCGCCGGACATTTATATATTTTTAGGGCCGTATCAAAGTATGATAATTTCATCAAATTCATCATATTCTTATGTTCATGTTTGTTTATTCGTAATTGAGTATTTTAACTACGGTATAGTATCATCAATCAAATAAATATTTTACAAGTCTTTTTCATTGTAAATAATACTTGAATTTATACCATACTCTCCTCTTTATTCTACACAGAGCAACAAAACCAAAATTTTAAAAATCTTATGTCAATTACGTCGCCAGCTGTAATATCCTCTTTATATGCATATGTTTTAAAGTATTCGACATAACATATTAAGTCACCGTCAGTTAGTGTTTTATTACACCCAAAATATAAATGCGAGGTAATACAAAGTTGAATGGCACACACATGAGTATAAACAGGTGAACGCTCACTCGCACAGGCGATTTGCATATCTCAGCTATTGACTAGTCTAGACTTTGTTAGAATTAGCGTTCACTCAACTGGAACAAGTCCGACTTGTTAAAATTCAAATCTTCGTTTCTTATCTGCGTCTGTGTCAATTCGTTCTTTATAACGTTTTAAACATTATTAATAAAATTATTTATACAAAATATATAAAATTTTAATGAAATGTGGGCAATTCGTGTGTTCGGTTTTGAATAGTAGTTACCTACCTAATACTATCTTTCTTCTATGATATTAAATATTAATATAAATAGTTAACGACACAAATAACAAAGCACAGTGATTATAAGAACCATTTTAGGTGACGCTTATGTTTGTATGGACTTTAAGCCAGATCGACATAACGTCCACCGCGCAGTTTCCGGATTAGATTTGCGGTCGGGTAAAAAAGTATGTATGTGATGAAATTACATGCATATATAACTTGTGCCTATGTAGGTAGGTACCTATATCCTAAGTCCAGTAGTTTACCTTTAAGTTGAATCATTTGCTATTTTAAACTATATTTTACTTACTTATCAACATGTATTGTATTAAAAATATTGATAAGTCAAATGCATTATAAAAAAGTGTTTAAGTAAAATTATAGCTGACAGGGCGTTGAAACAAACCGTTACGCGTTACGACGCACCGAGTTCACTTTTGCCGCGACGGAATGGAAAGTAAACAATAATCAGAACTGATAACTATTGTCGATACTGGCAACACTTCAAAAGTAAACAGACCGTTCTAGGAAAATCGGCGCACGGTATCGCACTAATTGAAACGCAATTTTTTTCCAGAATTTTCAGAACCGATGACGCGACGTGTTAAGCTCTTTTCGCATTAACAAACGCTAGCATAGCATAGCATTAGCAGACACGGAACGGGGTTGATATTACAATATAATAAGATAGGTAGTACTTTGAACGTATTCACATGTACAGAACGTAGGCGGAGTAGCTTCGTATAGATACAGACTAAAAATGACCAGCAACCTCGACAAGAATAGTGTTCATTACCGTTACTACAAGTTCTACCATAAACTGTCTACGAAACATTTAAAATACCCGTATGCACTTCATAGATGTGCCTGATGATGGTCTGGAACTCTTGGACTCTGGAATGACTGCTGGCAGTTATGAAAACTGGCATGCCTTCTGTGCCTACCATGCTACGTCATGCGCGGTACCAGACACTAACGTGACGTAAATGTGAATAGAATTTTAGATATTTGTTTTCCGTTACAATAATAATTTATAAATACGGGAAAACCGTTTGACGAAAGAACTGTTGTTTATTCAATTAACGAGTGGTTTAATTCCGCGAGACGAGATAACAATGTAGTTCGTTCTATAAATAATAGTTATTCCTGTAGGTGATTAAATTTTCAAGTATTCGCATACATTATTTCGATCTCGGGGTTTTCCATTAATAAATGAACATAAACATGTTAATACAGACGCGAAACTGAAGCATATTAAGGCGACCCTGACTTTCGTGAACCCTTATACAATAATTAACTCTCGAGTAATTTATTGTTTTATTTTTAACGCTGTAAATTATATTTACTTTGGTATAATACATTGCATACAATAAAAGGTAGAAAAAGAACCGTTATTAATTAGTCATGTAAGTTTGAAGTAAACAAATGCATATATGGATACTGAATACCTGCATATTTTAAATAAGAAATAGTACATTACGATACGCGTGGCCAAAGTAGCCTATTTTTGCACGGCGTGAAGTTAGCGCCCGAGCGCAGCGAGGGTGCTAAACGCCGTGCAGATAATAGGCTACTTTTGTCACAAGTATCGTATACTATTTTATAGCTCGTGTGACATAAACCCGCTTATACTTGTGAAGAAATATGAAAAAATATGATAATTATTTTGAAACTCATAAATGATTGAAACTAAAAATTATGAACTAAAAAAGCAATAAAAATGTGACACCACCAAAACCATTGAAATTTAGAAAATTTAGTAATTATTCTGCACTTGTGATAAAGACAAATCTAACACCACATATACGTCGAAATCTATCAAGCCATTTAGGCTACATACAGGCGTATTAAATAAACATATGATAAGCAATCACATAATGTACTAATACATAACTAATACTAGTGATACAGTAGAAAATCGATTATCCGGACCTTAGTTACAAATATTCGCGATTGTTCGGATTGTGAAACGTGAACAAGTAACTTTGTAATAACCCTTACAGATCAGCCACATTTTGTGTGACTTGTGCATTTAAATTCCGGAAAGTCGCCAAATCGCAACAAAATAGTTACTATAAAAAACAAAAACCCGATTGCTAAAAATATAACCTATGTTATCGCCACAATTTAGACGAATTCAGCGACACATCATGTATCAAAATTAATAGTCGTTTAAGTTTGCCAAAGAATGAAAAATACATACGTAACAAACATATAGTCGAAAAACATCACCTTCCTAAATCGGTTTAAATTGCTTTTCTTCATAAACTCAATTATCCAAATTTTCCATAATCCGAATGCCACAAATACGACAACAAATAGGTCGCTTAGTCGAGATTCTACTGGAGTAGTATTATGGCTAATTTTGATAACGATTCCTAATTTAAATATCACCTACTATGGTGTGTAGCGAAAATAAAACAAACACAGTCAAAACAAACAATAAAATTCGATAAAGCCCAATAGTTAGTCTTATAGTGATGCTATTGCTTAGTATGTACACAATGCCAAAAACATTAATAAATACGTCCAAAATAAAATATTAAAATAATTATAGCTTTAAACAAAATACTCATTACTCACTTTTAATTTTTAAATGGCATTTAAAAGTATGAAACGTTCATAGCTATGTTTATTTTTTTCAACTGTGAGGGTAGTGTATTAATATTCGTACGGTGTAAAAATCGGCTACTTTGGACACAGAAATGCGTGCCTAAAATGCGGGTTTAGGTCACAGAGTGCTATAAAAATCTTCATATCACGGCGTGCGTAAATGGACGTTTTACGCACGCTTCGCGTGCGCAAAACCCCCATTTCCGACCCCGTAATATAAAATTTTATACAACACGCGGACGAAAAATGTTTTTCTGACTCGTGTGATTGCAGTCCTCGCCTGCGGCTCGGCCTGCAAACTCACACTTGTCAGAAAAAAATTTTTCGTCCTCGTATTGTAATGTACTATTTTAAGTGTCTATGAAAATAACGAAATGATTTTCATGTTTGACTAACAATTTGTCGAAATGGAGTACTTATTAAAAATCTGTTTACTTATTGCTAATACCTAAGCGGCAAGCCCTATCATTTGTAGCAACACGCGACCCATCTTTTCTTAGGTCCATTACTTCAGCGATCGATATAAATCAAATTAGCAACTGTTGTCCATTCATTCACACCATACGTCGGTAGCAGCGTGTGATCCTGTCGGATTATCGTGACATTTCAATCAATGGTCAACGTCACAGCAGGCAGCGGTGTGACGCACGAGCGACAGGATCGGCCCACGCATTTTTTTCTGACGAAGGCACGTGGGAGTGATGCAGGGTTGCATTAGGCGGTGAGAGTCGTTAAAGCATATGGACTTCTTTGACTAAAAAGTTGGAACTTCTCATAGTAAAGTCTTCCTTTCACATCTGTCAGCCTCCAGTTACGCTAACACTATTTCTATAATGAAAAATAGTAGATGCTACGGTAGTACTGCCAATATCATATAGTTATTCTATAATTCTTAATTTTTCTATCATTTTTATTACATGAATGAATGTTATCGAATTTTCTGCATTTTGCCTAGAGAATATCAATGATAAATTTGGCGTTAAAATGAAATTACAGTCGAGGTCAGTTATGTAAAATATCCAAACCCCGTTCAAACAACACTTACATGGCAAATAACCAGATTTTTAACAATTTGAATGATAACAATAGAATAAAGAAATTTTAGTACCTTTTATTTATATCAACAATAAATAATCTAATCTAATGTAAGTTAAATATATAATCCGACTTTTCCAATATATTTCTAGTCATTGTTGGCAGCCCTGAAATAGGATTAGGGCACGCTCAATGGCGGTCTGGGGACGGCGAGCGCCGAAGGGCCATACCGTCAAAGTGTTTATCGGGCCTTTCATTGATTGACAGTTGCTACCATAGATTTGTCCTTTCGGCTCCGATACGGGACGCATGTAATAGATTTGTTTAGCTACTGGCAAAAGCGAACCCTCGTATCAGTTATGTGAATAGAAATAATTTTGTTTATTAAATGTAATGTAACAGTGGTAGAGTAGCGGAATACATACCACATAGTTCTAGTTCAACTGTCACTACCACCGTGGCTTGGGTCAACAAAATTGGATGCAAACGTCCGATTTTGGTTAAAATTCGAACGAACTTCCGTGCTTCGGAGGGGATATATTAATAAATCTCGGTTGTTCGTGTTATTGTTCATATTATTCCTCGAATATGTAGGATTATAAAAGCTAACCCATACCTCCTCAACCAACTCAAGTAAACTTATCAAATTCATTAACGATCTGAGTTACTAAGCAATTCCTGTAATGTAAAGGTGTTTCTTAGAAAGCGTGTTTCTCAAGTAAATCCTCCATTCTCCACCTCTGTGTACATCTCACGATCGTGGCCATGGGAAGCCCACGGATTCCATAATACGATATCTCAATTAATTTTAACGCAAATCGATTTCTATTTCTATCTTGAAGGACGGCCTTGATACCGGAGAAGCCCAATTAAATAAATAAAGTTGTAAACAGTCGTAAAAGGTGTAGGCGGTCTAAAATATTTGGTAAATTATTAATTTAGATTAACTTCGCATGCTACTTGAGTTATATCTGTTCTGTATTTTCTGTATTTCTTAGGAAAGGAAATAACATATTTTCTTATATACCTTCTAATAGAATACATTTTTAATGCACAATTAATTTATTTATTTATCTGTATTCTATTTCTGTATTTATAATACCTAAAGAAGCTGGATGCAAAGAGCAGTAGTCTGGATTGGTGGACGGAAAGGCTTAAATACCATCACGGTTGCATTTTAAATTGTTAACAACGTGGCGTATTGAACATGACACCAAAGTTCATAGTTTAATACAGTTCACCCATAAACCTACAAAAGAATACATCCACCCAAATAAAGCCATTTATAGGGAACCTGTACAATTTATGCGAGTATTTTCAGAGTTTCCATTCAAGGATAAACTTCCTTAGCAGTGAGATGGTACTATTAATAACATCACATAAATTACAAATAGACGGCTCTCGAAGGAGATACGCGAAACGCCCACGCGGTTCAAGTCTATTTCAACTGATACGCGTCTAAGAAAATAAGCCGTACTATTTTTATCTGACCTACCTGAACAAATGTTTGAACTATAGGTAAAGAACGTTAAGAAATATATCGAAGTCCCACTTTTATTCAACAAGTGTACTTCAAAAGACTTAAATCCGATAAAGGAATGTAATAAGAATCGCGATAAAATCTCAAAGTTGAACTCAACTGGAATTCTTTATTTGGCTTCGCTTAAGCGGATCATTACAAAATACGATAAAAATATGTAACCGTTCCGGCCACTGGCAACGTTAATCATACAATACTGCCAACTTCAGTTGTAAAGGCAACAATTTGTTTTAATCTCCAAGTTTGAATTAAATATAACTCAACAAAGTTTGTTCTCAACAAGGGTTTAAACTCCAGATTTAATGATTACATTTTAGTATTCCTGGAAGAATCATTTTCCAACTTCGCGGCGTAGACACAGCGGGAAGTTGAAAATGATTGTTCCAGTAATACTAAAACATAATCGTTCTGGAATGTTTTAAAGAAGATAATTTTGTCTTAAGGGTGATATAAAAACGTCCAATTTCATATAAAAAATGGAATAATTCCTACAATGCCTTCACTAATAAATCATCATAAGTAAACGTATCGATGTAAAACAAGTTAACAATATTTTAGAATAAACTATATTAGGAAACGGTCGAAACTATTGCTACAGAGCAGGTAATTGCTATTTACCAAGCTAACGCGGCAATGGGAAATTATGTCTTTTATCCTAAAATTTTTATATACTTTGGAAAATAATCATCATATTTTTAACTGTTCAACTTAAGCGTCATTTTACGTGTGTAAAGTTAATTTAAACATGTATTGCCATATGACTAATATGAGGCGATCGTTTCATAGTTACTTCGTTTTTTATTTCAACAAAATCTTTAGTTGTTATAACTAAATACCCAAGCAAAATTAATTCATAATGGGATGATAAATCGCTGTTACAAACTCCGAAGTGTACATGTGTACAAATAACGTTTATTAATAAAAGCTCATAAAAAAAGCTTGCGTACGCATTAGCCCATGTGACGGCGAGTGACATTTGCTAGAGTAGAGTCTATAAAGGTGATGAGATGTATTGCGCGTTTCGTAGCAGTGGCGGTCGGCGCATCGGGTGGGCAGGTAAAAACTGGCGAATCGAGAACAATCCGGCTTCGCGCCGGCCACCCAGACCGTGCACAATCTAGGCCGAGAACGACGCTAGGGCTACTATCTGATACGAACTTACTTTACGTTTTCAAGGTGATACCAAATTACGACCTTAAAAGGCAGTTTAAATTTTCTAGAATTATGTCATGGTTTAAAATTTTAGTTAGTATTACTTAATTGTATTTAATCACTTAATTGCCTAATAACATGTAAGAAGTTTTTTTAAACGAAGCACTTAGAATTGAATTTTTTAAATACATTATTATAAGACCTACTTTTAGGTTTCGATAGTACGAGGTTCCCGTCGGTTACCTAATTATATAATCTAGAACATTGGAGAATAATGTGAGGCATTGTTAAGTAAAATGTTGTACATTTTGTCGAAATAATTTCGGTTTTTATTGAAAGATAACCTAACATCTTTTAAATGTATTTCTTGTTACATTTGTACAGTACACGTACCTGCGAAGTTGCAAGCACCGATATGATAGGTATTCTATTGGAAGTCTTCCTCTTACTATTCTCATACTAATTATATTTAATTAGTTCAAATTTTTGGCAACCATAAGTAAGACATAGTGCCGCAACGATTGCACTTCGCGCTGCCTGATAAATTCTAAGAATGCGCTTATATGAGCATATCTTAGAACTAACGTAGGTACAGTCGGCATGTCGATAGTATACTATAGATATATTCGAACGGATCCTGTTTAAAGCCCATGTTATGGATTTTGCAAAAACCTTGATCGCACTTCTCGGAATGCGCTATTAATCATTTATCATTCGAGGCATAGCTTTATCGACGCACTTAAGCTTGACGACTGAGCTTCGACACCAATAAAATGAGATTACATTGTAATGCCATTAACTATTAAATTAAAGCTTTATGATTATCGAAGATTCAAATTTAGTTGTGAACGTTCCAAGATACAATTTCGATGTTAAATTTAACAATCGCCTATAGTGCTTAACGATGAATGCCGAAGCCACGTTGCCACGTAAAGTCGCCACGTGACTTCATCTCATATTTTGAGAGATATAGATTTTGGCGCCACTTCTTTACAAACAAGACACCTTTGTTAGAAGGGTGACTTATTAATGTAAAGTAATATTTTTATACCTATAGAACAATTTACTCTAAATATAATTATATTTTTAATTTTCATGTAAATTGTAAATAAGAATTACCTTATATGTAAAATGAAGACATCATTGTTACTGGGAAATGCTACAAGAATCCGTTCACGCGAGTGCGAGAATAAGGTCGTAAACGCGATACTACCATTACGCTCTTGACAAAGTTTGTCTATTACGAGAATAAATATCAGATCTCGCAGCTCGAACACTCAAATGTTTGATGCTAAATGCCAATGAACACCGGGTGTCCTAGCGTCGGCTCATTAAAGAGAATACTCACCTTCATAATTATTAATGTGAAAATTAGCTTAAGAACCCAAGGCGAGTGAATAAGCTCGTAAAAGCGAAACTATCATTTAGCGTACCTATTCGCTTTTTAAGGTAACTGTCTTGCTGTGCACTGATTAAGTCTCATAATGAAGTTCGCTCGCGATGCCGTTTTAATTACCGCGAGGAGCAAGAGCAGCACCGGCTCATTTTATGTTCTGACTAGTTCATAGCCGCGACTCTTCTTGTTGAAAATGTTGAATATAACAGAAGTTGGAAAATACCAATATAAACAACTCTGTTACCGATCATTGTCAAGATTATATGTTTCACCAGTGGAATATAAGAATATGACACGTAGGTGCTTGGTAGTTTTGGTGAGTGTAACAGATAAAAACATTTTAAAAGGAATACGTTCTGTCAACATTATTTATTTATTAGTCACACTAAGCTACTTTGCATGAAACTTACCCTAAGATACCGCGAAACTTAACAATGACGCCATTTTGTTAGACGATTAGCTTCGCAAAAAAATCCATTGTACTTCCGAACAAAGTCCAATCGAGCAGGAACAAAATATAGTACGCAATAAATCTATTGCTTTTCGCAAGCAAGAGTAGCTATATAAACGGTATAACAGATCATTATTGACCACTCAGGTCAGCGGCAAACATTCTCAACCGGCCATCGGCCCACCATTCTTCCCGCTCTATTCTCGCCCGGGTGAATTTCAAATCGATTGTGAACGGAATACGTTTCAGAGTCGAATGGCGAGCGGTGCACAGATAACCTGGGCGACACGGTCCAAGCTAAGGCAGTTCCTGGAATGCATCGATCTCTTTTTGCAATAACTCGCGTTATGCCCACACGAAACCCCATTGTGTTTTTTTCCTTATAGACCGAGCCTAATTATAAGGTCGGCGAATATAAAGGTTATGTTATAATTCTTTTGTGATCGGCACCCATTCCATTAATAATCCTTGTAAATTAATGTGTATTTGTAATTTCAAAACCTTGTGATCTTCAAACTCATATACCTTCTTACCTGCCTACTTAGTTTTGCGATACTAAAACAAAGTTTTATCGTCTGTCCTTAAAAAAGTTTTATCCCGAAAATACGATGCATGTTTAAAAGTGACAACATGGGCACCAGGATTTTACGGACGAAATTGGATGGAAAAACCTCATTCTTATAATAAATAGGTTTAATTGATTAAATGCAAATAAATTATGGCCTACGTTAATTTCACGGGTCAAGCCGGTCAACTTAAAACAATTTGGGGAGGGACTGATTTCTTGGAATAATGTTACGGTGCGTGTGATTAAGACGATAAACAGTTTATTTACGGTCAGGGGCGCCTAAATTGTTTATACCTACGAGTAATTACTGATACGTATCTACTTAAATATGTACATAAATAGAAAGGGAGCGTTTGTTATATTTTTTGAATTCTCGCTATTAAAAATATATATATCAATTCATGTTTTCAGATCGGTCAGTAAGTCTACTGCTAATAGATTATATTATTACGCTAAGGCGTTTGACTACAGTAAAACAATTATTAACAAGCTAATTTTTATTTGCAACGAAAAACAAAGCATGAAACGTGTATTAACACCTTCACATACAAAACCATACACCAAATCATACAATTAAATTCCAATATGCGCATTATTATTAGCTCTAATTTATTATTTTGTCACTTTATACATTAATTTGCAAAAAAATCCGGCACGATTTCCTGTAAATTGGTACCGTAATACCGCTCTACAGCTTATGATAATTATTAGCGAATTACATTCAAATTAATCACTTTAACGCGGATATGACGTAATTTCGTTATATCTATTATCCAAATCCTTCCTTGCAGAACAGTACCCTTAGTATGAGATTTTACGTTTTTACAAAAATGACTGTTTTTGTATTTGTTTATTTATTTATTTATTTATTTATTTATTTATTCACAACTTACATCTAACATTACAGGAAAAAAATCCTAATGCGTTAGTGTAGCTTAAAAATAACAATAATTGACGTCCAAATTACATAAAATATACAATATACATAATATATACAAGTAAACTAATTAATAATTTTCAATTACATGGAAGGCTACCCTCGTGAACTCTCCAAGTGTGCAACAAAACAAGTCGATATGGTCTGCTATAGTGTTAAGTGTGCGCAATGCTCGTGTTAAGGGTGCGTCGCGCATCAGGTTGGTGCGTGCGTGTGGCAACGCCAGAAGACGCGGACGTCGCCGGCGCTCCACGCTTCTATCCGGCACACACAACTTCAGTTCTTTCAATATAACTGGGTTGTCAAGTTCATCCCGCAGTACTTGGAATATGTACTTTGTGAGCGAGATTTCTCTCCTCACTTCCAGTTTATTGAATCCTACCATGCCGATAACGAACAACGTAGGATACAATAAAGGATAGCCGGGATAACCACCGTGTAACTTTAAGAAGAGAAACCGGGCAAATTTATTTTGGATACGTTCCAACATTGTCTTGTACTTAGCCTCACTCGGAGACCATATAACCGAGTTACACTCCAAATGAGTTTATGTATTTCCCATACAATTCCAATCAGTTCTTATACAGTCCGCTAGGGCCGCTAGGGTAAACCTACTGTAAAATATAATTTGTACTACTGTAAAATATAATCGATGTCTTATAACTTACGTCGACGATTTTTGTGGAATGTGTAAATTCACCAACTTTATTTAAAATCTATACTAAGCTGTGACGCAAATTTCAGAGCGACAACATATTGTACAATTGGTGACATGTAAGAATCAATTAATCGTTCAGTTAGTCTCGATGTATGCTAGTAACTTGTAAACGCATCATAACCGCGTCCGAGATGCTTGTATCTCACAATTTGCAAGCGGCGCGTGACTCAGCGCTAAAAGTTAAACAAGTTCGCATCGGTGATTGCGAGTTATCACGGCAATAAGTTGCAATCTTCTTATCGTGATGTCGGCATTATGGATGTTTATTGAATAGTACAAGGATGTATATGCAATACGGATGCAATATTAATGTACGAATATAAGTATGAATGTATGAAAAAGCTTTTTTAGTACTTGTATAACTTCAACGTTATTATAATAATTTATTTATTGGTCCACGAATTATATTTTTTAATTTGTAATAAGTTACATACTTCGTTATTACAAATAAAAATGTATATTTATAGGCCAGCAAACAAAAACTATTCTTTTAATAGTAGGGTATATCTTTAAAAAAAAAAACAAATATAAATAAAACAGATTCATCTTAATTAACTAACAACTGGTTATTGAAACATATTTTTCAAAGGTATTACCTATAACTTCCGTATAAAACAATATGGCCATGAGCCTAATAATAAAAGAGGAAAGCATACAAAATATACATGTTTAAAACTTTGTAAAGTAACTTCAGAAACATATTAATATTAACTCGTAACATTAAGTAGCAAGTGGCAAGGCTTTCAACATGTCCTGAAAATAGGATACAAAATTTGACAGAGCGCGAGAAATCATTATTAGAACTTAGTGAAAAGAGGCCACTCACGAGTCTCCCTTCACCTGTTCGTTCAATAATGTTCCCGCTACTGTAATACTGTGCCTACTTATAAGATTACACGTTAAGAGGCAAAGAATCGAGTTAACATGAGGATTAGATGTGCATGTTGCATTGGGTACATTAAAGAGGTTTACATTTACATTACACTATACCTATTGTTATACGGTTTCGAAAAATTATATTAACATTTGATGGCGATGTGTTTTAAGTGTGTTTACTTAAAATGAAAGAATACACTTCCCACCTGCAAATGTAAATAGTCTCTGTGTTTAAGAAATTTCAAATAATGATTTCCGTTTGATAATTTCTTTTAAGCAATTTGCCACTCATAGAACAAGTTGAACGGAAGCGCTCCCATGCCATTCTTTCGTGACGAGTGACGACATTCGTGACAAAAGTGTCGCCCATTGTTAATCTTAAATAATGAATAATGATGTCCGAGACGTTGATGTCGTTTTAAAGAGTGCCTTGAGGAAATTGTAGTGTTTGTGTATTTACAAGGTAAACCTTACGAAACCGGTGATTATTTTAAAATAAAGTATACTTAAGTAATTGTGTATAAACAGAGAGAATAAGAATTTCATTCATAAGTATATTAGGTTGAGATTGTTGCATTAAGCTGTTAGATATAATCCGTAGATGAATAGCGGTGATAAGACGTAAGTGACCGACTGCGACTCGGAGGAAAAAAACAATGAGGTGTCATTACTCCATTAAAAGAGGGATCATTAATCCTGGCTCAAACAATACACGGCGTAAAGTTTAACTAATGTGTGCTCATCGCGGAACGGAACGGTAAGCGCACTCGCACACAGCTCCGCCGGCGGCCGCCGACACGAATATTTCACTTATTTTGCATACTAACAAGAAACGGTGCGCCTGCGCGCGACATTGCGTCACCGGCGCGCGCGGCTTGCGCAATCGACTCACGCGCTGCCATTCATCCGGCCGCACCGGCTGGTAACAGTCTAGATTCGTTACATCTAGAGCCATGTTTCCGTCTCGCCGTGTGAGCAGAATATGCTTATTAGCCCGCCGAGGTTGCGGAGCGGTGGCAAGGTTAGCTACCGATGTCCGCGCATGGCACGACTGCGGTGCGATAGCGGTGCTGGAGGTTACCGGATGGGGCGGTTGTTTTTCTCGCTTAGTACCACAAATTAAGTTTCTCATTTGAATTTGTATTCACCGCATACTACTGATTAATTACATTTCAACTCGAACATATTAGTTGTAGACAACAAAAAATATGTGAATGAAATAAAACGGGTACGACGGACGCGCTAAATTTAAATTCTTGTTAAAATTATCAAACATCAAAGGAAAAAACTTTTCACGCTCTGAATAATACGAAAACTAAAATAAATACGACTTTTCCAACAGGAGATGTGGATCAAGAAGCTAATAGGGGAAGTATGAATAGTAAAAATTCACAAGTATGTCAGCGTCAGCACATTCATTCATGCCTATATGCCGATTAGCGTTCGTCGTATTTCTATGGAACTTTTACGATAAGGGGCCGGATGTTTGGGTCTTGCTTGTCATTGTTCACATTGGCCTATTGACTACTGGCTCTAAGTCTGATTGTTACCCGTAAATTAAACTTGAATGATATCACCTTTCCGGTTTTGATAACGGATTTTATTAATTGGTATTTATAAATTATTTTTCGCATTTAAAGCATATATAGCCCATAACCGAAAAATAACCTAAATTACTACTATCATTTGAAATTATTACTTTTGTATAAAATAAACTTTAGATACCTATACGACAGTATTCATTAATCAGTGTTCATTTATCGACCCTACATCATGCGTACATAGCAACACTGACGAGCTGATCCTGGCTTGGCAACCGGACAAATATCTCCGTTGCACCAGAACAATTTGATGTATGCTCACCATGACACGAAACAGACAATATTTCAAACTGGCACATAGCCATGACACACTTATTTGTTTTTCGTTGTCTACGTTTAAACGTCATTATGAAATAGTTCGTGGGTAAGAAATACATCATTGCTGATGGAGTCGATGACCACAGGTGAATAAAAAACTGAAGGTGATAATAGGTCTCGTGTACTGACTGTGTGGTCTGTGTGTGCCATACATCCAGTTATAATTATACAATTATTTGTGTGCGTCTAGACGGCTGTGCGTTTACCAAATCCATCATAAATATTAACACAAAAATGTTTTCCTTCGTTCACATTCATATTTTCATTTTAATTGTATTTAGTTTTGAAGTGACATAGCACTTTCATTTTATTTATAATTTATATTTTCCAAAAAGATATGCAACCTACTATGCAATGGTGAATAACTCATTGTAGCTAGACAATTATCGAGAAATGCAGTTTCAGGCAGATGATTTAAAATTCCATTTTTATTTTATGCGCACCTCATAATTACTAATCAAACGTATTTATTATGACAAACGGCTGGGAAAACAGTGACGACATAGTAATACAATAAACCTATTATATTGTAGGGCGGCGTGATTCAGACTTTGTATCGAATCGATTACGCGGAGTGCACTGCGTTATTTAATTAAAACGAATTAACGTAATCAAATTACTGATAGCGATTTATATAGGAATAGTTATCTGGTACGAGGACGGTGCGTCAAATCAAGTTAACATTGTCATTATTTTTGTTTACGCATCGATATGCGTTTAACACGTGTAAAAGTGTATAATCCGTTGTCCTTATAGGCACTTAAATTATTTACGATATTTTAAGAGTACAAATAAAACAAATAAGTTCTAGTAAATATTATTGAAACAGTTAACCTTTCAATTCAACATCGGGACAGACCAGATCACTTTTAGACGAAAGTGTTATAAATATACGTCATTATTTATCTCCAATCTTAGAACCGACGTATCTTATCAAATAAATTTCGAATCCGCCACCTAGTTGTGAACGCTTCTAAAAATTAATTTATTACCCTTATTAATAGTACTACGGGGTATTATTACAGAAACGTGTCATTCAATTCGACAATTACAACACAGACAAGCATACTCGTCAATCACGCTCGTGAGGCGCCACAGATAATATAATTAGGGTTCCGTCCCCAAAAAGTAAAAAGAGAACCCTATTACCTACTA
This sequence comes from Epargyreus clarus, assembly GCF_041222505.1. NCBI lineage: Eukaryota > Metazoa > Arthropoda > Insecta > Lepidoptera > Hesperiidae > Epargyreus > Epargyreus clarus. The sequence goes on along the minus strand of NW_027332209.1, from coordinate 11,503,285 downwards.
TGCTTCCGCTGTGTGTCGGTCTACCATAGTGCTCTGCCTCTTGAACCATAATAGACACTTGTATTTTTTACACAGTATGTATATAAAGGTGATCGGTACAACAAATATTAAAAAGAAAAATAACTTGAAAATAGGCAGGGTCACTATACAAGAAATCGCTATTTTCTATTGAACCGTAATAGGTAGAAAATTCACATTGCATATACTTCTATGACTGCCATTATACTAAACATAAAAAATAAAAAAAAATAGAAATTAGTTGATATGGAACCATCCTTGTGCGAGTTCGACTCTCTCTCGGCCAATTATTATTAACTGGCGATATTTCACCCACAAGCGGTCGACAATGTGCCGCCGTCGATCGCATCGCGGCAAACAATACGCCCTTTGGACGCACACGTCACTGGCTAATTGAGTTTGAGACGTTCCACTTAAGGCAATCCGGTTCGGCTACCTGGTGTCAGTTTAATTGTAACAACGAGCTTTACTAACACCTTCTATTTTATCGGGATTATCTGATCGGACGACCGAAGTTCAGAATTTAATCTTGTATTTCTATATTTTGTGCACTAGTAGTCTTGTCTAGTAGGTGCACAAAATATAGTGATAGCCGAGTGGTTAACAAACTCGACCACTTGATCGAGGGTTTCAGAGAATCCCAGGCATGCACCTCTTATTTTTCAAAGTAATGTGCGTATTTGAAGTTACACTTGCCTAAACGATGAAGGAAAACATCGTGAGGAAATCTGCCTACCTGAGAAATCTTAAAAAAGTTTTCAAAGGCATGTGAAGTCTACCGCAATTGGCCAGCGCGGTGGACTATGTACTCATCCTTCTCATTCTGAGAGGAGGTCCATGCCCAGCAGTGGGACAGTAATGGGTTGATGAGGATACCTACTAGTTGAGAGCTGTATTAGCTTGCATTAAATATATTAATTATTATTTCACATAATACACGATTAGTTCGTAATGTTAGCGAAACTTTGTGACAAAGCACCGTGGTCGTTATACCGCTCTTTATCTGATCGCTGCATACAGAACGACCTTTAAATGTAAATGTCAGAAGTTAATTAGATTTGCAACTAGTTTTTTTAGCAGACAGACATGCAGTCCGTCTAATATTACGTGGTTCCTGCAGTTGACCTCTTAAGCCAATTCTTTGTTGAATAGGGATCAGAAAGCTGATAAGGTCTAACATCGCATGTACGTTACACAATGCAGATTTATTACTATATCTTCAGGAACAACACTTAGACCATAAAATAATATGGTTTCGATCATGTCACGAAAAACTATCACCTTTATATTAATACCAAGGTCAGCTCATAACGGATGTAAATCTAGTTCCATGTAGTGATTCACTAAATGCAGCATTATGTATTTCCAAAAAAACCCAAAATGTAGAACGAAAACAATATTTGTATTAATAATTTAATTTCCAGCTTATGACTCATAATATGTGATTCAGAGATATTTATTTTGATTAACTCTAATCACTGACAATAATTATTGTTGTTGTCAATCCGATCGTGAGCTATTCCGATCCGATTCCGATATTCCAGATAATTTACTTAAAGCGCGGACCAATGGGTCCAATGTCCAATTGTTCCAAATGCAAGTCTTTTATTTTATATAAAAAAAATCTAGATATTATATTTAGTGTAGTATTCGATTTAGTTTCACCGGTGGTAAAATTGTTCATATGTTCGTAGTATCACAACAAAAGTATACATGCTGAGGGCTTAGTTAAAACGCCTCGAATGAATATAACTCCCTTAAAACACTACTCGTTATTAGGCATTGGTATCAGTACGATCGTTTTCCACACAACGGTAAGAAGCTAAAAACTTAAACGAAACCGTACAAATACCTACGCTACATCTTATATTTTTCTGCAGTAACCGAAAAAATGTGTCTACATTCGTGAACGTGCCGGATGTAATGCGGAATACTAATTTGTTCCGTATCAGAATTTCAACGCCGTTTCTATTTTCCACGGCCAATTTTCCTCCTACGTATTCGGTGACTTATTGTCGTGTTAGCAATAATAAGCGCCTAGTAGGTAAATATTACTTTCGTTCGCCACGAATAGTAATTCAAAAAAAAATCCGAAAAAAAGTTATAGGTAGTGCAATAATTTGTATAATTATTTTTCATGTCTCTTTTGAGGGATTGCTTTGTCGCCGAACCAACAAGTGTGAACAGCGCGACAGAAACGAATGCAATTATCACCGAGCTCAATTGTTTTATCGAACGATATAGCCGGGCAGGAAGAACGACTGACTCGATTATTTTCGTACATCGCACATGGTTAAGTGTAATGCTAAAAACAAGTGTCTCAGTAGCATTTAAAAATGTATAGTCATTGAGGTAACACGTAATAATGAAAGTAGAAAAAAATGTGTACATTTTTTATGTCGCCGAGTTGTAGAAACTGCAGAGCAACAGCAGCCAGTTATTATTAGTGTTATCTGTAGCACATTGAATTCAATACAGCAGAAACGAATATGTCCTCAAACCCTGCAGGAAAAATTCTTACTTCAGCCAATTTAAAATTAGTTAAAAAGTAAACTCTAAAAGATATTTATAATTACTTTTAAAATCAACACGTTTTTTATACAAATACAATTAAATAATAGGTCACCGGCAATTTAAATGAAGTGATATTCATTAACCGTGTGATCTAATATTTTGAAACAGTTACCGTTTGAAAAACCGTCTGCATCCACCTGTTTGATACCTCACATTCGTTTTACATTAGGCCGTTGAATATAAATTCAATGAAACAAACTATTTCTATGCAAACACACTAATTGGCACAATAAATATCACACTTAAAAAAATCCTATAAGAACTTATGTATTTTTGCAATTCAATTAGAATTTGATCTAAAGAAGTTAGTGACAAAAAAACATGTAAAACAAATAAAATGGATTTAATTTCCACTTTGCTTCAGTGACAGATTTTGCTTTATGGAAAAGAAGTAGAAATATTGAGAATGTCTTAAGATGTCCAAAATTTAAAAAGGGAACTAACCTAAAGAGAAAATGAAATAATGTATTATTAAAAAAAAAACAAATTCCAATACCTACTTGAAGACCCACCGTCTGGTGGGTCCATTGAGACATATCAGTCTTCACAGACCCACTGGTGGGTCTGCTTGGTGGGTCCTGGGAGACTAAGCGAAAAAAATCACAATATTAGTTTAATTCAATACATTCATATCTTAAAAACATTTTTTTGTTTGCGTTCCCGTGATCGCGCCGGTGTGTGTAGTTTGACGTTATTGAGCCCCATTCACAGATTCCTTATCACAATATTGAAATAGCAACATTGCGTATAAACCGTGCCACTATCGGGCGGCGAGCTGACCGCTATCGAAGGTGCTCCCGTCCTATCTGAACGGATGTTTATATAAGTGATAGGCAAACTTTCAGCAGTTTATTAACCTCTTGACTTTGAACTCGCCACTATTGATATGTAGCGTAATAACAACGCTCGTTTTCGTCACCGTTAAATTTTATTACGGTACCGTCGCCCATTCATAAAGCGTTGACTTATCGCGACACCGGTTGTAGGAAATTTTTTAACGTAAGATAAACTTTAATGTCGCAACAAGTTACTTTTCAGCACAGAGTGTGATACTAGTCCGATACTGTAGTAGATTAAAAACAAATATTGTAACTGATAATTTGTCAGCACCCCGTAAACTTATACAAAATAAATACATATCAATTCAGTCATACTAAATTTCAAACAGTTACAGACATTTGCCAGATAAAATGTACCTACACCTTAAAACAACTCTTTTGTAAGTGACAGAACGGACGAAATGTAGGCAAATTCAATTATACAGTTTTCTATGAATCACCGCTACTTCGTGCCGTAGGTACACGACTAGTTCTCTTGCACTAAGCTTGTACTTTTAGCGCAAACTATTAGTTTACGATAACAAGTTATCTCGCATCATTTAACTATCGGCGCTGACGACTTCCGTGTAAGTGAGTACTTACTATAATTATTCTCGTGGATAATATACGGCACTCACGCCGGGGTGAAACAGGCAAGATAACAGTTTAAGTAATTTTTAAATACTCTATTACAATATGCATAATATTTTTAATTTCTGGGTCGCATTGGTTGTTGAGAGTTAATTCTTGTATAAAAAGTAGTGTATAAGCACGCAACCCAGCTGATTTTAAGTCTCTATCAGCTACAAAGATGATGAAAAATAATGAAGTATGCATCGATAATAAATACGAGTTCTTAGTATCGAATAAGTATGTCCGATTTTCGCTTTATTTATGTCTTGTTAAATTTTAGACATACTTTAAATAATTGCAGTCCCCTTACTTATCTAAGAGTAGGGATCAATTTGTTAAAACTATAACGATCATCAAGATTCTAAATTCAAACTCGGATTCAAACCCAGCGACTGAAAATCCCAGCGGTATAACGACCACGGTGCTACACGTGTCGTCCATATTATACTCGTATACTACGTTGATATGTTAGTCACCTAATGCATCAAAACTGATTCACTTTACATAGTTTACTGTTTGTGTGAAGTTATCAGCTTATCGACGACGTCAGCGGGTGAGCGGGTGAAATAGAGAGTGGGCGGTTATCGTCCACTGCGCTTGCGTCTCTCTAACGTCACCGAATATCTAACGTTTACGTCATGCTAGGATTTTAGTAAAGCTATTTTATTATTTTTTTTCTCCGTTTTTCCTGTAAGCCCCTACTTAGTATAAACGCTAGCGTATCTATGTACAAATAGTACATTACGATACGCGTGGCCAAAGTAGCCTATTTTTGCACGGCGTGAAGTTAGCGCCCGAGCGCAGCGAGGGTGCTAAACGCCGTGCACATAATAGGCTACTTATGTCACAAGTATCGTATACTATTTTATAGCTCGTGTGACATAAACCCGCTTATACTTGTGAAGTAATATGAAAAAATATGATAATTATTTTGAAACTTATAAATGATTGAAACTAAAATTTATGAATTAAAAAAACAATAAAAATGTGACACAACCAAAACCATTGAAATTTGATGTGAAGAAGTCTTGATTTACAAAATTTAGTAATTATTCTGCTCTTGTGATAAAGACAAATCTAACACTACACATACGTCGAAATCTATCAAGCCATTTAGGCTACATACAGGCGTCTAGACCAATTACTTATAATGGGAACTCTACCTAAACGTATTAAAGAAACATATGATAAGCAATCACATAATGTACTAATATATGACTAATACTAGTGATACAGTAGAAAATCGATTATCCGGACCTCAGTTATAAATATTCGCGATTATTCGGATTGACAAACGTGAACAAGTAACATTGTAATAACCCTTGCAAATAAGCCACATTTCGTGTGACGTGTGCATTTAAATTCCGGAAAGTCGCCAAATCGCAACTAAAAAGTTACTATAAAAAACAAAAACCCGATTGCTAAAAATATAGCCTTGTTATCTCCAAAATTTAGACGAATCCAACGACACATCATATGTCAAAATTAGTGAAGTCGTTTGAGTTTGCCAAAGAATGAAAACTACATACGTAACAAACATATAGTCGAAAAACATTACCTTCCTAAATCGGTTTAAATAGCTTTTCTTCATAAACTCAATTATCCAAATTTCCGATAATCCGAATGCCACAAATACGACAATAAATAGGTCGCTTAGTCGAGATTCTACTGGAGTAGTATTATGGCTAATTTTGATAATGATTCCTAATTTAAATATCTCCTACTATGGTGTGTAGCGAAAATACACAGTCAAAATAAACAATAAAACTCGATAAAGCCCAACAGATAGTCTTATAGTGATGCTATTGCTTAGCATATACACAATGGCAAAAACATTTATAAATACGTCCAAAATAAAATATTAACATAATTATAGCTTTAAACAAAATACCCATTACTCACTTTTAATTTTTAAATGACATTTAAAAGTATGAAACGTTCATAGCGATGTTTATTTTTTACAACTGTGAGGGTAGTGTCTTAACATTCGTACGGTGTAAAAATCGGCTACTTTGGACACAGAAATGCGTGGCTAAAATGCGGGTTTAGGTCACAGAGTGCTATAAAATAATTATGAATGTATAGTAAGAACAAATAATTTCTACGCACGTAGCGCACACTGAAAAGTTATAGAGAGGCACAAAAGAAAAAAATACGGATGATTAAATTGAAAACATATGAACAGCCATTTTATTATTGCAGTCTGGAGAAAAATGTCTACACTGTTCCTTTAACATGTCATACCGTGAATGTTCCTTTATTGAAATGAGAATCTTTGCAGAATCATATCATCATCAAATAAAATCCTACCTACGTACGTACCTACTGCATCTAGGACATCTCCTGAAATATATGAGTCTATCATCGATGCTACTTGAATTTTAAGGATAGAATTAATTGTGCAATCATCGCGAGCAATTGCTTATTAGATGTGACCGTGGGCGTGACACAAACGCAAATCATCGTTACGCGGTGTACGAGTGCGGATCACCGAGGCGCTCGCTCCGTGCAAATAATAGGTTCAAATACCCGCCGCCGCTGACGAAAACCTCGACCGAATCTGCGGATGCGTTCCGCTAGTGTGTGACACGGATGAGAGGTGTGAGTGAGCTCGTGGATGCGACAGAATTTCGGACATACGTTTAAAATCGTAACAATTTTCTTTAAGCCGACAAAATTTAGTATAAAATTAGATATTTTAAAAATTTATAGGTACTAAGATGCATATTGAAATATGGGTTCATGAGATCCAGAAGTAAAGTAGTACGAAGAGCGTAGATTTGTTTTTAATTGGTGTTAATTTCACGTTTGAACCTTTCGTTTAATAGATATAATAAAAAAAAATCACCTCTTTCCGACATAAAAAGTCCGTATTCTAATTCCAGTTCATTCTAGTCTTAGAGCTCGTAATATTAGAAAACTAACAAATAAGAATTTATTTGAATAATCAATATTTCCATCTACTTAACTTTTAAACTGTCAAAAATTACAAAGGTGGCAAAAGATGCCGTAGCCACCTTAAATATGAAAATTTCATCATTTGCCAGATTCATCGATGACTCAAAATGACACCATAGGTTACTTGCACCGCACTCGGATGACTGGTCCGCCCTTCGCTGCAGCCTCGCGGGCGGTTGCCTACAGGCTGCATGCCATATCCGTTGATAGTTTCTTAATCTATGAGATCAGCGGTGAGTCACAAGCCATTGCCACATCAGATGACTCAGTGCACCGGTGAATGGGAATGGGAAATCCATTGTTTCTCGCCGCGTCCTTAATTCTGCTCAGCTGTTATGATAATAGTGTGCTGCCGATTCGTGTGGTAATTCGATTCTGTTAACGGTTATTAAGATGTGTTGTTGGGGTAGAAGTTGCGATCGAAACAATGGTCGTTAAAGCAAATTTTATGTACTGTAAGCCATACACTTACCATTTTCTTGATTCCATTAGTTAGAGCAATACAGTTCAAACAGACGTTCTGGACTTTATTGTATTTACATCCAATTACATCTAAAGCAAGAGACGGGTTTCATTGTTATCTACAATGTTAACTTAGGATGGCAGCTTCTTTGTAATTAAGTTTTACTTAATAAATGGTGATTTCGAACGCATTTCTATCGACGGTAAAATACTCTTATATGATCTAGTTAGAACAGAATATACTTTTTTGCAGAATTACTACTTTTATAGACAATAAAAAGAAAGTACATCAATATGGCTTTTAATATAGTCTAAAAATTAGACTAGAAAGAAGTCAGCGTATGGAGTTCAATGAAAACAAAATTTTGTATTAATTATTAACACGTAACATTCAGTTCAGTTCACATTAATTAATTCATAAGCTGTTAGGTATTACAAACAATGACTATGTTTCTACCTACATTAAACGTCAATGAAAATAACTATACAAGTTTAACTTTCACGTTTAGATATAGGTACATAACTATTCCTTGTATATATCTGTATAAAAAAACTTAAGCCCTATTGCACTCGGTGAGGTACCTTTTAAAAGTATACGAAAAGAAAAATTAATAGGATACCATACATAGGTACTAACATTTTAAAAATAAATGAAACCACCAGAAAAAAAAAAAAAAACAAACATTCAAACCGTGCGTCATTACGGTTTCTAATAATATTTTTATTGTGAACAACAAGGATAATACGTGTTATATTAATACAATGTATTACGGTAATAGGTATTGCGGATCCAATTTTTTCCGGTCGGGTAAATCCACGTGAGGTGACACATCCGCAATCCCACGCGATTCTGGCGGAGCTCGTTTTGTCCTATTTTCATAATTTTGCACCGGACCTTAGTTATTGATCAGCACTTTGTTCAAAGTTCTGTGATTGTGTTTTCAAGGTTGCAGCTTGCACATGTAGGTAAGTATAGTACTATGTTTTGAGTATGGCTTTGCTCATGGGGAAGGTTGTTTTTTAAATTGTTTTGACTGTCTTTGTGTTCGAGTTGTTCGAGTCATTCTAGGATGAAATACCTTAGCTTACAAATTGTTTGATTACTCTACAATATAATTTTGTTCAGTTTCTGGATATAGTCGTAACGTACCAAGAAAACGTTGTTGCATGCTATAACATTAAAATAGTACAAACCTCAGACAAAGGTCAATAAATATTTACTATTTACGGGATATTCGCAGATACCCTTAATCTTGTTCAGCGCATCTCCCCTGTAACAGGATTCGTAGCGGCGTTCTAAATCACAAACGTGGAATCAGATGTAAAACCGACAGGTGCGTGGAGAGGAACTTGTTAACATGTTCTCAACGTAACCATTAACCAGTCAACGCACGCCATAGTGCTGTACGTATGTACGCTTTTTGTGGAGGGTTGAAAACAGCGGACCCAGGTTTTATAGTAACATCTCTTGACGATATACTCTTTTGAAATTTGGCCTTTTCTTCAGAATAATGAAAGCGCAGACCGAACTTTTGTTATTTTTCAATAATTTCCAAAAACAATTGAGGTATCTAATATAAGAATAAATAATACTCCTGGTTTACGAGAGGATACAATTTAGCAAATGAAATGTAATAGATTAAATTTAGTCATTAATTACTTTAATGGTACAACAAAAACCTACTCAAAACGCAACGCATTTTATTCTTAACATTCGTATATCGATGTGGATAAATAAATATTTTGTTCTGGCGGTTTAGTGCAAAAAATAACGAGTCGAAAATAGGTACAGCCGCCGCGGCGCGCTCAGTTCACGGCAATTGCAATCAGCTGATTCATTCGTCGGGCAGGCGCTAGGCGGCCTTGCATGCAATGCAACGTCTGTCATTGACTCTAATTATTGTTTAGCAGGATATTTTCGCGGTAGAGCGGACAAAAGTCGATAGATAGAACGCACGAATCAACCAGTCGTTTTATATTCACTCCCTCGTTGACTGTTTTTTAATATTCGTTAGCTACCCGGCACGACGTTGGCGACGTACATCTCCACGTGGTTTATTAATATTACGCGCGATCCCTAAATGTTAATATGTAAATATCAAAAGACATATAAATATAGTAGTAGTATAGTAAAAATTACATTTACGGTATGAAGTACTCAATCTCTACTGAAAATACATATATTTGATTAAAAATCGTTTCTTATTTTATTAATTTTTTATATAAAATATAGGAACAAAGAAAACGGCAGTAAAGAAACGATTATTTTTTGCATGTTTTAAATAATGTTATAAGGAAATAGCCATAGTCCATTAACATTTCTAACGATCTAAGTTATAATTTAATACGAGATCATAATATGAGGTAAAAGGATGAGTTCTTGGACTTGCAGATTGTAGCGGCACTTGCAAATATTGTCGTTTGTATGCAAGGGCATGGCTGAGAACGGTACTGTCGAGAAGATCCATACAAATGTGAACAAAGGATGATCTTACGTTGTATCTTGTGTCATCTGGTTGGGAAATATGCCTAGGAATAGACCAAGCAGTTGGAATTTATTGTCAGGGATTGTGTTCAACCCATGATCACACTGTTGGGCAAAGGTCTCCTCTTAGAGAGTGGAGTTTAGGCCATAATCCATCGCGCTGGTCAAGTGCAAATGAGTAGCTTTCACACACAAATTTCTAATAAGCACATAGCTTTGAAAAATCAGATGTGATTCGAACTTCAGACCTTCGATTGAGTCTCAACCACCGGCTATCAATGCTTAAATTTTGAGGCTATAGGTACAGATATCGAATGAATATCTTTCATCATATATCGCAGTGTATAATAGTATGAACAAAAAGATTATAAGCAAATGAGGAACGGAAAACTATGATGAATGAAACTAGTGTTTATACATGCGATAAAAATGTCGTCGATCAAGTTTCGGAAGCAAGGTGACATCTGTGACCCAAAGGTGACCCGAGTCCGTACGCAGTTCGACGAACCTCGTATACCTTTGCGGTAATCTGATTAGACACTTGCCAACTTATTATTTATGGTGTAAACTATGTACCATGAAATATTATTGGATTTGATAGAGGTTATTTACGTGAAACGATTATGTTTCTATCGTCACCACGTTGAAATATTAATTCAATATCAGATTTGAATTTTAATTAGCTTTACCTAGTATTACAAAGCACGAAACAAGTGTAATAAACGCTTAATCGAGACGAGGTAAAGGTCCTAACTACGAGTCGTAAAGTTTTTACAAGTGAGACCGTGAGGTGCGCGGAGAAATTAGCTCGTTACATGGGCGTCGGTAACACGAGTTTAGCAACATTGTATTGGAGCGGTACTTTGTTAAAAGAAATATAAAATAAGAGTAGCACGACGAGGCGTATTTACCCCCACGGGCGGGCAGTAGAGGCAGCCGCCAACTAATTGCGAAAAACGAGATTAACGCTCACTATAGAAGCACTAAACGAGGATAGCTCTGTTTACCGCCCCGGTTTCGTTCCTTTTACAACACCACTAATAGACTTATTTTATTACGGAGAAACGTCGAGATAACATTTATATTTAGCAACTTGGTAATCATCGTTAAACCAACACCATTAAGTGGTCGGCCGACTGTGTGAATTGAATGTGTGATTAGTAACTGCGGCGACATGTTTTACAGGCAGCGATCCATTTAGTTAATTGGATTAATGAGAAATTTTATAGGCAATAAGTTAATCTATACAATCTTACGTCGTTTTCCATTTAGAAATGGATACCGCTGCCGGTAGGGAACTCCCCAGAGACGACTTCCGTGTCGGCTCATATTTTTGTAACAAGAAGTCTAGTTTTCTTCCAGGTAAATAATTGTAGGCGACGCACTATTTACTTATTTATATTATTATTTTAGCGCAGAAGGTTTTAATGTATATTTCTTTTAAATACGTTCTTATATATATTGTTTTTTCTGTGTCACTTCTTCCTTCAAACGTTGTCATTAAATTTTCATCGGTTCTTCTGGCTTTTTCTATTAATGTTCCTCAAAATTCCACTAAACCCTACTTTTCTACATGCCTATCACCTATAATAATAAATATACGAATGTTTAAATAATGCTTCGGTTTCCAAACAAAATTAATATCTATTACCCACAGATTCAGCACAATTCTTTGTGACATGTATCCCCGACAAAAAAAATACAAATAAAATCAATCTGGCAGTCACAACACAGGAGTCTTCGCTTAGACTAAGGAACATACTCCGACAAGCTTTGATAACTGTTAATAAATGATAATAACCATGACTTATTATTAACACAACCGAAACTTCCGAAGATACTACGGCATTAGTAGAAGGTATCCTTTTGTTTCATAGTGCGGTTAAAAATTAACTTAACCTACAAAACATCGTAACAAACGCCTATAAGATTCATATTATCGACGTGAATTTTAAAACGATTGAACGGGCAACCGAACGGGATCCTATCACAACAATAACATATCGTTTGCTGCAACAATATTGATTTACAAAACAATTTCTCCGACCGCAATAATTTAATACATCCAGCACGTCTACATCGGATGCGGATCTCAGAAAGTTGTTTGCGAGACGTATGTTGTATGTAGCCGGGTACGTACCGAGCCGAGAAATCATAACAAACTGTAATCTATCACCGTATGAACGTACGGTAAGTGTATCGCCCTTATTCGGGTTACAAACCGCAGCGAGGAGGTAGGAAAGGCTCGATAGATCAATAGAGGTGTGCTTAAGAATCATTTAAGAGTAGACACCCTTTACAAGAAAGGAGTCTCGTGCAATAAAAAAGGAAAAAAGAAAAATTGTGGTTTTGTTTACGGCCGATACTTATTTTTTACCCAGTTGTTGTAACTTAGCTAGCTTAGTAGATGTAACTTAGCTGTGGACTTAGTATGTAAAAAGTGAGGTTTTTAGAATTTCCGATTAGGAAAATAATGTAGAATTTGGTGTAATTAACTGAAGATATTATTTTATTTATTAAACATAGCGTTACCAAGACCTTGCGGGAAGAAGCAAGTATATTCATAAAATATAGAAACTTTTTCATACACTGTAGCGCAAGTTACGTAGCGCGTAAACTAAAAATAAATATAGTTTAAAAAACTAAAAAACACGCTTTTATGTTAAAATCAACTAAAAAGCAAAAAATAATCTTCAATCTAGGAATCAATTAAGGAACAGTAAATAGTATCATTGTGGAAAAAGCGTGGGGTGCTCCATTTATCAGGTTCGAAAAGCGCCCCACACTTTTTCCACAATTATACTATTTACTGTTCCTTAATTGATTCCTAGATTGAAGATTATTTTTTGCTTTTTAGTTGATTTTAACATAAAAGCGTGTTTTTTAGTTTTTTAAACTATATTTATTTTATTATTTTTAGTATTTGTTGTTATAGCGACCACCATCATGCATCGTTTGTAAAAAAATCAAGTGTCTATCTATTACGGTTTAAGAGATAAAGCCCTGTGACTCAAGAACAGACAGCGGAGGGTTTCGTTTTATCCTTTGAGTACGGAATCCTAAAAATCATTCTACAAGATGGCATTATACATATGTTTCAGTACATTTGAGTTATAGGGAAATAATATTATTATTTTCCAAAGCTAAAAATCAATCTAGTAACTTTGCCTGAACGCTCCATAAGGCGCTTTCTCTCGCCTCGAAAATCGTTAATCCTGAGGATATTGATAAGGACAATGGTACAAAATTATTAAAATCGTGTATTTTCATCGGTCCTTAATAAATCTACAAAGTTTGAACGAAATCTGGCCGTTTAAAGTGGGTCAAAATCGCGCCCAAAGAAGTCGGTTACAAACATACAAACAAACATACAAACAAACATACTAACATACAGGTGAAGCTAATAAAAAGCGTGTAAAAATGGTACGTTATTTTCTGTAACCTAAGAAACGGGAATACCGACCGGTCTATTCCGGACAAGAGAACCCTTCTCTGACCAATGCACTTTTCCAAACAAAAATAAAAGACTGAAAAAATAGTAAAAAGTGAAGAGTCTGAACAAATTACTTAAAACAATCGTGTCCGGTAAGATTAACGCGGTATCAGGCGACAAGGGGACAACGGTGGCTAATTGTCGGTAATCGGACAAACGAGATTACCGACCGGACTGCCCTCGTAGGGGGGAAACGTTTCCACTTCATTAACCCGTACGGTTCAGATACGTCAAGTGACGGATTAATTTAATTTTATTGTTATTATTTAACAATGATATTTACTGATTTGATAGAAAATACTTTTATTCGAATGAATTTATTAGTTAAAAGATTGTGATTCTGTTATTTTTATTGGGAATCTCCTATTAAAATTGAGTCAAATTTTATTAAAACGTGCGACTCTATTCGTCAAACCCTACAAATTTGTCGTCAAACAATATATTTTCCAGCCATGTAAAATGGAAACAGGCCCTCACGGCAACAAAACGGGACGCTCGGCGGCCGGCCCGGCACCGGATCCCGACGCCCGTCCCAATCGCGCCTGACGCAATCCAATTACTAAAGGGGAATTGTTGTTTTAAAAACGGAATTTTTCACGCTACACTCGCAACCCCATCTCGGATTACACGTTTTTCCAACTGAAGCTCGCTTCAGCTTTCAGGTCGGGAATTAAGAAGACGACACTCTAAGTCAATTTTGCCTCCAACCGGATAATTCTGTAGCTACTCAGTATAGAGCTAATTGGAGCAAACATTTATTTAACACGTTTTAAAAACAATTCAAGGCGTGATAAATGTAAACAACTATTTACTATTATATTCTTAGGTCACGTTATAAGTAGAGAAACGTGGTTGAGGCCCTAAGAGTATGGCGTTATCGAGTTACCCATGAGTATCAGATGACTAGTTTGTTCTTTTTGCTCCCATGACTACCACTACCTACTTAAATATCAATTTCAACAGCTTTTAGGATCGCTTACATGGCGGCTAATAAAAACAAAACTCGATAGAAATAAATCAAAACATTGCGGGTAAATGAAGGGTTAGGGCAGCGTATCGCTCATTATTCTTAAACAATTCAAAATAAGCTGCCTCTTTGCAATACAATAATATCTTTCAAACTTACAAATTAATTAAGGGCACGACAAATTACACTTCTCTTAAAATTGAATGAAAATATTATTTCGCGAAGGAAACGTAAGTTGCGCGGCGGATTGTTTTGAAATATTAATATTTTGAGTGACATCATAATTTTATTGGTTCTTAAACAGATTATTGTTCATATTATAATTTAATTCTGTACTAAGATTTTATTTTTAGATCTTGGTTTATACAATTAATCTAGAATAAACAATATACTCCAGTCTGAGTTCAACAAATATAAGAAGTGACAGTCTAATTTATATTTCATAGAATTTTAGTTCTCATTGCTGATATAGCTTTATTAGCCAGCTCAATATAATATCTACTATTTATATTTTCCAATTTAGAATAATAAAATATTTATCACAGCTTGTATATCTTGTAAAAGACGCTCCAATCTATTAACTACGTACCTATTTACGTCATGTTTTTTTCTAAAACGGTTTTTAGTTAGTTATATTTTACTAACTTACGTTTTAGTCTCAACAACTTAATGACAAAACTACTTACAAAAAGTACGGTACTTTATTGAAACCTTATACTCCCTTCGCTGTGTATTTAATATTAATTGGATGACCTATAAAACAGGACAAGGCTAGCCAATTACTCCAAATCAGGTTATGGTACACATTATAATTACATAAAACGTACCTACGATATTTTATATTGAAACCGTAAACGTATGAAGTTTATTTTCTGATTTTAATTTCAATTTAAGAGGTTTTATTTACTTCTTATAAGTAGTTGAGTGAAGTGCGGTGAGATAATTAAATTAAATTATTAACGAAACAACGAAGGATATTAAAAGAAAAAAATACAAGGCGAATAAAACTTATAAAGTTATAACTTAATTTACTAAGTGCTTCATGATCGTTGAATATTAAAAACTATCTTTATATTTATTAAAATGGCATAACGATAATTTTATTACCAACAAGCGGTGATATGGAAGCAAATCGTAAACAAATATACACATTGAGAAAATTGTCGAATAAATGGAAATACAATATGGTTAGCTTGTAAGGCACCTCTACAATTAGATCCATCTTATAGCATTTTCTCAGATTTTTTTGGTAATTTTTAATTGGAATTGCTTTAAAAAGCTAGAAATTTGCCTTCTCTAGATTTTTTCGTTGGATGGATAGAGTACTCAAAGTTGATTGCATTAATGTATAAGACGACTACTACTCAAACGTATCCTAGACCTCAGAAGCGAATTTCTCTTAACTTTTACATTCTAAAATCGACCGCATATCCCTTTATATCTATGCACTGGCTGCCCGTCAGCGAATGTTACTACGCAAAAAGTGAGTACACGGGCACACGTGTATTCCATATACTCGTATTTACGACTATGCACTTAGAGCGAGTGCGGTGCGGTGCGGCGCAATGTTACTTAATCGTCTCCTTGAAACAGTTTATTATCAGCCGAGTTGTGGACGTGACACAAATTTCGCCTGTAAACACCATTAACTGATACAAGTCTTATATAGACTGCGATTATGTGTTATGTGGAATGCGTTCGATGTTATGACTGACCACTCGAATAGTAGGCGGATTTAAACACACATTTGTAAATTTTAACTAGGCTTAGTTTATATATGCCTGGACATATACATAAACAACAATATTGAAATAAATAATGAAAAGGTTTTTAGATTGTTTGTTATCCTTTAAAATACTTTTATCAGACTGCTTCTGCAAGCGTACTATACATATAGACATACTTAGCACTAGTAATGTACTTTTTATACAATGTATCGTGATAGTAGTACGCTCTTGTGTACTAATATATACGTTGAAATCTTTTAAAAATTTAATAACTTTTACAAGTCGTTATCAAATAAACATAGAATATGATAAGGGTTTAGGAAGAGGAAAACTAAGTAGAAACATCGATAACAAACAAATAAATACGAAACAGTTTTCCTGTTTGCTTCTGATAATACACAACAGGAGACAAAAATAATAGCGCGACCAAACCTGGGCGAAACAGTAAAATTGTCTCGAAATTCGGACTCAACAAAGTGTTTACACAAAAGAACGGCAAAAGTGCGACCGTAACGATGAAACATCGAGAGCCACGGCCGATTCATTAATTAAACAGCGATCAACGAGCGAAGAGTTCCCATTCCCGCGGAAGTTTCAATACGCCATCGGGGTTAACTGTGACAAGGTTGTAGACAGAGGACCACCTGAGAAACGACGTTGCAAGCAACGTAAACGTTTCCGAGTAAATCATGTTCGTGACCAGTATACGAAGGCCCCCGAGGAGCTATTGTGTTCGATACATTCAGCTGTAACGTCGCGGCTCCACGTAAACGAGTCGTAGATGAAGGTTAAGCGACGTCAAGTAAATTTTAACACGCAATTAGTAACCCAGCGGACACCTTGGCACCGATAGCCTAGGTTATTCAGGGACTTTCAGCTCGAAGCAGCTTCAACTTTAAAAAATCTATTTATCTGAATTCGATACTTGAAGTTATTGCTAGATGTCACAAGAATGTCATAGCACCGAACGGTTATATTTATTTATCCTCTAGTTTTATTGTTGGGGTGCTTAACGCACTTTTTCCGTAATAGGCTTCTGGCAACAAATGTCGATCATTGTTTTTGTGCACGCAATCTGTCAGTTATGTTATGAACCGTACGATATAGCGAAACTTTATCGTTGCCGCTCTAATTCTTTTCAATGAGAAAATTGTTTTAACTGCCGTAAACATTGTTTTGCCGCGATATATCTGGGTGGATATTTTGTTAAATATCCGTTAAAATGAGTGGCGAAACAACTGTTAAATAAGTGCTCGGAAAAATTAATATGATATAGTTTAGTTTTAAATCACCATCAATCGTTTTTCATATCACTGCTGGTTACGAGTGTTCTCTTAAAACAAATAAATATTACGTTGTTCAAATGCAAATTGTCTTAGACTTAAGTCTATAGTCTGCCACGTTATCGAAATAAGACTGGTAGACTTTACAATTTTCAGATTTTTTTTAGAAAATATTAGACATGGACATAGCTCTAGTCTACATACTCCTTTTAAGCGTGGGGAATTTAATTAAATTTCTAATATGCATATTACTTTTGAAAAGGGCCTAGACTATTAATTCTGGGCCCCCAGCGGCCGAATTCCGTTCCATTAGCCTATCACCGAGCTACTTCACAATTAACACCAATAATCTTCCTTACCTAGATCATGCAAAACCGAACATTCAAGTGATCATAAGGAAGTGGTGGATCGGTGTGACTCATTAGCATTTACGAGTGACGCTGGCATAGCGACACGGGGGGCGCCGTGCAACCCGTGCTTAGCCTGCGGTCGGTGCCAGACCGTCGTGTTCCGCTTGACGACAGCGCTGTTTCTATTGAATACCATGTGATACTTTGTGTAGCGGCGGTGGTTACTTCTTATGGTATAGACGAAGTAAGCAAATAGACTCTTAATCTTAAGAACAATAATTTTGTTGCAGGTAAGTGAATTCTGTCGCGGTATGCGATGACTTACGCTGCTTTGTTTGGATAAGGTTGCAATGTAAAAGAGTATAACGTCATTTACCTAAAAACTATTTGAACGTTTATCAATTACTTGTATTGAATGTTCTTTAATCGCTTTATATCGTACTTTAATCTTAAGATTTTAGAAAACAAATTGGAAATTTAGCTTAGCTTACATTGATAAAAGCCTTTCCTTGCAAAGTTACTCATCGACTCGTCACAAATCCTCATAACCAAGCTAAATGACTGCAACATAACAAAGCTTATTAATAGACGAGCAAGTATTTATAGTATTGTTTTGTTTTAATTTATGTTCTAGTGTAACTTAACAAATACCAGATAGCGTTGCTCGACACAGCATTAGGTGTCTATTCGGTTATTCTCTGTTTACCACCCCGCCCGGTTGACGCCCGCACAATAATCCGGGTGGCAACAGAACGAGCGTGACGTCCCACACTCACCTTGACTCAGTTTAGTTGGCCTGCTTGCATTACACTATTTGCGAACCGTGTACCGTTGATTAGTCTTACATCGCCTCTCGTGAACACATTCACCTTATCAACTCTGGGGTTTTTTTTCGTAGCGATTGCATATCGTCCCCGACGCGAAACCAAACAAAGGCCTGTAAAAATTTCCAGTGTCACTAAACGAACGACTATAGGTATGTAACTGACGTACGGTACCGTTTTTTATACGTCCATTATTTCGCAATATATTATTACCGTAGTGCTTATCAAAGAAAATATACTGATGAAAAGTTATCACGTAATTGCATAATAAAGTACACATATGACGCTTTCTACACTCTTACTAGGATTCTGTATCGCGTACAGGTAGAGACAAGTAAAGATATAATTAAGTAGGTACAAATATTCAGAGCCAAAACAGATTCTTTATTTAGGTCGGTAGCCTCACGTGAGATTACACTTAGTAATGGTATATTTACAAGATGGAAAATTATTTTATTAACCATCTCCATAGTCTACAAGATGCACAGATATAGCGTAATTTACACACAGCGACAAAAAGCCGAACTAAGAATCTCTTTTTAAGACGGTTATAAATAAAACAACTACTTATGATTTATAGTTATACGAGGGTGCGTTTTTAAGTTCGCGGAATGAGGGACAAGGAGGGAAAATAAAATGTCAAAATTATTTTTCTTTTTCTACATATTCTCCTGCAAGACGAATACATTTTTAAGATCTTTGTATTAACTTATTTAAACCCTCATAAAAAATGTTTCGTCCTTGTCGGAAAAATTGCGTCCTTAACTTCTTCGTCTGTAGAAAATTTATTGCCACGAAGCTCTTTTTTCATTTTTGGAAAGAGATAATAATCGCTGGGAGCCAGGTCTGGCCTATAGGGTGGGTGATTTAAAATATCAAAGCTCACCTTATGCAGGGCAGCCAGTGCAATACGGCTTTTGTGTACGGGCGCATTGTCGTGCAACAGCAGGACACCTCTGGTTGATTTTCCCCGCCTTTTTTCTTTGATGGCTTCTTTTAACCGCTCCAGGATAGTTGCGTAATATTCTCCGGTTATAGAGACACCTTTATCTTTATAATCTATTAACAAAATTCCTTCTGAATCCCAAAAGACTGTCGCCATGAATTTTCCGGCCGATTGTGACACCTTAAACCTTTTAGGAGGTGCTGTACCCTTTTTATGCCACTGCATGAAGTCTTGTTTAGACTCAGGTTCATAATGGTGAACCCAAGTTTCATCTCAAGTAACAATTCGATTCAATACAATATCTTTATCTTCTCCACAGAGGTCCAAAAACGCACGGGAACATTCAACGCGCTGTTGTTTTTGAGGCGGCGTGAGCATTCTCGGCACCCACCGCGCGCTGACCTTAGTCATGCCAAGATGGTCATGCAGAAATTTAAAAATGCTTGTATCCGATACTCCAACCATTTCTGCAAACTGTTCCTTCTTTAGCCGAGCATCTTCCAGTACTAATTTTTCGACTTTCGCCATCGTTTCCGGAGTAGTCACCTCAACAGACCGTCTGGGTCGTGGGTCGTCTTCAAGTGAATCCCTGCCTAGCTTAAAAAGGTTGTTCCACTTGTAAACCATCGTTTTTCCAGGGCAAGAGTCCCCGTAAACCGATGACACCTCTTCCATTATGATTTGCACAGACTTTCCTTGCTTGGTAAGGAACTTTATAACGGCGCGATGCTCGATTTTCTCCATACTTTAATTTTTTTTCCGGATTGAGTTGTTTAATTGTCGATAGTTTTAAAACTAATGATGCAATTGTGATAAAACTTTATATTTATACTATTTATGAGTCACTTAACACGTACCGCCCTTAACAAGCCCGCTATCATCCCTCCAACCCCGCCATTCCGCGGACTTAAAAACGCGCCCTCGTATATAGTTAACTGCATTCTCCGTCGTGTCACTGTGACTATTGTTTTACAAAAGTATTTCGTAACACAACACT
The DNA here is from genome assembly GCF_041222505.1 of Epargyreus clarus. Taxonomy (NCBI): domain Eukaryota; kingdom Metazoa; phylum Arthropoda; class Insecta; order Lepidoptera; family Hesperiidae; genus Epargyreus; species Epargyreus clarus. The sequence goes on along the minus strand of NW_027332209.1, from coordinate 11,482,750 downwards.
TAGTGCTCAATATAATTACGAGAAAGATATTATTGTGTAACGGCGGGTGCACCAAACGCGGTCATATTGTGTTCACATACGCCTAGTTGCGCAGTAGCACACACACGTCATACATATCCATGACTTACTTAAGAGTAAGCAAGTTTTTTAGTTATAAATAAACACGTGTCGAGGTGTAAATTAAGGTCACGTTAGCTTGTTTATTAAATTGTAGCAAATGTTACATCATGCGTTTATAATTCCGTAATTGTGTTCGCAATGAATAAATCTTTTATGGTATAAGCAAATTGGGATCCCATGTTTGGATCAAAATGTTAAGTGAATGGATCTAAGCTTGATACCGAAGTAGATTATTATTCGATTATACATTTATGCTAAAAGAACAAAGGTATTGTTAGATTTTAACAAGATTCCTTGTTATTCAGTGACGATGCACTGAAAGTGGCTTGTTTTATAATTGAGTATCAAAATATAAGTACCTACAACAATTGAAAAAACTCAAATGGGTAGAATAAACAGTCAATATTTTCAATACATAAGCAACGCATCCCAAACTGTTCCCCGGCAACGCGAACGCTATGAAAAATGTCTCACTCGGTACCACGTGATCACGTATGATAGGAACGCGGTGTTTTCTTTTCTCTAATCACCGCGTCGCATTCGAGATATTGCAATTAATTTGCACAGATAGCCGTCGCGTACAGGCGAACAGCTGATGTTCGTTCGTGTCTCACAGACACGATACTATTAATGCGGCGAAAGCGTGGTAATGACAATGCCAATCGTAATTGCGCCGGTACACATCTGTGGGAAGTTTGTTACTTAACATCTGATAATTTTTTTACTTGGATGAATTTCAAGTCGCGCGAACTCTCACCAGTGAATAAATCTTTGTTAAATGACTGTGTAAGCTCTTGTTACCGTTTATTTGTTTATATTATCAGTGTCTTCTATTATGTCAATAGATTTCAATTGAAATCTAGTTCTTTAATTACAGTGTAAACTTCGTAGTCAGTACCATTTTGTTTAGTAACAGTTAGCAACAGTATACTATTATGTGGTTATGGTAAAATAACGGTTAGGACGAACGGACAAGCGCAATGCGGCTGATCGCAATCGCTCCACACGACGACCACGCGTCTACGGCGCCAAATTTTTTGTCTCGCTCACACGTGCAGTTACGAATAATCTTAACTCTTCACGTCACAGGTACGTCTTGGAAGCTGATCTGGACGTCGGTTTGAACGTGCGTATTACATGCATTATCCTTATCGTATAAAGAAATAAAAATGCTATAAATCATCTTCGATAGACTCAGAAGGGGGTCAGTAAAGTAAATCTGGAGTCAGTAACCGAACTATAAATATTGATCGGAGCTCTCCTTGACTCGAATTGGCGGCTCGTTGCCGGCCGGTTGCGAAATTCGCCCACAACCGTTAGTCATTGTCGCCGATTGCATCTAGCATCTAGTGCAGCGGTTGCTTCATAACAGCCGACGCGATCCAATTGCGCACTTTTTTTCGACTGATCGTTGGATATTTTGCCGCCAATCGGGCATAAAATATTAATGATCGTTCTAGGCATTGAAGTTAAGAAACAAGGTGAACAGTGTTATTTACTGCGAGTGATGCAAAGATGGTTGAGTTCTTTGTAGTTTGACTGCGGTGGATATGTATCTAACACACCTATTTCTGCCTTATTAGGTTGTAGTATGAAGGGCACGCGATTAATCCAGTACGAAGCCAATATGAGGCGACATAATTTTGTCGTCAAGAGGAGTAACGTATTTCTAGAGACTTAAGGGAGAGGCTCCCTGTCTTACTTGAAACCGGTTACAAATCTCCATGCAGTGATAAATTAACGTCAGCTGGCCTCGTTGGCTTCTTCTACTAGATAAATAAATCAACTCTTTAATTAGGACATTTAAATGTCACGTATTGTTATGATGGATATTAAGTAACACCACGCAATAACATTCACTATCCATGTAGAATGTCACAGGGTCTTTTGTTTGCACAAATAAATAAACATGAACCACTTGTGTACTTTTCCAATCGTTTAAAAGTAGATAAACAACAAGCGACTCCCCCCTTGGGGGGGAACTTGCGTTTCGCCATTGCGGATCCATTGTCAGTCAGCGGAATGTCCGATACATGACGCAACCGGGTCATTCGAAACCAATAACTTGGACGGCGAAACCGCAAACTAGTACGAATGAACGACTACTACTACCTACTGAAATGGTACACTTACTCGTACAAGAGATCCGGGCTGCGGCTGCGTTTTAAATAGTGAAACGATGGTCAACTAACGCAGCAGTCCATCTGGTTTCGAGAGGCCCCTTTTACTGATTCTTATAAATTAATTTTGGCAATGCGTAAACAGTTTACCGCTACACCCGTATCTCAAAAATAATTCCAACAATTCAAAAATAATTTAAACATAATGCATGTGATATCGATCAATTTTGGACGGGACATAAAAAATAATATTTTTAGCTCGGCTCCATCATAAAAAAATTGAATGATTACGTTCAATAACTAATGGCTATTTTCAGCATTCAAATCGTATCTTTCTTAGAAGATTAACTTTTAACATCTACGGCTAGTAGCGAGGCATGACGAAGTCGTACGTATTGCTCGGAAACACATCATTAAAGTAGAACTGAACGGCATAGAAACAATGCGTAATAAGCATCAAATTGTCCATTTAACAGGAAAATCAAATCACTTATTATTAGATTGAAGGCCATTCATAACATGATAATATCAAAAGGGGAAAACGAAAAAATAAATAAAGCCCTAGTTACAGACACGGTTGCTATGCTATGTTTGGGTAATTTTTTTCATTAAGAATATACAAAGGAAAAACAAAAAGAAACTAGTTAATAGAGCACAAATATGTTTACATTAGAATGTTTAATTAAGGTCAGAGTACAACAAGTGTATTTGTAGGGTGAGTAGGAGGTATTACGTTATATACGAGGGTACGTTTTTAAGTTCGCGGAATGAGGGACAAGGAGCGAAAATAAAATGTCAAAATTATTTTTCTTTTTCTACATATTCTCCTGCAAGACGAATGCATTTTTCAGATCTTTGTATTAACTTATTTAAACCCTCATAAAAAAATGTTTTGTCCTTGTCGGAAAAATACGAGGAAATTGCGTCCTTTACTTCTTCGTCTGTAGAAAATTTCTTTCCACGAAGCTCTTTTTTCATTTTTGGAAAGAGATAATAATCGCTGGGAGCCAGGTCTGGACTATAGGGTGGGTGATTTAAAATATCAAAGCCCACCTTATGCAGGGCAGCCAGTGCAATACGGCTCTTGTGTACGGGCGCATTGTCGTACAACAGCAGGACACCTCTGGATAATTTTCCTCGTCTTTTTTCTTTGATGGCTTCTTTTAACCGCTCCAAGATTGTTGCGTAATATTCTCCGGTTATAGAGACACCTTTATCTTTGTAATCTATTAACAAAATTCCTTCTGCATCCCAAAAGACTGTCGCCATGAGTTTGCCGGCCGATTGTGACACCTTAAACTTTTTAGGAGGTGCTGTACCCTTTTTATGCCACTGCATGGAGTCTTGTTTAGACTCAGGTTCATAATGGTGAACCCAAGTTTCATCTCCAGTAACAATTCGATTCAGTACAATATCCTTATCTTCTCCACAGAGGTTCAAAAACGCACGGGAACATTCAACGCGCTGTTGTTTCTGAGGCGGCGTGAGCATTCTCGGCACCCACCGCGCGCTGACCTTAGTCATGCCAAGATGGTCATGCAGAATTTTAAAAATGGTTGTATCCGATACTCCAACCATTTCTGCAAGCTGTTTCTTCTTTAGCCGAGCATCTTCCAGTACTAATTTTTCGACTTCCGCTATCGTTTCCGGAATGGTCACCCCAACAGACCGTCCTGGTCGTGGGTCGTCTTCAAGTGAATCCCTGCCTTGCTTAAAAAGGTTGTTCCACTTGTAAACCATCGTTTTTCCAGGGCAAGAGTCCCCGTAAACCGATGACATCTCTTCCATTATGATTTGCACAGACTTTCCTTGCTTGGTAAGGAACTTTATAACGGCGCGATGCTCGATTTTCTCCATACTTCCAATTTTCTTCCGGATTGAGTTGTTTAATTGTCGATAGTTTTAAAACTAATGATGCAATTGTGATAAAACTTTATATTTATACTATTTATGAGTCACTTAACACGTACCGCCCTTAACGAGCCCGCTATCCCCCCTCCAACCCTGCCATTCCGCGGACTTAAAAACGCACCCTCGTAATAATAAATTGATGTTGAAGGCTCGAATGGTAGTCGAGAGGTTGATAAATTTTGTTTACACCTACGCGAACCATTGTCGAGGGCAGATAATAAGGACACCCACACTCGCTCCTTATTCATGTTTCAAGATAAAAGGACACTGAAAAACAAATTGAACCTTTAAAAAGAATTTCGAGACGTTTATTTTCGTTTCTTTTGAACTTGGTGATCTTGTGATATCATCCGAAAAGTGGGATTAAGTATAATGCTAAATATAGAGATCAAACTTCCAACTTCCTGTTCATTGTCAAAAATCAACGAATGCCTCTAATTTACAGGTTCATCTCAACTAGACCTCCTATCTATCTACCTATAAATATAGAGATCAAACTTCCAACTTCCTGTCCATTATCAAAAATCATCGAATGCCGCGAATTTATGGGTCCATCTTAACTAGGCCTCCTATCCTATTTTGGGTTGATTGCACATGATTATGGACGGCAGTGACCACTTACCAGCAGCAATGCACACTTAGTTATCACTTGGTTTTCATAAAAACCAAATGAGCAACAAACTACTCTTTCTAAATAATAACCCTTCTTAAATGTTTAATAATATACAACCACCACAAATGCATGTTTAATAATATACAACCACCACAAATGCATACCTACAAAGTCTCTCAAATAACAATAAATAACTTTACAAATTTCACATAATTAGTAACCGTATAAAAGAAGGAAAACAAAACGGTCAAAGTTCAAGTCGCCAAAAATAAAACGGTCCATTTCCGAGTACGCATCTCCTCCCAACTGACCTCTTCCGCAAAAACCGACTCATTGCGGTGCCTAGCACATCATCACGCCCACACATATGTGAGCACACGTCACTTGTTAGAGACACTGCCACATCTGGCGGACTTGATTTTTCAATCGATAAAAAGATAAAGGTAATGATAATCAAATGATATTGTTTACGTATTGCCTAAATAACTCAACTGTCAGTATCATGTCCTTTGCAGTACAATCAATACTCAATAACATCGCTCTGTTTTACAAAATGAGACAATATATTTACTTGTAATAACAAATGATAAAAACAATACTAAAATATATTTAGATTACCTTTTATCAAACCTATTCTTACACCAAATTACCTTTGCCGATCACTTTCTATCGAGCGTATGTGACGAAGTCTTTACGGCAGCGTGGCGCCATGTAAACACACAACCAAATAGGGCAACGACCATACTGAACACAAATAGAATATACTCTAATAATATAACAGACATTTAAAAATAAATACCGCTCCACAGAAGGGGACGCCACGTGTCCCTCAAAAGCTAAGATTAATCGCCCACGATCGATGTACAAGAATAGTAAATGTTTGAAGTTCGGAGGAACGAATTATTTTCAAACATCTGTTCGTTGGGGTAAAAGTCGGTACAAAGTAATATATGGGACGTTGATTGTATACGTTTATCTTCTAACAATCAACTAGTCTAGTATGACTTAATTTTGACTTGGAATCTTGAAATCTACAGTAGGGTACGATAGGCTAGTTTTAGGAATGTTATGGTAATATTTTGGTACGGAAAAGTATCGGTATCCAATTAGTATGAGTTTAAAGAATTAATAAAAATCAGACAGTCAAAACGTAGGAACAAATTCTAACGCACATATCTTAATATGTATAGAAATAATTCTAAGTTTTGTGAGTACAGAAACTCAAGAGTTAACTAACCAATGCCTACACAATTATTGCATGTAAACAGTCATAAATCCAATAACTGTATATATTAGCAGTAAACTTAAACGTCTATCGTGTTGACAATTAAACCGACCTCTAGGGTACCACTGGGTATTTATCGTTATCGTGGTTAGGTCATACATCAATTTCGGGTGCCCGGCATTTCTAATTACACCACCAATTAGCACAAATTGTAATTGCCAACCGCACGAATTTTACCAGCGACTCAACAGCAGTTATGTTAATGTAAATCTTTTTTCATTGAAACAATATTTAGGTCTATTTTTCAAATTACTGTAAATACCATTTCATAGCTAATAAGAAATTAACTGTTGGTTTTATTTGTTGGAATATCCACTTTTTATAATAAAGAGTTAATTATGCCCTCTATCTCATTGTAAGTTGCCACCGGAGCCCATAGATATCTGTAACTAACCGACGGATAGGACTTTTGTTTGCCTGAGGACGGCCACTGATGCGTTGGAACCTCTTTGCGAGGACTAATTTAGAACGCTTCGGAAAAGAATGTCACGCTTACTATATCACTTAATACTGAGAGAAGACCCTTACATAGTGGTGGGACAGAAATGATTTAACGACGATGTATATATAATGAAATACTACACATATAAGAAAGTGGCTTTCAGATAAGTGAAGCAGAGTGATCATAAAGACGACACGAAAATACCGATTCTATTTCACAGAGTATATTTATAACTTTCGCGCCTACGTATTTGTTGACGACCTTCAACAACAACAACAACAATGGATATTCCTCGAACTATGAAAAATAATTTATATATAGATATATAATAAAATTGAAATGTTTATCTGTGCTCTAAAAATAAGGAATACTTACTAAGTTCAGATGTTTACGTGCATGATATATAGAATCATTTGTTTGTTTGCGTAAACCGGATGTGTTTAGAGATGGATTAATAAAGGACAAGGTTATTATGTCTAGTGCACTTTACAGAAATATGTTTAGTGATAAACTACTTGGTGCTCAGTAAAAATTGGTCATCAGTATACAGAAGAAAGAGTGTTGGTACGTTGGTAATGTTCACTATAATGAAGCCGTGATAGCCTAGTTGTGGAAACTCAGCCTCTAAATCAAAGGTCTCGAGGTACGCAACCCAGGCTCTGATTTTTTGAAATTATGTATTTATTAAAAATCAATTCAACTTATGCGCCTGAGAGTTCTTAAAAACTTCTGAATGGTGTATTAAGTCTATCAATGGCCAACAAGGCAAAGATTTGGCCAACAAGGTAGATCGTGATCTAAACCACTCACTCTATGAGAAAACCCGTAGCTAGCAGTAGGACAGTTATGGATTGACGACGTAATAAATAATTTTTACGTCGCATATTCTAGCATTGGGCGAAAAACTGTGACGCAGTTCCCTCACGATACGCGGCCGTCCTACGTTATAGTGAAAACTCTACGCCCACGTCGCCCAAACGAGTATATCTACCGCAAACCGCATTGATGTAAACTCAATAACCGGTAGTATTTTTATAATATAATTGAAATATGTACCGTACATATCGCGTGCGGGCAGAACTGTAAGCTTTTACTTTTGAAATACGAAGAATTGCCGTTCTATTATAATAGTTTTAGTGTTCATAAAATCTTGTATGGTGATTTTGGTGATCATCAAGGTATAAGGTTTAACAGGTATGGTTCCAATTCAGTCTTGAAGAGTAAATATTTTGGTAATCGTCATCAAATAAAATTCCCATTCAATTTGACGTTTACCAAAGTTCCGCTGCTTCCACTTTACTTTTTTTATTAAATAGAAAAAGTAAAGTTTTGAAAACCCTAGAGTCGTCTTACTAAACTAATACTGAGAACTGAGAACTGTAAGCGACATTACATAAAGGTCAAATGCAACAACCGTGTAGATTTCTAGGAAAACAAGCCTGTGCAAACTAATTTTATTCTGAGGATATGAAACCTTTCATAGATACTATCCGTGAAATCGACTATGAGAAGTAGGTAGGTACAAACACCTTGTCTTGTAACAACAAAGCTTGGGGTATTTACTAACCCCGAATTTGACCATTAATTCAAAATATTATATTGAAAGTAGATTCTCTACACAATTATTTTAAATCCTAAAGCCACTACACAACGTGTTTGCTTAATAAAGAAAAGTGGCCAATGAGACTTTTATTTTATTGGTCCATTAGTTTACAACCCAGGAACGATGTATCATCTAGTGGCAAGTAGGTAGCAGTTAAATTACAACATAAAAAGATAAAAAAAAAAAACAGAAAATGTTATTAATTTGAATTAGTGGGCTTTAACAAATCGTGAAGAGAATACTGAACGTCGATCCTCCTACGCTGAACTGAAAATTGAACGCCCACGACCTGCTAAAGGTTGCATGGAATATACCCAGGAGTATAGACAATGGAAAACAAAGTAACATTTAAATTAATATCAGATGTTTTTATTACTCTAACGTGTACCAGCTCTGATGTTATCTAGAATAGATCAATGTATATTTTGTCCTAAAATAAGAAGAAAAAAAACATTAAATTTGTCAATGAAGACCGCCCGAAGCGGCAGTGAATTTCAGCCCACGTCACATAAAGGTCAGATTCAACGCGCGGCGAAACGTCGTAAATACGCGCTTAGGTACATAATAAACAATAACAATCGCATATTTACTGTTTCCTGAACATTATTCACAGTTTCTTTTTTATGGCAAATATACCTTACGTACGGTACTATTCGTAGTGATTATGGGAATTTGTATAATATTATATTTGTATAATTTTAAATTAAATGGTACGAATAGCTAAACGCCGATATATCCATTCTATTATTTCTCTTTCATCTGCCGCTGATATGTGGAAATTTCTTAGGTCTCTCGGTGTGGGCAAACCTTCTTCACTGGATTGTTGTTCTTCTCTATCTTTGAATGACTTAAATCGTCATTTTATTTCTACGTCACCCATGAGCAATACAATCCGTTCTCTCACTATTGCTTCCATTGCTTCAATGCAACCTTCTCTGTGCCCAACATTCGACTTCTCCTCTGTTAGTCAGGAAGAGGTCAAAAAGATTATTATTAGTATCCAATCCAAGGCTGTAGGATGTGATGAAGTGAGCAGGGTCATGATTTTTAACATCATAGACAGCATTCTTCCAGTTATTACCCATATCATTAACTATTCCCTTAGTTCTGGACAGTACCCTACTATTTGGAAGAATGCTTTTGTTTGTCCTCTTCCCAAAGTGCCCCATCCTGTGCTCGCTAACCAATATCGGCCCATTTCTATTCTTCCGTTCCTCTCTAAGATTCTGGAAGCCTGTGTTCATAAGCAAGTCTCCTCTCATATATCTAAACATAACCTACTGAGTGCATATCAGTCCGGGTTCCGCTCCGGTCACAGCACCACCACTGCTCTAATAAGGGTATGTGATGATGTCAGACAAGGAATGGATGACAGAAGGCTCACAGTGATGGTGCTTGTTGACTTTTCTAATGCTTTTAACACGGTCGACCACGATATTCTACTAGCCTACCTTTCCCATCTCCAACTCTCCACCTCTGTCTTGGATTGGTTCTCTTCTTATCTTCGCGGACGCCAGCAATCCGTCCGTATGGGCAATAATACCTCAGATTGGGCTCATTTAGAGGCTGGCGTGCCGCAAGGCGGTATTCTCTCACCATTACTATTTTCTCTATTTATTGACTCCATAACTTCTGTTATCAACTGTTCGTATCATCTGTACGCAGATGACCTGCAACTTTACGCTCAAGCAGATGTGGATAGTCTCCGTAGCGCAATTGATACAATCAATCTCAACTTAAGTGCCATTTATAACTGGTCATTGCGCCATGGGATTTCAGTTAACCCTGCCAAATGCCAAGCGATCATCATGGGTAGCTCAAAACTGTTAGCAAAGGTCGATTATAGCTCTCTACCACCTTTTTTATATAACTGTACTCAAATTCAGATAGCTCAAACAGTTAAGAATCTTGGTCTTTATATTGACAGCTCCTTGACTTGGCATCCGCAAGTTGTAGAGGTATGCCGTAAGGTCAACGCCACTCTGAGATCACTGTATCGTCTAAAACACTTTCTTCCGACTAAGACCAAGCTTATGCTTGTCAACAGTCTTATTCTGCCTACTATTGATTATGCAGATGTGTGCTACCCAGATCTGACCGAAGCTCTTCTTAATAAACTAGAGCGCCTTCTCAATAATTCTATTCGATTCATATTTGGTCTCCGAAAATATGATCACGTCTCTCTATTCCGTCGCCAACTTAAATGGCTAACTATTCGTCAGAGGCGTAACTCTAGGGTTCTCTTCCTTCTTTATTCTATCTTACATGATACTAATACTCCTTCTTATCTGAAGGATTCTTTCCAGTACCGGTACTTAACACACGATAAAACGCTTCGGTCATCTCATAATTTAAAAGCAGATATTCCATCACATAACAGTGGCTTCTTCCATTTCTCTTTTACTGTTCAGGCAGTTCTGCTCTGGAACGCCCTGCCCGTGCACATCAGGAAAGCTCCAAGCAAAGCCGTGTTTAAAAAACTTGTCCGAGAGCATCTGAGCACCTCGTCTGACAGATAAAGCATTTTTATTACCACCTATATAATATATAGTTATATATTTTTTTTATGTATTGCTATATTTTAGATATATATATATGTATGTATAATATATATGATATATAATATATTTATATTTATATTTAGACTAAGTATTATAATGTTTTATATTATTTAACACCTGCCGCAAACTTTCTGCATTCACCAAGGGTTGACTGGTAGAAAATGCCATCAGGCATTATGTTTTGCCCTTTTGTAGCTTAACTTTCTGTTAGTGTTACAATAAATAAATAAAAAAATAAATAAATAAATAAATAAAGATAGAACGTTTAACTAAAGATTTCCCGTCATACGCTTCGCACACATCCATAACATACAAATATGTAAAAAAATCCAATACCGATAAGGTCTCCTAATTGAGTTAAAAATGATATTTAATAACAGAATAAAAAATTATACTTGTTTATCTAAAGCATACATAGTGCACGCACAAACGAAAACCTAAGCATGCGTTTAATTAGTATCAAACTGCGTTAGCGCACGCCGTTTCATTCATAACTTGACTAGTTAGTTCAGAGTTCTATTTTTTTTACGACACCCACACCATAAATTTCGCCCCCACGTGGTACGATGTAACGGGTCGGGCGGGACGCGCATCGAAAAAGGTCGACCAACTCTCGTTTCCTCTACATATTTCCGACGTTTAAAAATATATACACTAACGCTTAAAGTGGTATATTAATAGAAAGGATGGAAAAAGAAAACACATGTAGAGCCGTTTCCGCGTGCGACATGTAAACAATAATTACGAAAGGCCGGCTAGAGAGCGTTGTCGCAAGACGACTTACGTGTATAATTAGAACCGTCGAGGCTTATTACTGGAACGTTGTTATTGATATACACTGATTTAGTTATTTTTATTGGAAGTTTTATATTGCCCTTAAACATATTACTCGATTTTAAGACAAGTGCGACATTGATATTTTACACATTTTCATTAGATACAATCTAACATGTCTGCAAATAATGGCATTACTCATTGTAAGGAATTTTGTATTTTTTTTATTGCATCCGGAATCAACCTCAAGTAAAATATATAAATAGTAAAATGCTAGACTGCAATAAATAGTAAGGTGTTTGTTATTTCTATCTTATAAACAAAGATAACTTCGCCTAAGTAGGAGATTTGACATTATTAAAATTTGCATAATCTTATCAAAATCTTAAAGAGAAGATGGTACAAGGAAATCCTTCCGTAAAATTATTTAAACGAAGAATTTCAAACGTGAATTACAATTTATTTAAACAAACAACAGATAATCATGTTCAATTGATAGCTTAACTGTGTACAATTACTACCATATCTAATTTAATCCATTCCACGCACATTCACGTATCATCCCGTGATATGCCTATAACAAGATATAAAATAATGATTACAACACTAACCAGTTTCTGTTAACTGGTCGGTAGCTATACTCGGATTGATTTTAATCCCATCGCGGAATACCAGATTTTATCTGTTTATTTACGTTGAAACTAGATATGTAGCTAGCGTATAATCGTAATGCAGATGATATGAGCGATAAATTGATTTCTGAAATAGTTTCAACTATTAGGTATAACACACGAACAAATAAACTAATAACGTTTAAGCTCCCATTTTGTAAGAATTTTCATTAAATATCTTTAAATTCCATGGGCAATCGTTCATATTAGAATATATATCCATTAGTAGAAAATGTTACCTACAAAATAAGTATTTACAAAGTAATTAAAATATGAAGACTATTTGCTAACACTCACCTCATTTATGTGTTTGTAGGTTTTGATAAGGTCTACACTGAGTTTCCTTAACGGTGCCGTTGAAGGGTCCCGAAAGTGGTGTGGTATCCGCGCTTGCATAGCCTGAACAAATGAGAAAATAAGCTTATCACATGTTCAATAGTAACAATAGAAAAAGCTAAGTGTTTGCAAAGCAGTGAGGGAGAGAATTGGAGGCAGATTTATGGAGACAGGTCATAAAAGTAGTATAAATCGTATACATCTACTGTTAGATCTACCTATGATAAACGAGAATGATATCATATACATATAAAAAAAAACTGGTTGTTGTTGTGGTGATGAATAGCAAAAGGCAGTTCATCAACATCTTTAACCACTACTACTACATAGAATTATAAGCCTACATCTTTTGCCATTCCAAAAACAAGAAATAAAAAAATCTAATGATCTACATCAACATACCTAATATGCTAAAAATATTTAATTCAACGAATTTTCACGAAATATATAAAAATGAAAACAAAAGCCATGCACGGTTTACGTTGTGGTGAATCCGTAGAATCAGGTATATCATAAAGCGGCTGGCCGCTAATTGAAACAGCTACATAATTCATAAAACAGATTAATCGCACGTAAGATAAGTATCGCGTAAATGAACTTGCTGCGTTTTATCATCTACCTGGCTATCTGACTAATAGAGTGAGATTGCGGGGCAAGTAGTGCCCCCTCATGTTTTTAATCTAGTCGGATGACAATTTTAGTTAAATTTAGTTCGTTCATAAGCACCTTAACAAACAAGATGTATTGAGCCCATAATAATAATGACTGTGATTTCCCTGCTGCTTCTACTCCTAGATATAATACATATTTTTTTCAAGCCAATTTGTACATTTGCTCATTTATTATCGTATTTTTATTATTTTTCGACGAATGGAGAGGTTAGTATAAAACACCAATTGAAAAATTTGTCATAATGTTTGTAACTATGTTATAATATAAAGTAGATATATTTCAAAAAAAGCCTCGGCGTTTCCAAATACATCTGATTCAACTACCTGTCTACAACACCTACACCGCTAAAGCTAATATCGAAATGAGAAAATCACATAACAAACATGACAAACAATGATGTCATTAATATAATATTGCCTAAAGGTAAATAAGCGCTTGAGTCGTTTTTACACGAGACGGTTTGCATAAACACTTATTGAATGCATTCAATACAATCGGTTCGCACCTGAAGCCTTCGGTGTCCTCAGTACCGTCATCATTGCTAACGACCGTTGATAATAAAATAAAACATTACCGAATACAATTTTTTGAATGTACAAAGATATTACATATCTCAATCGAAACATATACTTATTTTGTTAAAATTGTACAATATACATCATACTATATTATAACAGACAGCGATATTGTTGTTGTGGAAATTTCAAATTTCAAAAAGCGAAATTTCAAAAAGGTTTTTTATGCGTAATAAACACAAATAAGTGGTACTGAAATATCTTGAATAACTAATACTGGACCACAGTAGTGCATTATGTTTTTTTGGTCTTTTGTAGACCATAAACGCATCATACTATAATGGATTCGTAATATAGGCAAAGGTCAAATATAACACTCCACCAATTATATTCGTTTGGTACAATTACGAAAGCGATTATCTCGATATATACGTCGTATTAATTCCGTTCAGCGTCAAATTATGTAACAAAGTTTAGTATTGAAACAAATTAACTCCGACACGACTAAGAAAGAAACCTAATCTTTTCGCGCGGGAAACTCAAGTCGAGCCCATTTATTAATTAACCCGGTCTAGACGAGGGGCATTATAGACCGTTAGCAGTCCGTATTCACTAAATACGAGAACTCAGCCATTCCACTGTTGGAGAACTTAGTAGATAATTAGTGGCACTTTTGAGAGATAATTTATTTACCTACTCGTGCATTATGCCCGACTACAGGCGTTGTTAAGAGCCCTTTTAATAAAACAATGATAGAGAACTTAGCATATGAAAATAACAATACTACGATAATACGTTTGTGTCAGGTATGTTTGACGTCAACTTTTTTCAAGTACGTTTTAAATTATAGACACTCATTTTTTCTGTTTTTTCTACATTCTATATATACAATGGTATTTTGTTAAAAAAATAAGCTCTATTTTTTCAGCTTTGCTTCAGCCTTTATTTAACTCTCTTTGTTATTTAGTATACATATAAAGCTCAAAACTTGCAACCTAATATGAAACCATATACTCCAACGTTTGGATGACAATGCACGAAAACCTCAGTGACGTCATTCTAAATATGGATATCTGATAAAAGAGTTTTCTGAAAAGCTTGTTTTTAAGAAAACTTATATCAAGCATATAAAATTACTTTTACAGTTTTAGGGTGGGTTGCGTCATGTATCTTTAACATTTACAGAAGCCTAACCAACCGTCAAATCCATGGTTAAAAAAATAATTAGTTGCACCATTTTAGTTGAAGTTGAAATTACGTCATAACTAACAGTATTTGTGAAGTTCTTATCTGTTAACATCTACTAAAAATTGTGGTGACAGCGACACAAATGACGTTAATGACAAAGAAATTGGTGCAACACAGAATTTTTACATTCCACCGCTACCGTCAATATTACTGTTATATTTAACTTTAACGCTAACTTTAAACGGGCTTTCGATGCAACCCACCCTTTATATGTTTTGTAATTATATTATTTTGAAAATTTTGTCTCAAAATACTGAATTTTTTATAATATAAACGTATCATATGTATCATTACCTACTTTAAATCTCCCACATAACACATATAATGTTTTAAGAAGTATTTTATGTCGTTTTACTAGTTAATTATTTTAATTCAGCTAAAGTTTTCTAACATTGTCTGTATTTATTTCGGTGACACTTAACATTTTCATAGAACGTAATTAAATTAAGCAAAGTACTGGCAAATATAAAACTAAACTTAGTTCGTCATAAGAATATTAGAAAGATACGTCAATGCCCTGTAACGTCCTTCAGACGATCGCGGTTTGTGATCCAATTTACTCGGTAGATACAGTTTTACCTAAAAGTGGTTATACAATGTAACTCTAACAGACATTCGTTTTATTTTAACGTAATGGAAACTTTCAAGTCACAATCAACAATATTGGTCATATATGATGCTCGTGGGAATTTCCAAGGACGTATAACGTATTACCAGAAACTAAAGTTGTGTTCCTTTACATGAAAGTCAGCGACAAGGGCAAAGTCTATAACAACAATTGGAATACCTATATGGATATCGACTTGGACGTATCTATATTTTTTTGGATCTAGGTATGTATAGGCTTTCTATTCTTACATTTTTAAATATTATAATTTACTTAAAAACAACTCTACGTATTTTTTCAAATTTATCTTAGATTACCTGCTTTAATCCATAAAATCTATCTATCATCTATTATTCTGTTTTTTTTATAATTCTAGTATTGTATTGTATTAAAGCTGTTTTTTGCTATCAGCCAATTATGAGCGCATTCGCACTGTCGCGTACACGCCGCTCTAGCGCTAATAAAAAGGGCGCCTAAACCATAAATAAAGCTGCAAACCGATCGTCCGGAGTCTGAACGGTCCGACCTTGTTACGGGTTGTAGGATGTTAGCCGCAAACTGCCTCGTGCATCATTTACCTTAGCGGGGTTGCGGAAGCGGGCGAAAGCCTCGGGCGGGTCGCGCGCCGCGGCGCTCACCTGAATGTCCGACGGCGCGCTCATCGACGCCAGCTGCTCCTCGGCCACCAGCCGCCCGTACAGCGGCACGTGCCGCCTCTCGCCGCCGGCGGCCTCCGGCATGCCGCCGCCGACCACGCCCACTGAAACAATCAAAAAGTACCTTAGTATGTCTGTTGGTTAACTACTATGCGTAGCCTAAGATAATAATTCTCACCAGTACTATATTAACATGTCAGTGTGTGAAATCAAGATCCGGATCGGCTTACCTATTTTATTTATGTAATAATTTAAAGGATATTAGGTGTAGAATCTAACAATACACATTTACGTAACATAGTGACCTGGTCTCTTGACTGTCCCGGTAGGTCCCGTAAAAATGTAAACAATAGGAAATTGCGACAATTCCAATACCAGTGGTCTATCAAACATTCTCTAATAATGCAGAACATATTGACTAGACTACTACAAATATATACATATATACAAGGCGGTTGTTATTTGCAATTAAAACTTGCACTAAGAGCGCCTTTAGGGTTTTAGGGTATTTTGTAATAGAGTAACATACTATCAAGTAAGTTGTTTTAAGTTCGAGTGCCTAAGTACCTATTCGAATACCTATGCGTAGGTAAAACAGGAACACGGCCAAGAAACTGCAGCCTTTGAAAGTACGAGTAATAAACTAAATCATATTTGCTCCAAGTAACGTTAAATATCAGTTTGCGGCAACATGAACAAAAGCCAATAGCCCTATTTTGTGGCAATCGTTGGCAGCCTACGCGTTGTAGGCGTTTATGGGCGGACGAGGACACTTACCCAGAATGGGTACGATACCAATCGACTGGATATTCAAAAACACAAACACCAGATAATGGTGAACTGTTTGCATTGGGAAAAATAACCCTTCACGATAACGTCCATCGTGGAATTAAAGGTTTATTGTACATTGGTGAATGCTGAATGTTTGGTAAACATTTCATTAGTATACAATCGTGTTGGGGGTCGGTTTGTGGCCTCTCTCAGAGGTTGGTGAATACGAATAGTTCGGTTGTATACAGTTAGCTCGATGGGTCGGCCGAGAAGCGCATGTCAATCAATTCGGATGCCATAGTTCAAATTTCCATGTAAACGAGCCACATTCACCTTGCCACCGCCCACGCGGCTCGGGTTACGAATGTTTAGTTGGTATCGTGTGAATCACTATACAGTAGGTATAGTATGACTCGTTTCTTAAACTCCAGTGGGTAAGTACAATCGCTTTCCAAGAAAATTGGCGGTTTATTAGCCATGTGAGAATTTATATACGGCGTGTTTATGTGTTTTTATAAACCCTTTATGTTTTAGGGGCATTCGCATATTTTTTTAACATGCAATAAACTACAAAAATATACTG
This sequence comes from Epargyreus clarus, assembly GCF_041222505.1. Lineage (NCBI taxonomy): Eukaryota > Metazoa > Arthropoda > Insecta > Lepidoptera > Hesperiidae > Epargyreus > Epargyreus clarus. The sequence continues at coordinate 11,465,262 of NW_027332209.1, read as the reverse complement.
GAGTTACCTACTTCGATCGATAAATGTAACTTTTATGAATTAAGTATCAAAACTACTTTTATTATATAATACGAAATGACAGCAACTCATAATACATCTGTCAGAATAATACAGCTACAGCTTAACACCACTTGCATAAAGCAAACATATTCAGGGATGTTGGCGCCGCAGTCAAACCTAACAAGTTTTTTTTTTTATATAATATATGAGCAGCAGGCGAGCATGCAGTCCACCTGATAGTAAGTGACTACTGCCGCCCATGGACATCTGTAATCAACCCCAGATAAGATTAGGTATTCCTACCTGAGGTCGGCCATAGGTGCGTTGCTACCCCTGAGGACTAAGCTGGAACGCCTCGGAAAAGTATGTCTACCTTACCACACCCTTCAAAACGAAACACAGCAGCGCCTAACACTGCTCTTATTAGGCAGAAATAGGTGTGGCGGTGGTGCCGCCGGAGTCGAACCACAAAGGGTTCTACCACCTTCGAATTATAAGGGCAAGTCAATCGTTTCCTAGATAAAAAGTAACCGGAATAATATAGCAAAATTACTTAATAAAGCAACGTACTGTAAAATTTCACGGGTCGAAGATATAAACAAAAGATTTTTATCAACAATGTTTTGTTAAATCACTTAGCCAACTTGGCTTTTAACAGTTTTGTAACGCAAGGTGTTAGAGTGAACTTCGCCGCGCTGGTAGCAGAGGTCGCAGACAAGTTAATTCAGTCTTATTTATGTACCGTCTGGCACGACGTGACATTTCATAATAAAACACCACCGTTCGGCTCACTCGTTTATTTCAAGGCGACTCTCGCCAACAAAGTTTGTTGAACGTCTCCTAACTTCGTTTCTACTTTGTAACCACTCGGTTAATTTATGACTTAATTTCTGTATCCGATTTTCGTGTGCGGCAACAGGTAGGCCACATGTGTTCATTAATCATCGATGTTGCAGGACTAGTATATTGGGAAACCTTCGTACGTTCTCGTAATTATGATTTTCGTTAAGCATTACCATCTTGGGGTATAGTCGGAAAGTAGCCCCGTGACAGCGACAATACGTAATTTTTCTTCAACAAATCATTAATCAATCAATAGTCATATTCTTAAATCGTATTTGTGGCGCGGGTTGTATGGATATGGCTTCCTTTTTAAGTAACGATCTCAAGCAATCTGAGGTATTAAGAGCGACGTGAACAAAATTATTTGAACTCCATTTTCTTCCTATTAAACATTTATAAGATAGAAAATATTAATACAATAGTAAATCTTTACCTTACTCATAAAATAATAAATAATGACCTTAAAGGTTATTTCACATGAGTGCAATCATAATGTCCCAAATAATTCCAAAAGGATTTTCTTTAATAAGAATTAGTACATATTGCATTGAAAATACAAGACTTTATTATTATTATAGGACACTACACGTTATTGAGATCATTGACCTTTTTATTAAGTCCGCAATCCAATATAACCTACGCACAATTCGTGACTAAGCAATCGAATTAGATAATCAAAACAAATAAAAAAAATATAATGCGTAGAACATTGCTCACGTGTAGTTTACGTAAGATTCACACACACGGTAACGTATTAGACGAAACCTAACTCATATATTAATGTACCTGGCTAATCTAGACTAAGATAATAAAACTTATGTTCAGAGTATCGTGAAAAGACCATTCCTCTACAAAACTTGAACCCTTAAAAATACTAAAAGTCAGGATATAGTACAAATATTTCATGTTTACCTCAAAAACAAACATTGGGTCTCGCCGAATATTGTTATCGCAGTAATCGACACACTAGTAGTTCTACTACTACGAGTAGCACTACAACGCCGATTGTTAGTACTCCGCGTAGGCCTAGGAGCCTACGCGGAGTACTTACACCACCGTTAAGGTCCTTATCTAAATTAATTATCCATGAATCGTGTGCCATGTAAGGTGAAGTACACATCCGCCCAGACTTAGACCCTAACTCTGTACTCATCAATAGATGTCTGTAAGTCATCTGGCCTTTGCTTGACGAACTTAGAATAGTGCATGTCACACCAGTGTAACGTCCGCTGCGCCACACAATTCATCATAAATCATTCATAGTATATTTATAAATTAAAACTATGAAGGTAGAAACTGCGCATTGTTACTTGCAGTGTTACTTAGATCTTTCTTCAACAAACGGTCCAAGCCTACACCAGCGGGATTCCAGAGAACATTCCACTATTCTCCATACAGCATGAACAAAGCACACAAACACCAATGGGCACTCACACACAAAGCTCGTATCAAGTAAACAGTGTTAAGATTAGATCGAGGCCCTTCGATCTATCAAGTTCACACGCGCTCAGTCACATGTTATCGAATCGAGATGAAGAACAACTGCGCAGTTCGACGTACTTGTGCGGAGCTGAATGCGATAGATGCATCTCAGTTTGTGTGAGTCATTGTGTACATTTTTTCTCTTTATGCGAACAAAATTACAAATTGTTTTCTGACTTCTGTGATATGACTTATCATAGTTGATAATCGTAAATAAAAAATGTTACTCATTCTCATACCCACTTCGATTCTCTATCTTGTGTGTGTCCTTAAAAGAGACGTGTATGAAATTTTACAAAACAGAGTAGGATTCTAAATTCATAAATTAGATATCTCTTATATGTCCCTAGTAATCCAGCCCACACTCCTATTCTGGTTAATAAATATAATGTTTGTTATTTGGGAAATAAGTCTTACTTAAGCCTTGTTTTGCTATTTAAATAAAGTCTTAATAAGTAAAATTTTAGATAAATTAATCAGCTCGTAGTTTAATGAACCAACTTATTAATTTTATAGCGTGATTGTTCAATGCATGACATAAGCGTAGGAATACGAAAAACTAAAAAGAGCGATTTCTGCTATTAAATGGAGACGAGACGCATTCGATGTAAACAAATGTATATGATGTATTCAAATCCTTTACTAATATCTAAAAAACAGGATTCTCGTACGTAGTACGATATATTTTTATTCAATGGATGTGTGGTAAATATTATTTGCATTCCGTTGACACATATAATTGTTTTGTTGGTACTTTCATTGACGGATACCGAACATTAAATATTGGCTACCATGTCACATCCTCTCAAATTAATAAAGAATAGATCAAAGGTTTTCACAAAAAAAAAAGAAACTATATTAAAAACTCCTTTTCTTCTAGGTAGGTACTCTAATACTTCGCTACTTTTAAAAATCATTATCAATTCGTAATACGTACACCATAATTTTAAAAATACTAAAACACCTGTGTAGTATTCAAGGCTAAACTGATCCTGTAGAGCCGAATCATTTTAACCCCTTCCCCGTAACACGATATGGGTGAAGCGACCAAAACGTGTCAAACGAAATATTTTGTGATAATATTGGCAAGGCAGACGCGAGATAAACGTGTAAATGATCAACATCCGGATAGCTCGGTGCGCGCCGATGAATGGATGTAGGTACGGAGCCGATTGAAAATCAGGTCGCATCCGCCTATTAGCATTAAGGCCCTGTGCACACTGACACGTTTCCATATCTGTACTGTTACCGGAAATATAAATTAATACGAATATTACAAAAGCTCTTCGGAAATTCGGGATTAAAATCAATATTATTGTAGTGAAAAGCTATTATTTACTTCTTTACCCTTGTCTAAGGGAAGAACTATAAATTTGAATAGGTTTTCTAAATTGAAGTGTGTCAAAGGTTTGTAGTGTCTTGTAAACCTACGAAATGTTTGAAAATGATTTTTTTAATCCATAATTTTTATACACGTAACATTTTAATGGAACAAAATATTGTTTTCCTTTTACTAAGATAATCCTGACAATAAATAAAAAAAATCGATAAAATGTAAAAATTCAATAGGTTTAAAAAAAGTAGGTTAAAATAAAACATAAATTCTACAAATGTAAACGTTACTTTAATATCTAAAACAATCTATAAGTCAGGATGTTAATAATATTCAAACTCCATAAATTATATTTGATACAGTTCGTGAAATCGTGGTTGAAAAATACAGATCAGGTTAATGTGTCACCTGTTTTAGATGGGACGAAATGGAAAATGGACCGGATTTCATTCAACTAAACACGTGTCTGTTTGATCTGAAGTTGTGTGGGAAGTTTCGGGTATTTCTTACTCCGGTGCACTAATGGAGGTCCGTTCCGAACTGTTTGATGAAGTACTAACGATATTAATCCTTTGACAACTTGAACTACTCTATAAGACTTATCGGTCTGCTAGTCCGAATTTGATAATTATTTATTATTATAATATTTGACAATGTCAATTCGAGGGTAAAATAGCGAATATGGAAGAAGCTCGATTACTATATACCCAATCGTACCTATGTATAAGGTGGAAGCAATTAAGAAATTTCTAGTTGATTTAGTCACGAGCTATTTTAAGATATAATAAATAAACCATATGATAGTGTGAAAGTTACCATTAACTGTATTTGAAGTTAAAGTTAAAATAAATACGTCACAATCCCACACCACCACAAGGATATCTGGAACTTATTTAAAATAATGCAGCCCAGTAACGCACCCAGTTGTAAAATTTCTCGCATGTTGAAACTCAATATAGTCATAAATAATCACATTGCTGATTCAAAATAAACAGCGAGCGGAGGAGGGAAACTATGATGATGCGAGTATTTATCGAGTGAGGAAAGAAAGTAAGTACGTAAATATAGCTTATTGCGTTGTAAATAAACCATAGTAAATCAAGTCTAATACACGCGCACTGCACTGACGTAATGCATGCGCAATATGAAAGAAAAACGCTAAATATATTTAGATGTAAAAGGTCAATATTAAACTGTATGCATAATAATACATTTTTTTTATAGAAGTAGTAAACGATCATGTAGTCCACTTAAGGTAACTGGCCATTGTCGCCCATTATCATCTGGATTCTACTTTGAATAGAAGAGAATCTGGGCCGAACTAAGTTGGAGTGTTTCGTACAAGTTAAGTTACCCTTGGTAAGTGTCCCTTCGAACGCAAACACAGCTAAACACTGCTGTTATGAAGCAAAAATAAAATTGCCGATTAGAGTCAAATCACTAACGATTCCATTTACCTGTTACAATATAACTATCCAAAATCTCATGACGTTGTGTACATGGCTCAACACGCCTGTGTGCAATTTCGCACGCAGTGATGAGACAACGAAGCCTGCGTCTGTTATAATTACATCTGTCCCACACGCATTAGTGCGACAAATCCGAGCCGCTTTGAGTTATCACACCGCAGCTTCCGAATGCATAACGGCTCGGAACAATGCTATGTTACGTGATATACCTAGACACAATGTTAGGTGAAGTAAATAAAGGTCAAGTGGCTTATGTATACACATACTTTAATCCGTTTATTGATGAAATATCTGGTTGAAGTGTGGCAATGCGTACGAAGGTAAATATAGGGTTGTTGTATTGTACAGGATGTGTAAATACTAAACAAGTTGTTTGTGAATAAAATGCTATGTCATTATATTGACACAGTCAATATTGGAGTCGTATAAATAGCCCAATACCTCGAATCAACAAAGTACGATTTCAATGCCAAGGAACCGAAACGTCTTTACCTCGATACGTTCGGACTAATTTTAGGGCCATGTGTCGGTTCGGCGCAGAAAGGCAGCACGCGGCGAAAGCGCACGCGATGTCGGTACCCGACCGTAGTCAGTGTTACTTTATCTAGTTTGCATTTAAACTGCGCAGTTCATCGTCCAGAGTAAGTAGACCTCCGTGACAGTGTTTATTTCCCCCTCGGAGATCCGAGCGATACGGTGCAGGGGGAGGGGCAAGGGCCTCGTGTGTCGATGGCACCGTGCGGGCCGACGAACGCGCGGAGACGAGTTGCTACGTCACCACTGCAAGCGGTTCGAAACCGGCCGCGGTGCCGGCCGACAACCTGTGGTAGCTATGCGTGGAATGCGACTAGCCGCCGGTAGATTGGCGTGGGAGGTGCAAGATAGTCCGTTTTGCCGTTTACGGACCGCATATGCAGTTTTCTGTGCAATTATATTTATTTGCATTCACGACGTATGCTTAATAAAAGTATTACGACTGTTCTATTATATTGCGGAACAGTATTAGCTCATTGTTAATATGTAATTAAGTACAGAATCCGACTTCCGGTTGAAATATGACGTAATCCATAAAGGCATGCACGAAATCGTGGTATCATAAAGTAAATAGTAACGGATAATCAAGTTCCGGCTAGTTTTGAATACAAAATTAGAACGCGTCTAATAACTTTGGCATTCGTGACAAGAACTGGCAAGGATACTGTTATCAGTTAGATACATACAGTAAGTACGTAAATAGTGACAGTTATCACGTCTGATTTTGTAATATTGTGTTCGAAGTTTTAAATGTGTAGGAAAAGGATGAATTAAAACTAAAAAGAAAAATGTCTCGTTAGACTTTCTGTGAACTGCGCAATACTTTGACCGAGACTTGAAGAATCCATTAAGACGACATCCTTGACATATTGCTAGTAGCACTATATAGAACTTTATGTAACTGCGAAGAGATTCTTCGCGATAAATCTACACTCAGCATTACTTACTGCCATCGGTATTGTCCTCCTGTATGATAGACATTCCTCAGTTCGACGAACTTAACACTTATTTCGTAATAAACAACACAAGAACAAAGAACTTATCACTAACAAGATCAATCGGCCCCGACATAAAGGACGCGAACTACAACACCGTATTAGTAAAACAAAGAAGCACTCCAATCACAGCATCACTATCAGGAAATATAGTTCGACGGGTCCACAAGTCGAGAACGCTCATCGTATTTTTGGGCGTTCGGGCCAGACATTGTTTTAGCGTGAAGCGCAGTTTACGCGGTAAAGTGCGAGACGCGAGCGGGTGAAGGTATAGCGCATCGGCGCGTCCTTGCGCGTCAACCGCGTGTTATTGTTGTGCAACAATGTTTATACACGTGGCGTTGTTGTGTTGTGAACGCGTAATTTCTCAATATCGGCGTCGATAAGGACGGTATGCCGGCGCGGGCAGCCCGTTGCGACTAACGCGTGAACTCGACGCTCGTAAGTAATAATCGAGCGGAAGGCCACGTGATTCAGATGACAAGCACGTCGGTGTACTCTGCACTGACCGCTCGTCGCGGTGATTTTATCGATTAAGATTCGCTATCGGGCTGATGGCGCGCTACGTCTTTCCCTATTTCTTCTAATCAACTGATTACGTTAAGCGTTTATAATAAGAAGTCGATGATCTCATACGTAATTTAAATTAAAGTATCGGTAATATTTCGGTGCATAAGTACTAAAACACAGTTCAAATTTCAAAATGTTGGAAATAAATCTCAGGTGTAAATGTAGCAACTTTTCTAAAATATTTTTTCTGTGCAATTGCAAATAACGCAAATGCCAAAAACCCTATGATGCATTAGCCAAAAAAATCGGCCCGCACTCGAAAGAGCCATATGCATAAAACTACAAGAGAATTCCTTTTTTCTCGGCTACTGCCAGCCACGCAATTTCTCCGATTGTATGCAAATCCTCGACGCAAACAAAGAATGAAAAAGCACCGATGTAGACGGTCGCTCCATCCCACCTGTGTGCGGAGTGTGCGATGTACCGGCCCGTCTGAGCTCGGCGCAAAGAGCGAACGTTGCAAGCGGCCGGCACGCGGCGCCCGGCTCCCGACTCCCGGCGTCCTAGAGCCGCACCGTAAACAATCCCACGACGATATTATTCCTGAATAGATCTCATCTCTTTACATATCGACCGCCACCGTCTTGTCGAGCACGCTTTTATTAGCTGTCTTCGAATGGTGAATTATTCAGTGGATTTTCTTTTAAGCGCTTAGGCAAAAGAATAATGTATCTTGTGGATTTTTATGGCCGAGACCATCGCATAGACATGAGCGACTGGGGGATTCATTTGTATATCACCTTGGCCGAGACACCTCACAATACGATAATAGAATTGTTTGATGCACATTACGAAATGTTGAACAATAAATCAAAATGCATGACACGATATGTAAGCGTGTTATATATACGCTATTAATTAAAAAGATTAAATAACGATTAATAACACTAGATAGACGTGTACCTTGGATTAGGCGATATATTTTTATGTACGATAATTGTGATAAGACGATGATCTTGTAATTCGTGCTTAAGATGAGTAAAACAACACGTATATAGAAGCAATATTTTACTAAATATTTATTGAAAATATAGTAAGTCAAAATGTACAAAACAGATCGATAAATCTTAATTGGATGGATGTAATTGGACCTAATAGATATATGTTAATAACTCGTATTCCTTGACCAATAATAATTGATTATAAAAATCATAATGAAACTCAAACACGTACGAATTTTTAATTCATTACTAATTAAAAATCTAATTAAATTCATGGAGATGAAGCAACCGATTTCCCCACGCGGCAACTATAAAATAAATAATAACTGTTTCTTAACCGTAAAATCACTTATTAAATCAAATTACTAATTACTACAAATGGCAATTAGTTGGACATATACATTATTTTTTGTATCTTAGATTATGATTTACGAGTAAAGTTAAAATAGTAATTAGAAATTATTATAGGCTTTAGTAGCACAACATTTAAGAAAATATAAGTAGCTGAGAAAATTTTAATATTTTTTCTTGAACTTAAATTGATTTGGAATCAATCAATGCATTGTTTTCGTTTATTTTATGTACTAAATATTAGCATGTCAGACATGCTATTCTAACATAGGTATTATAAACATACTAATAATTTTAAATGTATCATGCTCGCCTGTAATTTTTACATTGCGACATTTTTTCTTCGGCAAGAAGAATCTTCTATAGTTTCTGGACGAAACTATCGTTAACGTCGGCGCAAAATGTAAAAAACAAAAATATTATGATTCAATTAAATTTTAAAAATAAATGGTGATTTCAATGCAAAAAAAGTTCCATGCATAGTTAGAATAAAACATTGTATAAGCACTTCATAGAACAACAGAAAGAATACTGCCAATTATGCCAAATAAAACCATATCATTATTAAATTATACCCATATTCTCGCACGTCAAGATTAATTTAGATCTATTTCAGTGTAATGTTAATACATAAATATTTCGGACAAATTTCATAAAATAGAAAGAATACGATAATCATTGTGCTGCCAAGTAAAACTATTATGGTTAACACAAAAAATGACGTAGAGGTATTTTAATTATGTTAATCAAATAATATGTCTTCTGCCGAGTGAACTATCGTAAGTAGTTTTTGATTAAGATTGTTGAATCTCATTTGAACTCATTAATGTACCATTCATCATTTACAAACGTAAACAACATTAACGAGATATCGCCAAGAGATTGATTACTTAAATAATATAAACATGAATACAGTATAAACTTTGTAAAGAAAGCTGATAGTATTTAATTCCATATTTTCAATTTGATGTAGTATATTATATTAGTTGCTTACGAATTTGTAGACCAAAGGCTGAAATAATATTTTTGGAGTACCTGTGTATCGAAATCTAGACATTTTGCCATTCTATATTGAGTTTTATAAGATCAGCGCTATATATTCTGTTATATGGTAACTTGTCCTTTAGCTGTCTCAAAATATGTTACCAATAATTTGCCTTCGATGAGGCACGTAACATATTTTTAAATTCTTGTGTGATGCTGATGACGAACACTTCAGTGATTCGGTTTTTTTGAAAGCATTACCTAATACAGTGTAAACTATTTATAACGTCATTCTCTATAACGAAAAACTCTCTATAACGTAGAAATAAGTTCAATTGGTTGGTTTACATTAAAACCCATACATTGATTCACTCTTTATAACGCAACAGTCACTCTCTATTACGAAGAAATACGTTCATATTTAGACGAGAACAATATTTTTACTCTGGAATTGTTTTATAAGCAGCTAAAAAACTAACCTTTTGAGGTGCCGAAAGTTTTAAGAAAGATTACGGGGTTCATAAACGGCCGTTTCGCTTTTGTTCTTGTTATTTGCCTTAACACGTGTGCCATTATTCTTAGATTACATTGTCTGCAGGAATTTGTCTGTCTAAGTTACTATACATACCATGGTCACCTATCGCGTATTATCAGTTGTAAATCAACTTTGAAATTGTCAAGATGGCCAGTAAGCATTAAAGAAACGAAAAAGTGTGACAGAAATGATTGCAATTGGTTTTGGGTTGATTTTTTCTTCTCCCTCCCTATAACGAAAACTCTCTATAACGAATAAATATGCTCGGTCCCTTGAAATTCGTTATAAAGAGTTTACACTGTATCTAATACCAGTCACCTAAGTTACCAAAAAATCAAAATCTTATTTTATTTGCTCTTTAATCACGAAATATTAATATTAATTTATTTAACTTGGTTTCTATAAAATTCGTCATGGTTCATCGCCATTAGCACCCGAGGGTCACAGAAGTAATTTTGAACATCGTTTTGTAATAGAGTCGTTCTATGTAACGACTGTTACAGTAATTTGTGGTACAAAAAGTTACAAACATTTAATAGAACCTTGTCAATATTTATCTTTATTATAATATTGAAGTTGCAACGGCCATACAGCCCACCTGATGTGGATGTAAGTGGCTATTATCGTCCAAGAACATCTGTAATAAACTCCATAATGATAAGACTAAATTCTAATACGAGGCCACAGATGCATTGCTGAACTGGTACGCCCTGGATAAGTATGGTTCCCTTATCACACCCATCAAAGCGGAACACGCCAACGCTTAACACTTCATTTACTAGACAGAAATAAGTTGACGGCCGTGCCTCCGAAGTCAACCCACAAAGGGCTTCTAGCAATACTATGCTTTCAAGTACTAAATACTATTATTCTATAACTTTGTATGTCAGTATCATGAAAATTAACAATGTGGAAGTTGTTGAAAGTGTGACACAGCTAATACGCTATCAGAAATTGGGCTAACGATTACTCTTTGTCGGCATCGACTTACGACTAACTGCAAATTGTATCTGTTTAATCCGAGATGCTTCAGCGGTGTTCAACATTTTTTACCTTCAACAAAACAAGTTTGATCCTGATAGAGTACCAATTCCATTTGATTTCTAGCCGTCAGATATTTCACCTTAGACTTTGATATCTACTGAAATTATAGAATCAATACTAAAATCACATATTATATTATTATATAATATAATTACATGTATATAGTGATAACCTTTTCACTGCCTGAGGCTAGCTGACATAACTTAAGATAATACAGTATAAAAACTTCTAAATATTTTCGGCAAAAAAGTGTAATCCCTTCGCGATATTTCCGTCTAAATAGGTTAACTGGTTTCTAATATTAGCCTATTAAACCCAACAGAAATAGACAAACATTTTAAAGGCGGGTTATTTTGGTATTGCGCAAACGGATCACAGTTTTTAAACATTACAAAGTTTTGAAGCCATAGCCAGTTACTTCATCTCTATTCATAGATAACGCATTTGGAAATATCCAGACGTTGTCAAGTTAAGTTAGTTATCCTTACTGTTTACAAGGCCACTGGCAATCACAAGTTGAGTACCTCTGCCACAGACTGTATGAAGAACGGGTGTAACGTGTCATAAAAAACGTAGACAAGCGCGATTCTGATTCACGCGCTACTGGCCCCGCCGGTGGAGGATTGAATATTAATATCGTTGAATATAAATTACTATCAGTTACACATAATTATAATTTTACATATAGATACCTACATAGAAAAGAAAAATCTTATACGGTTAGGTAAAACAATTTGTAACATTACTAATTGGAAACTACGACATTTTAATTAACTTACTTTTAATGTACCCTCTTTTAGGACGATAAACACTTTGAGGTCTACATGTTTATTGTCGAAAAGAAAGGACGGTCCTTTGGTTATGGATTTTTGCAAAATATTTTATAACTATATTCATTAAGTACCTATATAATTATTAGATACCCATCGGTAAAGTAACGCCTGATAGTGTTATCTGTCTAAAGAAAATCTTATTAACAGAGATTTGAAAGCAGAACGCGCGCACATGATATGAAAGCGAAAAACATTGACATAGATAAACATAACAATCATATGAGAAAATAGCAGTAAAAGATCAAAGATAACTAAAATGTAAGGAAAGAAACAAATCATATTACGTCATTTTCCGATAGACTAAAGTTAGCGTTTAAAAAAAATGAAGGCCACACATCTGTATTCACGTAACTTGATTTAGAATCAGATTATTTTGATTCTTTTCTCTGTCTGGGCAGATGTTCGTCGACCTGAGACCTAATCCTACGTCAAAGCTTATGTCGAGAGTTTGTTAAGAGAACTTTGATGAAAGGTTAAAATCCGTTGCCCTAAACGCGAGCTAGACGCATGACAAGCAGAGGTCGATTCTAACTGGAGATCGGTCGGTCCGCGGTCCGCTCCGGGCAGGTTTAACGGCCGGCCGCCCGCGTGTCTGGCCGTTCACCCGGGGCCCCGGGCGGGTAACAAACGCGCGAAAACACCGCGCCCGCGCCGGCTACGACACGGCTATAGTACCGGCACCGCGGTACCGCAACGTATGCATCGCGCAGTGCTAAGACACCGACATATCGCGACTGATACATCAGATTCGAAAGTTTGTACAACCCTTTGAGGTAAAAATGTAAAAGTTTAAAGCAACTCTAACGAAGTGTCTGATTTAGTTGTATCTTTCAACTTAAGACTTAGGTAGTGCCGCCGTGACTGACCTTATTTCGAACCCGTAACTGACTTCCGAGGCTTAGAGGCAAAAAAGTTCAAAGTTAATTATTGGCACGTCTTCAATGAGCAACGCTTAATTGATCATGTATCAGAAAGGCATGACAATTGGGAAGATGCTCCCAGTCACGAGACACCATAAGTAATGTGTGAATATTTGACAATGTGTATGTAGAAAAAATTTAGGTCACGGTGACAAAATCTTTTTGGCACCAATAATCTCTTTGTATGTTTATTTTAAATTGAAATTCTTTTCACGTTTACTTAAATTCGCTCGGCATTTCAAAATCTTGATAGCAAATAATACGAAAATATAAAAGTCAGACTTTATCCAATACACAAATTGGGCGCAACAGTAATCAGGGTCAGTATTTCAAACTTTTTATTTTCATTGATACCTGACTCGCAGTGCACCTTTACCGCCTTCACTGCCTCGGTTAGTGCCGCAGCACACATACGACAAAACTTTAAGCAAACAAATATTGTTTAAAGAGTTTTTAAAAGGTACTAAAAAAAATCGTCAATTTTTGATTTGTATATTGAATAACTTACGTACACACAAAAAGAGTAGAGATATGAAAATATTTAAATTAACAAAATATGTAAGTACTTATTTCGTACAGTACTTCTGTGACTAGAAATAATTGTTTTGTATGAAATGGAGATCTATCATAATAAGTAATTAATAAAACCAGAACAGAACATGATTGGAGTCTTGTCTGAACTTGGCCAATGATCATTTATAACCCTGATTTATTTAAGATATGGTAAGGTATAAAATGTGGCATGGTAGGTAAATTCGTTTTATCAATAATTATACTTCGCTGCTCAATTCTCGCGATTAATATTAACATATGTAGTACTGTTCCAGTTCTACGGCCATCTACACGATGAGTTTAAAAAAATACGATAATATTAATCTGAAAAACAGATAAAAAACACAAATAAATAGGTTTTACTTTGATATCCATCACATTTCTTCCTTAGTGTCAGGTTGACATATATAGCTTCATATTCTGTTTTCGTGTCGCGGCCTCAACACGCAAAATAGTAATAGTGCTTTAAACATGGGGAAGAAACACGGAGAACATCGAGATACGGGTGGATATTTATTGAGAAAGATTCGCAAGCTGACAAAAAATAGTAATTATAACTGATACACACTTGGTAAGTGTTGAAGAACCTCGGAGAATGGAAGAAATATTGAAGTCTCGTCTCTCAAAGTGATGCGAATAATACATTGGGATTGTTACCTTCACGAAATATGAATTGTTACGTTTCCTATATCGACTATTTATGGTGCGAGCAGTACATATGGGGACTGCTACCTCCATGGTAAAACCTTAATGGTTTATTTGTCATATACAGTAATGTGATGCGAATGATATAATAGGATCATTGCCTTCACAATTCAAAATCCGTACTAGGATTACTCGAAATCGAACAAACTGTCAAAACAATTGGGACGATCTTTCGTCCGAACAAGAAATGCTGCATCCTGCACCTGTCAAGTACGTGGTACTAACGACAATCAATGTTCAACTGCAGAGGAATCTCCTCTTGATTATGACATATTGCCCTTATTAAGCCAGTCGCCTACTGAACATTGGAATCTGTAATTGGTAAAGGGCTTCATAGTGTCATACCCAATAAACTCATAAGGCGTAAGTAATGCCATGCAATTTTCAGATAAATCTGATAGTAGTCAACATTAAGAAAGCACATATAACGAGTCTAGGCGTATACGATTCGCATTATATGTATACAAGAATGCGGTGCATTTGTTTTCTTACTTCCACTTTAAATAATAACTTTAAAGGACATTAAACGACACCAAAAGACATTGTTTCGTTTTTGGTGAAGTCCTATTCTGTCTTAGAAGTAACTAAGGTCGAAAAGCAGCAACGGCGGTTCATCTGACGGCGGGGACGACATCATGGGAATCATGCCATGAACATGCTTGGACGAGTACACAAAACACTTGAATCCAAAACATTAATTTGGGTTCATCCTTTGGATATGTGTTTGGCCAGGTACCGAACTTGAGACCTCACGCACCAGACTGGTAACCGTTTTGCAAATTGGGTCATTATGATTCCACTGTATTATTCTAGATAAAATCAAAATAACAGAAATTTATTACATAACGACTCTATGTCTCCATGTCGCCGACTAGATGGTGACTTTGTTTTTAGAATACATATGAACATATTGAAACCTAAGAATAAGTCTTAATTGTTATAAATAATAATTAATACTTATTATTTTAATAACAATCTAAATCTAAAAGACGCATTTCCATTTATTTAGAAAAATATTTGAAGTTTGAATTTCAAGATGTATGTGCAATGAATTTTAATTTTCATTTGGCTTAAATGTAGCGCCACTGGTGTTTACTTAACTAATTTAACTTGTTATTGAATATAAAACAAACGTAATAAATACTAAGTATTTAATATAAAGTAATTTCGGATTAATTATTATCAATTAAATAACAAAAGTTATTTGAATCCGCATTTTTATATTATATTTTAAGTAAGTCTACTTACAGGAGAACATAAATGAATTTAAGACGCATAATAATAATAATAAAAAAAAAAAAATGTTCTCTGTTAGATTAATAAGAATTTCAATATTGGTTCGTTCTGCTGTAGTATATGGATGGATGCATTCGGAAGATTTTAAGATGTAACCAACATCTTTCACCTGAATTACAAGGATATATATATTTTTTAAACTATTGAACGAAAATCTTGAGTATAATATGGGCGGTATGATTAGATAATATATTCTTTTGTTAGTTGTGTGCGCAATATAATGTATTTTTCTCAATATAGGTATTGGTAAAAGAGCTCATGGTTTTTTGGACCAATGAAGAGTTGCTATTACTTAAATGTTTTTAGAGTTATCGATGGCATTATTTACCTTTATATTTTTTGATAAAGACATTCCTTATTGTCATTTTTATTGATAATTAATTGATAACTCAATAGCTATTTCATAATTATCCTTAAAAGTCAAATAAGTCTTTGCTTCCTATATAAAATCTTATGATAATTTTATTGCAAATGCTCTCTTTACCGCCTTACGTTTTTCATGGCATTTAAGTAAATCTAGTGATTTTACATTTGATATAGTACTTTACGAATTAATAGTTCTTTTTCAATTTTGGAACTTTCGGAAATAGAATTGTTGGAAAGTAGACGTAGCAGTAGATGCTAAATGTGATAAATATATGTCATGGAGACCTAATTGATCCCTACGCGTATTACATTGATGCTTTCATTGCAATTCGATGGAATTTTATTATTTCTGTGCATTTTTATATTCGCTATTATTTTACAAAATGTTGAACAAAATTATAACGGATTTAGTGAAAGATAATATATTGTAACTGGAGGTACCAAATTGGCCTACTTGACCATAGTCTCTTATTGTCGCTCCTAAATCGTAGCACTTAGTTGGATTAATGATTTATTACTTTCACATTATTACAGATATATAATAGCTTCCTCAAGAATCTTATTCTGGTGGTGGTCTTAGCCGGGAATAATAACAAAAAAATAATACTTGCACTGTCTACAATTGACATAATGATTTTTTAAATCAAATCAAATCATTTTTTTTAAACTTTAAACAGTTTCTTTACAGAGCTCTTTTGGAATGTCAATAAATCTACCGCCACTTCGCAATGTGTTTCGTTATGGAGAAGAAGCAGCTAAAGAAAATCCATAGCACATAACACATACATGTTATTTACAATGGTAAACTTAACCTAATGGTACACGTGGAGCTGAAGCTACTTCATACCACACCGTATTAATATTTTCGTCCCGAATACTCGGCAATAATGCACTTGTACAACTATATTGCTGCTATTATTTCACTGTGTTACCTACGCAAAATATAGTTTAATTTCACGCATAAGTTTCAGTCATTATGCTAGTTTTTTAACAAATCTTTATATTTCAGGATGCAAACATGGTAGCCTTATCGGCTGTAAAAATGCTGACAAAATCGTGACATTTCTAAAAGGGGTATAAATATAGATCTCGAATTCTCGAAGAATTTGTATCTCAAGTGACATGTAACAATATTTATAAGATTTCATATCAGCCAGTAGTGGGATTACGAGTACCATACTATATTGACCGGCACTAACCATTTGCTTGTATCAAGTAACATCTGATGCAGTTCGCAAATTATCGCGTGATCACTATTTATTAGTTTTTAAATTTTGGTAGTCTACTCTCGATAAACTTTGGGCAAATGCCATCATTTGCATATGCTTAACACTAAAACTGCCGGCGCCGTCAACTTAATGTTTTTAAGAAATTAATTGAACCTAATTTTATATCTGTGTCTTCAACAAGTCTGATAATTCATGACTTTTTATAAATTATAGTACATTAAAAAAAAAAAAAAAAAAAGATCAGTATCGATACTACAATTTATTTATTATTATCAGGTATTTGTATCTTATAGCATACGCCACGCGTCTATTTCAAATGCTAAATATCGGTGTAACTTTGGACGTTATTCGAAAAACGGTTTGATAGAGTTCGTCTTCGTTAATATTTTCGAAATTTAATAAAATAAGGTTATGAGATTTTTTAATCACCAAATATTACTATTCCCTATAAGAGATTTTCAAATGACTTACTTTAATAAATCTTAACCAAATTAGCTTATTAATAATATTATTTACATTACAGACATTGAAGTTCTGACTTATACAAATAATTGACTTAGTAACTATTATTATTATATTATTTTAATTCTTTTAAAATAATTGACATTGTATAACTAATTCTATCTAAACTATGTTACAATTATATATATTATATTATTACTATTAATTTAAAATTATAGTTTAATATTGACAAAGATATTTCCGTTTTCAAAAATTATGTAGATTTTATATAGCAATACCCTAACAGGGTGTGTGCTTGTACTAATATCAATTTGTAAGACTTGACTGTGAAAATAAGCATGAGCAATAAAGAATTTGAATTTGAAATTTGAGTACCTTAGCAACATTTATTATTTGCTCAATCGATTCGCAATAAATAATGTATTTGCCTTATTATGGTATTAATAGTATAATTTAATTGTTAAATAAAACGAATCTTCTTCGTTGTTAAATAAAACGAATTAAGTTAAACTTAAATAAAGTTATCATTATAATGTATTAAATTCTAGTGTGAGTTACATTAACATAAGACCAACCTAACCTAACCTTACATACCTTAAATTATTTTTGTACTTCATTGAATAGTTTGGGAATCCTACACCTAAATTGTTTATTTATATTGAAAAGTTACTTACGATGGATACAAACTAAACCTCAATTATCTCTAAACATCTACATATGTTAATATTAATCGCGAGAATTGAGCAGCGAAGTATAATTATTGATAAAACGAACTTACCTGTATGTGAAGTTCTATCATAATTATGCGAGCTGCTCAATTCGAAGCGATTAATATGGTCTCCCTCCCAAAACCCCCCCTCGTGGTATGCTTCTAGTTTGTATCCTAAATTACTATCTTTAAACAAAATGAAGCTATATATGTCAACCTGACACTAAGGAAGAAATGTGATGGATATCAAAGTAAAACCTATTTATTTGTGTTTTTTATCTGTTTTTCAGATTAATATTATCGTATTTTTTTAAACTCATCGTGTAGATGGCCGTAGAACTGGAACAGTACTACATATGTTAATATTAATCGCTTCGAATTGAGCAGCTCGCATAATTATGATAGAACTTCACATACAGGTAAGTTCGTTTTATCAATAATTATAAGACCTACTATACAGATTGAGACTGGTATTTTAAATTTTGCATAAGAACATTATAATTCATATTAAATTCATATAGATATGTTCACATCATGATATTTGTAAGTAATTTTGATGTTTTAAAAGGAATTTTATAATCCTGTATGCTTTTTGCATGCATCGATAGTGTGCTGACGGTTTAATTGAACATTTGCAACAATGTTGCATCTGAAATGTGTACGCATACATTATTGTAAAGCATAAATGCATTAATATAAAATAAAATGTATGATACCTTTATAGTAATGTCACAGGTGGTCTTTTAGTTATGGTATGAACAAACAGGTGGTGCGAGTACATAATGTATCCTCTACATGTTTAATGTTGCAAAATGTATGTATGCATTATATTCACACGTATTTTCCAATATATTAGACCTATATGGTAAGTCTTAATGATCATACTGAAAGGTAAACCTTGCATAGAATGAATTACGATCTATCCTGTCCAACAGTTAGGTTATAATGGTCTTAGTATTAATTTAAAAAAATGTGTCCAAGATACATCATCTCTGAATTTTATTTTATAATCATAGAATTACAGGACCGATTTCAGTGAAGCTTTTTATGTTTAAAAAGTTTTTTTTTATTCACGGGAGCAGGAGATTTAAGCACGTTTTCCAAACATATTAGCGGAGAGAGAGAGATTTTAATATAAATGAGTAAAGTATTAAAGAAGGTAAATATAAAACACGGCAATATATAAAGCAATAATAAACTGTGTACTTAATATAGATTTTTTTAATTAACGCATACAGATAACTGGCGATACATGCCAAATGCCAATTAATCATCGCCTAAATATCTTTACAAGGAAAACACGTTTAACATATTGACAGTCAGCATTTTATTCCGTGCATCTTAATTCAATTATGTGTAATGACATAGAAAATATGTCGCCCTAATTGTTTCGCTGACGAATTGATATTAATACACGAGGGATTTACTTCGTGACCTGCTTAGGTGTCAAAATTTGTCAACGCACTAACAAATTACAACAGATAATATTTATAGAGCCGTATACTTAAATGATGTCAACAAAATATTACACGTAACATTAATTTGCGTAAAATAATTAATATGAAACGCTTCCGGAAATGAAATGATAAAATGGATATGTTACTTCCGATATGTTTGTAAATGATTGTTTATATTGTATTTTTATTACGACAACTGAAGAAAAATATTTTTTTGTACCTAATAAGTAATTGTTGTTTATATGTTAAGAAATAAGTATCTTAGGAGCCCTATTCACAGCAGTCCCTCTTTTCCCTATGTTTTGCAATTTTTACACAACAACCTTTGTAATTTCCATGAAAACAGCAGTTTTCGAAATTATTCAGATACAAAAACTGAAATATTTGATATTTTGATAAAGATACAATAAACCATTCATGTTTTTCTTTTTAAATACATGTAACCTTTGTTACGTTGTATACGTTGTATGTACCAACCTTCAATTTCGAAGTCCGATAAAAAATATTTTCTACTATAGTCTATATCTATAAATATCCCAGATATAATATTAAGTTTAATTTTATTATTTTTTATAGACAGAGATAAAACATCTGATGCGTAATTTAAAAGTTACGGAAGTAAGGGCTTTTACACATGACGGCTTGTCGTAAATGCAATACAATCGCGAAAGCTCCGATGAAAAAGCTGTCCATATGAGCCATACGCACTAGGCAGCTGTGACTATAGAGGCCCTAAAGTTTAACGTACAAAACCCAAGTAAACCAACTCTATTTACGGCATTACTACGACTTCGTTTACGGAAAGCCACCACACACACTTTCAAGTCAATCACCCACCTTCGTAAATATAAAATTGGACATAAATATTCAGCTTAATAAAATATATCGTCTGACGCAGTTTTATTATGATATACCAGTCTTGAAACCTATCATAGTGTTGGAACTTCAAGTGCCAGGTCAATCAAAATGAAGCTTTAGGTAGGTCGTTAAGAATCTTGAGTAAACTATTTTGATTTGTGCGAATTGGGGACAATTTTTGATGATTCCATAAATGAACACTTAAAATCTTTGAAGGTGGAAAGAAACTCGTGGTTGTAGTTACTGCATTTGAATTTAAAAATCAAGACTAGAAAAGGATCTTTGTGCTTGTGCGTCTTGTATTTTCGTATCGCCGTTCTCTGTCGTGTTATAATTTTACTCTATTTTACTCAGGGGTTGGTTGGATGTTCTTGGCCGCTTTACTTACGATAGATGTTACTTAGTAAAAGGATGTAGCGTCACGTACAAACGTATTAAAATGTAAATAAATATAACAATGTAAGTACCACACCTCACAAATCTCGCCTATTGTCCAACATCCACGCGAGATAGTTCTGCTCTAGATCGCAAAGGCGGCCAGTGTTCTTGCAAAAACCGCCGGTCAACGACGCTGGGGCCCAATCGGGATGTTCGCCAAAACATTAAGTTTCTATTAAGTATAGTCATTATTTTTTACGACACTTATTTTGCTATAGTTGTAGGTCATTATTTTCATATCATTGACAATTCGTCATGACTAACGCGAATTGTTTGAGATAGCGATGTAAAAATAGTCGCCTACTTAATGGACCATTTGACGTTTAGAGGGATAATGTAATGGGAATGGCCGACTGTCATATAATCCTTAACATCACTTAACAATATATCTTAATCCCTTATAATAATACAAATAAAAAAAGGAAAATAGAAACATAATTACCAACTGGTGATAACATAATAGATCATGATTGAAGAGTTAAAGTAACAAAACAAAAGTTTAAGTTAATCGACAAGCAGGCAGGTGTATGTCTTACTACGTTACTTCAATAATTGATTATAATATATTATACGTAAGACGACTGTTTTGAAAAGGTGTAAAACATTTACTCCGTAAACACATGAACAATTATAAAGTACTAAGCAGATCGCAAGTTATCTTGATTCACAATCAAACCAACAAAGCAACGTGTGTAAATTGGGTAAGTTAAACTTAATTAACAAAGTTTAAAAATAAAAAGTTGACTGCCACCTGGCAGACAAAATAAAATGGAACCGGCGTCGGGCGTACACTACCAACCAGGTGCTCAGCGGTTATTTATCTGCAATTTATCTTCAACGGTGAGCCCCGATATCAACGGCTTTGGTACCGATCATGCCATTATTGTTTGCATATGGTTCATACAACCATTCGGTTCCCAATCGTCACTACGTTATTGAAGGGCAACGAACACTCAAGTGTGAAGGTCGCAAAAATAGTTTCCAAGTAAGAATAAAAGCTGATCGACTGGTTTCAAACAAATTATTTTAACCGTCACATCTCGTCATCTAGTGTAGGTAAATAGTTATGTAATTTACCTTATCCTTCTACCTTATACTCCTTCCGCTAATGTACAAAAACCACCCCAAAACGAAGGCATTCTTAAAATAAAAAGTATTTCGGAGTTTCACATACTAATTTGATTCAATTATTATTAAAATAAAACACCGTTGGCCATGTAAAAACCTTCGCGGCCGGTCGTTGACACCGAGGGGCACTTTAGGGCTGACTCGTCACACTTCGTCAACAGCGCGCCTTATAATAATACCTACTTAGGCGAGTATTTATTTTCCTGCGACGTGACAAACGAACATTACGAGCTACGTATATAGCCAATTAAAATCACATCGCATCAAAACATGAAAACTCGATTATTAAATGAACCGTTGTTGCGAAATTAACTGGAATTTCACGTAACAGACTGTTGTCTGCACGATTGGTGTGCGAATTTTTTTATTTTTCGAATCGGACATTTTTATTTCGAATTCGCTTTTGCAGGTGAAAAGTTGCGTTTTTCTCTTCACACGTTATCGGTACCTCGCCAGAACCCTGCACTCGGACTCCTCAAAACGTCTCGAATGACAAAGCAAGCGTGTGATGTATAAGCGAGACTTAATCCAATTAAAATGCAAATGGTTGTCGGTGCGCAATGAAATCGTGGCCGCAGAAATAATGGGTCGAGCCGAGCGTCAACAGACCGCCGGAGAAATCTTAGCCATTTGCATAGGGTACCTGAATACCCACACAGACAATGCCCACGTGGCCCACGCATTGTCCGCGCTGTGCTCAGATTGTTCAACACTCGTCTCCGACGAATTGTTATCGAATTGTGTTGATAATACGTTTGAACATGACAACAAAAGTAGGCAAAAACTTATTGCGTCAAACGACTTAGATACGGCTGATACGGATACTTTGACGCCTATTCATTCAGTCTTATGTTTAACCGTAGCATACGACAATAAAGATGTAATCAGATTTTATATCGGGTATTAAAATTCAACGAAACCATTCAAAGAATTCTTCTATAATTATGTAGTTTGTGTCCGCCTAAAATCCGTTCGTATAAAATAATGTAAACTGGTCGGACATAAACTATGAGTGGCACCCTAGGTAAGTAAACAAATAAAATATGGTTAAATATAAGATTTAAATTAACAAGAACAACCACTAAGCATCAAAAATACGCCGACAATGATTGACCAACGAGGTTTCTAATTATTCGTGACAGTTTCACTCGTCCGATAGAGGTTGACGAATATTGGTAGGGCACAATAAATTGGGCGTTCCGCATTCCGATGTGAAATTCATTGAGCGGTCGGAACGCAGTCTAGACTGTGTGTCGGAGAAAGGTGACCATTCACCGGTTCGAGACGGCCAGACAACGCCGCTTCCGCCGTGATATGGGCACTTAAACGGTTACCGTTAAACACCGACGTTGCCGCGGCCCGCGAGATGTATGCACCGCGACGGAAACGTGCATAAGCCATTTTTCAATTTTACTTTTCGATTCAACGATGTTTTATGTGTAACTGCTGTTTTAACTTATATGGAAGTAATAACCTTTAAGAAAGCAAAAAAACTAAAGAGTTGTGGTTAACCATGGCCATGAAAGAATACAAGGAGGATTGTTGTTTATGTTAAATGTGTTAGGCAATAGGCATACTCATTTAACTTATGTGGTATACATCAAATTTACTTAGGTGGTTAAAAACAGAAAATTAGGTAAAAATAAAGATAATAAGAAGCTTCCTATTTGCTAGTTTAAAATAAATATGTAGACATTTTATCGATAACAGTCTAATATGAATGATCTATCCAAATAAAAAATAAAAGTGTTAATAAAGAAGATTTACGACGTCAACTAGAACGACTTTTCGGTAAAACCAATAAAAACAATGAACTACCCAAATATCTATGTATGCGCTAGCGCAAACGAGTCAAGTTTTCCTTGTAGCGTATCTCGTAGCATTCCCAACGAACGGGCAAGCCCGTTCGTCGATCGAAATAAAACGCTTAACAAGTAAACTTAGCGAGTTACTTTCCAAAGAGCACGATATCATCTACATGACGGGCGGCGCACGAGCGTTTGGGTTTAATAGCGGCACACCGTGAGGCCAGCATCCGCGTAGCAACAGCTTTCAGACAGTGAATGAAAGTTGATCGCGCTGCAAAAATGCCACTCCGGCAGCCCGGCTGGGGTTCCGGCGAGCCTCGCGGTAAAACCAACGCTACACTTGCAATTTTGGAGCGAGACCGGCGAATGGGTTCGTTAACCTCCACACGATCTTTTGCGATATCCTTGAATGACTATTTTTATGATGACGGTGAATAAGCGTACTTGTGTGTTGGTCGAACCGAATTAATTTTTATGATACGCAGCGCTAATAGCGATCGAGGTTCTGTATGGGTTTACGCTGTTTAATTTGACTCGCTATAAAATTTTAAAGCATTCCAACGTGGATTGAGCGGCCGCTAATTGTATCTGTAGCGGTGATGTGTACATCGCATAGCTCGAAAGTGGAAAGTTGCCACAAATATTTGGGAGTCGGTTCCCTTCTCACGGGGGAGCGCCGGCTTTCGCACATTTGACGCGACCTTTCAAAGCCTGCCGTATTAAATTACAACATTATTGGCGTCCGCTTTTTGGGGTGAGCAACTATAATATTTTGTTACGACCGCATTTTCCTCAATCTTCCACATCTGCTAATTTATACGGGTGAAATTTTGTTTTTCCGACAATTCTACAAAATTAGCATGTTTTATTTCGTATTCATGAATTCAAAAGAGGCCGTAGCGAATTTGTCAGGGGTCTATTACTTATCCTTATAAGTAGGAAAGATTCGCATTTAGCCCTCTGTCGAGACACGAAATCCCTGTTGATTACTTAGCGAGCTTGCTCGTTATGATATCTCTTATATATAAAATTCTCGTGTCACAATGTTAGTTACCGTACTCCTCCGCAACGGCTTTACCGATTTTCACCAAATTTTATATGCATATTCAGCAGGTCTGAGAATCGGCTACTATCTATTTTTCATATCCCTAAGTGATAATGTTTGTTCACCCTTAACATTTTTTTATTTATATGGCAACACGTTTGCCGGGTCAGCTAGTAAATATATGCGAAACACCTAGTTACCGACTAAACTTGAGAGTTAGTTATTTTGTTAAAAGTAAAGATGCGTCAGAGATGTTATTTAACTAACATTCATTATCATAAACTTCATAATTTAATATAGCATTATAATTTGGAAATCTCTTCAATACACTTTAATTTTAATTTTATGGTTCTTTAAAAATACTATAATTATGAACTAGAAAAGAGAAAATTGAAGTAAGAAAATTAATAAATTTCAGCAAAGTATTGTTTTATTTTTCCATTTGACACGGATCGCCAAAACCAACACCCGATACGTTAAAGTATTTCAATGATTCAAGACGTGAATAAGTCGATGTGGAGACTGCTCCGAATTTCCCAGAAATTGGGTATCCAGAGCAGTATCTTTGTTTTATTTAGGTAGATCCGGCGTAACGATCTCCAATGAAGTGCCAAATGCGTGGGTGTGGTGTAGTGGGAATTTGAATTGCAACACCTAATAGAATAGAATGTAGGTGCAGTTATCGCACCATTACAAAGAATTAGGTGTTACTGTTATTATCCGCCGATTGATAATGTTAGAGACTTAACACGATTTTTGAATATCTCGCCTTTTGTTTGACACGTAATATGTTTATCGAGAAGAAATAAGTAACTTTGAATCATTTAATATCTGTTGGGCACGATTCTCTTCAATGTTATGCTCTACAAACAGTCGGAAGTTCTTGAGAAACTTCCGACAAAATTCAACATAACGAAGATTACAGTTGCGACCGGTTACAGCTCCATGAGAGCGGCAACACATGAAAACACGCAAAGTCGTACCTAAGCCTCTCGTCTAGCACCAATTTCGATGTTCCTTAACATGACAAATCCATAGATAATTACAGATTTACGAGGAAAATCAAAGATATGAAAATTTTAACACTGAAAATACCACTGCTATACAAATGCTAATGAATAGTATAGTAGACAAAGGTTTGAACAAAAATAAAACTGACACCAATTCGCCATCATTGTTATGAGAACGTTTTTGTCGGCTTTCGGCCCTTATATCAGATTTCAGAGCGTCAAATAAAAACAAATTGAGAGTTGATTTAGGTTAACACATCCACATCGGTGCTGCGGTATTATATTTTCTACGCGGCACCCCTACCCGTATCGTAAATAAGCAACGATAAGTATAATTGTATTCCAATTGAATATTATCAGTCTTCCCCAGCATAAAAGGAGCATAAAAGTCGTGTTATCCAATAATAGCATCAATGCAAGCAGAACACCCATCTCTGTGAGGGTTGAACACAGAATTAGGTTAAAGGTTGGGGAGGTCGACGCGCGTTAAGCAGTTTTGGGGTCGAGGCTACATGGAGCGATCATAATTCGTCCGAAAATAAACTTCAAATTATGTCATAAAACAATCTTCACTTTCCGGTCCACTAACCTTATTATTGCCCGGGATTCTCGTTATATTGTTTTGTTACACGCCCGCCAAACTTTCGCAGGTTTTGAAACAGGGAATTGAGTAATTCGGCCGAGAATCGAAATTTTACATAACAAATACTGACTTACCACGTTTTCAAGTAAACTTTACCTTTTGTCACCTTTTATGTTTTTTCTACTTCAATTAAAAATGCCGGTTATGATATGTCTCTGAAGTTATTTGAAATCGTCGAGATATATTATCAAAAAATACTATGACAATATTTATATCCGACGCTGACATACCGTTGACTTGGGCGTAACTCGATTCGCAACTCGATGCTAGTCAAATGCCGTGGAAAATCAGGTCAAAGGGATGTAGGGCAGCGCGTACCCGCAGGTGAGTCGGAGGCGGTGTGCATTCAACAATGTATCGTAACACACACAAGCGCGGATGCAGTTGTGTTGACAGAACTGTAAAGGAGGTGATAGGACGGAAAATTGTATTGTGACCATTGAATCAAGGGTCCATGTAACTTGATGCACTCGTGATCCGATTGTAAGCGGTCGGCACATCAAAGGACGCTTACGGCGGCGTGTTCACAGGTTTAGAGTTATTATAATGGTTGACCATTATTGTTACATGTGGGTAATTGGAGCAGATGATTAATAAAGCATTCAGCATTTACGTGAGTGTTTAATGTTCCTGAAATAATAAATATTGTCGAAGTACTTGGATAGTAGAATATATTGATCAAGAAGTTGTTAATTTTGTTATGATCAGATACACCCCCATTTTATTTAATATGTCAAAAGAGTTTCAAAATATTAATGAAGAGACAAAAGTTACTAATCACTTACATGTGGAAAAAATTTGACTACTATACCTACTAACAAGTATAGCATAAAAAATCTTGCTGCAAAAAAATACACTCTCAAAAGACTCGCATTACATTTTTACAAACTATTATGGATTAAAAATAAATTTGGTGTACAATAATAAAATTTAAATACAACTTTACATGTCTATCAGAAATTCACTACATGTATTCACAATAGCAATATAAATGGCTTGTAACTATAGTACAAACAAACTAAACTAACATGCAATAATAAATATAGTTTTTAACTTTAATAATTAGCAGTACAGACAGGATAGTGTATTATAATTAAGCTCACTTATTTGGAATCAAATAACTTTTAAATAAACTCATGCAATGCATAAACATGGACATATTATATAAAAAAAATGGTTTGAACATGATATTATAGTTACATGTGTTTAGTAATTATTACATTACTGTGTACTATTCAAGATCATTCCTAAAAACATACAAAATCTATACATATAATAAAATTGCAAAGGATCGCTGTCTGTGTATGGTATATATATTTAAAAATTCAAATTGGGGGCCTATATACACAAGAGAACCCAAAACAATGTTTTTTAGTTTGTCTGTTTCTTCTGTATGTTTGTGCATGCTTATAGTTATTATACTTTAATATTAAATCCATAAAAATACCTATATTTATTTCTAAATGTTTCATTATTGATTACTATTATATCTGAAATAGAAATGGTATAAAATCACTTAGATTTTATTGACAAAAAATCGTAAAGTAAAAAAACAGTTTCATTTTCTTTCTACTTGAAACTTTTGCTACAGATTTTTAAAATAAAAAATACTTCATATAAATAATTGCCTACAAAAAATTGTAAAGTTTAATACATGCTGAAGTTGTAGTTATATAATAGTCTTGGTAAACAAAATAATAAGCAGGGTTTATCCTTGGCTTGAAAGTCAGCCGAGATTATTACCTTTTTGCAATTATAGAAATAAACATAGAAGTATAATGTAATATATGTAAATGCATTATATTCAAACATTATTGATTTTAAAATATTCCTATAAAACCTTCAATATTTTTTTCTGTCAGTAACTTAATACATAAATACTGTGATATACAAAGCCAAAAAACAAAATATTGAATCACTCATGGTATATCCATTTGAGATAATATTTGTAAAGTGCATTGCTATTCCCCACATTCCAGTGCAGGTCAATGAACTCTTACTGTTGTCAACAAACAAACTCATCTGAGCAACAGATAAACAATCAATAGAAAAACTACATAATAGATTTAAATTTCACATGATTTTTTAGGCAGATCTTTTAACACCAATGATGAGAATTTATATATTCTATTGACAATCTTTAAGATTCACAGAAAATAATAAAGCAATAAAATATAAGGCAGCAATTGTGCTATACCATTGAACACTGGGTGAGCATTCCTGTCTTTAAGACTGTGTAAATGTCTAATGTTTGTATAATCCCAATCAAGAGATTTTTTAAAGACATATTTGGACTGGACATCTGTGTGGTGTTCATATCCAATGGCACCCACAATTAAGAGAATTTTACTGTGCAGAAGGCAAGCACAGTTTTAATGTCTTGATCATGTTACTAATTGTGTGTATAACATTAGGATAATTCTATTCATCCTATAAATAGAAAAATGCACTTAAATAAATATAGTACAGTAATAACACTTGCCTAAACAACAAATCAAGTCAATGAATGTCAATTTGCAAACTTTATTGATATGCTAAAGCATGTTACTTCATTCACTTAGTGACAGTTGATGTTTAAATACATTCAACAGCAGAAGTTAAATAAATTTTCTCTGAATGCAGGCTCAAGCTGGCAGCAAAATATTTATTGCATAAACAGAGACACATGCATCCAGCATGGCAGTGTTGTCAAGCTCAACTCCATGTATGTTGCTAATGCATGTTTTGGTACACTATAAACAAGTTTCAGGTAGGATTGTGTGCAGTACTTACATTTATTTTTGGCATTCTCATCCATGAGCATGTTGAAATGGTGGTGGCGGTTCCACGCAGCCATTTTGCCTTCGTGCGGAGCCCCGAGAAGCACCAGGGCCGCCCCGGCGGGCCCAACTCCGTCTAGGGGCTCCAGTGTACTCAGCACAGCACAACTTTGTCACACACTCATAACCCAAGAGGCATAGCTAACACTCGGCTCACTGGCTCAAAACGCCGTCGCATCGGACGGCCGGGTCATCGGCGCCGACGCGCGCCGCACATGCCTTCGCACTTCCGCTCCACGCACTTCAACGATGCACTCGCGGGTAAATAAGCACGATCAACACGCCGCGCGGTGATTCACCTCGCTGCCGCCGCGCTCCGCACTGCAGGCGGACTGGAAGCGTGCGCCCGCGAACCCTACCACTGAGCACCGAGAACCCAAACACACGACCGCGTCACGTGTGCGCTGCGGCGGCCACCGATCGCCGCTCGCCACTATCCTCGCGCACCAAAACAATTATGCACACCCCACTGACTAAATCACAGTCTTATTTCCATTTATCAAAATCGACGAGTGCAACCGAACGTACTGCGACGGGAGGGAGTAAGACGGACGACGATTTCCCTTCTTCGATCCGATCCTGACGGATTCGAATCGAACTCGTGAGCCGCGAACAAAATAATAACAAATGTGCACGAGATGCTCGCCGTATTATGTGCACGTGGGTTGCGTCACGGGATCGACGACGGAGAGAAACGCACGATACGCGCAATATAACGTTATAAAAACAGCGACGGAATTCCTCTGTATATAGGTAGCTTACGAGCGATGGCAAGCTTGTGAACGATTTCAAAATTTGATGAAATGCGAACTACACCATTATACACACAAGTATCAAAAGTGATCGATTTAAAGTTTCACTAAGATAATTACGACGTCATCAACTACACTATTTGTAAACAAAACACAGCCCGTAATACATTCAGTAAAATAATAGTTTGTAACAGAAATCGCGAACGCGTTGATCAAGCGCGACAAGTAGGACAAAACATGGCAGACTCGACGAAAAGCACACGAACTTTGTCTTTGGTCGTTTTATTTTTAAAGCTATGGTTACAAGAACGTTCCGATATAAGAAGGTTTGTATCTATTCATTTCAAAATAGGGTTTTTGTGGTATTTATTTAACTGTCAATATACAGTAGTCATAAATATAAAAATCAATATTTAAAATTAATTAACTTATTATATACTAAATAAATTAAGTACAGCGTGTTTTTATTCTGCGTAAATAGGAACTCGAAAGCGTGTATCATAGACAATAAATGCTAAAGAAGAAAAATCTATTCTATGGATTGTGTGTTGTCAGGTGTTGAATTAGTGTAGATTTATAGTAGAAAATACTTTTATGAGGATAAGAAATACTGCTATAGATATGAATATGCAAACTTGAACTATTACCTATAATATCTTGTTTTGTTATTTTAATTATATCAAGTGTTTTCAACTAACATGGTATTTTTATCCTAACAATATTACAATTATGAACTTAATTTAGGAGGAGTAAGGACAACTCAAACTGAAATAAAAAATACATTGTATGAACGTAGTGTAACAAAATATTCGTGTATTCTTAAACAATGTGCTATATTCCCTCAATAACTTTAATTTTATTCTTTAAATGATATAGTCGAAAGTGTTATATGTTTTTGTGGTTTTTCAGATACAACATACATGTCTCCATTATTGTACATCTTTGATTCTTATTTAAGTTATTATCTAAACAACTAAATCAAACACACAAATTACTTTTCTGTTGTATTTAACGATAGACATATTCATGCACATAATGATTTATACTCATGATTTATAAACCCATCGAAATATATGAATATTTTTTATAAATAAAAATAAAAAAAAACGTAAAATGTTCCTCACAACAAGATATTATATCGATTAATTTTTTACCGTCTGTTTTTAATAAGACTCATATTTTGCCATGTACTGACTATTATCATCTATTTATTATTGTATTTTAATTCTTGACTTCGTCTTTGTCCTGAAATAAGTCCCTTGTTCCACTTGCTACCCTATATATTATATTGTAAATAATTTAATTATGAAATGAGAGCGAGTTAGCTATACAATCAGTTTTATACAAAATTCATAATTTATGGAGAATTTCTTATTAGGTACACGAAGACAGCACATAAATTCTATAAAAAACTTTTTTTCTGCACACCTCCAAGGTACATCGTAAGATGTAATATCAATTATTTTTTACCTGATATTACATACACATTATTTTGGTAGAAACATTACAACAATGGTAGAATTTTAATGCTAATATGGCAACATTGTATTGTTACAGCAACTACGGGCTACATCAATTTATAGATGTCAGAAGCTGAGGTCATTGCTTTATGATAGAAAACTTACGATTTTATGGTTATTCCGCTTGTATTTTGTGCTATTCAAATATTATTTACTATTACTGTTGCGTATTTTCAATTATCTTTCTGGGAAATATCCTAAAAGTAAACAATTGAACAATACTGAAGGCTGCCTACAAAGGTCGACATAAGGAAAGATTAGCGTGGCGTGTGCGTGATAATTTTATTCCACTGTAAACATGCCTAAACGTGGAGGCGGTGGTGGAAGAATTAGAAACTGGAAAACAGATGAACATTTTGGTAAGGGCTAAACGTTGAACAGTTGATATACATTAGAGAGACACGATTTTGCATAAAATTTTCCTGTTGTGAAATCAAGTCTCAGAAATTAGTAACAAAGACACGGAAGAAACCTTTTGACAATATTATCCTATTTATTGCTACGGAAACATATCTATTATTAGATATCTATGAAATCTTCACGTTGTAAATGTATTTCTTGTATTCATTGTTGTGAGGTATTTATTTAATAGGCATTACATTTTAATAATTGATATTGTTTTCAGAACATGATGACCGCGTGCCAAGTAATAACACGCGGCGCGTGAGTTTCAAGCCTGGTACTAATAAAGGCAAAAACAAATTCAGGAATTGGAATGATGCCACCAAAATATTATTGGACGATGACGTCGATATGGGAGCTAACGCGGGTATGGGCGGTCCGCCGATGCGAAAGGGACATTTTAGAGGCCGTGGGGGTCGGTTAGGCTCTCCAGCACCCAGACTAGGCCACGGAATGCCCAAAAAGAAGTTTATACCAGGCTTATTACCTTGGTACCAGATTATCATTCCCTATGGATCAAAACATGACAAAGATGTAATACTTCGAGCATTACTCGGCTTTATAACACCAGATATATTTATTCCACACTACTACAAGATAAATGGGAATGCAGCTGTCTTTTACGTTGATGATGTTAAGATTGCAGAAAAGTTGTTCTATGCTGATAGAAAGATAATCATGTCAGATGGTTTTAAGCTGGTGGTGATAGTGAGAAACACTGTACCCAATGTGGTTGTTGATGCGGGCATGAGAGAGAAAATGAAGCTTGCGATGGCAAAACGGTACAATGCTACCACTAAGGCATTGGATCTAACAAAGTTCCATGCTGACCCTGGTAAGATTATATTATTAAGTACATATATTTTAAATTTACTTCAGAATGATGTAACTGTTTTTATTATTTTCATTGTGTGTATGCAGCTTATGTATACAATTTTTATTCTACTTTTGTAACCTTGTGTTTACATTGGTATAATTACTTTGGTATGTTTGTTAATTTTGCATGCATACCTCACTTGAATTTCTATGCTCACTGATGAGTACTTTCTAATTATTAGGTGCCAAACATAGTCAACACATGTAGTATTTAGTACCATACAATTAGGATACTAAGACTATTTTACCAACTAGACCTAAAATATAGACTTTGAGAATTGAGATTCCTACTTCGCCTTGGATCAAACCTGAAAGCTTTTTTGTGATAAACCAGTAACATGACCATGCAACTGAATACTTATACTATGCATTTTTTGTCACCAGATCTAGCAGATATATTCTGTGCACTATTCCGTCCAGTAATCATGTTAGCCGCCATTGATATAATAGCAGAAAATATTCCCGATCTGGAAGCATTGAACTTGAATGACAACAAACTTCATGGTATTGAACACCTGAAAGTACTGTCAAGTAAATTCAAGAGTTTGAAGATATTGTATTTGGGCGATAACAGAGTAAGTTGAAAGTATTTCTAATAATAAAGTTTTTTTTTTATAATATAGGAGTCTCAGACGAGCATGCAGTGCAATGATGGTAAGTGGCTGCTGCCGCCCATGGACATATGTAATCAACCCTAGAGAGGATTAGATATTCCTACCTGAGGTTGGCCACTGATGAGCAGCTAGCCCTGAGGACTAAGCTGAAACACCTCTGAAAAGTATGTCTCCCTTAGTCCCTTACCTACCACACCCTGCAAACCAGAACACAGCAGCGCTTAACACTGCTGTTATGAGGCATAAATAGGTGTGGTGGTGGTGCCGCTGGAGTCGAACCACAAGGGGTTCTACCACTTTCCAAGTCTTATATTCCTTTCTTAATACCAATTTGTTATTAGTTTATATGCAAAATCTGAAAGAAATGATTTATATAGAAATAAGAGTAATAGTAATTTTTATATAATATAAGGGTTTAATGTACTTTAAAGATTTCACACTGTATGACAATTTATGTGTCCATATTTAAATGCATATTATTATCACTGTAGGCAGATATCTGTTATGTAAACTACATAAAAGGAAACCTATATGTGTGTGTTATTTAGTCGTTCAAAACTTTTGTCAATATGCTTCAAATTATTATTATACAGAATAAATAGTTACTGTTAACTTATCTTAATATGCTTTAGTGTTTATTCCCACATTTTTAAAATACAAATCTACTTATTGATTAAATTATTTTCAGATACCATTCCTCGGGTCACTGCAGCCACTAAAGTCACTTCCGCTGGTGGAGTTATACCTCAAAGGCAATCCGTTGGTAGCCAGGTTTCAGGATCATGATATCTACATCAGGTAATCCTTACAAATCCACTGGTATGTGTCTGGACACATTGAAGGTAATGATGTGATAATGTATTCTAGAATGAAGAGTACATTAAATTGTTACTGGTTGGAGGTGATAATGCCGGATTTGAGGCATTATGTGGAGAAGGCTCTGGCCACTGATGCATAAGCCGGTTATGGTAGTTATTTGATCGACATATGATCAAAAACATGGATGATACAAGACAAATGTTGAAGTAATTGACAATTGCTCTTACTATAAAACAATTCAGCATTTATTTCATTGACACTGTTCGAAATATCTACTTTATACATTTTGAGAATAATTTTCCATTAATATAAATATAATGTAGGTCACCTTCTTTCTTAAATGATTTTGTGAATTAATTAATATATAAATATTAATTCACATATTAATGTTAATTTAATATCGTGGGAAGTAAGACTCAATTACAATTAAGTAATTTTATTCTAGTAATTTTAGTAAAATGGATGTTTGTACTGGAAAAAAATATAATGTGATTTCCAGGTAACAAATTTTATAAGAATAATCTACTTCATAAATCATCAATAGTTTATTCAATTAAAATAACTTTAAGACAAGTCAAGAGGTAATCAATTTTGAATTACTCAAAGCTGCTTTATTGTTGCTTATTATAAATTTAGATTTTCTTTTATCTGTGAAATTTTGGTTGACCTACATATAATATTAATACTTTATTAATTATGTGGTGCCAGTGATGTATAAATTAGATACAAAGTAAAACAATAAAACAAGCTTGTTATCTCATATATTAAAACAAGTAAACATTCAATTATTTGCTTTCAAAATGTCTCTTACAGAAATGTTCATAAAGATAATAATATTATATATTATGTAGAAATTGATTTCATCAATCAGTAATTGGATGATAATTTATTTTATCATCCAATTAAACATTCTTTTGAAAACAAGTAATTTATTTAAGCATTGATTTACTTAAATAAATCTTGCTTTAAATATTTTTTATTTAATATTTTATAGGGAAATATATGCTAGTGATACTGACATTCATACACATATATTTTAAATGAAAGTAAAATACATAAGCACCACATTAAAATCCCCATAGTTAATCTTATATCAAGTATGTTTATTACATGTATATTAAGATTCAGAAATATTGTTTTATCAGGAGACATACACATTATGTGTGAATCTGTGAATACATAATTTATCAATGTTAAAATAATTATATAGTATGCAGTGGAACAAGATGTGAAAAAGGCAATGCAATAATATTATCCAAAGGTACTTAAAATATATACCATCATTTCTGTAAAACATATTTTAAATATCTTTATTTTTTTTTTACTAAAACGTAATGTCAACAAATCAATTTGCATTGTCTTCTTGCTAATTCATGTTGAAAATTTCTTGTGCTGTTGACTTCCACATTATACTGAAAACATTGATTTAAATAACTATAGAAGTGATATTGGTTAATGGGTATGGCTGGAGTAAATTGTGTCATTACATATTACTTTTTGCGTTAACTAGTGTTAACGATATTTTCGTTTTATTTGCACGTAAAATACAGGAGGATATTTGCAATACCATACAACACGGCTCTCTGAACTTAACATAAAATCTATATCGCTTTTCAGAGTGTCGGGATGTCCCATCAGCTGGATACTTTGTGGAAAGGCAGATTTATATATCAGTTAATTCAAAGCTATAAACATATATATACACATGAATATGAAATATAATTATTGGATCCAAATAGTTTGTACTGATTGTACAAGTTAAATATTTCACAAATGAAATCAAAAGATAATTTATAAAATGCTGCTGTATAATAATATGTTTCTAGCTTTAGTATGAACTGACACTGGTACCAGGTTTGAACAGTACACTTCTATATTTATTTATACTTAATATGTTTATAATGTTAAAGTCAACATTGTGGTTATCGAGCAAAAATTAAATGTATTGATCAGAGGGTAACATATTACGTGCAGAAAATATTTAAAAAAAATATAAAAAAATCATACTTTGAAAAAATATATTAAACCAAATTAGTTTGGAATGTACTTTCATGTATGTCATGAGTACATAAAAAGAGATTACACTTTTAAGTATATATTTATATAAAAAAGGTACTGAACTAATTTGGTTTATAAATTACAATGTTTAAATATTTTTTCGCCTCAATATAGATGTCTAGCAGGAATTATAAACATATCAATTTCCTTTATAAATGATGATTAATCATTCCATAAATATGTGACCCTATGTGTGTGAGATTTTGTATATATGCGAGTTGAATATGTGTGCCTATGATGCGTCAGACCTTGTCCTATTCTCTGTTTTATAAACATAGAAAGGGTTGCTTTTTTGTTCTTTTACGAGTCATTGTAATTTTTACATACACATACATATTCAGTATCTTTGTGCAAAGTCACACACATTGACAAATAAATGAAATGATCTTTATGTACAGTGAGCATAGAATAATATTAAAAATAATTATTGTTCAATTTCGTAAATAACTTCTACTAGGCGTCTATTATGTGGTGTACTCTGATCGTATATATTTTTGCTCGACAACCATTTACCATTAGTGTCGTTTTGTTACTGATATGAGGTTAAGTTGCAGAGATCCATCTCATCTTTTGCCATGTTTCTTATGTCCAGCGATGTCCGGAAGAAGTTTCCGAAGCTGGTGAGACTGGTAAGTTTATTAATCATCAGATGAAATAATTTATATAATATAATGTATGATTTCTAAATGTTTTAGTCGACTGCTAGTGGCAATTTAAGATGAGTGTGCGATACCTCGATGGGAACATGAATTTTGTTTGTTTGTTGACGTCGAGGTTCTAACATTCTTTTTAGATGTAATGAAGCAAAGTAATGTAAGTATTACTAAGAGAAAAACTCGTTGCTATGGCATTAATCTTGCAAATTATTAAAAATACTGCAATCACTTACCTACTAACCTGGTACTAAACATGAATGTGAACAAAACTATTGTACATAATATACCAAAGATATTATATAATTTTGTCTTGATTTTATGTGTCAAAATATATGGCAATTAAAAAAGTCTGATCTGATTTGATATCTGAATTTAACTGAGATGTATAGACATATTATTATGCTGTGTAGGTTTATTCTAACTCGTCATACAAAAATACAGATTTTGATTTAGATCTGTTTATTATAAATAATATCTTTGATATTTTGCTTAGGGTGCCCACACACTAATCGACGATCGGTCGGTGTTTGGACACTTACTAATCTACTTTTGTAATACTAACTTTCTTAATCATATACCAACTTTTCCTTACACCAACTTCAACTAACTCAGGACGGAGTGGACCTGCCCCCGGCGATTGGTTTCGACGTGTCCGAAGACGTTGCCCTACCTCCCCGCCAGCAGTCGTTCCTCATCGACCCGGCCGGCCAGGACCTTGTCAGGGAGTTCCTCACGCAGTACTTCGCGATATACGACTCGGAGTCCAGACAACAACTGCTCGAGGCCTACCATGAGAACGCGATCATGTCCATGGCGGCCAGCTACCTGACGAATGATGTCCGGAACGCGTCTGTTAGCAAGTTAGTTTACAGTTTATTAGTAGTATATAGTATAAGTATAATAATAGGGGCTAATCGAAGTATTGTATGATTTGGTTTGATTTTTTCTTGACATTATATGGTGTGTTTATCAATTCGTGGGGTAAAATAAGTTTTATGTGTGTGAGAGTTTGTATATGATTGTGTGACAACTAGAACGTACATATGACACCTAGAATGTCTGATGCCTCACACAGGGCCATGTCAACGATCATATAACATTAGGTTTAATATGTGCCCCTTTTATAGTATTCAAAAAAAGACTCATTTCATAATAATGCATTACATCTGTATGTCAATTTATAGGATATAAGTAGAAAATAATTTTGTGCTAAAAATTACTATAATTTTTCTTGCTTAATTTGCATTTTCTTATTTTTTTCAGACTCAATTCATACATTACAAACAGTCGTAATTTATTGCGAGTCACAGAGAGAGAAAGTAGGAGAAGACACTTGAGAAGTGGAAGATTACAAGTGGTGTCATTCTTGTCAGATCTGCCCAAAACCACACATGATCTGATGGGATTCGCAGTCGATTTATTAGTGTTTACGGTATGTATATAATATTTATTTATATACAGTAAACGATTGGGTACATTTAATGGAGATGGTACTTATCATTGCAACACTGATTTTTAATAATACATAATTTAATAACGTTTTTTATTCATGAAACTCAACTAATGAATTTTGACAACCTGTACTGTTTGTAACAGAACTGTAACCATACCAATTTGATATGAAGAGGGTTCTAGGTTTGCGCCTCGGTTAGCCAAACATATTTTTTCTTAAACCTGTAATAATCATATGAATTGCAACAGAATACACCCTCTACTTTTGATGTTTCTTGGAGAGTTTACATAGAAAAAATAAAACCTTTCCTATTTTTTTTCTCTACAGCCAGCAATGATAGTGCTGTCCATGAACGGCGTGTTCAAGGAGACTAACACAGCGGGCACACCGTCCCGAGCGTTCCACCGCACGTTCGTTGTGGTGCCGAACAGCGGCGGCGGATTCTGCATCATCAACGATATGCTCTTCATCACCAACACTACTAAGGACCAGGTGAGGATTCATTATGTCAAGTAATAGATAGTCTTATGTGATATGCTGGTGATATGGTTCCACTTGTTCATATTTTGGTATAGTATAGAAGTACCAAAGGTATGTGGCCACACATGAAGGTATGTGGCCACAGCTGTAATATGGACATCTATAATTAATCCCAGATAGTAGCAGAGTGTTACTTGATATTGGCCATAAATGTCTTGCTAACTCCAGAGGACTAAGTTTAAATGCCTCTTACATCTCCCTCACTGAATCCTTCAAGCCAGAACATAATAATGCTACCACTATTATAAGGCAGTATAAAGTATGGCGTGGGTGCCTGCAGAGTTGAACCACAAACAAGGTTGTGCCACTAAATGCACCACAGGTTAACTTGATCATGATTAATCACATATGTATAATGCAGTTGTGATGTAGCTTGTGACCTTGTGTGATGTTGGGGCTACCTTTCTTAATCATGATCCTCAACGTTTACCTTATCATCCAATACTTTATGGTTTTGTACTACCATTATAAGTATTATAATACCTTTCATTCAATGTCTCTAGAAGGACCATACGTTTCCATCAGCCGGCAACACTGGTTTTTTTTTTTTTTTTTTTTTTTTACCTGAGGTCGGCCACAGATGCGCCGCTACCCCTGAGGACTAAGCTGGAACGCCTCGGAAAAGTCTGTCTCCCTTACCACACCCTTCAAACCGGAACACAGCTGCGGCTAACACTGCTGTTATTAGGTAGAAATAGGTGGTTTAGGTAGAATAATCTATGACCCTTGATTCGATGTTACCAGGAGGACAGAGCGTTCGCATCAGCCGGCAACGCCCCGGGCCCCTCGGCCCCCGCGCCCGCCCCGCCGCCGGCCAGTTCGCAAGACGACTCGCAGAAGATGATGGTCGTCATGCTCGGACAGCAGACCGGCATGAACGAACACTGGAGTATAAAGTTAGTATTACTTGCATTCTATTATTTTTTTTAATCTTATTTTGGGAGGAGTAGACAAACATGCATTCCATCGGATGATAAATGGCTACTACCAAGTGAGATCAACCACAGATAAGATTAGATTCATACCTGACGTCGGTCACAGGTCCTACTCTCCCTAAGACTAAGCCAGGGGGTATCAGAAAAGCATGTCTCCCATACTGCACCCATCAATCCAGAACACAGTAGGACTTAACTCTGTTGTTATTAGACAGCTAGGTGTAGCGGTGGCGCTGCCGGCGTCTGACACATAAGGATTCTATTATTAGCTATTAGCTCTATACTTTACCATCATTTATCTCCCTGATCATGTGTTTTTGGTGTTATACTTACATGTTAATTCAATTTTATATAAAATTGTATAGTATACAATATACACCCCCACTTATCTAAGACCAAACTGCACTTAGTATTTGTTCTGCATTGATTTATAATATACCATCTCTATCTGTCAACAGCTGTCTTCAAGAAACCGGTTGGGATATGCAACGCGCACTGTTCATATTCAACCAACTCCGATCAGAAGGCAAGATACCACCGGAGGCATTTGTCAAGTGATAACAGTTTCACAAAGATTTGAAAAGCATTTGTGAAGAGTTCATGAATGGAAAGATCTTAAGGCTGTGCCTTCATCCGTGTAAATATATGTAAGGAATGGAGAAATATTAGTAAGATAATTTGAAGAAAAAAAAAGGTAGTACAAGAAGTGTAAATATTATAGTGTAAATGAAGAAAAATAAAAAAAGAAAAGGAGAAAGAATGAACCTAAAAGGAAATATAAATAAATACACACATAATAAAAAAAAACAAAAAGAAAAAAAATCCTTCGAGCTAAAGAAAAAAGAATGAATGAATAAATTTCTCAGTAAGAGTGAAGAAAGATATACATAGAATTTAATCATTTCCACTAATGTGAGCTACATTTATTGAGAAAGTGAAAAACAATTTGAATAAATTTTATGTGGAATTGAAAATAAGACTAATATGTTTGTGAAATTAGATTTTGCTAATGAAGAAAGAAGATTTGTGTGTCAATGGAGACTGGTTTATAAGTTAAGTGAGTTATTAAATAGAAGTTAGAATTATGTATTTAGAATATCTCATGTATTCTATCACAGTATGTTGTGAGTAGACTTGTTTGTAAATAGTAACACATTTTTCTTACACTGTTCT
The DNA here is from genome assembly GCF_041222505.1 of Epargyreus clarus. Classification (NCBI taxonomy): domain Eukaryota; kingdom Metazoa; phylum Arthropoda; class Insecta; order Lepidoptera; family Hesperiidae; genus Epargyreus; species Epargyreus clarus. The sequence continues at coordinate 11,424,105 of NW_027332209.1, read as the reverse complement.
TTAACATAAAGTTTAGAAAACATTTTCTAATTCTTTTTATCTCAACTATGTATTGTGAATTTTCAATTTAGAAGAATTGTATGGAAATGTTTCGTTATATTGCCTCTTTGAATACAACTGATGTGTAATTGTGCAATGAAAATTTTGTATCACGTGATTTAGTGGAATCTGTTCGAATCATTTACGTGGTACGGCGTTTTCAGTGCCATTATCTTAATAATTTTCGCGTATTAGTTTGTTTTTCATTGTTTAGTTAATTTAACTATTCCACTCGTGACAAAATAATAATCTTGCTCACATACGCGAGTAATATAATAATTAAGTTTATTGTTTAATGTGTAAATATTTAATTCGGATTAGATTACATATCTCTATGTATATGAAGTGGTTATTACTTAATTCAGTTTGCTATAAATGCCTTTTTGTTATAGAAAACTTGCTATTTATAACAAAAAGTTTTTTGTCTGTTATCAAAAGTTTGATAATCCAAAGTATTTAGATTTAGGGTGCGTTTATAAAGATAATTATCTGCTTTCGAATATTTTAAACTTTGACTACGAAGCAGATAGGATTTTTGCTATAAATGCGCTCTTTGATATTACGGCCAAAAAGATTGATTTGTCTGATTTTCGGGGTAGATTATCTATTCCAAAGTCTATTAAATATACACATGGATACGCAAGTCAAACTTTTGGGCTGTAATATTTAATCTTCGTATTTAATAATTGACAATATTCCGCAACATGTTGCGTGAAATATTTCGCGATGAATTTCGCGATTTCGCTCAACATTTGTTGAGGGATATTTGTCTCTGAGTCTAAATAGACTAAACATTTATTATCATAATACTGCCATTATTAAGAAGTTATTGTGTGAAAGAAAAGTTGAAAATTGTAAGTGATATAAGAAAAATCATGTTTGTGGCTTTCAATTCTGTACCTGTGTGAAAAGCGAGTTATTAATATTTATGTAACTGTTGTGAGTACTGATAAGTATATTATATTAAAAAAACACCTGGCAAGATTACTCTGTTGTAAATAATAATAATAAAATAGTTAATAATTTGTTTTAGAATTGGGGTAAAGTCACAGGTTTGGTGGATTTCGGCATTGATTGACAGTCATGGTGGTTTCATGGTGTCCGTTCCTTGTTCGATGGTTCTGATACCACAAAGTACGTGGTGAGCTATTGCCCTTGGAATATTTCTGCGGTGGAACCCCTTGGGAGTAACCTCGTGGGCTAGCCGTAAGGTCTTATTGGGGGCAAAGCCATGGCTTGGACGGCACCGGCTATTTTTGGCTCGTAAATAAATAAGCCAGTCCCCTCCTGTAGACTTTGGGTGGCGCTTAGGGTTGATTTAAGTTACAATTCCAATACTAGTTTCGATAATTCAGAGAAATAAAAAGTATTGTTTTATATTATTTATTGTTTTATTTACGGTTTCCTTTTATAGAGTTAAACTGGAGAATCTTTTAGTACTGTGCGACAAAATAAGATATCTCTATTTCAAAAAGGAAAAAGTTCACCAAACAAGATTTCTAATTTTGATGCACAAAATTTTCGCTTAGTCTTAATAGACTTTTTTTTATAGAATTTATTACGTTGCACACGATTTGAAAATTATTCATAATGCATGTTATCTAATTGTAATGAATAGGCTCAAAAACTACTGGACCGATTTTAAAATTATTTTACCTTTCGAAAGCTACATTATCCACGAGTAATATAGGCTATATTTTATTAGAAAAATTTGATACATTTTTTGATACATTTACAGATTTTGAGGCGGTACAAAGTTGCTGGGTCAGCTAGTTGGTTGTATAGTAACCTTAGCTATATAAGAATTCAGTTGATGAGTTTGTGTAGATGTATTTGGGTTGTAGTGATAATTTATGGAAGATCGTGTACTTACCGATTGTTTGCTATTATATACCTAATATATTTTCCTAAAATAATACAACAAAGATATAATGAAATTGAAAATTTAATAAAAATGAGCCCAAAATCTGCGTAACTTTACGGTGTTCGATCAATTAGGTAATCCTCTGATATACCTTTAAAATTTCGGTCGAAGTTTCTAGAACACTACGATAGGTAAATGAGGTGGAATTTTGGTACAATATTTGCTCTCACATCACAAGTCTGTTGTTTGAATTTTGATAACGGGAAGATGACTGTCATTATTAAGGTTAATATAGCGTCATTATCTACGAAGCTTACGTGCAAAACATCATTACCCAGTTTTAATTTAGGCGCCCGATTTGTCATGGGCTCAGGTACAAAAAAAAGACACCTCTGGGTTAATATTGAAGAATATCATTTGTTTATTTGTTTCGTATATTCAAATACATGTTAATATGTTTTTATAATATAGGAGTAGCAGAAAAGCATGCAGTCCACCTGATGGTTAGTGGCTACTGATGCCCATGGACATCAGTAATCAACCCCAGATGGGATTAAATATTCCTACCTGAGGTCTGCCACAAAAGTATGTTTCCCGTACCACACCCTTCAAACCAGAACACAGCAGCGCTTAACTCTGCTGTTATGATGCAGAAATAGGTGTGGCAGTGGTGCCGCCCGAGTCAAACCGAAAGGGTTCTACCACCTTTAAAATACATGTGAACCATGCCCATGGCGTTCAATATAACGTAAAATGTCAGAGTTCACACCAATTTCTACATAACGGCCTACCCTTATATGTTTTAGTTTGAAGGAAGTGTTCTAAGGGAGAGACACACAAGAGCACGAGACGCTCTAACTTAGTCTTTAGGACAGTAAGGCGTTACATACGCCAACATCAAGTAGGTCTTCAATCCTATCCCGGGCTGATTATAGATCTCCATGGGTGGCAGTTCCCATCACGTGAACCACATTCTTGTTTGCTACTTCTAAAATAAGATAATATCTAATCTTGCACGGCAATAGTACCTAGCTATAGATACCTACGGAAAAAATATACAATACGAATGATGTTTTATAAAAAATATATCAACTACGATGTGCCCGTTAATTTGATAGGCATATTAATAAAACAGATTAGCTACTACCTACATTCACTTTTAACTATCGCTTTTAGATAACCGAAGGTAAAAAGTATCGTATGATAAAACTGCGGTTTGCGGTTACGATTGACGCATGAATTTAGGTAGATACTAATGTTGAGCTAGTAGATAACCGCACTGTGTTCAGATTTCGTAATAAACTATAAAAATGTGCTAATGTATTTTTAGGCATAAGGTTTCATTGTAGTAGGTACTATCCAGGATAAATTCTTATTTTCGAAGTCTATAAATTAATTTACCTTTAAGTACCTATGTAGGTAGGAAATTTTAGGGTTTAGTTATTTCCAAGATTACATTAAAATTTGATCTCGTTTTCAAAACTTGGTCACAATATGAGGCATGTGTTGAATACATGCATCCTAAGATTCCCAAGAGACGCACTGATAACTGACCCAAAGAAGAATAGTGTGAGTTTGCCCTATCTAACTTTTAAATTAGAATATAGTAGTTAATTTTTGTTACTGAATACAACAACAGAGTGTACCAGTGGTGTCACCGCCAGCTTACTACGATATATGTACGTATATCTGGCTATAAAACTGCATTCTTACATCTGCACTACCTACGTAAGTACCTCAAGAAAAATACGCGTGGAATTGAAAAGCGTCTTCGTTTTATGAAGTCAGATAAAAAATCCAGTTTGTTCAACTAAATAAAAATATAAGAACTTAATGTTAGGCAATAAATTGCGTAGCTGGTTTGTGTCAATAGAACGGAAGTCATAAACATTATCCAATTATGCAACAGCACTCAACTGAAATGAAAACAGTTTATTTACAATGCAATAAGCCTTTGTGATGGTTATCTCGTGGTTTTTGCGAAGTAATTCAAATACGCTAGCTACGAGAATTTTTGGAGATTTTTAAGACCGCATATTGTTATTGATGGTCTACTTTCATAAGATTTATTTTGAACCATATTTATTTCCCCAGCCCCTTTAAACAAACAACAATAATAGAATCGACTTGAGTCTACAAAATCGAGTCTCCTATTAATCGATCTCAGATCGTTAAAGAGTAAAACTTTGCAACAAAAAATATTAGTGAATTTTTGAAAGGCAAGATATAAGCATGCAGTCCACCTAATGGAAAATGGTCACTGCTGCCCATAGACCCACCTATAATATGTCTCTTTTATACCCTTCAAAGTGAAACACAAAAACGCTCAACAAGTTAACGTTGATGTTACTAGGCAGAAATAGGTATGGCGGTGGTAGCTCCGGGGCAGTACTATATACCTACGTATTAAAGGGTTCTACCACCTTTACTTATATTATCACGAGTGACTTTCATAATTTTAAAATGGAATTCATTAAACTATTTCCTGAAATATTGCAAGTTAAAGATATGACGTGAAAACCAAATAGAAATGAGGTTCGTAAGGATTCCCTGTGAAAATCTTCCGCGAGACGTACTCGTAACGAGACTGTTGACTGAAGATAACGGTATTCGTAGAAATGTTCATGTGGCCATTATTTATTTACGTGAACGGGACATGTTAATTACGGACTTATAATTTATACTTATCAGTTTGATAATGATAAAAATTATCTATTGTTTTAACAGCGAAATAATAGGTACAACATGAGTAGTTACATGTAAATGTTCATAGCGTTTCATAATTTTCTGAGTATAATGTGCAGTCTATATCATTGTAATTATCAGACAGTCCCTTAACACATCAGACACCTTATGACCTTACATTATCAGACAGTGAAAATAAGACAGTCCCTTAAAAACCGTAATCGTGTGTCGTCACTAGTCGAATAGTAACGTGTTACGTGATACAGTAAATTGTGGAATTTCTCATGTACCTAATTACATGGCGTTATTTGAAGTGGCTTAGACACCGTTTTATAGTTTTCCTGGAATACTCCAATTTTCCTATGTGATTTCATCATGAACTAATAGGCTAATAATTTTCTAACAACATTTCAGTATAGTAATTGAGTCACTTATAGAGAATACAGCAGAGGGAATATTTGTATCAAAAAATTTGTTATACCTTCTCTTCATTTATTAGAGATTACCTCTGTAATATTTCTCTCTAGAACTTTGTTTCGAAAGGGCTTGATAGAGAAGATGAAATCAGACTTTGTTTGAAAATTTCCCTATATTAATAGGGTATAGGTAAATTAAGCACTTATTTGTTGTACCTATACTGTGGGATTTATACAATAGCTCAAAATTGCTTACCGACATTTTTTTTATTTTAATCACAAGAAAACGTAGGTATTATACCTACCCTATCCCTGTAGTTCCGGGACAAGAATAGGGCTACGGTATCCCCTGCCTGTCGTAAGAGGCGACTAAAAGGGGGTTCTGGGGTTCTGGGGTCGTGGGTGGTAAGAGTGGGAGCACGAACCGCCCGGCCAACGGCCCCGGGAAGGACGGCGGTATGTGTGGTCGCTACCGTCATTACCGTCGTACGCACCAGACAGTGCGGTGAGCGATTAGCTCACCTGCGCGGAGCCCGACGGGGCAATGCGCTAAGAGGACTCCGGTTGCGTTCCTTTGGAGATCCCGGAGTCCTCTACGCAGCGCTGAGGACGGCCACCGGGGGGGTTTTAGTGCGGTGAGAGTCCCACATAACCCTGTGTCGCTCCCAAGGCATCGGGTACCTTTTGAAGGTTTCCCCCTCGTGATCAAAAAAAAAGGTATTATACCTACCTATAACTGTAATGTACCTAATACATAAACGTAAAATAATCCTCAATTGTTTAAGGATTAACTGACGTATACATAATGAATCGAGTCCAGAAATATTAGAAGCTGGGAATCCCACATTACAAGCAATGATACAAACATTCCTCAGTCTTTCTCTTTCAGTCGGTATAAAATGTCGGTGTAACCTATAAAATTTTGTGTTCAATCAAAAATAAAATAAAAAGTTTTCACTGTTGCAATTGTGTGTTGGTTAGAACACTGCCTATGCTTAAGACGAATGAAATACTACCCATACAATTTAATTCTTTATTATTTATTTTACGGATAGTCTTATTCTTAGGATAACCACATTATCCTTATTTACTTTAATATCGCTTATCAGTGCCCGAAGTTTCTGCTTTCTTGTTTATATTATATAGGATTTTATATATAGTATGTTTAACAATATTAACGTTTAAGGAGAGTCGTCGAAAATTATGGGTGAATTTTAGTCACATCCAGTATGAGAAAGGTCAAAAAATAAAAATACTTACTATGAAGTAAGGATTTTTTATTTTAACTATATTTATAGGTACCATATACAAACATACATACCTATTACATAGTTTCATGTTAATTGGCTTGATTTCTAACTGGTAAACTACAGTGGCTTCATACTTTCTAGTATGAGTGTAATAAAAGCAGCTATATTTCATGAAAGTGAATACAATTATAATAACAAATTTCATTTTCATTGGCACTCATAAAACATTTGATGGTGGTTTCTAAACAGTATATGTAATGAGTAAATAAAATTAATGATTACATTTTCATTTCGGTAATAAGTAATAACGTTTTAATTAACCAGTATGTGCGCACGGCAGTTTTTAAATTAATAAGGGAATATCCAAGAACTCAAGAGTTTGTTTTAATCGAAATAAAACTTTGTATATTCACAAAAAACCCTTTAGAATTGCTTTCGTATATTCTAAGAGTAGGCCGTACAGAAATACAGACACCCCTTACAGACAAACAAAGAGAGGAGAGTTTTATTTATAACTGTAGGTACTTCGAACGGTCATAGGCTACTTTATACGAGTAGTTTAAGTTATGTAGAGGTCTCGTGCAAAATATAAAAACCCGTACCTCGTGTATGACGCACTTAAAACCGCGGGCTAAAATTTGTCACGAATTGTAATAATTATTATGTACTTATTTTAAAATTGCTTTCGTTTTTAATACTTTTAAATTAATTAATTAAAAAGTAATTCCTAAAGACCCACAATGGAGTTAATGAGGCTAGTTACCATGCAGTTGCTAAAAATATCTATAATCTTTTGCCGACAAACTGGCCTACAGTTTGGCAGATTTTAAATGTTGTTTTTTTGTAAGTCTTCTTTATTGAATAAATGAAAAAAAAAATAATCAGTTGAACATTTTTTGATAAATCTAGTTAAGAAACATCGCAATAAACCTTAACCGTAGAAAATATATTAAGACAAAGGTATTAAAGTTATAAAACCCATCTTTTAGTGTCGGGGGTTAAGATACGGTTACAAGTAGGTAAACAAACTGGTTAGGAGTGGTCCGTCAAATTACACGCAGCGTAAAGGTCAGATTCGCAAGTTGCTAGAATCTAGACCACAATTTGTATTTTAATGTATTTACTTACACAGTGTGTTGGTGTAATACAATAGGCACATTTTAATGGCATAATAAAATAGCTAGCAGTACAAAAACTAATTCGTATCCACTTATCCACTTATCCAGACATACGATTACGAATGCATTATTTCTCCTTTTACGAAGTACTTAGTAGGATTAATATTAAATTTTAGCTTATAATTTTTATAAAGTAATAAATGAAAATTTTAATTTATATTCTACTTAGTGTTGTTAAGCGAAGTTGAAATTATTTTGCTAAAAACATCTATTTATTTAAGTAACTGCTAAGCATACATTGCTTAAGAAACAAAAAAGAATTTGCTAGATTCATATTAAATTTCAATTCATGAATATTACGTAAGTTAACGTGAAAAAATATCCGCATTGATACCCTAGTAGCTAGGATCTCCGCCGGTCATAATGAGGTTCCAAGCTTCAAATTCCGGACCTCTGAGAGTTCTAAAAAAACTTCTATAAGGTGTGAAGTATACCAATTGGATTGCACTAAATTTTATCCACCTATATACTTAAGCAATTTTTGCCGTCTTAAAATAACGTCTTAGAGATTTCTCTCTTTTCGGTCAGTGAGTCCATTCCGGTAATTTCACCTTAGCGGCCGTTAAATGAGGACTTTGTTATATTTTTCACGGCTGACAATCAAGTCATCGGCCGTGCTCCGGCATCGGAGAAAACATTTCGTGACTGTACTATGCAGTATCAGTTTTATCTCGCGCTATGTACTGCGTATCAAGACTATGCGATGCAGTTTTTCGAGTCGCTTTCGAAGTGCAAAAGTTGTTATCTAGACTAATTTTGAGGATAGCGCATTAGCAAATTTTTACCGGAATGTCCTCCACATTCTTGTAAAAATTAGCTAATGTAATGTTTTTCGTTTGTCTGTATTTACATATATCATTCTTATGCATGCCCAGCAGCACAAACGGCCTTTAACCTTTGTCTTATACGGTGTCGTTGGATTCGTTTAAACGCTGGGAGGGACATAGGCTATATTTTTAGGCAGTCGGGATTTTTGTTTTTATAATAATTGTATAGTTACATAAGTAACCTAAATATCATAGGTTTACTTAAGGTCAAAAAGTGCGCACGACCTCATGGCTGCGAATCGTGATCTATATAGCTAAGAAACGTCAGGCCCTGGAAGATTGATGAGTGACCGCTGTAGAGGCTAAATTCGAGGGGTAAGCTAGGTCGTCGGTCCCACTATTATCATTGGATAACCGCCGTTAAATCTTGGTGGTCTTTTAAGACGGTTTAAGAACATCCGTCACGAGATCGTCACTAATCCGTGTCTTCCTTACTAATCTAAACTAGATTAGCGTTATGGAGACGTACAGTCATCCGTGCGTCCATTATAAGAAAATAAGAGAACAAGTTTCGTTTCAATTTTTTTACATAATATAGGAGTAGTAGACGAGCATGTAGTCCATCTCTTGATATGTGACTACTGCCGCCAATGGACATCTATAGTCAACCCCAGATAAGATTAGATTCCTATCTGAGGTCGGCCATAAATGCGCCGCTATCCTTAAGGGCAAAGGTGGAATACCACGGAAAAGTATATTTCCCTTAATACTGCTGTTATTAGGCAGAAATAAAGTCAAATCAAGTTCAAAACACGGTCCAAATCCGAACAGTAGTTTTCAAAATAAGTCAGTACAAATCGATAAAAAATTAATAACAACTTGTTCCTTTGTATTATCTTGTAGATTAGTCACAAAATTTTATTTTATTATCATACCGACAAAGCTTTGAAATGTACTATGAAATTACAGACAATCTAAAGTAAACAAACATTAGATACAGTTCAATGATTCAGTAAACTTTCTATAGACCTATCAATTTTAAAACTTCACGCTCTACCCGCAATCGTGAGTACGTCCCGATAAAATTCAGTCCAACACAAGATTAGTCAGGGTACCTTTGTGCGTGTGTGCGCCGCTTTAGCACTTTTACCTTGCTATCTAGATTCACTTATCTGAGTAGTTGTAGTGTAGTCGATGTGCGCAACTGGTAGTCAGCGGTCGTGATTTGGGATTATTGTTTGTGTGTGAATGAGTGTTGTGGTAACGGTACAGCGGTGCGGTATCATCTCTGAGGTATGTAACGCACCTATTATATACGAGTATTATGCAGTTAGGCTCATGTGTTAACCCTTTGTGCGGATCGGATTTCTGGATTACGGTATATGATACGGATTTCCATTATGCAAAAGAAACGCCGGCAAGTTCATTGCAGTTCAAAGTTACTTTTACTGTTTTACTTTTACTATTATTGTTGTGTTGGTTTTCTTATGATTTTAATCTACTGATTAATCATGGTTTCTTATTAACTCTCCGTCGTCGTCTTTAAAATAATTGAATTGTCGGTAGTTACTTTCATTATAGTTCAATTACTAGTTTTTTCTTCAATCATAATTGTTTTTATCTTTCTTTAACTTAAACTTTATTTAAATATTAAATGACAATACTACTTGTATTGTTACTTTGTAGCAATAAATCCGGTCAAGAAAATTATTGAAATAACGTAAAGTTGTATACCCTCAAGATTAGTCTAATTGATCGTAATAGTTATAGCTATGTAGGTATCCTATATTGTGGTTTTGAAAACATCTATACCATACGTGGGAATGTTTTACTAAGGGTAATTTATAGGGATTAAGTAAAGCAATGGTAGGCCTAGTAATTAGAACCTCGGCTTCACATTCGGAGGGTCTGAGGTTCGACCTTCAGGGTGTTACCTCTAATTTAGCATAGTTAGCTGTACCCATACCCATCAGTGGGTTGAGGACGCAGTTAAAATGGTTCTTATTGTTACGAACGTTCTAAGTAATTGAGACTCAATATTAGATAAGATGCAATGTATAATGGCATTGAAGTGCAGTACTGTTATGTACTGTATGGGGGTTCCGCGTTCAATCCCGGCGGGGACTTATTGTAAGCTGCAATACCATTTATAGCAAACAATGAGCATACTGACATAACAATTTGCTTCTGGTTTAATTGTTTATGTATAAATTAAGACAATTATAAATAATATAATATAATAATATAGCTATATTTATTATATATAATATAACTTATTACTTATTTATATAAAAATATCTATTGTTTAACAAGTAAATATGAAAATATTTTTATTTATTTCAAAATAGGTTCTTAACAGAGCACTTTTTGAATGTCTATACAACTACCACTTTACAAGGTGTTTTCACAAGTTTACTATAAAAATAATAGGATTATTAAGTCCCACTACTGGACATGAGTTTCCCCACACCTACTAGAAGTCTAGAGCTTCCTCCACAAGTGTTTTGTGTCACCGCTGGGAACAGATCTTTCTTTACAAGGAGACTTCTAGCATACTCTACTATGCTGCTCCAATGCATAATGACGAAAGGTATGTTAGTGACCAAACGATGTCAGATGTTTAAGGTCCACAAGGCTTCCGACAAGGTTTAACGTTCACAATAATAAGAACAGGCACCGACAGCTTTATGTGGTTGCAGTAGATTAATGAGCAAAAAATATTTTTCAACGGTTTACTAAGCCCCATATGGCAGACCGTTATGTACCACATACCGGCATGAAGGTTAAGGGTCAGTACACACCTACGCACAAATAACGAAACATACAATACACTTATATTTTGTAAAGTTAGTATATTTTTTGTATTTTTTTTATTTCAAGCTTTGGTAGATACATATATCATTTTGTTAACTATGTTCAGTGTTATTATAAAGGCAAATGAACATACAGTTTAACTGATGGCAAGTGATCACTGCTGTCTATGTATATAGAAAATCAGACCCAAATAAGATTTTGGAAGGTGGTAGAACCCTTTGTGGTTCAACTCCGGCGGCACCACCGCCACACCTATTTCTGCCTAATAAATGCAGTGTTAGGCGCTGCTGTGTTCCGTTTTGAAGGGTGTGGTAAGCTTAGCCCCCAGGGGTAGCGGCGCATCTGGAAGAAAAAAATAAGGAATTTAATTCCTATTTGAGGTTACATAAACGCGTTGTTCACTACCTCTGATAATTAGGTTGGAACGACTTGTGCAAGTATATTTGCCTTATAACACTCTTCAAATCAACCCACTGCTCCGAATAATAAAATTGAATAAGGTTTAAGCTATTTGGGTTTTGAATTTGTCGGAGGGAGACAGAGACTAACTATCCAGAAAATCAGACAGACTACATACACATTTCTTACTTAAATTCCTTAATAAAATTCCGTTTTTTTATATTATTTATAGCATAACACCAACGGACAGAACGCTGGTCGCTTTCATTACATAAAAACAAAGCTGGATAGCTATGTAAGTACCGCAATGCGAAGATTACGCTCTGACGCTCCGACGCTCTGATGCATCACCGCCATTTGTCACACCGCTGCATTCTGCACAAAAAAACACTTTTTTTACCCACTTTCTAACATTAATTGATCGTTCACTAGATAACGGATATACGGAAGACATTTAATTTTCGCGCTAATGTCAGTTGCGTTCGCGTGACTGCTGAAGGAAGCGAACCGGCGACCGTTTTTTAAAATCACTTCCGAGTTTTGAAAAGCGAATTTGTTGAAATTTAGTTCCAATTGTGCTATAACGTTCAATAGCGGTGCTCTATAAAATTATGCACGCCGTGTTATTTAAAATGCGTGGAAAGGAACGTCTCGTACAATATAGGTACCGTCGGTAGATTTTTATAATAGTTGCATCAACTTCGATTAGACGTACGTGATAAACACTCTTTTTGAATTCGAAACCACACAGATTTTTGATTTGGAAAAACGTCTTAGAATAAAATATTTAAAATATTGTTTCTCAAAGCTAACAGTATTTGTTTATGCTTCAGAGGGCACGTTAGGCCGTCGGTACATTAGCTATCATTAGGTTTAACAAGACAAGACAAGCTTGTCAGAAGCTTTATGGTTTGTTCGATGACATGAACCACACTATTTTACACCAGTGTACATTGGAGAGACGTGGAAATATTCTGCACAACACCTTCTTCAGTAGTGACTGGAGCTCAGTATTAATAAACAATCTATCCTATGTTTTATCTATCAAATATTGAAATTTGGCAATTTCTTCTTACTAAATACTATACAATTTTGATCTTAGGCTAAACCTGGATAGGTAATTTATTAATAACGGGGATTAGTGATGCTTAAAATAATTTGCAGCCACAAATCTGTGATGAAATGGGGACGATTATCATACATGAAAATCATCAAATATGTGTCAAATCAATGCCCCCTAAATAAAATATATTAGTCCTAATAAAATCATAAAATGTGAAGCAATAATTCTCTACAACAATAACGGTATTTCATTCATTGAAACAAAGGCCGCATTCCATTTCCACCTAGTATAATAGATAAGATTAATTTCGCATAAAATTGCAATACATCAAATTTAATAGGTCTGTTAGAAACAATACAGCATTCTTTGTTAACAGCGAAATGGATACCTGTCGTACGGATGCTTAAAGATTAATGATAGTTGATCTGCAAGAAGTATGTCGTAAATTAGTATGTACAATTCATATTTACGTAACATATATATTACTTGATTTTAGACAAAAATTCTCGCGGAATTGAGATATTTTCCCTATGGTACGGGTACTTACTAAATATCGTCAATAAAGAAATTAAAAAAGCGCATATCGTGAGTGCCCGTTACATAATAAAATATATTTTGTTTGCTTATGACTGCAATATTTTTGTCTTAATAATGAACATAGGTACTTGCGATGGTATGCGACCACATATACCATAGTAGGTATATGTATATGTTCCTTCCCAGACCCGCTAACTGTGTTGTTTTAGCCCCCATAAATCGTAATCGTAACACCATTCTGGTTCCGATATACAGAGAAGTTATTACAAACCCCACGACACAGGGAATACTATTACTCGTAGTATCAGTATTAGTTCTATAAATGCAGTGATCCTAGAGGGCTATGGAGGGACTGTGTCTAGCCAACAAGCCAAACTCAAATGATGACACACGTTGATATTTATTTTTCGCCTTATATTTAGGTCGGCATCCATACCCCTTCACTGAAACGCAAGATCTGTTTCTTAATAGAAATGGGCGTAGCATAGTTGAATCCATACTGGTTCTTTCACCTTTCATACTAATAAATATTTTGATCCTGTCATTTTTATGTGATATTGCGCTACAAGTATCCGCTACTCGATTAATTTCCGAGCGTGTGGCGTCTAAAGGAATATATACCCACCCATAAACAATTTTAGTGCCCGCATGAGACAGGATTAACAATTGCTCTCCGACCGGTCCAGATGATTCAATTGAGCTAACCGTCTTAAACGGACCAAGTGACGATGATGTGCTACTTTAGGCATAAGTACGTACGTTGGTTGTTCAATATTTCGAAATATTGCTCATGTTTAGTTTCTTTGCGAGTATGTGTCACAGTCCAAGCTTTCATACGAGATCGTGTTTTCCAAAGTACAGATATTATTTATTCGTTACGTATATTTTTACTGATACTTTTCCGGATCATAATCTATTGATACAGTACAACATTTTATGAAATTTTTCATCAGGTCAGTTAATTATTTCTTTAAACATTATGGTTTCTTGGAATTGACGAAGTTTTGAGGTCAGAATGTAAGAAACATAATGCATTTACAAATGATGTACAATTTTGCTGTATACAGCAATACAGCAATGAGTCCCACTGCTAAGCACATGTCATTCTTTGCAATTGAAATTTGGCGCACAGACGAAGAAGATGGAGGCACTGCAAACCTGCGAATTGGTGAAGCTAAATTATAAAATAAAATTACTCTTAAACTGTTAGCAATTCATTTTATTGCATACTCTTAGCCTACGTATCCGTTATACATACGTTATAAAGCAAACCGATCAAAGTCTTACGTTGTGTTGAAATTAGAATTGCCTTCTTACTGTTTTAGCAATATTTGGACTGCTTACAGTGATAAGGACTTGTTGGTCACATGAGGAGCTGAGCCATTGTTACCTTGAAACAGGCACATTTATGAGAGGAGATTTTGTATGAGATAAATTGGGTAATAGTGTAGCTTTAGTGTAATGATTACCAAATAATTATTCTTTTCATGTCTTAGTTAAACTTACGGGGAGCTAGGGCAACATATTGCACACATTGCATTGCATATATTAATTTATTCTGTTGCCTTGCGACTGAAATACATAAGACGGATTTTTGTCTGTCCGTCTATCTGTAGAATCCAAGAATGGATATTCAAACGAAAAATATTATTAGGGTCCTGTCTAAAACAAATTTAAACGGCGTTTAAAATAAGACTTTTAATAAAAATAAAACATTTGTTTTTTAAAAGTGGTAAATCTTTTTGTACGTCATCACATTGATCTTAACAGTAGCTTCGAATGACCGTCTTTTCATGGCCTTCATTGTGTCAAGAAAAACCATGGGAACAGCGATACCATCACACTTTCTCAACGACACGTCGTTATTGTGACCGGCATTTCTTGCTGGAAACTGTGTTATTTCCGCCTTGTTGTGTTGCACTTAATCGACTGCTTACTAAGTTTACTTCAGCGTACTATGTTCGAGCTTATTTCACAGATAAAGGTGGGAGAGGGTGGAGAGTACGGTTTGTAATATCCAGTAGAATGTTAATCACGGTTTTACTGGATAATTCATTATTAAAAGAGAAAAGCTTTGCTTTAAAATATAGCCACATGTTACTCCCAAAATTTCGACGAATCGAACGATATCCTTGAAGGTGGTAGAACCCTTTGTGGTTCGACTCCGGCGGCACCACCGCCACACCTATTTCTACCTAATAACATCAGTGTTAGGCGCTGTCTTCCGGTTTGAAGGGTGTGGTAAGGGAGACAGACTTTTCCGAGGCGTTCCAGCTTAGTCCTCAGGGGTAGCGGCGCATCTGTGGCCGACCACAGGTAGGAATATCTAATCCTATCTGGGGTTGATTACAGATGTCCATGGGCGGCAATAGCCACTTACTATCAGGTGGACTGCATGCTCGTCTGCTACTCTTATATTATAAAAAAATGTTAAAATCGTAAATCATAATAGAATGCCCGTAACATCTACATACGCTCGAAGAGCATTACTGTCCGCTGTAGGGTAAAAACTCTTGTTAATCTGATACATCATGGAAAACTTAGGCCTGTAGGTTGCTTGAGGTTTTCCTTTACCACTACGGCAAGGCAATTAATGTTACGTTCATTACGTCAAATTAATATGTTAGTGCTAAGGAAACATAGGCAATAAAAGTAATTAGTCCTTATAAGCAGCAAGGTTCTTAAATTACTACGAATTGGATGTCAACTGAGGCGGCGTGTTTACAAGACATTAACGTGGACATCGTGCAAATATGCCGCGAAAAAAATATGGCCGACGTTGCAATGATTTTCATTAGTGGCTAGAACAACAACTATTATGTGATTACTGAAATTGACTAATTACAAAATAACTGCGTTTTTTTGAAACATCGTTTCCTCTGCCATTCGATTATTAAGATGTCAATAATATCGCTATGTTTAGCTAGTTTCCGAAAAGAAAGTAAACTATCATTCTGAAACATTATCTTATATTACTTACTAAAGTTATTAATCTACGGAGTTTTCATAATTATTCTAAGTCCTGTAGTTATCTTTATTCCTAAAAATATATAATCATCTTAAATATATCTTTGTTCATTTATCATCATTGAACTGCATGCTCGTCTGCTACTTCAATTTCATACAAGCAATAAAGTTGCTGTATATTTATTTATAAATACTCATCATGAATAACATACATACATGCGAAATTTCAGCTCAATCGGATACTGGGATGTGGGTGAAATTTATCTTGCAATATTCATTACAAACACCGGGACAGGTGAAACTAAATAAAAGCTTGCAAAATGCTCGTCCTTTGACTGATTCATCATCGTCGAGCCTAAACTCCTGATGATGCACGAAATTTTGAATATAGGTTCCTTTTATGACGTAACCACAAAGGGTTTGAAAATTTGCCAATTTTGAAGCAAGCTCTATGAAACTTAATGTTTTTTACTTAGAAATAATGAAACACCTATTTCTTTATATTTAAAAATTAACCTTAAAGGGATAAAATAGAGGTTTAATCATTTTATGATATTGTGATTTACGCGTACAAAGTCACTGACAAAAGCTACTTCACACATACATATATCGCGTGTCGCTCGTTGAACATTGCGTCATACAATTACTGTTGAGATAACATCTTTATGGGCTTCAGGAATGCTGCAGCAATAACCACGTCCTCGCTTGCGTCACTCATCCCGCGACGAATGCGTCGGGAATGCTTTATGTTCCGTTCATTAGCACATACACTGATAAGACGGACAGACATTGTCCATATTTTATATATTGTTCATACTGACGCGCGTGCGTAGTTCCTTCCATAGTTTTTTTGACAAGAAATCCTTAATATTTAAGATAATTCATTCTACAAAAAAAAGTAGCTTAAGTTATTTTGTAGTTTATCCTGAATACAGACACAAAACTATATTTTAAATGCAACTTTTCATGTTTTGATATCTTACAAATAAATAATCTATAAATCTTTTAAGCTATTCCAAATGTGATTTATTATTGTGCTTATTTATAAATAAGAGATTATAGTTTTAAAAATAACGCGGTGAGAATCATGTACTTACTTACTTAAAAATGGTGTAGGTATTTTACGAAGAACTGATGTTGAGTCACAGGAAATACCATGATTAGAAAATAGTAAGTCAAAAAGCAAGTATCAAGGTGACTGTTATTTTCCTGAGCGGGTAGTTATAGTGGTAAAAAATAGTGTAATAACTAAAGTTACAAGGTGTAACTCTGTAAACTAAGCAATTGAATTTTTAAGTGGTTTATCCATGGGATTTTTTTTGGGATGGATTACAAAGTTTATACCTAATGATGATATTTTTGAAAAAAAGGGATTGATGGATTGTCAATTATTTTATATTTTAAAAACGCGTATGTGTATTCAAACGTGGGTTACTAATGATAGATGCATCAGAAAAGTTAAAATTATGATATAATTACAGTTACAAAGTATTTAAACCACAATGAAAATATTTTTTTATCATAACAGACATACCTAACCAAAAACATACGTGGATGCCAGCGAAGTCGCTGGCAAAACCTAGTATACAGGGTGAATTTTTAAAACGGGCCTTCAGGGCCAAATCCGAAACTATAAGGATTAGCGAAAAATGCTGAAAGGAGTT
This sequence comes from Epargyreus clarus, assembly GCF_041222505.1. NCBI lineage: Eukaryota > Metazoa > Arthropoda > Insecta > Lepidoptera > Hesperiidae > Epargyreus > Epargyreus clarus. The sequence continues at coordinate 11,406,462 of NW_027332209.1, read as the reverse complement.
TCGAGGCCGATTTTGATAAAAACTAAAACGGCATCATTAGTTTTTTAAAATATCTTTTTCCCTAGCCGGGAATCGAACGAGTTCATTTTTAAAAAAAATACACCCTCTATATTATTCCACCATCTGATAGTGTCGCTTATAAGGATCAAATTCTGGGAAGTAATGTTATGTGACAAGTTAAAGGAAAAGGAAAATTTTGAAGATAATACATATTTTTCCATACATTGCCATACTAATCCTTAAGGATTATACATAACAAATGATTTATGTGTAATTCTTTAGAAACATACGTAAGTCATACCATTGAAGAATTTGTTGGTTAATCAACTAATTATTCGATGTTATAACCGTGACATACGGCTTAGTATGAGTAAGTAATAGTTTGGCAAGTAAATTACCGCCGTTTTTAGGATTTATTTTTTAATAAAAATAGATAAGTGATTAAATAGTAAATTGTTACTGTTTGTTGTTTATAACTACGTTTCAACAGTAAATATAATTTTCTATATCTCTTTGTTTAGTTATCACTCGGATTTGACTCGAAAAAGACATTCTCGTAAATTGTCAATTTTACATCTGTATTAAACGAAACTCCGCCCATAGCAAGTTAAATCTATTATCATGGTCCTAAAAGTAACCTTAACTAAGTCGGACATAAAAATATAAATTCTTGAAGAACAAAACGTTCATTTCGAATGATTTGAAACATTGAGCTAAAAAAATGTTAATACGCGAAATGTTTAAATTGATGAATGGCGGGAACTTAACTGCCAAATTAATATAAAAAATACGTATTTTCTTAAAATTGAGGCTTTTCCTTTTGTTTGTCATTTATCATTACTTCCCAGATTTTGATCCTTATAAGCAACACTATCAGATAGTGGAATAATATAGAGGGTGTATTTTTTTTTTAATTGAACTCGTTCGATTCCCGGCTAGGGAAAAAGTTATTTTAAAAAAGTAATGATGCAGTTTTAGTTTTTATCAAAATCGGCCTCGTAACTTCTCTCAGCATTTTTCGCTAATCCTTATAGTTTCGGATTTCGCCCTGAAGGCCCGTTTTAAAAATTCACCCTGTATATGTATGCATGTATAACCAACACGGATACAAATAAACGCAGTTATCCTTATGTCATCGTCATCCTATAATTTTCTACTGACGCGTAATAAAATTGAAAGTGATCATGGATTAATTGGCTCTGTAGGTGAGGTATGTTATATAAGGCTGATTTCTACAACTTGCCACTTTTCTGTATATATCCTACTATATTACAATCTATATTTAAATAATCTTTTTTCTTGTAGTTTTAAGGGTTCCGTTTTTTATATAATATAGAAGTAGCAAACAACCATACAGGCCACCTTATGATAAGTGGTAACTGCCGCTCATAGAAATGTGTAATGAAGTCCAGATAAGAATAATATCCTACCTGAAGTAAGCCACGCATGCGTGACTACCCCTAAAGATTAGTTGAAACGCCTCAGAAAACTATGTCTTTCTTATCACACTCTTTAAGCCAGATCAACACAGCAGTTGACACTTTTATTTTTAGGCAGGAGATCGATTGTTCTGCATTTATGTAATAACATATTATAACTATGCAATTGACATATGTTCAAATTGTACATGTGTTCTAAACCTACGAATAATTTATGTCGGGAATTCCCTCGTAGATAATTGATTGTGTCTCTGACGTCTTGGTTAACTAACCCTCTGAATTCCGGTAATTGTGGCACGTTTGAATTAGTTTCTCTTGCCCCTCGCGGCCTGTGTCCTAAATTACCCTACTTCCCAATCTCAATGCTAAATTGAACTATTTATGTATATATGGGTTCAAATATGAATATGTATAATGTAGGTATGTATTGTATAACAGAATGCATTCATTATTTCATTTGATTTTTATCGATTTTAATTGCTTAAATTATCCAATGAATCCTTCAAAAGAATATGTAAGTAATAGTAATTAGAAATGCCCGAAGGTACTTGTTTCCTTAACTGTATAAATAAATGTAATTTACTAATTACCTAATTTCAAACCTGGATGTAAGTTTGTTTTTATGAAAATAACGTTTTTTTCACCCGATTTGACGGATTTTTAAATATGAGGTGTCCTCGGATTCGTCTAATTTATGGCAGTAGCATAGGCTATATTCTACGAAGTCGGGTGTTTTTACTTTTATAATAATTCTCTAGTTGAATCTCTAATGACCGACACGGAGGTGGCGGTGGTATCTCTGAAGTCAAAGGACGAACTGTCCTACGATATGTAAAATAATTTCTTGCGTCAAGTAAATACATGAGTCAGTTAAATAAATAGAACTGCAATGGGTGGCTACGGAACTAAGTAAGGTATCAGTATCACGATTTAAAAGTCAACTTGGTCTCAGAACCTATAGTACGGGCTCAACGTTTGTAAATGTCACTATAGGATTAGAAGAGAAATATGAGACGCTTAAATGTCAGAGTTAAAGTACATATAAATACATGAAGCGAAGCAAATTGCGTGGAACTCAATCATGTTGCAACTGAAAGTCCAATTGCAGGGATCAATAAATTGCAATTGATGAGTTATATTGTGATTGTCCGATTTGCAAAGATGAGTTGAATTTTTCTTATGATACATACATACCTACATACTCATTGTATGTAAATGAGAATTTAGTCCCATCCTTGAATAAATTCTTGACCGCAAACTATGGATAAACCTGATGATCCTAATAAGCTGAAGGTGGTAGAATCCTTTGTGGCACCTTTGTGTCGACTCCGGCACACCTATTTTTACCTAATAACAGCAGTATTAGGCGCTGCTGCGTTCCGGTTTGAAGGGTGTGATAAGGGAGACAGACTTTTCCGAGGCGTTCCAGCTTAGTCCTCAGGGGTAGCGGCGCATCTGTGGCCGACCTCAGGTAGGAATATCTAATCCTATCTGGGGTTGATTACAGACTGCATGCTCGTCTGCTACTCTTATATTATAAAAAAAGCCTAAGTAACAGAGATTTTGTCGTATTTTAATGCTGGAGACAAGTATCACTTTATATTTAAGTTAAATATTCTGAAATACGCATACGAGTTACATTTCAAATTTGAAACATATACAACTAAACATACAAAATATGCAGACGTATAATTTATAATTTTTCTATTTCTATTTACTTCTCTTCTTAATTAGTTAATTAGTGAAAAGGTAATTAAGAAAATCTTGTGTGACGTTATTACCTAATATCGCAAATGTATTAAATTCGTCCTTAATAAAGATACTACGTACTAATAACACATGTTTTAAGTACGAGTCATATGCATATAATTTATTTCATTTAAAATCAATTTATAATATTATATTTACATTGTTCGCTTTTTTTATGATATTTGAAGAGTTGGCAAAGCCGGTATTGCGTTGTTGGGCGTACTTTAATATTGATTGTACAACCCTAGACAATATATCTATTTTGAGGGTATTTTGAGGGTGTGGGAGTGTGGGTAAGTAGTAACTTACACTGTTGATTCCAAACTAATCCTTAAGTGTAGTAAGGCTATATTATAACTATATTTGGCGGTAGGTGGGGCAAACACTCTTTGGGTCAGAATACAGGTGTCTATAGGCGGCAGTAACCTAATAATAAGATTGACTTCTTACAATTCCAGTAGTAGGCGACACAGACAATCAGAGGGCGTGTTTCTCACTTTATGAGTCCTATATTATAAGTATTATCTATGGCATGGGTAGGTAGAGTTTAAATTGTCACGTGCGTACCATTGATAACTACATCTTGGGTAATGACGCTATCGCGTTGACTTGGCCAAATTTCATTAGTATGAATTTGAGAAATAAATTTTGCAAAATTTTTATCATACGGTATATTGAAATGTACAACTATACAATGTTATACGTACCAATTAAATTTCGTTTACGTTCATTTGAATTTTGAAATGGGTTCAAACACTTTCGGTATTGTTTTGTTTGCAAATGTTATCTTGTGTTGTATCTGGTGCATATCCTTTGTTAACGGCCGAGTTGTTCCTTCCATATGCCACATTTAATTGGGGTAAATGTAGCAATCACTTATTTTACGGTATAAGTAAATTAAAAGAGAGAAAATAGGTTCATCTTTTATGATTATTGTTTATGTTGTTTGAGGTATAATGTCCATAGAAGATGGTGGTTAGTTCAACAAATACCCTGTTTGCCTTATTATTAGGTTTAATTACAAAAACACGTATCATGATCGATTTTATTCTAAATTCGTAACAGTGGTCCATGAATGGCACTGACCACTTAAAAAAGGTAAAATTGAAATAGCAACCTTTCATGCAGTCCATCTATTCGTTAAATAATACAAGAATAGTAGACGAGCATGCAGTACATATGATGGCAAGTGACTTCTGCCACCTATGGACATCTGTAATCAACCCTAGATAGGATTATATATTCCTGAGGTCGGCCACAGATGCGCCGCTACCCCTGAGGTTAGCTATAACTATAACTATACGATATAACTATATGATAAACTACACGATATTAGGTTTACTACACGCTAGTGACCTATTTGTGCAAAAATAAAGTTAGTTATGTCGAGGATTTAGTATTTAAAGGACAAGAGGATTAGTAACCTGTTGACATAAGAATTTGTATGTAGCTTTTATCAGGATTAATTGGATTTTCTTATCTACAAAATATGCATTTTATAAAAGAAATGTGTTATTGATAATTAATTTATTTTTCATTTCACAATAGGTACTCTATGCTCAAGTACTGAGAACAGTTTTGATTATCCTTTTTTTAATTGCCTAAGTACAATAAATACATAAAGTCAATGTGTAGTAATTTATATACTTAGGTATTTTAACATTGATTACTACGCCTTCTGTTATACGTTTAACACTTTCATAACGTAATAACGCGATCTTTTAAATTTTAGGACATCGGCCCACCTGCTGTAATCACATTATGTCCACGGATTGTTTGTCTAAGTCTAACCTAAGCTCTCATTCCAAAAGAAGACCTCATTCCAGCTAGATTTGTTTATAGGTATTTTCTTCTCAGAAAGTCTTTGATTTTCTCACCACAATTGGGATTACCTGGTTTACATTCAGGTCTAAATATTGATTTAAATAAAAGCATGTAAAATGGCGATCTTTACACAATTAGTATAATATAACAACAAACTCTTATCAGAGGTTGCACCACAATACTGTTGGAAGTTTGCGTCACTTCGCACGAATTTAACAAGCAAAATATAATTTATTCCGTTGCAAATATTTAATTAGAACATCACTATCGCTACATCGTAGTGAAACGCAATCGTGTTACTTAATGAGGAGATAAGGTAACACATAACTTATCGTGCGTTCAAACAATGGTGTTATGTGGTGGAAGATATCTACCGTTTGCTGTGATAAATAACAATAGCGATATTTATGGAAGAGGTATGCTTATGGAATTCCCTTCTCTTATAATCCGAGCTTCATTTTTTCCTGTTTAGGAGGATTTTTGCCTGAAGTTGTTGATACTGCTGATATTCTTGAGGACTAAGTTTGATCGTTTCATACATATACCTTGTTAATATTTGTTTATTACATTGAAACTAGAACAAAATAGTATTTAACTTAGTTGTCGTATGAGTAAACTAGTAACGCACTGTCCACTGATTTCAGGAAGAACTCCAATACTATTCGAAATTGACTAAATGGGTTTCAGTGGCATATTACTATCAATGGGAATTTTCTGCTAAACCAGCAGAAGCAGAAGGTCTGACTAAGTATGGATTAATAGAATTCAACTTTACGAAAAACTCAAGCTTAAGGGTTTTCATACAATCTTTCCCTTTAGTGTTAAAGCAATAAGAAAGTGTACCTATAATTCCTAAGAACGTAACTTCGATAGATCCGATGTGATCGGGATTCGAATTCTCTTTCCCAAATTCGCACTACTAAGCTATGATAGTATAGCGAATATATTTTGTCATGAGTGTCATGACGTTTTACGCGTGTACATTTTTCACGGAACAATAGCGGAACAATAACGTCTGGATTAATTAATCTTAGCGTAGACAGTCTCGTTTATCATGCATCGGTGAAATCTGCTTTCTTTAAATCTAACACGGAGATTATATCGTAAGATTGTTTTTACAATGGACATTAGAGGAATTAGAAACCGTAACGTGCATATGCAATGGACGGACAATGAACAAGTTACAATTTAGTGTTTTAAACTTCGTTAGTGTAGAAAGCGCCTAAAGATTTAATTGCATATGTTATTTTTAACGCTAATGTTAATTAAGAAATGATTATTATTTTATTCTTGCTTTGTTAGTTCGTATGTATGTGAGGGTCAACTCATACAACTAAATTTAGGACCAATTAACCTTTTTGTTTTTTTTGTTTACGAGGGGGAAACCTTCAAAAGGTGCCCGACGACATAGGAGCGACGCCGGGTTATGTGGGATTTTTACCGCACTAAACCCCCCCCCCCCCGGTGGCCGTCCTCAACGCTTGTTGGAGAACTCGGAGATCCCGATCTCCGAGGGAACACAACCGGAGTCCTCCAAGCGCGATGCCCCGATCGGGCTCTGCCCTGGGGAAGCACTTTTGGCTCCCCCCACACCATCTGGTATGCGACCACACATACCGTCGTCCTTCCCGGGGTTGCTTGCTGGACGATTCGAGCTCTCATTCTTGCCGCCCGCAACTCCGGAAGCCACCTTTTAGTCTCCTTTTACGATAGGCAGGGGATACCGTAGCCTTATTCTATTCCCGAGACTACAGGGACAGGCACCAATTAACCTAAGTGATAAATAATCTAATGTGGTTTCTTAGAAAAATAACTTTCCTTATAGTATTTTGTATATGATTGCCTCCCAGAATAGTATTTTTACATGAATTCGTTCGATTCCCAGCTAGGTAAATAGACGGCTCCAAAATCTAATGACACAATTTTTGTTTCTATAAAAATCAGCCCGTAACTGCTTTTAGCATTATTTGCTAATCCTTATAGTATAAACCATAGAAAATATAATTTACCATCTACAAAAAATATAATTTTAAATGTGCATTTGATGTATAAATATGTATAATTTTTAAAGTTTTAATGAAAAATACAGTATCAACTTTCTACAACGTTCATTTGGAAAACGAAAATACTAAATAACAAAAACTAGGTACAAGAACGACCTTAGTGTAAAATATAATGTAAATCCTACATCATACATTTATACAATTTTGTTAACTTTAAATTTTATTGTCGCTTTTATGTAAAAACTTAATAAACTAGAGTTTTTATTATAATTGAACTCAATTTTAAATTGCCTTTTTTGTGACATTGCGAGCGTAAATGCGCACCGTATGATTTTTTTAATTATGGTACAAGGCACGCGTATTAGCGACTTGTTTGCGCGTAAGATAATAAATAGGATATATTGGAATAATTATTATACTTTTTAATAAAATGTTAGTGCGTTTTGGCAAGCTATATGGGAACTATACGTTCACTAGGAACCATGTGATTGTTCCCAGGAGAATGGTTTATTTATTTTTATTAAAGTATGCTAAATAATTTTGACATTAAATATTGTTTACCTTCTTTGATAACGTGTGCAGTTGTTGTTTTTACTTTGACCGCGGTTCCCATTATTTCCTCGGTGAGGCAGAAATTATTGTGTACGTATTTTTTCTCTTTGTATATTAATTTATTCAATTACTCGCTAATAGCGTATAGGCTACATCTACTTTTAGAATGCAAAAACCTCTCAGTAGCACTTACTTATTAATTAAATCTACGTCATTTAATTGTTTCGAAAAGCTACATAAATGAATTAAATAGTAAGTGCGTCATGTTTGCATTGTGCCCGCGTCATTTTTGGCTTATCATAAATTTTAATCTGTAGGATTTTCTAAATTAGCATTTTTAAATTTATATTTCTCAAAATTAAATATTTTAGACACATCCTGAGACGTCAAACTTTATCTCTGACGCATGTGGTTCGGAATAATGGGAATAAATATTTTGCAACGTTCTCTGAATTTTTGGAATGTAAATAAGGAATATCGGTCATGTTTTTTTAATTTTTAACCGACTTCGCAGAAAAGAGGTTATTATTGCTTGGGCGTTATGTTATTTATACCTATGTATGATCTTTTAATTTTATTAATGTGATTATTAAAGATATTAAATATATGGATATAGTGCGGAAATTGTCATACAAACACTTTCCTTCCCGGAATACAGATGAACGGGCTATCACTACCTCGAATTGGTTATCATTTTTGACAAAGTTACATTTGAAAACAACGTATTACCCATCGATAAATAATAAGTCGTGGATTTTTCCTCCCTATGTCCGATCTATTTTACTATATAATTGAAAGTATCTATGGTACCTACATTCATAGATCATAGACACCGTGGATGGACGACATATGTGTCCACATATCCATCACACATCCATCCATTCATCATAGTAGATCATTAAAATTATCTACCCTGAGTAGGACAGGAGTCATGTTTAAGATCGACCTTACATGCGTTGCTGCCCCTGAGAAATCCGTTTGAACACATATTCAGTATCTAGCGATACCTCCTCTGTCGTTTAAGTTTGTAATACCTACTCCATACTTATACTCCAATTTTTATTTTTATTTCGATTATCTCTAAATCCATATAAACTTGGTTCTCTTGTAATTAAAGTACTAGGAGCTAATGAAGACGTAGGTTACTAGTTATATTTTCCACATGATATTAGATAGTGTAGCGTGCCCCCAATCCGTCACGGCGGGATCGTGTTATCACTAATTTGTCCTTATCTGGCCGTATCTAGGCCGGCAGGTTTAGCAGTGAACAAATTTTTATACGAGGACCTCACACGAAGGATTTTGTGTGTACTTTAGTGAAATTTTAATGAAATGCTTCATAATTTGTTATTTTTATAGTAAAACAATGAAAACATGTTACCACTATGAGGCAGGCTGGCTACCAGCTGGAAAATAGTTACCGTTGTCTTTTTTGATGTGAAACATCTATAGCCGCACGTAAAAAAGATTTCTGGCGTGGCGACGATTACCTTTAACTACATAGACAAATGTTCTATAAGGGACAGAGCTATTAGAACAATGTGATAAAAAAAGACAACTAGTGTTTGACCTTGCGTTTCAAGTGTACGCAAACGTAAATATTGACCATGGAATATAGTGACCAATGATTACTTCAGTCAAAACGGGACATCGATTTTTTTATGTCAAATACTTTTTACTTGAAAAAATATAGTTAGAAATAATAAAAAACACGCTTTTATGATAAAATTAACTAAAAAGTAGAAAATAATTTTCAATCTAGGAATCACTTAAGGAAAAGTAAATAGTATAATTGTGCAAAAAATGTGGGGCGCTTTATGAAAACTGATAAATGGAGCACCCCATGTTTTTTTCACAATTATAATATTTACTGTTACTTAATTGACAATGGCAACGGTTCATTTCGGAGACAACGGCACGAAGCATCGAAAAAAGGGACTGTCCCGTTAAAAACGGGACGTATGGACGTATATTTCTCATTGATACTCATGCTTGTCACAGAAGGTAAAAAATGTCCAGAACTGTCGATAATAGTTTTAGTACATCGTTTACGTAGAAATGTTATAGTACAGTTTAACTAAATAAATTATTATTATATAAATATATAATTTGATGAAAGAATGTATCTATACAGATGTATCGACTGGTTTAAAATATACGATTTAAAAATTGTTTATATTTATTATCGTATATTAGTAAAGATTACTCACTCCTAACAAGAAAATGTACCCAGTTTTGAGAATTGAAATAGTTGCGTAAAAAAGTTTTGCCACGTCTCCGTGCTAAAATGTCCCTAAAATATTTGAAATAATTATTTATCTATTATGTAAATTACGCAGTATTAGTTATTTATTTGTAAATTTTCTCTAAAAATGTTTTTATTTGTCAAGAATTCAAAAAAAACTTACTAATAAGCCGTTTGTGGCTTCATTCAATTTCAAGGCGGCGAAGTATCTTTACTAATTTATGTTTATTATTTTCAGTTTTATTTTACACACGACCATTAATTGCAAAGTTGTGTACATTTTATAAATGTACTAGCTGACCCAGCAAACATTGTGTTGCCATATAAATAAAAAAATGTTAAGGGTGAACAACCCTTATCACTTAAGAGATATGAAAAATAGATAGATAGTAGCCAATTCTCAGACTTACTGAATATGCATATAAATTTTGATGAAAATCAGTAAGAGCGTTTTGCAGGAGTACAGTAACTAACATCGTGACATGCGAATTTTATATAATCTTACCGTGGTCTTTTTGAGGATTAATTTCTGGCTATACAAAGATTGTTTATTAAATTATGTTTAGGTTAATTTATTCAATTAAAGAAATTTTAAAATACCGTATACTATCCTATATAAATTTTATGGTAATATTTTTTATTATTTACCACAGATATCGAAGAAAATTTAGAGATTAGGATACAGAATTTCCCATATATCGATTTTATTTTATTAAAATAAACTATAAAAAGTTATATTTTGACTAAAACACACTAATATAAAAATTAAGCAGTGGGATCTTAAACTATAACATACACGTATGAACATCGTGAGCTTCAATAAAATGTCACTTCTGTTCTGTTGATCTATGGTCATAGATCAATGAAAATTTTTTCATTGATCTATGACAGTTCAATTCAATCAATGAAAGTCATTGACAAAAACATACTTTGTCTCTTTCTGGTTACTCATGTAATCATGGCGGATCGAACACGAAAAATAAACAAAATTTAATAATTTCTCTTCATTTACGTGTGATAGGTGATTCCATGAATCTTGTTTCTTTTTCGAGCATAATTTTTGCATTTATGCATTGCACAAGAAGGCATTTTGAGGCTTAAAATTCAAAATAATGACGTTTGACGTGTTCAGTGACATTCGTGTGTATTACTACGCCGCGCGAGAGCGACTGGAGTCGTTTTAACTCGTTTTACACCACTTGACGTATTTTGTATGTTTTAAGTATTGCCCGCTTATTTTTCTGATAATAAAATGTCTGACTGTGATAATTTAGAGAGTGAAAGTGATCAGCCTTCTGCAAAGAAAGCAAAATCACACTATGACACACCATCAAGTCATCAGTAAGTTAATTATTTTTTTATAATTAAAGTATGCATTTATCTGTGCATTAAGCACGCGTATATTTGGTGTGTTTTGAGCGCCAGCAAATGTAAAATCTACTATCTTGGTAGATTAAAATTCACGTAAAAATCATTGCATACAATGTTTTTAAATTATTAATTAATTTTAATGTCATTCTTCTCAGAGAATAAATTTATTATGACTGACAGAATTGTATTTCAAAATCAGCTGATGGCGTGCAGCGCACGAAAGTTTTTTCTTATTTGTTATAAATATGAACATTAAAAAATCAATTAATTTTTCTAATCATAGTGGAATGAAACATTCATTATTGATACTTATAATTTACGATTTTAGTAATATATTGAAATAACTAGCTAAGATTCTTGAGTTTACTAATATATTGGAGCCAATTTATTTTTTTGATGTGAAACATCTATAGCCGCACGTAAAACCGATTTCTGGCGTGGCGACGCATGCCGTGGCGCGTCGCCACGCTATACGATGGTATATATACAGTCTATATACAGTAGTGTGTACGGTGTGGCGACGCGTCGCCATGCGCAATCTAAACGAATTAAGTAGTCACGATTTGAAATAAATTCGTAATTTTTTGTATTTAATGAAAAAAAATGTTTATTCAATAAATAGTCATCGTTATCTGGAAAAAAATCGTAATATTTTATTTTATCATTATGACATATTTAGTTCCTATCACAATATGTTCTTTTCTGCATATTACTTTTACAAAATAATGTCGATGTTTCACATCTGCCAGGCGTCCCGTGACGGCTCATTTTTTTTTATAGTATAGGAGTAGCAGAAGAGCATGCAGTCCACCTGATGGTAAGTGGCTACTGCTGCCCATGGACATCTGTAATCAACCCCAGATAGGATTACATATTCCTACCTGAGGTCAGTCACAGATGCGCCGCTACCCCTGAGAACTAAGCTGGAACGCCTCGGAAAAGTCTGTCTCCCTTACCACACCCTTCAAAACGGAACACAGCACCGGCTAACACTGCTGTTATTAGGTAGAAATAGGTGTGGCGGTGGTGCCGCCGGAGTCGAACCACAAAGGGTTGTCTATAGCAAGGTCAGCTACAAAGCTTCGCTGGCTTTGAAAGACAGGTCATTTCTCTTATCTGAATAACTTCACGTCATAGCATCTTGCACACTCCTGCCGAAAAAAAATGTGCATTATTGCACATTAGTGCATTTGCACTTCAAAGGATCGCCACGTGATTGATGTTGATAGAACCTAATCCTTCAGGGAGTGCTGCGATAGAGGATGGCTGACGTAGGATCCGGGTCAAACACTTCCTCGAAACACTCACATAATTATTTAAAGAGAAATAAGTTCAAAGAATGATCTTTAGCACAACTCGATTTCGAGAATCGACCTTATTGTCGTAATTGTTATTTATGAACTCCTTAAAAACAATGACTTAACAAAGTTTAAAATGTAGTACAGGTAATACGTGGATTTCACATGACGAACTTTAGATGATGATTGCCTAAGGTTTTTCGACACATATTACTAATAATGACGTCACAATCTGTTTACTAGGATGAGGTTATTTTTGGATAATCTTTTGCTAAGCAAAGATTTGTCACTTAATTTCGGGAACTTTTTTTTGTCTAATAAATTTCAAAGCTGCATCAAAATCTGTCCTAAAATTGAGAAAGCGAGCATGCAGTCCATGTGATAGTAATTCGTCACTGCTACCTATCCAGTGTTGAACCGTGAAGAGTTCAATCACCTTTAATAACACTCATAAGGATATAAAGAGGGATATGGTTGGACACGTTTTTTTACAATGTATATGAGATATTGACGTCACGATGTCACCGACTGCACAGTGCACAGCAACACTAATTATCATATCTTCTTTGACTTTATAAGGCTCTCTCCAAAGACGTTTTATAGGCTCTGTATGTGATCACAAAACCAGTGGTTATTATTTCACAATTAACACCTTTCATTAGTTTATGATAGAACCTATTATGAATATGTTCCTGCTAATTTGATAAACATTCTTGAAATACAAATAATTTTCATGATAAATTTTTAAACACAACTTTTTAAAATATAGCCTAGGTCAATCCCAACACAAGTCTCTAGGTCTAAAAAGCAATTTGGACGATTCTAACGACATCTCATATATTATTTTCACGCACGTCAAGCTGTTTGGGCTGTAGATACTCGTATATACATAACAATATACATACGTATTACATGCGCCTTAAAAACATTACCCGCATACTAAAATACAATAACTAGGAAGCGTAAGTAATACATCCATCTACAAGCTTTACATTTTTTAAGGCGGAACATAATAATTTATAACAATAAATAACATTGTCGGTAATTGGGCCAAATTGTCGTGGAATTGTCTAAATGGAGCCATTTCGTGCGATACGCCCTACGCCACAAGGCTGGTGTTGACGTCACTAAGGACACGCGGGCGATGTGTGAAACGCCTTCGGATGCGATATTTAATGACCTGTGACTAGGGCTGTCAAACCCTCCAATAATAAATAGCCATGAGCATCATTGACTATTAATTTATTAGAAGTTGACAGAACCTTTGTAGTTTGAATGAGGAGGCACGCATATAAACATATGTGCGGCGCTGAATCTCGGAAATGAAAGCTCGTTTGATAAAATCTTATATATAAATTCTCTTGTCACAATGTTAGTTACCGTACTCCTCCGAAACGGCTTTACCGATTTTCACCAAATTTTATATGCATATTCAGTAGGTCTGAGAGTTGGCTACTATCTATTTTTCGTACCTCTAAGTGATAAGGGTTGTTCACCCATAACATTTTTTATTTATATGGCAACATAAAGTTTGCAGGTTCAGCTAGTTTTCTTATAAATATAAGACTAAAATATTGTTTTGTTAAATTTAGGATATGAGTTATATTTAGGATACTATATTTCGAGATTATGTTTTAGATACCTACTAGGTACTTAACATATAGTAGGTATCCAAAATTTTGAGTATTTTAGTTGTAGATTATGGGTTTTCAAATAAAACTCCAACTTGAATCTTCAGTTCTTTTCTTCTTGTTTTTATTCCGAGGCGTACACACTTTTCCATACAAAAAAGCGAGCTTAAGTACTTATTTTGGGTACCGCAACAGGCGTAGGCTCAGTCAGCAACCGCGTCCTATTGCCGTCCCTTTCTAACATAGCCTGTCTTACTCTTACAATTCTATGCTTACACTCTATTGCTATCCTACTCTTACATATCTATTCTTATTACGTAGGACTTATATCTATTGCAATAAAATGTCTTATTTACATAGTCTTAATTACATACACAAGTTACATTAATCAACATTTACATTTAAATTCTTAGGCCGTTGTCGTCCGTAATATTCTCCCCCCGGCGTAGATTCTTCGAAGCCTCCTCCATCTGAAGGACGGCAAGCTTCGTCGCTGGCGTCTGGAACACACCTCCCTTTGTGCGGACGTCTGCAGACCGGACGATGCCATCAGGTCCCGGGTGAACTCGCTCGACGACTCCTCTCGGCCAGGTATTGCGGGGTAAGGCGTAGTCGACCACAATTACGAGATCGCCTTCCCGCAGTTGTGACGCCTGTGCGTTGGACGGCCCCCGCGGAATGAGCGTAGGCAGGTACTCTCGCAGCCATCGCTGCCAGAACTGGTCCGCCAGTGCCTGCGCCCTTCTCCACGTGCTGCGGTCCGCCTCGGTGCATGGCCCCGTCCGCGGTAGCCCCGTCGATGAGCCGATGAGGAAGTGATTCGGCGTTAGTGCTTCCTCGTCCTCGGGGTCCACGGAGACGTGCGTGAGCGGTCGCGCGTTCACGCTGTACTCGGCCTCGGTGATTAACGTCTGCAGTACCTCTTCTTTTGGCGACTTTTCTTTGAGCGTGGTGCTTAGTGCGGTTTTTACTGAACGCACTAAGCGCTCCCAGGCTCCTCCCATGTGTGGCGCCCCCGGCGGTATGAAACGCCAGTCGGTGTTGTACTGCAGACCGTAGTCCCGTAGTGCTGCGATCCATGCTCCGTATGTATTTCTCAGTTCGACGTCGGCCCCTCTAAAGTTAGTGGCGTTGTCGGAGTATATGACGCGCGGCCAACCCCTTCTGGCGGCCATCCTTCGCAGCGCCATAACAGCTGAGTCCGTAGAGAGCGACTGGACGATCTCTAAATGAATGGCCCTTGTGGTGAGACAGGTAAATAGTGCACACCACCTCTTTTCGTGTCTTCGTCCGATAGTCACCGTTAGGGGCCCGAAATAGTCCACGCCACAATAGGTGAAGGCGCGGTGCCCGAGTCCAACCTCACTTTAGGTAGGTCTCCTTTCGGTGGTGTCGTCGGAGTCGCCTTGTACACGCGACAGTATTGACACGCTCGTGCTACTTTCTTGACTGTAGGCCTCAAGCGCAGTATGATGAATCGTTGACGGAGCTCGTTGACGACTCGTTCGTTATTCGCGTGTCCCGCCCGGCGATGATAATGCTCGACAAGCAGGTGAGTAAAGGGATGCTGCCCGTCGAGTATTACCGGCTCATTAGAGTGCGTTGTAGAATAGAGCGCACCTATACGGCCTCTTGCGGTTATTAGCCCGTCGTTCAATACTGCGTCGAGCCTTTTAAATTTGCTGTGTCGTTGTAGCGGCTGGTTGTGACTTAACCGCGCTAAGTCTTCGCTGAAGGAGTCCCGCTGCGCGCGTTGAAACCACCGTCGTTCGGCCGCTTCTAAGTGTGACACTTCTAAGTGTAGAGTCTTGTCTCTAGATCGAAGCTTCTCGACGAATAGCTGAGTAAGTGCCGTCGCCCTTATAAGCTTCAGGTAACTGGAGAACCTTCTAATGTCGGGTAATGAGTCGTTGCGGTCCGAGTCCTCTTCTGAGACGGTGTAACACGTCTCCCCGGTCTCTTCACCTTCCCCGTTCTCCGTAGGCCAGTGCTCTTCTGTGGCTCGTAGGAATTGCGGTCCCGTGAACCACCGGTCCCGGCTGTCGATCCCGTCGGTTTGAAGCCTGGTCGCATCGTCGGCTACGTTGAGTGTTGTAGGCACCCATCGCCAATCCTCTGTATGTGTGAGCTCGGCGATCTCAGCTAGGCGATGTGAGACGAACGGCGTGTATTTTTTCGTCTCGTTTCTTATCCACTGAAGGACGGTGCGGGAGTCACTCCAGTATATGACTCGTTTGGGTTTCCAACAGCTGTGCTCCCTGACTATAGTGTTAGCCATTCGTGCCCCGATTAACGCAGCTTGGAGCTCCAGTCTCGGAATGGTTAGTAACTTCAGTGGAGCCACCTTCGCCTTGGCCATTACTTGTATTGTTTCTATGTGATCGCCGTGTGCGATCCTCCAGTAGGCCACCGTAGCGTAGGCTTGCTCGCTTGCGTCGACAAACACGTGTAACTCGATGTGAGTTTCCGGCGTTACGTTGTAGCTATAGCACCGCGGTATTGCTAGTGCTGAGACATCTGGGAGTCGCCTTATCCACTCGTCGAATAGGTTAGCGTCTTCAGATGGCAATTCCTGGTCCCAATCAACCTTCTTGAGCCACAAGCGTTGTAATATCATCTTGCCGACGATCGTATATTGACTGATAAGCCCCAGTGGGTCGTACACCGACATAACCGCGCTTAGGGTTTCGCGTTTAGTCGGTGCTCTCAACCGCAGTCTGACCTCATCGGGAACCCTCTTGATGTCAGTGTTGAAGGTGAGGGTGTCGGAGCTCGGGTCCCAGCGCAGCCCCAATGTCTTTTCCTTCTGGTGTGCTGCTAACTTTACATTCGCGCTTTCAGACTTCTTATCTTCGGGTATGCTAGCTAAAACTCTCTTGCTATTTGAGTTCCATCTTCTTAAGTTGAAGTCCGCTTGTTGATGGATGTAGGTAACTTCGTTCACCATTTTAATAGCCTCCTCTTCAGATGGGAAACTGTCTAGGTAATCGTCCATGTAGTGTCGCTCCTTGACCGCCGTGGCCGCCTCTGGGTATTTACTTTCATAGTCGACGGCGTTGCGGTTTCTTACGCTGTGAGCGAGGTATGGCGAACTGCTGGCTCCGAATATCATGGAGACCATTTTAAATCTTCTCGGAGGGTCCGTAGGCTTGTCCCTCCATAAAAACATCTGTGCCGGTTGGTCCTCGGGTCTGATTTTAACCCTAAGGAACATTTCTTCGATGTCCGCTGTGACGGCGATTCTCTTTTCTCTGAACCCGAACAATATTCTTGTGAGTGAAGCTAGTAGGTCGGGTCCTTCTAGTAGGAAGTCATTGAGACAGACTCCCTTCACCTTAGCCGCCGCGTCGAAGACCATTCTAACTTTTCCCGGCTTGTTGTGATTGGTGACGGCGAAGTGCGGCAGGAACCATTTTACGTTGCTATCCCTTTCGCTGCCGTCGCATTGCACCGCGTAACCCTTTTGTATAAGGTTAGCGATCTGAGCCGCGTATTCCTTTTTAAACGCCGGCTCCTTAGTCATCCTCTTCTCGAGCGTGTGTAGTCTCTTAAGGGCAGACTCGTAGCTATCTGGGAACGTGGGGTTATCTATCTTCCAGGGCAGACCCACTTCGAAGTGGCCGTCCTTTCTTGTGGCGGTCGCTTCGAAAATGTCGTTGGCTCTCTTCTCATGCTTATTAATTTTTTCTTTAGTCGATACGCCAAGCGAGTCCACGTCGAAATGTGACTCGACGAGCTTCTGTAGTTGGACGTCGCTCGCGCAGATGTGAAGTACGGCCGCCTGGTCTTGATAAATCGATTTCCTGGGTACCGACCCGTGCAGTACCCATCCCAACTTCGTTCTCGACGCGGCGGGTTCATTTCTCTTGCCGGCGCGCAGCTGTCGCGATATTATTAGATGCCAGTTGTCGGCACCTATCAATATGCGAGGTCGAGCTTCTCCCTTACTGATGCTATCTTGTACAACTCGCAGGTGCTTGTACCGTTCTAAGTTGTGCGGTACGCGTTGGTGATGTAGCTGTAGTCCTTTTACTGTGCGGGCTGTCACTAAGTAGGCTTCTTGTTCGTGTACCCCTTTGACACGAACCTTGACCGCTTCGCTGTCGATCCTTCTCTGATCGTTAATACCCCTTATGTTCAGAGGTCGATTCGGTCCGCCGTTAGTGAGTTGCTTCGCTAATTCTTCGTCTATTAGCGTCACAGTAGACCCTTCGTCTAGGAGTGCGTACGTATTTACCTCCCCCCGTGGACCGCTGAGTTTCACCTCGCAGGTTTTGAGCAGTACTGATGTAATAGGCGACCTCCTTGTCGTGACGCTCATTACTAGCGCGGCTGCTTCGTCTTCCCTGCCGTCGTCCGGAGTGCTCACTGTAGTCGTAGACTCCGTTACTTTTTCTTTATGTAGTAGCGCGTGATGTTGGTAGGTACATCCGTGGACTCCGCAGGCCTTGGCTTTGCATGTGAACCTGCTGTGCTTCCTTTTCATGCATTTGAAGCACATCTTGTTGTCCTTTGCCCACTTCCATCGCTCGTTGACGTCGAGTGCTTTGAGTTTATCGCACTCAGTAGTGTAGTGTCCCCCAGTTGGACACATGAAGCATTTTCTTTCTTCCGGTTGACTTTCCCCCGCAGTGTATACGCCCTTGGTAGCAACCCGCTTTGGTGCTACTTCTCTTCTGACGGGTACCGGAACGCTTCGCTTCGTTGTGTGGGTGTACCTTATCATAAGGTCCGCTTCGGCCATTAAAAACTCGGAGAGTACTATCATTTCATTATCTTCCATGATGCGTGCTTCGTTATTGGCTGCGTACTCCGCCCATTTGCTTATGAGATGAGGACTCAGTTTGTCCATTACGTCTCGAACGAGTAGCGGGTTTCGTAGGTAGCCTCTTCTATCTATACTTTTTATCGTATAGACAATATTTTGAATCTTCACCGCGAACTCATACAGATCGGTGCTCGCGCTCCCTAATTTCGGGATCTTTTTGAGCTCTTCCATGGCCCGATCTATTATGAATTCCGGTCTTCCATATTTCATCTCTAATGTGCGCATGATGATATCTGGGTTAGATGCGGTGAATAGCTGTGACAGCACGGTTTCTCTCGCTTCCCCTCGCAGGCTGTTTCGCAGTCGAAGGAGATTTTCCGTTGGAGAGAACTTAAAGAGTCTTGTAGAATCTTCCATGGCGGCCTTATATGGTAGCCACTCGGCGACGGCTCCCGTGAATATAGGTAGTTCCGCTGTTTGGCGAGGCAACGGTCTTGAGGCGACTAGTTTTTCTAAGGTGTCGGCTAGCCGTTGAATGCCTTGGAATTTCGCGTTCTCCCCCCGTTGCTTACTAACGGGAGGGCGAACCTCTTCCGGTTCTTCCCTGTATTTCGTCGCCGTTGGTTGTTCCATGCTTCTATCCACCCAGTCTTGTACCCTTTCGTTGCATGAGCTCGCCGCATATTCAGATTCGGCTTCGATTGCAGTCATTTCGGCGGCTAATCTCGATTTGATTAGCTTTTCTTTCATAAGTAGCCGCTTCTCTTCTATAGCCGCGAGTTCTTTCTCCGCTTCGTATTGTGCCATCTTCATACGTGCGTCGATGCTTCGCTTTGAAGTGTTACTGCGAGCGGTGTGTGCCGGCGACGTAGGTCTCCGCACCGGCGATGTAGGTCTCCGCACCGGCGATGAAGTTTCACGCCTTGGTGGCGTGCTAGCTGGTCGTGCAGGTGGCCCCATGACGGACGTCCGCGTTGACGTCGCTGGTGCTGTCTCTCTCGCCCCTTCTGGCGGAAAGTGCTCCATCCTTTTTTCTTGGGAATTTCCTGCGACCGTCGACGGCGACTGCGGAGAATCTTCATAAATTCGGTGTAGCGATGGCCCTGGCGCACCCTTAGCGCCCGGGGCTGCTTCTGACTCGCTGTACCCCGATTCGGAGCGAACACGACCCCTTGTGTTCATTGCGATCGGCGTATTCATCTTGAGTCTTCTTTAAATCCGGCTTCTCGAAGGACCAATGTAGATTATGGGTTTTCAAATAAAACTCCAACTTGAATCTTCAGTTCTTTTCTTCTTGTTTTTATTCCGAGGCGTACACACTTTTCCATACAAAAAAGCGAGCTTAAGTACTTATTTTGGGTACCGCAACAGGCGTAGGCTCAGTCAGCAACCGCGTCCTATTGCCGTCCCTTTCTAACATAGCCTGTCTTACTCTTACAATTCTATGCTTACACTCTATTGCTATCCTACTCTTACATATCTATTCTTATTACGTAGGACTTATATCTATTGCAATAAAATGTCTTATTTACATAGTCTTAATTACATACACAAGTTACATTAATCAACATTTACATTTAAATTCTTAGGCCGTTGTCGTCCGTAATATTAGTAATCAGACAAAAAATTGTATTCAATTATGACTGAAATTAATATTAATTTATTTTAGTTTTTTTTTTATATTTTAAATTGTTATATAGAATAGCGGAATATATAATATATATATAAACAATACCTGAGTATATTTTTTTCGAGGGTTGTCACAAAATATTTCACTTCTTATAGAATGTAGGACTTGTACCTACTCGAATCCACCTAGATTATACGAGTATACTACTGTACGATATCTGAAAAATACTACAATTACACAAATAATATTGACAAGTGACAACCCTACACGTAACAGGCACGAACTTACCTAAAATCAACCATGATGTGCGTGTAATAAAAATCAGAATGTCGTATGATAGTGAGGAAGGTTAAAGATGGTTTCCTGGTTGATGCGCTAATTGGCCTGCATCAAGTTTGTGGGGAGTTTCTTTCTTTGTTTGCGAGTAGGTAGGTATGTTCTTTGTTCAGGTGTAAATAAATATAATAAACGTAAGCCAGTTTTTTATAACAATAATTAACGTAGCAAACTGTGCAGTTCAATTGATAGTAAGTGACTACTGCCGCCTATGAACTGTAATCAACCCTAGAGAAAAGAGTCCTATCTGAGGTTGGCCACAGATGCATCACTATCCCTGAGGACTAAGTTGGAACGCCTCGGATAAGATTGTTTCCTATGCCTCAAAGCTGAACACAGCAGCGCTTATTTGGCAGTTATTTGGCAAAACATGGTGTACTAGTGGTACTTCTGAAAGTGAACCACAAAGCGTCTACCTACCTTCAAGTATTCATAAGAAGTTAAAAAAAAACTAAAAGTGATCTATTGCTCGTATATGGTGTATAAAAACTATTATTAGAATTATTTTGTTAGAAAATCTTCGAATTTTTATTTAAGAAAAGTCCTTGGTTGACCTAAAAGCTTATCTGAATCGGCCAATAGTCAATCAGCTTATTCGCGATTTGGATGGATAGACTAATGTTTAGATTTTTATCCACAGGTCTCTAATTTGAAAATAGCTTTGTTACTGAGTGTATTAATATTACCCTATGCGTGTGTGTATGTTTTGTAATCGATAATTAAAACCTTAGATTAAGAAAGAAAATAGACACAGTCTATCAAACAAAGTATTGATGCATACGAAAACTATTGATTTGCCGCATAGAGTAGAACGTATAGGCCGTTACTCTTATTACTTTATTATGTTATGTTAAGTAAGTATCTAAATATTCGCAATAATTGACTAAAACCATAGTGCTTAAAGATACGCAAATTGTGTTTCGATGCATATATAATACGTTATCTCCCTTTTTTGTCTGACTACGTAATTAAAATCAGTATTTATGAGATACACATACTCATAGGTATCGTAGAATTGTAAGCACGTGCGCCGAGACATGGGATCCATACTGAGAGGTTCGGAACGGTTCTCTATACAATGCAAAATGCCGCATTTGCGTCATAACTCTGCACGATTACTCGTAAAACACATTTTACTTGCATTATTCGTTTTATTCTCGGGTATTGCATATGCTGAGTGTAGGGAAAAATCTAATCCTATGTAAAATATATATAGATAGCATTTTTTTGTTGAAGTAGCAATGATTATGGGTATCTGATGGTAAGGGGTCGCTACCGTCCATGAATTGACCTCAAAGTGGATTGATGTCTAGTCGTATCAACAGCAACATTTAAAGGTGGTGGTGGTGAACCCTTTGTGGTTCGACTCCGGCGGCACCACCGCCACACTTATTTCTGCCTCATAACAGCAGTGTTACGCGCTGCTGTGTTCTGGTTTGAAGGGTGTGGTAAGGGAGACGTACTTTTCCAAGGCGCTCCAACTTAGCTCTCAGGGCTTCGCATCTGTGGCCGACCTCAGATAGAAATATTTTATCCTATCTAGGGTTGATTACAGATGTCCATGGGCGGCAGTAGCCGCTTACCATCAGGTGGATTGCATGATCGTCTGCTACTCCTACATTATAAAAAAAAGCTGATTGCTGTTATTCCTCAGGACTAAGTTGGAACGTCTCATGTCTTTGCCTTACCACACGATTCAAACCAGAACATAGCAGTGCTAGACACTACTGATACAGGGCAGAATTGATGAGTTTTAAAATTATGGGATGTCACTTATCAGATCGGACTTTCGTTTTTCGGGTATAGATTGTATTTAGCATTTTATCACATATATCCACTTTATTTCTTATTGGATTTTATTAAGTAAGAATAACAGATAGCGCTCTACGTACACAATAAGTATGTCTATAAAATAGTTTACTTTAAACAGATGTAAGAAAAATAACGAAGAAATTTCTGAATAACAGATCTTTGTTGAGCGTTCTGCACCATTTCCTTACTTTTTATCTCCAGTAATATCATCAATGTGAACAACATTCAACCTTATGTGTTTACTGTAAGGAGCATACGTTTATACGAGTGTTTAGATGAACGTTATGGCCTGATGAGTAACATGTCGTACAATGTGGCTATTGATTCCATCTGCCGTTACATATACAGCTGTATTCATCGAGAACGTTGAAAGAAATTCGAATATTTATTAGTATAGCGTAAGTAGTTTTTATCTAGGTAGAGACTACATTTGAATACAGAAAGTATGGAGTCTCCATGCACTATATGAAGTAAAAAATACTTACCTTTTTTTTTTTTTTTTTTTTTTGGTTACGAGGGGGAAACCTTCAAAAGGTACCCTGTGCCGTGGGAGCGGCACGGGGTTATGTGGGATTCTTACCGCACTAAAACCCCCCCGGTGGCCGTCCTCTGCGCTGAGTAGAGGACTCCGGGATCTCCAGAGGAACGCAACCGGAGTCCTCTTAGCGCGTTGCCCCATCGGGCTCCTCCCAGGTGAGCGTGACGCTCGCCACACCGTCTGGTGTGCACAACGGTATGCGACCGGAAATACTTACCTACTCTGTGTGGTTTGATAATTCTCCTATCGGTAGCACAGTCGGTATAGTAGCAGTATTCCTATTGCCATTTTGTGATTTGAGTTGTTTGAAGGATGTGGTAATGTAGATAATTACCGGGGATCCATACACAAAGACATAAACATCGCCACTATGCCTAATAACAGTAATATTTTGTTCAAGTTTCAAGCAAGCGTGGATTTGTTCTGGGTTAAAAGGTGTGATAAGGAGCCAGGGGTAGCAACACATCTGTAGGCGATCTCGGTGAGGACACGCATCTTATATGGGGCTGGTTAAATATATCCATGGGCCACTGTAGCTACTTACTATTAGATGGACTGCATGGTCCTTTACTATTTCTATATTACAGATTTTTAATATTTTATAGAAAATAAACTTACAGAAAAAGGTAGTTATTTTAGAATGACATCATAATTTTACATTATGTGCATGTGTATGCACTGATAACGATTAAGTTTAACATCACACAGAAGACTTTAAAACATCAGGATTAAATGATACGTCCATTACGCACAAATACCGACGTCATTTGATAAGGAACTTTCCAGTCATTAAATACAGGACACGGGATCGTATCCAGTCTAGTGTTTACAGTGTTATCTGTTCCTGATGGGAATTTAATTGCACGATATCATACGCAAAACAATAGATTACGTGCAGTTTGTTGTAGATAAGAGATAAGAGGCAAATAAATTACTTGTTGTACTAAATTACTTGACGATTTTATTTTAAAAAATGTACGGCATGACTAGAGTAGGTATATTAAAGGAGGTGGTGGTATTTTCGTTTAGTCATGTAGCGGAGTCACTTTACCAACCATTCGCCAATAGGAAGATAGTCCTATCTGAGGTCGGCCACAAATTCACTAATTTTGAGGGTGAAGTGTTTTCCCTTATCACCATTTTATCTGAACACTGCAGCAGTATTGTTTACCTCTACTTGCACAAACATATGAGGTTGTAAAAGCAGTAACTGCAAACGAAACGTAAAGGCTCTATCATCGTTAAAAATATTCGGTATGGAGATTATTGGTTATAACAGCACATCTGTGACTTTCTGTAGCTCAAACCTAATACTAAGAAAATCAATTGTTACAAATTGCGTAAAGATAATTTCATGTTACTATATTACAATCACATATAAAGTACCATTTAATCTTCTTCATCGGCGGCAGTGACTGCAACATCAGGATTGCATGCTCATTAACTATCCTTATTATCCAAAAATAATGATCTGAATAGCAATTTTTTCTCAAGATTCAAAAGGCAGTCCTAGAAAAACAAGAAACAATGTAACGTGAACCTTCATAGTATGTTGATTGCAAACCGACGCTTGCGTCACTCAATGGAGAAGTCATGTTCGGTTACATTGCATGCATAATGCGTTTAATGGAATAGACTTACATCCGATCGAAGCATTTTCCTTGTATGACTTTCTTTGGATACGGGTAAAAGCTTTTCAGCTTGTCGGCAAAGTTTATATCATTAAGTACATTAATAAGTTTTGGTTAATATATTTAATTTTATGACAGTTTTGTATAACGAAGGACTTAGGCGAACAGTCTATGAGCAAAATCAGTTTCAAATGAAAATCTAATGTAAACAATCAAGTTTATGTTGACAAACTGTATTATTAACCTGTTATCATATAATTCCAGAAAGCATGCCTCGTCTCGAGCAGCCACCCCCGGAAGACTTCCGGCGCGTGCTTCGCGAGAAAGCGCTGAGCCACAGCCTCTTCTACCTGAAGCTGGGCGCGGGCGTGCCGGCCGGCCACGCGCGCGAGCCTGCGCCGGCGCAGTCGCCGCGGCGGGCCGGCGGCAGTGCGCCCGTGCGCGCGCCGCTGACCGCGCGCGTCGCTCGCCACGCGCAGCCCCGCGTCTCCGAGCTCCTGCGCCGGTTCGAACCCGGCCCCATGCAGTACCTCCGCATCCCCCGCGCCTCCACCCCGCCCGAAGACATCACCTCCTCCGATGACGACGACCGCGCCGCCGTCCGCCGCCGCAGTCGCGACCTGAGCGACGACTCCGCCGTGGAGCTGGAGCCGCGCAGACGACATTCGCACCCCCGAGACGTGACGCCACCCCCTGAGACCATGTCGCCCAGGCGGGAGAGGACTCTGATAGAGGCTCACGTGGTGGAGTTAGGTCGGAGGGGCAGCGAGGGTTGCGAGACCAGGGGCAGGTGTGTGAGGACGCCGAGCGTCGTCGTGAGTGACTATTCGGACGGAGTGGCCGTGGGCGCTACCGAGGAGGAGGTGGATTGGCTGCGAGCGCGCTCCCTGTCGGCGGACTCCGCCTGCTCCTCCTGCTCTACACTGTCCAGTCGTGATGACGAGGAATTCGAGTCGCCTACGCTTCCCAAAAAGGTCAGTGTATATGCTTTCATTTTGTCTTTTTACGTTCCATAAAGTGTTCGTGTATAAATATTATTATTATATCTATTGTTAGTGATTAATTTCAAAGGAGATTCTAATCTACAGTCGTCAGCGGCATACGTTATTAAGTTGTTAGGAACGATAAAAATATAGGTGAATCCTTATCAATCGATAGCTGATAGTTGCATACTGAAAGAAGAAAATCGTAATCACTACACTTAATTACAAGGTTGATATTAACAATAAAATAATATTGCATTTTGCTACATTGATTAGGCACAATTTATTGCACTTGTTTCTTATAAAAATAGCTTTGTTGTAAGAGCGTATACTATCGAAACAAAAAAGTCTTTGGAAGCCGACAGATATAATTAATCTGGGCTCGTTTTATTTGTATTCAATCAGGTATTCTTTGTTTATTTACTCACGCGATATTTAAGGCGATGATCGTCGGCAAGGTCGCAGGCGCAGGTATTTAGCGCATACTGCATACTTTCTATAATCTAGATCATATACAAGTACTTTAACAAAATCCTGTTTAACTCTGTTAAATAAATTTTAATGCTCATATAAATTGGGCTGGATGGACTTTTATCAATTTAAGTCCGAAACTATAAAAGACTTCTAATATTTAATTCGGCACAAATATTGTTCAAGTTATAGTTAACATTAGTTTTAGTGAATAATAAACAAATCCAACCTAAAAACATATTGAAGTTAATTGTACATACTATAGGTAGGTACAAAAGCTTTACAGGAAAGTATTATTTTTGCCGGATTTAATATTATGTACCCTCGGCAAAACCGCATCAATCATTCATATAGGTATTTTCAAGCTGAAATAAACCCTTTGGTGGAATTCCACATTGCACATTAGAGGAGGATTTAAATCAAATCCAGTACGAATGTACCTACGCCTGTGATATGTAGAAGTAATAGGCATGTAACAAATGATCTTTATAACAATAGTATTTGGATTTGTAAATGCAGAAAACATACAGGTTACGGTCAAGCTTTCTTTCTCATTATTTCTAAGTTATTTTGGCGTGTGAAATCTGTCCACACTTGTTAACGTGTAGGTTATAGGTACCCCAAACCATTATGACGAAGATTGATACTACCTTAAGGTTTTTACATTTTAAAACTAAATCTCATCAAGCTTCTTTTAATATAAGAAGAGACCCATGCCCATAGACAGTAATGGGTTGATGATGAAAGGCTATTTACGGAAATCTGAACTAATGTAGATATGTTATATATGTGATGCGGAGTAACAAGCAATAAAACTCATGTAAACTGTTTAAACTTCGGATTTAAATGTTAAGATTAGCGCCTATCTCTGGTGCAAGTGTTGATTGACTAATCCCGTTTGATTATTTCTAGATATATCTACTTGTATAAATGAAAGATAAAATGAATATACTGTCGATATTTCGACGCTGTACAAATAAACAATGAGTCTGCCACGTTCCTCGA
Organism: Epargyreus clarus; assembly: GCF_041222505.1. Classification (NCBI taxonomy): domain Eukaryota; kingdom Metazoa; phylum Arthropoda; class Insecta; order Lepidoptera; family Hesperiidae; genus Epargyreus; species Epargyreus clarus. The sequence continues at coordinate 11,379,176 of NW_027332209.1, read as the reverse complement.
GAAATATGCACGGCACAAAAACAATAATAGTTATTTTGAAGCAAATATTTTAAAATCAGTTATGTTTTCTGGATGAAAGTAGCCTAATTTTACGCGTTAAGTAAAGTCTAAGTAATGCTATTTACCATTCCATATAACCCTTTGACTAATCGTTTCCCAAATTAGTCAGTTGCATCAGTATCTACCTTTTTTATTATATAGGAGTAGCAGACTAGCATGCAGTGCACCTGATGGTAAGTGGCTACTGCCGCCCATGGACATCTGTAATCAACCCCAAATAGGATTAGATATTCCTACCTTAGGTCTGCCACAAATGCGCCGCTACCCCTGAGGACTAAGCTGGAACGCCTCGGAAAAGTCTATCTCCCTTACCACACCCTTCAAACCGGAACACAGCAGCGCCTAACACTGCTGTTATTAGGTAGAAATAGGTGTGGCGGTGGTGCCGCTGGAGTCGAACCACAAAAGGTTCTACCTTCAAAAGACCTTTAGAAAGACAAAAATGTTTTTAGGCGAGTGTAATACAAAAAAATATCTGACAAATCATTGGATAAACTTAATAAATATCAATCATTATTTTTACGATAAGTAGGCAGTAGTCATTCTGGGAAATGATACTACTAACAAACGAACGCTATGAGTGACGTAGTTCATAAGAGTAATATCATAATAGACGCACATACGAGCGGGTCAAAAGGTCGCTGTAGTCAACCGGTAGTAAATAAAAATAGTTGCATTCATTCCTGCTTATGTTAGGTCTAACTGGTTTATGCAATTTAATAACAATTACTAATAAATTTGTATTATGAAATATTACGATGAAATTGCTATGACCACTGTAGTGTTCATAGTGTTCAATGGTTCATGTTTTAATAGTAAGTATGATCTCGGGTGTTTATGCCGGAGGTGAGGGTGTGATTCGAATAAGATATTTTAGTAACATTGTATTATTATTTACTAGTTTTGTCTGTCACCTATATCTAAACATTTTTTTTTCCGAAAGGCACTAGGTCCTACTTTATCAGAACCAAATATAAATAAATATCTGACCCAAACCTTTTTTTATATGTAGAATCTAATCACGTAAATAGAAATCATGGTTCTAAGACAGACAATTTTGTATTGCATTACATTACACGTACCATCCCTTACTTAATGATAAAGGAAAAACATAAAATCCTACATGCCTGAGAGTTTTATAATGAATATAATGATTTATGATATAATTCTATAATGATCATTAACGTAAGTTAAACTATAACTTCGTTAACTTGAAAGTGAACCTGTATGTGTAGTTTCGAGGACTTTTCCCTGATTTAGCAGAATAAATTGACTTGAATGAATGAATGATTATAACAAACCCAAATTTAAGTTTGTATGAAAAGTCTAACTTAACCTAATCTAAGTAAGTTTGTGTCAAAAATCGAAATTTGTATTGATACAAAATTGATACAAATACTTTCCTTTAAACCATTACTTCATATTATCTTGTTTTTATGCTTCGATTTTTAAATGGTGCAGTAATTGTGGATATTTCCTAAAATATTATGCACGTCAGTTTTTCCTGGAAACTGCATATTAAAATCACATTCAGCATTTTAATTAACATACTCGTTTATTTCAACCAAAGTTGTAATTATTAAATCATTGTCCTTATCGGTATGTTCAGGAACGTTACCAAAAATACGTCATACTTATTATTTTTTATCGTATATGAACAGTTTAACAGTATCCTGTTAACGTTGGTATATTTCCATTGCTGGTATGCGGAACCTTCCGTTTGACTTGATAAAGTTATCTAATAGCCCTATAGGCTTGGAGCATCATTGTTTATCCTAATCCTGCAGTTTTGTATTGCATTACTGAATAATAGATATTTACTTAAGTGTAGTTCAAGTTAATCTTTATGATTTAGAAATTTTCAATTGATATTTTGAGCCATTCTATTGACCTTTCCACCTGATGGCTTTACCATAGTCATTTCACTGAACATTTTGCAGGAATACACTGCTAATAATTTTCCTGGATTTCATACCGTCACTACTACTTACGGTATTAATGGGAAGAGATACCACTTCCTTTTTCCCATGAATATCGACGGAAGTATTTGGTTTATTAATATTTGGGACCACATATCTGACGTAATTAACCAATTAGTTATAGTTCCTAGTCAAGCAGAGTTACTATATCGGTAACATTAAATAGGACTACTTTTTCCTTGAAGTATTTTACTTTAGCTCTCTATGTATTTGCGGTTAACCATCGTCGCAATTTGTCTCTGACTCGCAATGAAACCAAAATTAATACAAACGCTTGATGTGCCATAGTCTTCAAAAGGAAATACAGTCAAAAACACCGGATTGAGTTCTTCCACCTTTAAATACTTTGACCTTTCAACTATATATTTTATTATTGTTCGTTTAAAACGGATGGCGACATCCGTCATTTACATGGCCAATGTTATTGTCTGCGGTAAATAGAGCGTAGCAATTTCAGCTGTGTTACTGTACTAATGGGATTTGTATACTAATTAACTCGACTAACATAGCATTTGTATTTTGTTATTGATAAAATCTTTAATAGTAACCAAATCCCTAACTATTTCTCTTGAATTTTATTTGAATTATTTTAAAATTGTTCGGTGGATAAAAAGGTACTGGGTATAGAAAATAATACCGAATATATCTCTAATAACGAATTCTATATTTTTAAAACTATTTATTCCAAATAGAATATCTCTCTTACTTTATTCAGCTACCCATTTAAGTTCACAAAACCATAAATCTAAATTATAAATATTATCTGCAATATACTACTGCGGCTCTCTTTCTATTCAGTTACAAATTTAATTCCGTAATTCGAAAAACCATAAGCCCGAAAATATAACTATTTTTTTATTATTAATAAATATAATAATCATAGTTATGTACTTTTGATAACTTGCAAATCTATGCAAGTATTTGTGCCTGTAATTAAATGGTAATCTTGTCATACACGTGTTTAAACGGCTATTTCGAAATCAACATCCGGCTATTTTTTAGGCTCACATAAACAAAGTTTATGTATGTACATTGTACAGATACATACGTATGTAATATTAGTACATGAATGAAATTTCATACACTTCTATTTGGCTTAGATGGCCTCTTGTGGCGTACAGGTCGCCTTACAATCACTCTATATTGATAGCAGAGTTTCGGATTTATACCAAAGCTTTGGCATTACTATGAACGGTCAAATTCATTTTTCGGACGGGTTTAAATTAGTATATAGTAGATTTAGGTAACTGTGAAACTACTCATATCTTTCGAAAATACAATACGAACCAGGACGGTCACAATTCGGATGGAGTACGGATTCATTTATATACGCCGACGTAGAGCGTGTCAGACGCTTGCCGTGACAGACAAAATGTTGTCTTCTATATAATGTTTATTGACGTAAATGTATCTACCGTAGGTTTTTTAAATATAATATAGGAGTAGCAGATGAGCATGCTGTCCACCTGATGGTAAGTGGCTACTGCCGCCGATGAACATCTGTAATAAACCCAAAAAGGATTAGATATTCCCATCTGAGGTCGGTCACAGATGCGCCGCTATCGTTTAGGACTAAGCTGCCCTGCTGTTCTTAGGCAGAAATAGGTGTGGCGGTGGTGCCGACGGAGTCGAACCACAAAGGGTACTACCAGCTTCAACCAAATCTAAATGGGCTGTGTCTGTCAATATAATGTATCCATACAAAAAAATTTTTTTTATCGGGGCCTTATTGTATAAAGGTTAGATCTCCTGTGAAATGACTTTAGACTTGGCTATTTACTACCGTATAAAATCGCTTAAGCACATAACCCAAGCTCTTTAAAGCAGGCATAAACGTAATACTTTTTCAAAGTCATAAAAAATCTGAATTTAATTAAATTATTCACAAAAGGAAAACAATAGCTAATAAATAATGTAGTAATTAATCTAAAATATTATTTATGATATCATAAATGCGTAAATTATAATGGCGCCATTGTTAATTTTAAAGTAAAATCATTGAATAATGGAAAATTCCAAATCAAATGTAAGTAATTTAAATAGTAGCATTTTATAATAAGCAAATGTTCTAACTTGCCAGTCCTGTATTATTGTTTAACTGACTACATGTTATATTATAGTGTCGTTTAGAAATTCCTTGATATTGTATGATAGGTACCTACTGAAGAAGGTGAAGGTGGTAGAACCTCTTGTGGTTCGACTCCGGCAGCACGATCGCCACACATTTTACTGCCTAATAACGGCAGTGTTAACCATTGCTGTGTTCTAGTTTGAAGAGTGTCGTAAGGTAGATATACTTTTACGAGGCATTTCAGCTTAGTCCTCAGGGTTAGCGGCGCATCTGTGACCGATCTCATGTGGGAATATCTAATCCTATCTGGGGTTGATTACAGATGTCCATGGACGGCAGTAGCTACTTACCATCAAGTGTACTGCATGCTAGTTTGCTACTCCTATATCATAACTAATAAAAGCGTGTTAAAAAAAACAAACTGTAATTTTAAAAGTCATTATAAAATACCAAATACTTTCCCATAATCTTTTACAAAATATTTTTTACAAACAGAGACATTTTGTATCAGAGTTATTTCAAAAGTATTTTTATAAACTTATTTGTTTAGGATTTTTGGATTTATATAAACTATACCTTTAGTAACGGTCTCCTATTCACCTTTAATAAAAAAATGTGTTTTTCTTTTAACACTTTTAATTTCAATTTATTTTAAAGATCATTCCTCATTTAGTTTTAGATTTATAGTGACGAATTTATGATCCTCATAAATCGGTGTTGATGTGATGATCTGTCTATTGTAATTATATACCTATTAATATGAGCAAAGGTCACATTTGCTGTTTTCACTGCTTTAACCAACCAAATATTTAACCAACCAAGTTTGATCACGTTTTTAGCGAGTACATTTATATGTTTTCCAAAATTCTTCGGTTGCCTCAAATGTTTCATGTTTAAGCGCCGCTCAGTTTACGTCAACATAACTACCCAATCTAAAATATTGTGTCAAATATTGTTACAGCATTATTTGAATGTAAATTTGTTCATATCTGACACAATATGTGTCACAAAACTCGATTCCATCTCACGGACGCTATTGACGTCACATTAAACTTGTAACTCATTTTAATGCAGAGTCGAAGTCGACCATATTGGATAAGTCGTTTAAGATTTATGTCTTTAATATTATTATCAACTGTAAAAGCGTAATTAATATGTATGAATTCCGTTCCATTGATTTGTTGTAATGCACTGCTTTTAATTAATTTAAATGTATTGATATTGCGGTAAAACTTACGACTTTATGGGGTACTAATTAAAGATCGATGAATTTTTAATTTTACTTATATTAGACAACCTTTAGATATTTTCAGTGTAAAATAAATCTTGTATAAAAAATTTACTTAACTAACTTAACTTACATAACGCTTTGTCTGACAGATTAAAATTTTCTTCATTTTCATTTTCTTTTCTTCTTTCAGCTGTGGATTCCATACAATTAATGAAATTGAGGAAATAATAGATTTCAATGAAATTTAGAAATATTTGTATCCCATTTTATCTTATTCAATATACCTAATAAACTTACAAAACAAAACAATTTACTTCATATCCAGTAGATACAAACTAAAACCATCATTATTTTTGCATACTTGTTTCAAAAAAATATTATTGGTTCTTGGTTGTTGACCTCTGGTACATTTTATATTTGATCATTAATGATAGTAGTGTGTATTAATTGGAGTTAATTTTGTATTTCTAATAAACTGTTTCTTTTTGGAAGTCAGCTAAAAACTTTTGCTTTGCTTGGTATAATATGCAATCTTGTTAAAGGTAAAGGACAAAATGCACAGGAAATGTGCATGTTTTAATGCAATTTTTATAAAAAAACGTATACTAGTGGAGATTAAATTAATTATTGCAGTTTTTAGTTGGATAGAGATTCCGCTAGTAGGCAGTGGTTAGCGAAAATATCCCATTGAATGGACATTTTCCCCTATACCTACTACTTCTATGGGGAACATAAAAAACCATTTGAAAACTCTGATTATTGCAACATTGTCTGTGTATTGTGGAACCCTTATTGTGACTTAATCTGTGTGAGGTTATCCCTGGAATAAACCATGGGATGTCGATAATATTAGTGTCGTTGTTGATAAATTCTACAATACGATAAACCTGTTTATCTTCTACACTATAATGGCATCATAAGGACTAGTTCAATTAATAAATGAAACAATAGGTTCTAGTTCCCTCACATCACACGGCAATCATCACAATTGATCATTACGCTACGCAAAAAGTTGTCCGTTTGTTGGGATTCGTAAATAAATCGTTAATTATGGGTAGGTAAGACAATGGCTTATTATAGTTAAGGTGCGTTTACACTAGGGCTGCCACCCCATACTATCTTATATATAAAATTCTCGTGTCACAATGTTAGTTACCGTACTCCTCCGAGACGGCTTTACCGATTTTCACCAAGTTTTATATACATATTCAGTAGGTCTGAAAATCGGCTACTATCTATTTTTCTTACCCTTAAGTGATAAGGGTTGTTCACCCTTAATATTTTTTTATTTATATGGCAACACAAAGTTTGCTGGGTCAGCTAGTAATAATATATTATTGTGCTAGGTGCGAAAGAAACTACATTTTTATCGGTACTTATTTCAATTTCCTAGCCAGAAATCGCTTCAATTGCATAATACTTTATAAATAGGTCGGCGAAAACTAATATAAATCGCCAGCAAAATATAAAGTAGGTATGTCGTCTTAACCTATATAATTGCGATTCGACGAAAACAAGGGCATTACAAAAATGTAGATAGTACATTATTCTCCTTGTCTATATTAAAGTAAGTTGGGGCGAAATAAATGTTTTTTTTCTAAAGTTCTATTTTTTGTTTTTGGACAAATTACGATTTTATATCGGGAGCGGCAAGTCCTTCCGAAGACCCAACCGAAGCTAGGCTTAATCAAATAATTTGTCGTCCACCAAAGGAAAAATAGGACTGCAAATGTAATGGAGAGACTTAAATATATGATTTTGGATTTTGGTGAGTTGAACCTCTTAAGCAACCCTTCTCTAGGATCCGCCAGCTAGCTAGCTACATAGCTAACAATATACATATAGTGCTCGAGGATCGAGAAAATAGACGACTCTGACTTTAATGTCTCGGTTTTAACAGGTTTAGTAACCAGTAATTCCAGACATACAAGTGAAGGACGTATTAATATTCAGCATTAAACTGTTATACCCTTAACACGAAGTAATATCGGCGTTGTGCTAAAATTTCCACGACGACTACTATTATATAGAAGGGAATTTGTCTAAACCTAAAATTACTTGCGTATTTTTAACAAACTCTCATGCTTAAGTTATTTCTTTAAGGGGAAAATTTTTCAAGGACATAAGTTATATAAAAAAAAAAACTATCAATTTCTGTGCTTTTATACCTATCAATTTAAACTTTGGGTCTGTAAGGGTTACAGATTTAGATCTTAGATAATTAAAGTTTAATTATCTAAGATTTAGATATATAAAGGGACACTCCTAATATTTAATACTACAGTATAAACATTCGCGAAACGAAAATGAGTGTAACTTCATAATTTAGCGCAGTGTAAAGACAGCCTGCTAGTAGATAAGAAGACAATGGCTTGTTATGGTTATGTCTCGTTTCCTGCGTGTAGTAAACTGATAGTTTTAATTTTTTTATATCGCCGTGCCCACCCACCATTGACGTCAATCGACCGGTTCGCGTGCGCGTGTGTGCGTGTGCATGTGTGTGACAGGGCCGCAGGGCTACGTAACACTTGGTTAGCCGATTTAAAATTATAACCGCAAACGACTACTTCCTCTGGCGGATGTGTTTGTTTTAATAAAATGTAATGTCTGCTTAACTGTTATTTGGTAGAAATGTTGGTTTTAAAGATCTATTTTTAGTATGTACCTATGTGTGTAAACTTGTATGACCGCGATTTTCACAGGAACTATTCATCCAATTTGGATGGAGTTTTGGTTATTTCGAAGGATATATTTTAAGGAAGATCTTAGAATAAAATACATTAAGGATTTTATTGAAGTATTTTTAATGTTCATATTTGTAATACTTTTCAGTAGGTAGAAGGTACGTGAAGTTTGAATTAAAAATATTTTTTGTTGTTTGCTTGGTTATTAAATCTATCTAATTGAGGTAGTATTTATGATTAATTATAATCATTGTCATAAAGATATTTAATACTTCATTTAAATATATAATAGATAATAATAATAAATTATGACGTCATTTATCTTATCATCTTCTTAAATTTATTTTATAGATTTCACGATAATATCATTCCTATACATTCATTTAGATAATATATTTGGAAGTAACCACTACACTTTTTACCACAATGCTAAGGTACCACGTACAAAAACATTATTGAAGGCTAGCAAGTAGCAACCTACGTAGATTCCTCTATGTATAAATAGATTACCAGAACTACTAGTCCATTTACCAATTTCATTCTGCTATACTTATGATTCGTAAATTTTGGGGTTTAATATTAGAGAAATAAACCAACACATTTTTGTCAACCCTAGATAGCATTGAGCAAGTGTCAAATCGCTTGCGGCGAAATGTCGCAGGCAGTTCACATAACATCTGCTCCTATTTTTGCTAAATTGAAACCTTATTTGCTTTGATAATATTTGCTAGTATATAAGTTACGAATGCTAGAATCCTAACTTTGCTTAGATGATGAAATAAGCGGATTGCATCAATTATTTATTAAACGAAATATTAATCAGATCTTAGTCTATAAATAATATTAGAATTGAAAGTAGACACATTTTTAATTTTCCGAAACATTTGCTGAATTATGACAACCCTGTAAAATAAACTTAAAGTAAAAAATATATTAAAACCCTACCTGTTTATTATAAATCACTATTTTTTGCCCGCGACTTCGCCCGCGTTAATAAATATAACATACTAACATACATAAAACCGAAAATTTGTACTTTCAACTTTGCTAAAGATCATCACTTGATCAAATGCATAGTTAACGATTCAATCATTACTAATATCGATTAAAATAATCGATGTTTTGGGTCCAAAAGATCGATTCTCCGATCTTAGATCGCCATTCCTAGTTCCCGTGGGTTTTCCGGGATAAACTATCCTATGTCCTTTCTCGGGTCTCAAACTATCTTTGTACAAAATTTCATTAAAATCGGTTCAGTGGTTTAAGCGTGTAGAAGAGACAACCAGACAGACAGACAGACAGACAGAGTGACTTTCGGATTTATAATATTAGTAAGGATAAATTTTACCTTTGTGTAAGCAACAAGTATTTTTATTTCCCATATTCTTATACTCTAGAATACACATATAGGATAATCTTAAATGTAAAAGATAGGTTATATTTAGAAATGATATTATTTGTTCGCGGTCGTAACATAATCCGTGTAAAGCCGTCCTACGTAGCATTCGCTAGTGTGCGTGTTGCATTGCATGTCACATATGCAATCGTGTTTATGCGTGTGGTCATTATTTTATAGCTGGGACATGGCTATACTACATAGGTATGGTACTACATCTGTTTCTTTAGTTAGATAGAGTTTGGAGTTATTCTCGCGTCGACCACACGTGCTTCTTCTTCGTGGATGCAACCATTGTGCAACGAAGATTAAACCAGGGAAATAAAAAACAGCATATTCGTGAGATGATTTTAATATTGCGGGCATAGGCCAGTATTTTTAGTGGAGGTACCTAAAAGTCAACCAGAATATTTTAAGGGCTTATTAATAGATGTTATTGAATTATTTTACTAATCGCGTTACTTTTCACCAGATAATCTTTAATGAGAGTAACGCATCTGTAAAAGACATATTTAGAGTTGCTTATTAATTGACATGAATTGCTGTAACTATTCAGCATTACTTATGCGCTCCATTATATTTTTTTTCCACTAAAATCAATTGCATAATAAGTAGATATCATAAACATTACTTATTATCGTTTATTAAGATATATATTTTCATAAAATAACTGGATAGGGCTCGTAAACAAAAAGTGTTATACTTTAGTCAGTATACTCAATATCTGTTAAATGGGACTGCGTAAAAATATAAAACGTGAAGAATACCCGTGAACATGCCTCGCAAACCGATTCAACTCTTCGTACCTCCCCATTGTAAAACTAAATTGGGATCAAACTCTCCTATTGCAAGACTGTCCATGTCCATACTCTATAATAAGCGTAGTGAATCCACAGACATCGACATTAATAATATGTGTCTAGCTGCTTTTAGGAAGGCTGTATCTAAATTATAATTAGTGTTTCAATTTAATGTTTAATTTACTTGTACTATTTTTGTTTTCTCTTTTTTGTGATGTTTTAGTTTTTGGTTTATAAAGTTGTTATTCTATTTTCATTACCACGTTTAGATCTGTATTGCATGTGATGTTTACCTCTAAGTGGTTGTACATTTATTGCTTGCATTGTAACTAGATTTAATTTAAAAATATGTATAATGTTACAACCGTTGGTGAACTTAATAAAATAAATAAATAAATAAAACTACTTTCATTATCACTTCATACAAACTGTATGCAATTATGTTATGACAGGGACTTTTGATATATTTACGTACATGAAGAATAACACTTAAATCACTTGTATGTAGCTTGCAATGCCTTCAAATAATCCAGCGGACATTTTGTATGTAAGATTAAACGCATTAATATAATACCTACTCATTAATTTTAAGTATAAGTAAGTCTTTGCAAGTTACAGAACCGTGTCGTCCAGGTCGCTCAGGTCTCAATCCCCTGAACTTTAAATGACTTGAAGAGTAATTTAAAGAGACTTAAAAAGTAACTTAAAGAGACTTTAAGAGTAACTAAGAGACTTAAAGAGTAAATTGCTTGTTCCAGATTAACGCGGATTGAGGGCGCGGTTGACTCCTGAGCGATCTGCGGCGGCCACGGATCAGCGGTACCTTCGTTGACTTCGAGAGAAAACCTTCAATAATCAAGTCATTTAAAAAAATGAAAAGGAATTACAATGCAATTTTCTAGACTGTTCTGAAAAACTCCTGTATGAAAATTCTGTGTATCATATGACTAAATTTAAGATTAAAACAAATTCTAAAAAAGTACTAAGTAATTGATATTAAAAAAATAATTGTATGAAATTGATACTAAAACAAGGGCCACTGCTAAAATAAGGTTTCGTGGTCCATTGAGTTCCTATGAAAATTTGAGATACTCTACTGTTTTATGCGTAATGGTTTTGTAAATACGGTTTTTAGTAGCTTGAGGTTCGAATTTGACAAAATATCTTCATATTAAAAAAGGTCATAGACCATCAATGTCACTGTAATTTTTGATTAGTAAATAAGGAATAAAAAAAAATAACTCAAAAGTGCCTTTCTTGTCTACTTTAGTTAATATTTTTAGATCTATGTTCAAGTAAACAAATTGTTACATCCGCAAGTAAGTATTGCTCATTACAGGATATTTCTATAAATAATTACTATGAGGATATTAAGTCAATTAAGTGACTAAACCAATGACGATGATTAAAATGACTCGTAAAATGATTAAATGGAAAGTAGTATATAATGTATTTTATATCACGGCGTGCGTAAATGGACGTTTTACGCACGCTTCGCGTGCGCAAAACCCCCATTTCCGACCCCGTAATATAAAATTTTATACAACACGCGGACGAAAAATGTTTTTCTGACTCGTGTGATTGCAGTCCTCGCCTGCGGCTCGGCCTGCAAACTCACACTTGTCAGAAAAAAATTTTTCGTCCTCGTATTGTAATGTACTATTTACTAATAGTTGTAAATTAAATTAAAGTGACCTAAATTGATGCGAATGAGATAGATATTATAATTGTTAAAGTATTTATGTAATTTTATGATATATTAAGATTCTGCAGGATGAGGCTATTAACTTAATATTGAATCTTTTTAAAACTTCTAAGATTATTTATATTGATTACTTTTAATTCGGCTCTAAATATATTTAATCTGTGGTTACCTGATATAACAGCGCAGGCGCAACAAAATATACTCAATCTCTTTGAAAAAAAAAACAACGATTTGACTAATATGAAAAAAGTAGAGGAAATTATTTTACAATGTATAAAAAATATAGTATTTAAATTAGAATAAGTGACAACCCTACAAGGAATATATGCACGTAATAAATGTAATTAACGGCATCTACTTTCGTTTTCCATATAAATGCAATAAATACTACGATAATAACATCAACAACATTGATTTGCCGACCTACGTCATTCATGTGATATTTATTTTCCTTGTAATAATTATACATTATGATGAAGGAAAAAATGTAATTACAATAATTATTTTTTATTTGAAAGCTATTTAATTTATTTCTATAAAATAATAACAAAAAATGTTTATGATGCCTGTCCTTGACTAATTGTCTTCATCCACATACACCATTTTTAATTCTATGTAGTAATGGATATACAGTTACACACACAAGGATAATGAATGGATCAGAAGTATTGTTAAGAACATCTATTTTATTGCTAAATTCTTAAATCTTAAATAACAATGATAGTATAGGTACGTACCTGGCGCAATCCTATATTAGATTTATATTTATCTTCAACTTATATCGAAATGTTTTACATAGACACTCAGAAGAGCAAGCCCTATATCAGTCAAACAAACTCTTTTCTATACATAAAATATTACGTTCTATTCACATTTTACTACAAAATACCATTTTTTAAAACATAATTCACTTGATACAGATTTAAAAAGTCATTCTTGGCAGCATTAGGCTGATCACTCATTGGCTACTACGTTTCAGCGACTAGCGAGTAAAAGAGTGTTTCAGACTCTTGAGTTACCATCGTAAAAGTTGCTTGATTATTTAGCACCTTCTTCATGCAGACTTACCTAAGCAACTGCTCAGTAGCTTGAGCGACAAAATGGTAGTCCAAGCAACTATTGTTCACGCTATAGTAGCCGATTTGCGTTCAGCCTCAGATATTGATATTGTTTTACGTAAATATTTGCATAAAAAGGTAATTATGTTATTATTAAACACTAAAGGCTTCTTAAAATATTCAAGCAATACGTATTATACTTTGTTAAATAGATAAATTATATTAAACGACTCTATAATGTAATAAATAGGATTTATTACCATTTTAATTTGGCAGCATTATTATACTTAGGCTTAACTTTGATCTTTAAGTTTCGAAAAAAATCATCACGTCTTTATTTATTTTTAATTACCATTAATGTGTTAATAAATAATTCTTACGCCCTGTGATTTCGACTTCATTACTTCTAACATTAATTATTTTCGTTAATAATCTCTGAAGCTTACCTACGGTTCTAAAACAATCTTTCTGGTAGTCAAATATAAAATCAAAATGGTTTATTTAAACTAAGAATTTTATTTACTTATTTTTTACTTTTAAATATCTGATTTCTAACTAATAGCAAAATTGTCGCTGTTTAAATGATAAGTCTTGTTTCGCAAATTATTAATTGTGGTGTAAACTTTGTGGTCTGTGGTAGGTCACAGGTACTAACAAGAACTCCTACAATTCAAGTGTCAAGATGAAAGGGTACCATCAACGTATCTGTGACCATTTAAATGTCAATCTAACATCCTATAGGTATCACCTTAGACCTAAAAACAAATAAAGGTCTGTGGGTATCACCCTGACTCACTCTTTAAGAAATCTCCGTCAAAGGACATTTTTGTTAGTTTAAACGTAAGAAGTATTTATGTAAAATATAGCAATCAAGAATGTTACAGAATAACAACATATCATTTTATTTGTAGATTTACTTATCTTAGTTTTTTTAATATTATGTATATTTATTTTAATGTTATTACAAAGAGATTATTTGAAATTATTGCAATAAATTATACCAAATTATTTCTTGCCTTAATATTGACCTTGTTTTATATTTAATAGGTAATATAATTACCCTCATATTTTATTTGTAAGTTACTTTGATATGACGTTATAATGATCGCAATAGGTGTTAATTTCAATATGTTTTTAACGATTATTGTTTGTTAACGTTAATAGCATGCTGTGACGTCTATGGCTATACTATATCGATTAAGTTATGTAGTTACGTGTATACCTATTAATTTAAATAAAATTTATTAAATATGTTTGTCCTTTGTTTTCCAACTATCCGTTTGCAACAAATATTGCTTAATCATTTAATTATATTATTACATAGATTAATGTATCATTGTAAGAAATTAGCACAAGTTTCTATTGTATTTTATTTTTTGGTTACGTTAAATTCTCGTAATTCAGAAAAATGCAGTCATTTATTTACAGATTTAATACATTGATGCATTATTATTTTCCATATGCGATTTAACGGCTTAAAATAAATAATGATTAATTATAGTACAATAATGGAAAGAACAAAAACATTATAATTTTATTAATGAAACATATAGAGGAACTATTGTTACGGGAAAAATAGGAATAACTAATATTCGTCAATTACTTTTTTCATTAAATTTAAATTAAACATCATTATCAATATGATTAAATTAAATTTAAACTGATATTAAGTTCTTAATCTCCTTCCAACATAAATTAGCAATATATGTACAAATTGCTATTTACTTTGATAGGCGCTTTAGTGGAGTGTTTATTGCTATGAGAATTTACGCAGACGTATTCCGAATATTTTATATTGTATTTGATATTTTACTGCACTTTGACATTTGAAGGTGGTAAAACCCTCTGTGACTGCGCTCGCACCACCGCCACAACTATTTCTGCCAAATAATTGCAGTTAAGCGCTACTGTGTTCTGGTTTGAAGGGTGTGGTAAGGTAGACTTATCCGAGGTGTTCGAATTTAGTCTTTAGTGGTAGCAATACATATGTTGCCAAGCTCAGGTAGGAATCTTAATCTGGGGTTGATTACAGTGATGTCCATGGGCGGCAGTAGCCATTTACCATCAGGCGAACTGTATGCTCGTTTGCAACTTGAATATTGTAAGAAAATCTATGTATTTCGACGATACACGATATATACCTAAGCGTTGACCCAGTGTTTAAGATATCTAGTGTCCGTGTCACACTGGCTCTATTACACATTGTTGACATTTAAGGTTCGTATAGACTTTTGCAGGGTTACCGAGACAGAGATTACATTCAGCATTTTCTTTTAAATCCCTTATAACATAACATATAGGCAAAGCCAACTCCTAATACTCAAACACAGATAATTTACATGTTTATATATAAAATGAATGTTTATAGATGAATATTTACTCAGGAAAGAGCTATTCTTCAATCCTTGTATTGAGTCCTATGATATCCACAGGAGGAGAGAGCTACACTTACTGTTTATGAAACCAATATGAAAGTGTTCTTTATTTTTTTATAAAAAAAAATCCGATCTGTGATTCAGATTGGTTGCCTTAATTGATATAATATTTCAAAACTTTTACTGGGCGTTATCACATTACGCGTGGTTAATTATTGATTAACCGATAGTTATCTGTAAGGCAATCCGTCCAATTGATCGATTTAATACCCGGCCCTATTTAACCAATTCTTGTTTACGGCTACAAATTTGTCAGGCGAATAAACATGATAGATGGCATTTTGTTAATGGCTAGCTGTATAGGTGTTCTGTGGGCTGATTCAGTAATTGGCAGGTTATTGTTTTGCGAAGCTCATCAATCATGAATTAAATGTCTGCGGCAAATTGGCACTCTCGTGTTCTAGTTTGAGGGTTGTGGTGTGTAGAACAATATATTTATCGACACACTATATGTGACTTCGGGTGTGGTATGTGATGGCGGTTTTCTTGCGTAGTCAAATCCAGGGTCAGTCAGTCAGATTTGGGGAAGGGCTGGCGCGGCTACTCAATAAGAGAGGTGCACTACAGAAAAAAGAAACAAATTTGGACGATTCCGAATCTTTTACATTTTCTTTTCGTAACAGTATTTTTTCATATTTTTCAATATAAGTACAGCATTACTCAAATAAATGTATTTACTGGCAATATTTTATTAAAGACGAGATAAAAAAAATAGTCGCTTTTATTCGGAAAATAAACAGGGGCGTTTGTTCTTTCGTTCCTCTAGGGCTTTCAGACCTTTAAATCGAGCTCTGGTCAAATATAAGGTAGTTTCCAGGATTATAAAGGGAAGAGTTTGTATTAAATTTACGCAATTCATTCAAGCTTCTCTGCAACCATTTTCTTTGCAAAACTGGGATGCATAAAGCATATCTATTATCTACTTCAGCACCCTGTTTTAATACGAATTGTTATGTAAATTAAGAGTCAATTCGAAGATCTGGATGATAATAATTAAGCTATTCAGATTCTCACTTATATAGTCCTTATTATCTCGTTTAAAATGCTGCTTATAATTTCATCCATCTTTCATTTAACCCTTTCAAAGTAACCTCATGAGCCTAAAAACTTATAGCTCGGACGAGTCAATTCATTCATATTAGGAGATTCCTAAGAACCTACACTTAGATGATGGATGCGGAGGCTGTGCATCGAATGAGGCATAAAACAATATTGGTCGCAGAGATATATGACGTGTCAACGCGTGATTTATTCGCGTGTCTGCGTAGTGCGCCTGAGTTGAGCTAGGATAGTATGGAAACGGACTTACTGTTGTTTTTTTGATATTGCAAAATATAGGTAAACAAGTAGGTGATCAAGATATAGGTCCGTGCTCATAATAGTCATAGTAGAAGTTCTACAAAATTACCTTGCACTAATATTAGTTACTAAACGTATTAACTGTATGATACTTTGCGTGATAAAATGATGCGGAAACTGATAGTTAGTTTAGGTAGATAGTTTAAATTGTTAATTGTCAACTTAAATTTAGTTCATAAAAATTAGCTTTAAACTTAAATTGTTACTAAGTGTATAATTTAAGCACGTTACATTATGTTATATGGAACAGGTGAGGTAGAATATCCACACGAAGCAATAAACCTTATCTTTGTAATCTTATTTGATTTAAGATATGCCATTTGCTATGTTAGTAATTAGCAATAATAATATATTGATCAGGCTCATGATATTAACATACTGGGCTAGCTACTAATTAATTATTTTTCGACCTTGTGTAGGTTCACACGTTTTTATTACTCAAATTTTATAATTAGGCATAGGTTATTTTCTTTTAGCGTGAAAAATATTCGGGTAATTAAAAACAAAAAACATTTAGAAACAATTAAGATGACAATTAAGTAATAAGTAGAAATAGAAACAAAACTACCTAATGGATACAAAATATTTAGTAACATGTTACCAAATATAGTTAATTAGGGATCTAATATTAATATTAACATTAACCCTACTTAATTAAATTGACGATTTACAGTGTAAAAGATCATCATAAAAATATTTAATTAAAATATTAATATTGCCTAATTTTTTTTTATTTATTTGCCTTAAACTTGACAACTCGCAGAAAGACGTAATAAAATAATAACCTAACAAATATTATGTAAACAAGCTCCTTCCATACTTTTGCTTGGATTTTCTTTTGCGAACTAGGCAGGGATTCCTACTTTTGGAATGCGAAAATCTCAAAATAAATTTACACAGCATGTCGGTTCGCAATTAATTTAGACGTTTGGGACACAGCCATCTTGGCCTAACGGTAACGCATTTCGCTATTAAATTCCAATGGAAATAGCAGCCTCCATTATTCATGTGCCAAGGAATGTGAATGCTTTTTGCTATCCGCAATGTTTACTGATTTATAGAGTACTTTTTGTGCACTTTTTCCTTTTTGACGAAAATATCTTACGCCTTTATAGGCCTGGTATTCAGATGAATTAAATAATACATTTGCTTCTTATATAAAAAGAGTGGTAAATGGTATCTACTTTATAGTATGTGATCATTACTTTGTTACACTAGTTTAAGGTGTTACAAGAAAATTAAATAAATAAAATAAATAAAAAATCATTACTTACTGTTATCTTTATAAGATGTTTCAATATTTTTGATTTTAAGGTTTAATTCCTGCCGGAGAATTCCAAAACAAAGAAAGTTTTCATAAATATGACAGAGAAGTACCTATAATAAACCTATGGTAACTAATAACATCTTTCCATTGATTTAACAATTTGGGGAAAGTTAGCGTTTTTGATATTTCAAACATACATTTTAAACATAACGTAACACACATCATTTGAACAAGAGTATAAAAAACAAACACTTAACAGCAAAAATTCGATCCATACGGTGATACAATCGGTGGCTGATTAGAAAATATGTCTAGAGTAACAGCAGATCGATCTGAGGGCGGCAAATAGGGCCCATTAGTACCGCGCCGTATACGGTCTCAATTTGTCGGGGTGGATAAGCTATCTACCGCCTCTACAAACAAGCTTATCTATAATGCTCCATAATCTACACAAATAAGAGAAATTCTAGTGTCTATCTTTATTCTTTCATATGCAGGATATGAAAATACATGAAGTAAAAGATATTTTAAATTTATATTAAGCAAAAAATGACACTTTAATTAACTTCACTTTAACTTTGAAAATAAACCCTAAATTTGATTTAAAGTACTTGTCATTTAATAAAATAAAATAATTCCTACATTTTTGTGTGTCTGTAATATTTGGAACTGTTTAAGCTAATTAACCGACTTCTTTAAAGGGTATATTTTAGACTTTATATTTAAGTCATTAAAATTTCACTGAAAACGTCGTCCGTTCAACAGATATCCTTTAATTATAGTTGCAGCCATTGATATATAGTTTTAATAGATCTTTGGTTGCATCGTTAATACAATAGCAACATTTTAAAAATAAATTGGAATTGACATTTCTGTCAAGAGCTAGGTTACAACGTTGATTTGTAGATATTACCTTTCATGAGCACAATAAATCAGAACAAATGCCTGTGTCTGTTTTTTAGTTAAACTATACTGATATATCTATTATGGGAAACCATGCTGCCTTTCTAAGGTCATATAATGTAGCAAAATGAACGCCATAGAGTATTACATATCTGGTAAAATTCTTTAGGCAGGTAACTTATTCTGTCTACATGTAAGTTGTTTATCAAGATCAGATAATTCCTTAGAAATAATGCCAAGTGCGAGTCGATCGTATACAGAGAGTACCGTACCACATTTTTTTTAACTTTGTTTATTGTTTGTTATCATAGCAGCCATAGAAATAAATGCATTGTGAAAATTTGAACTGTATACCTATTACGGTTTAATAGATAAAACGAAAAACGTCGTAACGCGGTTTCTATATCCTATTTTATTTTCAATTTTCAGGTTTTTATTTTAAGCTATTGCATAGCTTTTATCGCGGGCTTTGAGCGCGGCGACCGAATCGAGAAATTCCGTAACGAAAATTAATAACACCTTTGTTGGATATCACGTCTCCAGGCAACCGAGTTGTTTACTGTCAATAGAAAAATATGGATATAATTGAATAAAGTATTATTTTACATTCCTTATTATTTTATTTGATATTGGCGACAAGATGTCGAATGAACTCAAAAACAATAAGAATATACGAGCCACATTACGTGGGTTAATGAAACGAACCGAAAATTACATTTCAGGAATAGAAAAAAATTGACAATGAAGAAATAAATATACGACTGAATTCTTTACAAGAAAATTTGAACAAATTCTACGCGATTCAAGAAAAAATTGAATGGCTTACAGAAGAAGAAAATTTAGAAGAGGAAATAAAATACAGGTACGAATTTGAAGAAATATATACAAAGCTAAAATTTAAATTTTTGAATGTACAAAAAGAAAATAATCGGCTAATACCTGAATGTTCTTTTATATCGGCAAGAGCGGAAGTTTATTTGATAAACTGTTAACTGTCAAGGCACGCTTAAGACGTACACCTAATACAAAAGGGTTATCACCTTATCAGTTAATGTTTGGCAGAGAGGTAAGAACCTATATGCATGCCTTATTTAAGAAATCCGCCCCACTATCCAGATTACATTACAATGCACCGCCAACGAAGGAGTTCGGACAAGGTGATAAGGTACAAGTCCGCAGTTACACCAACTCAAGAGTTAAATGGGAGTTCGGAGTCGTCATCCGAAGATTAGGTAGACTCCATTATGAAGTCAGAACTGAAAATGGCATACTGGTGCGCCGTCACCTTGACCAAATGCTGCCGGCGCCCCTGGTGGTGTAAGTGAAAATAGCGGTGGAGGACTGTTGGATATCAAGTCTCCAGGCTTGTCAGCTGATTTTGCAATGTCTTTTATAATGGAAATATGATAAAATAATAGTGGATAAAGATGTATTAATGTAAATGTTGATGATTATGGAAGAATATATTGTATTTCTGGAATTCCTTCTGAGCGTTTTCATAGCATAAAAAATGCTATGCAATAGCTTTACCGCGGCAGTCTCCGAGTGCCACACGTATTTTTTATTTTTAGTATTTGTTGTGATAGCTGCCACCGTTATACATTATCTGTAAAAATCAAGTGCATATCTATAACGCTTCATAGACAGAGTTCTGTGACAGACGGATAGGCGTACCTACTTCACTTTTACCTTTTGGGTACGAAACCCTAAAAATATAACCCGAAGTCGCCAACTAGGCAACTACTAAATTGTATCAAGTGACTTATGTCAATCGAACCAGTCAAGTTCCACGAAGCTTGTAAGCTTTGGCAGACTATAATTTTTGAGCGACGTGCTAAGAATGTAATGAATATTTCCGAACTATTTATTCTGATGACGTAAAGTTAATCAAAAGAAAGTGATTGCTATCACACGGGTGGATTGGTAACCATTGAAGTGATAACGATATACGATTTATTGATATATGATAGTTTAAAAGCTCTGCATCATTGGAGTGAAACTGTTACTATTCCGATATGCTACAATTTATAAAATTAAAATTGAGATCTCGTTCGAGGGGTGTAAGGTTCGAAACCCAGGCGAGCACCTTTGATTTTTCAAAGTTATGCGCGTATTCGATATTAATTATCACTTGTTTGAACGGTAATCTTGAAAAAAAAACTCTAATGCTATGCACTTGGCCAGCGCGGTTGACTCGTGCCTGATGTTGCTCATTGTGAGAGGAGACCCGTGACCAGTCGTGGGTTGACGACAGCCTCATGACTTCATTCTCACACTCGCAAATCAGAACATAGGCTCTGTTATAGCGACTAGCTAGTATAATTATGTTGTATGGGACGACCGTAAGTAGCAGCGACCGGTGTTTAAAAAGGCACGGGGTGCATCAAGCTTCCAAAAAGCAGCTAATAAAGTTGTCGATAACCCATCTTGAAAGTAGCGAGTACACGAAAAAGTGATAACTCAAATATTATCTAATTACATTAATGATTAACCAAGATACAAGAGCTGATATTAATTTAATTAAGTCGCGATATTTTACACCTTGATAATTAAATTTGGAGATTAGCTAAGCCGGCCGGAAGTGGTACATGGGCTTAGACTTCAAACAACTCACTTTCAAATATCCAAATCATTAGACAATCTTGTTTAACACATCATTAATGATGTGTTACCACCCATATCATTAGGGGCTCTTTAGTTTAGACGTCCGATTTTTACCGGATAATAGATCAGGTAAAAATCAATAGTAAGTATGTGTATCTTACCTAATTTGATTTTGATTGGATTGACAAAATTACATTTACATTTCATTCGTAAAAACTACAAACCTGACTAGAATGTAGCCCATGTAACTCTCATAGTTTAGAAAAACCTAAGAACACTTCATGTGTTAAAATCCGTTAAGCCATTTGCGGTGCAGGGCGTTCAAGAGAAACAAACATACGTACATACATACTTCTTGTAGATTTAAAAATAAAGTGTCTGACTGGCTCCTTGATAAATGTTTTTACGACTTGGGCGAGTACTTTGCATATAAGGAAAATAATCAGCTATATTGACATACATAATTTTTTCATGTTATTTAAATAAATTTAATTAAATTAAACATATTTGACATTAATATACATAATTGACTAAAATAACTAAAAATAATTACTTGTATTATGAATTTGACATTGCACACTATTTTGAAATATTTGTCACCATGTACCATTACTACATTCTGGCAATAAATAATTTTCATTTCATTTTCATTTCATTACATACCTATCTACGCTCGTAAAACATCACTTCTACTGTCACTAAAATTTGTACGAACTTTTTTACATCGCTCTCCGATACGTCGAGGTATGCCGGATACTACGCAAGAAAATGCCGGATCGGTGTCGCTTGCGCATATTTTCATTATTATTTGAACAACGTCGCGAGTCCGGCAAAACTTACAAATCCGGCAAAAAACGGCCGTCGCTCTCTTATGGGCAGAACAACGATATTAATTGTAATTACGTATAGATTTCACGTGTCGGAATAAATGGAACGCGAAAAAACGCTTCATTTTTAATTGATGTGTGTATGACAAGAACACGGCAGTCGTGTAAGTCTGATATATATTCTTGTGTACGTGATATTATGAGTTACTGATACATAGTGGTTGGAAAGCAATACAGCTAATATTTCACATGGAATTTAAAGATTTCGCTAATGTTTGTGGGAATTTAGACATTACATCGTAATGTAACTATAACTAGCTAGAACATGCCATAAACTGGCGTTTATCGCATGTTCTAGCTGCAATTGTATAACCGCTCCCATCTTATGAGCGATGTAGTACAATATTTGCAGCAATCTCAGTATAGCTCAATGTTACTGCAGTTAATTTTTCTAGTTTCATGAAGTCTTAGTGCAGCAAGAGAGTATCGCTGGCAATATTGCTATATTTATGCCTATCGTCATATATTCCAAGTGTTACGCTATGATATTTAAGATAAGCAAGATAATATTGTAGACAGTATGGCAAACTATACAATTGCGAGATAAATTTTATAGCCATAACGAGCCCTATTAGGGCCCTAATTAAAACATAACACGTTCTGCATACAAACATCAGGATTAAGACCTCGTTAGCTGATTATCTTCACTAAATTCTATTTTGAATGCAACAAAAACTCGGATCAGTTTTTTATCTCTACATAGAGTCGTGTTTAATCCTTAAACGGGTTCCGTCAATGAGTGTCGTGTGTGACAGCTTGGCAGACGCCCTGAAAGCTCATTCATTATTGTTAGCGCTAAGACGAAGTGAAAAAATAAATTGCTAGCTAACTTCTTTCGTTGGAAGGTCCCGTAGAATTAACTATCGGGATAAAAGATTTATTACTCATCCGTTATCCGGTAAAAATCGGACGGCTACAATTACATAAGGCGATGGTAGTTTGGGTGGTAAAATATTACGGATGTGTTCATTTAAAGTTCTGGAGCAAGATTAGTACGAAGTTTGAGTAAGTATGAGTAATGAGGGTAGTGATATGTACTAAAGTAAGTCGCACGGTTCGCGGTTTGAATCTTAGACATTCCTCTACGTTTTCCAAATATGACTATATGTTTTAACTTGCACCATATGAATTAAATGAGAATATTGTAAATAAAATTATATGCGTAGATAATGCAAGGGCCATCATCAATCCGTCATCATTAATTGTATCCGTGAATAAATAGCAAAAGACCTCGTGTAGGAAAACTTTTAATAAACATGGAAATTGTGCGGAACCCAACTAATTATTACACTGTACGCATGTGTTACATGTGAATCGTGCCGGCTGCATTTAAAAATGTTATCTATTTCATGATTGTAACTTCGATAATAATTTCATTCTCTAAACTATTGTTCTTTCATACATATAACTGTATATACAACAGATTTGTCTTAATATTAATATATCAGGAAACGGTGAATGGTCACAGCCGATTGAAATTGAAGTTGATCCAAGAGGACTACGTTACTTTGTAATATCATACCATAAGAAACAGTGATAGCCTAGTGGTTAAGAAACTCGGCGTCTCGATCGAGGGGTCCGAGGTTCAAATCCCAGACTGACCCCTGATTTTTCGAAATTATGTGCGTATTAGAAATTAATTATCACTTGCTAAAACGGTGAAGGAAAACATCGTGAAGAAACCTGCATACCTAAGAGAATTATAATACAAAAATCTCAAAGGTATGTGAAGTCCACCAATACGCACTTGGCCAGCGCGGTGGACTATGGCTTCCTTCCTTCCTTCTGTCTTCTGTCCTTCAATCCTTCTCATTCTGAGAGGAGACCCGTGCCCAGCAGTGAGATCCACAACCCTTAAGTACTTGTTTTTGAAAAAAATATCAACTAAATAAGTTTACTAAACAATCACGTATTTTTTAACTTATGTCTAATTTGATTTCTTTAATAATTTTTAGTATGAATGACGTATGAATTGTTCATACAAGTTGAGTTTTTTTGTTAAATTTTATTTAAAATAAGCACTGTTTTATTAATGGATAGGTACATAAGGAAAATATTGAAGAATACTAGATTATAATAACAGCTTTACTATATAATTATAGCAATTTGCGATAAATGTTTCGCGGAAGAGAAAAGTACGTAAAATCCTTAGTAGAGACGCAATCATTAAAGTAATGTGCGTAACTCACATTTTTAAAGCGAGGTTTTTGTAGTTCTGAGCTATAAGATAAAGATAAACTTCTGTGTGTCCGTTTATTGTGTTTTTAAGCATAAACATGAGCTATAAATTTAGAATCATACTATAATCTCAATCATTTTTTAATTAAAAATTTAATAATGATCATTATTAACTTTTTCTTAGTATTTGAAATATTTTGTGGGCAAACCGGCGCCATAAAATACTAACTACTCAAGATAAAGTTATCATCACTAGATTGGGCAAAAAGAATGAATGGATGATTTTATAAACATTTTTTATAATTATTGCTTATTTGAAAGCAACTTCTAATAACTCAGTAATATGAATTTAGGCAACTCTACTTAAAGTGTACATTGAAATTTTTATCTAAAGTTTTCGTACCTCTGAATTTTATGTACATATTATGTCTCTTATAACTTTTCTTACAATATGTGAAAGGTCTTTATAGAATGCGTAAAATCTCGGAAAGATTACACTTAAAAGTCAATTTTAGTTGCACCCATGTCAATTTCAAAAGGACCCCTGGTCAATAAATATACTGTTTATTGGCGATGGTAATATTCTTAATTCTTATTTATTAAAATTAACATTACGATGTGGAAACCGTATTTAGTTAACCAAAGTGTGGGTTGCCTTCCCAACAAACTGCAACGAAAAGGTGGTAGAACCTCCTGTGGTTCTACTTCAGCGGCACCACCGCCACTCCTATTTATGTCTAATAATACCACTGTTAAGCGCTGCTGTGTTCTGCTTTGAATTGTGTGGTACGTGTAACATACTTTTCCGAGGCATTCTGTGACAATCCTTATGAGTAACGGTGCGTCTGTGGCCGTCTTCAGGTAAACATCTAATCTTATCTGGGGTTGATCACAGACGTCTATGGGCGGCAGTAGCCACTTACCAGCAGATGGATTGCATGCTTGTCTGCTGCGGTATTATGAAATAAAAGTGAAAGAACTAAAATGTATATTAGTCGTACGAGGCCAGGATCCCTCGCTAGTGCTAATACTAAATACCCTCAGAATGCCTTCAGACGAGTGTCATTCCAGGAAAGAAGCACGTGAGTAATGGTAACTATTCATCTAACTGCGAATCGAGAGCATTCTTCACGAGTACTGAGTAACTGGAAGCAGCGGGCCATGTTAGCCTTGACTTAGGTTAATACGTGGAGTATTTTTGCCCGACCACGGAGAGGACTGTTTTGGAGTGTATTCCAAACCGTAGGGACCTAGTAGCAACGTAGGAGCTACCGTAGGAATTGTGAGAGTTGCATACGTATATTTTTAAGCAGTTTTTTTTTTATTTTTATAATAATTCTCTAATTGTAAACATCTAGTTGTAGTGTTTTGTCTAATTGAGTAGGATTGATATTTTTCAAATCAATAGGAATATATTAGGTAGGTACGTTGTAAAATAATGGATGACTAGCCCCAGAATTTTATATTTTATTAACGTTTTTTTATTTCAATTTGGATTTTATTTATTTACAAATGTATTCATACATAAAGTTGTTAATTAACAAAATACGGTAACAAATATAATTAATATCTTGTATATAATAAACTTGTCTCGTTCACCGCTAGGAGGTTGTAAATTTAACCTAGGATGAACATCTTAATTAAACACATGCATTTTATGACTTCGAAATATTTATATGTTACCTATTATTTTGATAGAGGCCATAACAATTTTCTTTATGTTAAGGGCTTACGAGTTATTCCACTTGTAATGTGAAAAGAAAGAAAGAAAGAAGAAAGAAAGAAAACATTTATTTCGGTAAACATCCTGTTACATTAAGGTTACATAGTGCTTAATACATAAAACAAACAGACAAATATAACATGACATAACAGGTGAGCAAATATATTAAATGAGAGGATGGATACCGAAAAAGGGTTACACTCAGCCTGTGTCGCGGGAAATCGCGGCTGCTGGTTTTCGGTGAAACCCCGTATTATTTTTTGCTAAAAGTGTACTTTGTTCCTACTATTCCGTCACGCATGGGGCGGTAAGGGTGATAGCACACGAGCTACAGTAAGTCAATACATCCCGATCTTATGGTCATCAGCGACTGTTGCTATCGTCAGCCAAGAAACAGTCGACGTTACTTGGTGGCGGTCGTCAGCGACCCTCATAACGATCGTCGGCTGTCGCCACATGTCTTCAGCGGTAGAGTACAAACCATGATTACTGTTTTACGGTTATGTTTTTATTGGTCGCCGGCGACTGTCGCCAGCTACTGCCGATGACTGTCGGCGACGAATACCGATGCTACTGCTCATACATTAGAACCCCGAGTGGTAAAAATTATCTATGTCTAGCCGTGGACTGAAAAAGCTGTTGGTTGGGACTAAGCTAGATTCCCTCAAATAAGTTCTCTGTTACACTCCTTACCAGAAACAGAATAACCGCTGATGCTATCATGCATTAACTTGTAGCTAATCGAATTATTATTTGGAATATAAGCATGTTTGATAAAAGTTATAGATTGAAACACTTTCATGTCTAATCGCGTGCTATTAATATACTACTAATGTAAAAAATGACTTCGTAACGTTATTACGAGTATAGCGTTATTACGAGTATAATAAAAATAAAAAGGTCAAAAAGTCAAAAATTGATCTATCATAACCAGTTAGCAGCTATTAAAATAATTAACCAAAAATGCAAAATGGTTTATTTTGTATTTATTTTCACCTCTTTTCAACATGTTGCATTTTAATATTTAATATTTATGAGGGTCATAGTTCAAACGTATTATGCTAATACAATAAGTAGTCTTCGAATCCAAATACTAGAGCGGTTCAAAACTCACCTAAATAAGTAAATCTGTCACAAAGTGTGCCTGTCATGTTCGTAATCCATTAAACAAAAACGTTTCATACAACTAAATCTTAAATTTTTGTAAGTTACTTAAAATAATTCGCCAAGTACGAGTCGAATTCGCACATGGAGGCTTCCGTACCGCCAAATGTTCATTATTTTTTACTTCTTTTCACTCATTTTATTATTTTCAGCAATATTTTATTATATCAGACAAGATAGATAGATAGATAGATAGATAGAATAGATGGCGTTGGGGTGATGATTAATGATACGTGAACAACGTATAATAAAATTAAAATAACTATATTAAAATATGATTTATGGTTCCTTTTTGTATTTATTGTAATATCAGTAATAGTACTAAACGGATTGTAAAAAAATCAACGGTTTCCCTAGTACGGTTTAACAGTTAGATCGAAAAATGCCAAAAAATACTGGTTTGTTGTATGGAGACCCCCTTTAATATTCAACTTTATTTTTTTTAGTTATATATGTTGTTATAGCGGCCACCCTTACGCTTCCTCTGTAAACATTGCATGTGTCTATCTATTACGGCTACGAAGATATAGCCCTGTGACAGACGGACAGACAGCGAAGTCTTAGTAATAGTTTTCCGTTTTTACCTTTGGGTACGGAACCCTAAAAATAACAACCATAAACTTCAACCGTACTTAAAAAGTAGCTTTAAGTATTTCAACACATATTCATTTCTTTATCTTTATTTATCTTATTAGAACATCTTCATAGATAAGGCATCATCCTGTAAACACATTTTACGTCAAAAGCACGAGCCAAAACATTCGTTCAATCTTTTCTACAAATCTCTTTGTAATTTAAATGTTTAACCTTTGGTAGTATCTTTGAAAGCCGTCAAGGTCACGGAGATACGACGTAACACACTCGTAGTATTGAAACCGAATTTGCGTATCGTAAGCGGGAATACACGTGTAGCATCCTTCGAACAGCGTCGATCCCACGAGCAAGCGGCCCATGTTTGCGCTGAGTTATCTCAAATCATGAATTAATACATCGGTCACAGCCTCACGCCAAGACTGCCTGCAGCGTTAGCGTTACTTAGTACAGTACCAACCCGTGACTCGCTTACACGCGTGGTCGGAAAGTTTTCGAAAATGTTTCGAGGGGTGTACGTTTCGCGAATGAATCGCTAACGATGTGTGTGTCAGTGTTTGTATGTGTGAAAAGTACGGGTTTATAGTAAGCGTTTGTTCTACACATTACAAGTTGCAACATTCAAATCACCTGTTTGTTGACAATACACTGAAACGCATCCCGTTACGTCAACGTTTCGGTAAACGATCTCAACGTTTATACGTTCATGTTGCGTAGTTTGCGTAATGTATGTATACAAATTTACCAATTTCAACATTAGAAATTAAGATTTTCATTCATTTCACTAGTCTCATGTATACATTTGTTTATTGTTTAAATGTGTTTACAGGATGTCTTAGTAGGTCATGAGTTGTAAACTTTATTGCCGAGTAGGAGTGGGAGACCTCCAAAAAGAGGATAATTGTATAATTTTAAAGGTAACTAAAAGTGAAATAAGTCATATAGTCTTCATTTATTTAAAGTCTCAACATTTTATACTCGTATAAGAGCAAGAAGAGCAGCAGAGCAGGGTAGTATAGCACATTAAAACTAACTTTAAGACAATCGTTGGTGTAAATAAAAACAGAATCTTAAAAATGTTTTATATATCTAAAAACAGGAATGAGTAACGCATATTATATATCCATAATTTAATATCACCTAAAATCAAACGTATAATGAGGTCGAACACTCTTAATTAGTACTCGTAATTATAATCAAGGATAACCATTTTTTGTCTCCCAAAAGTTCGAAATTTGTCAATTTTTCAAGACCTAAATTGACAAATTTAGAACCGTGGTAAGCAAAATCGGTTAAGATTAAGATCGAATATTAATAACTGGCGCAAGTTATATTGCTTTAACCGTTGGCTGAAGCTCTACAGGATAGGTGATTGTTGTGAGCTAAATCCTACCTTTTCACAAGCTTTTCAGGTAGCGAAGAAATTCGTCGGGAAACTTAGTTGGAATTATTCCTGTAAGTGTGTCTTTCTTACCACATGTTTCCAAATAGAACAGCGTAGAAGTAGAAGTTAAAATGTGACATGAAAGAAATAGTGTGGGAGTAGAGTCACCGGAGTTGAATTGGGTTTCTATCACCTTGAAGAAAGTTCCAAATTCTTTAACACAGTTTCAATCTGAGATTGGACTAGATCTATCTATAATCGCTTATGTGATCTGCCAGCCATAACTATACTTAGGCAGACCTTAATATTACCATTTGTTTAAATAGTATAACAAACAACCGAAAATAGGTTTCGCTGTCTATTTTTCCGGTTTGAAAGATTTAGTAAGGCAAATATACTATCCGAGGCGTTCCAATTTAGTCTTCAGGAATAGCAACGCATTCGGTAGGACTTTTATCTTAGGACTTTTATTCTGGGGTTGATTATAGATGTCCATACGCGATAGTAACTAACCATCGGTTACTGCAAACTCGTTTGCTACTTAATAAAAAAATAGAAGTTGGAAGTAATTACAACAAGTAATAACCAAAACGTTTAAGAATATCAGTAGTTATCAGGGTCAAGTTATTCGCGATATTCGGTGCAAAGGTAGCAATCTGTGATCACGCCGTCCGTGACGTTAATTGCCGGTAGTGTGCGTAATTATATCAAATCCAATCAATTTATGTTATAGTTTCCGATCGCTTCGTACTCGTACGTAGCTAGGAAACAAAATTTTTGCGTATTTTTAACTGTGTAAATAAACGTATTTGATGCGTAAACCATATTATTTCAAGTTGGATTTTAAGCGTATTTGTCCAATACTAAAATATCAAAACCTTTATATTTTTCGGTTTACCTATAAGTACTCGACAGTGATAAAACGTTGAATTTGTGCAAAGATATCACAAAAATAATTATTATAAAATAAAATATAAATAGTAAGTTAAGTATGTAGCTTTTGCATTACAATATTTTCATGTAATTGAATTAAGAAATCGTAGAAGAATTAATTCTTAGTTTCTTTAACAAACACTATGGTAAGTATATTCCCTTGTTTATGCTGTTGATAAAATTAATTACGATTGGAACACTAAATGTTACATAATTTTTTAGATAAATATGTTTATAAGCAGAGATCAAAATATTATTTGGTACACAACTCATCAATGAATGATCTATATAAACCTGTAAATTCAATTTAACTTTCAATACGTCTAATATTTTTCTATTAGTATTAGTATATGTATTTCTATAAGAACTCAAAGAGAAAGCAGGTAAATTCGAGGTACCGCTTCTAGCAGAAGCATTTTAAAATATATCTAAGAGATATAATAGTGGCATAAATTTATGGCATTGAAGTTATTAATTATATATTAACTGATGGACATGTTAAATGGGAAATTTTAGAAAGCGTCAGTATTATGTGTTTATTAATCGTTTTAATGTATTTAGATTTAGTATCATCAAATATATCAAGACAAGAACGGGTTTGTACATACTATTTAAAACTTCAATTAAATTTTGTGTAACGTTTGCAATTGCGTTTAGTTTATTGAATTATTTTTAGAAACATATTTGCGTTAAACAGTTACATAAAACACAAGCAATGTTCGTAGGATTTTCGAACAAGAAATCTAAAAGAAATGAAAAGAAATGAATACAGAGATCATGAACATGAAACATCAGCAGCAAAAAGCATTTTTTTGTTGTATAATAAGTATCTTTGAAAATAATATGTTGTCTATGATAGGCTTGCCTCAATATAATGACAAATTAACGGCATTTAATAAATTAAAACCAAGTCATTTACGCTACAAAGTTAGCCACAAAAATTGACAAACGTTTGTCTATTTTTGTGGTGATACGAAAACTTTAATAACATTACCTACTCTTCCAAAACATGAATTAAGTATTCAAAGTATTTGAACATTCTATGTTGAATAGATTCCTTTCAAGTCTTTGATAAATAGTACTTTAGTGGTATACCATTTGTATGAAACACATCCTAATTTTTATAGTCAGGATCGTGGGCGATCACAAATGGATATACTGCCCACGGCGTTGAACAATTTATAAATCACTCCGAATCCTATCCGTTATTTTCACGTTACCAAAACTAAGAGCCCAGATTTCATATGGACCACTGATTCCCAAATAGTGGTTTTGTTAAAAAAATACATACAGCCGAACAGTGGCGTCGAATGCCGACCTAGGAAAGTTGAATGGAGGCCCCAGTATACAAAGTTGATTTTATTTTACAAAATTACAAATGTCTCATAGACTTATTCGCCGACAAATACGTATTTCAGTGACGGTTTGATTCCGGCGACCTTATTTTCGCTTCTTTATACACATTACCAGATTGTTTGTAAAAACATTTTGTGAAAACATTGTGTACACAGATATTTCTTTCGGCTTTTCAGTTACAAAGGGTTAGCAACTGTTTTGGGGGCCCTCAGGCCCGGGGACAGGTGCTTTTTAGAATGGATTCTTTAGTAGCTTTCATTTGATATCCTTAACGATATAATAAATAAAAATAAAATTTGCGCTCCATCCCGTGTATTTATTCGCACGCACCATATTAAAAAAAATTAAGGCTAAGTCAGCTCCACAATTTAGATAAATCCAGCAACATGCCATAAGTATTATATTAAAATACGTCTAACCGTTTTGGCTGTAGGGAACGATCCACACATGTTCGAATACATTACCCTCTGCAGTCGAGTAAAATATAAAATCAAATATACCAGTGGTCCTTAATCAAAATGTTGAGAACCACTACTTTATACGTACGGCAGATTTTGGACAATAACAAATTGTCAGTGTGTGCAGTCTGTGCAACACATGTTATATGTTGGCGCCAAAGAAACGATTCCGTGATAAATTATTTATATCTCTAAAACTATGTGCTTTGTTTGTATTCGATGTATGGCCTTAAGGATTGTTTTAAAAGTTTAGAAAAATAATTGAAGCTAAATTTAGAAAATTTGATATAAATATCTGCACACGTTATAAGTTGCGATATAATTTTAAGTAATTAATTTACTATTAAAATGTATTATAAAAAAGAGTTAAATAAAATATGCTTGTTACTTCAGTTCTATGTTACCACAATTATGGTATTTATATTTAATTTCGACATAATATTTTCCCCCAGTTTCATTTAAATTAAAATATTATAGTTATAAGTAATTTCATTGTACATAAAAATAATAGCTTTGTTGACAGAAATTTAATACGTTGTTTTGGTACGTTATTCTTGAACAAATATTATATTTTATTCACGTAATAAATAATGGTTAATTTAAATTAATTTATAATAATATAAATTATCAAAGCAATTAATGACTATTTTATTGTTCATTGTTATGGTGCAAATAATGTTTTGTATTATCTAATTTTAATGCATTAATTGTCATTGTCACTGTAAATTAATTTAAATTATATAAAAAGTTATTTATTAGATAATAAAATTGGTGGGTATTTTTCCAGAAATTATTTAATAACACCATTGTTGACAAATTAATAATATGATGCTAATAGTCAATTTATTTTATTTACCATTGTTTTCTTCAGTGATAAAATTCCCAAAATAAATACACGTTTTTCTACCAAATATAATTATTATCATAGTATAGATACCTCAAAACATATTTTGCTAATAGCAACACAAATTTCAATACAGTTTCCGCTCCAGATGAAAGTTATAGCCAATTGTTTATGTCATTTCCTTTCCAGATGCGGTATCTGGCATCTAAATTGTATTTCTGAATGCATTTATTCATGCAGTCATGTAGTCTTGTCCGTACAATTTATTTAGCATACATGAACGTCAAAATATATCGCAACGTCCACCTAACGAGTGTCATGTTCGGGCGACAGGCACAGCCGTAGGACATGTTTTACGATGTACTAATATGTACATATTGTATGTACCTACATTTGTACCTTTCATATTGTTGACTAGGTTGATTAATGTTGGTATAGTTTCATTTGATCTCTAGGTCCACATTTAGAATTGTTTCCATTTTCGTATTCCTCAATTTTATTGGTAACGAGTGTTGGGCGGTTTTATGTACTGCAAATATGACATTGTATCTAAGTAGTTTTATTTTTTTATGTCGCTTTTGTTGCTTTCCACATAATTATTTTATATGTTTAGGCTCTTAAGTAGAATGTTTTTATGACTATTTTTTTAATTAATACCTTAACATTGTTGTGTAAGTGTGGTTGTGAGTCTACCTATATCAATCATATCAGATTTATGTACATCAAATTACCACAAAATATGAATTCATGAGTTGTCCGGTTTTTTAATTACAATCCGTTAACGGACGTATCATTGTATCCAAAAACTTGAATCCAACTCCATTCATCATAAATATCTTAAAACCTAAAAATAAAAATGGGTAAAAACCGATAGCATAATTTCATTTATTTGTCTAATACATAAACAACTTCTTTATTTGTTTAAAATGATATGAACCACCACTTTGAATAAATATGCATGTCTCGTTACGATGACCGATCGACTTGAACTAACAGCGTTGTATGAACAATTGAGTTAGAATTTTTTAGCGCGTTGTCTTATATCAAGTGACTTATACACTATCCTCCTTATCATTGATATGAATTCTATAATTCATCTGAATTCAATATAATGAAGTAATTAGATTGGTATTATGTTAAACATGAAAATTATTTGGTTAATTTTTTTCACTTATTTTTGCGTAAAAAAGAAATCATGGCAGGCATGAGGTACATGGATTAGCCTCTATATAGACTAGCGTAGCATTGCTGTGTTAATGCGAGTATGTAGGTTTCTAAAAAAATCTGTTAGTTTAATATTTTTTCTAATAATTCTGGTATCACATATCTAACTATAAACGATTTTTATGTTTTACGATTTATTGTTTTTTACCATTTTTAGCTACTTAGTTCTTTTAAATAATTGTATAAGCCAACGATGTTTTTTTAAACAACTGTTTCTATATTATTCATAATTTGAGAAGAAAATGAAATAACTGAATTTAAGCATATAATTATTGGCTGATAAATAATATAAACAGATATCACATTTCCACGGATCTGTCTACGGATATCTTGATTGATGTCTAAGGATAGTGCATACAGAGCTTTACTGTTGTAAGGTTGGCAAAAACCGTGTCGTAAATCGTTTTATGTTATCATGCGAAACATAGTGTACGGTTCAATGTTGTTGAGTTTTATGATTGTTGTTGTTGTTCAGTGACTCGTTTTTTAATAAGGAGATGGAGAGTATTTTTTTCGTGTATGAGTTTTGGTTTTGGCCAAACATACGAAATGAATTGAAAATGTCACCTTCTTCAATACACTAGAATTTTTTAAGAGTATGTGCTTTAGAGTCCACTGAACTTAATTTTTAAGGTATCGTAAAAATAAACTAATGTTTAGAAATTTTGGGTGTTTGCTACAAATTATCAGAAATTTGGTAAATATTAAAATATCGCAGATATACCTTACTGATATATTTATAACACTCCCAAATTCACGTGCTGTCTTCGATCCTTTCCCGGTTTAATATTTTTTTTCTTACCTAAATTATTTTATTCTATCTGAGGCTGCCTTCTTGGTATCGGGAAAAGAAGCTTAATAACAGAGCAACGATTTTCAACCATTAATTTATTAATGTATAAGATGGAATACGTTAAAAATCTCTTTTATTCGAAGCATTCAGAACTTTGTTGCTTTCTCTTAAGTTCTTACAGTTGAGAAACCAGCAAAAAAATCTTCAAGTGGTCATTTCTGGTCAAAGTTTCCTAGTTCTATTTAACCCGGGTGTGGTCGCCACTCAAGAACCTTTCCTCCCCACCATTTCTCATATTTACACAATATATTTTCCTTAATTAGAAAGTCTCTATGTATCCATCTACAATCCTCGTTTACGTAACAAGATTAAACAACGAGACATACAAGCTCATTAATTAAGATGTATTATTATGTAAATAATGTAGGAAGCAAGTTTTTCTTACATTTAAAAAGTTGTGTTGTCTATGAAAAAACTTGTTGTCTATGCTTGTCTATTAGGATTATTCCGCCCATCACTATCTATCGTTAGATCGTACATGAAACAGCGATGAGGCGTGTCGGACCATTGTGGGCCATTGTACCGTGAAATATCTGACATACAACAACACTAAAGATTTATTGTTCTGACATATAACACTTCGTTTGAGAGAGAACACTGCGATATTTTATGACTCCAAATGTTAGAGCTTAGAACTAGAACATATTTCTGTAGTGGTATTATTAGTATTTTGATGTTATAAATATTTAAGATGGGTGGTCTTAGGATAAAATATTCGATTGGTTTGGGTATAATATACTGTTCTTATGAATCTGAATGCAAGTGTTCAGGTACTTACCTATTTAAGATGGAATATAAAGATTACAAATAGCTATCCACGTTCATTGCTATCAATGATTTGTTGCGTCATAGATACCATAAACACATAAAGCAAGTACAAACACCCAGACCCAGAACAAATTTCGAAATTCATAATTTAGATACTTAGACCCAACCGGGAATCAAACCTAAAATATTTTGCAACGCATACCACTGCAGTGTCACATAGCGTTGGCACTTATAAATATTAAAATCCAAGCGACGTTTCACAAATTTAATTACGCCGAACGTGTTTGATGCATATACATTTTATTTTTTGGGCTACCATTTTCTGTTCAAGAGGCTTCCCGCGGTGGTAGGTATTCGAGAGATCGCCAAATTGCTGCTAAATACGCGATCGAAGAGCAATTAACAGAGAATCTGGCTTGTTAGGGCTGCCAATAAAGATAAATGGGAGATATTTTTACCCGATTGAGGAGGGTAATGTCTTTCGAGCGTGTGTATGGATGTATGTCTCATTCTTGGGCATGCCTTGCAGCCCAAACGGCTTGGTGGACTTTACACATGTGGTGTCGATGGATTCGTCTAAATTGTGTGTGACATTGGTTATATATTTTAACCGACTTCCCAAAGAAGAGAAGTTATCGATCTATTAGACACGTATATTTTTATTTATGTGTGTCCAGCGATTTATTTGGGATGCTGCGACCGATCGACATGATTCAAACACCATTGTATTATATCAAAGGACATAGAAATCGTTTTTTTTTGAGGAGTCGGATGTGTACTTTTAGTAATCATTTATGTTTATATTAACGTTGTTACTTTATTGTAGATTTTATTATACCGATTGGAAACTAACATATATTTTAAAATATGTTAACTAATATTTAACTACTGAATATTTTTTTAAATTAGGTATTATCTTACGTACCTATTTTTAAATGAAAAAATATTTCACTCATAATTAATGATTTGCCTTTATGTATTTTATTAATGATTTATTTTAAAAGGTGGTAAAGTTGAGTTTGCAACTCTTTTGGATCGGGGAGGTAGCGCCGCCATACCTATTTCTTGAATAAAAGAAATAAAAAAATGTTAAGGGTGAACAACCCTTATCACTTACGTGTATGAAAAATAGATAGTAGCCGATTCTCAGACCTACTGAATATGCATATAAAATTTGGTGGAAATCGGTAAAGCCGTTTCGGAGGAGTACGGTAGGTAACTAACATTGCGTGCGACACGAGAATTTTATATATAAGATATATCTATAATTTATTTTATTTCTTATATACCCTTGTTTAAAGAAAAGCAACCCTATACTAAATCAGGACAGACACACACATACGGATAAACGCGCACATTGCTATTAACAAATTGCTATTAATTTGCTCATCATACAATTAGCTGTATAATTACTGAAATCGATATAAATACTTTAACGTAATGTGACAATTAATGCATACCGTGCCTCTATAGTTTATAGCCTGTGGTACCAGTAAAAATTGAATTTTCTTTATAGGGTTCCATACCCAAAGGGCAAACGCGGAACCATATTACTAAGCCTTCGCTGTTTGTGCTTCTGTCACAGAACTTTATCTCCTGAACCGTAATAGATAAAAGCTTAATTTTTTTACAGACTGCAAACCGGTATCTTTCGACTTCTATTTTCTGGTACGGAACGCTCCGTCTGCGAGTTTGACTTGCACCTCTTAAGATTTTTTGAAGTTAACTACCTACTCGTATTATGTACTGCTTTATAATATTTGATAGAGTCATAGAAAATCTTTATCCCACTGTTGGGCATGGGCCTTTCCCACAAATGTGGCAGAAGTGTTCTCCGCTACATTGCTCTAAAGTTTAGCGATTG
Organism: Epargyreus clarus; assembly: GCF_041222505.1. NCBI lineage: Eukaryota > Metazoa > Arthropoda > Insecta > Lepidoptera > Hesperiidae > Epargyreus > Epargyreus clarus. The sequence continues at coordinate 11,341,397 of NW_027332209.1, read as the reverse complement.
ATTTCTCGTGGTTTAACAACTGAGATCGTGGGATTGTGCCATCTACACGAAAATCTGCAAAAAAACAGCAATTAGCGTTACCTACACTACTACACATCTAACTGCACGGCTCGTCCGATGTTTCTTAACTTTTTGTAGATTAGTTACGTTTTTAATAAAGACAAAACAAAATAATAACTACTGTAGATAATGATATACTCTTCACTTCTACATTTTATGGAAAAAAATACAGCTATGGTATAGGTACTTTTCTCGCTTCTACAAAGTAAAACAAGCGATAGGTAAATACCAATATAACAATTTTAGGTTTCATTTTTATTGAATCAAGTTATACCTTGAGTAAAAAAATATCAGTTGTTACTTCATAATTTAACACTTCCCCTGATGTCGATCAATTTGTTCATATACTGCGTGACTTACTGATGTTATCGTCTTAATTAAGCAAGATGAAGCAATTACCAAAAGTTAATAACAGTCCCGTTTTGGCGATATAATAAAATGCAAAACAAAATTGCCATATGCGCTCAAGCAATAAATTCTTGTAAAAAGGCTCTTACACGACAAATTGTAAGAATGTCTTAGCGGTAATGAATATTAATTGATAAAGCGAGTGTTAAGGCACATTTACACATACACTTTTTTATTTTATCGAAGATTGTACTTAATACTGTGGATTTGTGTTTTTTCCTAACATTCCTTTTATAGACTACAAATAAAAGGTGTAGAACACAATATTGGAAACAATGTTCATTTAAACAAGTTGTACGTGTAATAATAATACATATTATAAGGTTAATTAATTAAGTAACTACCTACCTCAGTATATTAAAATAATAATAAAATAAGATCGCGTAGTATTTTTTTCTATATTCGCAAGCAATATTAAATAAAACGCTATATACTAGTAACTTATTATTTTTAAGCCGACACATTACCAGGAATTATTTTCAACACATAATAATTATGAATCAAGATAATATTAAAGTTTTTACCAAAATAAATGGGAAAAATGCGTTTCTCATGAAATTAAAAAAAAAAATCAGACGCATGACAATATGCATGAATCGAATACAATCTTTTTGTAATTCACTTTGGAATATACATCAAAGGACGCGATTATGGCGAATAGTAGCTAATATGTGTATGTATCGCTTAATAGATTTGATATTCGATAAGATGCATGGGATCGGCGAAAATGCTATTGGTGTAATTGAAGTTAAAAATGTAAAATATGGCTTTGAATTAAAAGTTGTTTTGCGGAATTCTCCGAAGCCGGACCTTAGGGTCTTGCTCGATTGAAAACGAGTAACGAGTAGCGAGAGCGGCAGGAAATACAATAAATAACATGTGAAAAGTATGGAAAGCGATAAAATAAAATAAAATGACGAGAGCTGTGCCAAAGAGATTTTTTGAAATAAGGGATGGATAATTTTTGAAATAATTTATATTTTCTTAATTACGCTTGTCCAAGCGTAATTAAAAAAATATTATACTTTAATAAATCGGATGATATATCTACTTCTATATATATAAAAATCAATTATTGTTCGTTAGCCTCGCTAAAACTCGAGAACGGTTGGACCGATTTGGCTAATTTTAGTTTAAAACAATTTGTGGAAGTCCAGGGAAGGTTTAAAAGGTGAGTAAATATGAAATATATTTTATAAATAGATTCTAAGGCGGTACAAAGTTTGCCGGGTCAGCTAGTTAATTTAAAAACAAAAAAAAAAAACGCCAAAGAATGAGAGATGCATAAGCTCGGAAAACATTACCCTCAACAATCATTTAAAAAGGGCTAAAATAGTTAAGATTAAATGTTATTTGTTATTATTATTGACTCATAATAACCAAATCAACCAATTAAGCTGGATCTCTCAAGCTTCATCATGTACGTAATAGTTCCTTTAGTTTAAACTAATTTCGACTTAAAACTGAAAAATCTTTATTCTTGTTTCCTTATATCCGTTTTTTATCGAGATAGTTATTAATGATAGTTATTTATCGAGATACTTAATCTTACATGGTCGGTGATTCTTCTTGGTTGTACATTGGTAGGACATAAATACTGCCTCAATACAATTATTCACGCTACAGTGAAAAATTCAGTGTATATACAAGTCTATAGCGATAACGTGATTCAGTTTTTTATGTGCTGCCATCTCCTACCGGACAGTACAAAAATCTTACGAAATCACAAAAACATAAGTTTTCGTACTACATTTAGTCTCTTTCACAATTCTCGAGTCTCCTCCGAAGCAGCTTTACCGATTTTCACCAAATCTTATATGTATATTCAGTAGGTCTGAGAATCGGCTACTATCTATTTTTCATACCCCTAAGCGGTAAGGGTTGTTCACCCTTAACATTTTTTTATTTATATGGCAACACAACGTTTGCCGGGTCAGCTAGTAAATACTATATTTCTTGGTCCAACTTACAACATTTTATTATTCCCGCGTAAAATACAAGTCAAACGTCAAGAGCGTTCTTTTTCTTTTTTATGTTAACTCATACAATCGTACCAGCCAGTGACTAAAATGGGCACTTATTATTTTAAAAATAACACATTATAATTAATTTAAATAATACTATACTTAAACAATTTGAATATACGAGTATTTCTAACACTTTAAGGCATGATATTATTCAAACCTTTGCTCAAATGTCTTCTACGTAATATAAAGTTTTTTTTAGAAAAAAAATTTTCTCCTAAATCTGTCGATTCATATGCTTTGTCTATAAATCAGTGTTGCTTTAATTAAGTAAATAAAATGTCCATATTACATGCTCTATACATGCGATTTAATGTAAATGTAAACCGTTTTACCCATAGACGTAGTCCATTACATATTTCCAGTAGTTTCGCCATACCAATTACAGATTTTACTTCCAATTGTCCGTCTATGGTTCTAAGCAGGGTTGCCAACTGTATATTTTTTCTTGTACATAAATGGACAAAATTTCATATTTTGCCTTTTAAATCTCGAACGCTCTCGGAAAGATGGTATGTAGGCGAAAAAATCTGAAATTTGTATTTATTACCTATAAAAAGGTCGTAAGGATCAATCAACAATCTGTGAAATGTGTACATAATATCAGCGAAATATATAATGTGTCGTAAACGTCGTCATATTTATTTTCAAAATGTACAAATTCCTTTTGAAATCAATACCATCTTCCTTTATTCCAAATCTCGTATATATTTGTATGGTGTCCTCGTACCTCGTACGACAGACCACAAATCTCGTATTTTCGAGAACTCTGGTACAGTTGGCAACCCTGTTTCTAAGTAGACTTTCCCTTAATTGGTCGGGAATTATTTACATGTCTAGCGAATACATGTATCGTGGGACATGGGAACTATAAACTTGCCACGGAACTTGCCCTCTCTCATTAAACGTGAAATATAAGCACGTGCTAATACTCAATGTAAATACTTATTTGTAATTGATTTATTTATTTACATGTTATCCATATAAATTTAAGAGATTTGTATACGTTTATGCCTTTACTTAATACCCTAACAACTATGTGATTTAATATATCTTTGGTAGAAATGTATTATGTAGTATCTTGTAAGTCTAAGTTAGACTGGGTTAGGCATAATAATGAAGCTTTCTATATTATTGCAACACTAGGATTTTTTGTGCAGTGGAAACATACAGACGGACATATAAACCCAGACTCGAAACGTAAATGTAATCTTGATGCTTACTTGTCTGGGAGTCGAATCCGGATCCTGCATATCGCACTAGTACGGGGTCCACCACACTCAGTTAACGAATAATAATGGTTTTAGTGTGTGTAACTATGTAAGAAAATTTGTTCTGCCTACACAACCATACGATCAATTGCTACAAAATATAAAGCAATAAATCGAAATAGTTGCGTTACTGTGAGTTTGTCAAATATTGCTGGACACTATAAATAATATCAGCGTTGTACACGGACTCCCGCCACGAGAGTGTAGGCTCGCCATACGCTTGCTTTATTATGAGAATTCCTGCATTATATCTTTTAGTAGATTCTTATAACGATCTGATGGTAAATTATTATTACTCATAGAAATCTGGGAACAACTTCAAACAAAACACGTTCTATCTCAAGCCGATCACAGATGCGTTTAGTCCATTGAAATGTAACATGAGCTTTTCATTTATTAGTGGACGCAATTTTATTTTTGGGACATGTGTGGGTAGTCAGTAGAAGCTTAACCTCAAGTTTGTGGGGTCGCCACTCTTGTCCCCCGGCCGCCTTCTTAGAAAACACTTTTTCTGCGATGACTCGGATACTATGCGTCCTACAAAAAATTTTTGAAGTCATAATTTGTAGCACATTGTTATGCCTACAAATATGTTTATATAACTTTTTGCCCTAAATTAAAAAATACTACTAGTTGCCATTTCATAGGAATAAGATGGTCGCCAGCTTTTACACCTTTGCACTGAAATTCAGAACTCCGCAATCCTCTAGAAATAAGTGTGGCGGTGGTATCTCCCTCAGTTGCTGGCTCTACCAACTTTCAAATTGAAAAAAAAATATATATAATTATAGATTTTTCCTTTCTTTATTAATACAGTAAATGTATGTAGTAATAAATGTATGTATGCTAGCTTTCGTGCAAAACGATAAATTGCTAGTAACTCTATTACGCTGAACCGCGTCGTTTCTTACTTCATTTCCATAAAAAATCAAGTTTTTAGCCGCAGTGGTTTATGTTCGACGTTGAGGGATCACCTGTCAGGAATATTTCTTTTAAATAGATCTTTATGGTAATCCTACACATACTGGTTGGTATACACGACATCGCAACTTGTATCCCAGATATTTATGTGCACCATACTTAAATGTGGAGCGTGTATCTACTTACATAAAACAAACATTTCTTATCTTGTGTACTTTATGTAGATTATTTATACGCAAGTATCCAGTGTGGAATTAGCTTAACATATAAATTAATACGAGATTGCTTTTTGCGCAATAGAAATATCTACGGGTATGTGTAATGTACCTTATGTTAAGTGTTCAGGGCATCACTTAGATTTTATTATGAAGTTAATAAAATCTAAGTTAGCAGATAAGAGGTTTATTTAAAGCTGATCACAAATGCAGTGCAACCCCGTACATCATCATCATCATCATCATCTACCCATTCCTGTCCGACTGGTGGGCACGGGTCTCCTCTCATAATAAGAAGGATTAGGCCACAGTCCACCGCGCTGGCCAAGTGCGTATTGGTAGACTTTACATACCTTTGAGATTTTTTTTTATAAATCTCTCAGGTATGCGGGTAGCTCACGATATTTTCCTTCACCGTTTAGCAAGTGATAATTAATTTCTAATAAGCACATAATTTTGAAAAAATCAGAGGTAGGACTGAACCTAATACTAGATGTATTAGGTTCAGTCCTACCTCTGATTTTTTCATTTGTTATCATCAAATAAATATGGTATTATAAAAATCGGCATATTCTTGAGAATTGCAAAATATCTGCCGTCCATTAACTTTACCTTTACCATTTATATGATTGATGGATTTAGGATTGCAGTTCAGTTTGCTCATACAATTTTGAAACCTTTCATGAATATGATTTTAAACATTACAAAATAGACTAACGAAACTAACTATGTTAGTTTCCTTAACAAAAACACGCCCACCAAAAAGCCTATCTAGACGAGCCATCTAATAAGTACATTTCATGTATTGATTTCTAAACCTAAAGAAATTGCTTATTCTGCTATTGACGAGTCTTTGCGCCTTTTTTGGATAACCTAAAGCCCAGGAAATGTTGTAGAAGGAAATTCCTTTCAAGTCTTCTATGTACTCGTACCATATATTCCACGTACTTACATATAAATTACTCCATAGAAATGGGATGCGAAACTGAAAATTCAATTTTGAGCAAAGAAGACTTAACTTGATAGACTACGCACTAATTTTTCATTTACTTAAGACTGACGTCAGGACCGGACGGGTAGTTTGTACTGCTTTGATTTCGGACAAACATGACATTTGATTTGACCAATAATATTCGTTGAAGTGTTATTATATAAGGCTCACATGACTGATATATTACTAAAAAGTAAAATATATTGCAAAATAGAAATGTATTAATTTTTATACAATTTAACGGAATTCAATGAGATTAAATGAAAAATTGTTATTGCTTGAAATTTGAATTCGCGACTGAAACGAATGTAGCTCGGTTTGAAAGGAATACGTTCAATTGGATATAGAAGTTCTATATGGAACTGGCTCTTTTTTCCCATACAGCCCACATAAGGTCATACGAGGTAGTGATTTGTACGGTATTGATCTTTGTAGAGTCCACTTGTTCGCTCGATTTGGTGCCGGTGGGCTGATATCGATAATATTTATTCAATTGTATCAGAAGCGCAAATGAAATAAAATATCCTATATGTTCCTATCTGTCAGGTATTTGTGTACGATTTTATTAATAGAGCTACCCCGTATAAACACGAATGACCATATACGAGTAATAATATAGAGATTACTACTAAGATATTTGTTGTTTCATCTATGAAAAATCAAAAAACTTGAAATAATTAAATGAAATATAAAAATATGAAAAATACATATGAATAATTTAACCTAACTTGCGCGAAAATTGGCAAAAATTAACGTTATACATGGCTTTTAGCAGTTTTATTTTTAATTACTAAAAGTTCTACACGAGGCATTTATTAGGCTTAGTTGGAAAAACTAATTCAGTAAGACGTCGGTTCGTTTTGTAGACACAGAACACTGTATTATATAAAGAACCAAATCATCTAAAACATTTCTTTTTAAACACATATTTGAATTGACCTCTAAAGACGAGAGCATTCTATGTTCATCTCTATGTACTTTGTTAAACAGATAGTCAGAAATGTTTAGATAGAGATCGCAGCTTGTTTAATTTTAACAGAACCCACTGCCTATTCATCGTGTAAATCTATACATATAAAAAAATGAAGTGTCTGTTTTTAATATTGAAATAACCGCTTTTTACTACATGCATATGAATACCTACGGTATATACACCAAAATATTTTTTTTTACATTTTTTGTCTGTCTGTTTGTCTGTTTGTTCTGGCTAATCTCTGAAATGGCTGGACCGATTTTGACGGGACTTGGCAGGCCTTGAAATCAAATTATGGCCCCGGGAGGCACATTTCAAAGACCATTTAGTCTTGACGATTTTTTTTTGTTAATGATATTGTTAGATTTCTTTTTAACGCGGGTGAAACCGCGGGCACAGCTAGTTTAAGATAAGAATCTACCGGTATTCGCATTTCATGTAAGGTAAAATCGAGTACTCTGTAAATTAAACTAACAGTCACGACTTAACATTTTCGTTATTAGAACAGCATCTATTGAAGCTGTACAAAAAATCTCAATCATTCGGAGATGCTTATCGTAATAGATTTTTGGTACATCACTGCAAAGAGTGATAGCTTGCGCGTGGTATTCTCTTCGTGTCGGGTCAATTGTTGCATTGGTTCAAATCAAATCAAATCAAAATTTTTTATTCAAAATAGGTTCTTTACAGATCACTTTTTGAATGTCAAAGCAACTACCACCACTTCACAAGGTGTTTCGTTATGGAGAAGAAGCGGCGAAAGAAACTCCATAACACACATCTTTTAAAAAAAATGTTTTTGACAATGTTAACTTAACGTAATGGTACATGTGGAGCTGGAGCTAATTCAGACCACACCGTTTTGTCAGTCAAATAATCACTTACTTTATAGTACGCTTTTTTACATAGCGTTAGTTTAACGACATGTTTAAACTTTTTTTCTGTGAGATTCAAAATGTGGTCGGGTATTTTATTGTAGTAGCGAATACAGTTGCCCACGAAAGATCTAGCCACCTTACATAATCTACGTTTAGGAATTACTAATTTATTTCTATTTCTGGTATTAAAGTTATGGTGGTTACTATTTTTTTCAAACATATCAGTGTGTTTTCTTACATACATAATATTTTCATAAATGTATTGACTATGCACCGTCAATATATTAATAGTGGGAAACAGTTCTCTTAGGGACTCACCACGCCGCAGACTATATATTGACCTTATTGCTCTTTTTTGAATAGTAAATATAGAGTCTATGTCAGCAGCACTGCCCCACAGTAGAATGCCATAAGACATAATGCTGTGAAAGTAACTGAAATAGACAAGTCTGGCAGTGGGTATGTCTGTTAACTGTCTAATTCTTCTGACTGCAAAAGCTGCAGTACTAAGTCTGCTGGACAAAGCAGAGATGTGGGGACCCCACTGGAGTTTAGAATCAATGGTAATCCCCAAGAAAACAGTTTCATTGACGAATTGCAAAGTCTCACCATTTAGAGCGACATTCATCCCCGTACTCCTTACATTTGGTAGCATAAATTTAATACATTTAGTTTTATTAGAATTTAAGAGTAGGTTGTTTGCGTCAAACCAGTTCTGAATCAAGCAAAGAGTTTCATTAATATCGTTCGTATCCTGTGATTGTCGTTTTACTCTAAACACCAAGGAAGTGTCATCAGCAAACAAAACAACCTCAGATAAATCCTTTACTACATTTGGCAAATCATTTATATAAACTAAAAATAGAAACGGACCTAGGATGGAGCCCTGAGGTACACCTATTTTAATATTAGAACCTGCTGATAATGCTCCATTTACTTGCACTCGTTGGACTCTATTGTTTAAATAAGAATTTATCAACTTTAGAGAATTTCCCTGAATACCATAATATTGTAATTTTAACAATAAGGTTTTATGATCAACACAATCAAAAGCTTTAGACAAGTCACAAAAAATACCTATAGCATCATGTGCTTGTTCCCAACAATCAAAAATATGTCGCAGCAATTGAACACCAGCATCAGTGGTAGAACGGCCTTTAGTAAAGCCAAATTGCTTTTGATGTAAAAGATTATTTAGTTTAAAATGAAGCAACATTTGCTGTAAGAGGATCTTTTCAAAAATTTTACTTAGAACAGGCAGTACTGAGATGGGTCTATAATTGTTGGGATCTTTAGTATTACCTGCCTTAAACAATGGAATTATTTTGCTATGTTTCATTAAATCAGGGAAACAGCCCTGATCAACACACATATTAAAAATAGTGACTAAGTAGGGAGCTAAAGTTTTAATGATTGATATACAAACTTTTACTGACATTCCCCAAATGTCCTCTGTATTTTTAACAGTTAATTCTTTAAAAGCTTTTAATATGTCATTAATTAAAATATGTCTAAATTTAAATTTAATGTGACACTGACTTAAATTCTCTTTTAGGATGGTCACTGCTTTAATTGGGGATGATTTTAAAAATTTAGTAGTATTAAATGGTATATTCGAGAAAAAAGTTTCAAATTCTTGTGCAATTTCTTTATCTGAGGTAATCTGACCACGTTCAGTAGTAAGAGATACTTTACTGATACTTAATCTGCAAGTTCGTGTTTCGGCATTAATTATTTTCCAGATTGTTTTAATTTTATTATCAGCATTTTTTATTTTATTATGTATGAACTTAGATTTAGCTGTCATACAAACTGATTTAAATATTTTAGAATATTTACGAACATATTCATTGAAGTGAGGGCTACAGTTATTCTCTCTTTCACTATAAAGCTCGAAAAGTTTACTTCTACTTAGACGAATACCTTTAGTAGCCCATTCACAAAAACTAAGTCTAGTACTCTTTTCATACCTAACTTCAGAAAATATTTTTTTAAACTCTGTGTGCACTGTGGAGAAAAATGCAGAATATAAATTATTAACACAAGTGCTATGGTTCAGAACTGACAACTTATTTAGTAGCACTTTATTATATTTTAATAAACGGTGACTTGTAATTGGTCTATGAAGAAACTTTATGTTCCCTTCCTTGGATATGTTATATTGGATATGGACAGACTGCCCCTTGTGATCAGATTTAATCTGATTTATTATAGATTTTTCAACTACAGAGCAGTTACAGAAAAACTACAGAGCAGTTACAGAAAAAACTACAGAGCAGTTACAGAAAAAGCTAGGTTTGTAGCTAGGGTTGTCAACCATAAGGTAGCTCTAAGAGGATTGGGGGATTAAGGATTTGGGGAAAATTCTCAAATTGTCTCAAATTGTTGCTTAATGCAAGGTTACCTGATGCGAAGAGAGCCTAAACGAATTACGCTAGGGAAGCACAGCGGTCCAGAGGAACGCCGCGGAGTTTTAGCCGGTAAGAGTCCGACATACCCCTTCTGTTCTCCGGAGCAGAAGGGCATCCATGAGGATTCCTTCGCGTTAAAAAAAAGGAAAGCACAGCGGTGCGTTACTTTATGCCCGAAGTTTCCCTTTATGTGTAGGATGGAGACCGAGGGGTTAAAGTGAGTAGAAGTGATATTTCCCCCAAAATCAAAAGGTGTTCTTAGTAAAGCTGGGCTTGCCAATTTATAATTATTGCGGGTGGTAGAAGACTTCGTTGTTCCACCTGCCATGGTAGCGCCGTCACTGTATTTCTACCTAACAATAAAAACGTAAAAATAATGAGTTCTGGTTACCATCATCATTTTGTCATATTACCATTCTCGATCGATTACTGTCTCAGTGCTGGTGATAAGTGAAGACCTCCGAATGTGAAGTTTTCCATGGTAAATTATGCTGCCTAAGTGCTGATTGGCAAAACTTTACACACTTTTGACAACTACATGGAGAACGCTCTAGCAAATTGCTTCATAGTTAAAATAACTAAAACGCGCTTATTTTGTAAAGTTCACTGACCCTTGAGGTATTTACTCAATTTTGTACCTTTCCCGTGAGAAACTGTGAACTACATAACTTGTACAACATAAGTTATGTTGCTTAAGCAATACTATGTTATTTACATGTGCGCGAATATACTTTGTATTATGAAATGAGTATTAAATTGTACTCAATACCAGATTGAACAAAACAACCGCTTTGTGCACAGAGTAGGTACTGATAGAGTGATTACCTATAGTGTAAATGTTATCAGATAGAGCGGTCTGTTGATAAGTGATCTGTGTCACGTGAACTATTTTAGACTAAAGCAATTTGTTTCGTTTGAAAATGGCGATAATTTTACACCTGAATTTAGTAATTTGATTTATTTATAAGATTGATTAATGATATGTTCTACCGTAAGCGAATAAACGATAAGCGATGATCGTTTAGAAATTATATTTAGTATTTTTTTCTCACTAGTCCTATAATATGCAGGAGTTAAAATAACGATTTCATTATTAATTAATTATTTTGAATAACTTATTCACGCACTGGATGTCTAGTCGTGTATGATGTCTATGCGTCTAGTCAGTTATTTAACTAGATTTTTCTGACTTTAATGCATTTAAAATAAGCGCAAAAGTTCTAACAAGCCCCTTAGTAGGTATTTATTTTCTTTACTCAAAGTCATAGACTACATGTCTGTGCTTAAATGTATAATTTATTGACATAAATATTATCTTACATTCTATTGTTTAAATAAAAAGAACAATTTAAAATACAACAAATAAAACAAAACAGTTGACATGAAATTGTTCACAGAAAAACAATCAATTCTGTATTTAGCGTCCAGAAAATTGTTCGTCTTGTTCGGCGTTAATTTCTTACTTTCAATCAGATAAAATTAATTTATTACCGGCGCGTAGTGCCTCTTTACTTTTTCTTCAATTGTGTTTCCCGTTATGGCAACTAGTTCTTACTATATGAGTACTTGCTTTAAAGCGCATAGCAGTCAAACCGATCGAAACCGATACATTGATATTTATTTTATAACTTTAATATGAAGGTTATTAAATTGTTACAACTTCATCTTTAGATGCTTGCGTTTGTAATCGATTTCGGTGAGAATTACTTTCTTAGTTTGGTTTAGTGGCGGATAATGGTTTGTAGTGGCTAATATTTAAAATGTACTTATCACACCAAGATGAAGGAAATAATCTTGAAGAAACCATCTAGGAATTCTAAAATTTGTGGCCTTCGCAATATTCTATGAACAAAACTGTTTTCATGCTGAGAGGAGACAATTATGTTGACCATCACACTAACAATTAATACAATATATAAACATAAGGTATAAGATGAGTCTACAAGTAATCCGGAATTAAACATAGTATCTATTATATTCAAGTAAAGTCTTCTAGACTTTGAGGAAGTTCCGTGTAATTCGATTTATATTGGTTTTCGATTTTTAAAACATAACATAGACATACTATAATTTCACTGTTATGTATATTTTATATCGTCAAAATATTATAAGCTCTTAAGCTTACATTTTGAAAATTCTAATTCTATAATTATTTTTTAATTTAACGAGTACACTTTAATTAATAACTTGTGGTACTAGGTGCGCATAAATAACAAGGCATCCACGTAGAAAACTTATCGGAGATCTTAATACAGTGTGTAGTCAATTAGACTAATTAATTCTAAATGATTTGCCTTAGGCCGACCATTAATAGAGCTGTCATTTTAGAGATTCCTTTGATACAATGATACTAGAACTCTAACAGATTTACTTTTCAAAGAAATTAATTAATGGCCACCTGTTTTGAACAAGTATTCTAATGTTTGTTTGAATGATTAATTAGGCTTTTAAGTGCTGGTATCAGACGTTATCTGATGGTAAATATTTTTCAAGCAAGACGTAAAACGGTATTTCAGGTTGACATTTTTTAAGATGGGTATAATTTTTATATATTTTTTTTATATTTAAGTTTTACTCCCTTAAATAATACAAACCCTACTTATACCGAAAGAATTAATTTTGTTCAGTTAAAAACTAATTTAACAATAATTAACTGTGACTCAGTTTGATGTATAATATTATTATAGAATTAATTATATAGAAATGCATATTTGTAAGAAAATAAAGTTCTTTGAATTTTGCGGACATAAACTTATAAAACTCTATATTGAAAGTAAAAATCCTTAGATAGGTATACCTTCTAATTCCTACAAATTGGCACTTATGAAACAAACAGTTACCGCCTTCGTGGTAATGATAAAATTATACTTGATTTCCAAGTGGGTAGTAATGGGTGGCTATTATCCTCTTAAAGATACGTCAGCCGAGATAGAAACGGCAAAGTGTGCTTATTTTCTTGCTAGACCACCTAGAATAAGGACTTAAATAGGTACTACGGTTATTTGCAAAAGATCTTGTACGCTAATCTATTGAAAGTCAATGTTATCCATAAAATACTAGAGTACCCTAAGTGTGTTTTATTAAAACAAGAACACAAGTAAGTTGCATGCTGCTCCTAAAGGGAAAATAAAGACGATAAAATGATTGAATATATGAAATAAAGACGAATTTTAAGTTACGTGTTATGTTAAAAGCCATTTCGTTTAAAGCACATACCTTGTTAAATAGTTTCGAATTATCTTACTCAGCTAAAAAGAAAGAAATCTTTTATAAAATGACTTTACTTAAATGTTATAATTTCGAAAGATTTGTTTTACTATAAACATTAATCTTTACCTCGTTTGATCTAACGGTCATTATTAACATAAGCTTATACAATTCGCTTCACTTAACTAATCGAAAAGCAAATGTGAAAATTAATGTAGTTCTAAAATTAGTACTAAAGTAGTAGCGTACTGGAGTACAACCTATAAGCGGAAGCGATGAGCGTCGCCTCAAGCCGTACCTATTCATGCAGTAGAAATAAACGTCGAAGACGTAGCATGCTGAGAGTGCTGTTAAAATCCAAAATATAAATTTAATAAATAAATAAACTAAAAGTAATTAAATGACGCAATACGTACCAGGAACGTTGTACAGTATAGAGTATAATAATGGGTGTTGTTTATATTTAACAAAGAAGTTAAAAGTTTTATATCATTCCGATCGGAAATAGTAGTGTTAATTCTATTTTACAAATACCTCTAGTCTACATGATTTCATTTAGTCTTATCGCTAACCGCTTATCGTATCACACCGCTACTCACTTTCGCCTCAGCCCAGTCCAGGGATATTATAGAAAAAATAATATTTGCGTAACGATTAAATACAATTATCCGTTTTTCGTAGTTTAAAAAGTATTCTGATCTTATTCCCACGATAAAAGCTTTACACTTAAATTAAATACCAACTTTATTAATGACTTCGCTCAAAACGAAAGAACACATTAAACTTTATTAACAAGCTGACATAAATTGGGCTTAAGTTGCTAAAAATCGTTCTTTTTGGTTAATAAAAATTGCAATTAACTATAATGAGTAAATGTATACTTACGTTGTTTCTTGAAAGTGTAAATGACTTGTTTATCGTGAAGTGTGAAGAAAAGTGGACCGTTTTTCAACGAATGCGCATTAATTGACCTGTTTATATCCGCCATCTTGAATATTCACGTTTCGATATTTTGAAATGTCAATGCAATAGTCGTTTAAATTTACGATGCAATTGAACTTCATTGTTTACTTTCCCTGACGTAAAAATAAGTAATGCTATATTATTGTTACAAGTCTTGGTTCAATTGTTTGTCGAAGTCTAAAAATAGCATTAGATATTATTTGTTTAAAAACGAATTACTTATATTAACATTTGATTTAATTATTTTAGTAGTTATTTTAAAAATAAATAAAATATTTTTAAAGGTGCATTAAATAAATAATAATGATGTATTAAACTATTCGTATTATGCATCGTTCGATTGACTGGTGTAATCAGATGCAAATTGTTGGATTTGGGAAATTTAGAGACAGATTTCATTAAATATTACCAAAAGTAATCTTGCGCCATACTATTTAAGTCCGAATTATGATGCTAACTACTCAATGCTGGCCTCCTGTTCATCGCGGAATAGAACACAGTAGCGAATAGTCAAAGCTTACAAATTTCTTACTTCCTTTCACTGATGTATAGAAAGAGACGAACATAGAAAATATCGATACTCGTGAAGTAGTAATGCAGTAAGGTTAGCGAAAAAAGAGCAATGGAACTACAAAGAGTTAGTAGAAAGTTTAAAGGTCAGTAGAACCCTTTGTGGTTCGACTCCGGTGGCACCATCGCGACACCTATTTCTACCTAATAACAGCAGTGTTAGGCGCTGGTGTGTTCCGGTTTGAAGGGTGTGGTAAGGGAGACAGACTTTTCCGAGGCGTTCCAGTTTAGTCCTCAGGGGTAGCGGCGCATCTGTGGTCGACCTCAGGAAGGAATATCTAATCCTATCTGGGGTTGATTACGGATGTCCATGGGCGGCAGTAGCCACTTACCATCAGGTGGACTGCTGACATGCTCGTCTGCTACTCCTATATTATAAAAAAGGCACCAAAGGATCTATCTCTACCATCTAGCATCAGTATAGCCTGTGATCAGGTTTGTACTACGCATTTTTTGTACTAGTTAAAACATAACAGTGACGGTCGCCTATGATTGACTGGTATAAAACTAGTTCGTGTAATTACCACCTTCGAACTGTCGCGATTTTTTTCATGCTTTTTATGCAAATATATAAAATTTGAGAGTCTTTTAGAGTCTGTCAGTCTTTAAGAGTCTGATGTCAAGAAACAGTTTTTATCTAAAAGCATGAAAGTATATAAAATACTTACTATAACAAACTACTAAGACTATATAATACCTACTTACTTACTTACCAACAACAAACGCAAAATTAGTAAAAAAAATGTCTGGTTGTCTGTTTGTTCCGGCTATTTCTCTTTTCGCTTGTTAATAAAAATTATGTACCTAAATGTTATTAAGTATGTTCTGATTCACGAAATAATTTCGCCTCCAACAAAAAAATATTATCTAAGTACTAAATTCTTTATCACATTAAAGTCAGATATTTGATATTATAAATAAAATAAATATTTGCGTAGTTTCATATAAATACATAGAGAACGAATGTAATGTAGAAACGATGGTAATGTAGTAGTATTTAATCCCTCATACTAACATTTTAAACATTCCTTAAAGAATAAAATTAAACTTGGCATTAATGTAGTGCATAACTTTTTAGATTAGTGTTTATTAAATAAGCATTCCGATATATCGATGTGAAATAAAATCGCATTTTCCTCGTTATAAAAATTCATTACTTAATTTTTCGTATACATATTTCATTAAAACAATACCATATGTGATACGTACCTATATAAATGTTTCTATATGAGCTCGGTTGACACTAACAGCTGCATTGAACTCACTGTATTTTTGACTTTAGATTAAATATCGGCATTAAATAAATTAAACAAAAACACGCATATCGTGAGTACCCTTTACATAGTAAAACTGTATTTTTGACTACCTAAACTATAATCTATAGCACTATGTATTTATTATAACTTCAAACTAACTACATATTTACTTAATAATCCATATTTTTTACATGTCAACAATATCATTGGTTCGACACTTTTTGTCACCACATGTGTAACAAACATGGGTATGACAAGTTTGAAAAAGTCTGTTTTTAACCATAGCAACTCATACAACAGTTGTGTTTTGAAGGATGTGGTAAGGAAGGGACTATAGCACAAAATATTGCAACTTAATGCTCAGGGGAAGTAAAATAACTATAGTCGTGCATACCCGTTACATAAGCTGCCACAGCTATGGTCCACCTGAGGTAGGAATTCAATCCTATCTGCTGTTTACAGTCTAAGGACTTGTTTACGGCAAAACATTTATTTATATTACGAAGTCGTGTGTACAATACAATAAAAATATTTATCGCAACCGCCTCAAGACTTTGAAACGGTGGGCAGGTCCGAGCGCGGTCAGCCAGTGGCTATAATTTCGGACGATTTATTTACCGAGCGGCACGCTTTTCGTCCCGAAACTTTTTACGCCGATCGCAATTGATACCGCGAATCCAATAAGAAACGGCATCAGAAGTCATTCGGGAACATTCAACAAAGGATGGAAGCACAATTTTGTACGACATGTGTCTCAGTCTCGGCGTATTTTTTTTTTTTTTTTTTTTATAATATAGGAGTAGCAGACGAGCATGCAGTCCACCTGATGGTAAGTGGCTACTGCCGCCCATTGACATCTGTAATCAATCCCAGACAGGATTAGATATTCCTGTCTGAGGTCGGCCACAGATGCGCCGCTACACCTGAGGACTAAGCTGGAACGCCTCGGAAAAGTATGTCTCCCTTACCACACCCTTCAAACCGAAACACAGCAGCGCCTAACACTGCTGTTATTAGGTAGAAATAGGTGAGGTATAAAGATAAGCGAAATGATGAAAAGGGAATTTGTCGGTTATATTATTGGAGAGCAAAGAAATGTTACTTTTTTCGGTTTAAGATTTATGATTGGAAGTAATTCTTCATGAGCCGGACGAAAGACATTATAAAAAAATAATAACGCTTTCCCTTAGTAAAAATGCCTTTAATTATGTGTCAAATAGTATGGCGAATTACATAAATAATGTTACCACTACAAGTTTTCTTTCTTACTTAGAAAAGATTGTGATTTCGATATTTTTATTTAGTTCACAGCTTTTCTAGTTCCCTTTGCAACTAGGACTATTAAATAATAAATATTCAGCTTTACATACTATAATTTAAAAAAAAAACAATGTTTAATAGTTTATCGCTCATCGCTCAACCAGTTATGACCAGTCAGTAGTATCTATAAAGAGCTTGTAATGCGATGTAAGCATTTAAGGCTTACTTGCATAATTGAAGAGGTATTCAGAGAAACAATATGAGCCTGTACTCCATCATCGTTCCCAACCATAAGCTATTAAGCTGGATGCTCTGAATTTTATTAGAGTTGAGTAGTATAAGGGTTTAATTTTATTGTTCCTAATTAGAGATGAAGGAAGTTTAATTTGTAGCGAGTCGCAATAAAGATGATTTGCACATAGCGTTTTTTGCGTCCGTTGTGAATACAACTGGATTGGAAATTCAATTTATGTGGTAATAAAAATGCTTTGACGAGATAAAATCTGATATAGCCGTTATGTGAAATATCTTGTGCAATTTGTAATGGAGAAAATAGAATTTGTGATCTAAATCTAAGATACGCATTTTCCACGTTTTTCTATATTTTTCATTCATTCTCTTGAATGTTGTTTGTTTTTTGTAAGTTGGAAGTTTTCTAGTCCTTAAATAGTTAATTTGAATATAATTTTAACATATTATAATGTCTACTGTAAAGCTATAATGACTTACAATTTAAGTTACAGCCAAAGTTAATATAAAATCATAAACACACATTTGGTTTAATAAGATAAGTCACTTTTTACTTTCACTTTAAAGAAAATGTACGGATGCAACTAAATCCGTCAGGAATCGAACACGGATCTAAACGACACAAACTGCCACGATGCCTGCACCTCCCTACTGAATCGTAACATAATGAGTATGCGAACCAAATCTGTGAGGTCATTTTGTTTATAAATAGTTTAAATTTATTTCGATCAACACCGAAATAATGAGTCAATCAATCATTCTCTGGTCATTAATTTATTCCACTCAATCACGTCGTGGTATTGATAGGGGTGGGTTCCTGTCACGGCGCCTTTAATACCTGAGACCAATCTTGTTTTACTCGAATATTGTCATGTAATCAGTATCATACATTGTCGGCTTACTGTTTTTATGAACTTCGATAAAGAGGAGGTATATGTTCGACTGCATTTTTTTCGTATTGTTGATCTACTGGTTCTTAAACCATTTAAATAAATGAATAAATTACGTTTAATGCAAATATAGCCGCGCATTACTACTCATAGTATTGAGTCTGCAGTCAACGTGATGGAAAGTGGTAACTGCTCGCTCAACACTAATTATAATTTACCTGAGGTCGTTTTGAAGGTGGTAGGGGGGGGGGGGGACTTTGTGGTTCGAAGCCGGCGACACCACTATCACATCTATTTCTACCTAATAACAGCAGTGTTAATGCTGTTTTATTCTGATATAAAGGAATACTTACTGAAATACTTTTCCCCTCAGAAAAACTTATTATTCTAGCTTAGTATTCAAGAGTAGCGGCGCATCTGTTTCCAGTACCAAGTAAGAATCTAATCTTATTGTACGAGTATATAGTGTTGACTACAAGTCGAAATAGGCGGCAGTATCCACTTACCATCAGACTGCTGCATAGACAGCATAAAAATGACATTTATGTTATATTGGTAAATATTATGCTCCAAATTTTGTCGAAGCTATCATAGTCGCTTAGACCTCTTTAAACGATTTAAGGAAAATAGTACAAAAATAAGGCAATATTTCACGCTTGTATTTAATAAAACAGCCTTGTAATAAATTTAACTACAAAAAGACAGCAAGACGTTTTGGCTGTCAAGCTACTTTTATTAATAACAGTCACAATAAATACTTGCGTCGTAAATTATAGGTTCACAGGAAAAGTAAATAAAAGTTTTTGCTCATCTTGTTGACCTTAAGGCTTACGTCCCAATGATTTTGGAGCGACATACGAGTACGTATTATTATAATGATTATACTTTTGCTCGTTATACATATTGTTTTACAAAAGATCGTTGACTTTTAACTTTACCGCGATCGTCTTATCGTCATAATATTTTTTATTCAGATTCACATGTGAAAAAAGTTTTAATATATATTTGAAAATCTCAAAGTGATACCTTAGTCATAATACTGGCTTGCCAGGCAAGGGGTTCCATGTCGCTTTACGGTCAAACAGGTGCATTAAATGATTAATTAATTTAATTGTCGATAACATTAATAGGTACATGGTAAAAACTAAAAAAGATATGCCATTATAAAGATTCAATTTGTACCTCCCGGTTTTTTCAACTGACCCTCGTCATAAAATATCTCGTGTCAAAACAAACTTAAGCCCAAGCTTGGGTTTACGGTAATAAAAATTACAATGTTTATTGTAGCCATTATTGTATTCTAGTTTGTGGTTGATATAGGAGTATATTGGTAGCAGTCGTCAATTACCATCAGGTGATGATACTTGCATATTAGATATTTAATATTAAAACAAAAAAAATCGACTGCGTATAAGGCCTATGTCATTTCGACAAACTTATGTGTTAAAATCATAATTTATTTATAAATGTATAAAAATATGTTAAAATTTCTCAAGCCGTTTGGGTTGTAGGACGTGCCAAAGAATGTGAAATATATAAACTCGAAAAACATTACCCTCTGCAATTGCAACTTTAAAAAACGCCAAAAATATATCTTTCATAGCTTATTCATTCTTTACATAAATAAAATCATGTTAAAAGTATTTATTAAGATCATAACCTTACGCAATTTAAGACTATTAATCAATGCTCATTGTTATTGCAAAATAAGTGGTGCTCATTGCAAATAAATGTAAAATATTCGCGGCATTCGATTCTCCTTGATATGTAAACAGTATTTTTGCAAAGGGCACATTCAATTGCGCAATGCATTTAAATGGGGTTCTGCACGTGTTTCCCTTGATAACAATAAAGTTAAGTTAGTAGGACTGTGATAACACACAATCTGTACAGAATTATTGCAAGTGTTTTGTACAATGTTTGTTTAAATGCCTAAATGTTGTAACAGTTAATTTTTATTGCCAGTATTTCGGAGTGATGCCTGTTTTCTCAATTTTGTTATCGTGTATGGTTTTTAGGGTTCCATAAGGTAATACTTAAGAAGACACTTGAACTTTTTACAGAGTATGATAGATATATATGAGAACATATCTTAATGTCACACATATCTTTCGAGAAAAACTTTCTACAATAATGCCTCTGAAGTGTTACGTTTTATTAAGATCCCGTATTTTTAATTTATATTTAGACAATTAAATGTTCCGGTATTAAGATTAGAAGTCGAGCTATATACCATTATAGGAGACTAATTAATTTTTACAACTCAAATAACTTTTAAAAATGAGTTTCGGACTCAGATGTAAGTAGGGCTCTTGGCAGACGTAATAGATAGATATTTAAAAAAATATTAATTTGCACATTCAAAAAATATGTGCAAGTTATATTTCTTATCATTTAATTACTGTGTTTAATTTTATTAACATTAAATTCTATGTTAAGTTAAGAATACTGCTGTATGTAAAGTAAAATGTGTATGAACTTCTTCTCCCATAACGTGTTTAGATATTAACTATGTGCATTTCGTTTTAATTAGACCTCCTAATCAGGATATTGCTGTAATTATCGCTTAAACCGGACGTGGGCACTAGAAATCTAATCAAATTTAACATAGCTTTGATTTATTACATCGTCAAGTTTAATCGTTCTAGTATAGTAGCGTGATGATTGGTACTCTCGGGTTTAACGTATTTATACGAGTATCTACAGACATCGTATGTGTCAGATACGGACTCTTGGGGGTTTCTTGTGGACTGTATTAAATTAACTGATACGAATAGTTTGGAGCAGTGTTTCCAGGTTGGATTTGTAATATTACAGTGCACTGATGAAAAAAATACAGAGAAAATACAGTGAATCATAAAGTCAAATACAGTGTTTTTAGTCAACAGTCAAATACACTGCAAAATTGTGATACATTATACAGTAAAATTACAGTAAATGTACTGTAATTACAGTGCATATGGCAACACTGGTTTAGAGACATAAACTTATTTATTTTATTTTGAGACAGTAGACACGTACAGTCGTTCATCCAGTTTAACGGTGGCGAGCGGAAGGGACACCCTCAGTGTTGCCATATAATAAACATTATTGTACGGTGGTCTACACGGACCGTGGTAAGACGACGACAAATCATAACGTTGAGTACAATGTGTATGAATATATTTATTTATATCTTTCAAAACACGACCACCCTGGTAAGGGCCTGGCAACATATGTATGTATTCTATACAAAATATGATTATGTCTGAGACGATACGTTCAATGTCTGTAGATATAAATAGGGCCGGAGACGGCACTATAGGTACCTATATATTTATTTCATTTTATTTCATAGAATGAATACATGGATGAATACATTTGTGAAAGAGTGAGTTAAGTTGAGCGACCATAAGACCATAAAACTTAGATATACGAGTATATTCATAGTTGATCCCTGATTATTGTTAAGCTTTTATCTTTATTTAAAAAATATAGATTTTTAAATAAAGATGATACTATCAGTAGAAAATTTCTAGTAATAGTATCAGTATTCTTCATATATTTCCTACGCCTTGTCAAAGACTATGAGGCGGAGTGATTTTTAATCTTTGGTGCGGTGAGGCGCGATGAGGGGTGGCGGGATAGACAATATAATATCATCTTACTCCAAATGTTTCTTTTATTGTGATACACTCAAGAAATATAGCTTTATAACTATTTACAATTGGCCTAGTGGTTTGGACTCTATGATATATTAAATGTCTATTTAAATATTAGTAATACCCCAGCATTAGTGGTACATTTATACTATCTTGCACGTGCTTAGGCCACAGACAATAAATAGCTCATTCGAGTTCTGCAATTTATGCGACAGCCGTGGGCAGGGATGACAAACTGCGGCCCGCTGATTTGTGGGCCCAATTCCCCACACTTCACTGTTATTTGTCAGTCACAAGTCAAACTACTTCGTAATAAACATATAATTAGGTCATTAGTATAGTTAAATAAGTACTTTAGCTTCTAATATATTTTTTTTATAATATAGGAGTAGCAGACGATCATACAGTCCACATGATAGTAAGTGGCTACTGCCGCCCCTGGACATCTGTATTCAACCCCAGATAGCATTAGATATTCCTAGCTGAGGTCGGCCACAGATGCGCCGTTACCCCTGAGGACTAAGCTGGAACGCCTCGGAAAAGTCTGTCTCCCTTACCACACCCTTCAAACCGGAACACAGCAGCGCCTAACACTGCTGTTATTAGGTAGAAATAGGTGTGGCAGTGGTAACGCCAAAGTCGAACCAATCGAAGTTCGACGATTCGTTCGAGTTATAATAGTTCTGTTAACGAGAGTACATTATCAGATTATTATTTCTGCCTAATAAAGAAACACGACTACCATTGCAATTTAGTTACTCGTATTATATAGCTCAGGATGTATAAACGGCGGTGTTGACTTACCATCGGGTGCAGTCTTGGTTGCTGCTTAAAATAATGTGAAATACGTTGTTGATGTTATGTAAAGTCATCATAATCGTCAACCCATTACTGTCTCACTGCATAGGTGGAGAATCGAGAGATAAGTCTCATAGTAATAGGGATATAGAGGCCAGGTGCTGATAGGCTTCACATATCCTTGAGAAGTTTTTGTAAATAATTCTCAATCATGTAGGTTTCTTCACGATGATTTCCTTCACCGTTGAATTAAGTGATAATTAATTTCTAAATTTTAAAAATTAAAGATCTTTTTGAAACTCCGATCCTTCGATTATAAGTGTAACTTTCAAACTATACTATTATTTTTCTAAGCTATCAGTGGTTTTGGGCGCAGTATCAGCACATAAATAATGATATTGTAGAACTTATCATTAATTTATAGGCAGCGGATACGAAACATAAACATACAAATGTGTCACATGATTTAGTTAGTTCGTAGTAAGCTTGCGATCGCAGTACCTAACTACTGAGCCGTGACTAACGGTTATGGTTGTTGAATGCACTAATGAATTCTGTGCTATATACGAGCTTAACTTTAAAGCTTTATCGTTTCGATTAATATGTTGTTTAGGAAAATACGTTTTAAAAGGTATTGTATATTTTCTCACTTTCTTTTAATTAAAAATGTTATAACTTTCAATTAGATGATCAATTAAAATACCAAGAAAGATAAAACCGAAATAAGAAACCGATAAAATGCAGTTTTCTTTATTTTGCAACAAACTAATGTACCCAAAAACATACAAACGTGTCACATGATTTAGTTAGCTCGTAGTTGTAAGCTTTCAACCGCGCTACCTGACTAACAACTGAGCCGTGACTAACGGTTGTGGTTGTTGAATGCACCAATGAATTCTGTGCTATATACGAGATTAACTTTAAAGCTCGTTTCGATTATGATGTTGTTTAAGAAAATACGTTATAAACCGTATTGCATATTTTCTTTTGTTTAATAATGTCATACAATTTAATTAGATGATTAATTAAAAATATAAAGAAAGATAAAACTGAAATGAGAACCCGATAAAAGGCATTTGCTCTTTTTTTGGCAATAAAGTAATGTGCCCAAAAACATACAAACGTGTCACATGATTTAGTTAGCTCGTAGTTGTAAGCTTGCGACAGCGCTACTTGACTAACTACTGAGCTGTGACTAACCGTCATGGTTGCTGAATGCACTAATGAATTGTGTGCGATATAGGAGATTAACTTTAAAGCTTCGTTACGATTATATTGTTAGGAAAAATTGTTTTCAAATTTCTTGTGTTGCATAATAAAATTTAAGTCCCTTATTTTATATTAACATTAAGTGGTACCACATAACACAAAACCTTTTTTCTAATCTCAACTTTTTCACATTTTTTTTCTTTTAAGTATAAATGTTATAACGGGTATCTTTTTTATAATATTTTAGCTAAGTTAAAAGCTATAAATGTTCAATAAGAGGCGAAACTGAAATAAAGATCTAAAAAAATCATTCTGCTTTTTTGGGAATCATATAAATATAAAATATCTTAAAATACCTACCAATTAGTGCATTTTTCATAATTTTATTGACAACTACGATTTTACCATGGACTAAATTTAAAACTGTCGTCATATTTCACCTGTTTTCAAAAATACAATTTGTGTTATTTATTGATCGTATAATAATTTTATTACATTTAAATTATTATTTGCACTATACACGCGTCCCATATTTTAAAACAGTGTTAATATTAATAAAACGAAATATTAAACTGAAGTTATAAAATAATCGTAAAAATTAATTACTCATGTTTCGGGGCTTTTGGAGATAAAATCAATAAATCGTTTATTTGGTTCGACGGTGAACTACTTACTTCAAAGTCGCGCGAAATTTTTGCACCTTCATTATCTTAACAACGTATCGCTATAACCAATAATTATAATGTTATTTACTCGACACTAAATACATTGCCTTGCGTAAGTTGGTTCGAATTTCCTTCAATGCGTTTAAACACTTAACATCATTTCTGGTTAATGGTTTCGTGTTGACATCGCTTGATTTTTATTTCGCTACTTTTAAACTAAGTATATGCTATGAGAAAGATGTCGGCGTGGTTAAAGGACTTCACTTAACAAGTAATCGTAGCGATCAAAAACATCAGCATGTATTATTACTTAAATTAAGTTGGATTTTATTAAAAAGATTAAAAAACCCAGCATATATTTTAGAGAACACATTTCCCGATCGATCCCGATCACAGATTAGTAAAGATTACTCACTCCTAACAAGAAAATGTAGCCAGTTTTGAGAATTGAAATAGTTGCGTAAAAAAGTTTTGCCACGTCTCCATGCTAAAATGACCCTAAAATATTTGAAATAATTATTTATTTATTATGTCAATTACGCAGTATTAGTTATTTATTCGTAAATTTTCTCTAAAAATGTTTTTAATTGTCAAGAATTCAAAAAAAGAACTTATAAATAAGCCGTTTGTGGCTTCATTCAATTTCAAGGCGGCGAAGTATCTTTACTAATCTATGGTCCCGATTTATATTTTTTTGATTCGTCGGGTACATAAATCCTGGCCAGGGATTGAATCCAAAACTCTTTTTATTTCAGACTATGCCATGGTCCATTGATTACCACTTCGCCACGTTGCTCGTCTTGTATTACAATAGTTTCCACTGTCACGAATTATTATTTTATAACAAAGCGTAACCGTATTGTCATTTGTTATGCTTGTGTACTTATAACGAGTATTTCTATATTAATAAAAGAAAGTCGTGTTAGTTACACTATTTATAACTCAAGAAAATTGGTAGAGAGGAAGCTTAGAACCAGGAAATTACTTTTTATCCTGTTCGACTGTGTTTCCGTGAAGTAATTTTATAACTCAAGAACGGCTGATCCGATTCGGCTGAAAATTGGTGGAGAGCTAGCTTAGAACTGTCGGTCTGTTTTTGGATTGTCCAAAATATATACATATATCCAGTCTCCGGTCTACAGTATAATGTGTAATTATTAATGATGGCACATTCTAGAATTGTAATCTATAAGTATAACAGAGGTGTAGGTTTTCGGGAACGAAGGGAACGGTTCACCAAAGGCAAGAGTCTTTGTTTTATTTTATGTGCATATTCTAAAGGAAGACTTTGAAATTAAATTAGGCTCCAGGAAGCAAATTTCAAAGACCATTTAGTCTTGACGACTCTTTTTGTTTATGATATTGTTCGATTTCTTTTTAACGCAGGTGAAACCGCAGGGCACAGCTTGTTTTATAATAAATCCGAAATGACAATATTATATTATATTGAAAAAGTAATAGGTTTTAAACTGTCCATCACATTGATATTGCCGCTCATGATATCTCTAACCACATCCGGTGTTTATAGTTGTTTATGGTCACATTAACTTTAATAAATACAGATCAATATTGATATAATAACATGGATGAATCGATCCGAGGTAGCTTATTTATCAAGCTTCGTTTTGTTTTGGTAAACTTTATTATGTTCGCTTGATATATTAATTATTGGAGGTAATGTTTTGTGGACTTAAGTTTTCGGAGATAAATTCAACTGGCATTTCGAAAGATGGACAACTGGTTGGCATGATATGTCCTTGAGAATAAGCTTTAACAAAAGAGTAGGAATCTTACTAGGAATTATTATAAATAACAAATGCTTAAAAAAATACTGAGGAGGAAAGTAATGTAGCCTATATCACTTTCATAATTTAGAATCCAAGCTCATATGTTAAGACTTTTGGGTTGTACCTATTATTACAATAGGCGTGCCGAAAACTAAGATATATGAGTACATATAGTCAAACCCTCCTCAGTACATTACCCTCCTCAATACGTTAAAACCCCGTGCAACATGCAATACAGATCTGGTCGACATGATTCACTCAGGGGAGGTCTATGCCCAGTAAACCTCCTTTAGCTAAAGGATGGCTCGATGCCCTTCATCAGCTAATTGCTATGGTAATTAATTACCATTACAAACTCTTTGCGTATTTAAAATTAATTATTATCCAATAATCATTAAGGGTAAAATTAATTATCGTTAACGGTAAAAGTATTTCGTGTTTAAACGTAAAAAAAGCAGCGATTACCCTAAATCTTTCTCAGTTTGAGAGGAAATATGGAATCTGACAGGAAGTTTGCGCGGTGGGAGGTTTGGTTCGATGATGATTTTGCAAAGCGAATGCAGTGTCGTTAAAGGTACTGATGTGCAGTCATTACAATTATTTAAACCTATCTGCTGATAAAGTAACATCAAGTCTCATCCACGGTAAAACCATGCGTAAAAAATCTGCCAAGTGCGAGTCGAACTCGCATGCAGAGGGTCCCGTATAACAGAACAGAAGGTGATGTTTTTCGAGCGTTTGTTTATGTCTATCATTGTTTCATTTTTGGCATCCTCTAGAGCCCAAACGGCTTAAGATTGTAACATATGAGGTGTCGTTGGATTCGTCTAAATTGTAGAAGTAGCCATAGGTTAAATTTTTAAGCAGTTGGATTTTTTATTTTCATAATAATTGTTGGTTACTATTTGTTATTGCAGCAGTTATAGAAGTTCATGCGTTGTGAACATTTAAAGTCTCTACAAGAGATAGAGCCCTCTTATAGATGCACACCGAACGTTTAGTTATTGCTAAGGTTTTACCATTTGGGTACGGAACCCTAAAACGCGTAGCTACAACATGCCTACTAGTGTTGAATAAATTGTACCTGTTTTTTTATTTAAAGCAGGTATTTCCAGCTCATTTCCTTGATGCGTGTGATATCTGTCACAGATCTGCCGACAGCCTCCGTTCAGATGAGAACTGGATTGATTATACCGACCGCTTATTTTCTTATTTACTTTGAATGTAAATAAACGTGTTGCGGCGAGTGAACTGTATTAAATAAGTGATGGGAAGTGGCGGATTAATTCAATATGAGGGAAATACTTCACGTCACAATCATTGAGGTTTGTAGTCAATGTTCGTTTTGTCAAACTTTTTTTGTTTTTGTTGTAAATAAGCGAATAATCTAATTTATTTTGCAGCAGGTATTTTACTCTCTTAGCACGGGATATTGATGATATAGCTGCTATTTGAAAGTTAAGTGTGGCGATTAATAAAAACGCACACGTTTGAGTGCCGGTCGCAGTTTATTTTGGATCCTCGATGTAGTAAGTGAGCACAAAAAAATCGAAGTACCATGAATACAGTAGCTAAAACGCACATATTCGATAATGCGTCCGCACTCAGCAAGTCCTTAAAACATAAATCGCCGATACTAAAAGTAGTCTCCCAAAGCCGTTAATATATTCCTGTAGAGGTTACATAATACTTTGGTACAAGAAGCATACATGTTTAACAATTTTGCAAAACATGAAAGATTATTTATGTATGTAAGTGGCATTTTGATAGGTCATTTAAATTTCAATGATTCAGGTTATTGCTCAGTGGCGCATCAGTACATTTACACACAATATCAACATTATTAAACATATATATTGTATTTATTCAATGGAAATTGGTTTAAATGTTATTTTAAAGGTGAAAGAACCCCTCGTGGAACCGTTTACTGTCTTAAAACAGCAGTTTTAATTCTGAGTTCTATCTAGCTTGTAGAATATAGTAAGGGAGAGACAATTCTATGAATTCTATGAGGTGTATCAACATAGTCATGGGGGTAGCTAAGCATCTATGACCGGTTTCGAACTGGCTGTAATGTAGCCAATGTCACTTCTAAAATTTAGGCGCTTCGTTAAACGGTTTTGGCTGCAGTGTGTGCCAAATAATGAGACATACATAGTACAGTGCATACGCTCGCTAAAACATTCCCTTCCGCGGACAGCTAAAAAAGACAGTCAGGGGGGTTACTACCATCTCTTAAAACAATATTATTTTAATCATACTTTTACTTTTATTGCAGGATATTTAAATTTTTAAGCAAAATATGACAATTTCAGTTGGTTTTATACAATGGAAAGCGAAAAATTGATAAGGGTTTAAGTTTGTTCAACTGTATATGATGGAATATTTTACTGTTTTAAGGAGGAAATACAAATTTCTGAACTATGATGGTTTTTAAAAGATGGTGGTAGGCCCCCAGTAATCTAAGAATGACATTTTTTATACGATACCGATCATCGCAATCCTTTCGCGATCGTAACGCTACGTAAGCAGACACGCTCGCCGCTACAAAGCCACACACAACGCTATCTGGAAGTGGCTTAATTAATAAAATAATGCGCTTGTTTCCAAGTACTCGAGCCATTAAATTACGATCCCACTGTCGCGATGCGTGGCATTTCCTGCAATCAACTTTTTGTTCCGTGTACAATGTTTCAGGTGTTTTATGGTTGTACTATGTATTTTTTCATTAGCGCCAAGCATGTAGCGCTAAGAACAAGGATCGGTACAACCGCTAAGCATTCACGTCCAATTAAAAATGTATTAATTGCGATTGGTTTACAATTTTTGTCTTACAATAAGATAATAAGTTATGTTAAATGTGGAATGTTGAATGTGATTGACGTTTTTGACACTTGCCTGGAGTGGCGCTACCGTCACACCTTTTTCGGCTCTAGCAATAATGTATCGCACTTTCTTGTTCAGCTTTAAAGAATGCGGTAATATGTAAAAATTTCGAGGGATTACAAGTCAGTCCTCAGGTAAGCAAGAGTAGTAGTAGTAGTACCTAATATTATAATAGTTGTTGTTGTTTTAGCGATACAATAGATAGTACCAAATGTATCGGTACGTATGTACTATTTTCTTATTCTATTGAGACCTATCGAACGACATTATTCGTTAAGAGTAGACATTTATTTTGCAATGAATATGTAAAGCAAGTAATTCCTGCATTTTAAATGGCCATTTATACTATTGCTGGGTATGGATCATGAGTCTAATAAATGTGAATAAGTTTGCCAAATCCACCACGCTATAATGCACAATAATAATACTTCACGCATCTTTAGAACTTTTGGAAAACACACAAACATAGGTATAGGTTTTCTCGCTATATTTACACTATACATTGACAAACAGTGTTTAATAGTGTTACTCCACATCTAATCTAAATATATATAACTCAAAGGTGACTGACTGACATAGTGATCTATCAACGCACAGCCCAAACCACTGGATGGATGGATGGCATGCAGATAGATGTTATCCGCTAAGAAAGGACTTTCATCAATTCTACCCCCAAGGGAATAAAATAGGGATGAAAATATTACTTCGTAACGCGAGCGAAGCTGCGGGCAAAAACTCGTTTGAAATATAAGATTTATTTCACAGTTTATGAACACAGGGGGAGGAAAGGGGAGGAGCCGTGTCATATGGGTGGAGTCTACGAGGGCTTGCCTGCACTCATTACATTCAATTGGCAACGCTCAATGTACCGTTACTGTCGGTAATAAATATTAATAGTTACCTTCGCTATAATATTACACACTTGTATGCCAGTATAGCAACCTGTTCCGAGGTGGCGAACCTTATTAGAATTGTATTTAGTTTGAAAGTGACAGATTAACGACTTCTAACGTGTATAATTTTTGGGATAGTCTAGATCTTACTGATCTTTCTTCGTGACCCCACGTCGGCTATAGGATATTGCTTTGTGGCGCCTCATAAATCTTTTAGTATTTTATGCTATTGAAGCAAAGAGCCAGGGCACTCCCGTAAACCTCATTCTCTCATAAATATTGCTATTATAAGACAGAATAAAGGGTGGCGGTGGTATCGCCCGGTCGAATCAAGATGTGCTCTACCATCGATAATCCATAGGGCGTATTCATTTATGTGACAAAAGAATATATTTCTCGTTCAGTCTCGAAATTATAAAGTCCTTACCCTAAACACGGCATCGGTGATTTTTTTTAAGAACTTATTCATTAATTTTATAGGTATATTAAATATGGATATAGTCATACGTATATCTGCATTCGCTGAGGGGTTCCTCCTCCATGAAGTGTTTGACTTTTTGAAGATTTAAGATATACATAAAATGCTCCGCTAAAATATCGAGATTTGTGCCTAAAAACATTCTATTTTATACCTTCAATCATAAGTACCAACTCAACTAATTACAGAGTGCAAATATTGACAGCTCTTTTATAACTCTGAGATGTCAAGGTGAAATAAATTTTGTATCAAATTATAGTTCAGTTAGTTCAAGACAGCAAAGTTCTTATTTAATGTCAAAGATAGGATCTTGATGTTCGAGGTATTTATATGCTGATAAAAGCATTGGCATTTTCAAAATTCAGTAGATGATTGAACCAAGGTCGCCTTTATTTTTAGGAGTTACTAGGAGTTTCCTTAAGGCAATGTAGTAAATGCCAATTTCTGCACTCTTTAAGATTATAGAATTTCCATTGCCGTGGTTACTATGGACATTTGTAAAGAAAAGTACATAAAAACCAAATCTAAATTTAAGATTGATGTCTGTTTAACCGTGGATTGAACCTGAAACCCTCCCGATAGGGCTACCCATGCGCGGGTTTTCTTTCGGATTTAGAGAAGTTTAGGTCATAGTTCACCGTACTGGGTAAGTGTGTATAAGTAAATTTGACATGCCTTGGAGAACTATTTTTAAGAACTACTACTAAATTAAAAGTGGTAGAACTCAGTGGTGCGATCGAGCGGATTCACCGCCACACCTATTTCTGCCTCATAGTAGCAGCTGTGTTGTGATTTGAACGGTGTGTAAGAGAGACATAGGTACTTTTTCTGGGCATTACAACTTAGTCCTCAGGGGTACTGGCGCGTCTTTGGTAGGCCTTGGGTATAAATGTCATCTTATTTGCGATTGATTACATGTCAATGGGCGACAGTAGCAACTTACCATCAGGTGGATGGCATGCTCGTCTGCTACTCTAGTATTATAAAAAGAACACTCAAGCGCATAGGTTTTCTCACGATATTTACCCAACTCGAAAAACCACACACGTCTCTCGAAGAGCAAAGCGCGTGTAATGTTTAAAGTCTATTAATGTAATATGATAGTAGGTGGGCGTTTGTATAGACCTCCGAATAAATTAATTGGCGTTCATAATCATGAATTATGTGTTCATTCTTTTATAAGTTATTGATCTTGCGTATGCCTCGTTTGGCGCTGGTTTTTTGGTCGCTTTTATTTTTTAAGGATAAAAAATGGTTATATGAAATATGTTCTATATAGTATCTTTTTTTTCGTCAGTTGAGCACGAGATAATCGAGACAATTTTTTTTTCAGGGAGATACATTTTGCTATTAGGAATGGAAAATACTGAAAACATTTTAGTAGTTTTCTAGTTTTCTCTTTTTTTTCGCGCTCTGCCTACTATGTGGAAAGTAGGAAAAGTTTTACTTATCCGATGTACTTTCAGTTCTACATTAAATACATAGACAGTTTTAGTTCTACATTAATATATAGGACAAAACGTACATGAGAATTGAGTCAAAAAATTTTCTTCTCACTTTTCATTTTATTGTTAGGGTGGTATTGTTTTCAACTTCGTATTGATAAATGCATCGTAGGGCCGCGAAGGAATAGGGTTACTGCAACTGACATATTCCCGACAAGTCTAAGTTATTGCACTTATGATTTTACATATCACGGAATGTAGGAGTAAAAGTAAAATTCTAATATTCCTGCTTGAACCACGTATGAACAAAGAATACAAGCCTGTGTATCATCACATAGGAAAAACCTGGAGAGTTTTTGGTGCTCATAGGTAGGTATAGGTATAAGACTAACAAAAGATGACTCAGATGGTACTGACACATGAATAACCTGACACAGTAATAACCTACGCCTTGAGGCTTAATTTAATTTGAAAGCTTGTAATTATATAGACAATTCTATTTTTTCTAGTGAAGCATCTCTATTCCTAGACTGCATCATCGCCCTAAGGTTGAATCTTAGTCAAATTATCCTATCACAAAAAAAAAAAATTGACAGTAACTTAATTTAAGACTATAGCTTAATTTTAAACTGAAGTACATTAAGATAAGTCTTATCGTATTACTCAAAAGTCATATCGAAAATTCTTATAGTATTACAGAGTGGACCATTATATCATTCGATTTATGAATTTATTTTAAACCAAAATAATACGTTTATTGATATTAGTTTTTTTTATTGAAAGGAGCTTGTTGACCGCTAGCTCCTAATTGCTCTAACTCGTCAAATGCGGATTGCTTTGGAGAAAAATGTAGGAGCAATCTACAGACCTCCATCGCTCGAAGAAAAAAAATCTTACATAGGAATGGGACATAAAAAGGGCTTCCATCAATTTAAGTGACGAAATGTTATAAATCATCATTTCTTATGATAAAATATAATGATTAAAATATAAAATTCCTTACTTAGACACTTTTGTTGTTACAGAATACGATAAAAACATTACCGGCCTACTAGCCAACAAACACGTTTAACCACTTTGCATTAAGCATAAACCAACAAATAACGTTATTAGTTGCCAAATTTACAGACAACCACGTTCCATTAACCTTTAGAAAGAAATGGATGCGATTTCGCCAATGATTTATTGATCTAATCTGAACGTCACAATTATATAGTAGACCACCCACATTGAGGCTCGTCTGCAAGCCGTAGCAAGTAGGAATGTATATGGTGGCGATAGGGTGGTTATATCACAAAATATATAAGTACAATTTTTAAAAAAATACAAAAATCGATGTGGCGAAGAGATCAGTCGTCTGACCTGCGATGGGTCCCGGGTTCGACCCCGGCCAGACAGATCTCATTTATGAATTTAGATTTCTGTTCTGGGTCTGGGTGTTTGTGCATTCGTCTATGTGTGTGTCGTGGCACCATTATGACATTAGCAAATAGTTGAATTCTATTACATCATTTTCTATTGTTAGATATATCAGTTTATTCTAAATTAGATATCGTTACAAATGTCTCTTAAAGATAATTTGAAATTATTTCGGTAGTAATGAGATCAATCCGTAAAAACAACATGACCAAAAGAAAAACAAAATTAACCTATTTATAAGGAATTTGTTTCACTAAGAACGAGAAAAGAGGTGCGAGTTAATAGAGAATAATAACTTAAAAACGTGAGGAAATGTTTAATAATAAACAAATTATGCACTTTTCAAATGTTATTTTCATTTACATTATCTGGTTATTAAGCGATACAAACACCAATGAGCTACTACAAAAGCGACAGTTCTAGTCAGCGACTGTCGCCGACGATCACTGGTAATGTGTCGCGATACTTGATGACCCTCAGCAACGATTGTTGATTGCCGCCTCTTGACGATCGTAGGTGTAGTCTGTCATTCGTGTATTAGTTTATTTATTCCTACCAGTAGCTAGAGTTGTTACTAACAAGCATAGCCAAGGGAGTTGGCTACCGCAAAACCTCTCTTTCTACGAAAAATCTTAAAGCAACAGACTTTATGAACGAACTGTTTTTTGGAATTGAAAAAAATTTTTAACAAAAAATACAACCGACTTCTATGTCACTACAAAGTAAAAAATAATTCAA
Source organism: Epargyreus clarus (assembly GCF_041222505.1). Taxonomy (NCBI): domain Eukaryota; kingdom Metazoa; phylum Arthropoda; class Insecta; order Lepidoptera; family Hesperiidae; genus Epargyreus; species Epargyreus clarus. Next base: position 11,306,891 of record NW_027332209.1, on the reverse strand, counting down.
ATAAATGTTGGTTTAGTACATATTTCTGAAGTCGGCGCTCAATATATTTCGTTGGATAACAATGTAAACAGCGTGTCTAATATGAGCGCCGACTTCAGAAATTTTTCAAGAAACATCATTTGTTTATCTAAATTGTAGGAGTATATTTACTAGTTCGTCGTATATCGCTGTTGGTTTGCCGCACTAAATACTTCACAGCTAGTTATCTCCGGCTGTCAATGTGCAATGGACGTTCAGATGCAATGAGTCGATAGGATGTGATTGAATAAAAACTTACCAACAAGACTGACGTTTCCTCTTAGTTCTGCAATGTATTGTGGGTTTTGAATGCATCGTAGATCACACCTGCTGACTAGATGGACGGGTTCGTTTTTATCTACGAGCCGATATTGGTACCAAATTGCTTACAGATTTGTTGTGTCTGTAATGTTTTGTTACCGCTCGACCGCCTTACAATTGATGGCGCCACAAGGATTCTGAGTTTTCTTTATTTATTTATGCGCTATAGAAAGACGAACGGTAGCATAAATGTAGCTATTTCATGCTCAATATCAATATGTGGAATCCTGTATCTGACGTCATTGTCCAAATCTGTTCTGTCGTTTTCAAGGATATATTTTCTGTTATCAAATCTTGTATCTTGACGGAATAGTTTCACGGAAGTCGGTTCAGCAAGTTTAATGTTAAGATGCTTTGTGCAGAGAAAATAAAAAATAAAACAGATTTTTACGTTATTTTGAAATTGATGAAGTTTGAAACGTAGACAAAGATTCTATAATTTGTCCCATATTATACGTACAGTGTGGGCACAAGATAGTTGAATTTTTCAATCGACAAACACACCGTGCATTTTTATTATAAATTAACGCCTAGGGATGTTCATAGATTTTTTACTGCTTTTAATCAACCTATATGAATAGCAGTCACGATCCACTAATTTTCAGGTCATTCCTTACCCGTGGCTTATAAACCACTTAAAAGAGTTATCATAAGACGGTTTGACAATGATTTTATCTATAAAATAAAGAAGTCTTGTAATGTGTTACAAAATAGAGAAGGTATTGTACCTAGAATACTACTTTGTATGAAACGGAGGGAAGTGTCGTTTGGTATATATTATATTTTTGAACAAAATAAAGTGTCAAACTGTCTTTCAGTGATATTATTAACTAAGTCTCTCTTGACTCTATAATAAAAGCGCGGTAATAACAAATCCTAAGCAAGTATATAAGCGTCGGGGATTTTGTTTACAATTTAAAGTAGAGCTTAATTCTTATAAAGCTTTACAAAGTAGGTAATACAGACCATAATCTTTTATTCAACATTATCAATATTAACAGCAATATTTTTGAAAATATTATAAGATTTATATATCAGTCCGTTCATTTTAAGATGAAATCAGGCTTAATATTATGAACTTTAAAGAGATCATATCTTCTAGTAAATTATTAAATTACATTCACATTATAAATCAGAATTACGACTGGACCTAACCTGATTCGATATCTGAAAGATTTATAGAAGGAAGGCCTTACGCGGGGGAAATATTAAATTATCTTCTCAATTCAATTCATATATTAATGTCGGTCTACTGAATAGAAATACTTATTATACTGTTAAGATCATCGATTATACGCTAATATTTATTAAGGACGACTTAACTGTGTTATATAGGAGTCTATTTCTTTTATAATCTCGGTTGCTATCAGTTGAAAAAAATATTATTTCTCTCGAACTTATGTGGGTGTAAACATGAATTATAATTATGTGTTAGTTATGTATTGTCACCTGTCAAATTACGAGATAGCGAATAAAAAAATATCTTTTGAATTAAATGAGTCTGTAACCGTTGTTTCTAAATGGGCCGTGTTCATTAATTCCGAAATGTACAGTAAATTACAATAATTAGTGATTCAATTAAATTTATTTTAAATTTGAGACAATTAGCCCATGGTAACTAAAGGCGAGTGGCATTTGCCAAAGACATCACAATATAAGACTCATTATTTGAAAATGTTAACACATCTGGTCAGTTCTTGAAACTTCCCAAAACAAGTGTAAATTAGCAACAATGCAGATTCAAATGATGCCGCAGAAATAGGTGCATCAGTTTAACAAAAAAAACCACACCTTACTTATTTAAAAACTATGTAGCAACCCTAATTTATGCCAATGAATCGCAGGATGAGCCTCGTCTAGAAAAAATCCACTGCAAAATATTTTAACTAAGCAAAGTTACTGTACGGTAATGATGTGTAATTTTCAAGTTAATAGTTTAAATTAGCTGTCTTTGTAGACTGCTCGGTCGCGCTGAGAAGTGGTTCTAATGTCTTCTTTCCTATATTACTAGTTTAAACTTAGCTAGTTAGCGTTTTTCTCTGCCGACCGATTTTAAGTTATTGACTTAACATTTCAATGCAAGTAGCAAATGCTCATGGATGAATTTGTAACCAGCTACATATAGAACTGGATTGAAATTACGATTATAGGTAGATGCGTTGCCAATTTACATAAGCAGCCTTCTATTTTAACATATTCTTCAGCAAGGCATAGTTAGTAGATATAGTTTGGTATTTGGTGAACTCTACTGCCAGAGCTGCTGTTTTTGCTTTTTTTTTAGTTATTTAGTAGCTTATGCGACCATATCAAAATGAAACACATACCGCTCGTCGTTTGCTCAAGTAACAAATTAGACACCTGAGCAACAGCGGCTAAAGACTCTTCTGAAGTTTAAGTGACACGTTGTAGCTTTAGCAACTATCATTCGAGCCGTAGTAGCCTATGTGCGCTTAATCCTAATATTACCATAACTATATGTATCTACAAATTTAGACTTATGTATGTGGCTACGTAGAGAAAGGTCCAGTAGACCAATATATTTGCCACATAGAATATTACATTGCGAAAGCCCCCATCATAATTTTCCGCGACACGGCGTTTGCAGGTGTGTTGACAAGGGGAGCGGTTAGTGCGTGTGGTGCATTCATAACCTCCTGTTTTGATATACATGATGTAAATATAAGCATAAGCGCTCTTATTTATGGGAAATGACATAAATAAAGTGGAGAAAAGGTGAAAGTTCTGTGATTAGATTATGGTACAACAAAAAACATTTTTGAAGTCGGTGATGCACATGCGATT